>NC_143439.1:34267846-35517846 GCF_987193195.1 Phasianus colchicus
ACATTTCATTTTTATGTTTATATATTGCACAGTAGCCAGCAGTCAGACACAGAGAGTATTCATACTGCAGAATTAGTTGTTTCACTGTGTGACAACATTTTACATAGTTCCCTGTATTCAGCATATGTCTGTGAAGAAACAGGCACAATTCTTAACAAATAACCTACCTTCTCTATTCTCTATTCATGTTGTGGTCACAAGGATTTGACTGAAATTTCCTCTTTGAAGGTAATTTCTGTTACTGCTGGAAGATCATAGTGAAACATACCATCTAACAGACTATTTCTTGACCCTGAGCTATATTACATATTTATTGTAGGAAATGAGAGTAATTGCCACATAGCTTTTAAATTCCAAGTACCAGGAATGAAGTTTCCTTCCACTGCTGAGTAGTCAAAGCTTTTGTGACTTCAGACCTGTGTTTCACAGGCATATGCAGTAGGGATGTCTATTTGGAAGAGCTTAAATTTACAACACAAAAATACAAAGACTCACAGTAACGCATTTTCTCTTCTTATTTATTACATTGCTTAGAGTGCTGGGGATATGTTTGCCATTAATTCAAGAAACTAATGAAATTACACAGGCTTCAAACTTCTCCAGATATAACACGAAATACATGCCCTTCATATGTTAATTGGAAATAAGTGCAATAGTACCAGCCAGCTTGCTACAAGAACTGTTTCAAAACTCTTTAGTGTGGTAAGAAACAACAGCATTTACTGAACAGATAATAGTACAATTGATTCACTAACTAAAAGTAAGTTTCCATTCTGTTTTCAGTAATTCAAACACAATCAGAAATTTTTATTGGTTCAGGAAATTCTTTTTGAGACTTGTCTCATTCTAAACTAATTACTGAATTGAGGCTCTCCAATGAATTTCCTCCTCGCACTCCATTTCAGACAATTACTATGTCTGTAGCAAAAACAGACTGCCAAAAATGACAGTTGGTAAAAATGACCCCGTTTAGAGAAAATGACTTGGTAAATTCTGCTCTTCTGAGTATTAAAAGCTGTCATTTTTCAGGAACCACTATTGCACAGTACATTAAACTACCCAACAGGAATTTTTTGACAAGCTCAGTATTTGGGAATGGCTTAGGACTGACAACCCTAAGTAGTTTTTCATGTGATTATGGGAGCATTGTCTGCTCTGCCATCTTAATTTTGATACAGGCAGCCAAAGTAACAGTCATTGTCAAAAAAAAAAAAAAGAAAGAAAGAAAGAAAGAAAACAAAAAAACATGTTGGACATCCATACTTTGGTTTTCCCACCAAAATGATCTATTTCACACGCACGTGGCTGCTTTTTCTACACCATGTTTCACAGTTACTTCACTACAAAGGATTTTTGATGCCTCTAGTCTAACGATAATTTAATGGGAAAGAGTAAGCATGGTAAAGTTTCACATACTTAGGCCAACAACGCATTTAGGCAAAGGTGAAATGCCAATAGCTCCATTAACACGATGAATTAGTACATTCATAGAATCATGGAATGGTTTAGGACATTTAATATTATCTAGTTCCAACCCCTCTGGGCAGGGACACTTCCCTCTAGACCAGGTTGCTCAAAGCCCCATCCAGCCTGGCCTTGAATGCTTCCAGGGAAGGGACACTCACAAACTCACTGAGCAACCTGTTCAATGTCTTACCATCCTCACAGAAAAGAATTTCTTCCTAATAATTAGTATAAAAGCACCCTCTTCCAGTTTAAAATGATTTCCCCTTGTCCTGTCACTACTTGCCCTTATAAAAAAACATTGCCTTGTTCTGATAAAAAAAAAGTCAGACTGTTTTGGGAGTTGAACAATGACATGTGGGTGACGTGTGGGGCAGATTGTTCATTAAAGGCTTCATGTCCATTTAACAGCTGGGTATAGGACACATTTAACCCGCTCAGCACCGAGCACTTTCAAGGGCTATCTTGTGCTGTCTGGAGTTTAAAATAGTTAGCAAATTTTCTGTTATGTATACAGCCCTTCTGACACTGGTACTGCTGCTGTATAGAAACATTCAAGTATCTAAGTCTCTTGATAAGAAATGCTGTCACCTATACTATAGAGCTTGTCTTCTTTTTGATAGATTACATGCTACAATGAAACATGCTACTTGTCCATATAATTTAACTACATACTTGAACAATGATTACGATATGCATTGCATTTTAAATTATCTTTCATTATGTTTCATTTGCTGTACAGATTTCAGTTGGCATTTACAAGACAGACAGAAAATTACAGCAATTATTGAAAACTATTGTGATATAAAAGCAATGTACTTCCCCTCCTCCTATCAATTTTCTTTGTACCGTTGCTTCAGTGCCTAAGAAAAACTATATTTTTCCTCCTTAACTATTAACTGCACAGAGAGAATTAATTCTACTTCTCTTAGTATTTTTGGTAGCAAACAATTCTGAATTTAATTATGCTTTTTATGGAGCCTTTTAATTAGACTAGAATTTGTTAAATGTACATGCACATTCACACATATTTTCCACAAGCATAACAGTCAATTCTTAATTCTTCTTTAAAAATATAATCAATTTTTAATTTCATTATCGCTTTTCTGGTCCAGATTGAGGAGATTTTAACAAGAATTTCTTTGGCCAGTCTTTGTTATTACTTCATTTATCTTAATGGCAGGGACCTGTCCCATAAGCTCATCTATCCACGGTTAGTTCTACATTCATGAGTAGTTTCTCATGATCCTATGGGTATAATCACACACAGAAAGTTAAGCATTTGTGTGTTTATATAAGAACAAGGTCTTATTTTGCCTGGGCTTTCTTAAATACAGAGCACGTTGTGTTCATTGTGTTCATTTAAGGGGAGAAACAATTTAAAAGTGTTTGAAAAAGAGGATTATATTTTCCATAGCATGCATAAATAATATAATAATTTTCACCATGTATGCCTAACTCTAAAGTAAAATTTGTAACACAAATCTCTATAGTATAGCATAACAAACTTGTACTTTGTGTATTCATGTGATTTAAATTGAATGTGGCATTGCAAATGGCAGGAATTTTAATTACTTAGAATAATATATGTATTATGACCTAACATACTAGTACAAGAGGATGCTGTTTGATTATAATTCAGTTCTAAATGTGTGAATCTTTTTTCTTTATGATTCTCCAAAAAGCAAATATATATATATTATTCTGACAAGAAGGTGTCTCATACTAGTTTCTGGAAAAACAACCATTAAAAAATAACTGTGTTAAAATTTTAAAATAAAACAACAACAACATAATAATTCCTAGTTAAAACCTTGTCATGTTATATCCATTAGAAAAGCTACTGGAGGACATAAGAAAGTTCTCTGATGTGGGACATTGGCATATGCTCTGTCATGAAGTTACAAACTAGTAGACGTACAATAAGCAGGTCTCTTATTATTTACCTTTCCCTTCTGTCATGGTTTTCTCTCTGCACTCCCTCATTTTTTTTCTTCTCAAGTTTTAGCTTTGAAAAAGGCCACCAGGAACACAGATGAAGCACAGTTTAACATGAGCTTACTTTGAAATAGCCAAGCACCACTGCTGTCAGTTTGATATCAGCGTAGATACTTACTCTCAGTTCAGCATATTGGAGACGTGGAAGGTGGATGTTGTGATAGCAAACAGCAATGCCATGAGCAGGAGGTGAACTGCATTGATTATTTTGACACAATTTGAGGCACAAATTATGCTAATTAAATTAGGGGGCTTGCTCCCACACACCTATCAGTGTTTCTAGAGACCTTCCTTGATTTCTTCCAAGCATTCTACACAACATGTCAAAAACTGCTACTTATAATAGTAACTGATGATTAATGCCATGGCAATTTTTAGCATTAAACACAACTTTCTCACTGTTTCTGATGAAAGCTGAACAAACCAATTTCAGGAAGATAAACCCTCTGGTTTAGGAATTGGCTTAACTAAGCTTTTCTCTTTCCTACACCCCTCCTCTTCACACAAGAAAACAAGCCCAGATATTAGTGCAGTTTTAAATGGTTACTATTCCAGGAGCTCTGTGGTGCTGTAGGTATCAGATGGAGCACATCAACCTGAAAATGCCAAAGATGTCACTGATTTCTTCTCCTCCAATTTCTGGAGGACTGAACATCCCTGGAGCTGGTCCAGCTCTACTCCTGGGGTCCCTCTCATTTACATGACCACACCGGCAAACTTTACAACACCTCACATATTATTTGGCTACAGACAGTCACATAGCATGGATGGTTACTACTGAGTATAACCAGATGAGCATATGTCACAGAGCTGCTTAGCATTATGGCTTAAAAATAGATGTATGTTTATGTCAGCTCTAGTTGCCATGGGTAAGTCTAAATGATAGTTGTGGTTTTTTTTAAACAAACAGTGCTTTAAGTTATGTGAACTCAAATTCAGAAACCATTCAATTTTCACTGAAATTTATATATATATATATATGTATGTTAAGTACAATTGACAGCAAGGTACAGTATGGCAGACGCACAACCAGACAGTGTAGGAAAGGCTAATCTGCCAGTGTCCTGCATCTGTCATTCATAAAGGAAGCTATCTACCCAGTATACATGAATATAGGTTACTATAGTAACACTGAGCTTTTATTTTTCTTCAGGTTTATTATAAGGAAGCCAAGGAGTATGTCCAGACACTGAGTGCATTCATAACCTCTAGAAATGTCTGGTGAATGCCTCCTTGAAGGCACTTCTAATAGATTTGTTCACTGCTAAAGACTGCAGCCTGGAAACTAAAAGCAGACAGCCCCCATAACAATAATATAAAGCCATAGTCCAGGCTTGTACCTATGGCTCAGCAAAATAATAAAAAAAAAAAGATGATGTCAAAAAAAGAAAAAAAAAAAAAAAAGAAAGAAAAAGAAAGAAAAAGAAAGAAAGAAAAGCAAACAATTAATTGACTCCTGCCTTTTTCCAAAACTAAACTCAAGGGACCTATGGACAGGACTTCCTCTGAGCCACCAGAAAGGAGTAACATATGCACTTTGTTACAGAGGGAGTTTTCAACTCTCCTGTTAGTTGTTCTTACAGATTGCCCTGTAATGAACCCATTGCAATGGGTTCATTACAAAAGGAATACACAGATCCCTCAGCCTGCTAAATGCTGGGGAACCACATAACAGAAAGGGTTAAACACCCTGGGATGACACCTTTACTTACAAAGCACCCATCTTTTAAGACTCATCTCTTTTCAATTGTTGTTAAGCACCGATCAATTTTAAGACTGAAATTTTTTATGTAGCTTCAGAGCATCATAGACAAGACAAAGAGAAAACAGTGGTGCTCCAAGAGTGTATGGCTCTTACCAGGAAAGTTATGAAGTGCCAGACCTAAGAATACATGCACAATCTATTTATAGCATCGTTATATTTTCTCATTCATTCATTTCCTTTGGGAGCTTGCTGTGTTGTGGTTGCATTCAGGAGCAAGTCTTCAATCTCATGGCCCTGCGGTTACAGGAAAAAAGCAGCTGAGGGTTGTATTATATTTTTATGTAGCTGTACAATAACACTTTGGGCATCCTGGAATAAAGAAAAAAAATTAGCTGAACTTTTTTTTGCTTTGCCACAGTGGACTGCTTTGTGGCAGGAATGAAGGATGATCCATGATTAAGGAACTGGTGATACACTTGGGGATGAAAGTTTGGTTCCTGAATATTGCAGGAGGTTTTTTATTTCCATAAGCAGGATTGACAAAAGTAACTAATGATTTCAGCTTCCTCCAGATGAGCTTGCCCAATTGAAGACAATTTAATGGATAATAATGGATTTAATAGACAATTTCCTGGATTTTGCAGGAAACTGAGTATCAACATTCCCTCAAATAAAGTTTCTTTGTCTTCAGTTTGGGCAGTCCAGATTTCCTCACAACATTCATACGTGCTTTCTGGAAATCTGGGCAATTGAGCCCCAGAGATATTGGGCTATCTACATTGAGAGAATGCTCACAGTATGTTCCCCATCCTTTATCTTTCTTTCATTTTTATTTTTGTCTCCTGAACAGCAAATCCCATTTAATGTGTCAATGTGCAGTGTCTGGTACTGAGTTCTCAAATCACAACTGAGGATTTTCACTGTTACTAAAATACAAATGCCTGTGTATCAAAATCATGCAATTTCAGATGCATCTTTTCCAGTGCTTTGTACAGAAAAATGTCCTGGACACCTGCATCCAATTTGAGTGTGGGCTAGTTAGCATATAGAAAGCAGCTGGAGTGCCTTAAAAGATTTTCCTTGCCATGACACTGTGGCTTCTGTCAGATTCCCTTCTCTACCCTCCCTATTGCTGCCTTGGGTTGGGCTGCATGCAGAGACAATGGCTGGCACTGGAGCAGATATGTGGGCACCATTGATCTCATCTCACATGGGCCATTGGGTGCCACGGAACACAGCTCCCAGAGGAGATAAGCAGATTACTTTAGTCCCCACATTTCTGCTACAGTTTCCTGTATTCAGGACACTGCAAGAAGCACTCTGAAAAGCACTGATCTGCTTTAGTACTCTTCATTAAAACTTAAATCCAATCAGCTGAAACTGTGATTTAACAAAAAATCAGAAGGACTGAAAGAAAATAAAACAGTATCTCAGCCTGACCTGAGGACAGAATAGTTCAGCTGAAGTAGATATTCAAACCAACTTCAGCAGAAATAAAACTATTTACTTAATGGTAATTTCTCATGATGATTAATATTAGTTCCAATTCAGATGAGGTAAAGACAGCAGATCTCCGTATTCATTTTAACTCCAGTTGCTATACAATCCAGGCTGTTAATCTTTGGTAAAATACTCTATCTAAACAGTCCACAAGCTTTATTGCAAAGTGTTAAAAACCTAACAGTCTTCTACTGACTTTCAATTTCTGTTCTGAAATTTAAAGCTTTACAGCATCTTTGTTTAAACTATCCAAGTTTAGAGAGCACTTAAATCCAGCCTTGTACTGACCTTGTTGAACAAACCGTAATTTTTTTTGGCACCAAAACCTCTGGCTTCAGGCTGTTGCGGGTTGTGTGCTGTGTTGTTTTTTAGGAGACATCCCTTGAATGCACTTCCCAGATAACAGCAAAAGACTGTTTCCTCTTCATGTCTAGACACTTTGCCAAGTGTTCATTCTTGAGTAAGCAGTACAATGAATTATCTCTTCCATACAGAACAGCAGCCACAGAGCAATCCACAGGTTAAAACAGAAGCCTTTGGAGCTATGGAGACATATGGGAGGCTTGGAAGCTCTGTCTTGTAAACATGAGAAAAATGTGACCTTCTCAACACCACATGAGATCATACTATGCATACCTGCAGACGTCTGCTTGACCGTATGTAAATGCTTCATGCATTTATTTTGGGGGTTCTGGCAGGTAAGAATAAGACTAGAAATCAGGAGCCAACGTAACCTAATTGTGGGAGGCATCCAGAAAGGTATAGCATACTTGACAAGGAGAGCAGGAAACATTGGTGATATGGTTTCTTGCAAGAAAACTTATCCTATATTTAGCTTTGTTAGGTTTTCTGATTCTTTGATTGCTCTTTGGATCAGCACTGAAAAAGACCTAGATCTGGAAAAATACAAGTGAAGGTGTACAGCTTATAACTTTGTAGGTCTAATATAACTTGAGGGGCAAGATTCTCCTAGAATTCAGGCCAGAAAAAGTCTGACATAATAAAAATAATATATGCAATGCAGGGATATTATAGCATCAACTCTATGCCTGGCAATATTTTTGAACCTATTTTTCTGTTAACTTATTTAAATATCTGTCAGCTTGAGTTCTCATATACAGTGTCCTGAGGCATTAATCTCCTTAATAAAATGTTATGCATTCCCACAGAAGCCAACAACACAAGAATGAAAGGGAAGCTCTGCTCATATTTCACCATGAAAATAATCTTAAAGAATTGCTGAGTGCATGGTCAAAAATGTGTTGTAAGTTTGCTAGCTAACACTTTCTCCAGCAATACAGTAAGAATGAGGATGTCCTAGGAAAATAGGAAATAGCAAGAACATGCAAACTGAAAATATAACCTGTGTTAGTTCAGCACCAAGAGCAACAGGATTGTCCCAATACCTCTGCCTGGTTCTGGAGTCTGTTAGAATATTTTGACAAAGAATGGAAAAACAAATGCTCAGAAACAAATTATTTCCAAACAGAATGAAGCCCTCAACATCATGCATAAGTTGTTAGGAAGCACGGATTTGCTGTGCTTAATTTCATCATACTGTGCTACCACACTGTGCTAGAGACACCCATATAAGAGTGGAATGGACCTACATGACCCAAAAAAGACATATTTGGGCTGCAACTCTTATTATACGACTGAGTCAATGGTAATTTTCCATCAGATGGCTCATCCTTACACCCTCTGGGAGAAGGTTCATTTATAGTAGCCTGTCTTTTCATTACATCTTTTCTAGTGGCATAGCAGGAAGCTTGATAGTGAGGAGATTTGCTTTTGACTCATGCATCTACTGCATATGCAATATGCATGGGTCATACATAGCTGCACGATATATGATGAAGCATTTTTATGTGAAACTTAGCTATGTGAAATTGCTTTCTAACTCTTTTGCTTCTAAATGCCTTTGTTAGGGATTCGATATTTTTTTCCCCATTGATTATTTCTGGGCACAGATCATTATGTTATAATCATTTGAAAGCTGTCATTTCTGGCTAAATCCCCATGCTGAAAAGAATTACATATCAATATCTAGGAAGTTTGTGTCAGTATAATTCAACAGATCAGGGACTGGATACTATAATTCTGTGAATTGTCACAGTCGCTGAACAAGTCACTCTAACTTTGGTGCACAGTGCTAATAGCTATGGAGACTTGTTTTAATAAATCCTTTCTTCATCTCTTTATAAACCAGAGGATATTATTTTTTTTCATTTTTTTCCCACTAAGGGACTTTTTTCAGACCCTATTCTGAAGACAATCATTACCTCCAAGTTGCAAGGAGTAATTTCCCAGGTACTTTCCCAGACCAGTTGTGAATGAAAAGATAAAAATGATCTCAAAAGCACTGCACCTGTCAGTCTTTGTTTTTCTAAAAAAAGTAATAAAAAGAAAAGCAATATCCCTTGCCACTCTCCTCTCAGGAGAAACAACACCTCATAGCCAGTCTGCACATTTAAGTAACCAGTTGCCAGAATGCACGCTTATTTGAACCACAAAACAGTCTGGCTTAGCAATTAAGCTTGGTGTTGTCTTGAACAACTGGTAACATTCACTGACAAAGCAAGGCTGATTACCCAAGACTGGTACCCAAGATGGTTCAAGCAGATAGTGCTGTGACACTGAGGCTAAGGTTTGAAGAATGAATAAATAATCATTGATTAGACTTTCCCTTTGGTGACATCTGAATGGTTAAAGACATTTACATTCTTCATAGCTCACTATTTCTTCCTTTAAGACGCCAATGCAATCATATTTCCCTGCCAAGTAAAATGGTATAATTTCCCAAATGGGTAAAAATTCGCCTCAGTTATTGCTAAAATTTCCCGTATAAAAAAGGAAATTATGTTTCTGAGAGCCTGGGGATTGAACACAATTTTCCAGAGTCAGTCAGACAACCTATAATGCAGAGCTTTTGAAATCAGCCACGCAGCATGGTATGTAGCAGCATCCTGCACCTAATTATGCTCCCATTTATAGGAGGGTGTGAAACAAACCTGCTATCTCTTTATATTGCACATACTCTTCTAATTATGTCTACAGCTTGTTATCAAAAATACAATTAGGCAAGGTGCCAGTAGGTCATGGAGCTGAGTTAGTAACTGTGGCTGGCTGACTAACTGCCTGTAGTTAACAATTGGGCTGATACACTCAAATAGTAGTTATTAAGGGAAATCTATGCAACTGATGGATGTTTGCTGTTTCCAAAGCATTCTAACATTCTGTTGGTTTTACTTCAAATAACTTCCCACTCTCCCTCGAAAGCGCATAGACAGCAGTGAAGAGAATTAAACAAGTGTTAGTTAGCTTGTTAGCTTTGCTATAGCCTTAGCAGTTCACTAATCAAAATAAAAACCAACAAACTCCTAAACCTTTTTAATAAGCATGGAGTTTTATTAAGATCAAGGTTAGCCAGTTGGATTTTTGGTCTCTTTGGAAGAGATACATCAAAACTGTTTTCATCCAGGCACTTATTAAATAGTACTGACTCATCTACCATCTCCATAAACTGTATGTGGTTTTTCTGTCCACTAAATGAATAAACAGAGAAGTGAAGCAGCTTGATTCTTCTGTCCTTACTCTCTGCACACACTATCTGTATGCAGAGTCTTGTTTAATTCACTGGGATTACAGGTATGGGTGAGTACTCACTCTGAGACACTGATTTTCTTACCACAGTGCATTTTGTACCTTGAGTTTACCAGTTCACGTCAGAAATTGCTCAGACTTTTTTTGCCTTCTGCTTCAAGCACACATATATTAGCCAATTCTAACCACACATATTTTAGCTAATTCTAAACCTTCCAGACGGGGACTCACAAGTCAAAGCAGTATATATTGTTGATCTGTTCATTATAGTAAGAAGAACAGAGAATCTCAAATGTAAACTATTCCAAGTTAATTTTAACCAACTTGTGACACTTTTTTAAGACTGAATCTAAATCTACCAATGAGCAGGCAGAATCCACGCTACTTAAATTCAGTCTGTAACAAGGAGAATCTGACACTTCTGCCTTAATCTGAGATGATACCTTGCCTAACAGTGTATCTGAACATTTTTGCACCACCATGGAAGTCTGGGTTCAGATCTGGACCTAAGCATCATGAGTTGCAAGTAGCTATGTGTTTTTTCTGTATAATGTCACCTAGAATTGCATTTCAGCGGTCTGTTTGTCCATATGATGAAGGTCAATTAGATTCATATCCATTATCTCAGATATTTATCCATTGTCTTCTCCAAGACATTTAGTGATGAAGAGTATAGCTCTGCCAAGGTGACCTACTTCAGTGCTTCCAAAACTTCACTAAATTTCTCTTACTGCCTGCTATGACTCATTCCAGTTTCAGCCCATTATTTCTTGTCACAGTGAGTATTTTGGCAGGCATAAAGTGCTGCAGTTCAGGATAATATTGTGACTTCAGTTTAAAAATATGCTGGTTAGCCCTTTACAATCATCTATAGATAACCATGCATACAGGTGGTTTTGTATTATTTTTTTTTAACATCCATCCAAATCATCAACAAATTGTTCTTTGCTCTTTTCTCTGAGAATTTTGTATTCTTAAGCACAGGTACCGTAAGTAAATGTAAATACTGTAATAACATAAGTAAACAGAAATCTCTCAGTATTGCAGATCATATTATATAAAACTCTCTGTTGTGACTGAGGACTCTTCTTCATTGTTAATATTTCCAGATACAATAAAATGGATTTTTTTTTTTGGTCATAGAATTCACTTTCATCTTTAGTTAAATTTCAACAATTGCATTGTTTTAAAAGGATTTTTCAAGGCAACAGAAAGGTATTGGCTATGCAGAGCTCTGTTTAGAGGTATAGACAATATTGCAGCCAATCATCAGTTTATTTACAGCAGCATGTTTAGTATAGCATTTAGACATAGTTTTTCAAAGCTGATCACGTTGCCCATTATAAGTTTCTGACAAATTTAATATTTTTTAACTTTTCAATCTTTTGCAAAAATGTACAATACCAATATTGAGCAATGAATATCCAAAGGATACAGTTTAAGTTTCTAAATGATGAGATGGGCAATTTCATACATTAAATATTGTTTCTGTTCACCAACTGGAATGATGGAATTTTCTAAAGACTTTGTACATAGAAGTATAAGTTATGCTAAGCTTTTAAATATTCAAATCATCTGGGTAAACTTAGGAAAAATGAGAATCAAAGTAGATTTCTAATGGATAATGCCTTCAGCATGAAGGCTTTGTTTCTAAATTACATTTGTCATCACAACAATTCTGCATAACCTCAGCTGAAAATAAAGTTTACTTGCCTAAATGTGAACAGGCAAACGAGCCACAGAAAGCAGATTTTTATACAGAATATTAAGATCTCCCTGCAATTCACAGATGTCATGCTGCTAGGAAATTGTTTTCAAATATATTCTGAAAGGCAGAAAACAAAACAAAACAAAACAAAACAAAAAAAGAACAGAGGAAAAAAAAAAAGACAAAAACAAGCACTTGTAAAAAGGAAGTGGAGAGTAATAGCTGAGGTAGCAACAGTCTCCAGAGAGGGGATCCATCAGCTGGTGTAGGGTTCCTGATGGATGTCTGACTTCTTCTCAGAGTTAAAAGGAGGGCAGAGAGGGAAGTGCATCCATACAGATTTTCCACCCAAAGGTAATTGTCTAAGCTAAGCAAAATGCATCTCTCGGGCATATTTCTCTTTATGGAAAGAGCTCAAACAGATTTAGACAGATCCTAAATGACTGGCTTGGCCCAGGGACTCACATTTCAAGTGGATGAAGATGCAAGGGAAAGGATCTCATTCTCTGTGACAGACTGTGAGAATGAAATATCTAGGAGGTAAGATCTATCTGCCCATTTATCTAGAAATATGTATCCCTACAGTAGGGCTTTGTGTGTGCATTTTGTTGTTGTTTATAACTAAAAATGCATAAAAGAGTCTTGAGACCACACTCCAGCCTTTCCTCTCTGGATAGATGCCTTCAGCCACAGCCCCAGATCTCAGTCTATTTTCTCCTTTCTCCAAGCTGAAGAATAAGAAACATTTCCCACCTCCTGCATGACAGTCTAAGCTGTATCTCAGTAATTACAGCCTTCTCCTGCCAAGTAGAAGGTAGATCTCCATTTTTCTGAGGCTCCAGCTGTGAAAGCAATTTTAGACTCTCTAAAATTCCCTAAGTCACATAAGGAAAACCTATGGGTAAAAACACAAGAGGAGAGAAGAGAGGTTTAAGCTATCCTCCTGCCAGCACTTTGCATCAAACCAACTGAAGCTTCTCCCTGCTCAGCACAGACGCTGCTTTGCATCCTCCTCAGAAGTGTCACTCTGACCATATGTTGGCCATACAGAGAATTTGGCACCTCACCCAGCGCTCTGAAGCAGGGAGCTGGCAACCCAACACCAACACAGCAACACTCCCAGTCACCATACACATATCCCCTGGTGTACCTTCAGCTCTGCTTTTAAGATCAGATAAGTACTTGATTGAATAACTCAAGACATGAACTGATGACTGATTTTGCTGTCTTTTGGCCACTGTGAGGACAATACAGAAGAACATTTTAAAAGCCCCAGCATTTTTCTAAATGGTATTAACTGTCATTTCTCTCCTCAGCTGTGGTTGTGCTTTTTATCTGGCAATTTTACAACAGGGAAGATGCAGTTCACTTTTGCTGTATGCAGTCAGTTTTGAAAATCAGGTCTAGGATTCCTTGGGATAGCAGGCAGTATATAAATATGAAATAACATTGAAAAGCATAGCCAGCTAGCTTCTTGCAAAACTACCTGTCAACGTATAGAACATACCAGACTCACTCACAAGTATACAAAAGGAAAAAAATCAAAAGAAAAGTCAAATAAACTCTGAAAGTAATGTGTTCACTTTTTCTTTATTTATTGACAAATGTACATATATGATATTTTAAAGGCAGGTGGCTGTTTAATCCAAAACATGGCATGGCAGCACACATTATAGTTTAAATAATTAACAATGAACATTTTCAATGACCAAGAACCAGGGACTTTACATTTCTGAATCCTTAGTTGAGATACTGTGGATTTTTCTAAGGAATGAGGATGAGAAAGTCAGATCAGATTTTTTTCACTCCCAAAATATATGAACTTGAAATCTAGATGCTTTTATCCTGTTCTTGGCTCTGTGTTAGTGAGTCTGTACCTAATATTAATACAGAGTACAAAATACATTTGTTTCAATTATTAAAATGATGTAAACCAAATTCATGATGCATAGTAAGATAAAATGGACTCAATTCAATTCTACAAGTTGCACAGAAACCAGAATGTAAGTTTCAAAGCTAGTTTATATGGTAGATGCAAACATGTATTATTCTTCCTATTTTATCTTATAGTGTAGCCTAGAGATTTATTCCATACAGTATACAAAACAAACATAGAAGAAATAATCCCCTATCAATTAGAGCCTTCTATACCACAGTCTGATCCAAAACCCATTGAAATAACTGGAAAGGCTCCTACTGACTTCACTGGGTTTTAGGTCACGATGGTAGAAAATCTGTTTACATCTCTAAATTATTTTACAAAGTGTCTAATGAAGAAAAGCAGAAGAGGATTAAAACTGCCATTCTTCTGTTTAGTTCATAAACTCCTTCAGAACCAACAATGAAAGGAGCTCACTAGTACACATATCTTCAGCGAACTGTGATTTTAGCTAGCACATAACTGTGTGCTGCATTCAGAGAAAACAGATAATGTAAAAGCCGAAATTTTCAATTCTTTCTGCTGTGGCACTATTTCTGCTCCCTAAAATCAAACAGAAGTAAAAGCATAATGAACTCACTTTTTGATCAGAATAAGAATAGACGCATTTATACAGTCAAAACTAAGGCTTGTCTTGCATATGAAAACCACCAGCATTTCTTTGGAAAGGCTTAAAAAACACACACACAAAAAAAAATATTCAGGATTTAGTGGTCACATACAAAGAATTTAATGTATTATTTTTAGCAATAAAAATTAATTTTCTAACAATTACAACATTATCCATCCAACTAAAATTTTGTCCAAAGGAAAGTTCATGAAAAAAATATTAATTCCCATAGGACTGGAGTGGAATGCGCAACAACAAATTACAAGTGGAAAGCATAAAAACAAAGAGAATACTGCAGTGAACTGGACACATACATCCAACATGACCAAATCAAATATTTTTGCACAAATTAGGTAATGTTAAAAAAGGATAGAATTTGTAAGAGAAAAAAAAAGTCATTCAGCCATCTTCAGTCTTCCGTATTGTTCTTCTGAGAGCCTTATCAACAGTGGTAAAAACACGCACCCAAATTGATAAAGAATACTGTAGACACACAACACTTAAAAACTATTCTATTTCCTTTGACGTTACTTTTTAAATTTTGTGTGTGAAAACGAAACTGAACCAAATGAGTGGGGACGTTGCCAAGGTGCTAAGGTAATGTCTTTCATTGTTGTTGTGAGACATATATCTAGTATTGAATGACCAGTGAAATGAAAATGCATTTGCTTTGGAAATCAGAAGCAAAATACTCCTTTAACAAAAACAACAGTTCTGTCTATATTACACACACAGTAGAGTATCCTCATGGGATCTTGAGAAGAAATGAATACTCGCAGGTGCCCCTTAGTTTGCTGAAAATGCTGAGCAACTTCAAAGATTTAGTATCACCAGGTCTACACAAAATGATCCCTCTGTGCACTCTTGCATCTGCACATAAATACACCTCACCACATTAAATCAGATGGAAGATAAATGATGGGATTATTTGTAATATGATACTTGATTCAATAATTCACGTCATCTTTTCCAGCTGCACACTATTTTATTCTATGGTCCTCTGAAACTGAAGAGGAAACAAACTGGAGTAAAGAAATAAATTAACCTAAAAATATTATGACTGTATGGATTCTGCTAATAACTAGCAAAAGTAAAGTGAAAATGACAGGGTTTTTTTTCATTAAACAATTCCTGAAGATTTGTTTGGCAATGTATCATGAGGTCTGTATTCTTTTCTAGGGAAAATTTTTCTGAGAACAAAATACAAATAAAACTGATGGGAAGTTCTTGAACTTCCAGAGCTGCAGCAGGAAATATTTGACCTTATTAGACCCCTAACTGTGATGTTTCCATCAGGGAAAAATATTACTAAGCAGAGTCTACAGTAAAGCTGTCTTACAACAGCAGTGTGGAATTTAAAAAAAAAAATATGTCAAGTTTAATTAAAATCAGAAGAAAGATCAAATCTTGGTTAACATTACCATATAAACAGCCACTACCAAAGCAAGAAACAACCTCCTAAAGATAATAGGGACAGTAAGCATCTCGTTTAAGGAAGCTGAAAAGTTCACAGTTTATATGTATGTCTAACATTTCTTGCATTTGAATTTATACTGTACAGGTACACAAATTTCTTTGGTCTTTCACAAAGTTCAACTGCAATGCAGTAAACAAAAGGAGGTTCTATTGAACAACGTTTCTGTGTTTGAAGTGTGTGGTTGAAGTTATAGTAAAACTAAATGCTAAGTAGGTGAAGGAGGGATTGTACCTACTGAGTATGTGTAAGTTAGTGTTCTGGAATATTTTTGGCATGATGCCTCTTTGTATCATAAAAGAAAGCCACCTTGAAGAGTGTTACTGCAACTTATTTGGAGCATTACTGCAACTTATTTTATGAAGCTTTCTGAGGAACTACTGATGAACTTCCTGCATTAGCATATCTCCTTAAGAAAGTACTTGTAATCAATTTCCTGTCACTATAGTGTATTTTCAAACTTCATACTGATAAATTCTTCTATCCAGTTTTTCTGCTTGGAACCTTGTATATCTTCCAAGTCTATTGCGGTGTACCATTTGCCTTGTTGGGCGAGTTGTATGTTTGTTGGCACAAGGAAAAGCTTTTGGGAATTCAAACATTGTTTGAATTCTACAGATCTGAATAGTGCCTCTTTAGATCTCATCTCAAAGTATGTTGAAGACAGATTCCACCACAAGAAGAAAAATGTTGACAAGTACATTATTGAATTATTTTTGTTATCTTCTTTTCTCACTCAAAAGCATCAAAGGAAAAGTTATGGCTTTGATTACTTTAAAATTTAAGACTGACTAATGAGCAAAGCAATCACAAGTTACTAAAGCTTATTTATTTATATTTTTAAGGGGAAAAAAAAAAGCCTCTTTAGATGTTGTTTTTTTCAAGGTCAGATTTTCATTTGTATGAAAGAGAAATAGCAACTGCAGTTGTGCAGTGTCCACTATTTGAATTAAATCAAGACTTCACTGGAGATCTTCCAATCTTCTGTCTGGAAAATATGTAGGATATGTAGCTTTAAGATCCTTTCTCATTCTTTTTTAATTTTTTTGTTTTGTTTTGTCTTCCTTTCACTTGCAGTTTCTAATATAGACTAAAATCTTTATTGTCAAATTATTTTAAGTAGTAATGATATATGGATGTCATGAACTGATGAATCACAAAAAGTACTATTTAAAATCTTATGTAGGTATGATTCTTTGCTATCATAGAAATGAGCTAAGATTCTGAGGTGAATATCATCACTTGCTCATCTAAATAAGCCATAAGACATGGTAAAAGAATCTGAGAGATAAACTATTTAGATGGTAAATAAAGATGATTGATTAGGGCAAAGAAAAAATAAAGAAAATGTAATGGAAATATTTTTCTTTCAAGATGTTCCTAATGCAAGACATTATCAGCTGAGCATCATGAGGAAGCCTTTCTGAAAGGAACCATGGAAATCTAGAAATTAAATATTTTGTGGTCCTCAAAGCATGACTATAAATACCTGAATTCACAAAACTTTGGGATCTAACAAATAAAGGACAATTTTAATCACTTGTGCACCAATACATGTAGTACATTATTGTATTTCAGTGGACGGTAAAATTGCATGATAACATCTGTAATGAGCATCTCACTCAGCATTCCTCAGGGGGAAACGTTTGAATGAACTTGTTTAGGTCGTGTGGCTCAAGGAAGTGAAGAGTGTCAAAAAAAAAGTCAAAGATGCTTGAATAGTGGAGTGCAGAGAGGTTTGAAAGAGGCTTTAATTCTTCAAGAAATGAATTATCTACTCTTTAGACTACCTTCCAAGAAGACTGCAGCCCAAGATCAATGCCTCAAGCTGGCTGCAGTTCTGATGAAATCCTGTGGGGAGTGGGAGGAACAGACCATTGTACTTCATTCCTCACATGTTTTGAATAGCACAATTGTGTTTTCTTTGCCACTAGTCTTTCCCCTGAAAGACCTTGCTCCCTGTGCAACATGTCAGCCTAAGAAAAGCTGCTGCTTATCAGAATTTGAGAGGGCCAAACTGTAGGAAGGAACCTGTTACTTGTGGCTGGTGATGCCAGTGCTGTAGGTGCAGATGAAAACCTATTTGTGACTCCCACCAGCCTCTGCTGAGTGCCACACTATGCAGCAGGGCTTCGAAGTGTCAGTCATGCTGCTGCTGAAAAAATGCTGCAAGGCAGCCAGCACGGGAGAATTGAGAACTATTGGTGATAGATGGATGGTTGGACTGGATGATCTTGTAGGGCTTTTCCAACCTTGCTGTTTCTGTGATTCTGTGAAACTGCAGGCTGGGGGAGGGACTACAGCAGGAGAGTGGGGAACTAGGGCGAGTTGCTAATCTTGACTATCTCAACCTGGGGGACCTACCAAACCAGCCAATCTTCATCTAAATCATGCTTCTCCCTGCCTACTTCTATTAGGAAAGTGATGACCTTTGGTGTCTGCAAGGGAAGGGTGTACAGAGCTACACCACCCTAAGGGCTCGTCCTTCCTGAGATCCAATAGTGCATACAAGAGGAGTCTCCATATTGTGTGCCCCCTTGCTCTTGCCACAGTTCTACAGAGTTTGAGAAGGAGCACATAATGCCTTCTACTGTCCTCTGAGATGTAATTAACAAATTAACATAATTCTTACTAATTTTCTGATTTCACTGGTTAGATTCAAGAATTAGAAGCAACACTTTATATGATAATTAAACTATCTTCTTCAGCCTATCAGGTAAGGCATCTGAAAAAAATCCAATGTGCTTTTTTTTTTTTTTTTTTTTTTTTTTAGGTACATCAGCAACTTCCTGAACCAAAAAGTACTAGTTTCACAACTAGAAGCTTGTCTTTTAAATGCAGTAATTTCCATGGAGGGCAGATTTATTTAAAAACAGACTAACTTATGTTTCTGCCAGGCATTTCTGAGAATGAAAGACCATGTCTTTGGAAGCCTGTAATTTTAAGCAAGTTTTTGGGATTCATGGAAACAGAAGATCAAGTAGGTAACCAACAGGCAAAGTAATTATTTCAATCCTACTTTGGATTCACTTGTGTCTTTTAAATTCTACATAGATTCTAGAAAACATTAGACAGCATGGAACAAAACATTTTTCCTTTGAAATAATATTTTTATTTGACATACTGATTGACCAGGACAAGAAGTGTTGTAACAGAGCTTTAATTTGGTCTTTTCACACGAGCCATACAATATAATCCCTAAAACCGGAAATCATTCAGAAAGGCACAGCATATGAAAATGTGTTTCCCTAATTTCTGCTGTTATGGGAAAAGCCAAATTGAATTCTGTTGCAACTCTCCACTTTTTCTTTTGCATAAGTGTTCATATATTCAATATCCTACTTAAATAACTTTAAATTGAGTTAGGGATAAGGTCTAAAAGCCCATCCTTTTGGGACTGAGTATATAATACGTTACTCCAGTGGAACCACCTGTAGAATATAAAGCAAGTCATTGCCAAAAAGATTAATAAAAATCAAGCTTTAAGTCTCTTAGTCATGTTCAGGAGTTACTTCTGTAGATAGGGAAACAATTCATTGTTTTACTTGGGAATTTTAGATCCTCAAAGTACTTTTTCTTCTAGATTACTTTTCCAGAAGGCTTTTCTGTATGTTCCAGGAAGATAGTGAAGATATCAAATAGTGGAAATATATAATTCCTAAAGCATATACGAGCATATAATCTTATTTAATGTCTTGTGTCTGAGAATACCTACAATCGCTTACTTGAAAAGTGAAACTTTCTATTGTTGCAAGACAAATGGAAAGAAGGGAATTTTACTTTGTTCTCCAAGTATTCTTTACATCCTGGAAAAGTTATTTAACCTGTATTTCATTAAGTCACCTGTCCTTTTAAGAAAACTCATAAAACCCAAGCAACTAGTAATGTTGATTGTTTTGGAAGAAACCTTTTCTTTCCATTTATTTTACTGATTCGATTAAATGTAACAAAAATGACGTCAAATATTCTGGCTGAAATTCTTTGCCCCATATTATGCAAAGAGAGCAGAAAATCATAATTATTTCCACAAATTACTACTCATTTAGTTGTATGAGACTTTTCCTTTGGAAGAAAGGGATTTTCCTTGCCAGATACTCTTTACTCATCCTCTGCTCCTTAAAAACCACTGGATATAACTGTAGTTGTAAGATCTGATTTATGACAGCTAGCCATTAAAATGATTTAGAAAGCTCATCTCACTATTGCATTTCACATAATGACATTATATGATGTACTCATTAGACAAAAAGTTTGGTTACTATTTTTAAAAAAGCTGGGATGTCTAATGGTGGTGTCAGAAACATAACAGTCTCAATAAAGGCTCAATTCACATCCTGCACAATAACAAGTGTATCGCATTCTTTAGGGGAAAAGATAATCAAAAGATTTAAGTATGATGTTTAAATTCTGCAAATGTAAAAATATAAGTTTATATTTTAGGACTCTGACAAGCCAGTAAGTCACATAAAAAGCTGATTTGAGAGGAATCCTTAACCTGTTCTTTTAAGTACTTCCATTGGTCTTCCACATATTGCTATGGATTCAGTACCCCAAATGATCATCTGATGTTACATAATCTCACACTTCTTCAGCCTTATCTTCCAATATTTTACTTGTATTGGAACTGGGAAATATGCATTGATACTTTTCTTGAAAAGGAGGACTTTCTATGAGTATGCTTTTTCTTTTTAATGAATATTCCTATCTTATGCAATCAAGCATTCTTCATGCATGTCTGCCTGTCTTCTGTTCAGTACTTGTGAATCCATTAACCACTTTAAATCAGTTCTGATTGAATGATAATAGCCCTAGTAATGCAAAATTTTCTCAGGTTCTGTGGAAGTAGATGACAGTTTTTTTAATTAAAAAAAAAAAAAAAAGGAGAAAATGAGAAAATGTCTTGGCTGAAGGAAAGGGTTATAGTGTGAACTGAACCCCAGACAGTTCACACAGGATTATATAGCTGATGTATGAACCTTTGATTATTACACTCTTTAATAAAGCAAAGCTGTAGGAAACAGTGTTTTATCCTGCTGTTGCTTTAATATAACTTCAGTAGCTACTTGTTTAAAGTGTTTCTCTCTGTCCTTACTAATGCATATGATCATCCTCCACTTTTGCATGATCCAGCACATAGATACTGGTCTTATCTGAGGTGATACGTTTACAAATTCTATCTCTGTCCTCTATGGCGAAAAAAGATTTAAGAGGAAGTACTTTTTCAAAGAATGGAAAACGTTTGTGGAGGCAGGAACAAAAACAGCTGTACCATTAGATAAGTAGAACTTAAGATGTGAAAGATCAATGTAATTGAGATGTGACTCATAGAAAGACATGTATGTCTTTCTATGTCCACTGCAGCCTGAAACATGAGGGGGTTAAACAGAAACTGTTTTCTTTAGATGCCTTAACAATCCATTTAGAAAGTGGCAAACAACTTTCACTGCATCCAGGAGGTGCAAAGCCAACAATCTGCTGAGAGAACTAATGTTGGATGTGAGTTCAGATGTGGAACTGTTCTTTTACCAGTATTGCTTATCACAGCAAGCTGTATTAACACCATCTAAGGGTGGTTTCATTCTGGAGCAGACCCAGAAAGAGGTATAAATATATGTTCCAGTCATAGAGGATCCTTGTTCTGTTGGATTAGAGATGATTAATGTCTTATTACTACAGCCCAAACTCTAATAGATTTACAGTGTATTTTATGAGAACTGCCAAATCTCCTGCTGCCATTGCTAGAACATTTTGTCTGATCTTAGTTCCATCTACTTCCCAGTCCAGTCTCTTCCTGGCATGATTGGAGTTGTTCAGTCATGGATCTCTACTTTTTGATCATGGTTTTCCCATGTTATGTCAGAACACGGCTGATGGGGAAAACAAACCTAACAGAAATACTGCTCTGAAAATCAGGGAGATGCAGAGATTTGACCAGCAAACACCAAACCTTCTCAGTATTCCCTTTTCAACTATTTAAAAAACAAGCATTGTCAAATGTCATCACCAAGAGCCTCTTTGACTCCCTGAGAAAACTGAATGATGGCTTATCACCCAGGCAAAATTCTGTTCTGATATGATTTTGCTAAAAGATGAGCATATTTTCTAGTCTTTGGCAGACTGTCATCTTAGAGCACTAAAGGTGATGGACTAAGATCCTTGGCTAATGTGAAGTAATAATGTTTTTGCCCGTGTTTGTAGATGTAGACAAGTTTAAATGGTGTGAAAATTGGATCAATGTTTTAACTGCAGTTTACTTCTCTTGCTCTTGCTATATACTTCTCTTTGCAAGGGAAGAAAACTATCCTGAATTGTCAGTAGTAATGCAAGTTCCATCTGAATCAGAACATTAGTTGTTTTTTTTCCCCAATACCTCATCCCAGGGAAAATATAAATTCCAAGCTTTATACATTAAGATTTTTTTATTTTTTATTTTTCTTGGATACAGCCAAGTAACTTTTTTTTTTTTTTTTTCCCTTTGGGATGAACATAAGGAGCAGTAGGCCTACTTGGCATCTGTCAAAGTGTTTCCTCAGACAAATCTGTGTGGCTGCTACCCGAAATTCTGTTCACACGTTTCCACAACTCAGTGCTCTTTCTTGCCTCCGAGAAATAATGATTGATTTAGAGGGCCAGTTCCATGTTCTGTGTTTAATTAAAGCCTACACTGTCCTCCTTTTCACCATACTGTCTTTCATGTCCTGGAACTCTTTACAGAGTGTATAACTGGTGTTATTCAATTTACCTTTTTGTGATCTTGTTTCTTATCATTAATCACAGTTTTTTTACCTTTACTGCAAAACCTTCCAAATCCATCCATATTCTTCAGTGTGGGCTTCATTTCTCCCTGTCAAAGCTTGCAGACTTTTCTTCTATCTCAATTTTCTGATTCTGAAGACCTTCAGGATATCAGTACTCAGCTCTTGCCCAGAAACCCTTGTAGCAGCCCTACTGATCTTTTAATGACCATCAGAAAAACAAACAAACAAACAAACAAACAGATTTTCCTGTTTGTGTTATCTACAAGCCATTAAAATACTTGCTTATCTCTCCCATAGCTGCCTTAATGCATTTTAAGAAAATAAAAATAACATAAAAATTTCTTGTCCTTGAAACTGCAAGGCTGTATGATGCCTGAGTGATGTGCACACTCTTACCATTTTCCTCAAGGATATATTATTGCCTACCAGCATTTATTTACTATGTCTACGTATGTTCTCTGAGAGCTAGTTCATGTGCATTTCTCAATTTTACAATGCCCATGTGAGTGTGTTACGGAGCAATCATTCCTAAGCAAAGATTTGTTGGTTAGCACTCTTTTCGCTCTACCCAGCAGTTTGTAAAGTTTTCCTATTTCTATTGTTAACAGACTACGGTAGAAGAAATTTGATATTAAATACGAAGTTTTAAAGGGCTCTATGTTTCAATAAAGATTCATAGTATTTTTACATAGCTAAATATTTTTAAAAATCTATGAACACATTTATAGTAGGTATCTCTAACTGTGTATCAGGGTATCTTCAATGCAGGCATTGTTTCACGGAATAACCTGGGTCCTAATAGTAAGGCAAACATTTCTGTGGGTAGATAAACATACATTAAACCCCTGTCTGCATATAGCTCCCTCCGACACAAATATACATATGCACTTGTATGTGTTAGATGTTAACAAGTACACATGAATGTGCACGTTGTTATTTAGAATACAAATCCAGATTTTTACATTTTTACATTTACATACAGTGTTTTAAAACACTGACAGTCCAATAGGATGGTGAGACATTTCACAGTTACACAGGTGAGCATGGATTAAACCGCACAGGCTACTAAAATATGGTTCTTTAATGTATGTAAGTGGAAGTGTAAAAGTTAGCTGAAGGCTACCTTGGAATACAGCTGCTGTTCTTAAAAATCAGAGAACTTCACAGAGAGGTTTTAAAATATCAATTTTAATGTAAAGTCTATTAAAAATGGCACTATGGTACTTTTTATATGTTTTTCAGACTGCCACTCTGAGAACAATTATTACAGCTTAATCCATTTTTTATTCACTTTTATCTTTTTGTCTTTTATCTGGCTCCTTACTTCAGCATGGAAAAAAAATCTGAATTACCAACCCCACTGCTTCAGCTTCTACTCTAAGTATATGACCTGTTTAATGCAGCAAAAAGAATAAAGAAATAGCAATAGTGTGTGTAAATATTGACAATTTTGAAATGCATCAGGAACTCTTCAAAGTATTCTATCATTTTGAAAAGCTCACTGTGAAAATTACTTTGCATGGTTGGCAGTTTCAATTTTTCTACCTTGACTTGCTAATATGAGGTTTTTCCAATTGCAATGACCACAGCTCAAATCTGAAACTGATCAAAAACATTTTAGTTTTATTTCATTGTCCAATTCAAATGGAATATTTGAAATAAATAAGATTTAACTTAAATTGGCATAGATACTTTTAATAACAGAACATAATTTTCTGTAATGGTTACTGAGGAGAAATCGTGATTTCTATGAAACGGGATTTGGTCCAATGTTGAACAAAGTCTTTCTAATGTACATTATACATCTTGATAGCTCAAAGTATGTTTGGATTTAAGTGAATCATGATAACATTTCAAATGAACGTTCTTTATTTTTTAAAGCCTAGTGTTTCTAGACAGATACTCACTAACGCTGGCAAAATCTCTACATTCGTGATGAGTTTTCCAAAGGTAATGCTTAACTAATTTTATTTCCCTGGGTAAGGTACTCTGAAAGTAGATGGTAGTTGTGAAGAGTATGACAAATTCCTGCTTCCTTGGGATTTTACTTCTGTAGCTACTGTAATTAATAATTATGCAGCCATTAGGATTAATCGTAAATGTCACACTGATGCTATTCTTAATGAAGCAGATTTCATACAGGTGACAATGCACCTTGCTTACAAACCAGCATGCTGACAGTTGTCATGCATCTGTTTTTGTGTGAAGTTTAATATTCTACGCTCCAAGGAACAGCAGCAACATGTGTTTGAGTCATCTGGCTCTATAATCAGAACATGAATGTAATTATATACACACATTTCTCTGACTCCATACCCACGAGGGCTGCTGCTGCCATGTCCTCCCTGCTCTGGGGAAGTGACAGACATGGTGAGGACTGATTTCACATTGGGGTCTTGTCTTCTTCCAGAGCAGGAAACTGTTTTTTCTCAGGCCTCAGCTGAGGAAAATCTGGATCCAGTGTTCTTAAAACACTTGCTTTGTATTGTCATAATTCCCCTGATCTCTTCTCCTCCCCACATGTTGTGCACAAAAACAGATATTGGTTTAAAGGACTTGATTACAATTTTAATAGAGTTAATAGTGATACTCAAAGATGAATGACCCAATTATACATTTACAGAGGTAATATTTGAGCTGTCACTCAGTATCTGGTGATGCTGTGCTTACTATGATTTTATACTACTTTGCGCTCTTCAGCTTGGCTTAAAACTTTTAGTAAATGTTCTCTTTGAAAGTACCAATTCAAATCGCTCTTAATACGACTAACAGTTTCAGAATTGTCTGTATGCTGCAAACAAATTTTGCCCTTCCAGTATCAGCAGCCTACTTTCTGAGCATCTGATTAATCTATCTAATCTATGGCACTCAGCAAGGACCTAATGCCATAACATAATTATATTTCCCAATTAAATATAAATTGATTTCCTTTGGAGAGATTTACTCTTCATGGTGTGGGTGGGTCTCAAGGAGAGTTTAGAAAAATTAAGCTAACTAGCAGTGGAGCTGGTGGTTGTAACCCCAAGAGAATGCAGGCAAAATGCTAAAGAATGTAACCAGCCCATGCAGGTGGTTAGGGTGAACAGATCAAACACAGGAAAGCAGCAAGTATGAAAATTGGAAATAAAAAGTATTTCTACTAAATGAATGTATACAGTCTTCATGGATGATAAAGTTGGGTAAACTGTTGCTGTCTACACTGCTTTTACATATTTCTCACACCTGACTTTGGTCTATGTCTAGCAGTTGATACACATGAATGCTATTACCTCCAATAATATGACTCTGAATTAGTAGTAAAACACTTAATCCTCTCTCACTGAACTTAATGCTCTGACTATAGTGCAAGAGAATACCTGGATGAGGCTAACATTTGAAAATAGCTGCTTTGTTCACTTAAGAGGTGCAAAGTAGAAAGTGTGTCCAAGTTACTGAATGAAAGTCCATGAAATTTGAGTAAAAGTGATTTCTGAAAAAGGGAATGCTTGACAAAATAGGGGAAAAAAAGTCTATTAGAGAGATATTAGCATGAGATTAATGGAGAGACATAATTAATCATTTTAAATTAAGAACACATTGATTTTTTTTATTTTCTGTTTTTGACAGAATCTGACTCAACTTCTAAAAAAAAATGAACTTAACCTATTCATTTTCATTCACTCTAAGGGTAATCGTGATTAATCTCTCTATTAGAGATTAAATGGGAAGGAAAATGTTATAAAACTGAAACAAAACATTGCAGATATTATAGTGGACTCTCATCCACCAAACAGATGCTTAGCACTTGAGAAATACAGATAGATCTGAAAATAACTGCAAAAGTATTTCAAAATGAGACTCATAGCAGTGAGACTGCAAAATTGTTGATGTTATGAAAACAGAAATAACATGTAATTGATTTCTACCAACATTTGCAGCATGTCAATTTACTGTATGGTTCTCTTCAGACTAGTTTCAATCTTTGTCCTTACAGCAAGTCTTTACCATGGTGATTAATGCCCTTTTCATATGTCTGTGGAGTCTGACCTTTCTCTGCTCTCCTGTTTCACTTCCAAGTCTCCAGTGAAATGCTGGAAGTTCCTTTTCTTGTGCTAAGAACTACCCTGCAATCCTCAGATAACACTTGTATGGGTGCACACAGCTCCAAGCAGTTGCACTACTGTGACCATGTCATGTAAATGGGAACTTAACTTATACCAGCAAATAAAAAAAAGTACCCTTGGTGTTTGCAATTCCCCAGTAATTCACACCTGCCTCCCACCCGGATAATTTAATCTGTGGAGGCTTCAGGACTCCATTTATCATCTCTCCCTCTTCTCTTTTACTAGATAGCTAAAGTTATCTCCACCTCCCTCTGCCTGAGTCCCATCGCCCACTTAATCCATTTAAATCCTTCCATTATTTCTTTCTTCTGCTAAATCCTCAGCTTCAGCGTCCTCTGTGTCTCCTCTTAATGTGTTGATAACCAGCACAAATCTACTGGAGTGTTCTTGCTGAGACTCAGCAGAGCCTGCAAAGTAAAGACAATTTATCTTTTGCCCATTGTTTGCTGTTTATGACTATATAATATAAAAGGCTTTATGCTTTTTTTCCACTTTTTTTCAATTCTACCTGCAAGATTAGGATTTCAGGAATTCAGTCATAAGGAAGTGAACAGCTCAGACTGGTACTCTGCTAAATTTAATAGGCCATCTTGAACATGTTCAGAATTGTATCTTTAAATGTTGTTTTTTTTTTTTTTCTTTTAACCTCAACTTTATTTTTCTTCTTTCTTCCTTTCTGACTAGAACTGTTTTAGAGAGACAGCAAAGACAAAAAGGCAAGCCTTTCTCCTAATCTAAATACACATTAATCTTTTTTGGACAGAGTATTTCATGGTTATAAACCCTGTGCTGCATAGCCAGATCTTCACCACTCCTCACAGGTTTCAATTTCCTTGTTTGCTTCCTAAGAGTATTAACGGGACTTTATGAAGATGAGGCAGTCATGGAAACAACCTGAACTTTGTCATGGAACAACCTTGGAGCTTTGAAGATATGGCCTCAGTATGCATTTCTACAGCATGCTAATGCAAATGAGAAAAAGCAGGATATTTGTTAATATACATTGAATAGTAGGAACTAATATTGATCAGTGAGATGCTCAGCAAGGTATCCTTGGACTCATGGATATTAGAGCCACCATAAGCCCTTTTTCACATCTGTTCCCCAGGTTCCCAACACACTCGTCAATGGTTTTTAGGACGGTTTGCCTCTCTCAATTTCAGAGAGTACATTGCCACTTACAGTTAAAAAGGATATTGTAGAAGCTGTTGGGGTTATTAGCTTCACTCTTATTTAGGTTGCAGTGGCTTCCCACACACTCCACAGGCACACACACACAAAAAAATCGTCTTTTCTGATTGCTGCTTTGCATTTGTTATTTCATAATGTAGTGTTTGCTGCAGCTCTACATGCATCTTCCCTCATACTATCCACATGTCTGCTGGCATTTGTAGAACAATTTTTGAGGACTCCTCCACAAAGGGTATTAATATCCAAAGTCTGTAACTGCCCTGAAATTTAATGTCAGCTTTCTGTTCAGCACTATGTACTTGCTGAAATTCTCCCGTGTTATTTTCAGCATGTGAAGTTATATGTAAAACATACAACTATTGTGTTTTGTGGGTACATTTTAGCCCATTAAATACCAATTTTTGACGTGCCGGTACAAAGAAAGTAGAAAAGTTGCTTACTTTGACCTTCTCTTCCAATATGCACAGAATGTTCTAAATCATTTTACAGTGTTGCATGAGAAAATACAATTTGATTTTTTTTCTTTTCATTTCTTTTATAGAAGGAATGATTTCAGATTCCTTCTATTAAATCTATTAATATCGTCTGGAAAATGGGAAAGAGTTTCTTATTTAGGGAAAGGGAATAAAATTTTGCTTATCAAAGTAGACTCACGATCAAACTAAAATTGACTTCCACATTAAATGCAAATATTTTTTTTTCAATCAGCATTAATTTCTCTCATTTTATTTTCAAAGTCTAACAGTACATGCCTAGGAATATATTTTAGGTTCTCTGAGGAATATATTTTACCTTCCTTTTCTGGATCTAGAAGATCTGTAATTAATCTAAGCAAATGTTCAGAAATGTGTTAGAAAAGAGCTAATCAAGTGATTTCATAGATAACTTCAGGAGAAGCCAGCTAGGCAAAGCTTAAAAGGACAGGCAAAATTAAATCCTGTGATCTACTTACTCCTAAAGTGATGACTTATGGAGTACTACAAGTTTGGGAGAACAGCAGAAGTGCTTAGTGCTTAATGCAGCAAGTGCTTAGTGACCTGGGATATTCTGTCAAATGGGCAGTTTGTCTCCACAGGGATTGCAGAATAGTGTTTAAAATGCATGAATTCACAAATATCAAGAAATGGTTTTGAGATAAACTACATTGAGAGAGAAATGAGTTAAATTGACTGTACAGTATATCAGCATGACTTCTCACACAAGGAGCATATGAACTACAATGGGCTTAGGGCAGAGGTCTGCAAGAGCCCATACAGTGAAAGGGATTTGGGTTATTTACTACGGTCTAGTCTGGATAGCTCACACTGATTCAACAACATGTCAGTCAGACTTGGCCAGTTTGAGCATTGCTACCTGGTGTTACTGAAGTAGTACAAAATATTTTGGTACATCTTGCTTTTGCTTGCAGTTAGACCAGGCATAAGAAAGCAAATAGGAAAGATTTACTATCCTTATTGTACGGCTGGGGAAACAGAAGCAGATAAGGTTACAGGAGTTGCTCAAGATCACAGAACGGGTCAGGACAAGCATTCAGGTGCTGATGAAAGTAGTGAGATTACATGAGCAACATACAGAAAGAGCATAAGCTATTTACACACACATTCCTAATGCTTACAGCTTAAATATTTCCAACATAAATCAAACAGTACTTGATCAGATTTCACTAAGTTTATATAAAATCTTGCTTCAGTATAAATTCTTCTGTTATTGTATGCAGTAATTTTGATTCTTCATTTAAGCATTATTTCTTATTCTTAGGCATCTGTTTATCTTTTGTTCTCCACAGTCAATGATATTTTGACAAATATATTTCTGGTCTAACTCATATAAAAGGTCATTTTCTTGATTTAGTTGTATTATGGCTTACTGCTGACAGATTTTTTTCTTTCCACTCCACAGAAGTTCTCATGCCATCATTTAATGACATTTAAATTCTCTGCAGATCCTCATACATTTTTATCCAACAGAACTAGTTATCTACTACAGCACCTGTTTTCCAGAATATTATACTTAATAATTAAGTTTGACTGGCGTCATGTGTTGTCAACTCCTATTAAACAGAACAGTAACGTTATACCATAATTCACATTGCACAAACATTGGTTAATATGCTACTCTAGGACAGGAGGAAGCTGGAGTGTATTCCAAGCCTGCACATGTAGCAACATTTGAGGTTAGAATGACATAGGCCACTACGTTAGCATGCATTTTTTAGATTCTCTAGGCCACTGTTTTAATTTGCTTAGCTGCCCAAATACTGCAATGTATTTTGCAGATAAACAGCCAAACCCACACTCAATAAATATCACAGGTTGAGTGTCAGTTTTTAAAAAGAAGATCTGCCTCTATGCAAATAGAGCAGATGTATATTCAGATACTAAACAAATGTTGCAGCAAACCCTGAAAGCTATTGCCTGAAGTACTGGGCATGAAAGTGTCACTCTGCCCATTGACTAAATTTAGTGTGTGATACCCAAATCTAAATTGAAAGGATGGTGCTCTCATGTCAAGAGAAAGGGTTCTCCAGAACCATTTCAGAGCATTTAAACTGAGTTCTTGTTGAAAATAGCTATCTGAAGAAGTCACTTTTTTTTTTCCTGACAGTGTAGTAGTGATGAGCAATTGCACTAGTAGCGTGACAGTGTCACAGAATCATGGAGGTTAGAAGGAACTTCTGGAGATCATCTAGTCCAACATTCCCCTTCCCTTCCTACCAATGAAGTTTAACAGGCATGGGCAGCATGGCATTTGAGTTTGCCTTATGCTGTTGAGTTACAAAATGACCATACCCAAAAGGTAAGGATGCACGTATGAGAGCTTCCCTCTTGCCCTTTTGGTGGCTGCAGGATAGATGCAGTATTTTAAAGAGCCAGAGTCAGCCAGAATGCTGACCTGTATGTATCAAAGGCAAGTTATCTTCAGTAATCCAAAGCATGGCAGCCATTTTTCCACCAAACAGCAACATACATATATTGTAGCAGCAGTTCTATAATAACCTATAAATTAATGCTGTCAGCCTGGAAGCGGAAACAATTTCTTTTTCAAGAGGAATGAGGAGATAGCTCTTTCCCCTCCCGTTCAAGTGCTTGAACTACTGCATTATCATACCCAGGATCTTTCGTTTAATTTTTTTTCAGCTCCATCATTCTTGCATCCTTTGTTCACAGAGATCCCACTTCAATAGATGGGATAGATAGTACCTCTACCCAAATTACTGGGTAATGAGGAAGGAACTGAAAGGAACTATTATACTTCCTAACTATATTCTTATGTAAAATAACACTATTGCCTTCATCTATTGAAAACCCGCAGCGATGAGGGAAACTCCCAGATAGCTAGAATAAAATAGCACTATGGATAGTATATAAGAAGAAGCATCAAGGGAACTGTGTGGTCAGTGTCAATTCAGGCCGAGACCTCAAAAGCACTACTTGGGGTCAATTTCCATGTAGTCAGGCAAATCGTGGTGTGCCAGCACAAACTGAAGGGGATCCACAAACATGACAGTAGGTGTCAGGTTAAGCATGAGCTCCCTTGCGTACAGGACTTCCAGATTGCTCTGTGGAGGAATTTTGTATGACACCATGAGGCCTAAAGAATATCTCACCCTGGGCAGGTTTTTAAGCTGGGATCTAAATGTCAGTATCACTGAAATTAGACACTCACGCCTTTGCCTAATTGTTTCATGTGATAAAGCTTCCACTGTTTGCTTGGAAAATTATAATGTGCTTTTATGTCAATGTTCCTGTTATATTAGGTCTACACTATCTTTCTTTACCATCAAATTCACTAATTTCACCTGTCAGAGAAAGTATCTGAATTAATAATGCATAATTATGCATGAAAATCAGTAAGTTACAGTTAGAAACGTAGTTAAAATGACTGCTGAAAGTTGGCAACGATGCATGAGATCCACCCCTGAAAACTGTTTATTTGGGGATGTGAATGCATGTTTACCAAAAGCTCTTACAAGCTCCTGGGATCTGCAGCTCCACTCCCTTCTTGCGCAGACATGGCACTGACTTGACGGGACATGCAGCACCTAGACAGCAGGACCAGGGCTGGGTGTGAGTCATACACAAACCAGAAAGCAGCCAAACCGATAACACTGCTCCAAGCTACGTACAATGCAAATGTTTTTATGTGAACGTGATTACTCAGGTTTTGATGACTTTAAATATCAGCCTTAGTCCTACCTTTGCCATCACAATTGATTACATTCTCTGGCCTATCAGAGATGACTGTTATCTTAAAACAAACCTTCCTATCTGAATAGCATCATATTTTAACTGCTAACACATTAGTGGTCTTCTTTACCATTCTGAGAAAAGATGCTGCAATTTATTTAGAATGCGTAATGGCTTTTTTGTTTAATCAGTCCCTTAGATTTTCCAAAGTCCATATAGATTTCACAAAGTAAGAATTTTTTTGTTTTATCTTTTTATTAAAGTTTCATCTCATTTTCTCAGTGTTAACTAGTATTTGTAACCATAAAATTATGCCTGGAAATGCATAGCAGAAACCTCCCACTGTACCTTAAGATCAGGTCCTTGAACACATGAAATGTGTCTACATTTAAGCAGCCAGGTTATTACCACTTCAGACCACTGAAGCAACAATATGAGTGTATTTTTTTCAGATGGAAGATTTTGATATGTTTCGTCTTCTTTGTGTCTGCTTGAGGTCTTATCTGTCAGTCTTGGAGTCTGCAATGTTGCACCCAATTATATCGTGGTTGGTTTGCTATCTATGTCAAGCTGAGTTATACAAAACCACAAAATAAGGTTTGGTTCTTACCCTGTCTCATTAACTACAACATTGCACAATTGTATCAGCAATATCTAACAGCTATAATAATTCATCAGGATAATGTCACGGAGGCTGTCACATTAGAAATAGGAGGTGCTATGCAAATATACTCGATAACAAAATACCTTCCTTGCTTTTGAAAGTTGACTTCAGGGTCTTACTCTTTAGCATACAGATGAAAGCTCCCAACCTCAGCAGCTGTGCCTCTTACTTCACAGCAATCTCCTTTTTTTTTTTTTAATGCTTCCAACATTTTTTAGGATTTTTTATCTATATTTTAATTATTTATCACCTTCAGTGTTTATATGCTTTTTGTTTCCTAACTAATTCAAGCAGTCAATGTAAGGCCACCGTGAAAATTCACCTTTAGGTCATATATGCATCTTTTTGGAAAGAAGCATGCAGGTCACACTTCCCACCTTGCAATATTTTGTCATCTTTTGAAAAACTAAAAATCCCCCCACTGAGAAGGGTATAACTGCATTCTAGACCAACTGCATTTTTCCTGGGTTTTATTCCCTCCTTTCTGCCTCCTTTCTTCTTTCCCCTTGCCATTCCCACAAGTAATTTCCATTCACATTAGTTGTAGAACTGATCTGAATAGAAGTTTTGCTCAAATGCATGATACATAAGTAACTTCTGAGGGGATGCTTATTGTGTGTCTTCTGTTCCATGCTAAAATCAAATTACTGTCATCTATTCAGTTGCAGAATTTATATATTAGCATGGAAAAATTAGTATTTTCTAGTTATTGTCTATAATGCAATCTTGATTACATTTGAATATCTAATTTTAGCAAACCACACTATAATTCATGTTGGATGTTGTGGAATCTAACAGCAACTTCTCATGTAAATCAGTCTTTGCATCACAGTCAACAAGAAAGGGGGAGCTCCATTTTCCCTTGGGTTTCATCATGGCCCAAATTCTCATTTTTTCTATTTTGTTTCCCTGAACAACCACCAGCCTAATACTTGTGTCTAAGATGTGGCCCTCAGCATCTTGATCTTTTTGATGTGTTTGTGTGTGTTCGTTTTTGTTTGTTTGTTTGTTTGCTTGCTTGTTTGGGGAGGTTCTTTGGTAGATTTTTATTTGTTGTTTTTTTGCAGTCTCTTTCACTCTGTCAACCTCTGTTTTGTCTGCAGCCAACTCAGCTGACCAGAACTACAGTTTCATCATTCTAAATGTTATCTATCACTATTCATTTACTGTTAAGAGAAAAACAAAGGGGAGGTAGAGGGGGAGAGATTTAGCAGTTCAAAGGCTCTCAGGAGGAGGTGCTGCTAGGAAAGAAAAAAGTTTAGAGAAGACTATTTGCCTGAAGTATGTGGTCTAAAAAAGAAAACAAATACATACATATACACATATATATAAAACCAACAAAACCAACACTTTCTCTAACTACTATTCTTATTTCTGTTTCTCCCCCACTCCCCATTGCTTTGCAAATTCGTAATTCAGTGCTTCCAAAGGTTCTTCAAACTTGTTCTACTGGTTTCCAGAAGTAGGCAGACTTGTTTTTCTAAGCTCTTCAGTATGCCAAATGAATTTATTCTTTATTTTTTCATTTTATTCCTACAGAGAATCCTGGGACACTCCTTGGAGGGCAGTAAATGAGTGTGCCATATTGCATGGATGTACTCGGTGTAAAGCAGTGCTTTAACTGCCTGGTGTACAAAGCCGTACAGAGAGAAGACCAACCATAAAGCCCCTGATCAGAAAGCTAATAGGAAAGAGCCTTATTATAAATAACGTGGCCAGCCCAAGAGGTGAAATTTTAATGGAAACCTTTCCCCTCCTTGCTCTCAGGCAGCCAAATAAGGGGTGAACTCCCACTTTTTCCCTGCACGTAGGCTGCACTGTGAAGGGTTGCTGAGCCCAGTGATGTTTCCAGCCCTGTCAAAGGGATCTCACAGCAGTTTTCAGGGGTATGCAAACTGAAGGAGGGTGCAGGAAGGCAGCTGTGTTACGTGGGTCTGCACCAGTCCATCAGCCCCAGGCTGGAGTGCTGCTAAGCCCACGCTCAGGCCTGCAGCAAGCTTGGAAAAATGTGTTTTTCAGTGTGTGAGGTGTAAGGAGCAAGGGGAAAATTGCTTGGAATCACCACATACGTTCTGTGAGGCTGCACTTCCTCAAGGCAGGTAGCGAAACCCTGCCTGGGATGGGCTGGCTTGGGTGAAATAGGAATAGGCAGCAGCCAGGCAAAGGGAAAACAGCTGTTAGGCCTGCTCTTTTCTACGTTAACAAAAGTAAGGAAAGCTGAAGTCGCGCACTAGAGAGATGGCATACGTGATTTACACCGTACAATTACCGCGCTCTGCGCCTAAGTAAAACAACCGGCCATCGATCCAACCGTTCGCCGAGAACCTTTATTTTTCAAGTTTCGATGCTCCCGCCCCCTCCCCGCAGTTCCCCTCAGGGCGCTCCGCCCCACGCGGGCAAACCCCGCGGCCGCGCCCCGGCGTCGGGAGCCGCGCTGCCGCCCCCTGCAGGGCCCCGCCGCCGGGGGGCTCCGGCCGTTGGACGCTCCCTCTACAGCAGCCGCGGCGGGACAAAGCGGAGGGGCGGTGAAACGCCCGCCCGGCGTCTCCCTCCGCCCAGGACTACTTGCCGCCAGATGTCGGGCCGGCAGGCGGGCAGGGGGCGGGGCGGGAGGCGGGCAGGGGCGGGGGCAAGGCGACGGGGCGGGGTCTGGCGGAAGGGGTCAAGGAGTCGCGGAGGAGAGCACAGGCGGGCTGAGGCGCCGCGGAGCGGGCTGGCCGCGGGCCTGGCACGGCGGAGCCCAGGGGCGGGAGCCGAGTGGCACGGAGGAAGAGGAGGGGCGCGCCGCGCCGCGCCGCGCCGCTGGGAGGCTGGAGCGGCCGCTGGGGCGATGGTGGAGGTAAGCTGAGCGGCGGAAGGGAGGCCCCCAGCCCGGCGGCCGCTGGGGCGGTCGGCGGCCGTTGGGCGGTACCTGGCGGAGGTGGGCAGCGGAGTGACAGCGGCGGGCGGGCGGCTGCGGCCGGGGGCTTTGTGCGGAGCCGTGCTGGGGGAGGGGAGCGGGGGGGCACGCGGCCGTTCGCTCGGCTTCGGGATCGCCGGCGCGAGTCGGGTGCCCGGCCGGGGAGCCGCGCCGAGCGGGGCGGCGCAGCCCGGGCTGAGGGTGCGGGCGGGGAGCCGCCGGGGCTGACAGGAGCGGCAGCCGGGGCAGCCCCCGTCCTGCTGCGGGCGGGCGGCGAACAAAGGGGTGTGCGAGGAGCCGTGGGCACAGCTCGTCTGTGGGATAAAGTTCCCGAGAAAGCCGTGGGCAGCGGCTGGAAGGCTGCGCGCGGGGAGGGTTCGGCGCTGGAGCCGTGGGAGAAAGAGTGAGCGGAGATAAAGGGAGCGTTCGGCTCTCGTAGGGAGGAAGTGCGGGGCTCGTTGTGCTGTGATTCTGAGGCCGCTGTCACAGCTGTCTATTGTTATGTTTTTATATGTAGCCAATTGTACCTTGAAACAACTTTTTTTTTTTTTCCTTTTAAAGCAGCTTTTTAGATGAATAGTACGGGCAAAACTAAAGATAAGAGCCATTGACTTCACTCTTTGTTGTCTGCTTTGCAGCTGACTGAATTACGACTTGCATGCAGGGTTAAAAGTGCTGTCTTCTGTATTTCAGAGCTCTAGGGGAAGATGTTGTCTCTTCTGACGTCTCTCGATTAAGATACCTGAGAACAGGTTCAGTAAGAATCCAGGTTGTTGAAGAAGACGCTTACGAATGTACTGAAATGAGAAGTTGTAAACACTTTTTTTCCCTTTCATCTCTACTGCCTAAGAAACCATAATCCAAAGCACTTCTGAGACGCTTGCCCAGATACGTGAAGTCTGTGAAGTTTCTTGTCCAAACTGACCGTTTCTCAGTAAGTCGTGCATATCCACATGTTTGGGATATGTATATAGTACTCTGAAGAAGGATTGCTTTCTGTATAAAATTCCCAGCAGGAACATTTTGTTATGGACAGCTTTTTCTGGATTTATATCTGGAGAGATTAATGCCTAGAGTTGAAAGGCATTTAGTATACACTGAAAAGCTGGCTTCCCTTCAGTTTTTGCAGATGTAGTGTCTCCCCTGTATGCTGGGAACGTGCGCAACTGCATAAACTACAGATGTAGCCATGGAGCTGTATGGACTTTTGAGCCATAGGAGAAGTGTTGTTGAGCGTTGGTATCAGATGCTGCTTCATGATGTCAGCTGAGCAGTGATTGTGTTTCGCTACTTGTAACAGCATTCAAATGGAGTAACACCCTTTGTGAGAAGATGCTGTTAAGTGTTTTGGGGAAGGTTAACTGATTATGTTATGCGTTGTCAAGTTCTGAGCAGAAGATCTTTCTGTGCAAGATGGACCCATGCCTCCCTGCGCTAAGATGTTGAAGGTGTACTGCTGCTTATGACAAGTCCAAGAGAAGAAGCTTTGTAAAATGGCTCAAACCAGCTTGCTTCAGGGAAAGCAGTTTTACTGTAGGGAGTGGGTTTTCCACAAGCTTCAGCACTGCCTCCAGGAGAAAGCTAACTGCAGCAGTAGTGCTGCCAACAAACCATCTCTTGCAGCGAGTTCTGGGAATAATACCGGTGTTGTCTCTGGGAGAGGAGCTGCCTGGGGTGTATTGTTGGTAGGAGGGCCCGGTAGTGGGAAGACAGCCCTTTGTACTGAATTACTCTGGCCAAGCTCACCTGCAAACCTACAAAGAGGCTTACATCGGCAAGCCCTAGCCTTCCATTTCTGCAGAGCCCAGGACTCTGACACACTGTGTGTTGGAGGGTTTATTAGAGGTTTAATTGCACAGATCTGCCGCAGTGGACTGATCCAGGGATATGAGGACAAACTAAGAGATCCTGCCATTCAAAGCCTCTTGCAACCCGGGGAATGTGAGAGGAACCCTGCTGAAGCATTTAAAAGGTAAAAACTAATAAACAAAAAAGCCTTGCCTAAAGCAAAAAACAAATAATAATTAAAAAAAAAAACAAAAAACCCTTGTTTCTATTTAGGTTTTGCTTTCAAAGAGTCTACAATACAGAGGGTTATTACATGCCTGACTCTTGGTTTGTTATCTCTGTGGATTACTCAGAGCTTTCAGACCTACTGTGGAAAAATGAAGTTTGTCCTTATAGCTGATATAAATAAATATTTGCTTTTTAAATAAAATTTACTATTGATAGTGAGTTTATTTACATTACTTTAAAGTAATGGACTTAAGGGTGGATAATAGCTAGGATAAAGTCGGTGGCCTTCGTGTTCTGTAAAAGGTAGGGTAGTTATTCACAGATGTGAAACAGACCTTTTAGGACCCTTGCGAAAGCTTCCAACACTGTTCTTTGTCAGAGAGGAAACTGGACTAATGGATCTCTGGGTCTGATCCAGCACATCAGTTTTATGTTTGTCTAAAAACATGTGGTAGGAAAATGTCAGTTAACTCCTGATGTTACTTCTCACAGTGTGGATGAATTATGTCATCTTTATCACTATTTATAAAATAAACGCTTTAAAGTAGTAGGTGGATCAGAAACTCATCAAGAGAGTTCATCTTCCCCATCCTTAGAACATGTCAGCTAAGCTGAATAAAAATATTAATTTACCAAACTTTTTTTTTCCAGCATGTTATTGGGAATTGTATTTCTCTGAGAGTACTTTTGTGTATCCATATCCCTTAAAATAGTCTGCCATCTTGAGCATGGCATTCACATCAGTATTCCTTTGGATTACAGTGAAGGAAAATCCAGCAAGGTTAAGCAGTAGAATTTCTACTGCTTGTTAGCTAACCTGAAATTCCTTACTGTTACATGGTGGTTTAACTGTTGTTTTTCTTCTCCAAGGACTGAGACTGGTCAAACAAATACTGAGGTTGAGCCACAGTGCTTGATCGTAATGTCATGATGTTGGAAAAGAGCCTTCCAGCTCTGGTGGCTGTGGTATCCTTGCCTGGTTAATAAACAGGATGCAAATCTACGTTGTTCCCAACGTAGTGTCTCTGAAATAAACAGACTAAACTGAGACTAATTCTGAATAATTGTTGTTGCTAACTAAAGATGCAACTTCTAGCAACTCTTAAGGTCCTAATTCCAGAACTATTAAGTCCTCTTAGTCTCCAGTGGCTAAAAAGTAGGGAAACTGTCTATAAACAGAGTAACAGGCTCTGTCTGGCTTTAAGCAGTCTTTTAAAGTCATGGAAGTGGATTAATCTGGTGAATGAGAGCTTGTTTACATTTAAACATCTATTACAAAGAAATCTTACTAATTTAGAGCAAATTCTAAGAACCTGAACCTCGCCTTTATTCTAAGCACAACTAGCTTGCTCAGAAAAGCAGGAGCTAAGTAAGTGTACTTAGATAAAAATGCAGTACAGAAATATAAAAGATAATTGTAAGTTAGACTTGCTTTTGAGATAAGACTGCTTTATGAATGCAAGATTTAATGATGGGCTGCTTGAGAATTCAGGTGTTTCTACAGGATTCTTGGCTTTGTATTAGAAAAATGAGATGACAGCATTTGGTAGCAGTCTCAATTTTTTCAGCAGTGATTGTAACCTCTTAAGCTAAAAATACTGAACATAGTATAGCAGCTTCAGTCAAGGGTTTATTTTTATTACAATTTTATTTTGTCTCTTGCTGCCCACCAACCCTGGTCTCCCGCTCCCAACAGCAGCTGTGGTAGCTGGTATTCATCTTCAGATTTAAGGGAGATGAGGTGTTAGCACTGAGGTGCTGTATGTTTTCAGTGCTATGGCAGGGGACCAGCAGGTGGCTGCTGACAGCAGTGCCGGGAGCTGGTTCTGCTGCCCATATGGTATAGTCCCTGTGCACACACATAAGGAACGTGGCAATGCCTCCTCACCCTGAAGTACCTAAATCACTTGGATATATATAAAGCGTGGAAGAAATATTTATCAGAAATATAAGCTTTGTTCACGAGCTCCAAGATGTAATATTCTAGTATCCCAGTCCAGTATGCTTATGTATGCTTCCTGGTAAATGCAAGCTGTATGTGAGCTCTAGGAAGACTTAACAGTCAGCTGGTGGCTGTTCATATTGAATAATGGCCCTGAAATGACACAAAACTCCCATCTCAATGCTCCATTGGCTTTACCTTATTTTAATTTTCTTTATTCAGTAGAAGATGGCAAAGATCTTTCTTTAAAGTTACTGTCAGTTTTTTCGCTGCTTTGCGCAGCAGCTGTAGGCTCAGCTATGTCTTCATTGCCTAAATTGGAAAGTCTTCTCTTTATAAGTGCTAAGCAAGCTTACACTTTTCTATTTTTGTGCTAATTTTCCTAGAAGTAGTAAGAAAGATAACTTGCTGGTGCCTTGTAAAGTGTCAGTTTATAAACAATGTAATTCTTTAGTCAAATTACTAAATCTTCTCATGATGAGCATTTTTAAACAGATTTCCAGCAAATCTTGTGGTGCCCTGTGCAAGTGGTAACCCATAGAGCTAAGTCTTTTCTCCTCATTATTTGAATCTCTGCTCTTTAAAAAAAAAAAAAAAAAAAAAAAATCTCATGTATTTATAATCTTTAAGAGCTCTAAAAATTCTTTCAGAATTGTATCTTACCAAACTGCAGGTCTGGAAGGTTTGCTATGTACAAGTGTATTTGGCATTTGTTGCTACCCTGACAGCTGAGAGAAAGAAGAGCTACTTATGGCACTGCTTCTGAGGCATTTCTCCATGCGTGTGGTTCTGGAGCATGAAGTGGTCTTAAAAACATGAGGGAGAAAGCTGAAACTTCATGTTCAAATTTTAAGTGAAAATTAAGGAGAAAGCATAAAGAAAATGAAAAAAATATTGCATTTTCCAAAGTTCAGGCGGAACAATATGTTTAACTGAACAGATTTAATCAAAAAAGGTCTGTTAAGTTATTCTTTCCTGTATGAATAGAAAAATTAGAACCAGAATACCTCCAGATTTTGCCAGACTACATCTAGAGTTGTGAATGGGAGTTTTCAGTGAATTTTTAGTTCTTTTAGAGCAATCTTACATTTCCAATAACTGGTAGCAATACAGGCTGTCAGTTGTTCAAAGCCGTAAGGAAATAGTGGAAGTCAGATACAAACCGTGGATAATACTGGAATGGTTTAAGCTTCAGTGTAAAATAACACTTGTCTTAGTTTGTTTTTCTGAAAAAGGTGATAGCATTAAACCAGGCAGCAGGGAAAGATGTGCATTTGCTGCATGTTGTGCTGCATCTGGTATTAGGGACAGAAGAATGGGGTTGGTTAGCTCCCAGCCCAGAAAACTGGACTGTGCTGGAAGTGTGGGGCCAGTTTATACCACACTGCTGATTTCTTTTCCAGTCTGTTGCTCTGAGTTTGAAAGACATCCAGGACCAGAGCTCATGAGTCAATTTCAGAGAGAGAACATCTGTCTGTTAAATAACATCACATCGTTAAGTTTGTAGTGTGTGTATTGGTCTGGTACAAACTTAAGGAAAAGTCTGGATGTTGTGTAATGTTTGGGTGAATTGATGAAATGAATAAATACCTCAAAATGGTGAATTACCATGTCTCTTGGAAGGCTGGTGTAGATGGAGCTGTTTTACTCTCATAGTGAAGTTATTTGCTGTCTTCTGCATCTCTTTTTTAAGTGACTTCAAGTCTTGTGAGATTTTGCACAAATGCTGAATCATGGCTTGAAACAGTGATTGAGCACCTGGCAGAGAGGCAGGGCTAATCCAGGGGAGCTCAGGTGTATGCAGTGTATCTGAGTGACCAGAAGGGGTGGAGCCAGCATCCATCCCTTCCCAGCCCTCATTTGAGGATTGGCAGTGGAGGCAAGGAGATCTTGCTGGAGATCATTTTCTACTAGAGGTCTTCTGAAGGTAAACACCTTCTTAATTTCTGTGCTCAGGTCTGTTGCATTTGAGCAAATCCTACTTACTGTAGCCTGGCACCTTGCTGCTCTGCTGTCACTGCTGCTCTTTCTATCATGTTATTGTTATGATTTTTTATTTGCCCTAGAACTTCTAGCATTAAGGGATATCTATACAACTACTTTAATGTAAGATGGACTGATCAAAGGGATGTACATACCAGAAAAGCTAAGCTGAAAATTCTGACTTTTACTTATTTGCATTACTGAAATTGTATTCTCATGTAGCTAGCTGTCTTAGATCACTAGGGACCCAAGAAAAGAACAATAATTTTAAATGTTGAAGCTTTGTGAAGCTTTTATGCAATAGCATATGCAAGCCCATTTATATCTTCACCAAGAAAGGAATGTAGCAGAAAGTACACCATAGTAATGTCTTCCTCTGTATTTCTTATACTTCATCTGCTCTGCTTATTTGAAGAGTTAGCTAAAATGAGTAGCTGAAAAGAGTCACCCATACCACATACCAACCCAGATTCTGGAATTCTCAGTCAAAGCTAACAGGCACTTTTATCCCCCCTCCGCTCCCTTACCTGTGTTGGATTTCCATGTTCCCAATTTTGTTTCTTTCTGCCACTCTGTTTTATGCCAAGAGTTGTGTATAGTTGAAGGGTGTAAGTTTCAGGTGTTTGAGAGAGTTTTCTATAAGGGGAAATTCTAGGTTGTTGTAGGAAAACACAGGTTTGTTTCAAAAATATTCTGTGACAGTTGTCCAAGGTCTTTAAATCTGCAGTATGAAATGCCATTTTTCTTGCAATTTATTTGGAATAGATGAAGGTAAAGGTTTAGAAAATGGGTTTTATGTGATAAGATGAAATGTGTTGAAGCTCTTTTTGAAACTCCTTGTATGATCCTTGAAGCCAATAATATAATTAAAATTATCATAGATTGTGTGGACTTGATGGAGCAATTAGTGGGCCTTTTCACTTTTTCAGAGTAGCCTATTCTTAGTTGTAAAAACTTAATTTTTTTGAGTAAATCTGAAAAGTTGAGGGCCAGCTCCTTTCCTTTATTTTCTCTCTTTTTTTTTTCTTTTATCTACTTATTTTCACATTGTCTAGTAAGTTTCAAATCCACCTTGATGGCTGAGGCAAGAGGTTAATTAGAGCATCCCAACTTTCATGAAAGCAAAAGGAGTTGCTCTTTGTAAAGCTTGAAACTTAGTATTTTTCTTGCTAGTGGTAAGTAGCTGCTGTTTGTAGCTGGTAATTTATTATAGTTTTATTGATAACAACATTTGTGATTGCTGTGAAAGTAATCATAGCATCATAGAATGGCTTGGATTGGAGAAGATCATCCAGTCCCAACCCCCTGCTGTGGGCTGGTTGCTCCCACTGGATCAGGCTGCTCAGGGCCTCGTTCAGCCTGGCCTTGAGCGCCTGCAGTGATGGGGCATCTACAGCTTCTCTGGGCAGCCTGTTCAAATAAGCAGTATTTGTTTTACTCTGAAGGTAGTAAGGGGGTAGTGTGGTATTTACTTTGTGGGTGTTTTTTTTTTTTTTATTTTTGTAAATGCATTTAGTAAAAATATGTTTTTACCATGAACTCAGGAGGTACGTGGAGAGGCAGCATACTGGAGACTGTTACAGGTGTGCAGGCTCATCTTTTGGGAGACTTGAACCTATTGGAATTTCTGCTAATTTATTCTGTAAAATGTTAGTAATTCAGTCTTAATCTTTATATATAAAAAAGCTGCTTGACTTTTTTTCATCCAAGTCTCAGATTCTCTGGAGGTGATCTGCCTTTTTGCTCTGATCACCTGCTGGCTGCAAGGGACTGCTGCACAGGCTTTCCTGCTGCCTTTGCAGCACCAGTACAATTTTGTAGCTATAGCTTTGCCGCAATTGCAAGGTACCATGAACGTGGATCTTTCAGGCTCTAATTTTGTGGAGCTATAAACGGTAGAAACGAAGCCAAAAGCTGTGTCCTGTTCCAGTGGAAAATCTGAATGCATAATGAATTAATTTACAGGATCCTGTTAAGAACTTCACAGTGTGTTTATTCATTTACCACATGTAAAGTTCAAACATACAAGTAACTGACTTCCACCTAGATAGAGAAGGGAGGGTTGGAGGTGACCTCAGAAAATGAAGTCCGTGTCCTTGTTCCAGACAGAAGCAGCCAAGTCTGAGAGGGATGCTTGTTTCATCTACTCTGAGAGAAATTCCCATATGCCTAACTTAAGCTTTTTTTGCTCTAATCTGAGCTTGTTACTAATTATAGTACTCCCCAGAGATGTGGAGAATAGATTCCTTCTTCTTTCTTTTTGTGACAGCTTTTTACCTATTTGAATACCATCTAATTTCTTTTATCTCATAATTAAGTTCCATAATGCTCACTGGTTAGAGCTCCCTCAAAGGTCACACCTAACAATGTGACACTAAAAAAAAAATTCCTTGGCTAAATTAAGGGTTTTTTGTATCTAGATGGAAATGTCATTAACAATTTTAGATGTGTACATATATATCATTTTACTTCTATACTTTTCCAGAATTGTCTGTTCCTATATCATTCCCTTATGCTTGACTTGAATCCTGAAGTGAGTTGGATCCTAGCCCAGAGAAGCTTGAACTGGTACAGGATTGAATTCTGCTTAAAATAGTGGCCATAACCATTTTCAGTTAAAAGCAATCTCAGAGATGATTTGTTTTGTCCTAGGTACCTTTTGTAATCATCCAGGGATTGATACATCCATTGGCAACTTGCCAAAGGAGAAGCAGGTCTCTGAAGAATCACAGAATCATAGAATGGTTTGGGTGGGAAGGGACCTTTAAAATCATCTAGTTCCAGCCTCCCTTCTATAGGCAGGGGCACCTCTAGACCAGGTTGCTCAGAGCTCCATCCAGCCTGACCTTGAATGCTTCCAGGGAGAGTGCATTCACAACCTCACTGGACAGTCTTTTCCAGTCTTACCAACTCACAGTGAAGGATTTCTTCCTGATATCTAAATCTACCCTCATCCAATTTAAAACTGTTTCTCCTTGTCCTGTCACTACATGCCCTCTTACTACATTTTTGCTTTCCAGGAGGTAGTGGAAGAAGAGCACCTTGAGTACGGTGTCCGGTTTTGGGCCCCTCATTATAAGAAAGACATGAAGGCCCTGGAGCATGCCTAAAGAAGATCAACAAAGCTGGCAAGGGGTCTGGAGTATGAGTCTTATGGGGAGTCTCTGAGGGAGCTGGAATTGTACAGTCTGGAGAAGAGGAGGCTCAAGGGAGACCTTATTGCTCTTTATGACTACCTGAAAGGAAGTTGCAGTGAGGTGGGGGTCAACCTCTTCTCCCTCATAACTAGTGATAACCAGGGGAAGTTCAGGTTGAATAGTAGGAACTATTTATTTTCAGAAAGAGTAGTGATGCATTGGCACAGGCTACCCAGGGAGGTGGTGAAGTCACCATCCCTGGAGGTGTTCAAGAAATGTGGAGCTGTGATACTTAAGGGACATGGGAAAATACTGGTGGTAGATGAATAATCAGACTACATGATTTTGGCCTTTTCCAACCTTGGTGATTCAGTGATTGTTAAGAGTTGTGCAACTCAACAAACTTATTTTCTTTCTTTTGAAATTGTACCTTTTTCCCTCATTCAACTATAGGAAACAATATGGCACTGTTTCTATCTACTTTACAGAGAATTTGGAGGAGAATTAATTTTGATTGCTGCCATGAGGGATATAGACTTTTTAATTAATGGTGATAAAGTTTATAAATGTGATAGAAAAAATTGTCTTCTGAAACCTTTCTGCTGTCATTGCATTGATTCTAACTGATTACAGCTAATCGTTAAGTCTTTGTAGAAAGCCATGTATTCCCTTGCTGTTCCCGCCAGCATTTTAGAAAGTTTTTTTCTGCTTTTTTTTTTTTCCAGAAGGCATCACTACTGTTGTTACATCTTCCTCCTGCCATTTATTTCAAAATGTAGATATTAGGTCTTAAAGGCTGCAAAAGAGTTCTAGGCTAAGAATTCCTAATTTGCAAAGCATATGCAAGAAGGCAGCTGGAGTAGACTTCTGAATCCTATCCTTTTTTAAAATTTAAATATGGTGGTTTGTCCCATGTAGTCTAATTTTGAAGTTCTGTGGAAGTTGGGTGTTGGAATGACAGGTTCTCAACTCTGTGACTAAAGGCTGAATTAGTGAAAATGCTTAAGTCTTTCTACTTTTTGAAAATTATGAGACTACCAAATATAATTATGCTGAAACTTAAGGTGCCTCGTTTTGTCACTGCTGGTGTTTTGTACTCAGTTGTCGTGGAATAAATACAGAAAGGACATTGAGGTGCTGGAGTAGGTCCAAAGAAGGGCAACAAGGAGAATATGGAGCCTGTTGAAGGGCTTGGAGAATGGGCCCTATGAGGAGAGACTGAAAGAACTGGGGCTGTTAGTCTGGGGAAAAGGAGGCTCAGGGGAGACCTTATTGCTCTCTTCCAGTATCTGAAAGGTACTTACAGAGAGAGCAGGGTTGGTCTCTTCTCACTGGTGACAGCTGACAGGATGAGGGGAAATGGCCTCAAGTTGTGCCAGGGTAAGGTTAGGTTGGGTATCAGGAAACACTTCTTTTACAGAAAGGGTTGTTAAGCACTGGAATAGGCTCCCCAGGGAGGTGGTTGAGTCACCATCCCAGTGGAGAGTTGTTAGAGTTAGAATATTATAGTTAGGTTGTGGTTGGACTTGATTATGTTTAAGGTCTTTTCCAACCTGAGCAATTGTATGATTCTGTAATTAGATCTTGCTTTTAATACCTGATTTCTGATGAAGGAACTTAATGTCAGAAATATATACGTTCAAAATCAAGTGGCTAAGGGACTCTTTAATTAAAATTTACTAATGATCTGCTTAAACGGCAAACAAAACAAATTCTGTGGGTTTCATCAGAAAGTCTGCATGGTTTTTCTGACTTTAGCTCCCTAGTAGGTTAGTGTTCATATTGTGGGGGCTTAAACTTAGTGATTATGTAGTGAGAGACATAAAATATTAAAAACAGCAGACAGCCTTCACAACCCAAAGTCTTTTACTACTCTTCATAGGAAGCAGCTGCATGTAAGCTGATATCTGCGAGATCAAAAGAACTTTTGAGATCTAATGAAGAAAAATGGTGAACAAGGCAGTTTGTATGAAAGAAGTAAGGAACAGCATAAGAAAATCTTACACAGAACTTTAAACTCCTGTGTGGTGGTGTGCTTTGAAGACGTAAGCAACTACAGTGAATGAATGCTAAATGTGTGGTAAAATGCTGCTGGTCTTCAGCGTGTGGCTTACCAGTTACAGCAGTTCAAGTAATTACTAATTTCTGTGCCAATTTTCAGTTTTGTGTAGTATGAATCTGTTAATTTAGAAGTATTTACATACTTTCATCATGTACCTTATGGAAACAGATAAGATCTGTCCATATTTCAATTATTCAGTAGTGCAACTTTATGCTCAGAAATGCTATAGGCAGAATGCTAACAGAAAATCGTAGCAGTTTGTGGGTATAGGGAGAAACAAGGTTTTTCTAAGAACATGCACAAGAGGTTTAAAACAGTCTGCTAACTCAGCTTGCATTTCCACCGTGTTGAAAATGACATTCTGGAAGGTTAATTGAAAGTATTTCTGATTCCTGTAGTCCATGTAGTGTTTAACTGATGCCTTGGGCTTTTACTGTTGCTGGGTTTCATAGGAATTGCTGTGTTCACATGCTCCACACTATTAGAAAGTTGAGCGTTGACTGAAGCTTAAGTACTTTGTGGCATGTTTCTCTTTAGGCTTTTCCCTTAAATCTGTGGAGTTAGTGGGTCACGTAGCAACAGCTGGTGTTTCTGCAAGAGTAAGTTGTATGTTCTTCTTTCACTGTATGGAAGCACTGCATACAAGGTGAACGTAATACCATTTAAGGTTTTAACCTTTTCAGTTTGAATTAACATAAGAAAGTTTCCCTAAGGCATTTTAATAATGACAACTTACATAGGCCTTTTTGTCTTCTACTTCTATAGGCATTAACATTTTGCCTTTAATCTATGTGGCTCAGTCTTAAACCTTGCAGGTTTCCCTATAAGCTGTTTAGTTAGATAGACCTTCATAGCAATTCTCACTTGTTAATTATTTCCCTTCCCTCCTGTTTTCTATGCACATGTTCATAGCTTGTGCAAGGGTTTAAGTTTCTTTTTTGTTCCTTTCTAATGAAAAAATGAAAAGGATTTGGAGGATTGTGGAGCAGAAAGGATTTAGTGTCTAATATACTGGGAAAAGATAGCATTGAAATATCTCTTTTTGAAAGTGTTAGTGGAGCAGTGCATTGAAGAGGCTTCAGTTTCTTCTATGTGATGATGTATACAATGCACTGGGAATGTTCAGAAAACCTTCCAAATGCTAAGAGAAGGTGTGTTTTAAATATTTAATGCGAAAACATTCTAGGACTGAAGAATCACTAGTTGGAAAAAAGTAATTAAGGAAAAAAGTGATTTAAAAATAATAATGATTGAACACCTGTGTGTGTGTGTATATATACATGTAAAACTCAATCCTTATTTCAAAGGTGTTGTGGAGGAAACATTGTAAAGAATGTAGGTGGGTGAGTTCCTGGTACATTTGAATGACATCAGAATGTAGTAGAATAGCATGAAAGAACTGAAAATGAAATTGAGGGGAGAACTAATAGGGAAATTTATGTAGCTGCTGGAGCAAATGGTGCAGAACTCTTGCAATCAGAGTTCTCTCCATGCCTTCACACAAAGGAAGACCAAAGTATCTTTGATAGAAGGTGATTACTCTTGGCTCAGTTTTGGTTGCTGTTGTTTCAATGGACAGGAGTGGGAATTAAGGATTGTATGTGAGTGGACTTCCAGGTCAGCAGTCATAGTGGCATCTTTTCCTTTTTTTTTCCCTCTCTCTTTTATCACATGCTAAAGAGAGTTGGCTATAGTGGTGCACATGCAGAGGACAAAAAAATGCTGACCACCTTGCACAGAAGCAAGTTTGTGTGCTAAAGTTCTATGGTTGTCTTGATAGATGAAAAGTTTGTAGGAAGGGGTTATGGCAGCATCCAGGGCATGGATGCTTGGAAAAAGAAAACTTTTGTTAGTGAAAATAGTGGCTGTGTAGAGGTGGCTTTAACAAGTGGGTATGAATGAACCTCACAAGGGAAAACTGTTGAGAAAAGGATTACAACATGATTTCAGTCTTAAAGCAGCTAATTAACAAATCTTGGATAAACTGCATTAACTCTCCTGTAGCGATATAAATCATTAGTTTGTCTATCCTTTTTTTCTGCACTTTCAAGAAGTGCAGTTCAGCAGGACAGTAGAAAAAAGCTGTGTTTGTAGGGCAAGTGCAGCTAATCTGTGGTAAGAGGAATTGTCTTATGACTATGTATTACGCTATATAAGTGAAGGAGCATTAACTCTGCCTCCTCTGCCAGATACATACTTAAGTAGTCAGCAAGCAAATGTTTGGTTAAGTTGCCTTACAGTTATCTTGGTGTAAGTTATAGGAATTGTACCAACACATCCTACCTTTGACAAACCTGCCAAAGCTTGGGTGAACTTTCCCAACTTTTACAGCATTCCTTTGCCAATTGTATGCACCAGTTTGGTTTCAGTAGCTTTACTTTGTATTGGATAGTGTTGCTGTGTTCTTTGCTTTGGCTCTGATCCATTTAATTTGTCTTTCTTAAAAACAGAGAGAACATTTTCCCCCAATGGATTTATAGCATGTACTGCACATTAATATTAAGCTCAATTTTTGTAACTTCAGGTGTACTTTTTTTCTTAGTGCCCTGTGTTTTAATTTGTGTTAAAGATGTGTTTGACAGTAAACTCTTTTTGGTGTATAAAATGTTAAGGATAAAAGAGGATAACATAATTTATTTCACTTGATCTATTGTAGTTAAGACTAAAAATAGATCTAATTAAATATATAGCTCCAGAATTGGTTCCAAAGCTAAATGCACCACTGCTGTGAGCTAATAGTTAGGTGAACATGGTGCTAATCTGGCAGTGTGTTTTTAAAGCAAATTACAAAGAGCTAGAAAGGACTCATAGGAGGCATAAAGTCAAGAAAAGCTATATCTTTTGGAGGATGGTGGGTGAGAAAGGGGAAAAAAAAACATACAAACAAAAAAAACCCCCAACAACTTTACAAGGTTATTAATATGCACTCTGAGTGATATAGGAGACATGTATGCTTTGTATTCTACTTTTGGGAGTATGGGTAGAGTAATTTTGACTGGGGCACATGAAAGCTGTTCCATCTGCTGCCTCTTCAGATAAGACACTGCAGTTAAAGGTGAGGACAGTCCCTTCAACTTGAGAAAATAATTTAGAAAAAAGATGCATGATAATGCAAACATAGACGGAAAACTGTCTTAAGTGCATGATTCATAAGGTAAAATCTTAACAGCTTTTCATCTAGTATTTGTGCAGAGGATTTTCTGAAAATGAGGTTAGTATTATCCTGTGATCAGTACAACAATCTGCAGTATGGGGTGCAAGAAATGAGAAAGGTGGGTATATAGCAAGCTCACCAGGGAATGGCAGAGACTTCAAAGTTTTCACTGTTTGTTCAGTTTTCACCATTTCAGGATCCCCACTTGAAGAAGCTCATCCCTACAGCCCCAGCCCTTGCAGCACCTCTTCTTTGTGCATCCCAATTAATAATGCGTTTTTCTTCTGAAATCAGGTGTGTAGGAAAAATAACATTGGGATTGTCAGGGTAACTGTTAGCTATAGTAGTAACTGACTGCCTTTGTGTTGTCCATGCTAAGCTGTTGTCTTTTGTCACACAGTCATGGGGTAGCAGAAAATAAATCAGGCTGGAAGGTAAACTAGGGTGTAGCTTGATAAAAGCCATTCAGTTTAGTGTATCCAGTGTAGTTTTCTAATTGTATCCTCTGTTGTTTTCTTTGTTTCAGTTTTTAGGGATAACACTTCTCTCATGTCAACAAATAAAATTGTATACACGGAAAGCAAAGTCTGTATCTTCAGCTGTTTATGTTCTGCAGAAGTTGAGGTACAAGGAAGAAATGGATTTTGTCTGCCTCCGAAACACAGAATAATGCCAACAAATTAAAATGCCTGTTAGGCTACAAGAATTTGTATTCAGCTGTACATTAACCTCTATAGATAATACTACTTTTAGTTGAAGCTATATTTGATTAACAAATAGAGGTTAATTTTTATATGACTAAAGAACCAAATGATTAATGAGAAAAACTGAAGACTATATTTTTACTTTGCTGTGCCTTTCATTTCATAGATGATTTAAATCTTACTTTGCAATTTTAATGTTCTCTTGCATATATGAGCTTGTTAGTTTTTGTTATTATGGTACCCTATAGCTACCTTTTGCATTTCAACTACAGACTTCTGAATATGTACGAATGTATTATCATAACTTGACAGGTATAAAAAAATAATGTGCCTTATGGGTAATTCATTTCAACTCGTAACTTACAGTGAGCCTGATTTGATACTTTCTTCTCGTGCATTTGATGTAAAATGCAATTTCTTTGAAACACAGGCCCTTTTTTTAAAAAAAAAAAAAAAGTTATTCATATAGACAATGAGAATATAATTGATGTTTCAGAAAGAAAAGCAATGATTTTCTGCCCTAACAAGAGACATCTTTTAAACAATACACAGTTGATGACAAATCCTGGGGATAAATATAAATAAGAGTAACATGGACAATAGCTCAAAAACTGGAGGTGGAAGAGGGGAGGAATGAAGGGTATTCAAGTAGGGTCATGAGGCACACAAAGAGGATGAGGCAGTTAATCAACTGTTGTGAATATCTTTAAACTAATGGAAAAAAAAAAAGGTATAGGGTATAAAGAGGCAGAACTGGAAATCTTAGTACATAGAGTCAAGGTTGATTTAAATGCTTTTAAAGATCTCTCAGGATAACTTGTGTGACTGGAGTTTACAAAAAAAGCAGCTTGTTTAGGAGTTGCTTTCTATATTGTAAACTTGTTTTGAGTTCTAGAATAAACTAAATTTAAAACTACTGTAAAATCTGTGAATGAAGAAATGCATTGCGTGTGGGTATAGTTTTGTACATATGGATATCTATTTAAAGGATGAAGGTAGCACTGTAATTGGAAAAAAAAATAGAACTACCCTATCAGACAATCTTGTTTATCTTAAATATTATTTGTATTGGCAGAGTGTAGTTGTAGTTGGTAACTGAGGAATTCTCTTACCTCTAAACTGTCTTTTTAATGTTTTACTCTATCAAACCAGCAAGATCAGGTAAGCTGAGTTTCTTCAAGAGAACAAATGGGTTGTCCATAGCATAGGATTTGGATGAGAATGTCTGTGTGGTGGAAAATACTGAGTTGCCATAATAGATAAGAGATGAACATCATCTGGGAAGCCAGAGTCTGTCAGTGACTAGATTTCTAGTGTGAGAGAGGAGAAAAAGTAATGAATAGAAGGACAAATCTGCTTCTAGCAGATTGGAAAGAATCAGACGAGAAGATGAAGAGAAGCTTTTGTTGATGGTGACTGCGAAATGATCTTAAATGTGTGATTTTTAGAAGAGAAAGAACAAACTGAAGCAGTGGACTTTGTCCTCAGATAATTTGTGGGTGAGGACTTGTGACTGCAAGTATAAAGAAAGGAAGGAATTAGCTGGAAAGAATACTAAGGGCTCAAATCCCAGTGTATTAAGTAGCCAGTTTAGTGAGACCAAGCTCCTCATCATTCATATGTTAAACCTAAGAACAAAATCAGGAAAGTAGATCAGCTACTTAATATCAATTTAAGATTGCAGAAAAACAGCCTGGAAGAAACAGCAACAAAAAAAAGCAGAGTAGGAGAGATGATCTTATACAGTCTGAGTTGCCACTGTTGTCTTCAAAGGACAAGTTATCTTTTTCAAGATGGCAGAAAATGTGGACTTGAAAGAAAAAGATACTTAATGTTTTGCTTTATAAAGGGATAAAAAGATGTTAGAGAACTGTAGACCTGTCAGTTGAATAAAAAATGCTGGAACAAATAATCAAGCTATCTGCAAGTGGCTGGAAAGTAGGAGTTGAAATGACAGCTAATGTGGCATGACATGGTTTGGTTTTCTACAGATTTAACTAATTTCTTGCTGTAAAAGAAAATAATAGTACTTGTGGGTAAGGGATAACTGTGAATATCATTTTTACTTTAGATAGGCATTGGTGATGTTTATATGATTCTGCTGCAAACAGGTAGTGCTCTAGGTAGACCAGCAGTTGGTTCCACTCAGAGGGATTTGGGTACCTTGGGAGTAACTAGAAGCAGTTCACAGTGACGCTGCACATTGTGTTGGGCATCGCTGCCATCTGTCCTGCATCCATCCCTTCAGCCACTGAACCACTGTCTGGGAGAATTTCCATAGGATAAATAACAATTCTATGCTGTTTGTTCAGGAAATTGTTTGTAGGGGTTCTCATACTCTCCTCCTCTTTCCCTTTGATAGAGACACAGATTTTTGTATGTTAGACTCTGAGAAGTTAGAACATATTGTGTAGGTAAGAACATAAGGCAAATACCTTCAGATAAAAAAAAAAAGTATGCAAAGACTCAACCTGCTCCTAGCAGCAGGTGTGAGTGGGTTTCAGCCACACTAGTCTTTCCTTAATACAGCTGAGTTGTTTGCAAACTGCTCTAGGCAGTCCAACTATTAGAACCAAATATTTGCTCTTAAGGCTTCTTTTTCTGAGTTTTCTAGTAAATCTACCAGTAGATCCACCTGCAGAGCAGCATAGAAGAAAATCACCTATATATTTGTATGAGACAGTGGGAGGTCTCTAATCAATATGCAGGGGTCCAGCATGTTGTGTTTGTGTGAGTGATGGTGCTGGCTGTATGATAAACTCTGCTTTTGTCTGGCTCTATACCCTGGAGCTAGCTTTTGTGCTCTCCTTGTGGGATTGTAGCTCTGCTTTACAATGGCAGATGAAACTCAGGTTACTCCAAGGCACTGCAGGATCAGGTGCTAAATTGCACAGCAAGCCTTGCCTGCCATTTCTAATTTGCCAGTTTGAAAAGCCTGGACCTGAAACTTACACGCAAACATTGGGGCTTACTTAATGGGTGATTCTCAGCACTTCTTTTTCCTTCTTTCTGCTTCATAAGACTTCCTTCTTAAGTCTCCCTTCAGTTGGTTAGAACTGCTAAGGCTGTTTATTTTTCTGTGCAGTCTGTGAATTAGCAATTCACTTGAAACAATCACATGTATTATACTATTGTTCCTTGGTGTGTATAATTCCAGTATTGTGCTTCGTCAGAAAGTCATAATCAGTTGCAGGCATGCTTTTATCACGTTGAAATATGGCTGAACAGCCACCTCAGTAACTTGACTGCATGCTTAAGTATGTACACAGGTGTGTGCACAAAATCAAGCCAGGTAGTTTTATTTTCATGGAAGGCAGCTGTTGAAGTTTACCTTTAGATTGAGCCTCAATCTGTAATTCAGAAACCATACAGCAATTAGACAGCAGGCGTGATGATCCAGATGAGTAAGCTGCTGCTGGTTGTGATCCATAGGACCTAAAGGAAAATGTGCGCTGATCTAGAAATAACACCATAGGTGTTTTGTGAAGATGCTCTTTTTCTTTGAGTGAGTTCAGCTGCTGCAAGTATTCTCAGGAAAGGTTTAATATTTCATCAATCGAACGGCTAAAACTGTCTGATTAGAAGTGAAATTTCCCTTTGCCTCTTTTATTGTGACCCATATCCCCTATACAGTTTGGAAAACAAAAGAGAAGAATTCAGCTCCTGGCTTATGGATGCATTTGCTGAGTTGTATAGCAATGTTTAACAGCTTTGTCCTCCCTATCTTCAGTCTTTTAAGTGCAAATTAGAAACCAGAATACTGACAAGCTCACAAGTTTACATTCTGCTAGTTGACCATTGAAATATAATATAGAAGTGGGTACAGGAGACAGTGGGAAGAGAGGTGGGACGCTTGCTGTCACATGTAAAAAAATTTTTTCAGTAGAGATTTAAATAGTGATCTGGAATTCTGAATTCTCCCTTCTATTCTGAAACTGTGGATCAGTGCACTTTAAAGCGTGATTATTCCAGTTCCAATGGAACTAATAAAAACCTCATTGCCTAGAGCTTTACGCCCTTTGGCATTCTATCCTTAGGTATGGTGCATTGACCTGGGATTCTCCCCGAAATGATTTTATAAAATAATTCCTTCCAGCTGTGAGCTGGAGAGGATGGAGTTTCTCTTCCACCAGATAGAGCTGCCAGGAGCTGAGTTGGGATGCCTACTAGGTTTCTGCATGTGATTTTTAGGCAAAAATTCCAGTAATTCTTTCATTGCTGTTATAGCATTAACTTAATAAGCATAATTGGCTTAAAGTTTCATTTATGTATTTTGTCTTCCTGAATTTTCTGATACAGCATAAATGAAAATGAGTATCTTTAAAAGTAGCATAGCAGACTGCTGTGGTATAATATATAGTAAGTCATCTGTAAGAAGAATGATGATTCTTTGTTTTCCTAGATATGAACGCTGATGTTTGAAGAAGTATCTACTTAGCTATTGAAGGTGTGTGTGTATACGGAGGTATATATCCATCCAGTTTATATATAGGCATCCTTTACAATTATTTCAATCTTCAGTAACTCTAAAGAGTTATTGAAATGTACAAATGTGCAATTTTGTAGGAAATAAGCAAGCAGTCTTATCTCTTGCCAGGGACAACACTGTGTAGTCTCTTTCATGTTAGAACATTTTATGAGGTTCCATTGGTAAGTTTTTTGCCAACATAACAATAAATTTAGGTGAAATTCAATGTGATATTGATTGCTGATACCAGATAATCTGCTCCATTATGTTGCTTGTAGTTACTAAACTTATTTTTCTGTGGTATTATGATTAAATGTTTTTTTAATTAATATTTGCAGTTCTCAAAGTTGTTTTTCTGAAGTTGGCTGGTATTTTCCAGTACTTAGTGGGAATCACTGGGAGTGTGGTTTCTTGCAATTCAGAGTAATTGCAAGTAATATGGCATTGGTGTTAACTTAATTCTAAGTACCACGTATAAACCACCTCAGTGGCAATGACTATTGTCTTCCTTTTTGAAATGTCATATCTTTGGAAAAGAAGAGCGTATGCAGAGATCTCTGTAGTGAGGTGCTGCTGATTTTAAGTAGGAGAATGACAATTTACAAAAATTCTACAGCTCTTAAGTGAATGGAGGAGACAGATTTGCTTAATGAGTGGATAATAGCCTTACTTGCCAGGTGACAGTACACATCACTGCTGAGCATTTAGCTCAGCATCACTTGGAGAAGAATTGCTTTTTCTTGTGCTCTTTTCCTGTAGTGTCAGTTTGTGTGTATGTATGTATGTATTCCTCTGTGTCCCCGCTCTTCTACCTGAGCAAAAGATGCCCAGTGCTATGCTAATGTCGTTTGCACCATTTTGGAGACTCATTGCACAGTTGGCAAAAGTAGCAGCAAAGCCTGGGAGAAAGCAGGAGGCTCTCTAACCCTCATGAAAAGTCAGTTTGGTTAACCTGTACAGAAGTAAGTTTATAGTGCTGGGGGCAGCGTGCATGCCCGGTCATTGCTCTCTTTGAAAGATAAGTCTATTGCCTGCTTCTTAAAACAACTCTCTTCTAAAAGAACAAACATTGTAAATGTATAATAGGCATATTATGTAATGTATACTATATATGTCACACGTACTGCTGTGGTAGATCTTTGTGACAACAGTGACTGTAATTGAAATGCAAGTGTTGAACCATAATATAGAAGCAAGAAAGTGGTTTGAAAGGCAATTTGTTAAAGAAATGTCATACTGATATAGAAAATGAAATGCAAGAACAGTAGTAGCAGTTAAACAGTTTCCAAATTCATTTGTATCATTATGAAATTTGAAATATTTTGCGTTTTCCTAAAAGTAGCAGTGCTTGGACTTGGACAGGTATTGGATTTCTGTTCCTTCTTGTTTTCTCCTGCTACTTTGTCTAGGAGGTGAGTTTTATACAACTGTTCTGTGTGTTTGCCAGCAGTGAGCACCAGAAGCTGGCTAGAGGAAAGGGACCCTTTTGAGGGATAAGCTGTATTTGTGCTGTAACAGACATCAGAGAATTTAAGTGGGGATGTAACTCTGATTTTCCTATACACCAGAGTCAGTCACATGAGGGGCATTTATAAAAAAAAGTAGGCTTTATCATTCTGCTTCTAGAACTGCTCATTCACTGTTATATGGCATGTTTGCTTTTTTTATTTTTTAACAAGTATGTGCATTCCACTGTGACTTTCAGTCTTTGTGGACACTGCTGCTATCCCTCTACTTTCTTCTGTTGTGTTTCAGCATTTTTGCAGATCCAATCTAAAAATCTCAGGGATAATCATTTGCAGAACAGCCTTGCTGTTATATATCTCTTCCATATGTGGAAAATCATATTTGCATGGGTTCAGTCAACTCAGTAGCAGTCTGAAGAATTTTGTGGGAGGGTTCATTGTTCCAAGGACTCTCTATTTGTTTGAGAGCAAACAAAACATCTTAGCTCTACATAAGTAAGTCATTACATTACATTCCTATTTAACAAATTCTATCATTTAAGATACCTAATTGTGCTGCTTTTTCTAAAGATATTGTAATTTACTTAGCAATTTCTATTTCAGAACTATTTTGTAACAAGTAACAGCTATGTAATGAGAACCACTTTTATATCTGTATTGGCTATAAAAGTACTGAAGATAAGGCTGTTTGCTATTATCCTTTCAGAAGGTAAAGCAAACTCCATCTTTTGAAAGGTACACTGCAAATTAAGCAATCTGTTACAGTGCTCTGTAGAGGAATCACCATTCGCAGAAGTCCATTTGAGACATTTATTCCATGTTGATTGATGTGATTTCCATATGCAAGAAAGATGTTATGGGAGAGTGGGAATTACTAGGTCATGTTATGGAGGTAAACATGATGGGAATTCTGGCCTCAAACTTGAACGTCTGAAAAATTTCCCCATTATGTTATCTGGCACTACTCTGAATTCAGAGATAGAAAAGTCTAGACAGAACTGAGGTTATCAAGTGGTTCCTAAGAGCACTTGCAGAGAAAGCTTTATCAGTGTCTTGTCAGCATCACACTTTGAGTAATATAGCTGTAAGCTGGAAGAAGTCGTCATGCCTCATTGAATATATTCTTGTATGTGTATGTTTACATATATAGTTGTTTTTTTCCAATTGAATGAAAGTTATGCTACCACTCAGAAATGAAAGTATTGTGAAGTGGAAGGGATGCCAAGTGGAAAACTAAATCTCTGTTCCACAAAGCTCCTGCAACCACTGCAGTCTCAGATATGGAAAAATGTGATTTAGTGCTTGCACTATTTTTTTAATACATTATTCTTTGGACATCTTCTTTCAACTCTATTTGGAGGCAGGATGACCTTTTGGTTTGACCTACTGTGGCCAACTATTGCATACTGTAGCATAATTCACCAGAATAATTTGGGACTCTTTCCCAGACGTACCTATTAGCTTCTCTTGGTATTTCCTACAGGTAAATACTAACATGCAAGAACATTGTCCAATTCACCTAAGGTATTTCATAGGTGTTTTGTGACAATCACTCAGATTTTTAGGTGTTGTTTTGCTTTAAGATATTTATTCACATCTCAGAGCAATGTAAATAGCTGAAGGGACAACAGTGCATTCTGCTGGGGAAAGAGGTGGAAAATGATGCAATTTCAAGCTGCCTCCTTTCATTGTGGGGTTGATATCACTTTGAAAAGTAATTTTAGCCTTACAGCTACACTGATTTCCTGCTGTGTAAGTTAGTAGCTGCTTAACTTCCTAGCTTAGGGAGCAGAGATTCTAGCTGTGCTGCAAGCATCTTCTGAAAGAGGGACCAGCTTTGGGAAGTAACAAAGAATCCAAAATAGTCTTGCATTTCTGGAAATGTGAGGGGCCAGAGTTAAGTATTTAAATGCAGCTAATACTGAAAGCTTTCAGAACTCATCCTTTCTATTCCTTTGGGAAAACGTCACCAACTGGAGTAGATTGCCTAGCTGGCTCTGCTAGATCCTGCTGTTATTGTCAACAGTGCACCACTTACGTTTCCATTTTGCAGTTTCTCATTCAGAAAACCAGAAAGCACCATTGTACTAGTGGCGCTTGCAAATCAGTTTTGACTCTGGGCGCGTTTTTCCATCAACAAGTAAGATTTGCCGTTGTTCCAATTTGCATGCTTCATAGGTAATAATTAAGTCATCAGCCAAAGTTTCTGAAGATATATTTGTTCAGTAGAACAAATGAAAGAAGATTATTATGGCCTTAAGTAAGTCAAAAGTACTTGTTACGTCCGTGCCATCTGGACACAAGCATAAAGTCTGCAAAAAGAGGGAACTGTCATGCGTGTGTGCATATTTATGCACTCAGAAAATAAATATATTTCACACCCTGCTTCATTTTCTGAGTCTTATTGCTATAAAGGCAAACATTACTTGTCAGTTGTATTTAAAGATCATAGAATCATAGAGTGGCTGGGTTAAAAAGTACCACAATGATCATCTAGTTTCAACCCCCCTGCTGCGTGCAAGGTTGCCAACCACTAGACCAGGCTGCACAGAGCCACGTCCAGCCTGGCCTTGAATGCCTCCAGGAATGGGACATGGGAGATGAATTCAGTGGAACTTAAGGCCCTAAATGAAACTTGCCCACAAAACAGTAGTGTTGAACAGAAATACTAGAAGGCATGTGGCAGTTGCATATAAGCACAGAGTTAGATATCTTTTAATGAGTGCTGCTAAAAATGACAACAGTACATGCAAATATGAGACAAACTCTGGTTATTAGCTATGCCAATGCATTTATTCAGCTCCTTGTTCTGAGAATGCAAATCTTTTTTTTCAGTTACAGGGACCTGACAACTCCAATATAAATAAAAAACAGCTTCAGTTTGCTAACCAAACAAAATGCAAATCAGTTTCTTAAGTATGGTACAAGTGCAGAAATTCAGATCTTTGTAAAATTTGTTCACTCGGTTAAACTTTTGAGCTCTGGTACTTCAGATGTCTTTTTATTAAGTTTGGTATCATGGCCAGCTTCTGATAAGAAATAATAACAGGTTTGGCAGAAAAAAAGATTAATGAACTTTTTACATTTCAGGCCACGTAGATTCTGGCATGCTAAACCATCATTTTTCTAAGTATTCTTATGAACATTAAACCATGTTACATTGTTTTAAAGTATTGTTAGAAACATCAAGTTCATTAAAATGTAATCTTGCCTAGGCAAAAATTTCATCACTGATTATTCAAGCATTTAATATATTGTTACATTTACAAGATTGATTTTGTTCCTCCTTCCTTGCAGGTGCATTCTGCTTCCTCTTCTGGGAATGAAGCCCCCTCAGCAGAGCCTCTTTCTGCTCGTAGACTCAGTCGATGAGGGCTGCAACATCTCTGAAGGAGAACAGACCTCTACGAGTCTATCTGGAACGATAGCAGAACTGTTAGCTGGCCACTTCGAGTTCTTCCCTCCCTGGCTGCTCCTTCTGTGTTCTGCCCGCAAGCAGAGTAAAGCTGTTACAAAAATGTTTACAGGTGAGTGCAGACCCTGGGAAGCATCATTAACTCTGTCTACACTGAGGAACTGGTATTTACAAAACCCTTGGTGATGATTGAAAGTGCTAAAGCATGCATAGTTCTAAAAAATGATAATGGCAAAAATGATAATTCTAAAAAACTCACATTCCAGTTTACCTATCAAAAGCCTAAAGTGGCATTTAGAGGTAAATGATGTCTCTGCAATAGAGCTGTTGGTGGCTTTGAGTTCTTTTTGCCTTGCTGCTTCTAAAAAGCTTTGAAACCACATAGGTGATGTGTAAGTACATAAGTATGTTGGCTGTATACTCCCATTCCTCACAACCTCAAAAGATTTTTTTCATCTCCTATTAAAATATTTCCCCTTATATTCAGAAAGCAGTGAATAACCTTTGAAGGTGGAACTTGAGAGGGTAATGCTGTCAATGTGGATTCTTAGTGTATACTTTTGGCAAACGTTACTTGGTAAAGAATTCTTTACAACTTCTTCATCCAATCTTTACAGTGTCATGAGAACACTTCTTCACTATAATCACATTGTTTCTGGATGTTCTCTGAAATTTAATAAAGGCCAATATCTAGACTGGATTCCAGGCATATGTATAAAGCCTGTGTGCATTAAGGCAACGATTAGGACAAAAATGTGATTATAGAACATAGACCCATAGGCTTGCTCATTTCCACCGTGGCAAAAGGTCAGTGTGATAATTGCATTCTGGAATGTAGTCCTGTATTAATCAGCAGCAGACATGAACGTTGGTATTTAGGGGTATGTGAGAACTAAAGGAAGCTTTGGAGCAGTTTCATAAGGGCTCTTTTGGATGTTCGTATGGGAATAGTTTCGTCAGAGCTTGGCTGATTAGCTAGGTTGTCGCTGCCAAAAATACTGACTAAACTTTCTTCAGAGCAGCTTTATTTCCTTTCCACTGAATCATATAATGTTTCAGACTAGTCCTAAAAAATTGTTGTTGTCTAAGTATGCTTCCAGATGGAATTCTTGACAGGAGAAATCAGCAGAATTAATGGGCATGCCTTTAAAATAGATTTAATTTGAAAGAGTAAATTTCTCACTTACACAGTGAATGATTTGATGAATAGCATAAAGAGAGTTGGCTTGTGATGTTATAATGCTATCTTTGCTGTGAGAAAAGGTGCAAAAAAAGAATTATTACCAAAGTAATTGAACTCAAAATGAGATTAAGTTTTAGGGCCTATTTGTAGCGAGGAGTGTTTTGCTGCCGTGGTGGTGGTGGTTTTTTTTTTTCAAAAAGAGAGCAAACTGTGATATTACATCCCACAGTACGCTACTGGATGATTTTCCTCCTTACAGCCAATGCTCAAGTATGTGGAAAAACATAGTGGCAATGTGAGGAGTATGATTGAAGCTTGTGTTAACTTCAAATATGTTGGAACTTTGTGTTGTAAAACCTGAAATAATATTGGTTTTTTAACCTGCAAAGGATAGGCTGTTGTTAACACTTTCTTTGGGGTACACTCTTCTTCCCCTTTGCACAATGTGGATGTTTACTTTTAGCCAAGCAAATTTCTTTTTAAAGTTATTATTTGATGAGCATGCAGAATTCAAGATTGACGAGGAGCATTTTTTGCACTCGTGGCTGAAGAGATGATGTGCACAATAACGTGCAATGTGCTCTGGAACACCATTATACTGAATTTCTAATGCTTTCTAATTTCTCAGCAAATGGTTGCAAGCGTAACAGTGTAATCACTGCACATCTTCCGATGTGTTTCTTCCATTTGGAACAAAGAAATCGGTCTCATGCTTAGTAAGATAGGCTGGAATACTTTTAGCATTACTTTAGGAAAACGAGTCCATCTATAGGCTTTTGTGCTTAAAAGTTTTAGAATAAGATGTGATGTATGTACTAGCTGGTATTTATTTAATAAGTCATTTTTTATCAGCTTTCACTTAAAATTTTGATGTGTGAAATCTTCCAGAAATGTGCTGAAATAAGAGCTAAACCCATTTGTAAGCATGTGGTGTAAGTGACTGGGAGCATGGTTGCTGCTATAGCGTGGCCTTGACAATATTCTTTTTTTGGGTGTTGAATAAAGACGAGTTCTGCACGCATCTCTCCAGCCAAAAATAGTCATGGACATGGAAGAAAGAGCGCAGCCTTTCTCATCTGCTCTCATCTTGCTGCTGCCAGTGGTGAATCCATCATCCCCACTACGAGATACCAAGCAAAGGAGGAGATTTATTCTAGTCCTCTTCATTTCTTTCCTTTTGCTGGTGAATTACTTATGCAAGCTGAATAGCTGTGCTTGCATCTGCTGTAGCCCCGTGTTCAGGGATGTATTTGAGAGTTTCTGTAGTAGCACAGAGCACTACAATTTTTTTTTCCTCTCACACCAGATTCTAAGTTTTCAATAATTAAAAATAAAATAGTTTTTGCCTCTTGTAGCTGCAAAGATAACCTCAAAAATATGAACCAAATGTAAATTGATGCCTGTGTGAGTCTGTGGTCACCCTCCACAATGAGCAAAAGCCAGCCAGCTGGGGAGAAAAGGAAGAGAACAGATAATGCATGTCCTCTTTCCTCCTCTTGTATGCGCTGTCACCAACTGTCACATCATGCCTGTTTACTTTTCTTACAGACATCTGTTTTTGAAGTTTGCTATTCTTTTTCTTGTGTCCATGTTATCTCAATAGTCCTCTGCGACATCATTTGCTCACAAGTGTGAGTGGTCAGGCAGCTGCACTAAGCACTGTCTTTCCAACCTTTTTATTGTTTGTTAGAAGAAATTTTATTTTTCTAAATGACTTCAGAAAACCTAGGCATGCAACTTGTTTAGGTTTTATGTTTCACTAACTAGCAAATAGAAATGTTTCTTCCAAAATGAGGTTAAATATTAAAAGTATATCAGTTGTTCTTGCAAAACTAAATTCTAAATTCTCTTTCTAAAGTTCTATCATAAAAGCTAAAGATTTTAGGCATTTTAAATTCTGAAAATTTAATTTAGGTAAGCTGGAGTAAAAAGCAGGTATTTCCTCATTTGAGAGCATAAAGGCGAACAGAACTGCATATGTACAAGTGCTCTATTCGTTGGTCTGAAGAGGCATTTTAACAGTCTCTTATTTGTTTTATGAATGTTGCTCAAAAGAAGAAATTGTCTTTTGCATCTGGCTTGTTTATACCACTCAATTAAGCACTGCCATTCTTGATCAAAATAGTTCCTTCTCACCCCTAAGACGTGTGCACCAGAGTTGTGCAGGCCCTGTGAATGGCATGTCTTAGGGAGCTGTAGTTAATATATAGATAATGTTAGATACTAGAAACTAGAATAAAAAGAATTAAAAATGAACATGCAAGCATTCACTGTAGCATCAGGGCGGCTTATACTCCATTCACCCACTTATCCACAGGCAGAAGCAGACCATTTGTCCTTTTTCTCTCTTGCATTTGCCTGTCATTCAGCTCTAAGTGTACAGAATATTAAGATATTCATACAGATTTACTCCGAATTAACAATCTTGAGAGCATCAGTCTTTCTGTGATGTTTTCAGTTTGCCAGCTCTGGTTGGAATAAATATAGAGGATTGTTCTTGTAGCCTTTCTTAAAATTAAATAATGAGCAAAAATGTGAAAACCTAAGAAAAAATGTACTAAAATAACAAGTCAGTTTCTGCACCAGAAAACTCAAGCTGCTTGGTTAGTTGTATTGCTGAATCCTTAAATCACTTGCCAAATTTGGAACTGCATCTTTCTTCCTCAACCTGCCCATTCCAGAGAATAAATAGCATGAGACTGCTTTAAGAGAGATTGCTTTAAAAAAAATAAAATCTTAAGTTTCACCATGCTTTAGAATTTATGTAGGCAGTTTCATGTTACTTTGAAGTCTCTGTAGGAGTTTGGATTTTGACAATAAAAGGTTATTTAGATATGTTTAAATATGTTTATGTAGTTGTACATTTTACTTCAATATTATTAAAGCTATGAAATAATTTGTTGTTGTGGTTATGACTCTACTTAATATTTCCTTTCTTCTTACTCTTTGGATTACCACTTCAAGAATGTGATGCTAGGGATTTTCTTCCTAATAAAAGGTTGCATGTAAGTTATCTATACAACAAAGTGGACTGATGACAGCAGCAGGATTCAGCCTCAAGACTGGTCCTATGTCTCTTAGCGTCTGTGATGGATATGATACAATTCGTAATGGATTCTGCACTGCAAAAGTACTACAAACTAAGCATGCTGCTTCAGTTTTCAAGTGCTTTTTACTTTTCTGGATTTGTTATTCTTTTTGAGTGGGTGTGCATAAATAGCCATAGAAATACCTAACTTAATGTATGTTTAGATCAGCAGTGTAAATCAGTAATGTCAAAACATTGCCATGTTTTTAATCATTTAAGTTATTTTAAAGTTATCAGTTAGTTAAAATGAGGTATATTAAAGTATTTAAACCTTCAGGGCAATTAAATGTATTTAATTAAAGATACAGAAATTGAAAGAAATTTCTAATTATTTAGTGGAACCTGGTTGTTAATAGTTTATTTTTTATTGTTAAAGTTTGAAAAGGTTGATATAGTGCAAAAGTATTTATATAGCCTAGATAATTTTTTCCCTTTAAATAGCCACAGACCTTGCCAAGAAATACATTTGGAACTGATTTGTTTACAGAAGTGCCAGGAATTTAATAAATCAGAAAAATCCATACTGGAGCACCCATTGGGTTGAAAGTGATGTGTTGGAAGAAAAAAGCAGTGCAAAAAGCAGTGTCGTGGGACTGCAAGTTCTGTCTGCTATGCTCTGTTCTGCTGAGCTTAAGTAGTTCATGGGAATGCATCTGAAACAAATGAGCTTTCTCTTAGTGTTTTGATGCTTCTTGTCCTTGGAAATACATTATTGTAGTTGGTAGGGTGGGAAAGCAAGTCTGCAGAATCTTTGTTTGGAAACGTAAAATGACTTATTTAGATAAAAGCTTCGACAGATAAAAACACACACAGTTTTGTTTTGCTCCTTCACAAGAAGAATATTAGATTTTTGTATTTTTAAAATATCTTCTATCTGTAAAACTTTTCTTTGGATTACTTATTGTACTGTGGCATGGTATGGTGGTTTAATATAACAGCCTACTTCTGTTGAAAAGGCTGTTACAAAGGAAGTGTATTAATCCCAGCCCTAAAGGAACATACTGTCCTTGGGACAAGTGAAGGCTGGGAGACGAGTGGTGTGAGGAACAGTCATTAGCCAGCCCTGAGCACTGGCTGATGTATCTGCATTGCTTGTCCAATGGGTCTGTCAGAGGCTTTCTGGCATGGCTGAAATGATATCAGCTACTCTACAAATTGCAAAAGCAGCAGAGTTATTTAAAAAATAAAAGTAACTTAGGTGGATACGTATTGGAAGGAAAGGACATGGGCATGGGATGGCTATGAAAGATGGGGATCTGGTGGAGGAGTCACCTAGGGCTAAACACACTGGGAAGAATTTTGCAGAGCTCTGTGCCTGCTTCAGCCAAGTGACAGGTGTAAATCTGACTATCAGGAATGTTTATGTCTCTCATATGAGAGAGGTTTAAGAAACTAGCAGGTGAGTGAGTGATGGTGATGTTTGCTCTGAATTGAGTAAATCTGAGCTGTTCCCTGCACACATGACATGGGCTAATCTAAGTGACATTTGGCTGAGGACAGCGTAGGTATGGCTGTGAATGCATACATTAAGCATTGTTCTCTTTTTAACTTCACTGTTTGTTTTTCTGTCTTCCGAATGCTCATAGTCTGAGATCAAAAAGAAGTCTTGGTATCTGTGAAATTGGAGGGCGCCAGCTATCCTTATTCAGCAATGTCTCTTGGCTTATGTGTGTGAATTATGGGCTCTTCAGAGTTGCGCACAGAATATTTTAATGAAATGCACAGTTAGTCAGTGAATTATGCTGTGCTGTGGGTCAAGTTAGGACACTGCTCAAAATTGTGGTGACAAATTGCAGTTGGATAAAGATAGTTCTGTATTTTGGAAAGCCAGAAAAAAAAAATGCACCTGTAGAACGGTGAGATCCTCACAAATCTTATTTTCTGTCTTCTTGACATTAAATGCAAATACAATACAAGTAGAGAGTCCTACTGTTCTTTTAGCACGAAAAGTGACTGCCAAAAATATTGTCTGATGATTTTATTTTGAGAAGCATACTTTAAAGTGTTCTATGTTTTAGTCCTATCAGATTTGTCATGCTACCATAATTAATAAAGGAAGAAGAAATATGTATTTTTTGTAATATCACTCTAAATGATTAGCAGAAATTGTTGAATATGCTCTTCAGAATCTCTGCTGAAGACATTTGTGAACGAAAAACAAAGCTCAGTTATTGGAGCAAACTTCCAGACTGAGCATTTTGATCCACAGAATGTTCAAATATAATAAAAACAGAACTGAAAATGACGTTCTTCAGGGTGTCAGTTCCAATTATTTGTTCCATGAAGCTGAGGCCAAGATCACATTGACTGGGCTGCCCTATGGTTTCTTTTCCTTCAGGATTTGGGGATTAGTAACTGCTTTGGTTTGCAAAGCAAAGCTTTTTGGAAACTTTATGCAAACTGCTGTGCTAGAGGAAGAGATGAGAGCTTGTCCTTGGAGAAGTGAGATACAATTCTGGCCTAAAATAGTTGTAAACCTGGTCATTCCAGACACTGTGACTACATCCTCTGCAGTCTTCCTCTAGCTTCCAAAAAAGCAGCATTTAAATAACGTAATGTTTCATTAAACATAGAAAGTAGGTCTTCATCAAACACCAGTGTTTTAAATTAGATAGCTGTGTATACCATGGCACAGTAACATTGTTCATAAATACCATGCTTGGTCTCAAGAGCTTGTACTTTGTGAGTTGTGGGAGTGTGCAAGTGTGTATGCAGGGAGGAGACATACACAGCATACACAGATGAAATAATTTCCCTTTTTCCTCTTAAGAGTAAACAGGCTGAAAGAACAATGGGACTGTCTGAATCTCAGAAAACCTGTTTCCTTATGCAGTGAGCCAGCTGTCAGAGAACTGGGCTGTTTATCTAAAAATCAGCCCGTTTTTGAAAAAATATATACTAGTCATTGCATGCAGATATATAGGTATTTTAAAGTAGTTTTGAGTGTCTCTCTCTCCTAGATCATAAGAGTTTTGAAAAGAAGCAAAGGTAATCACATTAAAGTGATTTATGTTCATTTCTTCATGAATGTGCACCACACGTGGATATCTTCTATAATTATATTATGATAATGATTGTCTTAATCTTAGTAGCTGAGAATTATTTGGAATTCCTCTGTTGACCACATTGGATAAATGATTATTCCGTAATAATATAATAAGATTTACTAATCTTAAGTTGCAGTTTTGATTTTACTTTCTTTTTGATCTTACTTAGGTGTTTAGTATTATCCATGGCAGACACAAAGTGTCTGACTCATAGGTTTTTTTTAGATGGTCTTGTTTTTTAATGTGTATTTCTCATTATAGCAGGTTATGATTAAAAAAATAAGTGTTTTGTATGAAAATGTTCTGCTGTTCTTAATAATGATTTACGTTCAGTGTGTTTGCATACAAAATATAAGGGGTGTTTCCTACCTCAAAATGTGTCTTTTTGCTAATGACTTTCTTCTCTTCCAATAGGTTTTAGAAAAATAAGTCTGGATGATCTGCGGAAGGCATACATTGTGAAGGATGTGCAGCAATATATTCTGCATCGTTTGGATCAGGAGGAAGCGCTGAGGCAACATCTAACAAAAGAAACTGCTGAAATGCTGAATCAGCTTCACATCAAAAGCAGCGGCTGCTTTTTGTATCTGGAACGTGTCCTAGATGGAGTCGTGGAGAATTTTATTATGTTACGAGAGATCCGTGACATTCCGGGAACATTGAATGGCCTATACCTTTGGCTCTGCCAGAGACTTTTTGTGAGAAAACAATTTGCAAAGGTGCAGCCTATTCTTAATGTGATTCTTGCAGCCTGTAGGCCACTAACTACGACAGAGCTGTATCATGCGGTGTGGACCAAAAATATGACATTGACTATGGAAGACTTTCAGCGCAAATTGGATGTCCTGTCCAAAGTTCTTATTGATGGACTTGGGAATACAAAAATATTGTTTCATTATAGTTTTGCTGAATGGTTGTTGGATGTGAAGCACTGCACACAGAAATACCTGTGTAATGCAGCTGAAGGGCACAGAATGCTAGCCATGAGCTACACCTGCCGAGCAAAGGACTTAACGCCATTGGAAGCTCAAGAATTTGCATTGCATCTAATTAACTCCAATTTACAGTTAGAGACTTCTGAGCTGGCCTTGTGGATGATATGGAACGGCACACCTGTCAAAGAATCCCTGTCAACCTTAATTCCCAAAGAACAAGAAGTGTTACAGCTTCTAGTGAAAGCTGGTGCTCATGTCAACAGCGAGGATGACCGTACATCCTGCATTGTGAGGCAGGCTCTGGAAAGAGAGGACTCCATCCGCACCTTGCTAGACAATGGGGCATCAGTCAACCAGTGTGACTCAAATGGGAGAACGCTCCTGGCCAATGCTGCCTACAGCGGCAACCTCGATGTAGTTAACTTGCTAGTTTCCAGGGGAGCAGATTTAGAGGTAGAGGACACTCATGGTCAAACAGCACTTACCTTAGCTGCACGGCAGGGGCACACCAAAGTGGTGAATTGCTTGATAGGGTGCGGGGCCAATGTAAATCATACGGATCATGATGGCTGGACAGCTCTGAGATCCGCAGCATGGGGTGGGCACACCGAGGTAGTTTCTGCACTCCTTTATGCCGGAGTCAAAGTGGACTGTGCAGATGCTGACAGCCGAACTGCACTGAGAGCAGCAGCCTGGGGAGGGCATGAAGATATTGTGCTGAATCTGCTTCAGCATGGGGCTGAAGTGAATAAGGCTGATAATGAAGGCAGAACAGCTTTAATCGCAGCAGCATATATGGGGCACAAAGAGATTGTGGAGCACCTGCTGGACCATGGTGCAGAGGTGAACCATGAAGATGTGGATGGAAGGACGGCATTGTCAGTTGCTGCACTTTGTGTTCCAGCCAGCAAAGGGCATGCCTCGGTGGTCAGCCTTCTCATTGACAGAGGTGCTGAAGTTGACCACTGTGATAAGGATGGCATGACGCCGCTGCTGGTGGCTGCTTATGAAGGACATGTGGATGTTGTTGACCTGCTCCTGGAGGGAGGAGCAGATGTGGATCACACGGATAACAATGGTCGTACACCGCTCCTGGCTGCAGCCTCCATGGGCCATGCCTCGGTTGTAAATACTCTCTTATTTTGGGGTGCAGCTGTTGATAGCATTGATAGTGAAGGGAGAACAGTTTTGAGCATAGCCTCTGCACAAGGCAATGTTGAAGTAGTACGGACTCTGCTGGACAGGGGGCTGGATGAAAATCACAGGGATGATGCGGGCTGGACACCTTTGCATATGGCAGCTTTTGAAGGTCACAGGTTGATATGTGAAGCTCTTATAGAACAAGGTGCTAGAACAAATGAGATTGATAATGATGGACGTATACCTTTCATATTAGCTGCACAAGAAGGTCACTATGATTGTGTGCAGATATTGCTGGAAAATAAATCCAACATTGATCAGAGAGGCTATGATGGGAGAAATGCTCTCCGTGTTGCTGCTTTAGAAGGTCACAGAGAGATAGTTGAACTACTGCTCAGCCATGGAGCGGATGTAAACTATAAAGATGCTGATGGCCGGCCAACACTCTATATTTTAGCATTAGAAAACCAGCTTACAATGGCTGAGTATTTTTTAGAAAATGGTGCAAATGTAGAAGCTAGTGATGCTGAAGGAAGAACAGCGCTCCATGTTTCCTGCTGGCAGGGCCACTTGGAGATGGTACAGGTGCTGATAACATACCATGCTGATGTGAACGCTGCAGATAATGAGAAGAGGTCTGCTTTGCAGTCTGCTGCATGGCAAGGTCACGTGAAGGTAGTGCAGCTTCTCATTGAGCATGGAGCTCTGGTTGATCATACATGTAACCAAGGTGCTACTGGACTCTGCATCGCAGCCCAAGAAGGGCACATTGATGTTGTCCAGATATTACTTGAGCATGGTGCTGATCCAAATCATGCCGATCAGTTTGGGCGCACTGCAATGCGTGTTGCAGCTAAAAATGGGCACACTCAGATAATTAAATTACTGGAAAAATATGGTGCATCTACTCTGAACGGCTGCACTCCATCTCCAGTCCACACAATGGAGCAAAAACCCTTACAGTCGGTCTCTTCTAAAATGCAGTCCTTAACAATGAAGTCAAATAGTTCAGGGAGTACTGGTGGGGATATGCAGCCTAGCATGCGGGGCTTATCTAATGGGCCTGCTCATGCCTTCAGTTCTCCTTCAGAGTCACCCGATTCTACAGTTGACCGTCAGAAGTCATCTTTATCAAATAATTCCCTGAAAAGTTCCAAAAACTCTTCTCTCCGTACCACGTCGTCGACAGCAACTGCTCAGACTGTGCCCATTGATAGTTTCCACAGCCTCTCCTTTACGGAACAAATACAGCAGCATTCCCTGCCACGCAGCAGAAGCAGGCAATCTATTGTTTCTCCTTCTTCCACAACCCACTCCCTAAGTCAAAATCATAATTCTCCAAGCAGCGAATTTGAATGGAGCCAAGTGAAACCTAGTTTGAAATCAACAAAAGCTAACAAGGGGGGGAAAACAGACAATTCCAGCAAGTCTGGGTCAGCTGGAAAAAAAATCAAACAAAATAGTTCCTCCCAACCAAAAGTGTTAGAGTATGAAATGACTCAGTTTGACAAACGAGTACCTATTGCCAAATCTGGGACAAGTGTGCCACTCAAATCCATGCCACCAGAGCCACAGTGCAAAATCTTGGTGCCGCCAGCTCAGCAAGAGGTCGGTCGATCTCAGCAGCAGTTCCTAATTCACCAACAGAGCGGAGAACAGAAGAAGAGGAATGGAATCATGACAAATCCCAATTATCATCTTCAAAGCAATCAGGTTTTTCTTGGTAGGGTTTCTGTCCCACGAACAATGCAGGATCGAGGGCATCAGGAGGTGCTGGAAGGCTACCCTTCTGCAGAGACAGAACTCAGCCTTAAGCAAGCCTTAAAACTGCAGATTGAAGGTGGTGACCCAAGCTTCAACTACAAGAAAGAAACACCATTATAAAAGGTAATTGGTCCATTCACAAAGGAGTAAAACGTGTATTTCATCACATGCATTTTAAATAAGCTGAAAATGCACTTCATTTTAGTTTAACATTGTAATTGTTTTCTTATTGAAAAGCATGTCAAGTATCTGTTTTGTTGTAATTTAAAGTATCGACTTTGGAAGAATTGGTTCACAGCTGTATTTTCTGTTCAATAGTGATTGCTCAAATCTTGTCCCACTGTTCTTGATATGAAACAGAACAAAATACAAAGCTTTATGTAGTATAAATCTGGAATCTTCCAAGATAAGAATAGCTGGGAATCTTAATATGTGGTATTTTCAGGTATAGTTGTTATTTCGTGTAGTTCCACCTATATTGAGTAACTATTCATATTTGTAAAGATGTTTTTCAGGAAGTTTATAAAGGTTCTCACAAGTTTCAGGCATGAAACTTCTGTGAACTTGGATTTTGAATGGGAAATCTCAGATATATCTACAAAATTGCATAGTACTGTAAGGCTTTAAATTTATATTTCTGTTACCATGAAGTAATCTTCTATGAAAGAGATGACGTTCCTTATAGCAAAATGAGAATCTCTGTTATTATCAATTTCCCCACTATTATGCAGTATGAGCTGAAAATCAGCAGAGTTCATTTTGGTTTTTCACTCTCTCTTGTACTGAATTTTATGCTGAGAAAGAAGTGTTGTGTACCATTTTCAAACGTAAGTTGTCAATCAGTAAAAACAGGGCTATTTTTCTGCCTTATCCTGATGAAGTTTGTTTATCTCAGCATATTTGGATTATTAATAATTAATATGTACTATTTGAATTTCAAAGGAGCAGCATCTTTATGAAATGTATGCAGCTCTTTGCTTATTTGCTTATTTCTGAAAACAATTTTTTTGTTTGTGTAAATACTGCCATTTTTCTAGACCAGACTGCTGCTACTTAGAACCAGAATGTTCTTGGTAGCCAACTCGGTTCTCCTGCTGGTCATCAAAGGCTACATGTTTATAGATCATTTGCAGACGGTGCAGAATCCAGAGATGGGAGATTTTGAGTTGTGGAAAAAAGTATTGGCAGATTCTTTGGTTTGGTTTGGTTTTTTCCCCCAAAAAAAGTATCTGGCAAATAGAATTCACTTTAATGGAACTCATCTCTCTAGATGTACCAGTGGTCTCTTGTGAACTGCAGAGTGCTGGACTGTGAGGCTGGTATCTTGGTTAAATCAAAATATTTGGAACAATGCAGTGTTTCAAAAAGGTATACACTGCAGCCTAACATGCAAATGCTAGTGTTGTTTTCCAAAAGGTCAGACAAACTGTGAAGCAGAAAATAGCAAAGAGGCAGAACTACAGAAGCAGAGAGAGGAGTAAGCGAGAGGAGACGGGCCCTGGGTATTAGGAAAAGTAGAAACAACTTCAGATTCCTGCAGTTCTACATCATGTCTAAACCAGCATTTAAATGTGTTGTTTTTCCCCCTTCTACATACCTGCACCTGATATTCAGTGCAGGCACCCATATGGACATATTGTTTATACTTCTGACCTAAGATGTATTGATTTGACCTGACCTGTCATCAAAATACTAGTTTTGATGCATTTTTCCTCTCTAGATTATAAAACACAAAACACGGGGAGTTTTTAGCACTCTACATACAATTCTACAACTCAAGCTGGGCTTTTTTTTTTGTCAGTAGCAAATAGTACTTCTTTAAAAAGGCCAGTTTTCCCATGTGAAGTACTTATTTCTGCAAGAAACAAGTGATGTGATGGATAACTGAATTGTTTCTTTTGCTTTTTCTCTAATGATTTCACATAATTTTAAATCTAGAAGTGTAAAACAATTGTGTGCATTATGGATTGCTTGGTGCAAGCTGTAATTTATCTCCTCTTTTGCCCAGTCTTGAGCAAAAAGTCAGTTATTTCCTTGACCATTGAGTACGTTAATCACCTGTGCAGAATCACATCAGCAATATTCTGCCAGAGCACCTTGAACAGCTTTCCTTCCCCTGCTGCTTCTTCTAAGCTGTATTCAGCTTTCTTGCTGCAGGGACCTTGTTGCTGCTTTGGATGTCTGCAAGCACAGGAAATCCGTCATGTGATTTGAGTTAGTCAGGAAATGCTTTTCGTCATTGGTACACTGTTGTGTGCTTTTAACTCTAATTAGAAGTTATACAGCTGTCTTGGTGACAGCACTGCATGTATTATGGAATATTTCAAAACTTGGTGTGTTTGTTTTATACTTCTAGGTCAGTTTCATGATGCCATGAACAGAAGCGCTTCTGCTCCAAGTGATTTATCAGCGAGCTGGGATGGAAGCTTACAGTTCTTGTTTAGTCCACCTAAAAACTCAAGAATGTGAATACTACAGTACATTTACCTTAATTACTGTAACGTGCCTACATTTTCAGGCTGCCTTCCACCATATTACCCTCCGTGCTTCAAAAGTTTATTTTGTGTACTTTGTATTTAATACACAGAATGAGCACTTTTTTTTTTTAATTGCAGAAAGATACATGCGATATTTCCCTGACAACAGCTGAAAATAGTAAGAACAAGGAATTGTGATTTCCTCTTCCAGAATGCTTGGCAAAGGTGCATGTGCCAGAGTGAACTGTGTATGAGAAGGCCATGCTTTCTGTATTTATTTTCCTGTGGCTAAAGGAAAGAAATGCAAACGCTTTGTCACATTTGCATTGATGTAATGTATGGTCAGTCTTTTCTGTGTGCTTCAAAAAGTTCTCTCAAGAAATACAAACCTTGTAGTGGGATTTTATAAATACTGTACTTGTATGTTCTGTCTATGTAATAGCTGGTCAGTGGTAGCAAAGGAGTTGGACTGCAGCCCTCTGCAGTATTCTTGGGATTTTTGAGAAACGAAATCCAGTGTCTGGTACTACAGCACCAAATCTGGATGGCAGACTGTGACCACTGAAAGTGATAGGTGAATTTGGTCTTGGACTCCTGGTCTTCAATAGCCTCAGTTATTGTTACAATAATGAGGTAACCGAATATGGGTATTTCTTAGGTGCTAAAGTAAAAGGTCTGATCCTGCTTTCCTGTATGTCTTTATACATTAGAAACAGCTCTTTATTTTTCCAAGGTAAAGGACTGCATTGAAAATGTCAATAAAACCAACGTGGAAAACACAGAAGCTTTGTTAGGCTGAAAGAATATACAATGAGAGTATAAGGGAGAAGGAAAAGGTTAAGAATACCGTTGTCTGTGGACTACAAAGATTACTGAGTTATCCCTGTCCTGAGACAGTAACTCTTTAAAGCACAAACTTGTATGAATGTGGTTACTGCTTCTGATGGATTAGGTAGAGACACTGTGCATGGTTAATCAGCAGCATGGCTAGTCCCTCTACAGGTAATGGAGACCTGGTTCCCTGCTCTCACAGCTGAAAAGAATTGCATATATAGGGGAGAGCAAAGTCAATACTGTCGTTGTGAAAGCAAACACTTTGAATTTTTCCCTCGAATGTGTGTATCTTACTTGCACAGCTCTGAGTGATAGAATGAAACAAGTGATTATTTTCTCCTAAAAATGTAATCTATATTCTATTATTCACCTTGACACGGTCTTGCTCTTTAGAAAATAAGCCTATTTTTCTATGTCAGTATTTCTTCTAAAGGCTTGAGATTCGTCTTTTTCATACTCTGATTCTGATCATTCCACAAAGAAGTTGGTAGAAACCTGGCGTTATTTTTTCATAGAGGATTAATTAGATGTCTGGCTATCGTTAAACTTTGCTCAGTGGCCCCTGGATGTATATGTAGTGCATATTCTGAAGCACTAAAGGTCATTGTGTTTTGTTATCGTAATTAACAATCATCAGAACATTTTCTGAAGTTAGTTTTTTGTGGGTTGTCTTTGTTGTTTTTGTTTTTTATATCTTGCATCTTCATTCTTATTCACTTGTTACTAAATGTAAAAAGAATCTTTTATAGTCAGGCATTCAGTGCATAGTAAGGTTAAATGTTAAACATTGACACACAGCAGTATTGATTGTTCTGTATGTTTCATGCATTAAATCTCTTGTCCCTGTGGGACAATTATAACATAAACATAACAGGAGTCTTGCAAAACAGCCTTAAGAGAGTTAGTGGCTCAGTAAAGGGAGAGTACCAGAATGTTCTCAGCAATTGTTCTGAACCTCAAGTACAGTGCATCTGCAATGCTGTGCAAGAATAAAACTTTTCTTGGTTGTTAGATGTATGTTTTGTTCTGTAGAAAGGGATCCCTGAATGCTGACATTTTTCTACTGACCTTGGCTGTCATTGGGATTATATTTATTTAATTTTATTGTGTTATTAATTGCACCTTGTGGACAGAGGACATAAAAATGTGGTCAGTTTCACAAGGGGCCACCATTTATAGATTGCCTGACGGTTTTTTGTGAATAATATTTACATTTGAAACAGCTGTTGAAGAAATCCTGTATCCAAATCAGCAGAAAGCAGACCTCTTGAGAATCTTTTTAGAAAGAAAGTAACAATTCTTACAGATTTTGAACATACCTTTGGAACAGAGCGTGAATTGCTTTAAAACATCTACTTTCTCAGAAGGTCTGTGTAATTCCACATTGCTGTTGTGTGTGAGTTTTTAATCTCATTGTTTGTGAGGTTTCTGCATCCGAAGGCAAGTTGCTGTTCCCCCGTTGTTCTCTCTGTTCTGCTCTGCTCCTTTACATCTGCACAGTCCGGCGAAGGTGAGTGGAGTTGCATAGCTGTGACTCAGCATGTTTTCTTCTGACAGTGTGAGGGTCCGCCCAACCCCCAAAAAAACGAATAAAACATGAATCCTTTTTCTCTTCATCACATTTCACTGCTCCCTCCAAGGTCATCTCCGCAAAATGTCTGAAACTCCTAGTAGTGGGAAAGCTGGGAAACGACTGTTTTTTGGACAGCCATGTCAATACTGTATGCATGTGGAAAAACTCTTCAAAAGAGAAATGCATTAAGAAGTATAGAGGCACAATGATGCATTTTTGTCCTCTCTGTGATCAGTATTGAAAACATTACCATTTATTTAAAAATAAAAAGGTATTTTCCCTCCTCAGTTACTCTGCTATGCAAAAGTCTGTTATGCTTAATATTCCCCATCTGAACTCCTCAGTTAACTTGGTTTGCAGATAGACTTTTTCCTGGAGTGGGTTGTAAATAGCCTTTAATGTACATTGAATGAATTTCACATTGTAAAATTTTTATTTTATTCCTTGTATTATATTAAGTGAAAATCCCTGTGTATATGAAAGTGCATAATAAATATATTTGCTTTTCAGCAGACATCTAACTGTTTTAATTTTACTACCTCATTTCCTGGGATATCTCAAGAAAAGGCTATTAAACTTGATTAACATTTGTGTGGTACTTAGTAAAACACAACGTATGCGTCAGGCTGTCTGGGCTAGCAAGACTCAGAGACCAAGATTAGTTCCTATAGCCCTGCTTATCACCATACTGACCTTTCCCTTTTCCCCATTAAAAGTGAGTCAACATTTGCATCAGACAATTCACTTCATGTTCTTCTGGTTAAAATGACAGCTTATGCCAGCTGTAGCAGGAGGGCCAATAAATTAACTATTTCATTTGTTCTTAGTTCTTTACCACTTCAAATGATACTTAGTAATCATCTTTTTGTTCGGTGTCTGTCTGTAGTATTGTCACTTTAAGCAAAAACGTGCAGGAGTTCTGCCAGCACCATCCTTTCTTGAACTTGTTACTAAGAAGTAGCAGAAATACTTGGAGAAGGGAGAGATTTTCCAGTCGCTGCAGTAATCTTGTTTACCCATCTTACTTCAGATCATATACTGATGGTGATGTCTCTGCAGAGAGTTTGGAGTGTGGAAGAAGAGTTTGCCTGTACTTTTTGAGGGAACGGTTCAGGTTTATCTCCACACATGCTGGTTCACACTGACTGTATTAGCTGCTGCTGCTCACCAGGAGCAGACTGATTTGTAAGATTAGGAGAGTGACAAACAAAAATGTTGGTGACTGTTCACTTATTTTCTGTATTGTATTTTTGTGTTTTCCCACTGTATCTATTGACACACTTCTGTTAAGTTCTTTATGTCTGAAATGGCAAAGTATGAGATGCATTTGTTCAGTGGCTGTTTTTCACAGAGGCAGAGACAAATATGTACTATATTATGTTTCAGAGACATTTTCTTCAGATAATCACAGGAATAATATGTAAATATGATTATTCAACACCTCTTTTTAATCTCTAATTCTATGAAATATAAGCAGTCAGGGTGAATAATCCTTCAAATCTTCTGTGAGATCTTTGTAACAGTTTGGCTTGTGCATTATATATATTTTCCAAAAGAAATCTGGGACTAGTTGGCACAGCAAACAAGAGCAAGGCTTTGCAGTCAGAGGCCCTGTAGACAGCAATGAGAATTTGGCATTGATCTAAATCCTGACTATTGTACACTACAAAGAGTCACAGTAATAGGGCAAGGGACTGAGAAATCTACTTGGCACATCATCTTATTGAAAAAGTCTCTGAAGTTATATGGAGATAGCACAAACAAATTGACCTTTATGAGGAAAATTTAATTTACTGGTGTCCCAGAAAGACCTACTGTTCTCACATTTATTCTTACAAGTTACTAAGTTTGTATTAGACCAACCAAGTTACCGAATACAGATACAGGTAGATTTTAACCTAGAGAAAAACAACTTCTAACAGTTTCCTGTGATATAATCTTGATGAATTTTATTTGTGTCCTGAAACCCTTTCACATGGATTAAGAATGCAATAAAGGATCTTGTAGTTTGGGACCTTTATTTCTTCTCTGTCTCATCGATTCATCTTTGACTTTCCAATCTGTTCTGTACTTTCTTTTGGGGGCTTGTCCGGTATTTGTGCAGCGGGTACCGGAGCCACAATAGGTTTCAGCCATCTATAGGGCATACCATTAAAAAACTTGACAGTCTCCTACAGACATTCTTCAGTTTTCTTTGCTGATGGCTTATGCTAAATTGGTGAGGAAACACTTGGTTCACTCTGTTTACTATCCCTGCACTTTTTGAAAGGATGATGGTTCACAGAGTTGACATAAGGAATCTGACTTGCTGATTGTGGGTAAGGTAAAGCCTCATCAACAGTGATTTTCAAACTGGTCTGCAAAATCCTCATGATTCATGACTGAATTTTAGTGGTCCATAAAAAGATAATAAAGAAGACCCACACTAATAAGGGAACCTGCCTTAGGCATTTGCACACCAGAAATCCACAATTCTGAAGTTCCAGCTAAGGTAAGGATAGAAATATTTTATTCTCAAGTTACTTTAGGAACAAACTAATTTGCTCTCCTGAGCACTTATTGCAGCTTGTCCATTCAGAACCTAGCAGTTGAGTTAGGATTAAATTTAAAGATAATTGTATTTCTAGTTAAATCTTGTTACTTATAGACCTAGGGCAGACTGTTGACACTTTGTTTTGTATACAGTCAGACATATTTTTCTGTGTGCAAAGCTAGTTTTCTCAAGAAAAAAGCATATCACAGAGAAGTGGAGAGGGTTGTAATGCAATATTGTTAGTGAGACTTTCCATTTTTAAATTGCCAGATTGGTGGTGATGTACTGTGAGATAAGTATAGAGAAGACAACGTTTGGAACTGCCAAGGGAGCAGGAGATCTGGGGAGAATCCTTTGAAAGTTGTTTGGAGTACTTATTAAAGGAGTGTGCAAGCAAAACAAACAAACAACTTAGTTCCCAATGAAATTAAAGGTTTCTCCATGAAGTTGAAAATAGTAAAATTCCACAGAAGAGAGATTTGGGGACAAAACAGAATAAGCTCTTGAGTGGGGAGGGCTGCTTGTTTGTTTTCCTTCTTTAATGCATCCTGTTTTCAGTCAGCATCTCCTAGAGGGAAAGAAAATAATACTAATACAAATCAGGTAAGTAATACAGTTGTTATTTTCCTTTCCATTTTGATTCATGCACAGCTGTTTTGTGCTTGCTGTGTCTTGACAAACAATAAGCAACCTCTCAGGAAGACTATTTAAAATTCTATGCTTTGTTCATATATGATAAGGATAAAGTGGACTTTTAATATGATTTATTCTGTCATTTTTCATTATACTGGACATTCAGTTTGCTCTTTTGTGTTCCCCAACTAAAGAACAGTCCAGGCCTATTCAGCAGTTTTATCTGGATAAAATGCCATGCTGGTGCTTGAGATTGCTCTAATAAGTATGATGTAATAATTACACTGGTAATTTTCTATATTGCTCTTCTATAATATGTTACTTTTTACCAGTAAATCTCAAAACATTTTGCAGAAAAGACAAGAGCAGTATTGAGGTAAAGAAATTCCTGCTCTCTCAGGCCAGAAACAAAGCCAGGAAAAGCTGCTGGGTCTCTCCCAGCACTAGGCAGATCTGCTGCCTTGAATAACCTGTTGTCTAGCATTAACTCATCTACTTTTTTTAGTTGCTTTCTTTGTGTTTGAAGCATAACCCACTGGAGGCTATCCATACAGCTGGGCACAGCCAGCTCTAACTCTCTGGCCAGCCATCAGAGATGAGTCAGCTCGGATTTGGAGCCTCTCAGACAGCAGATTTGTATTAGGTTGGGCATTCTGATGCGTTGCTGTGGCTATGGGACATTGAGGTCAGATCTGGCATGTGCTTGAGAAGCACAGCACATAAGAGAGCTCTGTATGTAGTTGTATTCATTATGCTGCTACAAGCAATTCTTTCAGAAATCCCTCTTAAAAAAATCAGACCTTGCCAGGAACGTGATTGACAGTTGTAGGAACATCTAGGCTTTTCAAATGCTGTGAGAAGCAATGGTCGGCATGCATCCCAGCTTTCATATTTGGTACTGTTTTTGTTTTTTTCCTCTCCGATGTAATGTTCTGAATTGAATACAATGCACTGTGAGTGATTCTGTGTCTGCTAACTTTTGATGTTTCCCTTGGCCAACTGTCAATCTTTTGACAAACTAATGGGTCAGTCTATTTCTGAAGGTCATCATCTTGACTCCAGTTGAGATCTTTTGTGTGTACAATGTCCGAAGAGTTCTTTTCACAAGCCTGCTGGACTGAGCTGTCTGCATGTCTTTCCAGTTACACTTTTTCTGAAAGGTGGGGAGCAGAAAGCAAAAGAAGTATTGAGGTAAAAGCTTTGGTTACATAGGAGAAAAGCTGAGGGCAAGACAGGTATCTCAGAAGTCTTCAAAACACAATTCACTCGTTGCCACATCCAGTAACATACTTATTAGTACAAACCTTGGGATTGTTACTGGGTGAATAATTAAGAGCAAGAGATTCCATTTGTCCACCAAAGGTGATCATTGCAGATGAGACACAGGGCAGAAATACCTTCCCTCTGGCTCTGTTATGGTGTTAGCCCAGTATCAACCCACCTGCTAATTCGGTCTGCTTGCCTTTGGTTGAGATTTCTTGAGAGAGGGATGGATTAAGTTGCTTTTTAAAATATTCTGTTAATTACTTTTTTTACATGTGCAATTAATGAAGAACACTATTCAAGGGCATTCTTAATTACATGGCATAGAAACTACTTCCTGGAGTTACACTCAGTTTTGCTGATTCTATCGCAGTACTTGAAGGGCACATACATTCACCAGAGAGGTAGAAGGATCTGCTCCTTGACTGCTGTTGCAGTGCTTTTTGGCTTGTGCTGCCAGCTCATTTACATGAACCCTGTTTTTATAAAGGGTGAGTCTCTCCTTGCCAAGATGGGATGATGAATTTAAGAAGGGCTGCTTTGGGACATCAGAGATCTCTCCAGCCCAGCAATCTGTCTTTAGCAATGACCAATACCAGATATAAAGAGAAGAATATAAGAACAGGGTAAACTTCTAATGATTTTTGTCCTGAGCCCTCTCCAGCAATCTGTGGTTTGAGGATTTCCAAACAGGGAGGCTGTCTTTATAATATTTTATATGTTGGTCAATATTAAGCAAATCAGACAAGCAGAGAAGGAAAAAGAACGCTATTTTTTGTTAAGAAATATGTAATATTTGTTCTTTAAGAGTAAGATTGCTGAGCAATCGGCCACATAACACAAGATTAAAGCCCTAGGTAGATTAATATCAGAGCTCTATATGTTTAAAAAAAAAAAAAGTTTATTATGGGATAAAGGTAGTTCATATTAATAGCAATTCATATTAACATTATACAGAAACTAAAGATACTATTTGAGACAAAAGAATGTCTCAAAACACTTTCTGAAAGTGTTTTCTTGCAAGAAGCAAGAAAAAACATTACCATGGATCCTTGTAGGGAAGCTAAGAGGTCTTTCTGCGTGGAGACAAGACAGACCCAAGAGTGAAAACATCAGTTACTGTATTTTATTACCTGTTAGCAACATGAACAAGTTTCAATAGTGATTCTCCACCTCTTAGTCAAATGTATAAGATATCAGTGAAATGAATGTTTCCAAAATTAAAAGTGAAAAAAATACCCACAGACCAGCTTAAACATTACTTAATGGTGGCCCATTCTGGAACTGTGCTTGGTATACCACTATTTGTAGTCAAAAAATGGGAGCAGAATGCTTTTTAAGTTATGATCCAGTATTTTTAAGCTGCAGCCCAGCACTGCTGGTACACTTGAGAATGCTGGCCCTGCACTTGGTGGGGTTAGCAGCAGGAAGAAGCTGGTCAAGCTTAAACCAGCTGCAGGAGTGCTCTCAGTTTCAAACAGTAATCTGCTCATCTCTGTGCTGTCCATAGATTTGTTTGGTGTGCTCTTTCCACCACTCTGTATTTTGCCCTATGATTTGAGCAAGACAAATAAAACACCAGTGCATAAACGCTGAGCTGAATACCACGAAATGAAGTGCAGATCTTCTAGGGAGGAGCAGAGATACACACCAGTTCTGCTTGCTTCACTTCCCAGCCAGCAGTGAGCAAAGACACTGTGACAAGTCAAGCCTCTGTGACTGCCATAAAGCAACAGGGCTGAGCACAAAGGGAAACACAGGTGCAAGAAAACATTGCTAAAATGCTTCTTTTCAGCGTGACCTTGCAGCTCAATAGTAACTGGTGAAGAGGAATCTGGCAGGCTTATTCCCTCCTGCATTTCCCAAGCTGCCAGTTTGCAAGACTTTTTGCCAGGATCAAGCTGCTATCCAGCAGAAATAACGACTGTCTTATCAATCTGTTTTCATTGGACTCTGATTTTTGCAGATTACATGAACAATGACTAGAAGTTGCCAAGTAGTGTCAAGCTGGTTTAAAGTTGATATTCCCCCACTGTACTGGAATACTGGAACCGTTAGGTCCACAGTCTGAACCAGTGATTGAGCACCTGGTGAAGGGGCATAGCCAGCCCTGGGAGCACAGGTGCAAGCAATTGATCTGAGGGATCCTAATCACATTTAAGGGCTGGCAGCTGAAAGGGAAGAATCTCTACTTGGAGATTGCCTCCTCTGGGAGTTTATTACTGAGCCTGGTATCCTCAGAAAGTGGTAAGATGTTCTTCTTTATTACTGAATTGTGACAAATACTTTTCTTGGATGATCTGAAAACTGGTCAATGGCAGCAGTATCCTCTGCTTTTTATAATACGTTAATGCTTGCAATTTATCCTTTTGAAATAGAACAAATTTCTACAATGTAAATAACATCTTGGTCAAAGTATTCCATGGCTGCTCTAAGCTTTCTCCCACCTCTCTGTTAAATCTGCTCTGTTCTTCATTTAGACATACCAATTATGGGGCAAAGTGCTGCTGCACTTGGAGCTGAACAAGCAAAGCAGCACACTGTCTCTTACCACAACAGCAAGTACCAACCTCAGGCAACACATAGGCATTTCCTAGGTTAGGAAACAGTGAGCCAACAGAACTGATGTCTGGTGTTTTTTTTTTGGTTGGTTGGTTGGTTTTGTTTTTTGTTTTGTTTTTTTTCTTTTCTCCCATTCAAATTTTGAATTCTTCAATGTAAAAAATAATTATTAAGAAGGCTTGTGGAGGGAAGAAGTCTTTTTTTTTCTTTTTTTTTCATGTGGATGTTTATTACTTTCCCAACTATGAGAGAATAGCTTATTTGAACATCCAGCATCACAGTGGGCAGTGCAGTCTGGACAGAAGAATGAGCTGAAAACTTAAGATTATCTTTAATATGGTAAAGGAAGGGATGCTGTCTAAGACATTTATGGCATAGAAAAACTGTCATTGAACAATTACTGCAAATGGAAATAGTAGAAGGTGTAGGACATAGGTACTCTACCTTGTGAGAAAAAGTCTTGTATCCAAGAGTTTGCTGAGAGTCACAAAGTAGGAACCTGAAAGAGAAAAGTCTGAGTTGAAGGGTTCGAGGGGAAAGCAGGCTGGCATATTGTGACTGCTCCCTTGGGATGTGGGCTTTAATCCCCGCTTTTATTAGTCTGAAATTGCACAGAACTATTTCTGTGGGTTTCTTCTATATTAGGTCTAAATCCATTGTGCAACTGAAATCAGCCTATTCTATGTAATGTAACTGGCTCTGTAGCAGGATCACTACATCCAAAGCTGCTTTTGCTGGAGCAAGGCAGCTTTCCAGGTGTATGTTCTGTCTGCCTACGGGTTACTCCCAGCACACCTCCTGTGCTCATGGCTGTGGGGAGGGTTAACTGCACAGGGCTAAGTCCATTTGTTCAGAGTTTATTCAAAGAGCTTGAGCCTAGTTCCACATACAAAACACTGTTTATACCCCAATCAGTTCTCTATTAGCTGAGATTAATAAAAGACTGAGTTGGCACGCTGTGGCCCGTGCTTGGGAATTGCAGTGTACACACATCAGCTGGGCACATTTGTTAGCCCTGAAGCAATGCTGGCTTTTCCTTGCCTGCAGTGCCCCTGGCCACAGGCTTAGCCATTCCCTGTCACTCCCTGCTCCCACTTGGCATTGCCACCATGAAGAGGCATCCATCCAGGGCTAGCAAGCCCGTATGATCTCACTGTTTCTTAGCACCCTTGCACTCTTCTCCTGACATGGGGTACAGACCCTGCTACAAGGTGGGCCTTGAAGCAAAGGAGGCCACTTGTATATTACTTTCCTGAGCAAGCAGGCCCTATCACATCTGCACCTCCCTGCCAGCCCCAGTCTTGTGACCAAATTTACAGCTGAGACCTGGCTGCACTGATCTTGAGATGACAGAGCATTGTGGGGTGCTCTGAGTGACCCTGCAATTACCGGGTCTCTTGTAGGCCCAGTGCGCCTGCAAAGAGTGAGGCCGTCTGGCCCACATCTCACGAGCTTTGCGCCGGGCCTTTCTGTCTTAGCTGCGCCCATTTTTTGTGGTTCACAAGTAAAATTAGCTTCCAGCCATAGGGTGTGCTGTGATTAGCATGGTCCGTGCTTGCTTTCTGAGGTAGGTAGCTATCAGCTTGTTGGCACAGCTTCTTCTCTATCATTAGGTTGTTTAGAGGAAACCAGAACAATATATCTGTTCATTTTAAGTACCACTTTAATCCCAAAATATCTTCTCAGGCTCAAGTTTACTGCAAAGTGAGAATTAGTTTACTTTAAAGCATTCTAAATGGAGCATGATTGAAAACGATGTAGCCGACTGCTTGTACATCAACCAGCCGTCAGCTGGCAAGGGGCAAAACATCTGCACAGACATGGAACGGGCAGACAAAAACAGGAAAGCTGTTCATACAGAAAGGCCCAGAGCCCTTTTCTCCCACCAGGTTGCATGGCTATCAGAAAGAGCCATGCAATGTAATTTTTTAAACATAGGCTTCACTCCCAAATGTTTTCCCTTGTTCTGTTTTTACTGTTGCAGTAGTGGCTTGTGAAATGTGAGTGTGAAAAGGCAAAAAATGATAAACTTGGAACCTGTCTGAGTGGCTCTGTTCCTGTGCTTCTATGTTCTGATGTTCTATGGATAGGCACAGAAAAAGTGACAACTGTTTATCACTTAGTGATGAAATTGCTTTATTACTAGTCACTAGTATGAGTTCAGAAACTGAAATTCCACTGAAGGAAAGATATTTTATTGCTGAGTTCAGAAACCATGGCAAAGCACCTCCAGAAACACAACTGCTTTTTAGTCTGACAAATTACAGTGAGGGTTGGACAGTCCTTGGTATTAACCAGATGCAATCAGATTCATTTTTCTCCATTGTAAAAGAAAATGACTCACATATTCCACTTTTATCCCAAGGGACAGATGAAAAACTGATTGCAGACTTCTGTGCTGCTAGGATGGGCCCATGCAGTTGGGCCCATCCTCTGCTCAAGCTGGGTTTAAAAAGAGAAGATGCTTGTGTGTAAGAGATTAAGTATGTTCACACTGTACTCATTAGTTACTCCCACCCGTGGTGCTGTGCTCAATTTGCGGTGTGCTCCAGTCCTGGGGTGTGATTACAGGCTGAGTCAGTATTCCATCCCATTTCCACACTGGTGTTGCTCCACTTGCTCTGCAAGCTTTCTGATCTACACGGCATGGGAAACTACTGCTGCTTTAATCTGGAGTTCTACTTCAATGATAAACATGCTTTATTTCCACAGAACTTAGATCTAATGAAAGTTTGTCCCAATTAAATTATGTTTATATTGCAGTATTTTGAGTGCTCTAAGTGCTGATGTGTCTCAAAGACAAATATAACTTGCAGTCAATACAGACCCGGAGAAATTGTTTTCAGATTCATGCCAACAAATGGTGATTAATTTCTTTGTTGTGGTACAAGCTCACTACAGAGCATGTTCCACATTAGCTCGACAAGCATCCCATGCAGTCACTTGTGCACTGCAGAACAGATCAGCTCTTCCTTGTTGCATTGATGGTACAATGCACTGCAACCTCCCTGTAAAGCTCTGGAAAATGCTATGCTGTGAGGAGATGCTTATGACCAGCCAAGATAAATGTCATTTCTCTTCCTGGTCTGTATTCAGCAACAAGCAATGTTAGGGTAACACATCTTAACACTGGCAATTGAATGATACCTTTCGATAGAAGTGATTAGCTCGCTTGTCCCTCAGATTCTCTTGATTCAAGAATAGTCAGGAAGATTTGGAAGACTTCACTATCACACAGGTTTTGTTGCTGGAAAACCCAGGGAAAGTCTGTTTTGTTGTTTGTTTGTTTGTTTGTTTTAAAACAATTCCCCTGGAAGTGGCAATTTATCTGAATTGAAGCTCTTCAGTCAAAAACATATTTAGAGAAACACCCTATTTTAATTTTCTCCATAGTTTGAAATCACTGGAGCATTTTCTTTGCTAGTTTGACTACCTCTGCTTTTTAAAGTAAAATTTACAGTAAAAACAGAAGTAAAAGAGAAAAATGTGTAAAATGCTAAGATAAGCAGACAGGATGTTTTAGCTGGTCAGAGGTGGTTTCTTTAGATTCTAGGTCATGTTAGCACTCAGATGCTGAGCCCAAAGTATAAGCCAATGTAGGCTTTTGCCTCCTTTCAGTTTGCTTTTTTTCTTTTTGTGAAAATCACTCAGAAGTATGAGCAAGCATATTCCAGTCTTTCATCATTCTGCTCTCTGACTTTCCTTTGGCTGCTTTCCATTAGAGAGAATTAAAGAGCCACAGATGCAATGTGGTTCTAAGGAAGCAGAGGTGGGGTTTCAGAAACTACTGAGACAGGACCAAAGGGAAAAAGAACGTGGGTGAGGAAACACATTTCCTCCTCCTGCATATTTTTCTCTTGATTTAATCATTCCAAGGACTCTGTCGATATCAAATCTGAGCATGGGTCCCTTATCTACTCATGTATAAAGTTTCAGAGCTTCTGCTCCACATAAAATGAAATATATGCTCTTCCACAGAATAGATTAGCTCATAATTCCATAGAATAAGTCACAGAATAATAAAATCATAGAACAATGTGGTTTGAAAGGGACCTTAAAGTCTATCTAGTTCCCACCTCCTACTGTGGGTAGAGTTGCCAACCACTAAATTAGGCACCAGATCAGGTAATCTCATGTTCTTGGCAAATGTTATAGTGAACTCCACTGATTGGATTTAGAATAATGGAAAATCATGTCTTTGCTCCTCTAAAATAAACATAATTATTTGTATAATCACAGTAATCTGTTCAGAGCTAATTTCAGAAGAAGATCAAACAATTATGATCTTAGTATGTATGATGACTAGTCTTTTGTCATACAGACTCCGTAAATACCAGATTCCAAATGGTTAAAGTAACTGGTAGAAGATCATACAAATTCAGAACCTAATGCAGCTTTAATCTGACTGGAAATTGTTACACGGATCTTCCAGTACTGTTATTTATGGCACTATGATCTTTTTTACTTTATGACTTAGAGCCATGACTGCCTGAAGTCATATCATCTTGCACTGTGATCAGATTTCACAATCAAGTGAGTTGCACCAGATATGTTCTTGGGTGGGAGTCCTTAAAAACACACCTAGTGCTGCAAGCAAAGGCACCTGACCTCTCTTAGCTAGAGAGGAATGCTTCTTCTTGGAGGTCTCTTTAGATGGGTGAATCTTAATCTATCTTCTGTATATAAAACAGCTACAATAAGAAGGGTGTAAAGAACAGACCTTTTCTTTCATTTCATGGAGTCATCGAATCATTTCTTTTAATCTCACAGGATAGGATAGGATGGAGTAGAATGGAATTAATATAATACAGAATAGTTTAGTTGGAGTAGACCTAAAGATGTTGTTTGATCCAACTGCCTGACCACTTCAGAACTAACCAAAACATAAAGCATATAACCAAGGGCATTGTCCAAATGCCTCTTGAACACTTCTGGCACCAACAACCTCACTAAGAAGTCTGTTTCAGTGTACTGAGCTGTGCCTCACTTCCCAAGGGACAAATTTTGCTACCAATGGAAGCCTGGTAGCTATCAACGTTGTAATGTTGTATTATAGTTGTCCTTGTTAGTAATGAATTTGTTCTTGTTTCTAGTGTCACTAAGAAGGTATTTAGAGGCCTCTTAAACACGTAGGACCTCCCCCCCTCCCACCCCCCAAAAACAAACAAAAAAAAAAAAAAACCGTTATAGCTCCTTCTGGTTCCTTGTTTCAGTAAAGAAAATATTGAAGCTAATTATACAGACGCCAGGACCATTACTGGCTTTGTTCAGAAAGTGGCAGGCACAATAAGTGTTAATGAGAGTGATTTCTTCTTCACAATAACACTAGGCCTGTTGCCTCCATTCAATTCCGTGAACTCCAGGATGTATTTTTTATACCTTTCAGTTTGCCTTAGCATAGTCTTGCAGAGACTGTTTTACAATAACCTTTAATTTGGGGAGAAGCTACTGCAGTCTGTAATTAAGGCAGCCTTTTTTTTTTTTTTTTTAAACACACAAAAAAACAATTAACCAATAGCAGGATATTTTTAAAGAACAGGAGTCCTCCCCTGATGAAGTTGTTCTGAGAGGATATTTTTAATTAGGACATCTCCCAGAGAAGTAATATGCTTTAGCTTGTGCCTTAAGCTAACAAGAAGTAAGTATGGAGCCTTTTTCCTCAAGAAAGAAAACAATCCTCATTTTAAATATACACAAGATATTCCAGAGGGAGTCTTTTTGAAGGCAACTTCTTAACAAGTATTTACTAATATAACAAAAACAAAGTTGGGAAGTGTTTTGATTATAGCTAGGCTCAGATTTCATTTGAAGGAAGAGTCTTTTGATTATGTCTTAAATAATAGCTTGTGATAATATGAGCTCCTTTGTAATAGTTAGTTGGAAATAGTTTGTATATAAACAGAGCCATTTAATGTAAAATAAACCTGATCTTGTCTGTATTTTGAACAGTGATATGCTTGATGCCCGACTATGAGATCAAACAATTTTCATCTTAGTATATAGCTGTTTAAAAAGCAGTTTCAATAGTAACTGAAGACCTGATTAGTTGCATTGTAATGCCCAACCAATATCTTAACCATTTCAAGGCTTGCTAAGAAAGGGATGCGATAACTTTGACAACTTAAGCTAGAGGAACTCATAAGAATTTGAATGTGCTGCTAAAAAAAAAAAAAAAATGGAAAGATTCTTTTGTTTCCAAAAATCTTTAAAAAAACCAACTAAATTACAAAGTAGTTTCAGCTTTAAAGAGGTTCTGCCAGTAGCTGTAACTGCGTTGCTTGATTTCAACACCAGCCTTGGAGGTCAGCACTGCGATTCTTGTTTTGTAGTGAGGAAACCCAAGGCACAGAGGAGGAGGTGAGATACTGAGAACTGCTCCAGCAACCCAGGAAAAGTAGTCCACCAGGCATTCCACGTGTCAGCCTGGGCTCCCTCCCTACTGTGTGACAGCATCATTCGCAGAAATGATAAGGCTAAAGGAGCAAGAGGAAAGGTAAGAGCAAATGACCAAGTTCTCACTGGGTTGGTATGAAGGGAAGGATGATATTAGTGTGATTTCTACCCATTCTGCATCCATGGAGTCTTTACAACCCTAAGGATTACTAGATTTTCTGATACGTGTGCTAAAGATTTCATAGTAAGCAAAGAAAGTGGATTATGTCTAGTATTGCTGAGAAGGTTTCTAGGTCTAAAACAAGGAAAGAAATGATATTTGTGGATCAGAAACTGAAATCTAGGTTAGATTTTCAAATATATTTCAGATTTGTTATCTGTACTGCTCAATAACACTACAGTCTTTGGGTTTTTTTTTGCTGCAGTGAAGTCAATGTTCCTTGAACAGAGAGAACAGTGCTGATATCACATGCTTTCTCCAAAACATAGAATCATATCTTAGAATGGTTTGGGTTGGAAGGGACCTTAGAGATCGTCTAATTCCAACGCCAGAAAACATCATCTTCATCATAATGAAGATGTGTGCTTTATACAAAATCACATTCCTGTTTGTTTGTTTTTTTTTTTTTTTTTTTTTTTGAAAATATGTGAATTCTTAGTTGTACTGTGCTAAATAGCTTGTGACTTAATTTAGCAGAGAAAAAAAACTTTGACACTGACTATTTCTGACTTAAATATAAAAGTTTATGCAAGCCAGCCAATTGAGAAATGTTGTGTAGGAAAAACAGAAAATGAGATGTCTTAGATCTGAAAGCCAAGTCTTGAAGAAAATTAGGCAAAGCAATTATGATATATGTGTTTTTAATTAAATTTCATAGATTTTAAATGTCATTCAAAGAGATGAGAATTCCCAAGGCTAGCAATTATTTTACACAATTTATAATATCTAGAAAGTACTGATAACTTTCATCAAGCCAATGTTAAAAATAAAAAAAAAGAAAATGCCTTTGAGTGTAATTTAGGAAGATTTATAGTACTGGAAAAGTTTGCAAGAATGACAGTGTTAATATCCTAGCTTTAATTTTGGTGATGTTTGCCATTCATTTAATCTTTTTGCTTTAATCTCTGCAAATGAAATTGACTTAAAACCTCTGATTTTTGTTGATATCTAAGCTAATTCTAGGTCGTCCAAAAAAAATCTGTAATGAAGATGCCTGAAGGATGATAAAAATTGCTCTGTTTGGCAATTGCATTAATTCAGGGTGTGCTTTGTACTATATAAGCAAAAGTGCTACTGGTTTATCATCACATGCGATCTTTCTCTGTTTTTTGTTTTGTTTTGTTTTTTCCTCCCTTGTGTTTTGGTTTATATTTAATTTCTCCTTGGTATGCGTGGAACACAGCTCTCCAATAGCAATATTCAGTTAGCCTGTTAAAGAAAAGCCCAAGGACATATTTCTACTAAGTAAAAACTCTGAGAAGAAAGGGACAACAGATAAAGTACCCACAGAAACAGTTTCTCTAGAAGATTCTGCTTTTGATAATATATAATTATCTAATCACTTCCATCCTGGTATGAAGCACACATTAATTATCTGACATCTTCCCTTCTCTTACAAGAGAACAAATGCAGCATGGATTCAATTAGAAAATTATTTAATAAAGATGCTGCTAGAGTTCAGTGCAAGAAGATACTAGAGGTATTCTGATTTCTTTGCCCTCTCAAATCATGTTGATTGTATCTCTTAGCTTCTTCAAGACAAGAATTCTGGCAGCACAGGAAAGCAAAACATGAATCAGGAAAACAATTGTTTAAATAAACTGGAAGATAATGCCAACCAGCAAAAACAGCAAGGTATAGCAATGATTCTTGTTCACCTAAGATCTTGAGTTTTTAATTAATATGGCCGAGAAAAACCATCTGAGCAAGTTCAGTGACTCTTAAGCAACAGACTTTAGACAATATGGTTTATGTCACTATGAACTGAATTACATCAGCATACTGAAATGTAGGAAGATGATAATTTTAAATAGCTGGTAGCATATTTGGTATATGATGATTTGTTAAATTTACACAATGAATCATTATATACTTAAATACATAGTAACTGAGGTTCTGGCAAGTAGCAGTTTATAGTTTACCAGTTATGAGATAGAAATTAATGGAAAAACTAGTACAAGTAAAATGTGAAATCTTCCAGAAAAATAATGCTACCATGTGAGAGTATTCAGCCCTAGCTTCTAATCTCTTCCTTGACTTCCTCGTCTCTAAAGCAGATCTTTTGAATTAATGAAATGAAAGTGGTAAGCAAAAGAGAGCTTTGAGAGAAAATATTCTTTTAAAGTTTATGGATGTAAAAAAATATATAAAACACAGAAAAATAGAACAATTATAATTCAATGTGCTTTGCAAAAAGATGCAGATCTGGTAAACCTGTATTTACATGTGGAAGTACAACTAGTCAAAATGCCAGTTATGCAGTCTTCTTTCATAACTGAACTGTTGTGATATTGTGTGCTGTACACAGCAGATTCATATCTGTAATCTGGAGTCAATGACACAGATAACAAGTGTATTTGTTTCAAAATCACAGCTATTTTTCTAGCACATGATCTCTGAATCTGGTTCCAATTTTGCTGGCTGTGTGCATAAAGTGTTATTCCCAACAGATATCCCTCTCTCTCAAAGTCTGTATTGGTTTGGGATGGCCATCTGTTAGTGAGACCCATGTGGGCCTGGAGGGCAAGAATGAGGGCCTTCAGTCCTTGGTTAAGGAGAGCTCAGTGCTTCAACTGTAGGACCTCCTTAGAAAATACTGGTTGTATCTTCACAAAAGTAGACTTACAGAGAGATATCTGCCTCCATGGCATGCAGATTGAGATTATTGACCAAGGAAACCTGTACAAGGTGGACAATGAGGAAGACGGGGGCATGCCACATAGGGAGGCACTGGCCAGGCTGTGCAGGGTGCTGCATGTCTGGTTTTATGACCGTTAGCAAAAGACTTCCTCTAGCTTTTAAAGTGGGACTATGTCAACCCTAGACTTCTAAAAATTTTCTTCTCATTTGTAAATGCAGTTTAGTGGGCTAGGTTAGGGATTTCATATCATGGCCTCAGTACAGTGCTGTCTGCTTTGAGTTTAAAACAGATTTTGTCTTGTAATTTCAATTCTTTTCTTTACTAGTACCTAGAACTTTTACTTACTGAAATGGACAGAGCATCTTAGAAAAGGTACAGAAATATTAAGAATGCAGTTTTATGACAGCTGTAAAAATTGTTGATTACGTATACCTTTATATTTTGCAAAGCATTAGTAACTGCATCCTAGCTACAGGACGTAATTGCACTGCTTGGTACAGTATTGAGCATTAACAAAAGATTCTTTCCATCTGTCTAATTATTCCAAGCCAAGGATACTATCGTGTTTTATTACGGCCATTTAAAAATTCCTGATGCTCTTCCAGACTCACTCAGGATATGATACTACAAGATTTCACTCAAAGTATTTTAAAGGACAACCGGACTTCATAAGGCACACAAGGATAGTGTTTTGCCTGATGTTATCTCAGGTTTGTTTTTGCTATCATAAAACAGCTTTAGGTTCATTAACTATTACCAATACTTTTATTATTCTTTTTATTATCTCAGAGTCAGTACGGAAATACAAAACTGCTTTTCAGAGACCAGGGACTCTGTGAAATCAGGAATGAGTGAACCCATATTTTTGCACATTAATTAGCTGTTCAGCTTTCTCACTGGATAGGCAAGTAATTTAGCAGCAAGATTTGATGAGGTGTTCATTGTACCACAAAGCAGCAAATAGTTTAATGGAAAGGATGCCAAAGTCCTGAGACCTTCACCCTGGCTAGCTCCTTCTTTCTGCAGCAACTGCACACAACACGCTTCCCAGTTGAAAGGGGATGTAACATCATTATGATTTTTAGAGTAAATGAGGAATTTATCTTGGGTTGTGTCAGTAAGAATGTGAGATTTTGGCAGAGTGGTAACATTCCTATGTGCTATAGTTCTCGAGATCTGTCCTTTGCCCTCGTGCTGTCAGCAAGCATACATACAAACCCATGCTCTCAGGGTAGCAATGGCTATACAGAGGCACAGGTGCAAATACAAATGATAGCTTGTGAGGAAGGGCAGTGGCAAATCAGTCTGCACAAGGGACACTGGAAAGCAAATGCATTTGCTATTTCTCACTAGGATCATGTTGACACATCCTGCTCCCTCCAGGAAAAGATACACACACAATCACATAGGCTGTTTATCTTTCCTTCTTTAACATAAACTATTTTAAGTTTTATTTTTGGCATCCCACTATGAGCTAATTTTTGGCATTAATTCCTTACTTTACAATACACTCCTGTACTTTCAAACTTACAACTGATTTGAGAAAAAGAAACAAGATATATTCTCTGCGCATTTTAGCCCTACCTGGACAAAAAATAAATGCAAATGTCCACTAACTTATGGAGTAGACAGCATGCCAAATTTCCAAATTATAATAGGCTGACAAGACCTCAAGAAATTGTATGATATTGTCTGCTTGTTGTCTGAAGTTAGTTGATGTATAACGGGATGAAGGATTTGTTAGCATATTGAAACAGCCTCTTTTAGCCCCAGTCCATGGAAGACTGGAACAAGAATTGTTTGATATTATATTTATGTGAAGATTAACTGGAAAAATCTTGATGTTGTCCCTGGTAGCTAAAGAGAGTATATTTCATGTATATTTTAGATCAGTGAGGTGGAGGTGCTAGATGGGTATCTCTGTGATATTGGAACCCCATCTTGAATGTGGAGGTGTCAGCATGTTGTTCCAGTGAAATCTGAGCAGTGATACCATTTTGTGCATTGTTCCTCGGCATGTCTATTGTTTCAGCTGTCTTTAGTGTCTTGCTTTGAATCGTTGATTATAAATGACCTAAATCCTCAAATTACCATTTGTATATTTTCTTCACAAAGCTTCTGTCTATTTTAGGAAGAAGATCTTAAAATAGACATGTGATTTTTAGAATAGAAGAAAAACACTGCGGTCCACAAAACAATCTGAGTATAAAATGATCTGTCTTTTGCCTATTCTAATTAGAGAATCAAAAATAGAAATATTGGAGTGGTACATGTCCAATTAAACTTGCCATTCACTGAACTTGAGGCTTTTCTACAGAAACTTCTACCATAATGATAAGGAGATGGAAAAAGAAAGCAGTCATTAGCAATGCTCTGGGAATTCATTTTTCTTGATGTGAACCGCCAGTGTTGTAGATCTTAAAGGCAGCAATACTCAGTGGCTTTTTCTTAGATATTTCTCCTTGTAGTGAAAAGTATAATGACAACCTTCTTGTAGCATTGAAGTACATTGGTAATACTACTGAAATAGCTTAATGGATCTGAAAAATTTACTTCTCACGTTTTTTGAGGTTTGAATGACTATTGCATTTGAAGGAACAACTTAGTATCAGTGGTTACCATAGAGAGAGGATTAAGGACCTTGATTCAAACCAGAAACCTTCCAGGATTTGGTGGCCGCACTGGTAGAAAAGACGCAGAATGCTTATGTTTATTGGCAGAACAGGAATAAGATAACAAGTTTGTGTCATCAGTTCTTGCTTTCCTCTTCTGAGGTTGGTGTATTCTCAAATGGCTTCTTCCGAGGTATTGCACAGGCTACCTGAGAGCCTCAAAATAGAGCACCTCTGGCAGCTGCTGCAGGTCACACTCTGGCTTTGGGTTCTTAGTTACAAGGATATGAGAAGGGAAGGGCTGTTCAGAGACACTCTGGAGCCCAGCGTGGCTAAATTATTTGTTGGTATTTCTGTAAGAATTTGATCTCATGCACAATTACTTGGAAATGAGAGCTTCATAATCATCCCTGCATGATCTCTTTGCCCAATCCATGTTATGGAGTTCACTAGCATTACTGGAAGTGGACAGGTGTCACTCTGTGAATAGTTTCTAGCCCATGCCAAAAAGCTGTCATTCACCAGCAAAACTATGATTTACTGAACAGGATCATTATGTCTATAAAGAATGAAAACCAGTGCAATCTGTGTGCAAGTGAACAAAATGTAGCCAGGAAAACAGGCTGAGAATCATTTTGTCGTACATCTCTGGAAGTTTTGAAAGAGGCTGTGTCACTGAGAGATTAACTATCAGATGAGATTTATGGGAGGGAAGAAATTCTGAGACCAGTATATAAGCGTACTGCTAAAAACTTACCTGAAGTAATGTTTATAAGCTCTAAGACAAAGTCTAAGATTAGACAATCTCATTTGCGAATGAAATTAGTGGATTGGTAAATTGTTAGGTTAGTTTATATCTACAAAAATAGTTCATTACTTTTCAAAGAAGAATACATCATACTAAAAACTGTCCTGTGTTTCAAACTATGGATTAATAGCAACGGAATGCATGCTGGCGCATAACTTACATTTTACCATGAAGTCTCTGAATTGTGAGCTGGAAACAATAACATATTTTGTAAATACAGCTATTGTTTTTGCTGGCATCACATTGCACGTAGCAGCTAGAAGAGCACTCGATGACATTTAGCGATCTTAAGGGCTGAGGAACAGTCTGAAAGTCTTTGCGTTATTTGGGGGATTGAAAAGTTTTTCCAAATTGAAATAAAATACACAGATCATATTGCTAAAATGGAAAGCATACATTAATGGTTTTGAAGTTTTCCCTAATTTAAAATCCTGATCTAAAAGGGAATATTTTATTAAAACAAATCGTTCTTAAGAATGAATATTTATCTAACTATTAGATCACAGCTTTCTCCTGCATAGAACCCTTGCAGATGTTGGATATTTGGTGTCAAGGATGATTTGACGAGGAATCAACGTGTATCACTGCAGTGAACAATGACTGAACCCAAGCAAATTCATTTCTCTCCTGCAGTGATGTTATCAGGCACCTCCTCACCAAATCATGGCTTCTAGAAAATAAAAGCATCTGTCTTTCTTTTAGATCTGGGACCACAAATACATCTGCTGAGCCATGCAAATTCCAATCTCAACACCATAAACTAGGTGTAATTCTCTGTTAAAACTAATGTAATTTCATTCTATGTGGAAGGTATACAAGGAGACTTGAATACATATGTCCTCTTCTTTTGTTAGAAATAGACTTTATGACAGATCTTTTCTTATTTTTAAATCACATAAAATGAAAGGAGGATATAAATTTTTCTCCAGAAACATTTTTTTCCTATGGGTAAGCTTTTACACACTGGCATGAAATTAGCATAAATTTTTAAAACCCCACTTTAAGTTTTATTCATCCATATTCTAAGGCTGATGAAGGAGTTCGGGAGTGAATCTGATGTGCCTGATTCAGGGCAAATGGAGACAAGAGGGAGCAGTAATTCTGTTCCCTGAGCACAGGCTGCAACAAGATTAGCTGAGTAGGTGTTGTTCATCCTACTTGAAAAGTTTCTATTGATTTCCAAGGGAGCTCATGCTGACTTTTTCATAAGAAAACAACACGTGCTACAGGAATAGTGCCTCGATTCCCTTGAAGAATATTAGGAGCTTAGTAACTCAAAACACAGAAGCTTTCAGCAGTCACACTGTGAGCCCAGATTTGCACAGCACTTAGGTTGCTGGAGGCAGTTGTCTTATCAAGAAACTTTGGCCTAAATGGGCAATTCACACAGAGCATTTCATTAAATTTGCAGGCTGTAGGCATAGGGATGTAACACATCTTGTATTAGCAGCAGGGACACACGGAGCTCCCACCTCTTAGATTCAGCTCCTGTGTGCTGCATACAGGTGTGAGAACAGTTAAATATCTGACAAGTAAATTCAGAAAAGATAGCACATTAAGCCAGGAGTCTCCAAAGCAGTAGCAGGAAAGGTTGAGAGAATTTTTCCTTGAAATCCATCTTTTAAAGACAGCTAGAAAAGTAATTCCTGGTGACAGTGTGGCATGTAACTGCAAAATGAAATTACAGCTGTGAACCTTTCTCTCAAGTTAATTACTAAAACTAAGGTGCTCTTTTTCAAAAGACACAACAAAATACTAGGAGGGGCACGTCTCCTTTTCAGGAGAGTGCTCAATAGCACTATAACAAATCCTGGCTAAATTTTGCAAGAAATATGATGCCCTATTCTCATACTCCTCTCTCCTGATTTATCCTGGTAAAGTTTGCACTTTTGCAGCAGGTGTAAAAGAAAGAAATTAATTAGTGTAGTCTTTTCTTTATTGGCAATACTGGTTTGGTGTCATGTCCTAACCCTTCCTCTTGTTCTCTCTGCAAAGCAGAGCATCTTCTTTATTATGACCCAACTCACCAACCTAAGGATTAGGAACTGATGGTAGTAATCACAAGCTTTTCCTTTGGTGTTCGATTCTGAAGAGAGCCTGGGATACTGTAAATGAAAGATAACGAAGAACTTCTCAGAACTTGTAAACTAGTGTTTGCCACAGACGTAAATGTGAATTACATACCTTGCTGTGAACTGTGATTGCTACTTAGCCTCATGACAACTAGTTGGACTCTTAAAATATCCTCCTAGGTGGTACCTTAAAATATCTGATCATCTAGCAATATCATTCGTATCATACAATCATGATTTACATGTACTGTTCTTTATCTATCACACTTCCAAATTTCAGTATAAATCCATTACCAGTGTATTTTTTTTCCTCTACTTAGTTACCTGTACAAGTTCTTCAGTGTTAAGAAAACTATGATAGGGACAATGGTTTTTTTTTAATGTATTTGAATATATATAGATATCTGAAACACATTCAGAGTTGGATTTTTTAAAAACCAGTTGTTGAGTGTTGAAGATAGTCACGTAGTTGGGTGTCTGTGTGACAAATTGCAAAATTGAGGATTTTGTCTTTAAGGAAAACATAGAACAAAACATTGAATTTGAGCTTTTTCTTGGGATTTATGCTATTTCCAAGACCTTGCGAATAGAGCTTCCCACTTCTATTGACAGATGGCGTACAGGAAAGCTTGGAAAAGGAGAAGGAAAATGTTGTTTTGACAGTTTCATTTCTGACAGTCTTTGAAAGAGTGTGTTATTTTTTCATAGAATCATAGAATGGTTTGGGTTGGAAGGGAACTAGATGATCTTAAAGGTCCACTCCTTTGCTACAGGCAGGGAGACTTCCACTAGACTAGGCTGTTAAAAGCCCCATCCAGCCTGGCCTTGAATGACTCCAGTGTGCCTCTCTGGGCAACCTGTTCCAGTGTCTCACCAAGTAAAGAACTTCTTCCTCATATTTAATCTAAATGTACCCTCTTTAGGTTTGTAGCCATTTACCCTCATCCTGTTGCTATGTACCCTTGTAAAAATTCTGTCCTCAGCTTACCTGTAGATCCCCTTCAGGTATTGGAAGACTGCTATAAATAAATACAGTTGTCTTTTCCATGCTTAATAACCATTGCTCTTTAAAGACAAACACATGCAGTAGTTCAGTTTCTGGATCAGCCACCCAAATAATGGTATTTGGAGGAAAAACTGTACTTCTGGAGTGCAAAATTTTCCCTTCTCTGGAAGCTGAGGATCTGAAGGCAAGAAGTAAATGTGAAAGTCTTACCTGCACACACCTCAGTCGCTGGAGCCCAACCCTTGTTTGTAAGAAGGCATACAGAATCACAGAACTGTAGGTGTTGGAAGGGACCTCTAGCAATCATCAAGTTTAGAGTCCTACTAAAGTTGGTCTACTTAGTGTTATCAATAACTGGCCTGAATTCTGGAGAATAGTGCACCAGACATAAATCTCTCATAAGAGTTGTCATTTTAGCCCACATAAGTGTACTAAAATACATTTTCACACTGTGTTGTGGACTTCTGACAATGCAGCTTTCAGTCACTTAGTTATAGGAAATTAAGAGTTTGTAACCAGAAAGTGATGAATGAGTTGGAATTAATCCTATTTAATCACATGCAAATACACTGACCACCTGGAAGTTCTTTGTTAACTAGTTATATTGCAGATGCCTTTGGGTCTTTATCCAGAGACATACTTAGTTTTTTGTATTTTGTTATAGTTATTCATGACCATTTTTTCCCTGTTTTTATACGCCAGCTTATAAGAATACAAAAGCAAAGTAAGCACAATTTTGTGTAACTTCTTTGGATGCTTAAAGGGAGCAAATGCAGTTTTCCATATCCATTGCAAACCTGTAAAGGTTCATTAGTTTGCCAAGGTAATTCCTGGCAAAAGTTAGAAATGTAACTTAAAGCAAGCAAGTTATTTATGCAATAATACTCACATGAGTGTCTGGCAACACATCTGGATATATTTGCCTTTTGGTAATTGCTGATTTGTTCCTCCACAAGTATAAAACTATATTTGTTGCATACTTTTCATTGGGGCTTCTAAACAAATCAGTGAGGCATAAGAGTAAGGTACCCATCTATAAACTTCATTGACCGTGAAAAGCTTCGCATAATTAACCGATCCTCCAAATAGCTTTAACCAGGGAAGGATGAATGGACCAGTCAATCACTGTTTAGGAATTTCTCAAGAATATTCTGCGATTGTTAGACTGTTTAGACTATTTTATTTAAAAATAGGGGTATTAGCTTAGTGTATTCATTTCCAGATAACTTATAGGTGGAAATTACAAGTGCCATTATGAATATATTTCTATGAGACATGAGAAACCAGGGAAGTTGTCTGGGATTAGCATCCAATACACTGGTGGGAGCCCAGCTAATTCAGTTCAAATCTGAGAAGTTTAAAGTGGTGTCACTTTAAGCAATGCGGTATTTCTGATGAGGCCCTTTCCTCCAGCAGTACGTTGTGACAGGGGGCTCCCTAGGTGCTATCATACTCACTTATTAGCAGAGAAGAATCTGTTTCTTTGTGTTCCTTTCTCCTTTATCTCCCAAATCACATACGTGCTTAATCCACAAGAGTGGATTCATGAAGCCATACGTCTACAGTTCTTGAAATTGGGACTGAGGTGACTGGTGCATTCTAGTTTAGTCTTATTTACTAAATACATAATTGCACCAGCCTGTGGCTTAAACATTCATTCTTCATGGTTCAGAGAGCACTCTCAGCACTTCTGTGACATTTGGACAAAGGTGGTGTGGCTAAAATTTATGGAGTCAGGCTGCATAACTGTGATTTACTAAGCGCTATCAATCTGACAGCATGGAGGGAGAGAGTGAAGGACACATGACTAATAAAGGCAATGCTATATTGTAAAGCATGATGGGAATTGAGTTGTAGATGTGAATCCCTTTTCATCTGAAACTGCAAAAGCAACCAGTAATTGGAATTATCTGATAAACGTTGCTAAAATTAAGAAATGCTACAGATTTTAGTGCCAGAGTCTCTGAGAGCACATTCTCTCCAGGCTTACTCAGCTCTAAACAGTGCAATAACCTCTAATGGAATTCATTGGGGAAATAGAAATGTCAGAACTATAAAGTAGCCTGTATCAATTTCAGTCCTGTCCGAATAACCAGTTTGACCTATGGATTTAAACACTTAAAACAAATAGGAGTCTTCAGCTACTGAGATTCCAGCTATATCTCCACTGTCTAGATTTGAACAAAACTGACCATTCTTGTAAGGATCCACTAGCCACCATTCCACAGCAATGAATTGCCATTTTTTTTTTCATAATTATTACTTTTTAAACATAGCAGAACTGCTGTACTGTCCTCAGACTCAGTGGCACACCAGTCATTTGGCTGACATTTCAATAAACATCTGTTTTTTTCAGAGCAAACCACAATAGTCATCTTTGTTAGGATTTCCTGGCATTCTAATGTCATCTCCATGGATATTGAAATCTGTTTCTGCAAAAACAAAACAACTATAAAACAAACCAGCCTCTCCAGAACTCAGAATGAGATGGAAAGACCTTGAGAGCTTTCATCCCTCTCCATTTGTGCTTGCCACCTGGCCCTAGAAGCAGCTTAGCCCTCATAAGGCCTCACTAGAGGCTAGCCTTAACTTCCCCATGTGGTGAAGCCTTCCTAATGTAGAGCAAGGTTTCTGGGCTTTCCTGGAAAGAAAAACTGCAGTTGACCTGGTCAAGTTGAAAGCATGGCATTCTTCCTTAAGATCATTGCTGAATGTTCAAGGGGATGAAGTGTGCCCAAAAGAAGACGTTTTGCTGTCATTACATCTAATATGGGTATTGAGTTGTGTTTAGAGTTTAAACTAGCACAATCTCTTGCTTCAGAAATGCACATATTTTTTAAAGATGTGGGATGATGGGAGTAACACTTCAAGGTGGTGTGAGAGAGAGAAATTGCTTTCTCATAAATTGCCATCTTAAATAACTAGTGAATGTGCCAGACAACCAAAACTGTAAAAATAGTGTTGTTTCACCACTTCTTATCCATACTAACCAGTAAATGCCAAGAGAGAAAATGGTAGCAAGAGCTATGTTACACTGTGGAAATATTCTGTTATGACTTGGAGTTCATCTCAGTGAAAAACAATTTTTTTTTTCTGAGGTCACAAGGTGAGAAACTTTAGACAGTGAGAAACTCATATTTATAAAGGGATATGGACTCGTATTAAGTATTTTCATCTGATAACAAGTTAATCATTAGGTAACTGGCTTTGGAAACCTCAGCATATATATATATATTTATTTGCATTAAAGTGCAAAAATATTTGCTGAAAAACCTTAGCAGACTATTTAATTACTGAGCATGTGTGCTGGGAAGTGTGAATTTCTGTCATCTTTGTTCTTATCAGAAGTTAGGGGGCAGGGGTAGAAAAAACAAATGTCTGAAGTAAAGAATCTCAAAATACAATTTAGTGTGGTTTGAAAGTTGTAAATAAGCTCCCACACACATATGCAGAGCATATTGACCTTCATCACTATAGCCCAGCACATCATACAGTTGTCTGCCTAAAGCAGGAAATCAGACAAAATCCTGGTCATGTTTCTGAGCTTTCATGGAATCCCAAAGGAGATCTACAGATATTTTGTTATTTGTTTGGGGTTTTGTTTTGTTTATGTTAATTTTTAGGATACAGCACTTGGCATCTGCCTCATTCAAAGTACACCTGGGTATACTGAGTGAGTCGTCAACTCTGCTGGAGTACCTTGGAGCTGTGTGCTGGATTTCATGGCAGATTCAATAAGGAACAAAAATGGAACAAATCCCTTAGGGCAGCTGGAAGGTTACATATGTATTTCAGGGAAAGGGAATGCTCTTCAAAAATCAGAACGAAAGCAGGGCTCCAGATTATCCTAAGAGTAGTTAAACTATAGTAATGGCTGGGACCTATAGGCAACTGGCAATGGGTTGCAATGTGCTGGAGAAGGAGATTAGAGATTTTATTCATGTTTCAGATGGAGAAGCTGAGATGAATGGTTGTTAATTTGCACCATATGGAGAGGTCACGGTGCCTGTGTAGTTTCACAGGCCGTGTTCACTGTGATTACAAATGTGCACTTAACTTCTAGGGCAGTATCTCACTCAAGAGAAAGGTAAGTGTTGCTCGGGACCGGTGAAATGCAAACAGCTCAACAAATGACACCTCTGTGCTTTGAGAAAAATTAATGATGTTATATTAATTGCTACTCTGGCAAAAATTTAATCTTGAACTCTCCTACAGCTCCCACCACTGCTCTGATATGCTTGCTCTACCTCATCATGCCATGCATATGTTGAACTCTTGAGCTCCTATTTGTACGTTGCACTGGTTGGCTTTAAGCCTTCCATCCTTCTCTGAGAAATATCATTGCTCATCCCTATCTCCTCACATGACAGCCAGTGAGGTTACTGTGAAAGCTTTCATATTTTCAGTGCCTTCTGAGCCCTGTATCCTCTTGACAGCTTTCCACAATATAGAACAAGTCTTAACAGAAGGTGACCATGGAACAGCAGTAGTGTTGCTCCTGCAAAAACCTCCTGCTTGTCTGATATACACAGCTCTGCTGCTCGCGACCCACTAAGCCAGGTTGCCTATTGATTTTCTAATATCACCAGTCCCACAAAGTCAGCTGACTTTTTACAGAGTTGGTCATGTTCTGTATAAGGATAGAAAGAGAGTAGATCCTGCTTGCATTTGTTTTCTTGAAAGGACTGTTGACTCCAGAGTCTTCCCGGGAGGGGTAAATGCTAAATGTCAGGAAAATGTTTGTTGACATGTGGCACGTAAATGGCGTGTAAAGCTATTGCTTTACAGTGACTGCTCATACAAAATTGCTGTGAATCAAATTCAGACAACAAAGAAGGATAAAGGGTGTTCGTGGTCTGTGCATGGGCCATCCCAAGGAAGGGGGTGATCCCAGGCTGACCAGACAGCTGGGCAGCACTCCAGTCCCAGGCTGGGACCTGAGCAATCCAATATCATAACTCTGGAAGGAGCTGCAGTGACATAAATTTGACTTGGCACAGAGTTGGTAAAACTCTGCTTTCAACTGTCCAATCATTTTCAAGCCATCTTGCTGAGGGCAAAGTTCCATTAGGTACGATGTCACTGGAGGTATATGAGAGAATATCTCAAACTAAATGACAGTATGAGCAGGCAAGTACTGTTCCTGGTGAAAAGGCTGAAGCAGAATAGACACACAGTAGCTCCTTCCAAGTCTGCAGATCTAACAGAAATACTGTCAATTTAATCTCCAGTTCTTTAAGGAAATCAGTACAGAGTGATCATTTAAAAAAGATTTGAGAGTTATTAGTAGGGAATAAAAAATAGCTGGACAAATTGGCCACTTTTTCCTCAGCTGTAGTTTTCATCTTCCTAGTGTAAATAGATTTAACTGCTCAGAACTGGTCAAGTACTGCAAAAAACAGTGTTACTGAACATTTATCTCAGCAGTGGTCATCACAGCCTGCCCTTTAATGAAGAACGCCTGTGCTATTAGGTTTTTAGAAGAATAATGATTGGTAGTTATCATCATTTGTTGAGCTATTATTAAGTGTTCAACTTGTTCACAAAAGCACAAACTTACTATGTAGCCTATCTGTTCCATGTGGCATGAGGGGAGAATAACTGGAGCAAAAATTTTAGAACTGACTGTGCACAGAAAAAATGTTTTCCTATGTTATTCATCAGGGGTTTGTGAATAACAAACAGATTTTCTCTTGTCTGAGAAGTTGGAATTACTTTCTGATGAGGAAATTGGATGCACAATTAAGATAAGTTATAGTAATAAATTAATCAATAGTTCTGCTTCTCTACATATAAGGACTAAGATATCTACTCATGGCAATGCTGGAGAGTTTTAATCTTACCAATGCACATAACTTCTTTATATTGTACTTATTGAAACTGAGATGTGGTATTTGAAATTGATAGAAAGAATTTTGGAAAGGCACAGGTCTACAGTATTTATTAGTCTGGAGAAACCTGTTCTTCTGCCCTTTGACTGTCTAAAAGCTTTATATTTTATTAATCTGTTAGAATTAAAACTGCTTTCTCATTTTTTGGAAGCGCTTCTCTAGCTACAGAACAAAGCAAGGAGCACCAAGCCAACAGGACCATTGTCTGCCCAACTTCTCAGTATGTTGTCAAGTCCACCCACATCTGCTCAGATAGGCCTGAACATGATCCAGACTTCCCCAGAGAAGCTGAGCTGGCAGGAGATTTTAGATCAGACTTCATGTATAGATGACTCCCAAGACAAAAAGAGCATTTTTGACCTGTGTTCTTAAAGGTGTTAATGTGATGTAATTCCAGATCCCCTGAGAGAGAGTTTAAGGTGCTGAAAAATCTTTTTGGTGGCTCAGTTCCAACGTAACTGCTCTGAAGTAGGGTTACATTAAGATATGAATACTTCATACTGAATCTATTTTACTATTGAAAATTGAATCCAGCTGCAGGATGCTTTCAAAACTACTGGTTAATATAATTGATCAAGCTGTGGAGGTTTTCATTGCATTGGTTAAAAATTATTAATAATTCTGAGAAGATCTGCATTTCTACAATGCTTAGTAGTCTTCATTAAAGTGTTTTAATTCAGCCTTAGTTATTTATTAATGAAAAAAGCAAAATAATAATATTATAGGTCAAACAATGTTTTTTGTTTGTTGTCAGTGTTGTTTTTCAGAACTTCATGACAAATAACTGCAATACCATCTATATTCTTTCATAGTCAAAACAGACTTCTGAGTATTCGCAGCAGAAGTAAATTTGAACTGGTCTGTAGCTGAGCTTTTAATCTTGCAAACTTTTTCCTCAAGTAGAATCCAAAATTTACCAAATAAGCTGGAAATTATCAAGCAATAGCAAGAAAATGTGTTTTGAGGACTGGAAAAAAACACATATATGTTTTATTTAAAAAAAAAACATAACACACTTCATCAAAATTAAATCTAAGCATAGGACATTAATTAACTTCTCTTTTTTCTCTCTCTTTTTTTTTTTTCTTCCAAATTTCTCTGTTAGAACTCCACGTTTTTTTGCAGTGAACAGAACTTGCAATGATACTTCTTTGAGATTGGTAGGAAATATATTGTATTCAACATTTGCCCTTTGCAGTGCATGGACCCTTTCAGGTTTCACAAAGTAGCTTTCACTCTTTGCTGCAGTTTCTGAGGTGTGCCTTCCATGAAATGAGGTAGAAATGCAGAACAAATCTTCTGAATGGAAAAACTGGGTTGACAAGTCTGACATTTTTGTGGTTTATATTACCTCTTAGTAAAAACAAATAAGCAAACCCCAACCACATTAGGCAGAGAGAGAGAGGATAATTTGTGCAATGTTTTCCGTCTTCCAGCATTTTTAATTACCCAGGTTTGGTTCTTCATGTCTTTATTTTCCTAGGCTGAAAAAAGCACATTAATAGTCTTTACTACATGGAGCTATAAATTCTTCTAAGCATTCTGCGTTTGTCGTAATGACATCAATTATATATGAATTGTTATTACTTAGTAAAAAAAGGAAATCTTCCATTATTCTCTCATATCAATCTCCTTATGAAGTGTGTTTTAATATGTCAGTATAGAATTGTATGTAGTAGATTGCCAAAACCAAACATAGGTTATAAAGGATTGATAGCCTCGAGCATGGACGCACTGCTTTGTTACACAAACAGTCAAAATGCTCTAGCTGCAGTATTAGAAGTAACACTTTAGCACTCATTTCTTACAACTTGCTTGAAAGGATTTGAAGGCTTCTCCCTTGAATGTAAGCAGATCCCTTGTTTTTGGAAGAGGGAAGGTTGCCAAATGATTAGTAAGGGAATGACTGTAATATCTTGCCAATGCTAGAAGTCAACACTGGAAAGAGAAACGCTGTAAGTATGCAACCTGCAGCTCAGAAAACACAGTCATAGAAAATATCCTTCTAATCTGTACCAAACAATATCCAACATATGCTCAAATTTTGTGATGATCTTCGGACATCACTTCCAAACCCCACAGTTCTGTGATTCTTGAGTGGAAAATGGTGTCTACTTTTTGAGAGCAGTGATGTACAAATGTCTTCTGTATTTATTTAGATTTAGTCCATATTTATTTATAGTGCTTTCCATTTTTGATTTATACTTGATTTCTGCCAGTCTATAATGTGCTCAAAATACACTCAAATAGATGTTGATGAAAAAAAATGAGAGGACTTTAAACCTTTATGAGGAAAAAATTATAATGTGTAGGAGTAGAAAATGTAAGTTTTCTGCGCTATTGAAACTGTGAGTAATCTTAAGGTAACAGGGCAAATAGTCTAATCTTTTTAAAACTATGTAATAATGGGCTTTGTTAAAGATAATAAACAAACTATTACAGTAGCGGACATAAAATGAGCTCCTGCACCTAAAATTATTTCACTGAAATCAAGATTGGGCACAATGGAAATAGATATGTGAGAAAGAAATATTGTAGACTTGCATTAAAAGAGAGACAGGTAGAGAGACAGAGAGAGAGAGAGAAAGAGAAAATCCCCTGATGACCTGATGAGGAAATCTAAGTGTGGACAAGAAAGGTTGGTAATGACATGGCATGACTCCATAGTCCTCAGGCAGGCACAACTCCCATGTTCAATCTCCACCTTGGCTAAAGAGGCTGTTGCTCCAGATGCACTGCAGGGTCGGGTGGTGAGGTCCATGTGGGTGCTGGAGCCACCATCAGCAGGTGAAGGGAACCATACAGGTTCTGTTAAGTCTGTACCTTAGATAGGTAAGTGCTCATTTGGAAATTACTAGTTCAAACCTTTTGTTCTAGTTCACTCCTTTCTCTTTTTTTTTTCCTTTTAAAAATTTTCTTCCAAATTTACTTCTTAGAGATTCACACTGCTGTTTCCAGGAGTTGTCAGCATCTGCTGTAGGTGTCATCATCCTTCCCATGTGGGAGACTCCTCCTGCACTCCCAGCCTTGTGTGCCATGGGGATATGGAGTGCTGCCCTTGCCATGTCCCGTTTTGTTCACCAATGACATGAGAGCTTGCTGCAGGCCTCTCTCCACCATGTCTCTGATTCTCCTACAAATGGATCTGAAGCTTGGTGTAGCTCTGCCATATGTTCGTCATGTGCTTGCGTTCTCCCTCTCCCCCCTCCTTCTCCCCCTCCTCCTTCTCCCCCCTTCTCCCTCTCATTCCCTCTCTCTCTCACCCCTCCTCTCCCCCCCCATCCCCCCGCCAATACCTCTCTCCTCTAGCTTTTTATATGCAGCAGAGGATAGAAAGTAATTGCTTAGCTATAGGGCCAGGCAGAACACCAGACCCAGCTCTGTGGCTGCTGATGGTCCCAGCCCATCTCCAGAAAGATGCTGGAAGGCAAGCTCCTGGGTTGGCAGAAGAGTCTTAAATGTCAGACCAGTCAGGGCAGAAAGTCAGTTGCAAGTAATCCCTACCCCAGCAGCCTGTTGTAGTGTTGAGTTTTCTGAGGAGAGTGCCTTGTGCCACGTGGGGCTGGCAGCTCTGCTCCCTGTGTGAAGAATACAGAACAGTTTCATGGGCTGTGCCACAGGCCTGCTCCCACTGTGTCTGATCACGACCCTGTGTCAACGAAGGTAGGGGAAGGCAGAGGAGAGCTGGCTGTATCTCAAAGAGAAGGTTTTTTGAGAGTAATTTTTAGATAAGGAAAGAGGAGGAGAAGCAGGCATTCAAGGAGATGAGCAGAAGCAAAACAAAGTATTACATTTTTAAGCCCTTTAAAAAGGTAAAGGTCAAAACTGTCTAAGTTAGAAAGTAGCTCTGAACACAGATATGCAGTTGGCCCCTCTTCCCTTCTTGAAGCTCCACTAAAAGAAATTTCTGCTGGATGTCTGCTGCGTGTTCATTTTTACTTTTCTAAGCTTAGGTGCTAGCGATGCATCTCATATTCTGGAGTCCTAGTGGGACAAGAACTTCCAATTTCTACCTCCTACCCACTATAGGTTGCTCAGCACCAAGCCACTAGTGGCCCTTCATGGACCCAGACCATCAAAGAGAGGACTATAGACTGGGGACAGGCATTCTTTCTATTCCTGTCCATCAGTGAATATGAGGAAATGAGAGCATGGGCCAGACCTCACTCCAGGTACTCCTGTGCCGCTGCTGGGGACAGCTGTGAATCAAAATTATTCCTGTTTTTTGTTTGTTGGTAACATAACTAAACCACCATGACAAATAATATCAATGTTTCTCCAGATGCATCAGGTTGAAGGGTTCCCCCTGACTAGGTCTGTAGTCTTTTGCAGCTGAGGAAATGCCATGTAAGGGAAACATCTAAACCAACTGCAAACACAGAAGGTGCCTATAGGCTTCATTCATATCCCTGACCTCTTGATAGGATAGCTTTCATTTAGGGGGCAGGCAGGAGCTCTGGGCAGTCATCAGGATCAGCAGTTTTGGGAGTGCCAGGCTGTGGGGCCTTCATCCCTCCATAACTATCCTTATGCCATTTTCCTTGAATGTTGAGGCAGTCTATGTCAGGTTATTCTTTTAGTGCAGAAGCTGGAAACAGCACCATCATTTGGAGAAACTGCTGCAACCTCCTTTCCGCAGACATGTTTGTTTTGCTGAGCAAATGCTTTATCCTTTTGTTCACCAATACTTTTTTAGACATAAAGTATTTTTCTTTATCAGAATATTACAGTCACATCCAGCAGCTGTAATTTCTGTGGAAACTTTTTTTTTTCAAGCCAAAGTACTTGTAATTAGATTTAGATTAATTTAGATAGTATAAACATGTTTCAAAAATGTGAGACAGCTGCTCTGTCTCATATGATAAGAGAATTAAAAAGGTCGTGTTTTCATTCATCATAGCAGAGGATCAGGTGGCAGGGATAGATTGCAAAGGTAAGATAAAGCTTTTCTAACAGGTGCTGGCAGTCTTTTCAATCATGAAAGGATGCCATTGAGCTGCTGATCCTTAAGTGACAGCACAGAGTTCCTTTGCACAGAAACATAGTCTTCAGGCTATGCTGACAACGTAAAATGTTCATGCCATCAAGGACAATCTGTTTCTGAGCCTTCCTTATGGGTATGGAGGTGTTAGCTGAACATAACTTATCTGAGGCAACTTTTTGATGGGTTCCCGTATGGAGAGCAGAGATTCTGGGGGAAAAAGGCAAATTACAGATGGTGCAATAGCATGTTGATGAAAGCTGAGACTTATGTATGGGTGTAAGAAACAGGACGTAGGTCCTCATCTACATTTTAGTTCATTCCAATCCTTGGAGAAGTTGCTTCCATCTGACGTTTTGGTTTGGCCCCATATGCAACTACAGATCTGCCTTCAAATGTCATTCTCAATCTGGATTCAGTCTGTGAGCAGCCTGCTTTACCAGGTTAGAATAGGAGCTTTAACTTGGACCATTATGAGGATTTGTCTTCATTCTGATTTAAAAAATATGGCCCTTCAGATTCTGTTTTCAATGACTGAAAAGTCGCCTAAAATCAAAAACTTTGTCTTCAACTCTTTGAAAGAGAATGTTGAGGACTCTGATGCTGCTTCCACCATTACCACTCTACCCTTTTATCCATTTGCTCTAAAAAAAGAATGTGCAACTCATTAACTTGGCTGTAAACTTAAAATCTCTAAAAAGCACTGACTTTTTAGAGACTTTCCAGTGCCAAGGGAAGCTATTGTGTAACTGAGTTTTCACTTTCTTGGTGTCTATCTGTGTAAGATATCTGTGGCTACCATGCATAGGCATGTAGGCATGTGTTGTCTTGCATTTGTTACATGGCTCTAGGTATTTGTATTTTCTATTTTGTGGTTCATTTAAAGGTTAAAAAAGAGAAAAAAAAAAAAGCTTGCTTCCTTCCTAGTCTTTGCCACACATTGTGAAAAATAGCTCCAACTAGTTTAAAAGAGTTTTGTTTCTTATATTCTGAAGAGAAGATATTATCATGAGAAAACTAAAAGAAATGAATTTTGCATTTAATTTGGCATGCAGTAAAGTCATAGCTCTCCCCTGGGAATTCCATTTTCTCTTCTGGTGATCCAGCTCCCAAGAAAGTTTCTGTATAGCTGCCTCCTTATGGACCATTCTTAATACTGTTCTAAAAATGAGGACAGTGGCTATGACTGTTCAGCATCTTTCCTTCATATTATTTCCGTAGTTCATTTTAATTTTTTTTTAAACAAACTGCATTTCTATAATGCAATCTCTTCACACCACTGGCAGCAGCAAAGTTTAGAGATGTATGAAAGTTGTGTCTCCATGTTGTGAATGGTGTAGAAGGTGATAAGAAGCTTAGAGGAGAAAATAGCGTGGGAGGAAGGAGGATTAGCCTCTCTTACTTAGAGTGGAACAGATACCAAATTATATTTGACTTGACTTGCATCCCTAGTTTGGATTCATTCAAATTTGAGAGGGGATGTTCTTGGGGAAGTTGTGTGGGAAGGAGCTGTAGTTCTTGTGTTTTACACTCTGGTTACATATGCAGTGGAGACTTGGTAGCAAATACAGAGCTGTTTGCTAAAATAAAGTCTTTTTTTTTTTTAATTGAGGACAGTGGTTATTTAAAAAATAAAAAAATAAAAAAAAATCCTCTTCCCTGTGCCATTTCAGACACCTCTTCCACCCTGAGCTGCCTTGTCTTTCTTGGAGCTGTTCCTCAGAAATAATTCCCAGGGTGAATCCACCACCAAACAGCACTGGTGACCACAGCTAACTCCCAGCTGTTGATCTTGGAACAGATGATGAAATGCAATCCTCTTTTGTAGAGGATTTTTGGTCTGGTTCTTTTGGTGCTGTTCCAATGCAAATCTAAGCCCAAGCATTTCTGAGTTCTCTATGAAAGGAAGCAACACCATAGGGGGAGTGGGGCTTGTAGGATCTTCTGGGTCTATGGGTCTCCATTTGTGAAGGAGACCGCATGGTGTGCTCTTCTGAAGCTGCAGAGCCTGTGGCTACAGGCCCATGGAAGCAGGGTGAGCATGAAGGTGTAACTTAACACTGAAAAAGACAGACAGGACCTCCAGTACAAGGATGAAACAGAAACTGCAAACTCCTAAGAGCCTCCTGCTCTTAAAACAGCCTCAGCGCTGCAGAGCAAATCTGCATGGGCAGCAGGCCAGGCTTTCTGCATGGGTGACTGGGAGAGTGCAGTTCCCCTGGGGCTCGAAAATCTGTGCCTGAACTCTACGGAAACTGCTCTACGTTTTGGATCTGTGTCCCAGCTTTCTCCACAATTTCCTCTTCCTCAGCAGAAATATGTGGAATATAGCTGACATGGAAATGAGGCATTTAAAATTTTACTGCTTGGCACAGCACAACAGCTGTACTGATGGTGTCCATAGGATGGGTTTCTGCATTCAGCCACAAACCTGGCAATTGCTATCATCACTTATGCTCACTCCAAGGAGGGCTGTCATTTCCCCTTTGCTTGCACTCAGGGCTTTTTTACCTCATGCATGGCATAACTCTGGTTGCCCTACTAAATATTTTAGAAAACATAATTTCAAATAAAATCTTCAAAGCTTAATTTAGACAAGAATACTTAAACTTTTCCATAGACATGAAGTCACCAGTTGGCACTATTCTGTGTTTATAGAAATAGAATCTGCTTTTTATTATTTGCTTTTTGTTAGGTAAGCCCCTTTAACCCATGCTGTCTACTAAAGTGGTCTGCACACAGTGGTAGCCTGACAGGTGATGAACTTCTCCATCAGTTGGTGTTTCAGTGGCTGAATAACTTCCACAATTAACTAGCTTCAGAAGCATCAAAGTCAGACCTGAATAATACTTCTTGTGTGTAGCTTTTGGATTAAGATGAAGACTAAGAGATTCTGGCTATGCCTGAAATCTTATGGAAATCCTTTTTCTTGGCCCCTCAACATAATGAGAGCAATGACTACTTTAAAGGAAATATTACATAATTGTGGGAAACAATTTTTGAGTACATAATAATTGCTTGTATCAATAAAATAGCTTGGAATGATAACTGACCAGTGAGTAGAGTGAATTATACATTGGGTTCCTCTAAACCATTGGTACAAATTACGTTTCAGAGATTTCTGCAGATATTAGTCTGTTCACAAAGGAGCCGTCGATCAATAATTAAGGATAGAAAATATTTGGAAGACATTCTTTAGAAATCAGAAACAATAAGTATCTATTGCTATGTGATACATAAACATGAAAGAGAAAAAGAGATGAAGATTATAGTATTTATTTTACTTTTTTATCTCACTTTTAAGTTTCTAGGTATCTGTAACAAACTGTAACTTAAAAAGTATTATGAAATGGTGATAAAAATCTAAAGTTTCAAAACACTGTTCCCAAAGAAGATGGTAATTGTGAAAACTATCTCTTCTCTATTCAAAAGGAATATATCTTGAATGAGTGCCAAAATTGCATATTATTTCTGTCACTTTCATGAACATCAAAAGTAAGATGCTTCTTTAAGCAATGTCCGAAAGAGAGTGAAGGGACTTCATTGTTAATGTTTGTTGTGTAAATGTTTCTAAGCATTAAATGGCAGGCTATACTGTTTATATTGGACTTAGATCCAAAGCAGTCCTTGAAGCTGTTTTGTCAGGTGTTAAACTGCACATAAATATGCCATATTACTGATTATTGCAATTGTGCTGTAAATTAGATGATGTAAAGAGGACAGTTCACTGCTATTGTAAAGAGGAACTGTAAAGCATATAAATCTTCTACAGATATCAATAACATGACAGTCACAAAATTAAACTCTGACCATTCTTTTGCTGTCTGGCCTTGCAGCATGTGTTTATCTGAAATCTGTTTTCTACCTTGTGAGGTGTGCAAGTATTTACAAATGGATCTGAGGCTGAGCACATAACCTGATGCAAAATCTTGGAGGTCAGAGAAAAAGCCATTATTTCCTCTTGTGACTACCACTGGGTTTGAGGGTCACAGACATTTATATATGTGCAGGTTGAGGGAATAAGACTTTTGCACTTAAGGCAGAAAGATAAACTTGTCATTTTGTAGAAATACTCAGCATGTTCGTATACTTTTAAATGTAAATCATAAGGCATAAACAGACATTAGGACTGCAAATTCAGTCCAATAGATTTAGAGACCATTCACCCAGGGCATGTACTCTTCGAGGATCATGAAAACAACAGTTCCATGTTTAGCTATGACTTATCCTCAGGATGAAGTTTGTTCCATTGACAGCTGAAGAAAATTATTAGTGAGCAGAGGCCCCACCCTCCTTGTGCTTCTACTGAAATGCAGAAAGACCTATACAAAATACTTCTCATTTTGAAGAAACCATCCGATAGTGTTGAGCAACTTTTTGTTTCAATCCAATTTATGTGACTAATCCTTAAAAGTAAAAAAAGGTAAGCAAATAGGAATGTTCATAATTTCCTTCTCTGGCTCACACATGGTATTTTTGTTTGTGCTGGAAACCTAAGTCACAGCTTACATTTCCAATGCTTTATAAGAGATTATTTAGAATATTGCATTTTACTGTCTCGAAGTGCATGGGTATTTCAAAGCAACGGCACCCAGCTGCAATCTCCTGCTACTAGCATATATCTCAAGGGAATGACGTCCCGTATGAAAACACATTATTTTAAATCATAGTAACATTACTGAACCTTCCACATGTCATTCTAAACTCCTGAGAAATGTTTAAATGTGGCTTAACATTCAGCCTAGTCAGCCAATTTGGTCTTGCCTTGCTCTTTGTTTGGTTACAGAACATTGTATCTCGGTGAAATGCATTCCTAGTAGCTTTCTTCCTTTATCTTACACCAGACATGGTACAGGTTTGTATTGCACAAGCCTATAGTGCAATTAGGAGATTTTCCTTTTTGATTTATCTTTCTGGAGACTGTAGTATTATTACTCTTAGCTGTATTGTACTGAACTGGCAAAAATGTGAGCAACTTTTGTTTTTATGTTCAGACCAAGGGAAGAGCTCTAAACCTGCCTAGCAAAAGTTCTCAGTTCTGACAGCTTTTTCCACCACTGGGTTATATTCTTCCTTGTTCGCAAGATGGTATATGTTCAGGATTTTGCAAAGTATTGGTTGCCTAATAATTTTCTACATTTACTTTGTTGATATTCTTTTAATTGCCGTTTATGTTATAATCAACACAGTTATTTGGGTCTGAGCCTCAGAATGGAGTATCAAAATACTATTCATACTAACTTCCATAGAAGTATATAGTACTATTTTTAGAAAGAAGCAATCTTATAAAAATGTCAGGATTCAGCAAAGTCTAAAGGAAGATTTTTCAGTTGTTGTTCTTGTGTTTTATTTGTTTGTTTTTGTTTTTGTCATTGCTGGGGACTGTCCAAAGAGTGTTTTGTAGTAAAAAATGTTAGGCTGCTTCTCCTTTAATAACTCTGAAGCAGTGGGATAAACTCTTAACTGGACGTTAGCCAGGGAAGAGAAGTACCTGGGAAGAGTTTCATTCTCTATCGAGACTGTTTAGGTGATACTGAGCAAGAAGTGGATGACGGTGGAATAAGAAAAGGGCTTGTGCTGGTGCTGCTCCTCTTAGACAACATTTCATTGCTACTCAAAGCCAGAAAGATTATTTAGGAAGTGAAATCTTTGCTGTATTTTTTCCCCTTCCTGATATTTTAAGGACAGATTCTTATTAATTAAAGTCTTTTTTTTTTTTCTTTCAAATTTCTTCAATTTCTACTCCCCCGCAACTCCCTCTTTTTCCAAGCTGCTTATCGCTGAGCTCTGATTCCCACCACAGAATTCAGAGAAAAGAGGGCTTTTCACTATTTTCTCTTGTTTATACTCTTCTCTTGGGGATTAAAGTTCTTCTTTCTGCTGTCTCAGTCCTTAAAGTATGTTAAAGCTTTCTTCATCCTTCCAAGAGACACCCAGCTATTCTTACTAGAATCATTGGAGATCATTCTTTGTAAGGTTGTTATAGGTTTGAAGATTCTTACAGGGTTTGTTGTGGTTCAGGAGAGCAGAGGGAGTCTTGAAAGAAACATCTCTTGTGGATCACGTCTACACAGTCCTTTGGAAAAAGACACTACCTGCAGGCTTGGCTAGTGCTTGATAAGCCAGGGAAGTTAGCTCAGTTTCAGCACCACCCTGCAGCTGTTTTTTCTTTTACGTATATAACGGAAATGATTTGAAAGTCCAAAAGTATACTGACAGTGAAGAAACAGTTATAGGATGGATCATTTTCAGGACATCTGAAATAGGAAGTCCAGTATCTTTTTAACCTTATGTGCATATCACATTTATGTCAGGGCTATGCATGCAAATGTGAATAAAGCTTAGCTTGAGCTGTGAAATAATTACTGTGAGATTGAAATTTGGTGGCATTAGCTGGTGATCACAAACTGAAACTAGTCATTGACTATGGCCATCAACCATGGCTATCAGACCACAGTAAGGTCAACCGTATGAAGAGATAGTGTCATCACAAATTATTTTCACAATATCAGCTTCATCACTTCCTCTTGAGGCAACAGCAGAGCTGACATTGGGATGATTTTTTGTATTTGATTGAAAGGATAGTCTCAGTATTTCAAATTCCCGTCTGTGTGGGATCAACTGAAGAAGATATGCTCTCCTGCTGTAAGCGTTGTGGAAGAAAAAGGGAAGGAAATGACCAACGCTTCTTGATTTAGAGCAGTTTTCTCCCTTCTCTCCCAGCCTGCGTTCTGAGAAAGGCTCACCAGTTGACTGGGGATTATGGAAAGCAGGATTAGGTGCATGCATTTTGTTTCTCAGATACATTATTTACCCTCTTTGGTAAAAGTTCTGGGTAATAACACTTCATTTTTTTTGAAACCTCTATTCTCTAATCATTTAAGTTGTCATTTTGTTACGTGCATTTAAGGTATTTAAGATCAGTAGGCTACTTAGAATTACTGCAAATGGTAAGGTTATGGTAAAAATGTAGATAAGCTGAATAGTAGCCTGCTAAAAGTAAATAGCAATAAGCTTGATTTCCTTTTGGCAAAAAAAAAAAAAAGAACAAATACTCCCTGCTGATAGCTCCCGCAGTCCTTACAACATCATTTAAAGACTTTGCTAAAATATGGTAGTATATATTTCATCTAATTTGTATTAAATGTTATTGATTTGTATTTGTTCATTCTTATTGTTTTTCTGATATGCACAGATGCTGCACAGGCAACCTGATTTCTTTTCCCCACCCTGAGGATGCCTGTTTCAGCAATGTCCCCATAGCTGATGAGGTTACTGGGGGGTGGGAGAGGAGCAAACCCATGCTATGTAAATCTTCAGATCTCAGTTTGGATAGGCTCCTTTCTCACAAAAGCCAGGCTGAAGAGTTTCTCAGGACCTTTACCTAATACATTTTATGTTAAAAACAAAATGCTATTATGAACTTAATAGATGACTATGCTGAGTTATAAAAGATGCTTGTTTATCTAAATGGTTTTCATGGCTACTCAGTATTTTATTTTCATTCTACTTTCATTTTCTTGTCCCATTTTATAGACAGCTTTACAAAACCTACAGTGTTTTAACACAAATATCTTGCCTAGCTATGATCAGGAAGCACTTACTCACACAAAAAAAATATTGTAGAGAGGTTAGCATGATAATTCTTCCTGACAGGTAAAGAGTTAAACTCATAACAAGTTCCCAGCATGAAAAGGGCAGAGGATTAATTTTTGTCTGTTGTGAGCATGGTAGTCTTGATAGAGCAAGTACCAAGAAGCTTTTCCATCATCCAGAACATCAGTCTATTTGCCACAGCCTGCACAGAGGGCTCCGGTATGAAATTGCAATATCTGAGCAGCTGGTTTAAAATGTCTGGAAGGAAAATAACTGCTGGATTATCTCAGGAAGCAATTACTAAACAGCAGTAATATATAAGAAGGATTGATTCTGCATTTCTCAGTGGTGTAAATCGAGCGTACAAGCACTTTTCAGAACAAATTACCACTAGAACCATTTTTTTCCTTGAAAGAATTAAGTTGGTGCTGTATATGTCTGAAAACTAATTTCTTCTTCAATCTACTCAGAGTGAAAGTGTGTTTTGGCAAAGTATATATTTACATTGAAACACTGATCAAAATACCATCTAGGTTTAAGAGAGGAGTGCCTGGAATGGATTTCTCTCTCCTGCTGTCATTGTACCCAGAGGGCTGCCCTACATCAGAGGTTCCCAGGGTCCGCTGTTTCTGGCTGGTGCCAGCAGGACACTTTCCTGGAGGTGCCAGGGTTGTGGTTTTGGTACAGCTCAACTGTATTCACATGGCTGCATGCTTTTGTAGTTAATGTTTTTCACAGAATTCTCTCTCTGCAACAAATATCAGAGACTCCACTTCTCATCTGGCAGTTGTAACTCCTCCCTCTTCTGGAGATCATATTTTGAGCACTCTCACCCCACTATAACTAGGCTTTATTTATTGACTGTCAGCCATGCAGTGCTGTTTGCAGAGAATACAAAAATGAGTCATCAGCTGGACATTCTGAGTATGTTGTTGTACGCCAATACCTCTTGCATGTGGGAGTGATAATGGTCTGTTGCTGATGTGCTTAATGTAAACCGCTGTAGGTGATGCTGCTCTGAGTCTGTTTACAAACAAACAATCAGCCTGCAGCAGGTACACCCATGGGGCAGGCCAGACGCTGAGATTTGTGTGCATCATTATGTGTGTGTGGGCAGTTAAGATATTTGCGGTGAAACCGTGGCCTCATTGAAGTGGGTGGCAGCTTTCCCACTGCCTTCAGTTTGGCCAAATACTAGGCTTTCTGTTAGTATTTATTTACCCAGAACACTTAGCTGAATTCAAGAGAGACTAAGCAGCATAAAATTCAGCAAGATGCTGTTGCCTTGCAAAATGGGTTCTGAAATCAGTTGACATACGTGGAGTTTATATTTATTTTACTGTCCAAACATAAATTTGAAATTGTTTTAACTCAGGATGTAGCAGAGATGATCTGTAGGTCCTTTGGAAGCATTTGCAATTTTCTTGCTACACAATTCCCTATGTAATAAGAACAAATGATTAAATTCAGGTCCAGCAAAATACATCAGGTTCCAGAACAGGATGACCAACAGATGCATGATGGATTAAAACACAATCTAAAAGCCTCCCTCATCCATGTGAGTTTCCCACAGAAAAAGACTGATAGAAAGAGAAAAACCTGATTTTTAGTATTAAGCAGCAACATTCATGCACTATGTGAAAGCTGAACTTGTCTCTGTGCTTCTTTTTTTACTGAATGTGCTAGGACTCCTTGGGGTTCAATTCCACGCAAAGAAACACTCTTGCATGAGGTCTATGAGTTGTCACTGCTTTATAAAAATCCTGAGTATTTCTATACTGTTAAAAAATCTGCGGTTTTTTAGCAGCATATAATAAGGATGGGCGAATCTGAAGCGGGAGGGCACATAACCTTTGGAAAGGGACTGTGTAATTATTGCCTGTAATACTGTAATGCTGTCTCTACCGTGACATATCCATCTTAGACTGTAAGACATAAAGCTGTGCCTTATCATCAGAATCTATTTCAACTGGTATGGCTTAGATCGTCCTGTTTTCTCATTTGTCTCTGGTATTTCCTGGCCTTAAAATCTCCAGACCACCTGGGGCTCTTAACCCCCTTTAATAAGTAGGTCCATCACATTTCCCCTGCGTTCAGAAATGGCACAGCTGCTTCCAATATGCTCTGCAGGGATCATAAAAATAAGTACAGTATAAAACATTATAACCCTATTTCCAGTTTCTTCAGCATAGCTCATTTCAAGACATAAACCATTCTGCAAGCGCTGCTGTGACGGTTCTTTCTAATCACTCTGTTTTTAAACATCCCAGTCAGATACTGGTATCTTTAGGCCATGAAGTAGCAATTTAATAGCCTCAAACAAACCTGCATGATTAAAAAAAGGTGTGCAGAATCCTGTTCCTAGAGTTTTTCACCCTCGGTGCAAGCCGCTTACCTTCTGCCTGGGCTCTGGGTTGTGCAACACAGGCATCACCTGCACAGAACATGGGGCACTATTTGTGCATGGTCTCTAACAATGGGTCCCTGGCTTCTCCTGCACTTTACTGTCTGCAGACGCCATCTCTCATGGACAATAGTCTCTCCTGCTAATGGGTCTGGACAGAGAGGAGCCGTGGCTTTCAAACAATATTTCTTTGAAATACTGCCTGAACTCATTCTGTGTCTGTGACCTGGGCTAACAGAGTAGCTGTCAAAAAGTGGTGCATGTTGTTTGGGTTTTTTATTACTAATCCGGTCGTTCTTCTCACATCAACAGTGAGGATACAAATGTCTGTATGCATGCATCTCTGCAGAGCTCAAGGGTTTATTTAAACACATTGCAAGATGTTTTCAGGAATTAGCGGAAGGTGAGTGATGCTGGCCTTACAGAGGCTCAGCACCAGCACTCGTGCTGATTAATCAGGGGTCAGAGTTTTACCCAGGCTGCTCATACTGTACATGATTCAAAAACTGCACACAGTTGCAAATGAGCACACAGTTCAGAGATTCACCATTTGTACTTAACCTACATTACAAGCAGCCATCTGCAGATTGTTATACACCAAGAAATCCATCATATATTGGAGATAGTAAACCTATCTGTCATTCATAATCTATTCTATGTTTTGTTTTCATCATGTGTGGGTTATGTTTTTTTGTATCATTTTTTAATTACTTCAGAGGTGTGATTATGTAGATTCCAATGAACATCCGTGCTAGATGACAATATTCTTTTTTGACTACTGTATTTACAGTTCCTCTTCCTGGAGAACAAGTTTGTGAATGTGATTTAGGAAGGAGAAAATGCAGCAATAGCATTTTGCTGGCTCCCAGTATCTGATGACTTACACCTACAGCTGCATGTGGCATTAATACACTTGAACTGGTCTTTTTCCAGGAGCAAGATATCGTTTTCAGCCCAGTACCTCTCAGCATGTTCCTCTGGTGCAGACAGCTGCAGCATCACCATTTCTCAGGAGACATCCATCTCCTTGGAACCCCCCAGTAGTAACAAATTGCTTAGGGCCATTTCTGTTGGAGTAGTCTTTGAAATATGTACTTCTGCAAATGATTCTGTTTTCTTTTCATACACATTTTTCTTCCTACATTTGCTGTTTCTTAGTATCATCAGTGACTAAATAAAGGCTATATAACCCTCATAACCAAGTTCCATTTGGACCGGGGCATGCTGGGTCCAGAATTCCCAGGTCCAGGATTGCAGACACATTGCTATGGCAACAAAGCAACATCATAAAGATACAGGCTGTGACCTCACGGAAGCATCCCAAACAATTGAGAAGTGGATAGAAAAAGCCGTATTGTCAACTAAATAGGATTTGATCGTGGACAGAAAGGAAGACAAGAGCTGCAAATTATATTTTGTGTCCTTCGGATGATTTTCTTTCCAACTTTGCTTCCCTGCTTTGCAAACTGCTAAGATCTTTTTAGAAGCTGGAAATCTGTTCTTAATCCAGTCAAGTTAGGCTTAACACAAGCAGAGTATAACAAATGAATAAAAGAAACGCGCCTCCTCTATAAGTACTTCTCAAAGTTTACTAGAGACTGATGATTTTCAAATGAACTCAGGCACTTTTAACTAAACTTTCATCGTTATTTTAATGTTTCTCTTTCCTTCAGTGCTAAAAGGTACTGATTACAGATCTAATCACCAACCAAGCAGTCCAACAATATCCCCAGTAAGGAAGAAAATAATATTTCTTTGAGCTAGAATAAAAGTGACAAATTTGACTAAAAAATGGCAAATGACAAATAGGCAAGTGGACAAAGTACTTTAAGAACTTTTAACAATTGAAGAGACAGACAGAAATTGTTGAGGTTATGTCTGTTAGGTGTAAAGAGAATCTAAAGCCCAAATGTTCCTTTCTTTTTTAGAAGTTTTCAAACATCCTAGACCTTCTATGATCTCTCTAAATGAAAAAGCTATCAAATTATTTCCATCCATATCTGTTGTACAGAACATACTTTGCACAATTCAATGTGAGGAGTGCAGCCCATGACCTAATTGCAACGACCTCATGCATCCATGAATCTGGCTCCTTTCCATGAGCGTGAATCATTCACAAACAGGCCTGGAGCCCTGTGAATATGTACAACCAGTTATTTTTAGCAACTACTTATTTTTTTCAAAAAATCGTTGACTTCTCTGTTGAGTCCCTTGGGTTCTCCTGCTCTCAAATGCCAGCAGCCTCTGGTGCCAACAGCCGCAACTCTGCTGTGCTGCCTTGCCAGTCAGCAGGGTAGGGCGGTGAACAGCCACTCATAGCTTTCAGTGCTAAGAAGTATAACACAAATAATTTGTGACATCTGAGAGAGACTTGTTAAGCCCGGGCAGCTCTGGATTGTCAGGAGTCCCTCTCTATCATTAGGAGTAACGTTTTCTCTCACTTCCAAAAATGGTAATGAAGCTGGAAAAGAGGGCTGGTTTGTTCTGATGCGGTGATAAAAGTGAGAGATTTGCTATGTTTGCACATCATGCTTCTATTCTTGAAATGACTGTTTTATGAACAACGGTGAGGAAATTAAACAGGATTTGAATTTGCCCTTCAGGTTATAAACAGCTCTAGTATTTACAATGCACTTTGCACTCGAGTCTGTTGTAGCAGCAATGTTAACAGCAGCTAAATTAAAGTTGCCTAAAGATTTCCATTAGCCCATGCAAAAGATATTTTTAAGTACGTGTGTATATAATCTTTGACTTGCATGAAAAATCAAATAGTTATTTGTTGTAATACTTTCCATATTCATTTTTAGATATATTAAAAAGAAGCTCAAGATTCTCGCTGTAGGTCAGCTTATGGCTCCAGTTTTTTATCTTTTCTCCTTTTTCAGTCATTTTTTTTTTAAGGTTGAGAATTGTAAGAAAGCTCTGGTGCGAGACCAGTACCTAGATTTGCAGAAGGCTCAGCACAGAGCACCAGCTAAGCAGAGAGCACTGGGAGAAGCTCAGTATCTCCAGCCTCCTAGTGCAACAGTCTCTGGTTGATAAATGGAGTCTTAGGGTCCTTTCAGTGACTTGCTGAATTGTTATCTGAGACAAAAGAGCATGTACTTCCATTTTTATCCTGTGTGAACAGTGAATGTTTGTAGAACGTTTGGCTTCTTTGGTGATGTGGTTTTTAGCCTTTTTTTGTCTTTTTTTTCTTTTCTGTTTTCTTTTTTTCTCCATTTCTCTATTTCTCTATCTCTCTTCTCCTCTTTCTTTTTCTTCTCCTCTTTTTCTTTTCTCTTTTTCCTGAAAAATAAAGAAAAGATAATAGATTATTCTTCTATACTTCTAATAGCAAGACTTTCAGATACACCTGGTTCATTATTATAGGTATATTTCAAAAGTGTAAATGAGCCTCTTTTTCCAGCTCTGAAGCAGTGCCTAAACGTAGAGTTAAGAAATTGAATTTGACCTGTCCCACAATCTAGACTTTAGCATAACTCAGCTGCTTTGCATGAAATTAGTCTTGTTGTATAAGCAGACTTGCCTTGTCAGGTGAGAGGGAGGAGTGGGCAAAAGACCTATCTGTAGCTGATCCTCTCAGACTTATCAAAGAGAGTAATCTCAAGCATGATTTCTAGTGTTGGATATCTGCCCATAAACAGCAGGAATCTGGGTTGCTGAGAATTTGAATATGCAGAAGAGATTCAGAGATGTACCCTGAAATTCATAAACTTCACCATTTTTTCACCATCAAGAGCAGTAGCCTTGACCCATACATCCTGAGAAGTCTTTCTGTCCAAGCTTGGGTGCCTCCCCTCTCACTCAAGAGTTCATTTTCATTTGCTATTTGAATATCTAATATCTTGATGAGCTACATAACTGAGAAAACAATCAATACTTTCCTCCTTCTATCACTGAATGACTTTTTTTAAAATTAGAGTTGTTTCTATGCTTCATTTAACAGATGCAGAAATGGGTGTACATTGCTATTCAGCCTTGAATCAAGGTACCTTTGCTCCAGCAGCCTGCCTCCCACCACAAGCATTTCTGGAGGCCATACAAGAACTCTGGTACATGTAAATGTAAGGTAATTCACTTTCCACAGTTGGTCTTATCTGCATTTCTAATAGATCATGACTTAAAGCTTAATTATTAAAAATGCTCTCAGAGCTAAATTTAAAAAAAAAAAAAAAAACAACACACAAAACAAAAAGAAAACCTGGAAACTTTAGCACTGAGGTAAATAATCAAAGTGATTTTGATATTTGTTAAACTTTTGATAGCAAAAAACACCAATCAGTTTGGGTCCTTGGACCCATAACTATCCTTTCCTGTAAGTTCCATTGCTTCTGTACTTGCTGTTATAGCAACAGACACTTTGCATATTCAGTTAACATTATTTGATTATAAAATGCAATAAGCGATTACTTCACCATTGCAGGTTTTGCTGCTAATAAGCCTCAACTTTCCACAGCCAAAAGATTTACTGGAATATTCCTTTTTAAAAAGCTTACCTAAACTAACAAAGCACTTCTAGCTTGCATTTGATATGTTTGGTCTCTGTGGTATTCTTCACAAAATCAGGTTAATCTGAGACTGTTAGTTTGGCTTTGGTCCCCCTCCTCAGAGTAGTGACATGGAAGGAGACTGTGTATTCCTGAAACACTGATGGAAGTTGTACATAGAGGAAATGCTGCATTTCCTTTGTTCTTTGTATGTTCTATAAATATTTAATGTGTTTGTTAAAGCTGTGTTATTTCTGGAAGTATGCCTACTCTCTTGTTTAATTTTTCCTGAATCCTTCATTTGCTGTAGGTAGCTTGGGATACACAGAGATTTAGCATTCCATACTTATGCTTTGCTAATAGACTCCACATGAAGATTGGGAATGTAAACGGGCTGCGAGAAACAGAGAGGGAAATTTTTAGCACTTCTAAAAAAGGTCTGGACTTAGAGTCCTTCGGGTGAAAGACATTTCTATTACTCATACTTATGACTTTCCATCCTTCTCACAGAAAAAAGAATGAGAAAGGTCATCAGAGCTTCCTAAGCCTGATCAGATATCAGAACGGTCCTGCTGAGTTTTGCATCTTGACACTTTGAATTACAGCAAAAGAATTTTTAGCAACATTCTCTTCTTTTTCCATCTTTTTATATTCATTTATCACAGCTAGTGATTGTTCCTGTCTTCTTTTGATCATAGCCAACTTCTTTCCCTTGGGAGAAAGTATTTCGTAATATGAAAAAGTTATCCATTTGCTTCTGCAATTAAATATAACCACTTTGTTTCCATTTTCTTGCCATAATGCTCCTAACACATTCACCCTGCCCAGCTCTGAGTGAACATCTGTAATATTTTACCGATTATGGCATATTTTTAATATTATGTCAATATGTGCAAGAAAGATGCGTAAATATCAGACAGAATAATAAATAAAACTTTATGTCTTTGCATACACAGAGAAAAATGAGTAAAAATGCTGAACTGCTTTCCGAAGTGACTCACTCCTTGTACTCCATTCAGCTTGAATGACAGGTCAGCCAGTGAGAGTTTGGATCACAAACACAAGGTTATTGAAGATGATTTTTAGAGTGGCTATTCTTTAAAGTCAGTGCATGGGCCCATGTTCCTGAAGTGCTTCTGGAAATTCTACTTGTGTTTTTATTTTACATTCTCTTCTACTGTTTGTTTACATATTCATATGGACGAGTTAGTGAAAATGAATTATGAATAGCAATTCTCTGTACTTTCAAATATAATAGTAACACTGTTTTGAAAGGAGTTATGCCCTCCAAAAAAAGTACTCCTTCCCTTCAGCAGCTCTTTTACCTCAAGGCCTCGTATCTTTGCCTGGAAATTCAGCAGTGATGCTGGTGTGGTAACGCCCACTGGGAGTCACTAGAAAAACACAAAAAATCTGGGCGTGAGTAGATTTTCCAATGCAACTGGAAAAAGAATGATTTCACCTTTTGCTGTGTACAGAAGAAAAGTAGTTTAAATGTGTCCTTAAGCCTCAGAATCATGGGGTTTCAGGATGTATTTTCCATGATTATTGGCATCTTCAGGATGAACAGATAGTATAGAGGATATTTGATACAACACTAGATATGTGTAGGGTGAGATTTTGATGGCACTAAAAAGTAGTGAAAAACAATTTATCTCTGGAGTAGTCCAACCAGAAGAAATAAAACTTCTTGCAATATAAAATGCTGAGCAGAAAGTATAAGGCTGTCTGTGTATGTCTTCTTGTGTTTGAACTTCTTCTACAAGGTAGGAAAGGTCAAGTGTATATTCAGAGTCAGGAGGCTGACTGATGCAGTAAACCTCAAGGCCCTTTCTTCTCTTTCCAAAAAACTGAGCATAAAACCCCTGCAACTCCCCAGAAAATAAAGGCCTCAGAGAACAGAGACCAGAAATATCTGATCTCCCCAGGGATTCAACTTTTTTATTTGTAGTGATGATATCTGTAAGAAAGCAAGGCAATGACTGATTCACAAACCATAATGGGAGTTTCAAGTATTTGCCCAGTGAGTTAAATCCTCAGGTGATTGCTACAAGTCTTGGCAATTTCTCAATTATTTTTATTGCAGTTTTAAAATTCATCTATGCTATTTCCCATGTGAAAAACAAAGGTTTCTTGTGCAGTATTAACATTCTCCAGCTTTGTATGAGGTCCCACATATCAGACTGGAGACCCCAATGAAAAATCAATGTGTTCCTTGTTTCCCTAAGACAGAAATAGTCAGGAAAGAACTTTGCCTAAAAATTCATCAGTTTAGGGTCCTGGCTCTATATCCAAATGTCTACCAACATTTTAACTGAGAGCAAGTATTTAAAAATCATCTTCTCCTGTAAGCTTAGCAATCCAAATTGAAGTAAAAAGAGCTTTAGAAGTAGTTAAGAGCTCTGCCTCCTTTAGCAGTGCCACATGAAACTATTCAAAGTAGACATCTCTTAGAGTCAACAAAAGGTTCTGCTGTCAAGAGAGGAAGAGAATCAAGCCATAAAAGAGGAAAAAAAATTGTTTTGCACTAAAATTTGTTGGCTGTTGTCATATTGGAGTCAGAGCCTGTTTTCCTTTCCATCCACAAGTAGATGACACTAATGTTGAAGATTACAGCATCGCTGACACAGCCACAGCCTTCCTTATTATCCCAGTTTATACAGCAGAATATCCCACAAGTGCACAGGCCCTTTAAAGATAGCGTCATGGAGAATTTCCTTCAATAAAACCTTATAATAGAATCATAGAATCATTTGAGTTGGAAGGGGCCCTTAAAGGCCACCTAATCCAATTCCCCTGCCATGAACAGGGGCACCTATATCAGGTGCTCAGAACCCCATCCAGCCTGACCTTGAGTGTCTCCAGGATTGGGGCATCCACCTCCTCTCTGGGAAACCTGTGTCAGTGCTTCACTACCCTTATTGTTAAACAAAACAAAACAAAACAAAAAACCCTTTTCTTATATCCAAGAAATATGTAGTTTGAAACCATTTCCCCTGGATACAGTATCTCCAGGGGTTTGTGTCATTTCTCTGCATTAATCTAATGCAGGAGAATCTTCGAAATGTTTTAACAATTCTTCATTTGTGTTATTATAATGCTTTTCAATGTTAGGATACCACAAATATTTATTTGTTTTTTATTTTGAAGGGGTTTTATCCAGATCTTCTTGAATGTAATGAGACGTTTTTTTCATTTACCTTTATAGTGTATTTCCATCAAATTCAAAACATTCTATTCAATGCCCTCTGAGCGTGCCCCCTTAAAAAAAAAAAAAAAAAAAAAGTGATTCAAATATAAATATTTGTAATGACTCACCTTAAGAAACTGAAAGAATTACATCATTTCAAACCCTGCCCACTCTTTGTAGTTTTTACTGGACTTCCAGTCTGCCATCAGGAATCTGAGATCACTTTATTTTCCTGCAAATTCTTAGCTCTTTTATAGTCATTTGTGCCAGTGTTTGAACTGCAGAATCTCGATTTGGACATTCTGGCAGATTTGTACTGAACAATATCTGTAATCCCTTTCAGTATGTGTTTTGTAAGCTGAAAGAAAGGGATTTTTTAACATAGGCAAAATTTTACAAAGGTTCTTACCTAAAAAATTTCCCCTAACACAATCCTCTTTAAAAACATGAAACCCAGCACCAAACAGACACTAATTCAAATTTGTAACAAAAACAGGAAAAAGTGGGAGTGCCAGTGGATATGCGTAAGTCTCAGAATGAGCCAGGCAACTTAATAACACCATTTATTAGAGAAGCCTTAAAGGTAATCCCTTTACAGCTATTCAGCAGAACACTGATATTTTTCTGAAATCTGCTTGGAAACAGACAGGATTTCTTGAACTAAATGTGAACAGCTTTCTAGTAAATCTCATTCCCCTCCCCATCTTTTACTACCAAATGCTACAGACCTTGATGCTCCACCATCCTCTCCATCCTATCACTTGATGGATGAGGTGAAACTGCTGCTCTGAAATAGGGAGGGATGGAAAGGTGAGTAGGCGATTCTCTACAGCTCTTCTACTGATGGCATGGCAAGAGAGCTTGTTAATGCCACAGATTCTTTTCCTGGCACTGTATAGTGGTAATTCAGGTAAACTGCTGACTTTGTGTGGCTGTTAATTTCTGCTGTGTAGATTTGGGTTTCAGCTGTATGGGTACAGCAACAAACGTGAGGGAGACGAGCACATAATGCAGCTGGCTTTGTGTGGGCATTGTTCCCTCATATTTTCTTCACATTTAGCAATACTTGTGTTCCCATTCATGGAAAGTTGCATCTCAAATACATGAAATGTCCCCACCATCCCACCTTGCGTGTAAGGCCATGGCTGAGTTGTTAGTGTGTGGTGAACCCTCATTGCTGAGAGCAAGGAGTGGTGGTTTGACAGAGCTACAGAGAAATGTAGTATGACAGGAAACTATGATCTTGTTTAAACTTGAGAAAGAGTGAATTTCTGTTTTAAAGCACTTTATCTAAACAGCGCTTAAGGAAGGAAATCTTGTGAACTCTTGTTAAAAACCTATAGCTATAATTTAACAACTCCTTTCATCTAGCATGAAGGGTTTTTTTTTTCTTTTTTTTTGCCTTGAAGAAACAAGGATGCAGTGTTCTCATTTGCATGTACTGTATCAGGGAAACAAGGATATTTTCTGGAATGCTCTTTTCACTTTTAAATACTTATGATTCTCTTGAATTGTTGGGACTCTTGAAGATCACCACAGAATTTGTCCTCAAAAGAGAGTAGGTCTTCTTTACATATGAACATTGTCTGCTGTTATTTGGGCTTAAAAATATAAGGGGGTGCCTGTACTCTTTATAAACATTCTGAAGTAGTTTAATCCAAACAATCACAGACCTACAAGGATATCAGATTTCTCTAAAGGTGTCCATAAGCATAAGGCAAGACTCTGAAGAATATAATCATTCATTTTAGAAATTTGCACTGAAACATTACACAACTGTTCTATGGTTGGGAAAAAAAAAAAAAAAAAAAAAAAAAAAAAAAAGAATATGATGGATCCAAAGGATTTTTTTTTTCTTCAAGTCAGTGCCTACTTTAGTGTGGGATAGTGTACTGATATGAAAGCAGAGGTGTGAGCCAGTGAAGTCACTAGTTAGTGAATCCTTCAAGACACTATCAAGCCTCTCCCATCAGGAATTGGCAAGGCTCTGGAAGGGATTTTTAATCTGGTGTTTGCCTGGGACTTGTTTCCCCCAATGTGCTATTTTTGGAGTGGTTGAAATGTTGCTGGTGGTAGGGGCGTCTCCCCCAGACAGTTGCAGGACAGAGCTTCTTTCTTCCTAGCAAAACTGCTTTGCAACTTGACCTCTGGGTAGCAGCATTGTTTTTGTCAGTGTGGAACTGAAAAAAATCTCACTGATTTTAAAACAGTGATGGCAAGATGGCTCTTCCCCTTCATGGCTGGACTAAAAATTTTCAAGGATCTCTGAGGACTGGAAAGTTTTATTGAGCCTTCCCAGAAACCTTATCTGCTTGCTAAAATAAGTTATATGCTTCTCTTTTAGTAATCTATGATTAAAAAGTGGAATAATTCTGCTTTATTTCTGAATATTAGCTTTTATTCAGGGATTTAATGTTCTCTAAAAATTACTCCTTTGCCATGTATGTTTAGACTTTTCTGATTCTTCCTGATAAAACTGATGCTTACCAACACTGTATCTGCTATACACATAGCCTGTCCAGTGACTTACAAGTTATTTCTGTAAAACAACCCTGATATACCTGAGACGCCCAAAGTTTCTGTTCGTATCTCAGTAGCAGCTCCATCTCAATGAATTATGGAGAGGAATGTGTTGATCATTTTCCAGTTTTTGTGTGAAATGCAGGCTTTCCACACCCTGGTCTTAATTCTGACTTGTGTTCTGTTTCTGCCTTGGATGTTCAGGTGACTGGAGACCACATTTTCCAACATGTCCCTCTTTGTTCTCCTGCCATCTTTTCATCAATTGAATTTTATTTCATTTTGGCCTGAGGAAAATTAAGTCAAAAGAACAAAAGTCATCTTCCCAAATATGGTGGACAGAATGGGAGGAGGATGTTATTCATCTTGGAAATATGTCAACTATAACCATCTACATGCTCTGCCTGGCTAGTGCCATTATTAATTTTGTTAGGATTCCTTTGCAGAATGAATCCATACAGTTCATATATACCACACTGGAAATATCCCCCTTCTTGTGGTTTTAGCAGGTTTCCTGTATTTCAGTATGTTTTAGGCTATTTTTCTTCCTCTCGCCATAGAGATTTTACTTCCAATTTACTCAGGAGTTGTTGACATGAATTCCTATTCATTGTAACTTTACAGTGAGCATTTCAACTTGTCTCTATTCAGATGTTAGATTTCTTACAGTTAGAAGTAAATTGGCTCTACCTGATTGTTTCTCTAAGTACACAGAAATACACATATTTTAAGTTAAAATTGATTCTTTGTACTATAGATTTTTTTGATATGTGTGATTGGTGCCTGTTTCAGCAGTCTTTTATATGCACTGTGGGACTGGGACCTTGTTGATTGTGCTTTCAAAATAGATCATAGTATGAATGTCACAGCATTATTGAAAGACACGAAGAGAACTCTGAGGTTTTAGTGAAACTGGATGGATTGTTGTTGCATAAGTGAAGAACATAGAAGTTGTCAGTGACTACATTTTCCCTTTCCTTTGCTTCTGGGTGGGCAGAGCCTCAGAAGGGCAACAAAAGGCCGCTAGCTCATCATTTAAAAGCTCAGTGAAATATTGACTAGTACATGTCCTGAAAAAGCAGAGTTTCTGTCATCTGACAGCCTCTTGCAAATTGAGACCCAATGTGCTGGGCAACCTCACATGGGAGGAAGAAGAGGAGATGCTGTAGAGTTGCATTATGCCCTTGTAGAGTGGTAAAGGTTTCAACTCATCACTGAGGCATGAGGGCAAGCCAGGGAAGGATCATAAAATGCTGTCAGTTGCCAAGAGTTCAAAGCCCTTTGGCTGCTGTCCTTTTCCCCATTCCATCCACATAGCATAAAGAGTTACCTAAACTCTGGTTGCCAACTATGGAGTTTAACCCAATGATCAGGTGGTAGAGGGTTTCCATAGGGCAGGAAGTGATGCAGGCTTCATCAGCTAAATAAAAACTTCATTTACAGAAGGGTGCAACAAGTTGCTATCTTCTTTTGTTACTTCACTCTTGTTTTCTAAATACTTAGCAACTGGATGACCTGGAAGTTAATACTCCCTGTCAAAGAAATTAGTATCTGAATCACTGTTCTCCAAAGCATAACAAGAAAGAACCAGGGTTTCTGGGAAAGTTCTTTTTCTACACTTGTCACACATTATTTCTTTCATTGATATAACAGATTCATTGCTGCTTTGAGATATTTTTCTTTACTTTCCTTCAGGCTATGCATTTTTTATTAAAAGTGAGTGAATAATTTATTGCAAATTGCTTATTAGAAAAGGTTTACTCTATTCCATTCAGTCCGGGATAATATATTTTCAAACGATTATTCAAATTATTATTCAAACAATCCTCAGATAGTTTCAATGAAAAATTATTGGTCTAAAGCTTACTTGGAAACATATTTGTCACAAAAGACATGAAACTGCTGAAGAGCATTTTCAAGTATTTTCAAGACTGTAGGTTGGTTTGGAGTAGGAGAACAGGTCTCTCATTTTATTCCACGTCTTGACTGGTTGTTAACCAGTCTGTTATTGGTTTAATAATGTAAACACTCTTGTGTTTTACAACATTCACTTTTTATAAATATTCTCCACAATTCAATGAAAATGTGCTATTTCTATAAACATCCCTGCTATTAAATTCATTTGAAGTGATATTCACTGGTAAATAAATGTAGATGGTGCAAAAAGACATGAAAGAAAAATCCCCTGGGGAAAGAGCAGAAGAAGAAATCACAGAGATAACACATCCTTTGGAAGTTTTTATATAAACAGACCTACAGATTTCCACATATTTAGCCACTGTAGAAGATTAAAACGTTTGATGTGTGGTTACCATTGCACATGAAAGCAAAAGGTAGTCTTTCAGTTGTATTTGGTCCTTATGATTCAAATGCTGGCAGTCACTAAAAACCTAATTTAATGATCATTCTATAACATCTTCAAGTACTGCATGGAAATTCCACCTCTCCTTGCAGGGCTGTTCTCTCCCTCTTTCTATGGTTCCATGTCTGTAGGCCCATTCTTCGCAAACCCTCATGTGCTACATCTCCCTGTTTGCTGTCTGGAGCTGCTCCCATTGGTGCAGGATCTCAACATGCCCATAGCTGCTTTGCTTTTCTTGGCCCCAGTGGGCAATTTGTTTAAGCAACACAATTACTTGCGGCTCAGTCAGCACAACAAGCTGAACATGCTGCTAGTCTCAGGGTTCCCAGAGGCATGCCCCTGATACACCACAAATACTGATGCCTTTCCAAATGTTTGCAAGGTGTCACTCTAAAGCCAATCACAGGTCAAAGTTTCCTGCTTTCTCCCATCCCTCCCCTCAGTGAGCCAGCTGGATCCAGCTAACCCACAAGGCAGGCACCAGCCCTCCAGAGGACAACTGCTCTCTGAATCACAGAGTCACAGAATCACAGAATGGCCAGGGTTGGAAGGGACCTCAAGGATTATGAATCTCCAGCCCCCCTGCCACATGCAGGACCAACAACCTCCCCATTTAATACTAGACCAGGCTGCCCAGGGCCCTGTCCAATCTGGCCTTGAACACCTCCAGGGACGGGGCATCCACAACCTCTCTGGGCAGCCTGTTCCAGCACCTCACCACTCTCATAGTAAAGAACTTTGCAGCTTTTCTGTAATGTCCTATCATTTAGTGCTCTCAGCTGGGCTTTCTTTTTCTTGGAGAAGTGAGCTATGATATCCTGGGGATTTATCACTGAATCATCATTTCTTCTTATCTCTTCCTGTGAGGAAGACTCTTGGCATGAGGTTGGTGGCAGGTCACAAAGGACATGAGTCACTTTTACCATTCTTGGTTAGCATGGTGCCCTCAGATAAATGCTCCTCATCCCTCATTTTCCCTGTGCTCTGAGGGAAACAGAGATGTAATTTCGAGCATAAAAGAAGATTCCTCTTGAACAAATTTTTTTTGCTGGCATTTCTGGGGGCACAGCTACTCCATCAGGGTTGAGCAAGAAATATGTGTATGGCCCTGAGTGGTGGAGGAGTTTCGTTGTGTTCAGAAAGGATGCTGTATCCAAGCAGTTGGGGGAAGCTGCAGAAAGAACTTTTATTTCTTGATTAATCCTTGCAACGTGAGCCTCTGAGAAGCTCACATCCACAGAGCAATGCAGCACTGAAAGTGGCCAAGTGCATTAGGAAGAGCACAGGAAAGGCAGGAAGCACAGAAGGGCAGGAGGAAAGGGAGGCTGTTTGTTTCCTGAATAACATTAGGACAATATGGTTGCTCAGAATAATCTGAGCATTTGCCAAAGAAACAGTTGCAGCCATCCACAAATGCTGTGTGATGTTGCAGAGAAGATGATGGAGAATAACAACTTACCTGTGATAGACGTCAGAGGTTGCACCCACCTCCCCCACTGACCCAAAATTCTCTCTTAGGCTTTTCCATTTTGTCAGGAAAAACAAGACTTAGAGCAGGCCTTCAGTCATGCTGTGGTTGCTTTTTAAATTGAAAATAGAGTGGATACTTTGCCTTCTTCCTTGTGTCAAGCTGCAACAGTGCTGAGCCAGCTTGAGGTGAGGTGCAGCATTGCAACTAGCAGCCTCACTTGAGTGGACATAGGCAGTGCAGCAATAGATGCTCTCCGCAGGACTGCAAGATGCTTAGGGTCCTTAGGGTCAGTGATCCTTCCCTGCTCCTGTCCACTGTGAGACCCAGCTGGTCACAGATCAGGTTGAACCATGTGTGTAATAGAGGAGTCATCTCACTACCAGTGGTTTCACAGATCCTCCTATTTTCAGTGATGTGAACAATGCTATAAATGCAGTTAGCATGAATCTTTTTTAAATCGCGAGAGGAAAAATCAGGAAAATTTTACGAATGCTTCCTGGCACAAGTGCATAAAATAAAAGAGCAGACGTTTTTCATATCTTCATTCTTTTAATGAGCCTAAGTGCAAGACTGAGTGCTCAGAACAGATTTTGGATGGAGATTTTCGAAGGAGTCTAGTAATTTCAGTATTCATTTCCCAGTGAAAGCTCCAGATACACAGAAGAGTTTTCTAAGGGTAATCACTGCTTTCCAGCATATTACAGCCTCTCTCTTTTCAAGGATGGCTTTTTTAATGCCCTCTCCTTGTTCCTGAGACTCAGGTTTACTTCTTTTGTTCTCTTCCTCACTCCGCCCCTCAAAAAATAATGCACATCTGTTAACCAGTGTGCCTCTGTTAATGCAATATGAAATACAGAGAACAGATGATACAGTGCACTATGTGATAGCAAATGGTCATCAGAGGCAGTGAGCCTGTGCAGAGAGTTTCTAAGTTTAGCTGTGTAGCTAAACCAAGTGGCATCTCTTCTCTCCAGACAACTTACAGCTTAAAAGGGAATATGGACTCAAGCTTGAGAAAGTCATTCTGAAATGTCTAGTATCTATTTTATGCACATACTCTACTTTCCGTTATGCAGGGAATTGTTTAATATTCCTGTTTGATTTAACAATTACTAGAATGCACAACAGCCTTTTTCACCTCTGTTTAATCTGAATGTTCCCAGTTGGTACTCATTTCATCCAAGCTTAATAAATTTATTTCCTCCACTGCCCCATCTACTCTCAAGATGAAAAGAAGGTATAAGATATGAAAACTCACAGCTTTGGGTCCAGAGTCTCCTTTTGATTTCTATATACATGCTTGTATCTGTGCAACCTTCACATGTACCTTCTGAAGATGCACCTCTTGTTAATGTGCAAGGCACATGTTTCACCTGGCAGATCCTTCTTTAATTTCACATCCACCAAAGGCAGTATTCCTACATGAAATCATTGCCCAAGCCAGTGGTTAAACTTAATTCCTTTCTGTGTTTGTGGCTTTGGAAGATATATGCAACTATATGTGAGCTAAAAAAAAATAAAATTATTTCCAAAGTTATTTCAGACAGCTTAAAGCACTTTGCTTTTGCTTCCAAGAATGTAGCTCCAGTCAGAGATCAAGCATGGACATTTTCAACTCAAAAGATAAATATTTGGAAAAATAACCCAATGCTGAACCTAACAGTCTCAGTACTTGATGACACTGTGTCATGGGGGCTCAAAATATGCTGTAATACAAATAACAAAGGCATAAGCCATGCTATGGTGGGTATCTCTCATACTGCAGTGTTCTGCAGGATCCTTGTTTTGTTCAAGTGGGAACTGAGTGCAAAGCAGAAACAGATAAATAAATTATAACAATCCTAAGCAGAGGTAGTCTCCTAGGTCTGCTCATTTTGGTCTAAACAGATGTTTTACATAGCCTTATTTAAACGACATGCAGACAAACAACTTTTTACGCAGATACTGTCCCTCATGCTGGGTGCAACTGGGATTTAGGTGGGGGCAATTCAAACCCCACACCCCCTGGTTCCCTTAGCAAGGCTCTTTGAGCTGTGTCCTTCTCTAGGTATCTAAACATGACAGCCTCTGGTTCCTGAGAGATTGTCCTCTTCTACACTTCATTTGGGCCAGCCAAAGTAAGCTTCCTGCTTTTGAAAAGGTATGAAAAGAATAAGCACTAAATTGTTCTTCTAAGATGAGGAACAGGATGGGGAAAGGAAGTGTTACTGAAATGTTTTGGTCTTGCTGATCATGGTGGCACTGTGAAGCAACCTGCTGACCCCAAGCTGGTGGGAATGAATGCTGACTGTGCATCAGCATCACTGCCATTACTTTCTGTGATTATGGAGAGCTGCTGGAAGAACATGGTCATGGCCCAGCCCAGAAGCGTGGGGCTGGTGTCAGGTTGTGTTCCTAGCTCCTCACAGAGCTCTGAGCATCCTCGGAGCCACATGACCCACCAGGCAGGATGGTTGCCTCTGACGTCTCCCAGGAATCCTGTTGGGGGTTAGATATCCTGTCAGTCTTATTTCTGCCCTACCAGACAAGATGCTGGCTGCTTTGCATCTTTCTTGAATGAATTTTTCCTAATAGAGATGTCACTTCAGAAAATTGTTTTCTGACAAATGTCTTTTTTTTTTTTACCACATATCTAAAAACAAAAGGAATGACTGAACCTGGAATAAATGACAAACACAAGAACGGACGTAATTCTGAGCATTTCACATGTGCCTCAGTACCATGAATCCCTTATTTGTGACAATGGCAAATTGTATAGTGCAATGTATGTGGCAATATACAGTGAGAGGGAAAGTTAAAACCACACCATGTGGTATAATGTCAGGAAGGTTAATCTGTGTGCATAGATACAAAAGAGTAGGAGAAATTCCAGAGAGGGAACTCTGGGAGGAAACAGATTGAGACCAGCCTGAGCTTGACCCTGAAGTTTTTATCTCAGGACAGGTCTCATCTGGGCAGAAGAAGCAATAAGGCATGATATATGGATGTCCCATCTCTTCTCCATGCTCTAAGCAGTTTTTGGCATGACAGTATTGGGCACAGAGCCTGTCATGTCTGTCAACTATACTGGGGCGCTGGCCAGACTCAGGCACTGGGCAACTGTTGATGTCCCACTGCATCTTTTTATTGGTAAACTGCTTTCAGTAGACTTGAATACTGTTGGCAAGCTTGGTTGTGACTGGACAGTCATGCTTAGTTATGGGTGCAGTGATAAGCAGACAGACAGACTATGTGGTCTCATGTGCCTTGTTTCCTTTGGAAACTGGGCTAAAAATAACACAGTGATGAATAGGGCTTAATTGAGAGGCACATTGCAGAAGCAGGCTGATGGAGACTGCAAATGAATGTGACTGTCCCATTGTTATTTCACAAGTCTGAATGTCAGAAAATGCCCCTCAGAATATTTCTAGCCATTTGCTCACTTTTGAAGCAGAGCATACAGATGGGTCTCCAGAGCTGACTGTTCTCAGTGAAAACTAACATCTTGGTAATTTTAAACCCTGAAAAACCACTGAGAACTCCAGCAGATCTGGGATGAAGTCCAGTAGTATCTTAATCCTTTTTTTCTTCTCACAAAAATCCCAAAGATAATAATTGGATGTTATGATTAAATAAACAGGACTGCTGCTCTCAGTGCTCCTGACTACCTCTAAAAGCATTCATACGAGTTCATGATCTTAGAGCTTCCTAGCTGGAGAGGTATTCAAGAGGTCTAGCAGCAAGAGGACAGAGGTGAAACTAAAACACAAACTATTTCAAAGAAAACTGGAAGCATAAATGATCCTAGTTAAAAAAATAATAGGGTAGAGATCAATACAGAATAATTATGAAGCTGATAGCAGCAATTTTTCCCAGTGCACATTTTTCTCCCTTAGAGGGGGACAGGAACCAGGAGCTGGCTGTTCCGCAGCAGTCAACCTGTGCAAAGGTTTGCATGCACAGGTGCAGTTTGGGCAGTAAACACAAACACAGAGATGATTTTGCATTTAGATTTAGATAGCTGAAGACTTTGGTGTCCAAATGTAAAAACTGCAGAATTTCCTCACACGTGTGGTTTCTGTATTGGTGAGGGCACATTCATTCAACATTTGGACCTTTATGTATTTTAGCTGTTCCTGCTCAGCTATTCAAACAGGAGGAGATAAGAGAAGAAATTGAATATACCTCCAATTAAATCTGTTCATAATTGTGTTTTGCACAACCCCATCCAGTGAACCCCATCCAGATGTTGAAAAAGATTTATGAATTCTGAACAACTAAACTCCACAGTGCTTCCCCGTTCTAAACAAATTATGTTGACTACCTTTGACAAAAGGAGAAAATGAGATCCTATACAATAACAAAACATTAGCAGAACAAGCTGCTCACCATTTGCTGACGATACATTCATAACATACAACTTTGTGGATACAAACAGGAAAACCATCTCCCTCTCCCTCTCCCTCTCCCTCTCCCTCTCCCTCTCCCTCTCCCTCTCCCTCTCCCTCTCCCTCTCCCTCTCTTTCTTCTTCTCCTTCTCCTTCTCCCTCTCCCTCTCCCACTTCCCTCTCCCGCTCCCTCTCCCTCTCTCTCTCCCTCTCCCTCTCCTTCTCCTCTTCATCTCTACCACCAGCACTCATAGGCTTGGGTACAAATCAAAGCAGTTAACACCATACCATTCACTCCATACTGAGAGCCATATGCTGGACATTTTGAGAAGCATGAATATGAAAGGTTGAAAGCTGGTGCTATCAATCCTATTTCATTCTAAGTGAGATGTAGATACTTTACTTCATTTTGCTTACCAGAAATCTTGCAGATACAAGCTCTGATTTACATTAACTGTTCATCTCTTCAGGTGCAAGAAATATCCATGTAAACACGCTCACTAAGATAAAAGTTTAGCCAATAGATTACATCCCTTAGGCCAAGCAGAACATGAACAATCCTGAAGATGATATTTTAGAGCAACATCCATAAGGTGCTGAGTGCTGACTCTGACATTTACATTTACATGTAATCATACCTGGCTCACTCTCCTGCAAGCATATTTTGAAAAGCTCCTCTCTCTGTCTGCTGATTTGGGCTCGTTTATGCAAGAACAATTCCCTCTCTTCCCATGCATGAGACTGTTTCATATAGGAGTGTTTGTGTGCTCTGCCCAGCTGTATATGTTTGAATGCATTGCCAGACAGAGCCATTCCAATGAAATCATTTGACTGTTATTCAGAAGGCTGAAATTTCACCCACTTCATAATTTATTTTACTCTTCACGGAGCCAGTCCATCACTTACCCACTGGAATGTGTTGCCAGCTGTCACGGCATACTAATACTCCTTGGTTAGTGAAACTTCAAAGTCTGGTAAACTGTCCCAGCAGGGGTGGGAGGAATTGGCTGATGAGTTTGGTGTTTCTTCACAACAGCTTGCTTATAAAGAATGCACAAATTCCTGTTTCCCATGCACCACAACAGCCAAACAAGAGCAGAAAACCTGCCTGCTGTCCCTCACCTCTTTCAGACAGAACCCATGAATCTTCCGCAAGACTCTGTATCTGTATGAATCAAAAGACTGTATCTGTGTGAATGAGAGCAACTTGAAGCTCTCATGTCTCCATACTGATATGGGTATTTTCTGCATTAAATATAATATCCTCATCTAACTTATAGGGGAAGGCCAGTTCCAAAAGAAGTGGGAAAGGCAAGAGGAGTTGGCCAAGAGATTCTGAGTGTTGGGCACTTCAGTTTTCCAATAATTTCCAGAGCTCTGCTTGGCCCTTTGGATCCTGTCTCCCATTTCAGAGGTTACACACAGCATCCTTGTGTTATAGAGGAGGGTTTTTTATCACGTTGTGCTAGATGGCTTGCAAAAATTGCTATGGTGGTGGTGGCAGGTGTTCCTCTGTTCACACATTTTGCTCACAGCAGCAGAAGGACTGGAAAGTTTGTGTCAGTAATATGTAGGCGTGAGGAGGTTATAGCAAAGTTAATACCAAAGCCGAGAGAGATATGGGGGATTTGCCTGTGGCCCCTGTGCCTTCAGGAAGAGCAGTGCTTGAAACTTCTGTTGCTCACTCACTCTGGCTCTTGTGTTGGGAATGGAGAGAGGAGGTGAATCTGGAGAAGGGGCCATGTCCTCTGAGGAACAGGGGGAAATCTTTACCAAGTCCTGGGTTTGCTGCCTATGCCAGGCACAATGACATAAGTACTTAAATGCTGTTCTGGGTTTTCCCATTATCTGTCTGCTGTTCCAGAGAGATTAGGTCAAAATAAGGCGTTCCTGCTATGACTACTGAGCTTTTGATCTTAACCTCAACTGTATGTGCATAAGAAGGCTGATAGAAAACTTTTGCCCTTCTTTTGTGATTTTCAGAAGATTAATGATAACTGGTCACCACCTCATTTATTTGCAAGAATAACTTAAAGGGAGCACTGGTTTCATCAGAGGGGTTGGCAACAAGTTCTATGTTACACATAATCTCCACCAGCTGCAAGTGCAGCTATCTGACATACCTCAGTTATGTGACTATCTATTTATCTTCTTCCTTTGCTCTTTTTCTTAGATATTAATATTTCTAAGTAATGTTACTGGGAGAGAGAAGAGAGAGAGAAAAGCAGCCCATTCTTCCTCCCTGCCATTTCCTGCTCTGTATACCTAAATCTGCTCATTTCCCCTTTGACCATCGCTTTCTGGTTGCTCTGTGCAATCCTCCCACTCAGTCCCTTCTGCAGTTTGACACAAGACTCATTTCCAGACTGCATCTTTGTAAATGTTCCCTCGTGGTTAAACATAAATCTCTGGTCTGGTTGTGTTGTTTTTCAGTGAAATGTTAAATACACCAATTTCCAACTCTTGTCTGAGCCACAAAGGAGTGTCATCAAAGCATTATTTCAGGTAGCTGAATTTCTTCATCTTTTATTAGCCTTGATTTATTTGTTTTCCTTTATATATGTTAACAAAAGCTGTGTTTACACTTTTGTGTCTTTCAAGTTGGCTGTGGTGCTTTTATTTTGGGAAGGAAGGACGGAAGGAAGGAAGAAGGAGGCATCCCTTCCTCTTAGAACAGGGGCTGTGCTAGCTTGGGGGCAGCTGTATTTCTGAAAACCTGATTTCATTTCTGAAAAACAGAGTATTTAATGGATGGGCTAATACAGGCAGAGGCTCGTTCCAGTGATAAAACTCTTTTAGAGGCTGTTTTGAAATGTGGTGTCTATTTTTAATATCACTGCACACCTGCGTCCTTGAGGCTTGTTATTGTCCAGGAGGAGGGAAACAAGGTGCGGAGCAGTGAGTATGGACCCATCTGAGGGAGAGGGAATGCCCATCACTGAGGCCAGCTGAACAGTTTTCTTCCCTTTCTTTGGTGAAAAATATTGCTTTTGCTAATTTTGAAGTAAATTTAATTCTTCACAAGTTATGAATTTCTCTATTCCACTTAAAATCACTTTGATGTGACTTATTTTTTTGACTCAGTTATGTCTTGGCCAGTGGAGTACACATGAGAGAGATGTCTTCAGTGGCTTCAGAGCTGTTCCTGCTCATCTTTATCTCTTGATGTTAACAGAAGGTAGGAGAAAGTGAAGGTTATAAGGACTGATAGATGGTATCACTTCACTTCCTTCTTAGTGCTTTAAACAATGGCAAACCTCCAACACAGCAAAAGAACACTGAGAAGAAAAGTTCCCGCATTTCCCAGGAATTTCAGATTCAATACCTACAGCAAGGGTTCTTGCCAAACCCAGCTACCTGTTCTCCTGCTCACCCATAGCAGTCTTGCAAGAGGCACATGAGTTCAGTCCACAAAAAAACAGTATCTTACAGTGGATGCTGAGATTCCCTGTGCCTTCTCCATCTTAAGACCACCACAGTTGCATTTTAAAAACCCCAGTAATCAACCAAACATTCGTACCTCAAGTAGATGTGGCATAAAGCTATGCATAAGTCACACCTTCCTCAACACTAAAAAAAAATGAAGTAAAATAAAAATATCTTGAGAGAGAGAAAAAGCATTCAAATCACCTGGTTATTTGATTTGATTTGATTCATTTTGTCAACCTTTGCTAAGTATTTTTGAGGTGTACAGCTGTAAAATATTCATTACACAGAAAGCACATATACACTATGCAAGTGTTCTGATGACTACGATGGACCAACTCTTTGTTCCAGCAGGGCAATTCATACTGTTGAATCTGCTACAACAATACAGATTTGCACTGTTGTGTCTACTGAACTATTGCATGCCCATTGGATTGGATACAAAACAGTATTTTTCAAAACACTTGACAAATGCTGTAATTTATTTCTACTATGCCCCACAAGTCATAATTACATTCCAATTTTATGGAAGAATATGCTCTATATCCTTTTGATTCTCTCAAACATAATCTGTTCAGTATCAGGCATTCAATTCTGCATTGGTAAATAGCCATTTGGCTGATACAGTCCTGAGAATGTCTGGATAAATGTCTGGATATTTTCAGCTTGAAATTGCTCTGAGCCATTTGCAGCCCAGTCAGAAAGACTTCAGTCTGCTCCCAGATACTCTGAGTTACCAGAACACAATAAGAACAAGAGGAATAAGTGGGCCCCTATCAGATAGATCTATAAAATCATGGGACAGTGGTTGTTTGGGTGATCCTTCACAAAAACTGAAAAACTACAGTGCAACTAAAGCCATACCAGAGTGAAATCGTCACTGAAGGATTCAGCTTCCCTTTCATCTGCCTCCATAGTGTGTCACAGAGCAACTTTCAAAAGTGTTTTTCGAAAGTGTTTGGAGTTTTAATATAAAGCCTAATATGAAGTGCCTAGTAAAAAGTGCCTAGTACTTCTTTCTTATGTCCTCCAGAAAGGGCTCACAATCAATTGTGCATTCTCTTTGCATGGGATGCCTCTTGGAGGTTGATAGAACGTGGATTTTGGATGTTTTCTATGCTTTTTCTTTTCTTTTAACCTTGAGATTATCCCTTATGAACACATGGTATTTCAGACCTCATTGATTAGCTGCTGGCAAGCACTGAGCTATGTGACCATGAATGGCTAGTCAGTAAGAACAAACTGCATTGCATCTTACCACTCTGAAATGTCATTTCTCTTGACATTTGCATGTCACCTTTTAAAAATCACACACAGCCAGAGTCTTGTGAGTGTGTTGATTTTTTTCCTCACTGCAGGGTTTGAGTGGGAGAATTTACTACTCAGCTGCTTTCTCCATGCAGCCATAGCCATTTAGGAACTTCATCTCTCATGAGAGCTCATGCTCTGCTGAATGTTCTGAGCCCCTTCAGACAAGCAGGGACCAGTCTCCTGGTGACCTTGCTCTCCCTCCGTCCACCAGGCCTGTGGTCCCAGTGCTCAATTTATTGATTGTTCATTACGCTTCTGGACAGAGAAAAAGCATTTTGCTTTTCCAAGGTTTCCTGTAGTTCTCGTAAAGTCCTATTCAAATTCCTCAATCCTCCCTTCAGAGGAGACATCTAAATAAAAATAATGACAATGCTCAATGGAGGATATATAATCATTAAAATTTATTCTTTGTGCATGTGAAGATATTACACTGACTTCCTCTTCTTCACTTCTTATTGATTGCAAGTGGCATAAAATTTATTTTACAATGTAGTTTTCATTTATTCTTAGCTGGAAACAATTTGAAGGAGACAAAGAATAAAGCATGAGAAGCGTGTTAATTAATGAGACAGTGGGAAGAGTGATTCAACACAGAGAAGGACCTGGAAGTAATCATCCATATTTTACACATAGTTAACAATTCCCTGAGAAATCTGTGAAGAGTCCACAAGTAACATGTTTTTAGTCATTTACATGTCTCCTGTATGGATTATTTACATAATCTGTCCCTACAGTTTTTCCTTCTCTCATAACATACACTACAAGAAAGACAGGGAGCTGTTGGAGAGGGTCCAGAGGAGGGCCACGAAGATGATCAGGGGACTGGAGCACCTCCCCTAAGAGGACAGGCTGAGTGTGCTGGGCTTGTTCAGCCTGGCGAAAAGAAGGCTGCAGGGTGACCTCATTGCAGCCTTTCAATACCTACAAGCAGGAGGGGAATCAACTCTTTGAAAGGGTTGATAACTGCAGGACAAGGGGAAATGGTTTTAAGTTGAGGGAAGGGAGATTTAGGTTGGATGTCAGGGGGAAATTCTTTACAGAGAGAGTGATGAGGTGGAACAGGCTGCCCAGAGAGGTTCTGGATGCCCCATCCCTGGAGGTGTTCAAGGCCAGATTGGATGGGACCCTGGGGTCTAGTATTAAATGAGGAGGTTGGTGGCCCTGCATATGGCAGGGGGGTTGGAGATTCATGATCCTTGAGGTCCCTTCCAACCCTGGCCATTATGTGATTCTGTAATTCTGTGAACGTATTTTGCACTTGCTGGCATGTGTCATGTCTGATTGTAATTATTTGATTACCATGTTGCATTAAGCAATGCAAATGCTTCATTGTTTTTGTCTAATGCTGGTATGCAAGTTGTAAGTGCTGGCATTTCCAATCAAATTCACAGATCTCCTTAGATTTTCAAAGATATTACTTGGTTCGATACTGAAAAGAGAGAGGATGTGGAAGAAATGAGCTAACCACAGACTGAAACTATTCTTAAGTGTAAAAACCTTGCAAGAGTCACAGCTTGCTCCATTTTTCAATGAGGAATTTTTATTTAGAGACAACTACATTCTATATGCATTGTGACTCCCTTTAAGATGTACACACTTAATACTTCTCAGTACCGTGTTTGTGTTAAAAAATATTCCCTGAGCTATACACAGCAGTGGCAGTGAATGGAACGCAGTCTCCTGCAGAGCCCTTCCCATGTCACCAGCAATCTGACCAAGAGGAATCCAATAAACTTTGGGTAAATGTGTATGCTATTATGTTTCATTATTTGGGTTTGGGTATGTGAGCTTGTAATTAACACCCCAGTCTTGCAAAGATTTATATAAATGCTTAGCTCTACCCTGTGAGTAATCCCATTAGTACCATGTTATTCTGCAGCACGGAGGGAGTCTTCCAAAAAAAGGTTGTCACAGTGTGCATGCAGTAATGGAAATGGTGTTTCAGAATGAATTATGCCAGTAGTAAAAAATAAAATAAAAATACATGGTGAAAAAGCATTGGAGAAATTCCCTCTGAATTTGAATTACTTAAATTTTGTTCCCATCAATAGGGTGGCCTCCAGGGAATGTCACAAAGCCTTAAAGTTCTGAGTTCTGCACTTGACCATGGTAGATAGGTAGTCATCTATGGTCTTAGTTTAGGTTGCTCTATACTCTATGGGTATGACAGGGGAAAATATTACTTAAAGCCTTATATCCTCCAATTTTTGATTAAGGAAGATGAAAAAGTACTCCAGAGTCAGGTGTTACCCTGACTTACACTTTGTATAATCTTACCAGCTTTGGCAGGGCTCTCTGAGGTGTAAGTCAGGAGAGGTTTTGCCTCTTTTTTGTTAGTCCTAGCCCTGTTGACGAAAGCCAATGCATTACTGAGCCTGTATTTATTGCACCAGCGAAAGTATTTGACAGGAGGACAGCGCATGAACAGCTGTGAGTCCCTGCTGTGTGCCTCTTGGAAAGTATGAAAGCTGTGAGAATGCCATGGCCCCCAAGAAACTGTTGGAAAGACTGTCTCCAAGTCTTTTCTCCCTCCTCTTCAGCAACTTGTGCATCCAAAACACTAGGAAAAGACCAACTCTTCATACTGAATGAAAGCTGGAATGCTACTACAAGTCTCTGATGTGTGTTCAGAGACAGAACAAGGCAGAAAAGACAGGGGATGTATTAAAAAGACGGGAACAGTTTTTGCACCTTCAACTTTAATGTTTGTTTTTGTAGTCACTTACTGAAGAATTCCTGCCACTGAAAGCATAAAGGAATGATCTCTACCTTGATGAAAAGAAAGCAAGCTCCTTAACTTCATGTTGAAACTGGACCAGAGGCAAGCACGGGTTGGGTTCACAGCCCTGTTTGGTGCTGGTCACTGTAGCTTTCTCAGTCTGGGCAACCTCAGTACCTTTTGTCCAGAGTTTTGCTTTGTGATAAAAACAAGTACTGAAATCGGTCAATCTTATGCCTAAACCACATCCTTGTGTATCTGGGCATTTATGCCACTGTGTTAAAAACAGTAAGGGCATCCTGATCTTTTCCTCTTCTATTACATTCTCCCTGCTCAGCAGCCACAGATACTGTGGCAGATTATTTTTTGGTAAGGTAATTTCTGTTCTGTTCCTCTTGCTGCTTGCAGTGAACTCTTACATGTTGTTAAAACACTATTGAACAAGTCTCATGTTGTTAGCAATTTGTCATCTCATCCAAACGAACAGTCCAGCCTTTCATACCCATTATAGTCTCTCTGCTGTGTAGATGAGTTTTACTGCACAGTTCACTGTTCAGTGTTTAACATAACCAGACATTTTTCTCTTTTTCATCTTTCTCCTATCAATCTCAATGACATTTTCTTTTCTTTCAATGATGTTGACAGAAAAAATACTATCCCTCCCTCTGCCCTTTCAGCAATCCAGCCTCTCCTTTTCCTGTGCTTTCCTTCACCAAGAGAGATACTTAAGCTCCCACTCTGGATTTTCCATTACATTTTTTTGTCACTGTGCATCCTTCTGAATTATCAAAAGCTTATCTGCTATACATTTATCACAGTCTGAGTGGGAAGTTTTTCTCCAATTTGACTTTTACACTAGGTTAACTGTGAACCTATCAGTGAACCTACTGGTTTGTCTGAATTCAAACTGTTTGCTTTCTGATGCTAATGCATAACTTTGAAATAACTGCTGAGGATTGTTGCTAAATGTCATCACAACAAAAAAGAGAAAGACAGGCTTGAAATAATTAATGTGATTGGCAATGACACTACCTAACACAAGAAAGAAATTAGGAATTCATTGGTTTAATAAGAGGTTTGTTGTTCATTATACATGCGAAAGTACACATGTTTTTCTGTCTTTTACAGCAGGGATAGATGAGTGAAACAAGAAAATCAAAACAAGACAGCTTTCTGCTAACAATGAAAAAGTGTTCTCTTGTCACTCAATTTGTACCAAAAAAAACCCCAACAATCATTACATGGAACTGAAGCTTTGTGCCATTTAAACTGGAGGAGCAATTTACAAAATTACATGTGCTAGATGTTTATATATATGTGACGATCCATAATCTGCTGAAATCCTTGCAAATGCTCCCATTGGTTCCAGCTGGATCACCCCCTGCTTTTAGTTTTCTCAAAGTATTGAGAAACATGCTTTTCTTGGGATCAGGGCAAGAAAGAATGTAGCTATATTTTTTTTCATCTTGCACTTTGTGCAAGTCTAGATCTCAAAGTCAATAAAGTCCCTGGGGATTTTAAGGTTTAGGAGTGAGGCTCCATGCTGTCTTCAGTTAGTGTCTCCTTCTACTTCCCTGTATCATTCTTCCTCTTCACTTTATTCCCCTCCCCATGTAACACCAAAATATTCCACTACCATTTTGATAGTCTTCAAACTTCAGTGCCTTCTAGTTTTGATTAAACTAAGAATAGATCATTCAGCTGCAGATTATTTTGCATTGCTCCTTTCATCCTCTGAAAGGATAGGTAGTCTGAAAATACATTTGTTCTTATAAAAAAGGTCCTTCCTTTATCTTGTAGATAACAAAAATATTAGTGCAGACATTATATCCTAAGGGAGGGGTTTTTATATAATAAATGTCACAAAGAACAAAATCTCCAGATGAAAACTAAATGCATTTTAAGTACAAATTAGATTTGTTTGTGTGTGCACATGGGAGTGTGCAAATCCACATACATACTGAGGAATCTGTGTATGTTCAGATACATATGTGCGTGGTAACCACCTTTCTTTCTTTAAGGAGCCAGGCTCTTTAGAAGGATTTTGTTGTGAAGCAAGATATACCTTTGCAGCATGCTTGACTCACTGTGTTTGGCTGTGTGGGTATTTCTCATCTCCAGTCTGAACAATGGCTACTTATAAGAGGAAATGACATCAATCTTTATCAATAAAAATCAAATGGCATTGAAAGTTACTGTAGAAAAATAATAAGAAAGTGATATTTGTAACTGGGAAAGGAAACATAGAACTGTGAGTTGTCAGTCTTGGTTGTGCCTACAGTATAATATAAGGATGTTGTGAAGACATTTGGTCATTTTTTTAAAACTACCATTTAAAGACAATTAGAAAAGCAATGGATACAGAAAGAGAGGAGTTCAAATAAATTGCTGCAGGCAGGGTTGGCTACAGTTTGAGAGTTTATGTAATTGTTTCCTGTTAATGCTTGCAGTTCAGCAATTTGAATAATGCTCCGTGACATTTCAAATGTCCTCCTTCTGAGAAATTCACTTGAGTCAAGTTTATGGATAGGGATATGAATGCAGCTGCAGGAAAATATACTATAAGGCTGAATCTTTAAACATCTAAGTGAGTTGACACCAAAAACAAATGCACAAATTAAAGGGAGTGAGACTGTACACTGGCTTCTGGCAAACTGAGTTTTTTCCTGTTTCAGGCAAAGTGACAAGTCAGATACCTACAGAGACAAAGAAAAGCTAAGCGGGGAAAGTAATAGTTTTCTGCTGGCAGATTAATCACTGAAAATAATAACTAACTGCCTATTTATGTTACTGATCTATCTGGGAGGTGAAGGCAAGGACATGTTACCCCCCACGTTCTTACAAAAATAAATAATTGTAAAGCATTTGACTGCATGTTCTGCAGTCTCACTGATTCCAGTGGCATGACCTGTAGAGAATAAAACTGAGGACGTGCACAAGTCTTTGGATCAAGTTTAAATGTACAACAATTTTGCTTCCAAATGTTCTGTAATATCCCTGCTAGCAAATGTGCCTGTGCCCTCTGATACAGCATGCCTTTTTTCCATGCTGTTTATATTATCTGTTGCTAAATTTCTTGCAGTTCTTCCCTAACACTGTGGTTTTCCTCCTGGGAATTTCAGATAGAACAGAATGCACATTTCTGCTGGTCACACCTACGTGGGTAGCCTGCCCTGTACTGCCACGCTTTGCCAGCGAGCATCCTACAAGGCAGCTTTTGGGAAATACTCATCTGCAACATTGGAAGGTGTGTTTACTCAAGCACAGTTAAATGAAGGGACTCATAGAGATAAACAAATAACATTGTCTCTGTCCTGTGTGGTTTGGTTTACTTCACTGGTGTGTCCCTTTATTTGCCATGTTTCAGCAGAAAATGAGGAAGGAAGGAGGATGTTTAATGGGGAAGCAGCATTTGCAAGGATTGAATGATACCTTTGTGAGTTGCTGTGACCTTTGAAAAACAGAATAAAAGTTCAACTGCAAATGGAGCCAGCCTACCATGTATGTAGGACATGCATCAGGACAAATCTCTTTGAAAACAGTAAATGACAGGAAGCCACCTGACTACATGTATATATGAATGCATGCAGCTTATTTTAAGCAATGCTATGCCTTTATGAATGTATTTGACTTTTATATCTGTGTATCACAGACCCTCAGAATTTGATGTAGGTGAGACTTGAACCTTGGAGTAGAAAATGCGAGATTATTTCCTGGGCTCAGACTGCCTGCAATCACTAGCATGCTCCCACCAACTGGGTGAACCATCACAAGCAGGAGACATTTTTTTGCTTGCATTTGGTACTGAAGACCATCTCTTGGCAGAATAAATTGCCTCAATCCCATGGCCTTCCACTGAGCTGAAACAACCACCTGTGAGTTGTCCTTGATATGTTTCTTATTACAGGTATTCATTGTGTATCAGAAGTCTTTCTGTGTCAAACATCCAGCAAAGATTTCTTCAGCAAATGGCCTTGTGAGAAAAAAGTCTTTTTTCTTCTAAATGCATTTGAAAAAGTGCCATCAGTGGTGTGATAGGAAGGTGTGAAATGTTTGCATGTATGCACCTATGCTACTTTACCTTTTAGAAGGTAGTCAGAAAAAAAAAGAGCTATTTGCAAATGCTTGAAATTCAGCAAAGCTATGCCACAGATCCTGCCAGTTGCCTGCTACAAGGTTAAAGGTAAGTTCATCTCCAGTGTAGACATTAGTGTCGTACATATTTATGACCAAAAAAGTCAAGATACAACAGTTGTTAATGAATATGTTAATTTTATCTAAAGGATGGTGGCTAATGTGTGTTCTTTCCCAAGATAATCAGTATTTCTATTACTTAAAGAAAGAAAGAAAACCAATATTAAGTTAGGGTCCATGATTTTCAGACTGAATGAAGTAGTTGTATAGTTTTCTATCTCATGTGTCTTCCTTCACCTCATCTTCCTGTGTCCTCCTGCCTTTCCTCATTAAAAAAAAATAAAACACACATATTAAGACCATATAATTTCAACATAAATGTTTCCCTGTGTATTTCTCACAACAGCTAATGTCATCTTTTTCTGTGTAGCCAGGAAGGGCAGAATGTCATTGAATCGGTTTTTAAATGATGGGTAACTGAATATATGATATAAGAGAGTGAGAAGAGATTTGTCAGGGGAATTGAGTCTGTGGATCCGTGAAAGAGGCTTCTTGCATAAAAAATAATGGGAAGTTTAGTATCAGTCTTCAAAAGATATATTATGCAAGGTAGTAAATTCCTGAGAGAAGAAATACTTGTGGCTTTTTTTAGTGGACAGGGACTGTATATCCCATAATCTTCACATATAAGTTCAGAAGGGCATATGCCATGCTCTTTTTGTGTACGTGGAAAGCCTCAGTTTTATTGAATGCCTGCTGGCAAGTAGTGCTGTTTGGGTTAACTTCTGCTAAGCTCTGCACAGCAAAGGCTCTCTTAAGTGATAGCATTTACCCAAAATGCTGCTTTAGAGGTACAAAAATGAAGCCCTAGATACACTTGTGGGGTTTTTCACCTACCAGATCCCCTATTGTTTTTTTTATTTGTTTGTTTGGTTTTTTTTTGCTATTACCTTGCCTACTACCTCTTCAATTCTAACTGAAAAAAAATAAAATAGAAAGTATTTACTTTATGAGAAATATAGGAACATAGAATGGTCTGATGTTATATATATGTGTCGATCCTCTGTTGGTTCCACCAGAAAACAAATGTTAGTAGCAACTTAGCAGTTGGAGATGTCATGTTCAACACTCAAGATCTAGGTGACAGCCAGCAGCCCAGAGTTGCACTGCTGCTGTTGAGTTGGTAATCTTCAAATGGTGATACTGGAGAGCATTTCCCATCACACAAGGGAAGTGATATCTCCCACCATGCCTCTGTGCTAAGGGAGACTAGGATATGTATTGGCTTCTTATCAGATTGTGCTTCCTGATAGGTGAAAATGCTAATAAGGATGCTGAAAACCAAACTCAGCTGTATTCTGACAAAACATGCATGCCATGCACTTTCAACATGTCTTCAACAACTACACCGATACAGAAGGAAGGCATATGGGCACTGGGGAAACTGCTTTCATCCAGTAGCAATTATCCTCCTCCTTTCATTGTAGAGATGCAGACTCTGTGGCACTCTTGTTTGCATCCTGCTTCCTTCATTATCCTTAATGATAAAAGACATCTTAGAATGACATAGGCAGTCAGAAACCAGAGATGTGATTTTGTGAATGCTCCAGTCATCAAACATGCACGAGCATTAGCCAAAAGCATGGTGCAGAAGCAGAAGTTAGGGCAAAGTTATTAAAGCTATTCTCATTATCTTGTGTATGGTCTGGAAAATGCTGATTGAGAAATCATCTTTGATGTCGTGACAATTAAATTGAGGAATAAAATTAGAAAGTGTACTACACGAAATGCTTTTTACACCATCCTTAGCTAGTAAAGCACCTCACGGTGCAAAAAAAAATTGTACTGATCTAATGCAAATGTGTAACGCACTGTGTGCAGAGAATACAGACAATTTGAATCCTTAATGTTCTCTTTCAGAGGACAGGAAAATTTAAAAAAATGAAAGTGGTAAGTCTTCTCTGCATGCATCTTTTCACTCTGCCATTTTATAATTAATGTTTTTGTCACCTACTCTAAGCTTTCATTATGCTTTTTGTTCTATACAGTTCTGCCAGTAACTATGCAGTCTCACTGCAAGGTAAAAGAAAGTCAAGAAAAATGGTGAATGCATTACTAGACAATCTATTACTGATTTTGTTCAGCCTTGAACTCTGACTGTTTGAAATGTCAGCATCAGGAGAAACATACCCACTTGCTTATGTATGTAAAAGTTTTATTTAGAATGTAGCTTTATTGCTTTTTTTCCTGACAGATTTCATATACATGCACTTTTAATCACATAATACAAATTCAATACTGCAATTATCTCTGTGACTTTTACAGAGTTCTCCTGTATACTGAAGAGAGAGAATGAATAGCAAGCCAGAAGGAATTATATAGAGAGAGTTCCATCAAGGTTTTCTGGTGATGTTATAAACTAATAGAATGAACATCAAATTACCAGAAGCCTGAGTCAAAATTATAGACCCATGGTTCAAATGAAACCTTGTAAAAATTAATATGTGAATGTAAAATTAATAGCATTCATTTTAAAAATTATGCAAAGGAGCATGTTCTTAAAATATGCCTGATTGCCTCGTAAATCTGGTTTGATGCTCTTTGATTTGGAGACACATTTGTAAGTACTTTCAGCAGTTTAACATTCTGTAGGGTTGCTAGCCCTCTAATCCATACTTTTCAAATTATTTTTGGCCAGGCTGAGTTAAAGCCTATAATCACAGGGCACCAACTGTTCTTCTGGTTCCAACACAAGTGCAAAAAAGAGATTGCATATGCCCATAAGATGCAGAAAAAGTGTCATTTAAAACCACGTGTATAGGTGAGCTTTTGGGATATTTTCAGCTTTTCTCAAACACAGTCAAGAAACAAGGTAGAGACTGGACTAAGAAGGAACTACGGCCCTGAGAGAAGCAGATGGGGCTGTGCCAAGATTTTCCCAGGGGAATTTCTGAGCTGCTGTAGCCTGGCCATGCTTGACCCTACAAAAGATAGCAAAGCTAAGAGGTGTCCCTGAGAGGCCACATTAGAGTTGATGCAGGTGCTTTCTTTCTCAACTGTCTGCTCACACGACAGCCGCATGCAAAATGTCTGTTTATCCTCACATAACCTCTGAACGCCATCCCTCTTTAAAACTTAATTCAGTCCAAAGTGATGATTGGAGTTTGCTTGCTACCCCAAAGGGTAAAAATCAATGAGGAAGGAAAGACTAACAATTTGCCACGTTGAAGCCAAAAAAAACCTTTCATCCCTTAGCATGATGCATTGAAAGTGACAACCGTTCCTCACATTAGCATCTGCAGACTATAATTATCCATGTAATCTAACAGCTGGGGTAGAGGTTTTGTGACGCTTTGGGCTGCAGGATGCTTTGGAAGGCTGAAGAGTGCTTACTAATAATAGGACCTCGAAGTTCTATGGCTCTCCTTGTGACAAGGCCCCTTCTCTCTCGCCCTGAGCTGACGGCAGGGCACCGAGAGGCCAGTGCTGAAGCCCTCTACAACTGCCCTTTTCCTTCTGCTGTCTGATATCCTGCCGTTCTCCAGTCAATTTGGCCGCCTGTTTTTTTTTGTTGTCTGAGAGGCCTTTTCCTCTTCATGCTGCGAAGGGAAGCCTGCTTTGTCCTTTTTGGCATTTCCAGCCCCAGGATCTGCAGCTGGGACTGGGCAGCAGGGAGGAGGTGAGGAAAGCAAGCCAACCTCAGCCTGCAGGGAGAAAAGAGAGAGGCTGGCTTCACAGCCTTGCAGACAGAGTGCTGTCTGAGAAAGAGAAAAGGGTTTGTCAGCCCCCTGCCTGGACCATAAGGGCCAGAACAGTTCCTGGGTTTAATTTATTTTACCCATTAGCTGCCTGCGGTGGCTTAAGCAGACCTGCAGCTACAAAAGGGAAATCCACAGAGTTATTGCCCCTTAAATAATCTTTCCCTGTCATGTGTTTACAAACAGTCCTTGCTGTCATTGACACAGCTATCACGCTGAATTCAAGGTTTTCCTGTATGGATTGTTGAAACAGGAAGGAATTCAAAAGCTCCTGAATGCTTTCTGTGCTGAGGCAGTATGCACGGCTGGCATTTTCAAAGGCTTTAACCCCTTGTGAAGTCTTTGTCTAAGGAGTGTGGAGGCACAAACTTGTTGAAAACCATGCTTGTTGAAACATCCAGAGTTTGCAACACTTGCCACATCCATGGGCTGCATGACAGGTTGGAGAGGGTTTAAGGAGACCAAAGGACAGCAATGTAGTAGGGAATCAGAATAAGAAGATTTATTAATAGATATAAGAAACAACTGTTCCCATTAGTGGCAGCCAAGAAACACCCCTTACAACTTGCCACAGATACAGGACAGCAGGATGTCTCTGTTCATTGCAAGGGTTTTGGACTAGATGACCTTTAATGGTTCCTTCTAACTCTAAAGATTCTGTAATTCTATGATAATTTTAATTCCCTAACATTTAACCACTCAATAAGCGCCAAATCTGGTCAGTTTGTTGAGCATGCCCATGTGCCCTGTGTCAGCAGACTGGTGGTGGGAGGGTCTCTCATGGCAGAGTAATGCAGGAAGTGCGATGAAGGAAGGGCATCTTCCCTAACTGAGCCTTTCTGTCTTCCTTTGGGTTAGCTGTGGCGTATCAATACCATGTTAGAAATCTGAGTCTCAAAATGGAGTCCAAGATGGTTTTTTTTTGAGTGAGAGGCATAGCAAATGTAGCCCTGACAGCTATACAGGGGGTGATAATATAAGGAACAGACAGAGCTGAGGGTGCCAGCTGGTTATACCTTTAAGGGAAATATGTACCACACATTCTGGTGCTGGGATCTGCTGTCTGCCCAGTTCTTTCAGTTTCTGATGCAGCAAGAGGTGGCAGGCTCCCCAGCTTCCTACTTTCTCAGCTGACACAGAAGACAGAGACAGCTTTCCCTGAAAACAAGCACCAGCAGTAGCATGCATCTATTATGTCTACTACTGAGTCACAAACGTCTTTTGTATAGAAAGAACTGGGAAGTGAAGAGCACTGTTCAAAAGATGCTTTCTTTCCTTGGAGTGGCTGTATGGTGCCTGGGCTATTTTGGGGATGACAGTTACTCTTTGTCCTTAGTTCTGCTTGCTATGGCCAAGGCTGAGAAGGAGATTTGTCTCATGGAGAGCTGAGCAGTGAGTCAGCACTGAAGTCAAGGAATGACCCTGGGAGCATTGCATCCTAGTTTCCTTTCCTCAACCCTACATAGTATCCCAGAGAATTTTTAAGTCAGAGGTGCAACATGAAACCCTGGGAAAATTAATAAGCAATTTCTGCCATAGCCAATTTTTTACAGTACTGAAACTGCCAACTGAGACTTCAGGAGACAAGGGCATATTCCAACTGAGCAAGATATCAATTAAATTAATTTCTCCCCCCAACTGCTGTGCATGGCTAGCTCCAAGATATTTTACCAAGAAAACAAGAACCAGATCACATACGTGTTTTCCATCTAGATTTTGTCCAAGCTGGAGACATTAAAGAAATCTGTAGGGAAAATAAAAAGATGAGGAAAATTGGCTCACTCTTCCCACTTTTTGCTTTCATAGGAGGGTTTGCAAGGAAATGAAACTTCAGACTATATTTCTTAATCCCAAGGCCCATAGCAAGCTGTCACTCTGTGTTTTCCCATGGAATTAGGTAAACAGAGTATACTTGGCCTTTAATAAATGAGAAAATGTACACATGAAAGAGCACTTGATCAGAAGTGACAAGATCAGAAGTGACAAGAGAAAGAACAGAACGATCTAGAGGAACAAATAAAACTGTGAAATTTTATAATAATATTCCCTAAAGATATTACAAATTCTTTTCTCGCTGTTGAAAGGTTCCCTGGATACGTTCTTCCAGAGCTTGAATTGTGTTCCATCAATGTTTCTACTGCTCTTGATCAAGACAAGGAAACCACCTCAAATTACAACTGGAAGTCAGTTTAAGAAGTTGTTCTCTCATGTTTTCTTTCAAGGTGAGTACAAATTTATGTTCTGAGAAGCTTAATTAATGTTAACTGCCTATGGAGAAATGATGGGCTTGCTTGTTTCAGCTGTCCCTAGGGATATGCCCTTCCCAACTGAATTAAGTTGCTACTGTGTTTCACTAATGTGCATCTGATGCTTAATGAATTGGGGTGTTATTACCCTTGGGTAGAGGTGGAATAAAATTGAGTCCAAGGCCTTTCCATTCATTTTGTTAATTATTCTCTGCATTCATTGCACACAGAAGAAATGATGACAGGGCTCCCTGTTGTGCAGGATTTGGACACTTCACACTTGAAACATAAATTGAACTGATTATCTCTACAACGTTATTGTCACATTTGCGAGTTTTTGTGTCAGGAAAATAATAAGCTGTGAACTGCTCTATTTCCAGTCTGTCATTCCTCTGGGGATGGGAAGGAAAACCCTTTCTTTGTATGTTCTTCTTCAGTTTCATATCTAGATCATATTGGCACACAGTCTTAAATTGGAGGTAGATTCTCTTCTCTTCTCTCCAAATGTGTAAACAGACATCACTCTGAAACTTCAGAGATCCTCAGATCATGTTTCTAAATATTAGCTTCTATTCACATGTTCCCATGCTTACTGGTTAAAAGCAAGAGGCAAAATTCTGACATGTTGTAAGCACCTTCTCTTGGCACAACCTGCTGGGGAGCCCAGTTCAGGAAATCTCTTGAAATAGTTGGTTTCTCATATGTCTTATTGTCTGCTAAGAGACCTCAAGGAATTTGAGTTCATGGCGTATTCTCCTAAAGGCAAAAAGTCTGGAATGTTTTGATCTTCCCCTCTTTTAACTTGACTGTTCTTGGCCATAGGGAAGAGAAATTCTTTACTGTCGGGATGCTTGTGTCCTGGGGACAGATTGCTGTCCCATGAGGATATATTCAGCTGCTGATCCATTTGCACTACACATGCATTTATTCGTATTTCTGTAGCGCTGTCCCTTCTCCATTAGGACAGGCCTTAGGAAAACCCAGCACTGCCCCAAATATGAGATCAAAAGTTAACAGTCACCTCTTCAGCCTGTATTTTTCCAGAAATGCCCCAAATTTGAGTATGTGCATGTGTGTGTATACAAGCAGACTGAAAACATACAATATACATGGACACCTACATGTTACAGGTAGTAAAAGCAAGCTGCTGAGATGCACTAAATTCTGGTGTTACAAGACAACAACTTAGAGAAATTTGTGGTTGTCATAAAACTTGAAATATTTATGATAAATATTTATATTTTGAAGAAAGATCTCAGAACATTCAGATTAAAAGTTTTTTTGTCAAAAATCTTCCAAAGATAACAAAAAGGAAACTTGTGAGTCTGGTATAGAACTGAACAAACTGGAGGCATCTCATACATGAACTTTGAATTGGATCTTACTTATCTTCCTTGGATATGCGAAATAAACAAATGGTTTGTTTTATTAAGTGTTTTGTCTGGCTGATGGCGCAGCACTAGCATATGAAAGAGACTATGTAAACCAGGGGACTAGATTTATTCTTCAGCTGTGCTCTAGTAACAAAGACAATGTTGAAAGCGGTAACATCTGTGTTGTGTGGCAAAGACAGCATAAAAGATGACTGTAAACTTCACAAACTACAAAAACTAGGGAAGTGTTAAACATTTGCATTCCCATTTTGTGATAATATGACTGTGTTCTTGAAAGAAATAAACTATAATTCCAGAATTTAGAAATAAGGCATAATTCCAAAGCCTCCCAGAATCTCATAACCTTGGCCAGTATTAACCAAGACATGGACTTCAGGGTAATTATTCCTGGAAAACTTTGGAAAGCAGAACATACATGCAAATCATTTTTAAAATAGTGGCTTCTAATCCTGGAGTTGAAGAGCTTACTTTTGTATATTAGGACTGAATCTTAGGATTCAGTTTTAGGATTAGCAAATTTGGAGGTAATTTGGGAGAAGAAATCTTAATGGGATCCACATGCTCTTAGCACTGGCCCATGTGTGTTTCCACCAGAACGTAGCTATCTCTTGACAGACATGCACCAGACATGTGCAATCTGCTTTGGGGTTGAAGGGGCATTGACAATCGTGAGAAGACAGGCTGGCCACAGCAGCGTGGGACTTTTTCTTAGAAAATCTTTTTGCTGCAAAAGCAATTTTGTTGCCTAAGTGCAAGCTGTTCATTGTTGTTTTGTGCTGAATGTTAGAAAGATGCAGCCAAATATGTGGACATGGGGATGTGTCATGCCCACCGACCAATTCGCAGTTCTAGAACCAAAGTGTCCCTGTGTGAAACAGCCACAGTCCAGGGTGTAACCATCTACCAAATTTTGAGAAACTGTTTCTTAAAACAGTCACTACACTTCATTTTTGAAGTAAGAAATACTAAGGCAACTTCCTGAGCCAAGACTGAAACTGCAGAATGTTCTTTGTACGTCTGTTAAATGCCTTCCAAATTGTTGCTACTCCAAAAAAAATGAAAATAGAAATCACATAGAGCTGCTCTTCTATGAAAATTATTACAGCTTCTAAATCCAGACACACTCTTGGCCTGCTTAGACTGTATGTATTCAAAGCCACCATAATAAATGTAGTGTTCACGAAATGGGCTACATACGTTAGCCAATGAGATTAAACCATTCATAGTAATGGTGTCCAACAAACAAGTACGTAATAATTTTATTGATAAAACCACACTCGATTACCTTGCACATCATAGTTACACTGTACTTAGCACTTGACAAGATACAGTTTGGTGTCTTCTTCCTCTGAAAAAGACTGTAGAAGTAACTGTAAACAAAAGTGCTGCAGGACTCATTGAGCAGACAAGGTAGTTAGCTAGCTATATTCTGTAGTATTTTTGTATCATGGGATTTATATCTTCTATGGACCAGCTGCTAAAACATTCTTCATTGGGATGTTACCAAAATCTTCCTGAGGGACAAAGTAATACAACAGTCAAACAGGTTCAAGGACGAGGAGGAAAGTTTTCCCAGCGGAGCCACTTCAGAGTTGAGAGTTGTGCAGTGGTGAGCACATTTATAAGGGAAGTGGTATTGCGTCCATCAGGCATACAGGTATTGTTCTCTCATGCACTTTTGCATAGTTTTCACCAGGTTGTTGTGCTAGTCAGGGACATGAGACATTCCCTACCATGTCTCCCAACATAGACATTGACTTATATTCTCTTGTGGACTCTCATATTTGATAAGACGCCTTCTTCTACATGATTAAGAACTGGAAATCCTTCTCCTTGCCTCAGTAGGTGTCCCTCATTGTCAGCAGTGAGCAAGACCAGAGCTTGTGGGAATACTTGGCAGCTTGTTCAAAACTACATGTTTACATCAGATACAAAGATTTGAATTGCAGTATTAAAAGCAACATCTGACTGGAGTGCCTGGTGTTGGAATCACTGATAAAAGCAAGAGTGTTGCCTGTTTATTTTCCTGTTGAGAACATTTTGTGGGCTTTCTTTCTCTGTTGATAGTTATGAATGTGTTGCTCCTTTGAACAAAGAACACAGGCCTGGGACTCTTCATTAGAGATGAATGATATACAGTATGCAGATGCTTTGCATGACATTTCTTGGCTGAGAAAGGTTCAGTACTCTTGGAAGAGGCCCTGCATGCAAAATACCAAAGCTATCCCAGTACTCAAATGAGGAATCCAAACTTAAAGGAATTTTAGATAGCTCATTCACCCTTAATTAGTTTGTATCCACTAAAGACATAATACGCTGTAACTCAATGACTGAACATGAAAGGCAACAAATTGGTTAATTGAGAGAAAGCAATCCAGTGCCTAATCTGTCTTCAGGAGCCAAGGCATCTGCTTCTCAAGCAGACTTGCACCCAGAGGGGCTGAGGGGTTATCTCCAAGCTGACCCTGTGCACCCTCTGGCAACAAAAGCAGCAAACAGCCCGCTGTGCTGCAAGGATCCTGCCATGAGCCAACTCTGGTGTGCTTCCTTTGCCCTCCCATATCCACCCAAGTTGCACACCTATTTCCTACATGTTTGAAAGACCCTGGGTCCAAGCAGCAGATCTTCTTGTTCCCTTGCTAATGTCCTTCCTCCCTTAAAGCCCCTTTTTTGCCCCTCATTCTCCATCCCACTCCACCATTTGCAGGAGCTGGGAAGGGAGAAATACGGTTGAGCAAAGTGATTGCATCCAGCCTGCATGGTACTGGAGCAGCTGTGTTTTTCCTGGGCTCTGAGGATTTCTCCATACATCCTGCTTCCAGCTGTTTAGCTGTCAGGGCTTCTCAAATGCTGATGCCATTTACTTGAATTTCTGTGGAGGAAGCTCTCTCCACAGCTTGTTCTGCTAGTGACATGTATGTCCCTCAGTTCAGGAGGTCTGGTGAGACTTACCATCTTTGCTTTTGGGGCACCACGAAGATATCAAGACTTTTCTTTGATTTTAAAGGAAAAGGTCAATTTTTAATAGTTTTTTCTTTTTTTTTTTTTTTTAATTCTTAAAAAAAGAAAACCATGTAAAACCTTTTGTTAACTTTACCAGCTAATGCAATTAATCCAGTGAGAAAAAAAAACAATATATTGCTAGTTTTATTCCTCTTCTTGATAGATTTCTAAGAATTTGAATACTTGTACTGAATGCTAGCCAATTGCTTTCCTTTGAATCTGAAATGACTGAAATAGCAACCGTGACCTTCAGCTAACTCAGAGTAGCATCACCAAGCTTTAGCCAAGTCTGCTCTATAGCTCTTCTCTAGCAAAGGGGAACTGAAACTATTGCAAGAACAGTGCTCCATGCCATTTTTCTTTTCAGTTTTACTGCCAGAAATATCACAGTTATGTTTCAAACATCTGCAATCATTCCTGAGAGTCTTGTGATGCTGAAATGCTCAGCGATTTTCCAAGTCAAGTCTGCAAATTCTGAAACCTTGAAACTCCTTTTAAAATCAGTTTACTAAGGCTTAACTTGCATTTGTGCCTACCTCCAAGCTTCTTCAGCTTATTCTAAGAACAGAATATCATCTTTGCGAGTTAACATGCTTGAATGCTGAACAAACTTGCTTTTATTATGACTGACAAAATATAAATTTCTTTAGGTTATGTAATGGAGACAGCGGTAGACACAATTTTTCCCATAAGGAAGACATGGCTTGAAAATTCCTTATTAGTATAATGTCTCTGCCCAATATGATATTAGATTTCTTGAACACTGAATGAAATCATCTTAGTCAAATGGGAAATAAAAGAGGCCTAGACTGGGTCCACTACATTATAGAAAAGTTGTGTTATATTACTCTGGAGCAAAAAGATATGGCAGTTCAAATGGTTTTGAGTTTGGATTTGGAATTTCATTGGACAGACACTCGATTACTTTATTTTGTGGTTTTTTTTTTTTTTTCCATTTCCTCATTCTGATGCCTAATTATACAAGCTTCTTTGTCCACATGCTTTTGCCTCACTTGGAAAGGAAAATAATTTGGGCTTGTTTATACCTGTGTGTTCCTAGCAACTTTTGGCAGTGCATGCCATTACTCTTCATTAGTGTGACGAATACTGAGAGCAGTGTGTATGCTCAAAATTCTCTGCAGTGTTTCAGACATTAACATAAACCAGCAAGAAGGGCTGTCTGCTGCTCTGAGAACATGCAGCAGTTTGCATGGTTACTTGTGCACATACAAAGTCAGAGCCCAGCTGAAAACAAGTCCAAGTATCATTATGCCCGTTTCATGCACGCAAAGTGCATTTTAACAGCCTTTGTGTTAGTTACTACATATGTCTAGCAGCTGGAAGTGAGAAACTGGGAAACAAACTGTACAGAAAAGCCATAAAGGAGCAATTGAGGAAAACTACAAATAGAAGCCACAGTTACTCTGTAACACTAACTGTATCTCAGCACTACACAGAGTCCCCATTAGCTATCCCCCTTGCTTGGCTTTCCTTTCACCCCTGACTTTTGATGGCAATAAGAGATCAATTGCTGTACAGCTGTTCATCTCACTGGGATTCTAATATAGACTAGATTCCAAAGGGGCCTCATGAAAACAGTTTATATTACAATATTTTGTCCCATACAGATTGGTTTGTTTTGTTTCTTCTCCTATGGAAATAAGCATCATGTAAAGATGGAAACGATTTAGTTTTTGTCTTGTTCCCAGACGCTATTAGATGGTGTTCTCGCTGGGAGATGTCAGAGATAGAGCTTCCAAAGATCAATAACATTTTTATATACTTTGTGAAAGTAAGTGATGAGGTTACGAAAAAAGTCTAATTTGGTGTAACTTCAAGTATTAGACTTGATAATTCATCCACAGTTCCAGACTGCATTTTCTTAGACCTTTAAGTCACTTCACCACAAGACTCAAATCTGTAGGACATGTATTCAGATCAATTCCCTTAAGTACACAGATAAGCAAGTTCAGAACCAATGTAGAGCTGAAGTACATTACAGAAATCTTTCCAGAAAAATTTCTTATCAGACAGCTTGTTTTATATGGTAAAATATGTATGCAAACATGTTAGTAACAAAACCAAAGGTTTTACTACCACTGAGTTTCTGGTAAAGTAGAAGAGAGAACTAGTAAAAAGGTTGGAATTTATTTCCATCTTCATTGTATATCATCAACAGAATTTTTATTAAGATGGCAGGACTGTCAGAAAACAGCGTCTTGTAAGATAATATTTGTGAAAGCTATAATCATATAGGTGATACCTAATCATACAAGATTACCTAGTCTGGCCAGGAATTGAATGAGGTCAATGAAAAACAACTGAATTATCACAGTTGGAAGTAATTTTGGATCAAGCCATCATGTGTTGATTTGGTCTAAATTAAATAGAATTGAATTATAACAGGTTTGGGATTTCAGATAGAAAAAACTGAGAAAGTAAGGGCACAGGTCAGTGAAAACACTTGGACTGGAAAAAAATATTCAATTTAATTATCTCAAGGACAGGAAAACTACCAGGACTTATTTTGGGGGAAAAAAATCCAAATAGAAGTTTGAGATTACATAACACAAGCAAAGAAAATAGAATAGTCATAATACAACATTATAGAAATACAAATTACAGAATTGTGTATTGAAATGTATATGATTATTTTCACAGAATCACAGAATCACCAAGATTGGAAAAGACCTTAAAGATCATCCAGTCCAACCATCCACCTGTCACCAATAGTACTCACTAAACCATGTCCCTCACACAAAATCCAAATGCTCCTTGAACACCTCCAGGGTCAGTGACTCCACCATTTCCCATGGACAGCCCATTCCATTGCCTGACCACTCTTTCAGAAAAGTAGTATTTCCTAACATCCAGCCTAAATCTCCCCTGGAGCAGCTTGAAGCCATTCACTCTAGTTCTACCACTAGTTACACGTGAGAAGAGGCTGACCCACAGCTCATTACAACCTCCCTTCAGGCAGTTATAGAGAGCAATAAGGTCTCTCCTGAGCATCCTCATCTCCAGACTGAACAATCCCAGCTCCTTCAGCTGCTCCTCATAAGGCCTGTGCTCCAGACCCCTCACCAGCTTTGTTGCCCTTCTTTGAACCCGCTCCAGGGTCTCAATGTCTTTCTTGCAGTGAGGGGCCCAAAACTGAACACAGTACTCAAGGTGTGGCCTCACCAGAGCTGAGTACAGGGGGACAATCACTTCCCTGTTCCTGCTGGCAACACCATTTCTGATGCAAGCCAGGATGCCATTGGCCTTCTTGGCCACCTGGGCACACTGCTGGCTCACGTTCAGCTGAGCATCAATCAATACCCCCAATTTTATCTGCTATATTATATTAATTATATTTAATGTTGATATTTAATAAAATTAAAAATATATAACATTAGTAGGAGAGAACAGTTGCCCTCTAAAAATGATTTACTATTGGCTTATTCAGATCGATTTCAGAAACTTGTCAACAGACACGTTCTGTGTGCTTGGGAGTATTAACACACTAGATGGTGTTAGCATGAAAATAAAAAGGAAAAGTGCTGTCAGCAGGAGATGATTGCTCTAGACCAGAAATAACATAACCAAGCATCTTAGCCCAGCTGATATCCTAGACTAACTAATTACTGAAATTGCAGAAGAACCCAGTTCAATAGAGAGTAGCTCTCAATACATGTATAACAAAGATTGCAAACTTCATTTCTCTCCAAACTTTTTTTCCTTAGCAGTAGACAAAAAGAGACTGTCTTCCAGCCCCACATTTTCAGGTGTCTGTTTCCTCCTTAGCGAGCACTATTGAGTCACCTGGTGATCTCACCTGATTTCAATGATGCAATAATGTGGGGTTCATAAGGAAAAGCAGTAAAGCTGGGTAGGGCTCTCTCTGTGGGGGAGGCATTTCAATATTTGAAGAGAGTGTGGCTTCTGGATGGAAGATGGAGTGGGTGAGTTTGGCTGGGTGACAGCTTTTAATCTTTTTCTTTTTAAGTTTTCCTGAAGTAAATACTAAGGGCTTAATGTTTTTTTGTTTGGTTGTTGTGTAGTGGTTTGGCAAATGCTAAGATCAATTGAACTAATTGTGTGAAGTATTTCACAAATGATAATTGGAGTCTCTTTTAGGGAGTTGAAGCATCTTAAATTATAAAAGTAAGATAACAACTTTGTCCTTTATTGTATTTCCAATATGCTTTGAAAATAACTCCCTGTTTATTTGTGTAGAACAGGATTATTTTTCTAGATGTAGAAACTATTAAAGCTTGCTCTGTAGCCCTTTTACAGTTAAAGCTGTGACTTCAGTTTTTTGACTGAAGGCTGTTTTCAACTACTTTTGGTATTCACATCTCATTTTAAAAAGGGTCCTAACTGATGTGTCTGGGTGGAATGAATTTGATAAGGAAGATGGATAGATATGGAATTCCTGAAGTGCAGTTATGGAAAGGAATTTTATCAGTTGGCTCTAAAGCATCTTGCTTGTAAAACTACGTATACAAGGCTATCTCGCATAAGTGCTGATACCACTGCAAGGTGTGATGTTATGCAGTGATGATGTGGGGGGGTAGTTTTCTGTGCCCAAATTGTAGTGTAGTGCTCCTGTATGGGTCCTGTTGTCATAAGTGATTAACTGTTCCTATGCTCTGGGAGTGCTACAAGGTCCAGGGGTGTAGGAGGAGCAAGGAGAACTGCTGAGGTATAAGGGCAGCTCCTAGAGAGCAGTGAGTCTCTTTTCTCATACAAAGCTATGTGAACAGTCCACTATACTGCTGCAGGGTGGGCTGAATCCTTGAGAGGAGAGGAAAGCGAATTTAGTTGTCTCTCTTCCATTACAGACAGCATAGGTTACACCTTCACATAAAAGTTTAAAGTAGATAGCCTCACTGAGCAGATCAGCCTCTGAATTCAAGCAAATGTGGTGTTGCTGACAAGCTTCTTCCAAGCTGTGTTCCTTACTTTTCTCTCTCCCCACCTGTTTCTTCACAACAGGCTAAGCAATGTGACATTTAACTGCAGGGTGAATAGTAGTAGAGGTGAATTGACAAGTTTCTGGTGAGTGTTTGAACATAGAAAAAATTTTGTGCCAGTATATTGTCTTTAGACAGCTGCAATTGTTTCCTCAGGAAATGGTTCTCTAAGCAGGAAACCTGTAAGTGCATGCAAGTGTAGTGGTGATAGCAAAGCTGGCTGATACCCTGTCTCATGTGCAGTGGTGTCTAAGCTTCTCAAAGCAAAGCCAGAGCTCAGTGAAAGGCCATGGCTCTACACTAAAATGCCTGCAAAAAGGAGGGGAAGAGGGGACAGGAAGATGCTGATGCTGTCTGTAATTCATACAAGTTCTAAGCATCTTTGTGTGGGAAGAAGTGGCTGTCCAGCATGCATCCTAGATCTGACAAAATCATAGCAAGGCTCATAAGACATAACTATCCTATAACTATAACAAAATGGGGAAAGACTGATGGCATTAATAAATTGATCTTTCCAGGATAATCATAGCTGGAAAGGAGTATATATCACATAGACAAAGGGTAAGGTGTTACACTTCTCGCAACTCAAACTGAATGCTATACTGAAATCACTAGGACAAACAACTTAGTAAAAAGCAGAAAGTACATGCAAAGCTGCTAACACTTGTACTTTATATGGTGCATATTCACACCAAGACAAGTGGGGAAAAAAAAAAAGCATGGTAATAAAGCAGATTTTAATCTGATTCCCCATGAGGTTGAAGAAATCTAGCCTCTTTGTTCAGATCCTTGTATAGCTATCTGTACTTTCTAAATAGCCTGAAACATGCCAACAGATGGATCAAGAGAAATTGAATATATTGAAGAACTGCATAAACTCACAGGCATGAGACTTTGTCTAATGAATGCAAGATCAGCTTGTAATGCAGATGAGAATACTGTGATTACTGTGCTTGAGTATTTCAGTGCATGTGTCTACTTCCAGCTGAAGTCTGAAATAGTTTTCTATCCATTTTGTAAGGGGTGCCCATGTTTTATTTATTTAGAGGAGCAGTTAGAATCCTACTGTTATATGATAAGAGTGGGGGTTTGGAATAGAGATGTAAATGTCTTGTTCAGAGCCATTCCTACTCCTTCCATTCCTTAAATAGGAAGGCAGTGAAGAGGGGTGGGGTTGCTTACTGGTGGAGCCCTGTCTTGTGCACTGTTGAACAGATCAGCTTGTGAGGAAGATAGCTTGCTTTCCTGAGTCACACCTGTGGCCTGGCTGCACCCTTTCTTGGTGGGAGGAGGATGCACAGTTCAATTAAATGCAGAGGCTGTAATCCAAACTCCTTGTATCTGCTATGTGTGTTTTTATGGAGCTGGTTCCCACTGCTGTTAGCATCCTTGATTGGCCTGGGTGTGTTTTCTTCTCTGCAGGAAAACCACTTAGGCTGTGAATAATTATTTCTACTCTGTAGAGAAATGGTTTTAACTCCCATGTTGAATCTCTAAGATGCAAGGCTTGGGAGGTCTGATGTAGCTTGTCTTGACCTTGTGTGGAAAGCAGCATGCTTTGTTGGCACGGGTGCTATGTGCTAAATATTCTGCATTGCTGCAGTGACAGAGGTGTGTTCTGATGTCTTTATGTTGCTGTAGTATCTGAAAGCCATGGGCCATTAGTCAGGTGACAGTTTGTGCCTAGATACTGCTGTGATTGATGACCTATAAATACTTGAGAGGAAAGAGGTGAGAGGGGGAGGGATAGGCAGATAGAAATGACCTTATCCCAGGAATTGGCCATCATGTGTATTTGACACAGAAGTTAAGGAGACTAAAAATTAATTTCTAATCAACTGAGAACTCAGCACAATAAAAAGAGGAACTAAAGTAGAAGCTCCCTTTCTTGAATTGTGATGTCAATATATTAAGTAGCTGATAAAAATCAGCAGGACACACAATATCCTTGGGCATGTGGAGTACTTAGAGCATACAAGGGGAAAAGCCTGTCTGAGGCTTAAAGTGTTATGTTAGGACCCAGGATTTGATCACTTTCTCCCTGAGGTTGTCATATCACTGTAGTCAAGTCACTTATCTGCTGTTTCCCTTTTTAAACATAGGTAATTTTCCACACTCAGTTACCTGGTAAAAGGTAATGTTGCTTTTCATAGTGAAAGTGCATTGGCTACTATAATAAATTCAAGTACTATGTCTAGTAGAAGATTCTTGCTAAGATAAGTAATTGTCTGTGATAGAAGGGGAAAACAGCATTTGTCCCTCTCATGTTTGCTCTGCACAAGACATTTAGTGCCAATTATGACCAGATCTCAAAAAAGAAGTCACTTTGAATCAGATACGCAAGGACAGTGTTTCTGCTGGTTTCCTTTGTGCTGGAAAGCCCTCTCTGTAAGGGAAGGGCCTGGGGCTGAGCAGCCTCCAAGAGTGTCTCCTTAAAATAACTCTCAGTCTGCGATGGGAAACTTGAAACAGGTTTTGAGGAAACTGTATACAATTGTTCAGGGCATTTAGGATGAGACCTTTTGGAATAGATGCTGCCCAACTCAAGCAATGAATGAAGTATGAGGCAAGGGCCACCCAGGTCCTCTTGCAAAGGAGTGGTTGTAAATCCACTGTTTATTTTACCATTTTCAGGCCATCTTTTTGTGGGGCACAGACTATTTTTTCCTGTTAGTAGAAGATGCTTCTGCAGAACATGTCAGTGATTCATAAAAGCCAAATATCATTGTCATGTCTACAACTTCTCGTATGTCTGAAGGGAGGCTGATGCTTTGTAGTAAACCTTTATTCTTTGATTTTTTTGGTATTGTTGCCAAAATATGCAGTGCTGGTGATGGTGTGCTCTGTTATTGAACAGCTGGGGGTAGTTGTGTAAGGGAACTGTTTGTTCAGGGTTTGAACTGGTGATTGAACACCTGGTGATGGGGTGTGGTTGGCTGAAGGAGCACAGGCAAATTGTTTGCACCTGTGCTCTCAGGGATCAGAAGACCTAGGTTGGAGTCACCCTGGGCTCATATGAGTGCCAGCCACCAAAGAGAGAGCATCTCTTGCACCTAGGCTACTTCCTGAGGAGTGCTGCAGAGCCAGAGAGCCCCTTCTCCAGTTGGGTGAGTTCTGTTCTTCTTTCTGTACAAGTCTGCTGGCCTACCTGCAGATACTTTGTCTGGCATTGCTGAGAACCTGCCTGAAGTAATTTTGCTTCTTTGTGAGCAGAATAACTGGCAAGCTAAATTCTATTCTGCTCTTGACTGCTTTGAATGTTGCTGCTTGAGGTTCAAGTGACCTGATTAGTTTCAGGTGTGATGTAGAGAAGAGAAAGGGCTTATGTTTCTGAAAGCATTACAGTATGTAAAATAGATTAGCATATAATTCACAGCACTGTACTGGGAGCTGTTTTCTACTATCTGATATTTGATTGCTATATATTTCTGTGTAAATCGATGCACTGAATCTTATGGCAGATGCCTCCCATTAAGCTTTGCTTTTTGTTTTTCTGATCAATTCTACAGTAAATGAACAAGTGTTTTTTCCTCTAGCATGTCTACACCACAAACTCAAAATGGGTTCTCACTCCAGATTAAGTAAATTAGTCAAAAGCTTAGAAAGAATACAATCACAGCATTGATTTGGGTTTGTTGGTGTTTCTTTTCCCCAGGCTATTATATCTTTCTGTATCATGTAGGCTGCAGAGTAGATTTTTACCTGATTTGAAAGGTATCTGTTTAAATTTGTCAGCTGCATGTCACAACTGCATTCCATTTTATCTCTATCAGCTGTCTTACGATACAGTTACTTCTCAGGCAAAGTGTCTTACTGTTGTATCTTGTATTTATGCATTTCTTTTTCTATGCTAATTTGATGTTTGATAAGTCATTTTTGGCAAACACGTTCTGTCAGTTTCTTACTAATGTTTGACTAAGTGCTTTCAGATAGTCTCTTTTTTTATGTTAGTAGTTGAGGAACTACTGTACTGAAGTAACTGTGTCAATTTCGAAGAAGTAAATTGATCTCATCTCTAGCCAAGGTCAGGATTCCATGCGACTTCAATCTCAGCAGGTGGTCACTTAGATCACATTATGGACCTCTTAGCACTGCCTGCTGGAGAAAGAAAAAAACAAAACCCTTAGGGTACAGCTACTTTCAGTTAAGAAAGTTGCTAGATTATTTTTAAAGGGGACAGTGCTAATCCTGTTGCAAACAAGAGCATAATCTGTCTGCTTATAATATTCTGCAATTTGTTAACAATGATTAGCCAAAAAAGCAGATGAGGGTACTCAGCTTCTGAGACAGACAGGTGTGTTCCTCAATGCTTCAAAGAGGAAAGCCTTGCAGTAATTCATTTGAAATTCTGCTTCTGCTTGAGAGCTGGGTATAAAGATATGTGCTTTCTTTAGCCCTCCTTTGTATAAGGAGAGCAGGGGATCATGTCAAGGATAAGGTCTATTACCTGTGTTGTCTTGGCTCATTGCTGTTGGAAAATAATGTAGCTTTTGTGTTCTGTACTGCTCACCTCTTGTGGAAGCCTCTACTACTGCGTCTTTGCTTCTGGAAGCATCCCTTCCACTGTTACCAAGCACTGGGTGCCACTGACAGGTTTTCTCCAAAGAAGAAATCATTTAGGCAATGCTGTCAGGGGTCATCTTGATAAGAAGCCTTCTGTGCTCTTCATAGGTATCTCATGACTTTGGCTCATAGTTTTCTTGTGTCCTGTCCTGTGAATGCTCTTTGGTATTCTCATATGGCAGGTGGCTATTACTTTTCTGTTGATGAAGCCCATTTTTGTACAAATGGGCAAGTCATTCATTACTCTTCACAGAAAGCCAGTAGTTTTCTTTGCTATGCCTGCATCAAAGTGCTATAAAGAAGCATGAAGGAAGTCAGAAGTCTCATGGAATAAATGTGATAGCTGAGCTTTTCTCAGGTAATGTTCACCCTGACTGTTTCTAGGCCAGGCAAGAGATATCTGAGGGACCTCTGCTGTGAATGTGGAGTGGGTGGGATATCTAGGACAGTCCTCAGGCTCAGATTCATGCTAATATAGCTGCAGCTAAAGTAGTCTGTTTTCAGGACTGAAATTCCTCAATACGTCTACAAAAATGTTCCTTATTGTGACATATGAGACTTGGAATATCAGTTCTACTGTCCAAAACCCAGAAGAGAATAAATGATGAAACAACCATATCTTATTATAAATTTAATTTTAGCAAGTATTGGCTTGGCTCCATGTGAACTTGCCAGGAATTTTGCAAGGTAATTTTCTGTCTATCTTAAAACCACCAACCAAACCCAGACTGAACTTTCCTCATGTAAAAGACATGTACTGGTGATCAAAGGGAAAATTTTAAATATGATTATGCTTTGCTTGTATTGAGTAGTACTAACCATGTAGACTGTAGTTACATGGGGGAGGGAAATCAAATGCAGACCTTGATGTGTTCTTATTAGATAATAACCTGCATTCGATCATGTTGTATATGGATTCCTTGTCTTTCTAGTGAGTTTCAGTGTGTAATAGCATAGAGGAAGAAGGAATAGGCTGCAGAGGGATGACTACTGTGATCAGTCTCTCAGCTCAGGTTTCCTGGGTGCTCTCCTTAGTAAAACTTCAGGTTCCCTGAATCTCCTGTTTGAGGCTGATCATTTCAAGAACCCATAAGCAAACTGAAAAGATTTCAAAATTAATACTAGATGAAGACCCCATATCCGTCTCTGCTATGCACCTGTCTGACAGAGACCAGATATTCCTTCTTTCCTTGCATTTCTACTCCTTTCTCTATACATGCTAAATCTGTTCTGATGGATGTAACTAGATATAGCTGCAGTGAGTGAACTTGCATGCTTCATGAAGTGGTTTTTTTTTTTTTTTTACTATTAGCAACCTTGTCTCTGAATTTCAGCAGCCATCAGTGGTATTTTAAACACAATAACATTTGTGGAAATTTCTATAGGCAGAATAGGGAGAAAATATGCAATACTGAGTAAGAAGACTTGTGACAGTTGGTGAAAACTTAGTTTTTTAGCTATCCTGCAGCAGTTTGAAACTTTGCATGTATATGTATTGCTAATGCTATTGATGCAATCAGCTTCATTAGATCCCAAGGACCAGAGAGCAAGTTAACATGTCATGAACTGCTATAATTTTAAGTAACATAAGATACCATCAGTTTTAAAAGTTGTAAGTTATTGCATCAGCTCTAAAAATGCATTGCATAATTTAATTTCATGACTAGAAACTAAAGCAGTAAGTATGTGACTATTTTTATTTGCTAATTGTCTAACACCCTTTTGCAATTGTGCTCTGTGCTCTATTTCAGTAACAGACTGATTAATGAACTTGTTAGCTCCAGATTTAAGTTTGTCTGTAGGCGGGATGCTCAAGTTGACACTGTGAACTGGTTCTAAAAGTGAAAGCAGCCAGTAGGCAATACAGAGTAAGATGGTCCTAAACACAAATTCAATTAATGCTTATTTTTTTCTGTTGTCCTGTAAATTGGGTGAGTCTGAATTACTACATATCTCTGTACAAATGGAGCAGTAACCAATGTGTTTTGTGTGTTGTGTGCTGAGTGATGCCTTACAGCTAGGAAAAGATAGCTTAGTTAAGGCTGCCTGTGCACGGCATTCCTTGTGTTTAGTGTTTTGCCAGCTTGCAAGAAGGAGCTGTAGTCCCTCATCAGATCAAACATCACAGCAGAGTATCAGTTTCCTTCAGCATAAAATGTAATTTCTTCTTGGTCTCTACCATTTAAAACACATTAATTCTTTAGCACTTTAAATATTACCATCATTTCTTTTGCTTATGAGGACTGGCTTTTATTAAGTCTAGATGGTGACTTGTATGTTCTGTAATAAAGAAGACTGTAAAATCTGTCAGACACCTGGACTGTCAGCAGTATTGTAACCCACAGCTCTACGTATGTGACATCTGTTTCAATGTTGTCACAAAATCACCTTGGTGGATGGGGACTGAAGCAGATGGACTGTGCTTTCATGTTTCATTCTGACAGCTGAGGTATGATAGAGGTAATTCCTTGAAGTATCATTACAACCAACCAGTGCAGTGGGGGCAAATATCTTCAGTCATCACTGATGCATCTGATAGCGTGCTTCTAGAAAGGGAAAAAACTGCATATCACACACCTGAGTTTCATCATTCTCAGTTACATTCTAGTCTTGGCATGGGTCTTCAGTATCCATTGGCTGGCAATCCCTTCCTTGTGAATTGGCTGTCCTGCAGCCTGGATATATTCTGTGCTGAGAGTGGTCTCCAAAGGCTGTTACTGAAATGGGCAAATATGGCAGAAAAGAACTTTTTTATTGTATATTCTCAATTCCTCAAAGCTTTAAAGTTTGAATCATCAGTTTCAAACCCAGCTGGATTTCATGCTTTTTTGTAAGACTGTTTTGCCAAAATACCAACAATGGTCTCAACTGTTGATTTGGCACAGCTGTGTTCACAGTGGTCTTCACAAAACAACTGCAATATTTAGAAAAATTCACAAGAAACTTGAGCTTGTTAAATACTTTTGTGCGAGGCATGACATTGAAAAGATTTTCCTCTGTTTTTCAATTTCTCAACTGTGGGAATTTCCAGTCTTCAGTGACAGTTTCTCTTATTGTTTTTTAAAAAACAACACAATGCAGCAAAAACAGTCAATCCTATTTTAGTAGTTTTAATAATAATGAAATTATTTTGGTCAATCCTATAGTTTCATGGAAGCTACAAATGAGTTTCTTATTATAAAACTGCTTGTTCATTCAAGTGGAAAGCAATCTGGTCCTGTTTAGCCAAACTGAATTTGCAAACTTGGACTCTAAAGGAAAAAAGAACAAATCACACAAAGTAGAGGTTCTCACACCCAAAAGTATTTACCCCCGGTGTTTCCTCATCTTGACACTATTGTTGTCCTGCTAGAAGCTCCAAGCCTCTCATCTGGGAATCATTTGAATTATGTCTCTAGTCATCCCAGCATCATTGAAATGGCTGTGAATTGATCTCTTCTAAGCTTGGAGGGCTGTGAGCTTTATCTTCCAAGTGTTTAGAGAGCACTTATAAAGATGGAGCAAGCCCGGCAATGTTACTTATTACATAGATACCAAAAGACAGAATGAGGCAGTTATCTAGATATTGAAAGTCCCATGACCACCAGCTTCTAAAAGGATTTTAGCCTCCAGAAGTTGATATTTAGGAAGGAGTGAGATTATTGCATGGCCTACATTGTTCTGTTTTCCTAGATCTTTCACATTTCTTAACCAGTTAGAGGTTATCTTTATGATAAATTTAGTTGTAGTTGGTTCTGTGTTTCACTTCTCAATATGTTACAGAAATGTCCACAGCAAGTAGACTAAATTCTTAATTGGCAATCCAGCAGTTACTTCAATTGTTTCATTTGACACATTCCTCTTTATGCTTTCCATTGAAAGAGGGGTGGCCAGCAGGGACAGGGAAGTGATTGTCCTGCTCTGCTCTTGTGAGGCACCATCTGGAGTACTGTGTCCAGGTCTGGAGTCCCCAATATAAGAAAGAGCTGTTGGAGAGGGTCCAGAGGAGAACCATGAAGATGATCAGGGGACTGAAGCATCTCTCCTATGAAGACAGGCTGAGGGAGCTGGGCTTGTTCAGCCTGGAGAAAAGAAGGCTGCAGGGTAACCTCATTGCAGCCTTTCAATACCTAAAGGAAGCCTACAGAGTGGAGGGGAATCAACTCTTTGAAAGGGTAGATAACTGCAGGACAAGGGGAAATGGTTTTAAGTTGAGGGATTTAGGTTGGATGTCAGGGGGAAGTTTTTTACAGAGAGAATGGTGAGGTACTGGAACAGGCTGCCCAGAGAGGCTGTGGATGCCCCCTGTTCCTAGAGGTGTTCAAGGCCAGATTGGATGGGGCCCTGGGCAGCCTGGTCTAGTGTTAAATGGGGAGGCTGGTGGCCCTGCATGTGGCAGGGTGGTTGGAGATTTGTCCTTGAGGTCCCTTCCAACCCTGGCCATGCTGTGATTCTATGTGAATCTGTGAGTGAAGCCATGCTAGATTATTCCTGCCAAGTGAGGTGCTGTGCTACATTCAGACAATTTCTCATCTTGAAGATTCTTTCATAAGTACTTTGTTTCTAGTCTACTCCTCAAGTAGTCATCTTGCTTCTGATAGCCCCTTGAGTCTTTTGGCTACTTGTGCTGACTATACTGACTGGGCTTCATCTCTTATGTAAATAGGGGAAAATGCCATTAGATTCTAAGCATACCTTGCCCTGGCTAATTAGGCCTATTCTGTATACTGGAGGATGCCTGTTAATTGGTCACTTGTAATCAGTGGCTGTCAGGGGAGTGCTTGGTAATAGTATGAACTATAACCAGAACCTTATCCCACATTTGGGGGTTTCTTCTGTAACTGCAGCAACAGTCTGACAAGTTATTTAAAAGATAAATATTTGAAACAAATGCATGGAAAGGTCAGCTGAAAGAATTTGAGCTGTAAAGCTACCACTTCAGGGAATAGAGAGAAAATGACCTCCTTTGCTGTGGTGGTTGTACTGAAATATTGCCAAGCCTTGAAATATTCACATGATTGGTTGGCTGCCAAAAATTTGTTATTCATGAAATGCTGAGTGTATACAAGCTTGTGGAGCTATTAGAGATCCTAATGAACTGCAATAGAGACTTGCTTTGCAAAAGGCAGAGGAAGTGGCTTGTTCTTCCAGCTCCTTTGTTTTAGTGGAGATCTGCAAGAGTGGGAAAAGAGTGCTAAAGATGCTTTATTTGAGTTGAGGGACTGGGTGACATTGCTCACGTGCACAGAAAGGTATTTGCCATGCAGGCAAGCCCTTCTCTCCAACTCACTAGACAATGTTGTTAGATTTTGCCTGAGTATGTGTGCACCAGTAGTGGTCCCTACTTCAGACCAGACTGCTCAGTTTTGGGTTAGTGATCAGTGCAGCCCTCCCTTCCCTGAATTCCCCCTCTCCAGGCTTTGCACATCTGACAAAGATGGCAAAGCTCTTGATTAGATGGAGAATCATGTCCTGCTGCTCTGTCACTCGTTTTTGGCTTATTCAGCTAAGTAGCTTACTGCTTTACTTGTAATTGCAAGGCATGCACCATTAACAAGCTACTTGCTTTCTCAAAATGAGGCTCTGCTCCATGTGTTACCATTCACATACTTTCTGATCACCAGAGCCAAAAGGTTTCTTTTATCATTGGCTTTCTGTCCTTTTTTTTGTCTTTCTTTCAAAGCATTTACAACTTAACTCTGATTTATTTTTTTTCCTCTCCCTTTCTCATTAAATTGAGAACTGCAGGTGAACTCCTAGCCAAATGTTCAAACTATTCAGATCTTGCTGTGAAAAGTCTTTGCCTGAATTTCCTCCATGTTCTGGCCATTAAGCTAATGCTAAAAAAGAATCTGGAAAGTGGTCTGATATTTATGGCTGGAGACTTGGCAAAATTTCTTAGAAGGAAACCAAATGGCAGCTTGAGGGTTGTGCTTTACAAAAATGCTAACAGACCATAGTTTTTGTTCATTGTCTTTCCCCCTCCTTGCTTGAGAGAAAGGTCAGGGCTCTTCAGTTTCTCACACCTTGGATACATATCACTATTGTGAGGATTAAATGTTGTTCTTGGGGTGCTGCATACTTCTCATGTAATTTAATATTTTCTAGGATAATCCTTGCTATAAAGGTTGGAAGGGAATATAAAACACATGTAATAAGAGTTTATTGAACTGTGCAAGTAGAACAATGTATCCAAAAAAATAGTAGAATCTGCACAAGGTTTTCACTGAAGGAACATCAATCTGTAAACATCAAATAAATTGGAAGAAGCTTGATTTGTTGAAAATGCACTAAAAATATTCTGACCTTTCCCATGAGCTCTGTGCTGTACAATACTGTGTAATGTCTGCTTTAGTATGTCAGAGGATAAAGGCTATTTTCTTATGGTATGCTAATGTTATATTTGAACATGCTATATTTAAACTAATAAAACATTATCTACTAACAAAGCCATTAGCTGCTCTGTATTGCTGCAAGGTAGTAAAACTGCAGCATGGGAGTGCGATTTCAGTTTCTTGAGTGGAGATTTCTGCATTTACAAACTGTCCTGGATAATACTTGAGACTATTCTAACTTCTGAATGGCAAGCCATTAGGACTTCAGCTTAAGTTCTGGGCAAATGCATATGCGTACTTTTTTCAGTCTGCTGGGAAAGATGCCGTGTGTTTGTGACAGCAACTTGGGCAGCACTTCGTGGCTGCCTGCACTTGTTCTGTGAAGCCAGAGCAGAAGCCCCTCTGACACACAAAAGGAATAGCTTGTCTTCATCTCGTAGCTTTTTTTTCTTTTGCTGGTTTTCCAACACAAGCAGAGGGACCTTGACAGGCTGGAAAGCTGGGCTCGGGTGAACCTAATGAGGTTCAATAAGGCAAAGTGCAAGGTTTTGCACTTGGGCCGGAAGAACCCCAGGCACCTGTACAGGCTGGGGGGAGTTGTCCTTGAGAGCAGCTCGGCAGAGAAAGACCTAGGGGTCCTGATAGATGAGAAACTTAACATGAGCCAGCAGTGCGCTCTGGCAGCCCGGAAAGCAAATGGGATCCTGGGCTCCATCAGGAGAGGGGTGGTCAGCAGGGATAGGGAGGTGATTGTCCCTCTCTACTCTGCTCTTGTGAGGCCCCATCTGGAGTACTGTGTTCAGGTGTGGAGCCCTCAGTACAAAAAAGACATGGAGATTTTGGAAAGGGTCCAGAGGAGGGCCACGAAGATGATCAGGGGGCTGGAGCACCTCCCCTATGAGGACAGGCTGAGGGAGTTGGGTTTGTTCAGCCTGGAGAAGAGAAGGTTGCGGGGCGACCTCATTGCAGCCTTTCAATATCTGAAGGGAACTTACTCCCAGGAGGGGAGTAAACTCTTCATAAGGGCTGATAAAAGCAGGACACGGGGAAATGGTTTTAAGTTAAAAGAGGGAAGATTTAGGTTGGATGTTAGGGGGAAGTTTTTTACTAGGAGGGTGGTTAGGTCCTGGAACAGGCTGCCCAGGGATGTTGTGGATGCCCCGTCCTTGGAGGTGTTCAAGACCAGGTTGGACGAGGCTCTGGGCAACCTGATCTAGTAAAGGTGTATGTTTGGTGGCCCTGCTAGGCAGGGGGGTTGGAACTACATGATCCTTGAGGTCCCCTCCAACCCAGGTCATTCTGTGATTCTGTGGCTGTCTGGCTTGATGCTCTCTCCATCGGCTCGGGCTCTGCAGGGCATTTGCCGGGCTCCGGCTGACCCCTGGTGGTAACTGAGCAACAGACCGGAGCCGGTGGGTCCTCCGGAGGCTCGGAGTGATGCTTCGTCTCTGTGTTTTGTCCTACTTCTGCAGACTCGTACAGAAGGTGGGAAAGATGTGTATATACTATATGCATATTACAATGATATGGATGATCCTGGTGCTGTACATGTGCAGCTGGTTTACTCTGTCCTCAGAAGGGTGTGAAAATCTGTCTGAGGGAGAGAAAGGCAGTTGCTTGTTGTCTGTCCCAATGACAAGAAACTACTTAGGAATAATCTCTTCTCCAAGAGTTATTGGGTGACAGAATGAGCTACCCGGGGGTTGATGGAGTCGCTGTCCTTGAGGGTATTCAAGAAACAGGGTGTGTAGGACTAAGGAAACGTGAGTGGGAAAATATGGGTTGTAGGTGGATATTGCACTAGATAATCTCAGAGGTCTTTTCCAGCCTTAATGATTCTATGACGTGTACCCCTTGATTGCTTGCATCAAGAGCCTCTCTGCATCTGGAGTGATGTCAAGAGAAATCAAATATTTTGGGAGGTGTACTTGGGCTGGAAAGGAAAGAAGAAATGACAATGATGGTGGGAAATAATCCCACTTCTGTAACTATTTCTATGGCAGATATAGTTCAGTAAATACCCCCTAGCAAATCTTTGAAAGGGGACTTTCATCTGCAGTGGTAATTACTCTGTTCTAAAATCTCTTATGTTTCTGAGGTGTGTTTATTTAAAGCCATGAGGAAAAAGTTAGTTCCAAACTTTTTAATGTTACTCCAGTTAGTAGGTGTGTGTGAAAAGTATGCAGCCATAAAAGAGCAATAAAGGCATCTGTGTGCAGCATGCATACTTCAGGGCTGTATTGTCCTGGGACTGGTCTAAGATGATCTTGAAGCCAAATCTCAGATCCAAGCAAAACTGAAAGCCCAGAACTTCTGTCTGGCAGCTGGGTGGTGTTATGAAGTCAGCTGTATTTAATTGCATGCTGTAGTTATCTGTAACCATGACAACTATTCCCAACAACAATAAATTATTCCACTTAGAGGTCTGGGAGCCAATTATCCTGTATGTTAAAGTCATACAGTGTAAGGGCTTCGGTGGAGGGAAAAGTCAGACCTCAATAGCTATGGAGAAAGCAGCTACCTCCTGTTGCTGGGGAGAGTTGGCCTAAAGCTCAGGTTTCTCGTTTGAGGAGATTAGTTCGTTCTGCCACACACACACAGGCTCCCAAGGTCTTCAGCTGGAGTTACCTGCACATAAAAGAGTGACTAATGTGGCAAAAACTTAAGTATTTAAGTCTCTTTAACATAATCTCCATTAATTTTTATGGATTAAGGAATTCTGTGTTAATGCAGTCACAGAGGCTTTTGAACTTCTGGTTTGCTAATTGGTGGATAGAAAATAATTCCTTTTGTATGTCCAGATAACTGTGGACTGTTAGCAAATTAAGGAATTAGAGAGAACTCTGCTTAAGGCTTTATTTATTGTCCTCTTGATAAACGTGTAGTAAGCACTGAAGAATTAGGAAAAATACCTAGAAATGGTTGATAGACTTTCAATGTGCAAATTGCCAAATCATCTAAGCTAAAAAGGTCAGAAAGGATGCTGTCAGAGGTAAACCTGCACTCTGTTCTGAAAATAATGAATCTTTAGAGCAGTCAGAAGAATGCAGAGAACAGGAACACAAACGTTGAGGTTACAGTCCTATTGCAACAACAATATTTTAAAAAAATTAGGCAAATTATCTTGCAACTCTGGATATTTCAAGATTCCTCTGCAGAGATTTGTTTCATCTGCAAGTTTTTCCTGGGCAGCAGCTGGGGATGAAGACACTCATTTGCATGGGAAGGTGCATGTATGTAGTGTAGGGAGGACTGCAGTAAGGAAGGCAGCCCTATTGCAAATAGGTATGAGCAAGATGGTGAACTTCTTTCTAAAAGGTGCTGGAACATCATATGCCTAAGCTCAATCTGTCTGAGAAAGAACTCTCAATACTGTGCCTGCAGGGAAACAGGATGTTGCTCAATAACTTCTGCAGAGTGCAGTGAGTGGAAGGGGGCACAAATCCCTCTCCATCTCACATAATTCAATTAAGCTCTTAGGTGGGGAATTGATGTCTGAAATAACTTCTCCTTATCATTGCTGTGTTACTTTCATTTGCTGCTGCCAACAGCAGCATAGGACAAACACTGAACCAGCAGCTGGCAATCTCTAATACATATGCTTTTATTGGTACAAAAATAGTGTCTAGAAATCAATGCTTTTCAGGATCAGAGATGTTTACTTCCTGAAATTTAAGATAGCACACTTGTTTTAACCATACATTCCTTGTGCTTCTTTACCTCTCAAGTTAAAACTATTTCAATCATTCCAGCCCTTGACTCTGCTTTACTGAAACTTCATAAACAAATTAGGTAAGCATGGGTTCTAAGGAAATCACAGTATCCAGAGAATAAAAGTAAGCATTGATGTATGTTTCCTGTTGTTCTAAGGTGAACTACGTATGAAAGGTAAAAATCATATGTTACAGTGTGAAAATGCCTGGTAGACTTCCAACAGCAAAATAACACAGCAAGAGCAGGATTTTCTCAGCCTAGTCTATTGCATTGAAATGGCTCAGCTGCATCAGTTGAGTGCTCTGCCTATGTTGTTGCAGGCACAGCCAGCAAATGTGTTGCTGTCATGCTCCTAGAGCACAGGCTCTGTGCATTGCTTTGATCTTAATGGGTAACACCTCTGGGAGAAAAAGAGGACCCTACTCAGCACTGCATCTTCAAAATTTCCCTTTCCGGGAAACTGTCTGTCCTTCAGCATTATCTAAACATCCTGCTTGCAATAGCTAGCTTATAAAAAAAAAAAAAAAAAAATTGTCCTGCTGTGCTCTCCATTCTTCCCTCTTCCTTCCTTTACACATTCCTAAGTAGGAAAGATTCTGAGGCTTTCCTGTGTTCATGCATACTCTAGGAAGGATCTGCAGGACTTGTGAACAATTTCTCATCTCTGCTCTGGAATAAAGATATCACATGGGAATTATTGAAAGGTGTCAATAACCATATTGCTTATCTCTTGGACACTTGGCTATAGGATAATGGTGAATCGGGGAGCCTAGGCACAGTGTACTGTGGACATGCAGCTGATGATCCCATGGCAGCAGTGATGCTGAGGAGACACCAGCAGTAGCTGTACCCCCCCCCCCCCCGTGATTCCATTACCTGTGACCAATTACACCAAGGAACTGAATTTTTGTTTTGCTGCTGTTTATGGATGTTAAGTCTGATTAATTTTATCTAGTTCTTACTTTGTCTGGCTTCTTAATCTGTCTATTCTGTAATAGTGCACCATGATTTCTGCTTTATTCCAGTTTTCTGATGTTGGATGCTATGTAGAAATAAGTAAAATAACAATGTGATGTGACACCCTAGTATGAAATCACACAATCTACTGGCAGCTTACAAAACTGTTGTCCCCGGATGCCCAAAGGAACAGAGATGCTCCTGCTCTGCAGGGTGCAAGGGCTTCTCTGCATCATTCCATCCTATCATAAAACCAATGTTTCTACTGTTCCTCTGAGGGAACAACTGTATCAAGGAAAGAGGAGTCACAGAACAGATGGCAGCTGGCTGTTGTTAAATTGCTAATGCAGAGTATACACCCATGTCTGCAAGGAAATTTCAGTAAACATGCACAACATTTCTTTTTTTTGAGTGGGGAGTGTGCTTCCACTTAAAGTTGCCTTCACACCCCCATGTTTCAAGACCTTTCTTTTTTCCTGTTTTGTTGCTAAATGGTTTTCCTCCATCCATTTCTTGTTTCATGAATTCCCAAGTTAATGCTTAAACACTAAGCAGCCCAATAACCAGGCACCTAGCATTATTAATTACAAAGCTTTATTTTTGTTATAATACTTGTCAAACATGCAGCTTCAGCTTAGAGTTGAACTCTATGAAGTCAGCCAGAAAATGTTAATAGACAATGGAAATGAGTCTGCTAACCCTATAACTGGCTTTGGATGAGCCTTGGAGTGTGTGGGAGGTTAACACTGCATCAGCAGCAAGCTAGTATGACTTCCCCTTAATGCAGTGCTCTTTCAGTATATCTCACTAATATTAATTCTCAAAGCATATAGGATGAATGGCTGCTTTGATAGGCATTATTCCCAGAATGTGGAATATGAAAGCCAGTTAATTCTTATCTGAGAAATACTGAAAGACTTGACAAAATACTACTAATGAATCTCCAGGAAAAACAACTTTCACACTGAAAAATGTGAGTAACCTGACTGGAACTCAGAGAAAAGACATGGGTATGGTCAGAAAGATTGGGAGGACTTTCTGAGGCAGAGTATTATGCTTTAGCTGAGTGATAGCTAAGGAAAGATGTGACTACTGCACAAACAGTGGAACAAGATAAAGGAAGAAGGCTTCTTGCTCTAGGAAGACCAAGTCAAGAAAACAGAAGACCTATGCTTTTCTGATTTGTGAGAGTTATTTTTCAGGTTGGTTTTTTTTTTGTGACAGGCATAAGGATGAGGTAGAAGTATTTATTTGGGACTTGTGCGATTTTCTGGGATTAAGCTCCTTAGAAATAGTTAATAAAATGTAAAGCTACATTATATTTTGCATAGCTACAGTAATATTTGTCATGCTCTGAAATGAATGCTTTATGTAGAAAAATCATACTGACAAGATGGTGGCTTAGTCTCTGGAAGGTATAAACCCTCATGCCTCCATATAATTAACTTAAGAAATTATTTTCTTTTAGCTATTATGAAGACTCCACTGTTTTCTTGTGGAGAGAAAACTGATAACCTTAGGTTTTATCTGACACCTTCACTCCATGAGAATACAAGCTGAATCTAACAAGATGTAGGGTCTGTGTTGGTATTAGAAGTGTGGAACTCTCCTTAGAAATGGTGAGCTACTGCTAGATGTCACTGAAGGGAAGGAAGTAATTCAGACTGTGGCCATCTTAAGGAGTATTTACCACTGAACTGTCATGTTATGAGACTTCTTAACTTACGTGTTTTGGCTATTTCACTGATGCACAGTTTTTATAAATCCTATCTCCTGTATTTTTCTCTGAGTTCTGCTCATGAATATCATTGGGATTCTGCCTTCATTAGGAACAGAATTTTTTTTATCACTGACATCAGTGCATCAGTGTAAAATCAAAGAACAAAAGGTTAAAAGGCAAGAGGAAAGGAAAAAAAGAAAAACCTGAAGCATTTATTTTGCTTTACTGGAATACTAAGTTCACAAATTATGGTAAAAGAAATAGATTTTTATTTATGTAAATGAGATCTTGCTTTACTAAGCTTGCGTGGTTCCTTGGGATGGCTTCTTGATGGTGTGACGTGAGCTGTACACATAAAAATTCAGATGGAAGCTTAATTATCTATAGACACACTGGGGAGAGCATCATGTTGAGGTCTCTTCCACATCTTCATCTGCTCCCAAAGACTCTGGGACCACAGGAGGACTTGCGTTAAATAAGAAATGGAAAACATTACTTTATGTAAGGTTAAATACTACAGCTTCACCTAGTACCACAGTGCATGCAGTGAAGATGAATTCAGGTTGCGTATCAACAAATGAAAGTGTCAGATTGTTCTTCCAGGAGTTACAACTCAACTGCAAATGCATTGCTTGTATTTGGAACTTGGCAAATGAATCTTAAATCCTGTGGAAATTAGTTAATGTAAATTCCTAATACTAGAATTGCTTGGCAGACTCTTTCCCCTCTGGCCATCCAGTAAGTAATTACATAAACAAAGACCCAAAGCACAGTGGTTCCAGATGTTTGTTTGCACTCAAACGGGAGGGAAAAGATTTGTGATTTTAAATGAATTTAGAGAATTTTTCTAGGAAACATTTTCATTCAGAACTTATTAGTGTTTGAACATTCATGCCAGCAAGCTGTAGCTGCAGCAATACTGCTTTAAATACTCTATAGTTTCCACTCCTGAATTCCAGCTTCAGCTGCACAGAACTCTGTGAAGCGAGTCTGAACTTGCTTGACTGTTGCATTGCAGCCTTGAAAAACACCCAGCTGTGCAAGCCGGGCCTACTGCTGCTCACTCACACTAGGATTTGTAGTGGGAAGTCAAGAAAGTGGTCTTTCAGTGAAACTGAAAGATGGGATAAGAATATAAATATTTGACACTAGTCAGCAAAGCGCCTCAGTTTGTCACCTACATCTTGTTGCATGTAGACCTCACTTGTATGCTAGCTCTGTCATAAAATAAAACTAAGCATGTAAATAAGGTACACTAACTAAGCTTCTACCTCCTAGAAGAGTTGTCTTAGTTCTTCTTTTATTTACAGGTTTTCTACCATTTACTGTTTATCTTCACTTTCTGCTCTCTGTTCTTTACTTCAGTGAAAACTAACTTTCCCATATAAACTAACTTTCCCAGATAAAGTTCAGAGAATTGTGTATCTTTTTTTGTCAGAACTAAAGCAGCCAAAAAGTGGATGCTAACATGGAACCTGAGGAGCAGATGGGTTATACTAAAGACTGGCCTCAGTGGGACTGTGCTGTGTCCTTACTAGGCAGGCATCCCACAAGTTGAAGATCTGTTTGCAGCTGTTGTGCTCCTGAAACCCACATCCAATTTCATCACTGGGCCTAATAGATGATCTTGTGCAGATGGATGTCTACAGTGCTTGCTTCTAGTCTCCCCCAGCTGTGTTTGTTACTTTTGCTCAGGGAGAAATCCGTAGGCTTCCCCACTTCATCTTCCTAAATCTCATTACCAAAGGTATCAGGCAATTAACATACTATGTGATCCCACCCACTGCTTACTCTGTTGCTTAATTTTGAGGCAGTATCCCCTCTTGAAGTATGCTTTAGGAGAAACGTAAGTCTCTGAAAGATCTGGCTAACTGAATCTCTTTCTGTTAGTGCAAACTGTGTTATGGTGTAGCTTTTAAAATCTGCTTATGTGGAAGAATAGCTAGACAAGAACAGTCCTCAGGAATTTGTGGGAACACCTGTTGGTGTTTATATCTGAGCCAGAGCTAACTCTTTTACAATTGTAAAAGCTTTAACAGAGAGAGAATGTATTTTCATGAAGACTTGTAAATACAGGTGACTTCTCTATTGCAGCAATACTAAAGTTCAGTACATTTGGTTGGGTGTTGATGACAGAGGAGAGTGAATAAAGCTCTTTTCTTTGGCAGGCAATGGCCAAAGATTGTGTCAATCATGGAATGATTTTCTCTGGCAAAACTGCTGGTGTTTGACTTATTATTCTGTAGTAAGTCTCCATTCATCTCTTCTTAGCATGGGTAAAGGCCATCCATTATAAAATAGATAATGCACTAATGTCTGGATTTAAAATAGCCATTTATTTTAATTTATTCTGTAAAGCAGTGTGTTGTGCTATAAAAACTGTTAATATTGCTTGAGCACAGAACTGCACAGAACTGCTGATTTCATAAAATACATAATGGCATTTAAGAAGTTAAACCACTGAAGTACATGTACAATTACACATGCACACACACAAGTATGAAGATACTAGTATAAAAATTCCAGACCAGAAAGACGCTGAGTTTCCTCCTGGACCTTTTAATTTCTTTTAAAAAGTAAAATCCCAGGGGCACAGCTCCTGATGCAGCAGAGGAACCTTCACAGTCAGAGCCAGGACGTGGATGCCACCTAGTGGAGTGTGGAAGCTAGCAACAGGGAGAGGTGGTGCCTTGATTCTGCACGTTACGCAGCCCTGAATTATTTTCATGTTAGTTCTCCTAGATGCACTCTGACCTAAAGGCATTGATTTCTTTATACATTCTGTATTGGTAAAACTACACGAGGTTTTGGATACCTACTGTAGGTGGCTCTAATACTTAAGGGAGTAATGAAGTCTGGCATATATTTTGCATAGATCAATGAACTCTGCCTTACATGGCAACATTTACTGTTCTGAATAAAAAAAGAACAGATTTCAAATGAAATATGGGATTTATTCACTTTACACACTGCATTGTGTGTTGTTGGTCTTTTCTTAAGATACCCTTGAGAAGGATTTTGCTGTAGTTTAATAGTGTCTGGTTGTTTTATTTACTGTTCTCTTGGCAAACTTGTTAAAAGAGAGGGAAAACAGAGTCTTTGAGTCATGTAAAATATTCCGGAATAATGGAGAAATTCACTTTCAGCCACATAGAAAGGCAGCAGGCTCTAGTGCAGAAAGATCGATCACCAAATGTCTGGAGAAGGCCACCTGACTTACTGACTCATCTATAGGTATGGCTGCAGGAAGGAAAGAAAAATGAGGTATTTTTCACCAGCAAAGAGTAAAATAAGAGAAAAGTAAGGTGCATGGAAGAAGAAATTAACTCCTGCAGCTAAGTTAGGCAATGCCTGCTTGACTAAAGATTGGGTCATGACTCTTGTGAGTGTTTGTACTATTCCCAGAGATGGCTTTTAGGCATCTCTAGTCCCTTAGCAAGGTCAGGATACTGCTTGCTAATGGAGGGACTCTTAGGAAACTATCACAGCTACAATGCAAATAACATATACTAATTGCTTAGGGAAGTGGTGTCCTTCCAACCTCTTTGGAGCTATGACCTTCTCATCAGACCAGATGCAAGAAATGAGATTTGGCTGTAATGAATTAGCTCAGAAGCTCGCTCTACATTCCAATGCTTCTGGGTTCTGTAGAGGAGACTATGGGCCACTGTTCAGAGGTCATAACGGGATGTCACCTCACTCTTATCAGCTAGAAATCTCTACAAAGAGAGAGCTGTCCTCACCTTGGGACTATGGGACCACCACGGCTGTCTCAGAACACATGCTTGCCCTGTGCTCCTGAACTTTCTCTGGAGGTGTCAGTTATCTGATGCATCAAAGCAATTTGGTGGTTCTGAAAGCTAACCTGTAGCACTATGGCAGGGCTGTGGTAGGTGTAGGACCCAGCTCGATCTCCTAGCTCATGAAATCTGACCAATATTCCTGATGCATCAGGTCCCTACGGTCTTTCCTTCTTTTTTTTAAATGTCTGGAAATGTCATTATATTAAAGATCATACTATTATGAAGTCCTTTCTCTTATGTTTTCTTCATTTGCCAAGAGTTTGCCCCCCAAAATTATGATCCTGGACAGCATAACTAGTTAATTTCAGTGGCATGGAGGATTGCATTCATCAAATGCAAGAACTTACTTGTAAAGCTGTGGCAAACTTTCTTATGATTCCTCCTACCATTTGTTAGGGCTTACAAGAGGCTTTACAGTCCAAGTGGTGTTTTCTATTCACATGCTAAAATATCAAAGTAAATTGCAAGTGATTGAGACTGTGATTTAGTACAGCACATGGCTCTGTCGTCTACTCTCACCTCACTTAGATCTGTTATTTCTGCTGTTCTCCCTTGCCAGGCCAGCACATGAGCAGAAACGTACGAAACCTGAAGTGCATAGGTGACAATGATCTTGGCAGTATTAGGCTGAGTGTCAGCCTCTGCTATCAAAAATCCTGGTGAGAGTCCTATAATTAAAATAACAAAAACAAACAACAACAAAACCTTGCTACTGATGCCTGTCATTCCTAGACTAAAGTGGGAGCACAGAAGTCATCTACTGGATCTAGAAAAGAAGAAGCAGAAACAAGATTTGTGAATTGCAGAGATTGCTGGCATCCACAATCATTTTAGTTAAGAATGTTTTACAAAGTATTTTTTTGCGAAGCCATCACTACCTCGTCAGTGTTTTGTGGGGTCATAGATTTACGGGGAGTTCTTAAGTGTAGTCTCACTTGGCTGGTGTTCCCACGAAAGTGTGGATTCTAATAACGCATAATGTATCCGGCTGCATTTGAGCTTTCTAGTCAGGTAATGATGAATTAAATGCTTGTCGTTAAATCACAGCGCCGCTAGAGGGCACAGACGCTCTCCAGTTTTGATAATGTTAGGCGTTGCAACTGCCTCCACAACAGCAAAAAACAGTATGTTATTAAGAACGCAATGCAGTCTGCCTTTTCAATTAATTTGGCACAGCAGTCATCTTGAAACACAAAAATATTCTATAGCTTGCTCCAAAAGTAATGCCTCCTGTTTATTTCCGTGGAAACTACAACAGCTACAATGAGCACGATAGCACTGTTTGATAAAGCAAATTCTCAGCTACAAAACACTTTTTTTTTCTTTTCCAGTATAGTCTCCAGTGATGAACAAGAGCCTGCATGCTGTGCTAGTTTCTTTCCTTTTTTTTTTTTTAAACTCTGCATCAGTGGAGGTGGCCCAACATCGCTACTGCTAAAACAAACACTCTCTGCCTCAGTGTGCTTGCATCCACTGTCTCATCTCCATGAAGATTCAGCAAGCATTGATGAATGTCAATGGGTGCCATTGTTTCTTCATGGAAGAATTTGATGACACACCTTTGCTCAATAAGCACTTCCATGTCAGACTGCCTCTCTGCTGCTATCTGTCATGTGGCAACAATGTGTAATGGAATATTGGTGGGAAGCTTCAATTTCCACTGCCATACCATCAACATCTGCTTCCAGTGTCATGGGCCAGAGTAATACAATAGGTGGCATTGCTTTTGGAGCAGCCCTTGTATATATCAGGTCTAAATAGGAAGCCATCAAAGTGAGTTTGACCGAGCGAAAAAGAGAAAACTTTTTTGTTCAGCAGCTCAGACTGACAAAGATTTTTTTTTTTTTTTTTCCAAATAATATGGGAGCAGAAATTTCAGCAAGGGATAGTTGGATAAAAGCTCTGTGCTGTAAGCACCTTCTGACAGCTGCTTTTCCTGGAGAATGGCTCTGCTGAAAGGACAAGGAGTAGAAGATAACCTGCTGGGGAAAAGCTTAGGATGCAAGATGGTGGTTTCACTTGAAGGGAGGGGTTATCTTCTGATAGATGACCTCATCGTAACAACATGACCTTCCTCTGAGTTATCTGCAGATTAGCTTTGGCATGATCCTATGTCTTTATTTTGTAGCACAATGCATCAATCACTAATGAGTCAAGGAACGGGGATGCTTTCACAGAGATGTATAAGCTACAGGAGTTTTACCTTGGATGACAACAGATTTCAGCTCATTGAAAGAAGTGTTGAGCTTCTTTTACAGGACATTCTAGATATTGGATTAGAATTTTGCATGACGAACAAAGCAAGTGTTTTTATTTCTTTCCACTCTTGAATTTCTTTGTCTTATAAACTTTCTATGCTCAAGTGTTCATGGAGTCTGAATCTGACTTTCCTATAGCTGAAGCTCTTCCTTAACAGAGGTTGTGGTTTCTAATGGCCAAAAAAGATTGCCAGTTAGAAGTTGTTTGTAATGATTCTCACACGTTGGCATAACTACTTGGCTGATTTTTAGTAATCTAATCCTTCACTTGGTTTACTCCTGGGAAATAGTGGAAGCTATTGAAACTGACTTTTTTTTTTGTGAATATGACAAAGAAGATTTCATGGATCAATCTCTAATGAAGGATTTGACTGAAACTAATGATGTTTCTTCATTTGCTTCTTCCTTCTTCAAAAGAGATTTGAGCAAAGAAGTGAAAGTTATTAATTTAGCCATTAAGACATTGACATCCATGCCTGCATATGGTCTTCCTAAGGTGTGTCACTTAATTCCTTTTATTGATAGATCCAAAGCTCTGTATGACCAGAAGTTTTCTCTAAAGAATAGGATGCTTTTTCTTAATGTTGCCTTTCACAGAATCACAGAATCGTAGGGGTTGGAAGGGACCTCCAGAGATCATCGAGTCCAACCCCCCTGCCAAAGCAGGATCCCTACACCAGGTCGCACAGGTAGGCGTCCAGGCGGGTCTTGAATATCTCCAGAGAAGGAGACTCCACAACCTCCCTGGGCAGCCTGTTCCAGTGCTCCGTCACCCTCACTGTAAAGAAGTTCTTGCGCACATTGGTGCGGAACTTCCTATGCTCCAGCTTCTGGCCATTTCCCCTTGTCCTGTCTCCGCACACTGCTGAAAAGAGTCTGGCCTCGCCACTTTGCCCCCCACACCTTAGATATTTATAGACCTGGATCAGGTCCCCTCTCAGTCTTCTCTTCTCAAGGCTAAACAGACCCAGCTCACTTAGCCTTTCCTCATAGGGGAGATGCTCCAGGCCCTTCACCATCTTTGTGGCTCTCCGCTGGACTCTTTCCAAGAGATCCCTGTCTTTTTTGTACTGGGGAGCCCAGAACTGGACACAGTACTCCAGATGAGGCCTTACCAGGGCAGAGTAGAGGGGGAGGATCACCTCCCTCGACCTGCTGGCCACACTCCTTTTAATGCACCCCAGAATGCCATTGGCCTTTTTGGCCACAAGGGCACACTGCTGGCTCATGGCCAACCTGTCGTCCACCAGGACACCCAGGTCCCTCTCTGCAGAGCTCCTCTCCAGCAGGTCATCCCCCAACCTGTACCGGTGCATGGAATTATTCCTCCCTAGGTGCAAGACTCTACACTTGCTTTTGTTAAACTTCATCTGGTTCCTTACTGCCCAGCTCTCCAGCCTGTCCAGGTCTCGCTGAATGGCAGCACAGCCTTCGGGCGTGTCAGCCAATCCTCCCAACTTCGTATCATCAGCAAACTTGCTGAGGGTGGCCACTACCCCCTCATCAAGGTCATTGATGAAGATGTTGAACAGGACCGGTCCCAGCACCGACCCCTGGGGAACACCGCTGGTTACAGGTCTCCAACCAGACTCTGCACCGCCAATGACAACCCTCTGTGCTCTGCCAGTCAGCCAGTTCTCAACCCACCTCACTGTCCACTCATCTATCCCGCACTTCCTCAGCTTCGTTATAAGGATGTCGTGGGAGACAGTGTCAAATGCCTTGCTGAAATCAAGGTAGACTACATCCACTGCTCTCCCCCCATCCACCCAGCCAGTGACAACATCATAGAAGGCTACCAGGTTGGTCAAGCACGACCTCCCCCTGGTGAACCCGTGCTGACTACTCCTGATAACCTCCTTTTCTTCCAGTTGTCTGGAGATGGCATCCAGCACAATCTGTTCCATCACCTTTCCAGGGACAGAGGTGAGGCTGACTGGCCTGTAATTACCTGGATCTTCCTTCTTGCCCTTTTTGAAGACCGGAGTGACATTGGCTATCCTCCAGTCTTCAGGCACCTCCCCCATTCTCCAAGACCTCTCAAAGATGATAGAGAGCGGTTCAGCAATCACCTCTGCCAGCTCCCTCAGCACCCGTGGATGCACCCCATCGGGTCCCATGGATTTATGAACATTGGTGTTGCCTAGGCGCTCTCGGACCGCCTCTTCCCTGACTAAAGGGAAGTCTTCCATTCCCCAGACCTTCTCACTAACCACCAGGGCCTGGGATTCCCGAGGGGGAGCTTTTTCACTGAAGACAGAAGCAAAGAAGGCGTTCAGTATCTCCGCCTTCTCAGCATCCCCCGTTACCAGAACACCCCCCTCACTTAGTAGGGGACCTACATTCTCCCTAGTCTTCCTTTTACTGTTAACATACTTAAAAAAACCTTTTTTATTATCCTTTACCACCTTTGCTAGATTCAATTCCAGGTGGGCTTTAGCCTTCCTCGTCGCATCCCTGCAGGCCCTGACAACATTTCTATATTCTTCCCGAGTGGTCAGACCCTTTTTCCACATTTCATGGACCTTCTTTTTCCCTTTGAGTTTGTGCATGAGCTCCTTGCTCATCCACACAGGTCTCCTGCCACCCTTTCCTGATTTCTTGCTCACAGGGACGCACCGATCCTGGGCTTGGAAGAAGAGCTGTTTAAATGCCAACCAGCTCTCACAGGCCCCCTTACCTTCTAACACCCTAGCCCACGGGATAGCTCCAAGTAGGTCCCGGAAGAGATCAAAGTTGGCTCTCCTAAAGTCCAGGGTAGCAATCCTACTTTTTGCTTTGCTCCTTCCACTCAAGATCTTGAACTCCACCATCTCGTGGTCACTACAACCCAAGCTACCCCCAACTTTTACTTCCTTAACAAACCCGTCCTTATTTGTGAGAATAAGGTCCAGTAACACCCCTCCCCTCGTTGGTTCCTCCACCATCTGCATCAGAAAGTTGTCTTCGACACATTGCAGGAACCGTCTGGACTGCGCATGCCTGGCCACGTTGCTTTTCCAGCAAATATCTGGATAATTGAAGTCCCCCATAAGCACCAGCGCCTGGGATTGCGACGCTACTTTCAGTTGCTTGTGGAAGGCCTCGTCAACCTCCTCCTCCTGATCAGGGGGCCTGTAGTACACACCCACAACGGTGTCACCCATACCAGCCTGCCCCTTGATTCTCACCCACAAGCTCTCCACTGCTACATCACCCTCCCCCAGGTGGAGTTCAATACATTCTAGCTGCTCTCTCACATAAAGAGCAACTCCACCACCCCGCCTCGCCAGCCGATCTTTCCTAAAAAGCACATAGCCCTCCATGACAACATTCCAGTCATGCGAGCTGTCCCACCACGTCTCCGTGATCGCAATGAGATCATGGCCTTGCGACCGCACACAGATCTCCAACTCTTCCTGTTTATTTCCCATGCTGCGCGCATTAGTGTATAGACACTTTAGGGAAGCAGCACCCCCCTGCCTCTCTCCATCCCTTTGAACTCCACCCTTTTCACCCATCGAACTCCATTTTGAGCCACGAACTACCCGCTCAACCCCAGTGGCCCTCATTCTGTCCCCTTCCCCCTTCATACCTAGTTTAAACACCTTTCAGTGAGCCCTGCCAGTTCCTGGGCTAGGATCCTCTTACCCCTTGGAGACAGGCTACTTCCATCCGCAGCCATCATGCCAGGCGCAGAGTAAATTGCCCCGTGGTCAAAAAAACCGAAGTTCCTGTGCTTGCACCAACTTCTTAGCCATTTATTTATGAGGCGGGTTTTTTGGATGCTCTCGGTATCCTTCCCTGCCACTGAAGGTAGGGAAGAAAAAACCACCTGCACACCCGTTCCTTCAACTACCCGCCCCAGTCCCCTGAAGTCTTCCTTGATAGACCTCAGGCTTCTCTCAGCGACTTCATCGCTGCCAGCCTGAACTATCAATAATGGGTAATAATCAGAAGGGCCAATCAGACCAAGAAGTTTCCTAGCAATATCCCTGACCCTTGCCCCAGGGAGGCAGCACACCTCCCTACGGGTAGGGTCAGGCCGACATATAGGGCCTTCCGTTCCTCTCAGCAGGGAGTCACCTATGACAACCACCCTTCTGTCCTTCTGGGCGGAGGCAGTCTTGAGGCGTGGGGGTCGACCGCTTCGCCCGAGGCAACCTTACAGGTGGACCTCCCTCCACCCCCTCACTCACCTCTCCCTCGAGATTCAGGGCCTCAAACCTATTTTGCAGAGGCACCTGGGGAGCCGAGGATGGTCGGGATGGAGGACGCCCACTTCGCCGAGCTGGTATCCTTTTCCACTCCTCCTCCTCCCTTAGATTGCCTTGCTCTGCTCTCAAATTGCCTTGCATTAATACGTGTGTATATATACACACACACACATATATATATACATTTTTATATACAAATGTATAATTGTATTTTAGTAAAGATTTTCATGGCCAGTCTGCATCCCCAAGTATTTGTTTTGTAGTTCCACTTAAACATCCCTAGGAGTTTGTGTTCTGCAAAGCTGACTCCGTAATGCTGTGAGGTGATATTGCATGAGTTATTGAAGCTAGATAAAATGATCTGAGCTGTCTACAGAGCTGAATACCATAAAATACATTGTAGTCACATGTTCAAAGCAGGGTTGCAAAGCCATACTAGTTGGTTGGCATCTATTATGATTAAGAAAGCTTCTTGTAGCTAATTCAAAATAACTTTGAAGATGCAGAGAGCAGCTTAATTTCTAAGGATGTCAATCACTTTGATGTTGAGTAAATTAATAAAACAGTATTAATTAGTGAAAATAAAATAACCTTTATCTCCATTCTACCTCTATGCTGCAGTTCATGACCATTGACCATGCAGGGATAGGCCCTGGTAAGGTGTGTGGGTCAGTGCCAGTAGTGAGCAACAGCTCAGACAAGCTGGTTTATACCCTTGGCCTTTGAAATTACTTCTTGTGTTAAACACTGTGTGAAAGCATTTATGGGAAAGGAAAGAAGAGATGGGACTTGAGTCCATCAGGTTTTCTGCAAGGAGTGTCTGTCTACTCTGTGTCATGGTGTTATGCCAAGGGGAAGTGTTGCTGGGGGAGCCTCCATTTTGCCCAGTGTGTTTATCATGAGTGATATAACAAAGGCCCCTGCCTTTGTTGGGCACAAACAACTGCATTCAAACTTCTATTTGCACTGTAATTAGAGGCTTAGGCACTATTCCCTCATCCCTTAAAGGATCATTTGACATCTGTCTGAGAATCTAGGAGCAGCTAGGCCCCCAACTTCAGTTGGGCTTTACAATTGCTGCTTGTTTCTCTCTGAACGTGTTTTCTTGCTGGCTGCTGCATCAAAACCAATGATGTGCAAGCTATGCTGATGTAGCCAGCTTGTTTTCTCTTACTGCATGTTTTTATCTGAAGAATAAGCAGCTATATAAGCTATATATATATATCTGAGCATATTAAACCCAGTTCCAAGAAATGTTATTAAAAAAATTACATTTTAATTATGCACCCACCTTTGAAGTTTTATGGTACTCACATGGCTTCTGCATGTTCTTAGGTATTTAGAAACATCTTTTTCTTATGTAATACATCTATTTTTTTAGTAGATGACATTTAGGATTAAATAATATAATAAATAGGGGAATTATTTTACATGGAAAAGAACTTTCAACTTTTTTCTTTAGTGCTAACTGTCCTGCCATGCTCCTTAAGATTTATCGTATTTTAATGCTATGCCTTTTACATTGCATGCTTCCAGCTATTTCAGATACTGTTAAGAATGGTTAAGAATGTTTTGGTCAAATACACAGGAGTTTAGACTAAAACTCCTAAGCCATTAAAAATGTTCTGTAATGCATTTGCAGAAGATAGTCACACCTCTATGCAACATGTGGGGAGTCCTGCTGGTGGTTTTAGCTTTACAGGACACATGCTTGCCCCCGTTCATGGCCTTCCCTTGTATTTCAGGGCAGGTCCTTTGCAGAGGTGGCAGTACATGTCTCAGTAAATCCCACAGATGATAGGTTCATGGCTTGTGGAGGCACTGGCCTCCCTGCAGGCATTTTCTTGATTAAGTGCGGTGGCAGATTTAAGGCAGAATGGTTGCCAGTGGGAGGTAGCTGATTGCGCAGTTTCTAATTACAGGCTTACCACTATACGGGGTAACTTGTGTCACACATAAACCTGTCAGAATTCCTTCATGATACAAAATATAATGGAAAGTTATGCTGACCAGCAGCAAAGGATTCAGATCGCTTACAATCATATGTAGCTGAAATGCTGTCTCTAGCTGTCTTCTGCAGCTGGTACGCGGCATGTCCATGTTTAACAGGAAATTGTACAGTGCTATAGATGCCAGAAAGCAAAATGACACCTCAAACTGTTTTCCAGCATAAGGGCAACGTTCACATTTTTCTGGTGGTGTCAATAAGCACCACGTGTAGGAAAAGGGATAAGAAAGGGCAGTTTCAGCTATTGCTGATTCTAAATTGAGTTTCTCTTGACGCTAATAGTCTAGGGTGTCTAGGTTTAGCTGGAACAGCTTTATTTCTCTTAGAAATCAGATTTAATGAGACTAAAGTAATCACTGCTGACACAGTATGGAATTGAGTGACGTACTTATTTGAATGAGAACATAATTTTAATTAAAAGCTTGCAGTTCTTTATGTATTATGATAGATGCTTCAGGGCATGTACAGAGGAGACTGTACCCTATTCTAGATGTGAGAATAAGTATATGATCTCTGATGGACTCCCTAGAGCTTTTATTTCACCAGAATCTCAGTTTTTCATCACTTTTTGCCTTGCTTTGGCAAAAGTGTTCCATAGTGCCTTCTGATACTCAGCTTAGTCCTTGCAAAACTTTTGTATTTATTAGTAAAGGATGAAAAGAATGGAAACTGTAGCTTCTTGTTGCTAGTATGGTTTCTTGTATCATTTTTAATAAATAACCATCTCCCACTATAGTAAATCTGATAAAAGATTTCAAGCATCCTTACTTTAGCTAATCAAAGTATAACACAAGAAGAATTTCTTTCTTTGTACTATAGTATTTCAACATCTGATCTTGAAACTAAACCAGAAATGAAAGAAAATAATTGACCACAGCATGAGAAACGAAAGGAAGCTCATTCAGAATTAATTTGGCGTTCTGAGGGAGCACTGTGCTTGAACATTTGCAGGATGAAATGGCAGTATAGGGTCTGATAGCATCAAAAGAAAAGTGGTGCTTATCTCATTGCTGTGCAGTTTTGTTTAATCCCTAGGAAGTTGTTTAGAGTCTGTGCCCAACTTCAGTAATAAGACAGAGAACTCTAAAGGGGGAAATGAATGTGCTGTGCTTGTGAATGACATGAATCTATGTTGTTGAGCTTTGTGAAATATCTTGAAGGGAAATAATGCTGTATGTTTCTATACTGTCTTAGTATCTTGTGTTTATAAAATCAGCTGGTTTTATTGAGTTCTTTAAATTATTAGTGTGGAGTTTTCAGAGCTCCAGTCTTTAGATATCCTTTGTAAACAGTATATAGCTTTCTAGAACAAAGCTGCACAAGTCAGGAAAAGAAATTATAGCAACAACAAATATTTAAGCTTGTTATGCGTTGGGAGCACATTGCAGGTTTTTGGTTTTGATTTGATGTCTTGCATTAATTCCTTCTTATTTTCCTGGTTCCAGGTCCAATAATAGCATTGTACTAGTGCTCACAAGATTGTTACTTTTTAAATCCTTCAAGCTTTTTTGCAATTTTATACTTAGAGAAGGGGAAGTTTGGTTTTTCAGGATGCTTGTTCTTTTCTTTTATCTTGAAACTTTCAGTAAAATTTGAAGAGATGAGTATCTCAGAGAATTCACAGCTATATCTACACTTTTAGCACTTCTACCAATGTACCTTTGTGATATTCCAAGCAAAAGCTATCATCTATTAAAATGAAGGACCTTCATATGTGAGGGAGAAAAAAAGTTCTCCAAAAAACATTGGTCGGTTTAGTTTTGATATGGTGTGAAGAGCTAAAACTCTGCTAATGATGGTATAGCTGCAATTACTTGTTTTGATGTCAGTCTGCAGGTGCTGGGGGTTCTTTCTGGCAAAAAAAAAAAATCCTTTGATGTTAAAAATGGTGTTAAGATATCCACCTTTAATTCCCTCCTCCTTTTTTTTTGGTAATTTAGTGATCCATTGAAGCACACCACTTCACTGACAAGCTTCAGCCAGTAAGCAGCCACTCATTACTTTTGAGGCTTATGTTGCTTATTACTTTTTTTTTACCTTCCAATTTATTTGTTCAGCACAGTGGTTTTCACATCTCTGTGGATTTACACTCAGTTTCCATTAATGTCATGTTAGCAGATATTATTAAAGCTGTTGTTGTGCTGTTAATCACTGTCTAACAAAAGTGTCCCATCAATGCAGAACGATAGAATATCAAGCACTCTTTTATAAGTTGGAGTTATAAACCACCATATGCAGAGCTCAGCATCAAAATCTGAATTGAAGCATGTTAATAGAAGTGGCTTTATTTTTGGAGGAGAATGATAAGGATTTAGTTCTTCAAGCCCACAGCTTTGACCACCCATCCCTAATTCAGAAGACGCACATTCTCTTGGCCAGGGGGCAGGTATCCGCTGCGTTCCCACAAAGGAGTGAGGATGATGAGGACTTGCCAGGGTTCCCACACGAGTGGTGAGGAGCGTCTCAATGACCTCTGGCTCACACAGCCGCTGTGTACCCTCACGTTCCCTGCTCCAGCCGCTACCAAGTGATTTATGTGATCTGATTTGCTGCTGTCAGTTATTTCTGATTTGTGAACAAGCTGGAATGAGCCTCAGGGAGAGGGTGGGAAGGTGGCAGAGGGATTCTTGAAAGAAAAGTTACATACCTCCACACTGTGAAAGGCTAAACGTATAATCTTCTGCAGTAGCTCTATAATTTTTCCCCTCCTGGTCATCTGGTAGGAAGAAAAACTGTTAACTGATGACAGCCTTGAAACAAGCAGTTGGAGAGGCTTTTTTTTTTTTCTATCTGCAGGTAGGAGTTGTAGGAAAGGAGGGCATAAGGAGAGGAGCAGTTTGCATTTCTGGCATGTGGAAGTAGTCACTGCTGGCAAAAGACAGATGGAAATGTTATGTGAAGAGAGCTGCTCTTAATAGAAGCAAAACAGCAGCATTTAGTTTTACATGAACTTTAAAATAAACAGGTAATTTCTTCTTCCTGATGACACACTTGAAATGTTTATGGGCTTTGCCAAGCTATTCTGCTGGGACTTTTCAGGTCCCAGAAGCACTGCGTATGAGAGCAGTCCCTGAGGAGAGACCCTACTTGCCTTGCTTCTCAAGGAAAGCTCTCAGGGCGTCCTAGGTGCTCTGTGCTTCTCTCATCTTGCTACTTGCAAATGGGAGCCTTGCCTGCATCCCTCACAGCATCTTTGACAAAACCTTTCAGGCATCCTTGCTATGTCAAGGCTGACATTTTCTGGAGGGCTCTTCCTGACCCATAGCACTATGGGCAGATTTTGTAGGAAAAAAGGGTGGTAGCCATGAAGGCAGTCTTGAGAACAAGACCACCAACTCTGACATTTTCAGCTCCCATATGCCCTGTCTACACCTTTATAAGAGCTCAACATAGCATGCTGCTGACGTACCTACATGTTCCATAAAAGCATGGATTGTGTTGTGTTGTGCTGGAAAATAAGACCTGAACCCAGATGTCCAAGCCAGAGCTTCACAGCAAATACCAGACAGGTTAGGTTTTCTTATCTCCTGCAGAAGGCTTTTCTTTCTGTATCTGCGATGTGAAGCATGGGCATTTGTTACAACACCATACTAATAGAACAGAATAAGTAGTTATCCTTCATTAATGAAGAATGAAAGAAATGCTTTGAATTGTGCTACTATTTTTAGTGACGTTAGTCCCATGAGAATTAGACAGAGCTGTTCATTATCTATTCTGTTTTTATAATTGTTGCTTCCAGCTCAAGCTGAGAGATATAAGATGCCAGATAGGTTTTTTTTTTCCTTTTTTTCTTTCAACTTTGGCTTGAAGCAGCTGTGAATGACATTTAAAAAGTCAGTATTGCTCCTCAGAAGTTTACACATCATTGGCAGTGTTTATAAGTCAGCAAAAATAATCAGCTTTCACCAGGAGTGTCACTGGGAAGACCAGAGCATGTTAGATGAGAATCTTCAAAGTTCATCTCACAGACCAAAATGGACACTGACATGGCCACTGACATGGCCAAAAGTTTGATATTGGAAGTGAATCAGCTCTGAATTGGAGAAATATGGAGAGAATCTCTAGCATTAGCTACAGAACAATTTTGGTAAAGAGTGGCATTTAAAAACTCAGCCTATCCATGTCCTTCCCTTTTTTTTTGGGGGGGGGGGACACAGAGAGGAAGGCACAACAAGACTCCATGCACATCTTTCTAGCTTATGCTTAAAGTCCAATGGACCATGAACAGCACTCAGTCCAGCCCTATGTTTGGGTTGTACCTGGCCATGCTGCCATTGTCTTCTTTCTCTGGAAGATGGAGGAGATGCCCAGGGAAAAGCCCTGGTGCAGGTGGCACAAATACAACAGCAGTGTCCCTGCTGATAAGCCTGTGCAAATGCAAGTGTTTGTGGGAGTCCTATCTTTCAACTGCTTAAAATCTGAGGTTAGAGTTTAATTCAAAAATAATACTATAGTATATTTTTATTTTTATTTATTTATTTAATTTTTTTTGCAAGGTGTTTGCCACATCTAAGTGTACTATTGTTCGATACAAGCTTTTCCAGAACAGTCGTTTCCTATAGGAAAAGCTTGCTCAACTATGGCTGCAACAAACAGCCCATCAGGCTTTCATGATCTCTCCATACAAAGTGAGTTATCAAATATAAAACGTGGGGGGGGGGAAATGACCGAAGTCCACCAGGTATTCCCAGGCAAGAGAGTAGAAAATCCCTGCTTTCTGTCCAAAGTTCATTTGAAGTGGAAGAAAAGTTGTAATTATCTAAGCATCTTTAAGGAGATGAGTGAGCAAGGTTCTTTAGAAGCAGCACAAATGTTAAACGTACACATTTACACAGTTCATAGAATCACAGAATGGCTTGGGTTGGAAGGGACTCCAAGGATCATAGAGTTCCAAGCCTCCTGCCACAGGCAGGGCCACCAACCTCTGCAGAGTTCAGGTGTTGCCTTCTGTCAGTTTCTGTGTATTCTTTGTAACTTAATTGACATAAATTGAGTTCACAATTACTTTAAACAAAAATGCTTGTAAAATTTTTGTCTGGCACATTATTTTGCACTTTTCCTTCAGACGGAAAGCCCTATAAACAGAGCTGTAACCTCAGTGAGAAATACTATACCTGTTGTCTTGTTGTGCTGCAGTTTCACTGCCAAGGTAGCAGCCGAAGTTACAAGAACCTCTACTAAAAGTCATTTTGGGTTATTCAGACTGGTTGGAACTCACTTCTTATTCTGACAGTTGGTAGTATAAGTAAATATTTTATGGAATGGCCCGGTGGGATCTAGGAGAATTTATGAGATACTATGTGCCATAAAACTAGTTCACTAATTCATAAATAGCCCTCTGAGCAAACAGGGGAGAGGGAGGGAAATCTTGACTGAAACCTGGAAGAAAATTGTAAAGCCCTCCTGGCAGTGTGTGCTGGCTTACCCCTTGCCTGTCCCATGCTGCAGCTGGGCACGGCAGCCATGCCAATCTCAAATGCTACCTGCAGACCTCATAGTGGCAGCATCCCCTTGTCTGGCACACCCAGCACTCACTGGGATGGACTGCATGCTCTCTGCTGCAGAAGGCAATGCAATGACTGTGGCTGCTTCCCTGGCTCTACATACATTGTGGCTGAGCCAATTCTAAAAAGTACAGATCTAGTTTGAAACCGAACCCAATTTTCCCTGAGGTCAATTTTGTTATTTATGAAGCAGTTCAAGTCTCGAGAGCGCTTTCCAGAAGACATTTAAGACCTAGCCTCTCTCCTGAGGGACTGGAGCTGTGCATGTTCACCACTGCAGAGCCTTCAATTTGCATGCGTGAGTACAGTCACTGACACCAGCACAAACTGCCTGCAGGATGAAAGCTTAACGTGAGGCACTCTGTGGTAAAAGGTATGGGGAAAAATGCTAGAAAAGCGATAAAAAGACCCATGTGCTTTTTCTGCTATTGCTGGAATTGTGGCATGCACTTATTACAGTTCATCTAAGAGAAGACAAGGTTTTGATATGTTTCTGATATTTTTCTTTTATTATTTTTTGACTGTTCTTTCTAACAGTTGCTGATTAGAGGTGTGGAGGAAGCTCCAGGAGGCAAGAACGGAGCATCCAAAATGGGGCCAGTTCCTTTCGCCCACCCTTCTATTTACTTCCCGCCAGTGATGGCAACACTTCAGAAGGGAAAGCTTGTATCCAATCAGTCCCCTTCCACTTTCAGGATTTCCTTTTCACAGCCAGCCAAGTTTTTTGCTCTCTGCTTCATGCTCTTTGTGAAGAGGAAGATGTGTGGCAAGGTTCAAAAGCCCAGGGCAGAGTTGGTGCTTCCCCTGGTGCCTTCCTCCCTCTGCTAACCTTGGAGCAGCTCAGGCCAGAAGCAAGAGAGGAGAGGCGGGGGGTTAATTTGGTTTATTGTTTAGCGTAGGTTGCCTAATTTTAGGTGAATGGCCATTTGTTAATTAGCTGATGCACATTTGATACTGTAATTTGAATTGCAGGAGACTCCGGTGCCAAGATTGGTATCATAAAGTGAAATAACGTAAATAAAAAGGGTTAAATAAGTCAGCCAGTCCAATTAAAATTGTGGCTGTCTGGAGCCATGGAAAAATGAAGCATAAACAGAGCTGCAAGATTTGCAGGGTGGAGCTGGCATGGCAACAAGGTGTACAGGTATATACCTGTCTCTCTGATTTGGCCCAAACAACCCACAATGTGCTTCTTTCTGGGATCCGAGAACAAAAAACAGGCTATCACCGTTGAGCAGAGGGAGAAGCAAACTCACATAGAAAGTACCTGTTCTAACAGTCCCCAGCTTCCCAAACAGCACCCAACTGAATGCTTCTAGCTTCTGTGCTTATCAGTTTATTGTCATGCTTGCTGGCAATTAGTGATCCACTTCACCCCTTGCAAACTCACATCACTGCTGAGCTAACCTGACAAGATAAACTCAGTGCTTAAAATTCCATTTCCAGTGATAGAAATGTACCCTGTCCTGTCATCTTTTAAGCAGCCTTTTCTTTTTTTTTTTCTGAAGTTATACAAAATACCGCCATATTAGATTAAGCCTGGAAGGCATGCATTTAAAGGGAGAAACCTGTATTTCTGAGCAGTATGACAGTTTTGAATTTTGACATTGTAACACTTTCAACATATCTGTTTTCTAATGGTCTTACTTTACTTTTTGACTTTAACACTCAGATTTTTTCTTGTCCTTCACAGTTTTTTACCTTTTTCCTCACCCTTCACTACATTTTGTGCAATTAAAGCTGGAACAGGTAAAAATACTTGCATACATGTTTCATTATAAGCTTGTACATGGTCATCTTCACACATGGGGGTATTAAGGTATTGCCTAAGTACTTCATTGAGTCATAGCCAAGATCTTTGTTCTTCAGGTTGAGTATTAGGAAAAATCTTTTCTCAGAGCGGTGATGTGATGTGCAGGCTGCCCAGGGAGGTGGTGGAGCCACCATCCTTGGAGGTGTTCAAGAGCCATGGCTATGTAGCACTGAGGGACATGGGCAGTGGGCATGGTGGAGATGGGTTGAGGATTGGACTTCGGATGATCTTAGTTGTCTTCTCCAACCTTAATGATTCTATGATTTGGTATTAGTGCATGGACAGGATATTTCTCTGAGCCTGCAGCTCTTCAAAACTATTTAGATCTCACATTGTTATGGCGAAGCCAAGTTTGTTTATTGGCAGCATTTTATTCTGGGACAATTTTAGAAAATAGTTCCAAAGAAATCTTCCTTGAACCTGTTGACATTTCAGCAGCATTCTGATCCCTGGGTGGCAGCACTGGTTCAGCTGGAAATAAACCTGTGATACAGAGCTGGGAATTGTCACACACTCCTAAGCATGCCTCAGCCTGCTTGCAGGTGAGGGAGTTTAGTGAGTGACCCAGTGGGCCCAACAGTTGCTTCTCTGGGGCCAGTCGTACTCTAAAGCACAGGCATCCATCGTGCGATCCAGTAGCTTTCACTCTCTGAGAGCTCTACAGCATTGTCAAAGCTAACAACTGTCAATCCATTCTCAAAACAGGTCTCTTCCTTGCGATACTTCTATTGCTTTTCTGTATATTCACTGGGAAAATTAATGCTTATGAAGAACATTGTATTATATTCTCTTCCTCCTCATTTGAATTTGCTGTATGAACCAAGACAGCAAATACAAAAAATGCTCTTAGAAAAAGTCTTTCATGCAGCTTGACTGTGGACTTTTTTTTTTTTTTAATTTTAAGAGGGCAGTCTGCCAAAGGGTGTCCACTATAAGCTTTTGTAGATGGCAGTTTTTCTACATAGAGCTGAGTTGACAGCTTTCCTCCTGGGATAATCACAATCTTCATTCTTCTGGGACAAAATTGCTTCTGACAGTATAAAACCCGGGACATCTTTGATGTGAGATCTGACTCAAACACATGAATGGTGAGACTACAGAGTCATCCCATTCAAGAGAAAAGATTGGTGGTGGATGTGGGATCAGAGGTGCCAGCTGAATTAATCACACTGGAAAACGTGAGGAAGTATCAGTCCATAAAGCTGCCTAATAAATCTGAGTACACAGCACTTGAAGGAAAGTGCCTTTGGACACTAAGCTGGGTGTTAGACCACGGATGGGCTTTCTGTGTGTGTAGTCCTGTCCTGTTGATATATGCGTGATGCGCCACATTAAATATTTTGAATGAGCATTTTTCAAAAAGCCCATCTGAATTTCTGGCACTTGTTGACATAGTGCAATACCCAGGGGCATGTTGTTCTTCCTCACTGTCTTCCCTCATTTGAGATGAGGACCCTAGGAGCTGCTGTCTAATGGTGAACCTGGAGGCTTTGCTCTGTTCCCTTCTGCCTAGGGCTGACCTATGGATGGCAGCCTGTGGGGGGCCCAAGCATTAATGGACAGAACACCTCTCTTATGAGAACAGGCTGAGAGAACTGAGGCTGTTCAACCTGGAAAAGAGAAGGCTCTGGGAAGACCTGAGTGTGGGCTTTCAGTATCTAAAGGGAGGCTGTAACAAAAAAAAAAAAAGGGGGGGGGGGACTCTTTAGCAGCACTGCTGTGATAGGACAAGGGGAAATGGTTTCAAACTAAAGGAGGGGAGGTATAAATTGGGTATAAGGAAGAAGTTTTTTTACAATAAGAGTGGTGAGACACAGGAATGGGTTACCCAGAGAGATGGTGGATGCCCCATCCCTGAAGATGTTTGAGGTCAGGCTGGATGGCACATTATGTAGCTATTGGTCTCCCTGTTCACTGCATATGAGTTGGACTAGAAGACCTTTAAGGGTCTCTTCCAACTCAAATGATTCTAGGACTCTAAATTAGCATAGCAGCATAGCAGTCCCAGAGCAGGGTGTGAAGTTGAGGAAGGAACCCTACAGGATGTAGCTCCCAGTGCAGGACACCTTTTTTATCCTCTCTGCAGGTGCTGTGTATATGAGGGCCGTGCAGCTCTCCTGTCCGAGGGTGACTGCAGGTTTGTTTCTGCAGTTCTCAGCTGGTTGTATGATAAATGAAGGTGCAGCTAAACTAGATGCACATTATGGCAACGAGCCCAGCAGTGTTAGTGGCTTACATTAACTTTATCATATATTTGAACATCTTATGATTTAATTCTATTGGGGAATAGAACTGAACCCTTCAAACCAGAAGTCTAAAAGAGAAGGGACGTTGCCGCTCCCTGAGGCTGTGAGCAGAGAGCAACACGCAGCAGAAACGGGGCTTACGGGCAAACCCTTCCCTCCACCGAGCCGTGTGCGGGAGGCAGGTGACAGCAGGTGGCACCAGGTGGCACTCGCGCCCCGCCGATGGCCGCTGTAGGGCCCTGCCGAGCGTCGCCGGCTTTCCCCCTTCCTCCTCCCCTGAGTAGTGGAACGAGAGGGGCAGCTTCACAGCTAGGCTGGGCCTGCAGCTGGGCCGCTGTGTCCCTCCTTCCTGCCCGCCCTGCAGCTGCAATGAGGTATCTGAACGCTTGCAAGCACTGAGATCTCCAGATTTTTTGCATCCTGTTTTGTTTTTGCATTCACATTTTTTTTTCATGCTACCCTGCATTTGAGCACCCTGCAAGACCTCTCCAGAAAAGTAATGGAGACAGAGGAAAAGCCAGCAGAAGTCACCCAAACTATGGGGCATACAGAGACATCTCTCCTCCCTCCAATATTTCTGTAGCCAGTATTGGAGCACAACTAATTTCCCAAAGAATGGCTGCTTCTCAAGCATGCTCACTTCTTCATCCTTTGGCTTACAGCAGCACAGTGTGTGTTCCCTGCTCTCCCAGCTCTAAGCACAAAGCGGCCCCTGTCTCCATGCTTCAGACCAGCATGCAAGATCCCTGTACAGCAAAACACTTAGCCTCATGCTTACCTTTAATTATGTACTTAAACCAAGGACTTGTGAACCTGTGTAATGTTCTTACTCTGGTCTCATGTTGGACAGCACAGGTCTTAACAAGATGCTTAAAGTTAAATAGGTACTCAGTGGTTTTCTGGATCAGGACCTAAGGGGAAGATTGCTCCTCCTGATATTTAAAATTAGATTGTGTTTAGTTTAGAAGTCAGGATGTTTCCCCAAAGTTTCATCAATTTGCCATAAATAGATCTGGGAAGCAGTGCCCTTGAGGTCTCACCCAGGCCACTTTGATCAGGCTCCTGTTGACTTCTGGATTTACCTCATCAGGCTTGGGGTCCCTGCAGAGCAGCAGGGAGGACAGAGGCAGCTGAGATCACACTGTTTTTACCTGGCCCCCAGAACTGTGCTGATGAGAACCGGCAGTGAAAGCTCACCAGCCTCATGTCCCATGGGTGGGAGAAAGCTGCAGAAAAACAAGGGCAGTGGCAGTACTGAGCCCTGCCTGGTACAGGAAAATCATGTACTTACTGCCCCTCTTTAACCTCCGTGTCCCAAATGCAGTTGTACAGTGCAAAAGATGGCTTAAAGATGGCCCACTTGTACGCACAGACAGAATGTGCTGTGTGTGGCTCTGCTATGCATTGTGTTTGCTCCTGGAATTAGGTGAGACTGACTTAGTGCATGCAAACCCTATAACGAGACAGTGACTTTTGCATGAGAAGTGCAGAGAGTTGACTGCTGCCTGTATGATGCGAGTCTGTAGCTGTACTCTGGCACAAAAACAGCTTTGGAAGAGTTTTTAGTTGTTTTATTTTTCTTTTAAAGAGGTAAATGGCTAAATCAACAAATAAACTAAATTAGAACATACCCATAAATTTGTACAGATTTACATGCCTCTAGATGGTAATATATCCACTCACTGTGGGGGAGGGTGAGGAAAGATAAAAATTGAGTTTGTTTTGGTTGTAAGTGTCTGAGTGGGGTACTGGAATCATCTTAAAACATGTGAATTACAGCTCAGTGAGGAACTCACCCACAATTGTGCTCAAATGCTAGCTTTTTTTCTCCATGCAAAACATCTGTCATCAGAAAGGGGAAACCATCTCATTTAATTCGCATTCCAGGTTACTAAGGAATTCTTTAGTTTGTTGCAGTAAGCCTGTGCAGTGTTTTGCTTAGCTACAGAAGCCAGAGGCAGATTGTATAATTCCCATTTCCTGGTTATATGACATACATCAGTGAAGGGCAGAACTTGGATAGAAACTAGTGAACGTGGAGTTTAAAGAACTGTTGCTGAAGTTATGAGTGTGAAAAGACAGTGTCTCTGAAGACCAACCTGTTCCCACCTCTTGTCTGATATTCTCCTGAAGGACACCTTCATTTACATCTCTGGTTCATTGTATAATAAGGCTGAGATGTAGCTATGTTTTTATTAAGAGGAATATGTTTGCAGGGTGTTATGTTGTAGTCAGTGCCTTAAGCAGTCTGTTTCTTATCTTCATCTTTCAGCTCTGAGGCGCTGAAGGTGAGCAGAAGCTCCTAACTAGGACCAATCATAGAATTGTTTGAGTTGGAAAGGACCCTTAAAGGTCTTCTAGTCCAACACACCTGCAAGGAACAGGGACACCTACAGCTACATCAGGTGCTCGGAGTCCCATCCAGCCCCATCCAGACCTTGAATGTCTCCAGGGATGGGGTATCCATCACCTCTCTGGGTGCAACCACACTTATTATTTAAAAAACAAAACAAAACAAAACAAAACAACCAAACCAACTCTATCTCCAGTCTAAATCTCCCGTTTGAAACCAGTTCCCTTTGTCCTGTCACAACAGACCTGCTAATGAGTCTGTCACCTTCCTTCTTATAGCCCCCCTTTAGATACCAAAAGGCTGCTCTCAGGTCTCCCCAGAGCCTTCTCTTCTTCAGACTGAACAACTCCAGATCTCACAAACAAGTTCTTGTAGGAGAGGTGTTCCATCCTTTGGATCATTTTGGTGTCCCTCCTCTGGGAGCACTCCATGAGGTCCGTGTCTCTCCTGTATTGAAGACTCCACATCTGGACACAGTGCTCGAGGGGAGGGTCTCATCAGTGCAGAGCAGAGGGGCAGGATCACCTCCCTTGACCTGCTGGCCGTGCTTCTTTTGATGCAGCCGAGGATACTGTTGGCTTTCTGGGCTGTGAGGGCTCATTGCTGGCTCACGTTCAGTGTGCCATCCACCAGTACTGCCAGGTTCTTCTTGGCAGGGCTGTGGCTCTGTTATTACATTCCCCAGCTTGTACTCACAGTGGAGACTGCTATGCTCTGGGTACAACACCTTACGCTTGACTTTGTTGAACCTCATATGGTTTACCTGAGCCCCCTGCTGGATCCAGTCTAGGTCTCTCTGGATGGCATCCTATCCCTTGAGGATGTTGACACCCTAGGACATTCTTCATCTTTTTGTCTGTGTTGCCTTCTGTGTGAAAAAATATCTTCCCTTCTTCTCCCACAGCCTACGAAAGCCACTTCCAGTTTCCTCTTCATCCCAGGTATCCTTATTGTTGCACATATGAGACACCTAGGCACAACCTTTGTCTGGGTGTAGATGGTAGTTGCAGAGCAAATCCTCCTCTTTTTTCCCTATCTGTAACCAGCAAGAAGGAAGCAGCTAACTTCTCTAGCTTCTCCTTCTTTCTCTTTACCTCTGCCAAACTAAGCTCTGCCTGCTAAACTCTCCCATCAGCAGCTTGCAGGGAGCACTGAGCCTTACCGCCTGTCTCCAAGTACTTTGTCCCCTCATCTGCCTACTTGAGGCTAAACATTGAGAAGGCAGAGGCCTCTTGCCATGCAAGTGAAATAAGTTGGTCCCTTAAAAGTTCGTCTGCTTTGCTATTGAAAATGCTTTATTTATTGAGTTTATTAATTATATTTATTGAGTTGTTTAATTCCTTTTTCTACCACCCCGAGTTTAATTAGCAGAGCATTGGTTATCAGATGCTCATAGAAAACATATGCTTAGGCAGGGATTACAGACACGAGCTGAACTCTGATCTGTCAGATGGATGTTGCTTGGAGATATCATATCTCCATTTTTCATTATGTGGAAATGAGAATCAGACATAAAACCACACGTAGTTTTGCATCTCTGTCCTTTCACAAAACCAGTACTATGTCTGGCAGCACAGCGAGTGTAGCATTAAGAGATAGGTCTGTGCCGGAAGCCCACATCCAAACAACTCTCAGCTCTGAAAATGCTCAGTGCTAGGTTTGAATCCAAACTTTGTGGCTCAGGCCCATCTCCATAAAGAATGAGAGGAGAAATTAAACACCCTGCTCCTTTGGCCGACCAAGATATTATATTTTGTAATCATAACAAAAAGCAGTGGGGCCAGACTACATCTTGGCTGTTCTTTATCTCTGTCTATAGTATGAAAGACAAAAATCAGATGGGATGAGTAAAGCTCAGACTGTAAGTCAAATGCAGATACCTCCTGAGAGAGGAGCTCCTCACAGCTCATGGCTCTGCAAAATGGGAGAGATGCACAGCTGGTCCCATTCTTTGGCATCCTGGGTTAAGGATCTGCCAGACAGCTTCAGTATCAAAACAGTTGGTGCTGTTTGTTCTCTCAGCTTTTCCCCATATTTATAAACCGCTTTGAAATTAAGCCTGTAGTTAAAATGTATGCAGAGGTATGATTACAGATGTTATGCAGAACAACCTTTCCCAAAATGACACTTTACTATCAGCTCTCTGTCAGCTGTGTACCACCACTCTTTCACTTAATTCAGCTGAATGCCCTTTCACAAAAACACCAGTCCAGTGATCCTACATCAGGGTTTTGTTTGGAAAGTGACCTCCACCTTGGAGATCTGTGAACTTTCAGTCTTGCAAAAAGGTGTTAAACTTGCTTCTGAAGTCTTGAGGTAATGAAACGCTCAGGCACAAAATTACCTACAATTACAGTACTTGGCAACACCAGAAATGACTTAGACAGATGGTTGTTATTACCTCAGGCCCCAGCAAGCTGTGCTGGCACTGTACAACTGAACATCTTCCAGAAGCTCGTGCTGCTCTTCCAGCAGCTTCCCTAATCCCCTCAGCACACTCACTGCAGCTCCCCAGGGCTGACATTTCTAGACTTGCTTGCAAGCGCAGAGACAGTGTTAGGTATAGAATCACGTGAGTTGGAAAGGATCCTTAAAGGTCATCTAGCCCAATTCCCCTGCAATGAATAGGAACACCTACAGCTACATCAGGTGCACAAAGCCTCATCCAGCCTGACCTTGCCTCCAGGGATGGGGCATCCATCATCTGTAAAGGCAACCTACTCCAGTGCCTCACCACTCTTTTATATAAAAAACATTCTTCCTTATATCCAACTTAAACATCCAGTCTAAATCTCCCTTGTTCTAGTTTGAAACCAATTCCCTTTGTCCTGTCACAACAGATCCTGCTAATGAGTCTGTCACCTTCCTTCTTATAGCCCCCCTTTAGATACCAAAAGGCTGCTCTCAGGTCTCCCTGAGCCTTCTCTTCTTCAGACTGAACAACTCCAGATCTCACAAACAAGTTCTTGTAGGAGAGGTGTTCCATCCTTTGGATCATTTTGGTGTCCCTCCTCTGGGAGCACTCCACGAGGTCCATGTCTCTCCTGTATTGAAGACTCCACATCTGGACACAGTGCTCCAGGGGAGGGTCTCATCAGTGCAGAGCAGAGGGGCAGGATCACCTCCCTTGACCTGCTGGCCATGCTTCTTTTGATGCAGCTGAGGCTTTCTGGGCTGTGAGGGCACATTGTTGGTTCCCAGGTCTTTGTTGGCAGGGCTGTGCTCTGTTGTTACATTCCCCAGCTTGTATTCATGGTGGGGTTTTGGCACAGCTCGTTGGTTTGCCAGGGTTCTCTGATTCCTCCTTCAAGCACAGGAGCTTCACCACGCTGATGGTATGGTTTCCTTATGCAGGGCAAAAATTTAAGGAATGGGGCAGTGATCCTGGTGTCTGCAGAAATGTGGACATGCTCCTACATTGTGGTACTGAAGATGTGCTCATCAGTTGGTGTTGTAGAGGAAAACAGGCTATAATGCTGCTGCTTTATAGTGTCTTGGCCCTTGCTGTGGTCCATCAAATCTCTTGATTTGGAGCTCCCAGATTTGCTGGAAAACACAGGGGGAATGCTTTCAGTCTGATGTGTTCCTGCAATGTGGGCTAAGCAACCTGCTGACATGGAGAAGATCGAGATGATTGTACTCAACAAATGTCAATGTATGAGGCATTTGAGATCTGCATGAGGAATGCCAGGAGGTGGTGTCGCAGGCTGCCCAAGCAAGTGCAACAGGAGGGGTTTAGTCCTATTGGGACTACCTGCTACCAGGCCCTACCACTGGAGGTAGAGGTTGCAGTTGCAGCCTGGCTGTAGGAAGAGGAGCTGTGATGAAGGCTACCCAAATCCATCCCATCTTCAGACACACATGGTCCAGCTGTGACCCTGGTCAGGGCTGACACCTTCCTCCCCATCTCACCTGATTTTTCCCTGGTGGCTCTTGCACTGTGTCCAGGAGAAAGTTCTGTTTCTTGTTCTTTCATAATACTAGTAGCACTTGGTTTAAATTTAATTTTCTTATTTCCATTGAGCACTTTTTTGGCAGTGCCTTCTTTGCCCTTCAGCTGTTTTAAATGTTTATTTCTCATTTTGCACATGTTTGACAAAGACTCCACTTACACAATTCCTCCTTGAATAATTCCCTTTCTCCCTAGAGCCAATAAAATAAAGAGATTATAAAATGAGACACTGCACTTCTGTGCTGAGTGTCTATATTGCCCATCTTGTTTTCCTACTCTGGAGAAGAGTACTGAGATACAAAATCATTGGATGAGTTGTGGTCCAGCTATCTAGATATCAGTTCTTGCATGCTGCCATTTTTCCTTATGTAGGAATTCACATTTGGGGAAATTTCAGCAATGTATGTGACTTGTCAGAGTACAGTCCATACTTTTATTTTGTCCTGTTCTCCAGGGCTTTGAAGCATAGTTAGAAGCTATTCCAAATACCTTCATTACACTGCTGTGTTGTTCACTCTAGCTGTTTGTTTTGTAGCCCTTCTGCTGGGGCTTCGTGGCATCTCAGACATGGGGCTGGTTATACTGGTTTGGGGGCTTTGGGTACTTGCCAAAACAGCACTGATGGAAACATAACAAGCATGGGGCACTGACATGGCAGGAATACTTTCCAGTGAATAATGAGGATGGGCATTAATGAGCTCATGTATGTGGAGTGCTTAGTGATTTAGCAAAGAGAAGAAATGTCACAAGATTTAGCTGCTTTCAGACACGCAGTTGCTTTATGCATGGGTGTACATTTCTCTGAGAAAACTGTAAGCCTTCCAGTTAATTATCTCATTCAAACAAGACAGTGGTGACTAAATGACCAACTATGTTCTTTGAGTTCTTTACTTTTATTTAATTAATGAGAGAAATGAGTAGATCCAGAGCAAACCCCAGTGTATAGGAAAAAGAGTTGTAGCAGAGACAAACTGTTTGGATGTTCAGTGTGAAATTATCTCCAGATTTGTTCCAAGTTTAATCTAGAATTAAAGTTGGTAAGTGGCTGAAAAAAAGCACAATTATTTTAATTTTCTACTTGTTAGTGTTGATGACAATGAAATATTGGAAGAAACAGGCAGCCTTTGCCTCCATACTTTTAACACCCTTCTATATGCACAGTGCTACTTCATGTTGACCCTGTAAGGCAATTTGAAATTTAATGTCATAACAATAACACTACAACTCCTCACAACAGTGTCCAGAGTTTTCAAATGCAATTTAGGAAGAAAGCTGCTTTCTTTTTAACTCCCAGCTTTACAAACTGTAGAGAGTCACAGCATAAGTGATGCATCTCAGGGATTTTAGGTTTACTACTGGGGCTGTGTATATGGGACAGACTTAATTCACTTAAATTCTTTGTAAAGCTGGCAAAATTGTTCTGATTTGGAATTGTAGCCTGAGCCAATAACTCACTTTACAATAAACAACTACTGCTTTTTATGTGTGCACGGATTTCTTGTCCATAACTGACTTAGATGCACTCACTGACTGCTTTTTTATTTCTCCTGAGCGGAAGTCTTCCTTTTGCCAGTCATGTGTACTTGAAATTTGCAGCTGTCTTGTTTGTTACATTACAAATGTGGGCTGAAATAGTGCCAGTGGCAAAAACTCCTCTGAATTTCACTGGACCAGATTTTCTACCATGGGATACATTCATTCTTCCACCATTTATCTAACTAATTGCTATAATGAGATTTGCAAAGGGCAAGCATAAAAGTCAACAATGCGGTCCAAAGCGAGCTGTTACCTGAAATTCACTTTCCATGAGTATTCTCACGAAGAAGGCTGCAGAGCTGAAATGCACAGGGAAAATAAACACAAAAGGCCTGCAAACATCATTATGTTCAAACTTTTTTTGGAGTTCGAATTACCTTGCAAAGAAATATATATTTTTTCAATATTTTTTCAGCTCTGCTAACTTCATACTGTGAAACTGCCCATGAAAAAAAAGAAAAAAAAAAAGTAGGAAAATGAAAACGTGTAGGTGACATGACAGAGTTTGCCAGATACTCGAGCACACCTGAGAAAACGTGCTGTAAGTCTGTTTCCCCTGAGCTCAACCCAGGAATGGTTGCACCTGGTTTGTCACTTGCAGCAGTTCCATGGGGAAAGCTGTGTGTGGCTGTGTGGTTCCTGACCTGATTGCATCGTGGTGCAGTGCCTGCAGCCACCAGGAGTTGGGTGCTGATGACTTTTGCAAACCCAGCAACACCCACTTGGTTTTCTTCAGTAAATATTCAGGATGTCTGCTTCTCTTGCTTCAAAATGCTTTGACTCTAAATGATTGCACTGGCCGCCCCCTATCCAGGAGAAAACTCAGCCTTTTGTTGCACTCAGCTTTTGCATCCACTTTATCTCATCTTAAGTTTGAGTGCATTGAGCTGCTAGGCAGCTGTGCTGAATGGTAAAGAGGCCTTGCATATATTTCAGTTTTAATGGTGCAATTCTTAATTAGGACATTTATCAACTGCAGAACAGAAGTGTTTATCCTGTGAAAAATAGTTTGCAGCTCAAACTTGTCTGGCAATTGCTCCCTTGGACTACCACATCCTTCCAATTTGCAACAAACATACTTGGCTCTGATTTAATGATTTCCTTTGTGGCAGACAGGAAAACAGGTCATGTTCCCTGACTGGCTGTGCAGGTCTCTTCTCAAAGCTCCATTGCATCAAGGCAGCTCCAAATTACCCTAATATGACTGTGGCAGGCATCAGGGAGAGGTGCAGTGCCTGCAATGCTCCTTGCTAAGCTAGCAAACTCCTCTTCTAGATCAGAAGAAAGATATCCATGAGACCTGATCTAAATCAGACTTGAAATCACCTGCTGAATCAGTGTTCTGTCAGCAGCTCTTTTCTTGTCTCTAATGCACATACTCTGGTTTTGCCAAGCAGTAGTTGATCTGGGGATCTTGAGTAAAGGGCAGATCTCTGGAGCAGAAAGCTGAAGTATACGCAGTCAAGGTGCTTTCCTCTGTAAGTCCATGAGTCACAGAGTAGAGGTAGTCACAAGATGCTCTGGGCAAATCCTTTTATTAGAAATTGCACTCCAATGCCCATTTCCAGGAAGCAAACTTGCACAGAGTGAGCTTCAATAGCATTAGGAAATAGAATTTATTATTCCATTGTTCTTTCACTATAAAAAATTTGAACAGAGACCTGTGCAAAACCAGACATTACATTTTTCATCCCAGATTGAACAGTGTATACACGCTCCGAGGGGGGAAAAAAAATCACAAAGAAAAAATGCACAAAAAGCCTTGGAAAAGAATGCATAGCAAAGTTGAGTTCCAGCTGCAGTGGCACTAGCCTTCTAGTTCACAGTATTCCTTCAGAACCATCACAGTGTATCCAAATGTTCTTCAAGGCCTTATAGGATGGGTTTAAGTTTTTTGTACGCTGAATTTTGGGGTTGTCGGGGCTTCTTTCAACCACCAATACAGAATTGCATGAAAGGAGGAGTCATATAAATTGTCCATTCTATCAAAGTGAATGGCCTCAAGTTGTACTATAGGAGGTTCAGGTTGGATATTAGGAATAATTTATTCTCCAAAAGAATGGTGATGCACTGAAACAGGCTGTCCAGGAAGGTGGTATGTTACCTTCTCTGGAGGTGTTCAGGAAATGTGGAGATGTAGCATTGAGTGACATGGTTTAGCAGGCGATATTAATGGTAGGTGGATGGTTGGATGAGATAACCTTAGAGGTGTCTTCTAACCTGAACGATTCTAATATCAGAGTGGTTCTTCCTGATTCATTAGTATTAAAAAATCTCAGTATATCTTTGAAAAAAAAAGAAGATGGTGTATGTTCTTGTTGAGAAGTCGTATAGTTAAAAGACTGCAAGTCAAATAATTCATTTCTGGGTAGGGAAGATCCTCACTCCTTTTTGCTGCCATTGAGTAGTAATAACGTTATTTGCCCTAAAGTCCTATGGGTGTGATGGGAGGTGCAGGAGCCCACGCTTCTCAGATGGCAACTAGGAAGATGAAAGAGTCTCACTGCTAAAGCATAGCTCTTTAGCAGAAGCAGCCCGTCTAATGCCCCTTGTCAACTACAGATGTGGCACCCAGATACAGTGCAGTGCCATAGCATCAGTTTTGTTGGTGTTTTTTTGTTTGCTGCCCAAATTGGAAAGTAAATAGCATTTCATTTTGTTTGACCTGAAAGATCTGCTTTTTTCCCTCAAACAAAGCAGAAAGACATTACATCAGGTTAAAGAAAATGATAAATTCAACTCAAATTAGACAGCTTATTTTCTGTTTTTTTATTAGTTTTTTTTTTTTTTCTGTAGTTTTTATTCTTGTCTTTATGTGTGATTTCTCTCTGTGTAATTCAGATAAACTTCATAAGGAACTGTCTAGAATGGAAAGGTGAAAAATTGTGGTTTCTTCACTTGAAGAAACAAAAAACAACCAAAAAAAGTTGCCTTTTTCTCACTGAAGAAGTTTAAAAGTTTAAATAATTTTTTGTATTCAAAAATTTCTTTGCTTCTGAAAACAAAGACTGTCTTTCAGTAGGCATTTACTATTGAAAAATTGCTGCTAGGAGAATTCAGAATCCTCAGACCTGAATCTGTCAGAAAAGCTTCAGGTTTTAAAGTGTGGGATTTATGACAGCGTGAGTGACTTTCTTTCAGCAACATCTTACGCTGTTGTTTGTGGTAAACTGGCCTAAAATCATTACTTGTTATAAGTTTAATATTGCTGATGCACAGTTCATTTTCTTTACATTTGAAAATCAGCAGGCCTAGCTTTGCTCTTTACTATTTCATGAATTTTCCACATGGCCTCAAAAGTTTTGTAACATTAGGCTGTGGTTTTCCTTCTTCCTTACTGAGAAGGTTTTACTCAAATCATTTTTCTTCTGTGTATGCATAGCAGGTGGAAGATGGTTATTCAATTGAAATTCTAGCACATATATGAATTTAATGTTCAAATTGTCCACCATTCTCTTTCCAGTGCCTCACTGTGGCTCTGTAATTACTTTTCCTGTCAGCTCCAGTGCTGCCTTGGATTTTCAGGAGTGGCATTTGCTCCTAACTATTTGCACACAGCTATCAACCATATTAAATACAACATCCCCAAGTTGACTTATCCGGTTGTACTTGTTGGAACAGTTCTATGGCATTTATTCAAGGGAGTAGGGAATTGCTTTTGCAATCATGGCTTGGCAAAGAGTAAACTTGAAAAGGATGCCCAGACGAGAATGAATCTGTCAGATAAATTTTCTTCTTGCTCTTAATGCTGAATTTATTTTGTCAGCTTTTTGAGGAAGTGGAACATACAGATGTTTGATACTTAGCTGGAAAGTGAAATTAATTTATGTTCCTGAGATAAAAAGAAAAAAACAGTCTGCTTCACTTTTTACTATTCTCTGCTGACCACACCTGGAGGACAGCAAGGCACCTCTTTGTCCTGGTAAAGCCACCTAAGATTGGGTTTGAAGGTTGTCAGAAGCTGAAAGAGCATGAATATTTAATTGAAATAAAGTATTCAAGCTCTGTGAGAAATAACCCTTTCTGATATCCAAGACTAAATGACACAAGGATGAAAAAATACATGACTTTCAATTCCTGTTTAAATTAACTGGCTGCAATGTTCCCTGGTGATTCTTGAAGAAAAGTCCCATATTTCCTGGCAGTGCCTGCATTTAACTTCCCTGTAAGTGGAATGAAATCCATCCTGGGGCATTTGCACCCCTAACTGCAAACCGTCTGCTGGCTGCTGCTGCAGGAGTGACTTTAGCCTTACTGAATCAGTAGAAATAGATACTTTTCCTCTCTTCCCCCAGGAAGCATGCTCACTGAATTTTCTCCAGGTTGTGTACATCTAAGTCTTTTTTTTTCCCTGTCTCTCACATTATCTGTCACCTTCATCCTATCTGTTGTTGTGTCTCTCAAGGAATTGTTAGCTTTCCAGAACAAGACTTAGATACTTTTTTCCACTTCTTGTAGGGTACCTCTTGTGCTTTTGGGAGCTTTGCAAATAATCAAGATTAATGCCGTCATGTAACCTTCTCTGCTTGAGCAACTGTGTTTACTTTGGGATGCTCCTTTGGGTATCCGCTGGATCTCTGTGAACTTTGTTGGGTCTTAGATACAGCTGAGCTACCACTATCTGCCACCAAAATTACACAGTCGATCTATCGTGTTAAACAGTGCTTTTCTTTGGCATTGGTGTATGTTAGCGAACCAGTGTGATTCCTGGAGGATGCTGGGGCTTTTAAGGGAACTGGTTCCTAGGTAGAAGTGTTTCTGAGGGAGCAGGAAAATGAAGTTGAGTAAGCTTTCTATAGGAAGAAAGTCTTGCTCAATGCTGATCTCCTTCAAACTTGTAGTGCAGTTGCAGTGTTCAGCCCCACTAATTCCTACCCACAGCTCTAAAATTAAACGTTTGTGTGCTTGCTGCACCAAGGCCCAAGTTGCTAGTTGAAATTGATGTAGTAAATCATGACATTAGGAAAAATACATTATTTTGTACATATTTATCACTAATAATATGTGCTTAGGGACCAAGTAGGAAAGAAGAGATCATATTTCCTACCCTTATCTGTGAAGGTCTTCACTAAGTTAAAATGACTAACATTTCCATATGGACTCCAGCTGCTGAATGCATAACTGAAATAAAGATATAGGACATAAATAACCAGCAAGATCATTTTCCAAAATGCAAACCATCAATATCCTAGATTGGTTATGGGATAGGTCCTGCAAAGAAGAAAAAGTAGCGCAGGAAGTTTCAAAAATAGATGTAAGAAGCAGGTTTTCCTTATACTGCCTGCTAGCGATTTTCCAGAGGAGTGATAAGGCAGGGGTCCCCACAAGGTAGTTGAGGCTTCACGTCACTGTACCTTCAGCAAATCCTGAAGAACCCATCAAGTTCCAGCAGTGAAAGAAAGCTAAAAACCAGAATGTGCACCACGCTCTCGAAGTCTTGATGGAAGAGCTCAGCAGCTTGCAACACACTGAGTTAAATCAAATGGGAGCATGGTAGCTTTGCCAGGAATATTTTCTTATATCCTTTTGTGAAACCTAAATGCTTTCCAGATTCAGAGTCCTGCCCTTAGGACAGGAGACCTAAGTAAATTTGAGTGTTTTTAACAAGTAAAGTTTTACAGCATTACCCATGCAAACAAAGTTTTAACTCAAATTAGGAGAAGGTATGGAGTTGCAATGGATTTATGGATATTTTATTTGAATCCTTTTTCAGTTATAGAATCCTTTTATTTCCATAGTTTCTTGTTGCAGTATCGTGTAGTTTAACACTGAATTGTATAAATTATTTTGATTTAAAGCTGTATTGTGATTCTTCTAAAGTTATGATATTATGAATACACTATGTCTTTCTCTGTATAACTCCTATGTAGCATCCAAAGTTGTGCAAATTAAATTTGCACACTCAAATTTGATGAATGGTAAACTCCATTCTTTATGTTGTCCTTTTGAAAAACAAAGTGTTTGAATTACTTTATTCCTTTCCCAAATCTAAGTTTGGTTGCCTTATTTTTACAAAGTTTAAACAGAAACTTACAGCTGCCTGAATACTTGCCAATTGTTGGAATGAGAAGCTCAATCCCAAATCTACGTGGTAACTGATGCTTTAATTGTGACCACTGCATCAAGCACTTCTGATCTGCAAATAGCAGGACAATTTGTTTAGAAGTAAATGAGAAATGTAGTATTTGTCAGTGCTGCAAGGTTGTCTGCAAGTGACAAATGACTTCAGACCACAGTGATTATGCTGTAGAAGAGAATGCATACTGTGGTGAAAGAAAGTTGCATTTCCAAGGTCAATATTTTCCTGTATGCCCCATACAGAACCTGAGGAAATCTTTTGTGCACACCCTCTAATTTAAAATTTGAAAGAAATGTTGACTGAAAGAAATGTGTTTCTATTGCACGCTGCTTTCACATGTCAATCTCTTTCAGCAATACAAAGTGTTACCTTGATTGTCAAGTTGATTTTAGACCCTTTTATCTTCAGTGAAAGAAACCTCCACTGTGTGGTTTGAGTTTGACTGGTTTTATTAATTTACTCGGTCACTTGTTTGGAAACAAGATCAATACTTTACAGAAACAAGCTGACATACACGATTAACAAAGTTCTAGTGCCAAAAAATAGATTGCTAACTACTGATATGGCATGTGGCTTTTTTGGAAGAAGAGATGTGTGTGCCTTGGCTGTAAAACATGCTCTCCTGACAATTTTTATTTTTTTTTTTAATCCAGAAGGATTAAACATTACTTCATAACTGGCAGGTCCATGTCATGATTATCTTGAAGAAATCACCCCTTTGGTAACTGTGCCAAAGAACATTGTGTTAATGAAGCCTAGCTGGACAGATGGGGAGCAGTGAGAACCTCTGATTAGACAGCCAGGTGCCTTGGCATCCTATAGGCAAAACTGGGAAAACTGTCACAACCAGTAGCTCAAGAAATGTAGCTTTCTTTTTTTTTTTTTTTTTTTAACTCCCAGAGGTAGGAGAGTGAAGGCAGCATGATAAACTGAATTGCTGAATTCTGCTATGTGCTGAATAAGGCCTTTCCTGTTGAGTAATTAGAAAAACGTGCACAGAATATGTTTTTCTCAGTGAGATTAAGTGATCAGAGTCAATGCATGCTTGGGACAGACCTTCCTGCCACAGAAATCAGCCTGAGTTAGCCTTACAAAACTGCAGCACAGCCATGTCCTCACTCATCCATGTGTTTTCATTGCACTGGGCACAGTGGCATTCTTGGAGTGAAACTCCTCAGGTTGGAGGCAATGTTCAGTTGCAGAATAAACCTTTTGCTTAGAAAGCTGTCTCCCCTTCCTCCCAGGCATGATCTGTGCGCCACCAGCTCCTGTCAATAACAGACCATAACATCTGCTTTGAGGCCCAAAGAGAGATTGTCCCAGTGGTAGGTACTTTATCCGAGCAGTTCAGGACACCAATCACAACTTTCAGCTTCAGAAAGGACCAGAATGTCCTATATGACAGTCTCATGCACAAATACATACTTACATATTTATACATATGTACAAATACATCAGTTCTGGTTATTTAGCTGCTCATTGGATTATTAGCAAGGGTTAATGTGTTAAATGAATCTCTTGTGTAAGCATTTTGTTTTTCAGGAAGTTTATATCAGAGAAAATTAGGCCCCCACTCATTTCTCCCAGCTCTTCTATCTCATTAGAGACAGAAAATATCTCCCCAGCCCAATTAAGCAATCCAGCTGGGAAAAGTGTGAATTTTGGAGGCCGTTTTCTTCTCAGACTTGGCTGTCTCCTTCTTAATTATTGTAAATTTATTAGTTACAGTAGTTTGTTTTGGAAGGTAAACAGAAACAAAACATTATGAAAAGTGATACAGTAGCACAGACCACAAGAATGTATAACTCTGTCTGTGGATTCCCATAAATGTCAATATTTTCATTAGATTAGTGGTGTTCCTACTGAAGTGGCCAGCACAGTTCCAGTAATTCATTTTTTTCCCTCTTGTTCTCCTCTGAATATGAGCTACTTCCTGCTGTTTGTTCATCTAACCCAATATGGTGGATTGCTCAGAGCGTCTGAAATATTTTCACATTGAGATCAGAAAACAAAAAAATTACTTTCCCACAATCACAAGAAGCCACTCTAGGAAAGGAAAGAATTTCCAAACAGCCTGTTTGTGGAAAGCAGGTCTTTCACTAGCACAGATTGATAGTGACAGCTTAAATCCATCAAAATCCTGACCATCGCATCCGGTACACAGTAGAATTGCCAGTGCCGTATACATCTTGATGCCAACTGAGCTGGATGTTTTTATCTGCACAAAGAGCAGGGAAGAAACTGCTCTACACAAATCAGGAAGACTTGAAAATGTTTTCTTGATGAAGAAAACCTCGCTCTTAAAAAGAAATAGTTACTAGTGAAATCAAGTTCTAGTTACAGAATAGAAATTCAAGATCTACCTATTATTTCCAACACCTTCCATTGAGAAGGTCTGGAAGATCTTCCATCTAATCACACATTAAGGTTATGTGTACTTAACAGCTTAACAGTAAGTCAGAGAATCTACACTGTCTTGGAGAAGGAAGGAATGATACTTGAATTACACTTTTTCACCTTATTTCTCTTTCCCATTTCTATGTTGTTGTTTTTTTAAATGAAATATAGACAGCAGGGAAAAAAAAAGTCCTATTTTGTGATACTGCCATTAAAAGGTTTGGAATCAATGTTTGGCAACAGCAACTGAACAAGAAGCCATATTTTCTAGTAATATTGTGGTAGTAAGAGATGATGAAGTAACTCTCAAACTCTCTGCAGAGAGAGGGAATGAGTTGGTTTACTGAAATAGCTATTTTTCCCTTCAAGAAATAATCAGCTACAAAGTCAGGAGTTCCAATATTGGTTCAATATGGCGTTAATATTTCTGGGAACCTGTGGATTGAAGTAACATTCAGAAACAGCTGAAGTATGCATTAGATAATGTCTTAACATGTCAGGAATTAGCTGGGTACATAGACTGATCAAGTGATAGAAGAGTCATACACAAATCTCACTTAGACTTTACCCTTTATCACTAGGTTTCAGCTGCTGCAGAAAATGATGCCATGCATGTCCATCCTTGTGTTGTTTTTGTGTACCCTCTAATCAGTTTTTGATGTAGCACAGTCAGCTCTACACACCCCTTTCCTTGGTTACCCAGTGGCATCCCTAACATGGCAAATGTTTGCCTTCATTCTTGATATGTCCCAGATGCCCCCATTTTATTTGCCAGGGTACAGAGCTGTGGACCTCGTTAGTAGCTCCTGACATTTGTTAAAAACCTATCCCATTTTGTATTTTCATTCCATTTAGCATTTCAGAAACATTTTTTTCAGAACTTCTAAGTTGTCAGCCTGTGTGCCTCTGAGGAATGGCTAGGTTTCATATCCAGATGTTCAAATGGAAATAACATTTAAGTTGAAGACTCATAGTTTGGTCTATAAGATACTGATTTGGCTTTCAAGTTGAAGATTTTCAACAACTAAATAATGTTTAACTTGGTAAATAGAGCTGCCACCCTGCCAATTTGTGACCTTATTTCCTTCTGGATATCCCCACTGGGTTGGTGCTTCTGCCAAGGTAAATTGAGCTACAGGTATTCCTTTGCCCTCTAAAGTAATTCTTCAACTGGGAGTTGCTGGGGTTCTCATTAGATTGACTTTAGAAAACTGATGATGAGTCTCATCTGTTTGTGATTAAAAATAATTTGTTGTGATTACAGGATGAAATATTGTTACTTTTGTAACTATTTTGTAAATGCTATGCTGTAGTTATCTTCAAGATTTCTAGCTGCTCAGCACCTGGTGTGTTCCTAGCTCTCTTTCTCTTCTACCAGCTTAATAGAAAATATATGCAGCCACACCAGCTGCAATTCTTCCCTCTTGCTAAAAAGAGGCCAGTGGCATTAATAAGACATCAATCCAAATTGTTCCAGTTAACTTGTAAACCTGTGAGGGCTGCTCCAAAAGTAATGCTTCCTATTGTATTATGTTGGCCTCTGACATCAGAGGCAGATGATGGTGGTATGGCAGCAGAAGTTGAGCCCTCTTACCAATATTCTGTAACATTTTCTTGCTGTGTGACAGATGGCAGCACAGGGATAGTATGACAAAATGGTGTCTGACATGGAAGTGCATATGAAGCAAAGAGATAGAACTGAATCCCTCCATGTGGAATTTCTCCAATTTAAAAATAAAGTAAAGCTAGGCAAGAAAAAGTGAGGGCCAGGGGGACAGAAAGAGGAATAGATAAAGTAGATAAATAAATCATTTATTTCTTGTAATCAGATATGTTCTTAAAAGAGAGCTTTTAAATCAGGCTGAACTTATTACTTGAGTACCCAATACAACTGTTTTAATGTCTTGTCTGCAAAAAAATGGGATTTCTCAAAAGCTATGGGTTTTAATGAAGTGGGAACAGGTTCTCATGAGCAAATCACCAAATTAATGGGACGACCACTTATCTAACCCTGAATCCTCATCATATCTGTGTGTCTGCTGCTGCATGTCAGAGAAGAAACATTGGTGAGACTTCTTTCTAACCTTTCTCCTTTGGTCTGTTAGTTGATAAGATTTGGTTTCCCATTCAAGCTATTGTTTTAGTATTCTAAATACTGGTGCTCCCAGAACACCATTACCTGAGCATACTGCTGCAGTGATATGTACAAGGATTGCATATGGCAAGGGATTATGTACAAAAACGGATCTCTGTGTGCTTTTCTTTTATTTTCAGGTCCTCTCCTTGTCAAAGTGCACAAAGAGATGAATAAGAGCTCCAGATCAGTTTTCATTATCATAAGCCTTGTTTTATTCATTTCTATTACTCAAATCTTTGGGTGAACACACAGTGCATTTTTCTTACTTGTCATCTTAATATAAACTTTCCCAGGAACTTCAGATCATTTTTGTTGCTCCTTCTGGTTGTTTGCAGTTGCTATGCAACTAAGATAAGGCAATCAAAACCAACCTATGCAGAATATTTTTTTTTACCTAGGTGTATAGGAATATATATAGATGTATACAATATAGGGATATGAAAGCCATATATTCTGCATTATTTTGTTAAGATGCACAAAATAAGTTATGTAGGCTCTGCACGGCAGTGCATTGAAGGCTGTACAACTATTTACACACAACTCTGTTTCTGGTAAGCTGGTGCTCTCGACTGTACACAGAAATACTGCTGTAACTCAGTGACACTTTTCCAGATTGTTACTGCTGGCATCCAAACCAGGTTTTGGTTTGGTAGTAGTGCTTTCATATATAGTCTGTGTACCTGAGAAGCTGCAATTAAGTTTTTCAGGTTGTCTCAATTTTGCTCTAATCCACATTAGTCTTCTTTGTCACAGTGACACTTGTTCTAGTCCAGTACTGTTACAGTGGTACCCTCAATGCCACTAATATATTAAAGACAGTGAACATCAGTCTTGCTTAGATCATAGAAAAGTTTATTTTTGAAAAGACCTTTAAAGGACCTAATTCCAACCAGCTGCTGTGGACTGGTTGCTGCCCACTGGATCAGGCTGTCCACAGGCCCCATCCAGCCTGACCCTTGGCACCTGCAGGGATGAGGCACCCATAACTTGTCTAGGCAGCCTGTGCAGTGCCCCACTACACTCTGAGTAAAGGATTTCTTCCTAACATCTAATCTAAATCTATCCTCTCTTAGTTTAAAAGCATGTTTTGTTATATCACTATCAGACCACATAAAATGTTGAACCCTCACCTGCTTGTAAGCTCCCTTCAAGTACTGGAAGGCTGAAATGAGATCTCTCCAGAACCGTCTCTAAACAAGCTCAACTCCCTCAGCCTTTCTTCATAGAAGAAGTGCTCCAGCCCTTTGATCATCTTTGTAGCCCTCCTCTGGACCTGCTCCAACAGCTCTATGTATCTGGTTGGAAAAAAAGTCTATGCCTTTCTTAGGTTTATAGGCATCACCCACCTAGCTGCCATTTGAAAAAGCATGTGTCAAGGGCAGAAAAACAGCATCTTCTTCATCCCTAGCTTTGAAAAGGTATAAGCGGGGATGCTGGGCAGTGATGGAGTCCCTTGGTTCCTCTGCATTCCCTGGCTTGGCCTGTAGAGCTGAAGGCTCTGGAGAGAGCTCTGTGTCTGCTCTCCTGCCATGTTGGAGAGCCCCATGGCTCCCAGTGATTCATTAAAGCCCGAGTGTGTGCGTGTGTGTGTGTGTTATGTGGTTGCCCAGGCAACAAGATAATAGAAGTAATTACCTCTGCAAATTCCCCTGTTGATATGCAGCATGTAAGTCTGCATGTCATTGGGCAACCTGAGGCATGCACATTGCAGCCGTCTTTTCTGGAAACCAAAAATGTGTTTCCAGCATGAGAAGTGCATGCTCTCAAAAGGGTTTTTATTGTTGCTTTTTTTCACTGCTTCAGTGGGCACAGTACTATTTCCAAGTCTGTCAGTTTATGCCTTCTGAGACTTGTGGCAGATACAGCAGCCATAGATCTGGTTCTCTCCTTACATTCAAATAAACATTCCTGTCCCAACTGGCAAAATCCTGTCTCTAGTTTCCACAGTACCTGCATGGGCAGGGCTCTTACTGCTACGAAACAGACACTGATGCTATCAGCTAAACGTGCTCCAAGAGAACACAGAAAAAATGAACCAGAAAGCCCTACCCTATTGATAAGAATAGCGGACGCTCAGAAAATGTCCAAATTAGCAGCCAGTAATGGAGATCACTTCATTAAAACATCTGGGTCTCACCTCCACCAATTACCATGATGCATGTTTCTGTTCATGCGCTTTTGGTGAGGCTTGTTCTCCTGAAGGCATGCAACTAGTGGCTTAAACCAGAGCCAGGCAGTGCCACATTACCTCTCTGCTCCGGCACCTTGCTCCATCAGCATCCCATTGCATGGGGAAATTTTGGCTCTGGGTTTGGTGATAGGTCTGTGCTGCACACTTCTCTGGAACTTGGAGAATTCATTTCAGTCGTGACTTGAGGCAAATTTGAACACAGGCTTCTAGGAGTATAAAAACAGTATAGACAGAGTTTAATGGGCCAGACTCCAAGCTCTGTAAATTTAACTATTCCCATATATCCAGTGTAAGTTACAAGTTGATTAAAACACGTGTGAATTGATTCCCGTAGACTGACACTTCACGGGTGGCTTTAGGCTGAGAAATATCTGGTTTTGCTTTATACAGTGCCCTGTATCTCATATTTATGGCTTGGAAGTTGTCTTTGAAACTCTCTGTGGCTGCCGATCTGCAGAACCAGCTGATCTGGCAGGTTGGCAGAGAGGCAACAGACAGATCACCACATTCCTTTTATCACTTGGAGGCTACAGAAAATGCAAACAATATGGCCTGCAAGAGAGAGCGTGTACCATCAGGAAAGCAGGTTTTCCTTACTTTTTTGAATAAAATTTACTCCAGACTCAGACAAGTACATTAATTTTAATGACATACATACGCCAGAATGCTTCTTCATCAATGGTAGCACAGCCATATTGATTTACTCTAGAGGAAATGGACAAATCTCCATCTGTGTACTGGGGCAGAAGAAATGGGCTACAGGCTTCCATCGGAGATGGTGTCCTTTCAGCTTGGCAGATCTATGAACTGTCGGAGCAAACCTGTGAACGAAAGGAAGGCTTTTTCTGGCTCTTGCTATGCAGTGGTTTCCCTCATCCTTGCCATTGTTAGCAGGAGGTCAGTCCCCACAGCAGACAGCCTCTCTTCCCACCTCTCAGGATACTCCCAGAATGCACTGTGCTGGGGTCATAGAGGGGCCTGTATGAGTAGCTCAATGCACATCTGCTGATGCAAGAGTGCAACCCCCCCCATAAAGCTCTTGTGTCATAGACTCCTGCTGGAGAGGCTGAAGGGGAAGATTCTAACAGCCTTGGCAAAATACCCTGGATACAATCTTGATTTTTTGGGGGAGTACACCACTAGAAAAGTTTCATAAACTGCTCCATCACCCCGCCAGTAAAGATGTCAGTCCAAGATACCACCTTCTCCCTGTTACCACTTCTTACCTATTATCTTTAATAGCAGTTGCTAATGTTACAAAGACAACTGATACACTCTTCAGCAAAATTCCCATAGACTTGATTTTGATAGTAGAAGAATAGTGAAAGGCATATAGTTTCAGCATAAGTTTACAATGAAGTTTACTTTTGGGATGGTTACTTCCACTCTTCTGTATTTTCCAGCTAGAAGACAATCTAATTTAGATACCTTCACTCTAGCAGCGGTCAAGGGTTTTGTTTCTAAGATAGAGCACCAACACTACCATGATTACATGAGGTAATAAGTCTGAGAATTAAACTCAACCTGGAACTGAGTGGCCTGGCCCCAATTTTATTAGCAAAATCTTTATTAATCTGGTTTTCTCACTCCACTAGTTGTTTTTGGTCTTCATTTTTGTACTTTGTGTAAAGTATGCACAAAAGACTAAGACTAATAAAGTGCAAATGTGTCTCTGCATTTGTTTGTTTTATTATGTGACATGATGTTATTTCTATTGAATCATACCTACGTAGTAAAGTCTTCTCTGAAGAGGGAGTTACAACGACTTCAGTACTGTGTTTTCCCAAGAATGAATAAAATGCAAATGCTGGGGTTCTGTGACTGCTCTGTGAAATTCCAAGCAATGCATTCCTAGGATTTAGCTGGGAAACCAGAGGAGTGCATATTTGCATCTTATAAATCATATTGCTTAAATTCCTTATTAACATACATAACTATCTGTCTCAATAATATAGTGTGCTGAACTATTTTCAGATAACCTAAACCAGATGGAGGGTTTGGACACTGCTTCAATAACTGAGACACTGGAAGTGCCTAGTTCCACACTTTCTGTTCTGCATGATTTTTAGGACTTAAGATCTGCTTTTGAGTCTTGAAGACCATGGCACATGCCTAGTCTCAAGCAAGGATGCCCACCACATGACATTGCACACGTACTTAAAATTAGCAAGCACCAGTTGAATTCAGTTATTTGTGATGGTGAAATATCACAGGTGATCTGTTGAACTGTTGTTGGTGAGAAAAAAATATCATAGACTCATAGAATGTCTTGAGTTGGGTGGAAATGATCTTAGAAGATCATATAGTTCCAGCCTCTCTGTAGCTTAGGGGGTAGGCAGTGTTGCCACCTGCTAGGCCTCATTTTGAAGGCTGAGTTCCTGGCGTGCATCCACAAAGCTACTTACATCCTTCTGTCTCTCAACTCTTCAATTTTCACATGGCCTAGAAATGAGAAGTCTGGCACTTTAACTGACAGAACACTCTCCCCTGAACAAGACTGAAAATATTTTACCACATATAAAGTTATCTCCAGATGCTGCTTCTCTAGGGAGGCTGATTTTGTTCTCATAGTTGGTGGTTCCTCCTGAGCTCAAATTTACTCTAAGAAATGAGGATTGGAAAGTACTATCTATTTTAGCACAGTGAGTGTTGAGAAGGTCTCTAACCTGAAGTTGTTGTTGTGTTCTTAATCCTAAGAGAAAGTTTATTCTGCTATCATCCTATAGTTTCATTTCATAAACAAACTTGTGATTTTTTTTTTCCTCTTGATTATCCCATTTCTTGCTTGAATAAACAGGTAAGATAGATCACCTTCACCTTTTTTTTTTTCCCTATGTGAGGAGCAAACAGGAAGGTTAGCATCTCTTTAGCTTTCAGTTTATGATGGCTAATGCCATCCCAATTCAGAGGTTCATTGCTAAGTACCCCTTGACTCAGGGCCTTCATCCCCATCACTTCTTTTTTGTAACAGGAACAGAAAAAATCTACTCTTTTTAGTATGCTCTTATAGCCTATTGGAACACTATAATGTGATGAAAGTACAGTAATAATAGCAGAGCAGCACAATCTTAGGCTATAGCAAATGAAAACAAGCCCAAATACAGCAGCTGTAGATACAGAAACAAAGGGAGAAAAACTGCTAACCTTTAAAAGACCTCCAGTAGACAGGGATCTGCAGTAAGATAGCCTAACCCACTGCCAACCTTTAAATGAGATCTGGGAAGGGGTGGATCCTGGCTCCTTCTGGTCATTCAGATACATTGCGTGCACCTGAGCTTCTGTGGGTTGGCCCTGCCTTCTTGCCTAGTGTTCAGTCACTGATTTAAGCTTTGACTTAGTATTTCTACTTCACCTTATATACTTAAATATATTTCTACTTCAACAATTTATATACTTAAATGATCTAAAAATTGTGTCTCTGCTCTTGAAATCTGGGGATGTTTATTTGGGGTTTGTTGTTTTATTTTTATGTTTGTTTTGTCCCAGGACCTGTAGGAAAAAATAAGCTCTTTTAAGGATGTGTGGTTTTAGATTATTTTGTTTATCTTTATTATCTAAATTAATTGATTTTTTTCTATCACATTAATGTTTATGTAGTATAACTCTTGCTAGTGCTGGAGGTAATGGGTATTGCCATCATACAATATTTTGCATTCTTTGATATTCATGGTATTTATGAACATATTGGCCAAAATTCCAAACAAGTGTATAATCACACTGCTTCAAGCCTAAAGTGGAGTTTCTACTCTCTATATGAGAGGGGAAGAAGGGAGTAGTGAGCATAGAAAAGGATCAACTTTTCTATATGCACTGAGATTAGAGGTCTAGGTAGGACACAGAGGTATAGTTCTCTTTGAGCTATTTCACAACTATTGTGTGCATGCAAACAGCCTTAGGTTTTTCACAAAGTGCAGATAGTTGTTGAACACCAGACAGTTCTTTATGTCTGATAGTGGAAAATTTTTTCCATGATCCTTTTCCTGGTCTTCTCCTTTGCAAGAGACCTTGGCTCAGTTCTTACAGTTACCTAGTGTGACATCTAGGGCCTGGAAAATTGTAATTGTTAGGTATTTGTAGTAGTGTATTCTATTGATACAAGGAATGATATTGCAAAAATATTCTACATTAGCAAAGCAAGTAGATCTTTCTCAGTGATGTTTGAGATACAAACAAGTTTATAAGCAATGATGTCAACGCAGTCCTTCCTATTCCAGCCAACTCACTCTTTTGGCTTGCATAGTGCAGAGAAACTGGAGAACATAATACAGGAATATTTGATCACTATGCACACAAGTGCATAATGTTTTTGCTCTGAAGAAACGTGCTCCATTTTTTTCTGGTCTTTGCCCCAGATGGGAGCTCTCTGGTCTCTCTTGTGTCCTAATTAAAGGCAAGTGTTCTTCAGGGAAAACACAATTGAACCTTCAGCATCTTCTGTCCCTTGCATGAAAAAGGGTTTCACTTGGAATGAACTCCCCAGAACATTGCAGCTTCTTAGTTTATACTTCATCATCTTCAGCCGGATAAATAGAGTGTAGAACTGTGTGTCAAGAAAAGATTTCTCCTAAGACATCAGCATACACTCCTGAAAGTGTATGCATCTCCCTTAATTTTCTTTATAGCACTTATAGCCACTTTGCTTTGTGTCCTAGATGGATGCAGAAACTGCCAGAGGTTCATAAAAGTGAAAAATAGGGAGTGAAATATATTGTAAGTTTAAACTTTCAAACCTGAATAAGGCTTAATTATGATTTCATCAAAAGTGACTTGCATAATAATTTCTCTCAAGTTTTAATGCTGTAAAGCTGTCTTATGCAGCCCCTATCCACATTTTCCTTGGCCATGCCAGATTTACCATTTGAGCATGAAAACATGATTCTATAAAATCTGCCAGTTGCTTGAAAGCTGAATATCATTGCCTCACTGCAAAGAGTGTTCTCTAAAGTAAATACAAAGAAGTGTAGGGAATACTGAAGAAAGCAAATCTATTTATCGGAGACAAAACTGGCAAATTTTTAAGGACATCTTTTCCAGGTACTGTCAAATAGCAATTGACGTCCTCACATAATTTGGACCAGAAATGATACTCCATTAAAGAAAGCAAAGAGTGTGTCAGAGGTAATTTCTTTTTTATTGTATGTTGTCATTCTGCCCTGCTGCTTCAGATATGATGCATGTCATCAATAATAATTCCTGCACCCCACAGCATGTCTGTTTTTTCCTTTAATTCAGTGGTTAAATGAATGAGCCAAATTACACACAGTTGTTTCAGTGAGGAAATGGCTTGTATATATGAGACACAGATTTCACAAGTTGGGCTGGGAGAGGAGCAGCACTCTCAGCCCTATATCACATCCACTGCCTCCCCCTGCTCCCCACCTTGGGAGACCTGTGGAGGAGCTGCAGGGCCCTGCAGCCAAATGGCCACTGGCTCCCTTGCTTGGGGATGGAAGTTCAGGAGATGGAGGCTGGGAGGGAGAGAGCTGGCCATGAAATGTTGTCTGAAGACAGACTGGAGGATTTGTATGTAGCGACCTTAATTTGGGGAAATGGTGTGTGGTTTCCACTTAGAAACTCTTAATTAAACAGTGTGCCTAGGCTTGCGAGTAAGTCTGTCTTTATCTGAAGGTATGTTTTGTTTTGGTGGGGGTGGGCAGGAGCACGCACTCTGGAATAATAATATCTAATGTCGACTTTGCCAGTCCTGCAGTGAGGAAAGCAGAAGTGCAGAGATTCTGCTTGGCTTCCAGTTTTCCTGTTTATGGTTTGAGCACTTAATTTATTCTGTTTATCCAGGAAGCTTGCTTTCCTTTGCCTTTGGAAGGCAAAATACTTTGAAGACAGGAAAGCATCGATCCCCATGAATTCACCCTGGGCCGTAGAGGCAGGGCTTTGTTTAAAGTCACAGTCCATCAAATGGGATTTGCATTCCCCTTGCATCCCTCCACCTTCATTTTTTTTGTTTGTTTTAGTTTTCTTTCTTCCTCAGGGGCACTCAATGACTGAATTGTCTAAACACATTGACCAGGACTGCCAAGTTATAAATACTTTCCTTCAGAGATGATAATCTAGATAAAACAGTTGGCAAGCTGCCCTCAGAGGAGGAATATACAGCAGGGCAAGTTCTTAGCACTTTTATTTATCATCTGGAGTATCTAAATCATTAGCACTAGACAAAGGTTTGGGCATTTCCAAGGAGCTGAGAACAGATGTGTGATTTATGCTGGCAAGGCATCCATGTGTCACCTCATACTGCCTCAACCCCAAGATGACAGAAGCTGTAACCCCAAGACACAGGATGACCACAGATAGAGCTGCTGGGATGGAATGTGTGGCTCCCTGTTGTGCATGCAGCTTTGCTGCTGGTGGGGCTCACTGCCAGGTTTGGGGTGCTGGCACCTGGTAAAGGGCAGATGGAGAGGGAAGCACTTCCTTCTTCTTGGCCTTTGCTGCTCACGTTGTTTCCAGTGCCAAAAAATCATTTTCACCTAGTTCTCCAAAGGCGACTTTCATCAGATAAAAAAATAGATGTGGCAGGTTTAGAGGTGTGTAAACATCTTGTTTTACAAACAGTAATATAAAAGCATGACTTGACCTGACAACATTTCTTTAAGGAAAATATTCTCCAGCTCTAATGATTCTTCTGATTCCTGTTTCCAGAGACAAGAATGTGTTGCACAATGAATTCAAAATAAAGTTATCATGAGGAACGCAGGTTCCTTACAGCAAAGCTTTTGTAAAGCATCACAGACATAGTTATTTTAATCTTCTACTGCATCTCTATCAGCACTTCCCTTCCTCCAAGCAATTTGGACCAGAATGACAGCAGTAATAATTGCAGGATGAGTCACTGGCTATATTTTAGGTGAGACATCATTGTGGTGGAAGGCCAAGAAGCAGGGCTTAAAGATGGACTTGTTTTTATATTGCTTCTTTAACCATCAGCTGGGTAATCCTTATAATATAATAGCATGAAGATCACTGGGCTCCTGTTCACTGGCACTGCTGTACCAGTTTTAGGTCTTCAAGGCACCCTCAGAAAGTAATTGAGCACCTCAGATTTCTCCATATCCCACGTGACCAGGTCTCCAGTTTCCTTTTGGAGAGGGCCAACATCCTCCCTGATCTTTTTTCACTGATATACCTGTAGAATTTCTTCTTGTTCCTCTTTATGTCCCTGGCTGGATTTAATTCTGTCTGGGTTTTAGCTTTCCTAACCTGATCCCTGGCTTTGTAGTCCTCCCAGGTAATCTGTTCCTGCTTCCACTCCCTATAGACTTCCTTTTTGATTTTAAGTATGGGAGCTCCTTGTTGACCCACAGAAACATCCTGGCATTCTTGCCTGCCTTCCTTTTTCTCAGGATGCACTGCTTCAGGCCTTGGAGGAGATGGTCCTTGAATACCAACCAGCTTCCTTGGGCCCTTCTTCCCTCTAGGGCTCTCTACCACGTCACCCTGTCAACGAGTTCCCTGAAGAGTTCGAAGTTTGCTTTCCCGAAGTCCACAGTAGGAAGTTTGCTGCATACCCTCTGACACTCTAAGGTTTTTGAACTCCACCAATCAGTTCAGGGATTTTTGTGGAGCTTTTGGAGAGGGTCAGATGAGAGCCATGAAGATGCTTGGAGGGTTGGAGCATTTCTGCAAAGACAGGCTGAGAGATGTGGGTTTGTTCAGCCAAGAGAAGAGAAGGTGGAGCCTTGGAGAGGAGACCTCATTATGGCTTCCAATATTTGAAGGGAGATTATAAGCAGAAGGGAAATCAGTTTTTTACATGGATAAATAGTGATAGGACAAGGAGAAAAGCTTTTAAACTAAAGGAGGGAAGATTTGGATGAGATGTCAGGGGGAAGTTTTTCATGGAGAAGGTAGGAGGCACGGGCACATGCTGCCTAGAGAAGTTGTGGATGCTTGCTCTCTGGAGGTATTCAAGGCAAGATTGGTATAGTGGCTGGCAACCCTGCACATGGCAAGGAGGTTGTAACTGGGTGATATTTGAGGTCCCTTCTAACCCAAGTCATTCTATGATTCTGTAATTCTTTCACTCTTTTTGCAATCTTATTAAGAGATTAAAAGAAGCAATACTACAGTCTGAAAACTCTGCAGGGAGAAAGAAAATGCAGGAGCTAACGATGTAAGAGCTCAGAGCAAAAAGGAGAAGGATGGGCCATTCCTGCTAAAGCTTAAAAAGCTAGAGCAAAGTCGGCAGTCCTGGAAAAATGAGTTTTGCCATCCATAAAGGCTAGATGCTTTTGTGGCTTGCTAAAAAAGGGAAAGAGCAAAAGGATCCTGCCTTTCTCTCACGACGCGTTCATACATAGGAAATTAGAATCATTCCTTCTTTGTCACAGAGTACTGTTGAGACTCAAGCTTTTTCCCAGGGTGGAAACCAAGGAACGTTTATCAGATAAAGGAGGTGCAAGAGCAGGGAGTTGCAAGTACCTGGCACTTCCAAGTCTGTGCTCCCCAGCACTGGGGCCCAGAAGGAGGAGCTGGTGAAGGTAACATGATCTATCTGTTGTATAAAGGGAGTGAGTGGAGCTGGGCAGCAAGGAGAAGGGAGGGCTGAGCCCGAGCGTGCACCAACTAGCACCAGGGCAGAAAACAGCTCTTGGAACTACTTCCATAAATTTTATTTTCCTTGAAGCATCCAGCAGAAATAGAGTGAGGAGGAGGGGAAGGGGCATGGATGAAAATGTGATCAGAGCCACAAGCTGTTAACACGACCTTCCAAACATGCAGATAGGCAATCGTTTCCCACCATGACACTGCTGCCCCCTGCAAAAAGAACATCATCTCAAAATCTGGCAGCTCTTCTCCTCCACTAGCCATCTCACAGCTTGCCTGTGGCTTGGCATCAGTCTTGGAGAGCTCTGTACTGTGGAACAAATGAACAGGTGAATCTAGAGGATGCAGTAAGCAGGCAGAGGCCTGTGGAAGAGTGGGATGTGAAGCAAGCAGAGATCCTCCCAGCAGCAAAGCTCTTTCAATCCCAGCCTTCCCACACATTGACCAGCAAGCATGGCTTCAAACCTTCTTCAGGAACAGTGAGAAGACTTCAAAGGCTCCACAACCCAACCACCTGCCCAGCCACAAAACTGAGACCAAGCACGATTGGCTTAGCAGAGCCAGGAGAATGGCTCCTTCTTCACATTCAATCCCAAAAATTGCAGAGAAGCCCTTATGCAAACTTTTGTCCTGTCCTTTGAAACCTTGCTCTGCTTCCTTCATTTCTGTGGTGAGAAAGTATTTATTCATATTAGGAATATGTGAATGGGAAGCAAACACATAAACATGTCATTCATCATCAGATATTTCATGTTTTAATTTTGAGTACTTTAAGCAACAGTGAATATAAAAAAAATATTACTTCTTTTTAACCTGTAGTTACAGTGGCTAGATGATTAACTATTTGCTTATCTGTTATTATAACAACATGTAGTTAGTGGTAGGACAGCTCTCAGGCAAGGAGCTTGAAGTCTGATTCCTGTTGCCATCCATGTTCTACAAAAGTGTGAAGTGAGCAGAGGGGGTGAAAAGATTCCCCATGATGGTGAAAAAGGCTGGATCCAAACCTTTTTGAATCAATGAAATCAGTGACATTGACTTTATCTGAGGATATGGAGACAGCCTCAGACTGAGCCAGAGAACGGAGAATCACAAACACATTTACTGGTGCCCTCAGCATCAGTCTTCTGGATTAAATCAATATTTTTTTTTATTTAGGGGCAGGGGATGGGGAAGGGAAAGGGAATGTAGGAGGTGCGGTTGCCAAGTCAGAGAACAGGATTGGCTAAAGCATATAAAAACTTTAAAGTGCTTTATAATAGTTCTAAGAACTATTATAATAAATATGTAAGAATATGTAAGAAGAATAATATTCACAGAGCCATAATTTCTTCCAGCATAGACTGAATGCAAAACAGATCTGATGGCTCCCAGGCAGAAAGAAGCGACTGATTGTTATTGAGGCCACCATGTAAACCTCTCAGCACTGTACTGTAGTTCCAGATGAGAAGGCAGAGGAGCAGACCATGATGTGATTGATACCACAGCAAAGTCTTAGCTCTGCTTGTAATAGCATAAAGTCTTACAATGGTATCTTGATTTTAGTGATGCATAGATAAAACCCAGCCTTTACATTTTAACAGATGAACAACCCTAGAAACCTAGGTGAATAGATTTTTGGCTAAGTTAGAGGAAGTTTCAGTTCTGAGGCGTACACAAGATCATTCCTAGCTATAGAAGTCCCAGTGTTCACAGCATCATACTCCAGCTACCAGGGACCTAGGGCCCTGCTGAAGACCCCAGGGCTGTAATGGGGTTGCTCCAGCTCTCACGGTAACTTCAGCAGTGAAATAAATTGTTTTGTAAATGCTTAGGTGCTAAAAAATCTAAGTGTTGTGAACATGAGTGCAAAGAGAGGCAAAGTGGATAATGGTAAGTGCATACTGAACTACTTATTCTCTAATATGTAGGTCACAATAGGGTCTGGAATGAGGTACTTCGGAGTTAAAAGGAAAATGCAAACAGAAAGCATGCTGCATTAATGTGAGAAGATGGAGTGTGCATTCATTGCTACAAACAAAAGGCTGTGCTGAAATGAAGCACCTCCTCTGTGATCTAATCGGGAGGGCATTGGATAGTATCCTTTGCAATTAGGGTGCAAGTCGTTCTTCTGTTGGGTGACCTTGGGAAAGTCACATTCTTCAAGCCTGTGCTAGACAGGAATAGTCACATCCTTTTCTAACTGAATTATTATCATCCTAACTGAAAGAAAGAATAATTGTGTCTGTTGTTTTGTCATTTTTCTCAGTCAGTTCAGCTCTTGTATCAGGGTGACTCTCCTCTCACATATGACATGCTGGGCACACTAAATCAAATGTCATTTATGAAATGAAATGGGATTAAATTTTACTTGCAGTTTAACAAGCATCCAACTCTATTATCCACAGTGTCAACTTCTTAAAATTTACTTAGCATAAACAAACCATAGACTGTTGCTAAGGAAATATTATAACATTGTAATAATTATAACAGAAGAGTGTTGCAACAATTCTCTGATGGAGGCATTGTTGACTTTTCATATTTTCCTCAGATTTGTATGGATAGTATTTAATTTGATTGCCTTACACAGAGCTTAGCACAACGCTTATCCTTTATTTTAAAACAATGCATAAAGATATTTGTCAAAAATCTTAGAAGTGAAAAAAGCACTCAATGTTTGTACATGGTCCAAGCACAAGACTGCATTAGGCTGTGCCTGCCTTTCTGTAAAACACAGTTGTTAAAGTAAAATATAGCAATTGGTATCATTATTTTCTTTTCCATTTGCCTAGCATAAATGAGCGTCAACACAGCTGACTGAGGAATGACACATGCATTGTTTCCCAGTGCCAGTTTGAGGTAAAATACTATTCAGTGCATTTCTGTATTTTAATGCCACTGAAGGTCACGCTTGAGAACTTAAGAGAGGTTGTATAGATTCTGAAGCTTCTTAAGTTTACTATTAAAAAGCATTTAATGTGTGTTTATTAATCGCACAATGCACTTCCTGCATTACCCAGCCCAGCCAGCTTTCTTGGTGCACAATTGTGTTGTATTTATTGCATATCCTCCAGGGCTGGGATTTAGTGTTTGGACGGCTAACAGGAACAGAATGTTTTTGTCTATGACTAATGTAATGACTAAGTGCAGGGCTCCAAATGGATCCCAGATCTACTGGGACAGAACAAAGCAGGATATGAAGATGATAACATCTGAAACCACTCTTAGTCTTAGTGAAAGGGGGACACAACTGTCTTTGCCGACACATCAAAAAGGTCTTGCTTACCAGAAAACATTTCAAGGCTCTTACAGAGGTGAGGGTCAATTGAAAAGATATCCAAAGCTAGTAGTAATTTACTGTATTTTTAATGAACTTTGGTATATGCTGATCTATGCGTTGCTGGGGCATACATGCACCATACTGTGACAGTGACAGGACAACAACATGACCTTTCATCTTAGTAAAATGAAAAAATAACAACCAAAAGCCTCTATGCCTAATGAAACAAGGCTGACCAGGAAGTGGAAGATCACGGTTATTTATAGTTATTTCTATTTATCACTATTTTTTCTCCCAGATTGACCATGCAGATGAACCAGAGATCTGAGATATTAATTTCTCTTTATAGAAATATTTTTCCTGGCATCCTTTAGTCTGCTTTCTCATCTCATGCTAAAAATGCCATGTGAAACATGGCAGCATTTTGAAATTCCTTTATATGTTTTAAGAATTTTAAAAAAATAGTTTAAACCTAAGTTTACAATATACTGGTTGCAACAGTTTACAGCAATACTGGTTGCAGGGTTTTTCTTTAATGGGTAGGAAGTGCATTATTGGAAGTCCACCACAGAACAGGGCAATCTAAAAACTCACCAGAAGCATGGCAAAAAATGAAAATTCCTTAACTCTTACAGCCCTCTCTTTCTATTCTTTCCCATAACTCGCCCTCTAGTTTAGGAAATCAGTAGGATGAATAGATGGGCCTTGTATATGGACCCAGGACCATCGGATAGATTTTACACATAAACTTTGAAGAAAAGCAATTGTTTAATATGTCTGTTGTACTTTAGGAAATGTACAGAAGTTTTAGACCTTCTGTTTCTCTAACTCAGAAACAGGGAGTTTCATATCCTTTCTTGAGTAATCTGACATGCAGGGTAGGCTGTTCTTGAGATTTTGTCAGGTACTATTACCTTCTTGTGAAAGTATGTATGTGGCTTTATGTTCTGCATAAACCAGGCTTGTGTAAAGATAAAATATTTAAAAATATGCAGTTGGGTTTTCTTTACCTTGGCCTTATTAAGTACAGAAATAACCACTTGTGCTTGTGTTTAAGGAAAGTGTTTCTTTATGGGTTACTGAAATGAACTATTCAAAACTACCAAATCCTTCCAAAATATCCTTGCAGAGTTGTCAAAATCAGTGAGACCTTGAGTCGTATTGTCAACAACATGCTGTAAAAGCTGCCAGAGAATGAGGGAGGTATGAGCTTGACACTAAACCTATTCAGAAATGACATAACCTTGTCTTAATTAATTAATGGACATTGTTAACTCAGGATGTCACTTTCCTATTTGTGTTCTATTCAATGCACTCACTCTTCAAGCGACAGGCCAGTGTGTCTGTGTGTACCCATTAAGGAAAGCAAACAACATGAATATAGAAGCAGAAAGTCACTTGAATTCTTCTTCATGTCTTTTCCTCTTGGTTGAAAGATAACAGAACAAATCCTGCAGGTGTTTCTGTTCCACAAGGTCCCATTTTCCTCTCTAGAACTTCCCTGAGAAACAATGGTTTGAGAGATCACCTCTTGTAATTACACATAGTCCATAATAACCCAACTGTCACACTAGAGAAAAAGCAAAGCATCAACACAAAGTTTGGCAACATGCCACACTTGCTGAAAAATATGTTATCTGTATTAACATAACAACGACAAATAGTTCCTCTAATATTTTAAGTATTGATTTTCAGAATTCAAGGGCTATTATCCATCAAAAACTAATTTCTACATAGAAGCTCATTGCAAAATATCCTTTGCCACTTATCGCACAAAAAAAAATAGTTGCTACAGTGCTGACCATTGTCTTTTCCATATTGTTAGCAATGAAATAATCTCTTCCAAGACAGATTTTTTTTCTAATATTTATCTCCAACATACAACGAAACCTTGAGCTTTTGGTGTGATGGGAATGGGATACTTTCTTTATGAACTGAATGTTATGATATGCTCACTAGGTAAAAAATGAAACGGATTCCGAAGGGGATCTTTAAATTGCAAATCACTCCTATAAGCGTACTTTAAGAATTCCAGAAAAAAACTGCAGTGCACAGAAATGTGCACCTTGTTTTTCTTGTTTTAGAATCATAGCATCATTTGAGTTGATGCCATCTTGTTCAACTCCCCTGCAATATACAGAGATGCCTACGGCTACATCAGGGTGCTCAGAGCCCCGTCCATCTTGACCTTGAGTGTTTCCAGTGATGGGGCATCCATCACCTCTTTGAGATGTGCTGACCTCTTGATACACAGAACTTTTTAAGATTAAAACAAAAGTGATGGTTGTATGCAATTATTTTCTGTTTGATGCAATATCTAGTTCATTTTAAAACTACAGAGTGCAATGTATCTCCTTTGTATACCATGGACCTTTGATCAAGTTTAGTGAAACGTTAGTGAAAGGGATCTAGGGACCTAGGATAAACACTTTTTTTCCTAATTAGTAATTTCAGAGATTGAAAATTAATTAAACACAAAGGCAGAAGACTGATTTGGTTCTTTGCAACCATACAGGCTTGTAGCTTATTTTACAGTGTCTTAGTGATAGAAATACCTACCAAAGGGAAGTTATTGGGGTGGGGAGAAAGAAAACTGTGGCATCAGTGGCTCTTCTCAGTGCTTTGAGAAAAAAATTGTCTTTGTCTGAGCAAGTACCTGTTTTCTTCACTAGTTTTGAGTACACTTTAAACCTCCTGGAAATCTTTTTCACACCACTGTGGGAAGGGACAAATTGGATATTCTCAAAGTTATGAGAAATGTGTGTTGTACTAGTATTTTTATTGAATTACAATGCACTGATTTCTGTATTACAGATCTGACAGGGAAGCAATAGATTGTCTTTTGGGAGACAGCATAGGTAAAATTCAGCTTGAGATATATTCAGTGCCTTGCCATCAAATTGCATCTTTCCTTCTAAGGAAAAGTGTTTGTTGAAAACATGTTAAATTAGCAAAACCTGAAGAGTTCTCATTCCTAGTGTTCATGGTTTTGTTTCTCTTTTCTTGCCTCTGAGTTCATCTCTAAAAAGGAGACTTCAACCCATGGCATAGACAACTGGACATTGCAAAACTATGTTTAGTGCCTACCAGTACTGTTGATTGTTACAAGCAAGGAGTTTTCAGTGTTACTGAGGTATAGAACATGTTGCTGCCAGAGGAAACACATTTCTGTGGTAGATAATTTTAATTCCCTAAAATACATCTGTTGCAGAGAAATGTGTGAAATAGTTTTTAATTACTTACTTATTATTTCCACTAACATGAAATGTGTCACCTCAGAAGAGAGCAAACCAAACTGAATAAATGAGTGTCACCCCTTCCCAAGTAGCCTGCACTCTAGAAAAATGAGCTTCCACCAAGTCTATAAAATGTATAACAGACTTTTGAGACATAATAGTTAAGTTGATGGCAGATAGCCAAAACTACCAGTGCTGTGGATTAGGAAAAAGTCTCCAAGTACAGCTTGAGGTACATGAAATCCATACACCATTTGGAGAGTAAAATAAAGACTATGAAGAAAACTATGCTGCCAGCTGAACAGGCTCCTATTTCATTCATAGTCTGCACAGAGCAGCTTGGTGCAGCTAGAAAAAATTCCTCTCCTACTGTACTGTAGCCTAGCAAATGAGAATCTAGAAAAATTACAGTATCCTGTACCTAGTATCTTTCTGTATGTGGGTGAAAAAAAGACCACCTTTCTGCTATTCTTTCCAGTTTCTATCATGTATCAATACACCTCTTTCTTGCCTGTTCAACTCTTATTTATCTGATAAAAGACATACCGAGTCTTAATAATACTTGCCATGGAGGGGTACAGGCTGCTTCTTGGCTCTGAATTGCCATGAGATGCCTGAGACTGTAATTTTCTTTCTTGTTGGTATTCTGGAGTGTATATGCCACACCCCTGCTTCAGAAGAATTATCTACACAAGTTAGGCCACATGAAAGCCACAGTGATTTCAATGTGCTCTGATGATTTGAATCCCAAAATAGCATTTCTTTTGGTGAAAAAAGTATTGAAAAATTTAAGGCAATTATTTTAAAAGAAGGCAATAACATCTCTCTATACCAAACTGGAATTATGAGAGACTCAAAAGATGTAATAGTGACAGTAACTCAAATGCTCTGCATTGACTCCCCTGAGGTACTAGAAACAGCACTGAAATCTCACTTCTGCCACTTTTGTTTATTGCTGAAATACACATCTGGGGGAGAGGGAAATGGGTTGGCATGGAGTTCAGGTGTGGACCCATGGCAGAGTAATGTGGCCAAGCTGGTGTGGGTAACGAGCCTTGTGGTGCTTGCTGCTGGCAGCCCCCATTCCCATTAACATAGGAATGGCTCATCTGTAAAGCAGACAATGAAATCCAAGGAAGCAACACAGAGCCCTCTGATATATTCCATATGGTGCGAGAGCAGTTTTTGACTCTATCTAGGCAGGATTGGATGGAGAAATTTGAAAGTGAGGAAACAGAAGGCAAAAAGAAAAGTCAGAAACCATCATCTGGTTTCCAAAGAGGTTGAACACTATTTGGTTTGGCTTTCAGACATGGCAATTTAGCAACAGGAAATGTCAGCTCATTAGAGCCATCGCATGGCATCATATGATGATAGCAGTCATTCCCGCTGGCTGGGGTCCAGCAATCACCTTTGGTGGGGAAACGGCAGGATTTGATATGAATGTCTCGATTTCATTTTTAAGACGGGATAGTTTAGAGGGCTAGTTGACTTGGCAGGCTGTTAACAGAATTAATTTGATTGCCTTGGCAGTGGCAGGAGTATATATGAAGGAAACCTTCTGGCTCTGCTGCCAGCATTTACTACCCAATGATTATCATATACCATCAAAATGGTGCTGGATGAAGCATGTGTGAGGGCTTGTAACAACTTTGCCTAAAATAGTAAGTGCCATTTGAAGCTGGCAAACATCTATTCAAGAGAAAACAAGCTTTCCAGTTAAAGTCAGTTGGAACTTCACCCCATAGGCCTGTTACTTTTCATGTTCCTGGACTGTGTCATTTTTTATCCATGCTCCAGTTGTGAAAGTGCTGCTTTGTATTATCTGCTGCTAAATTACATTAAAGCTACTTCTGTCTGGTGTTGATGGAGGCCATTTCCACTGGAGGGTGGACACCTGCATTAGTGATAGCTGGATTTTCTGTTGAACGACTTGTAGTTTTGGCATACAGTGTGATATTTTGCCTAGAACACACTCAGAATAATATGGCACAGGGAGCTATGCATTTTACACATGCAAGCCTCACATCTTTGTTTGGAGTGAAAGAAAATGCCACTTGGCATGTGATTTGTTTGTATAATTGCTTTTTCTTTAGATACTTAGCAGAATGCAGAAGATGTTCAAGAAGAAGCTATGTATCTAGCAGGCCTCAGCTCTGGGATTTAGTCCTCTGGAGCCTGTGGTGGCATTTCTGCTTTACTCTGAGTGGATAAAGGTAGAACAGACATGAGTATTTTTCATCCAAAGGACTGAAAGTATTTAAAAGCATTCAGTAGAGCCTCTCCAAATTTAGAGCTGCAACTCAGTTTCCATGATCAGGCCAGTGTTAGCTTCACATCCAAAACTAATATAAAATGGAATATCTGTCTCAAAACTGGCACAAGACCTATGTCTGAAGAAGCTGTTTTCTCTTAGGTTTAAGGTGAAATGCAGTCAAGGGCCTCTGATTTTGAACACCAGGAGGGAGCCATTCCAGGTCTAACCCAAGAAGCTGTCTGCCAAGCCAGCACAACACTGCTGCGGACGGGGAAGGGTCAGGGGCAATTTTTTTTCAGCAGTATGGATCAACTCTAAGAGCGCCAGATCTGCCTGAGTGCTGGGAGGGTTAGTAGGTCCCAACATATCTCCTAGCCCAAATTTTAATTAAAGTGCTGAGCAGTGTTATCATCAAGATTGCTTAACACTTCCGATGAAACACTCTAGTTTTGCAGAAGCCAGGATTTTCTTTTTCATGCATGTTTGATGTGAGAAGGGGGAGGTGTTCCTGAGAAGAATTTTGAGCCATTGCAGCGAATTTTGTTCATTTCGGGTTGTTTTGTTTTGTTTTCATTTTGTTTCATTTTTGCATTTTGAAAAGTGCTGATCAGTATAGAATCTGTTGATTATTTGCTAAAGGTGTAGCAGCATAGCAAAATCAAAACTATGGAATATAAGAAATATAAAAATTTACTTATCTATTGTGGAAAAAAATGGGGGGAATGGAACTGGAACCACAAACAAGTGTGCGATTGAGATTAAGTCTTCTTTCTGTCTGTTCCCGATGCTGTTTTTTTGAGGTGTTTGGTTTTAGAATCCATTCTACCATTTCCTGTCCTTTATTAGCCTTAACAGTCGCATTTTTGTTTTAGTGCTATATACATTTGTGTTTTTTTTCTGGCAGACCGCAGCTTGCACATGTATGAGTACACTCATCCACACACACACAAGGAGCACAGAAAGCTCAGGAAGAAATCATTACTAAGCTAACATTCTAATAACCATTTATGTGTAGTAGATACATATTTTATCCAGATAAATAATCTCTCCTGAGTCATGGAAGAAGACAGTTCTTCATCCAGGCATCACCAGGACCATTTTATATCTGCTGCAGCCCACTAGTGTGTGGATTGTCTGCCTAAGCTCATATAGCTGCAGCCATCCAATGGACTTCTGGTACCTCACACTAGATCAAAGTGATCTGCTTTTGTTGTTCAATACACTATTGAGGGAGCCAGTGTGATTAGCACACCGCAGCGCTGCTCAAGCACTTGTCCTTCTGCACACCCACAAGGGTAAACAGGAGAGGAAAATAAATGGAAAAACAGTGTGAGGTATGTTAATTTTAGAGAAGGAAGGAAGGAAGAAGAAGAGTAAGGCATTGGGAGAAAAAAGGCTGATAGGAAATAATGAGGTATATTTATTTGACAATAAGCAGCAGTCAGGTTCCCCAAGAAATGTCACAACCAGGCGTTTTCTTTTGAGTGTCTTTGGTAGGCAGGCCTTGAGCCTCCTGGGGTGTACTTTAAATATATATAAAACAATAACAACAGCAAAATGGATTCTGAGCATCATGAGTCTGCCAGCACAATGGTAACAGTATCAACCACAAGTTTATGTGAAGATAACTCAGAAATAAGTTAAATGCGGGTTGAGAGTCTGCACCTGGCCTCAGGGATGACTGCCATTATTTCTGTGGTTTTTCATTCACATTTTCCTAGGTTCTCTCATGCCTGTTTTCTCACATTCACATGCAGAGCCCACACAACAGGGGAGCTGGCTGACTAACCGGTGATAGAGAGGAAACTGTGACAGTGAGTAAAGTGCTAGGCAGCAGCAAGTGTGGGGGAAAATGGGTGGAGAAGAGCAGTCTGAGTCGGAGCAATCAAAGAAATTACAGTAAATGTCAACGGGTGGAAATGTTCAGAAAACTGTAACCATTGTGCAGTTCCTCCCCAAGGGCACATGGATCAGGAGAGCAGAGGGGTGCAAGTGGCTCATACCCACTTTCTTCTACCATCTTCCCAGGGATGGCTTTGGCACTCCTGAATGTGGCTCTGGTGTAACCCTGCAGCTCAATGTGAGGCTCGTTGACTCAAGCAAGCATTGGATGCAGTGTGGTGGCTGTTGTGCACAAAGTGTCATGCGTTGTTAAAGCCTGTGCTCTAACTAATTTGAAACTGCATAGACCACGAGTGTGTAATTATGTCATTATTAACACATTAGGTTTGATGGGAATTGCTGGGCTTAGGTTAATAGCAATGTCCAACAAGTTAATTTGACATAAGTGAACCAGTTCCTTTCCCAATGTCATGTTAAGTTAAGCATGCATCAAATAGCAAAAAAAGGATATATTTTTTTTTTCTTTTTCTTGAGGCTGACTTGACTTAGCTTGCTTTAAAAGGAAACAAAAGAAGGAATCCATTCCTACCCATAGCACATGATATCAGATAATCTGAGGCTCTCTCTCCTTATTCAAACTGAAGTGCCCCTGACACTATTATGGGGTTACACCACTGCTTTGAGAAGCATTGCTCCCGACATGCATAATTTAGGCACAAAATCTATTGAATGCTCTGTTATGGTTTTGAAGTTCTGGTTCCTATTGTATTCCTAGTCACTTATCCTGAAAACAACTTCTAGAGCTGGAATTGCATTTTTAAGTGCATCTGCTGTCAAGGGGATGGACTGATGAAATCCACTAGCTGAGATCACAAGTGGGACAGTAATGCTGCATACCAATATGTACAGCGCTGACTTCCCAACAAGAACAAGGATTGCTCAGCTGAGTCCATCTTCCTCAAAGAACTTTGCCATGAGTTTAAAGAGAGCTCAGTGATGTGCAGAAGAAATTTGCTCCGTTTGCACAGCCGGGAGCCAGATATTGGAGGCAGAACTCAGTGAGCAGTGGGTAAATGCAGGGAGTTGCCCTGAATTGCCTAGAGTGGACAGTGCTAATCCTCCCTCCCTTACAGAGATCAGTATTTATAGTGTGGTGCAGGTTTTGGTTTGTTTTTTTACAAGGGCAATTTAAAGCTCCCCCACTGCTCACTTACCATGCTTTCTGCAAGATGGTTGTGCTTTTACATCTTTGGCATTTCTTACAATTGATGCATTTGCATCCATCCGGAATTCAAATATGTGGCATTCAAATGTAAACATTACCTGTGTTCAAGGAGGGGCCAACCTCTGCTTAAAAGTGGATCATCATTCTACACCTCACTCATTCTTATGGAGTGATTTTACCCTGGGATTTGTGTGTTGACTTGCAATGCTTTTCCTTTCTTCCTCTCCCTCACACTTTCTTGGAAGCAATGCATTTTTTTTCTGTTTGGCATGCTTATAGAGAACTTGATGTACTTGTAACCTGAGCTCTGGCAATTGTCAGAGCAAAAAGCAAACAGGAACACTTCGTTCCAGTGCATATTTTTCAAACATATTCAAAAGGCAAATGGTGCTGCAGAAAGCATACTTGCTGCTGAAATACAGATCTTTCACTGTGTCACAACTGCCCTGCTCTGAACACTTGCATGCAGTCGGAAGGATTCTTCTCAGGGTGGCTGAAGACTGTTTTTCCTTTGCAGGATAAATATATAGGGAACAAGAAAATTCAAAATCAGGCAAGGGATGCTTTGCAATATTTCTTTTATTTAACAAGCACAAAGTTTCCTACATATCAGGTTGGATATTAGGAAAACCATGCTCCCTGCAAGAGTGGTGAGGAGGGAAAACAGGCTGCCCAGGGAGGTGGTGGAGTCACCATCACTGGAGGTTTTTAAGAACCGTGGTGATGAGGGACATGGTTAGTGAGCACAGTATCATGGGTTGGTTGTTGGACTGGATGATCTTAGAGGTCTTTTCTGACTTTAATGATTCTATGATATATGAAGAGGAAGTTACCTCTCCTAGATGTTAGCTAGCCTCATGTTTGCTTGTTTTAAGGATGGACAATATTGTCTCTGACCACATCAGTATATGTTTTTTTCTTGTTAATAGATAATTTAGGCATAGAAGTGCAAATTAGAATTGGTCCTTTCTGCTGGCTTTATTTGTTTGTTGGTAAAGACATTTGTAAGGAAGGAATGGCAGAGTGAGAGGCAGCCATGAGACTACCTGTGGAAGAAAGGACCATGTCCAGTACTTGCTTCCCTGACTCCATCTGAGACTTTAAGACAATGAACTGCTTCATTGCCTCTGCAATTTCCTATACATGACATTTTACACCCACCAGGTACATCGCCAAAAACCTCAATTTTAAGACAAGGATGAGTCAAATACAAACAGCACTCAGTATTTTTCCACTCCTGACCCTTCTTCACTGAGCATGTTTCTGAGCAGGCAGCTGAGGGAAGAGGATGGCCATGTTCCTTCCCTTAGGTTGGTATAACCCAGTCTGCCATTCTGACACTCATTTCAGGGAAGTTTTATAGGATGCATCAAAACCTCAGTGACATAATTAAACAAAGTAAAGGGATTTTTACAGCTCCCCCATAAATTTTTATATTCATAATTTCTTTTTGGTAGAGGATATACATGAAGCTAATCCAGGACAATGTTAATTGCACTGCCCAACAGCTAACCATACTGCATCATGTCATTTTTTTGGGGGGGTGTTTTGTTTGTTTGTTTGTTTGTTTCTGCAAACGTGACTTCATTTGACATTTGATGGCAAATACTGTTAGACTGCATTATCAGAGATTATGTTGCTACAAGAGTGTATGGAAAGTAATGCAACAGTTAGTGGTTTAGAGCTGCATGCCTTAGCCTTTCCCAAGAGCATCTCTGAAGTTGCTTCTTCACGTCTCTGGCACAGGAGTGCAATCTTCAATGGCATGAGTGTGATAATAATGATCATAATAATGCTACATCCATAGAGCTGTAATAACAATTTTGAGGCTAATCCTTGTTTACATTTCCCTTTGTGGTGCTTGCTGGCAGGGGTGCACAGCCAGGGAGCCAGGAACAACAACGGGGTCTTTCCGGCATGCACCATTATTTCCAGATCAGCAGTTTTCTTTTGACCTGCTCTAAACTCTGCCCTATTCAGAGGAATAATGTCCATGGGGGAGATACCTCCAGCACAGCTTTTAGTCCCTTTGTGATGTCTGCCCCAGATCCCTATTTTTTTTTTTTCCTTTCCATCTTTTTTTAAAAAGAAAACCTTTGGTATAGAAATGAAGCCAAGAGATTTATGTGACAGGGTTGATTAAATCCCAGCTGTGCCATTCAAATTTGGATCCCAGAAAAAACAAAACAATTTTCAAGGTGGGCAGCATGAGGTCTGCCCAAGGGACCAGTTTCATGTTAGGGAGAGAAGTAGCATCTTCCTTCTTCGTAGGGGCTAAAAAGCCACTAGCAGTTATTTCCACACAACACAGCAAGATTTCATGTGAAGGGGACAGTGATTGTCAGCAGCATGCTTCTCCTAAAAGTTCATTGCAAAGTACCAGCATTGTGCTATCCCCAATAGCTTCAAGAGACACCTTAATTCGGGAAATGCTTGAGAAGGAAAGTGCAGTATTGAATTGCTGAGCAATTAGATCAGCACTTGAAGAAGTTTTTGAAGCAGCACAATTTGGACCAGCATAAGAGTTCACTGGGGGTTGGGTAGACCTACGTGCAGCTTCCACCAGCTCCTGTGCCTAAAGACGCATAAGAAGGCTTTTGGAAGGTGCTGCCTAGGGATGAGCCCAACAACACTTGCTATGTGGCTTTGCTACATTTCACTCCAAGAAGAAGTAAAATTAGTGTAACAGATAGCCTTTTCATCATAGTGGTCTGAGATTATTTAGGATGTTCTAGCCTGCTGAAAACATTTAATTAGCTTGTAAGGACAAGTCATAGAGGCTGCTGCCTTGTTAACTCCCCCAGGAAAATGGGGCTGGTCTTCTAAAGACACTACTGGGGAAACTTTTTCCTTGTCTTTTTCAGAAAGCCAATTTTTGCCCAAAAAAGAAATTTCTGTTTCAGAAGCAATACTGTATTCTTTCCCACCTCCAAGTACATCAGTTGAAAGACTGAGAAAAAAAAAAGCATGAGAAATACTCTCATTGGACTTTGTGGAAGTTCTGGATTGAGTGTCTGAGGAAACCATACTCCACAGTGAGCCCAGCAACAGCCACAAGATGAGAAGCCCCACTTATCCCTTAGGAGAGCCAATCCAGCCAGAAAATCCTTCCCAGAAACCATGGCACTGTGAGGTTCTCACACTGTGCCCAAGGGAGCTGGCTTAGCACTGCCTGTCAGCATTTTTATGTTTTGTCAACACTTCCATGACATAGTATTTTAATAAAAAATATAGGCTGGTTTTGTATACAGAAGTTCAGGTCAAACAATTTTTCCCCCTCATTTTGTTTCAAAAAAAATGTGGGAAAAAAATCTTTAAGTTGCATCTACTAGGGCAGCAAGAAGATCATAATGCAAACAAGTCTGTGGAAAAATGCACAGTATTTCAAGTGACTGTGACCTGTTCATTGCCGTTATGAATTCTCTAATTGCACACTAATACTGCAATGCCCCTTCCAGCAGTTTCACATTTGTTAGTTTGCTACCCATCTTTCAAGATGATGAATGAGTGAGAGTCATTCATGTGCCCTAAATCCAGAACATCGTTGGCACTGCTCTCTGATGGTGGATGGGCTGGCAATTTACTATATCAACATAATGAATAAACCTGGATGCTTCTCCAACATAAACAGAATACTTTTTTCCAACAAATACATGTTACTATATTTTGAGTCAAAGTGAAATCAACATACTTGTTGGATTATCTTCTGAACAGAATAATCAGAGACTCCAGAAAACTGGGTTTTATTACTGACTCTGCTGATGAGTCATTCTGTAAACTGTGGCAAATTACTTACCACTTTCTCTGCCTGTAGCTTCCCATATAAACAGAAGAAAATCTAAGAAGATCGATATCCTTCTCCACCCTTCACTACTGCCAAGTGCTTTAAAACATTCAGGTGAAAGGCATTAGACAAGTGAAAGCAATTGCACACTGGAAAATATTTCCACTGTTGCTAGTTTAGAGCAGTGTAGGAGGACTGGTGGATGAGAAGCTGGACTTGAGCCAGCAGCGTGCCCTCACAGCCCAGAAAGCCAACTGTATCCTGGGCTGCTTCAAAAGAAGGATGACCAGCAGGTTGAGGGAGGTGATCTCTGCTCTGCTCTGGTGACACCTCATCTGGAGTGCTGTGTCCAGATGTGGAGTCCTCAGTACAGGAGAGATGTGGACCTTTTGGGGTGCATCCAGATTAGAGGCACAAAAATGATCCTAGGGATGGAACTCCCTATGAGGACAGGCTGAGAGAGCTGGGGCTGTTCAGCTTAGAGAAGAGAAGGCTCCAGGAGGACCTGAGAGCGACCTTTCAGTATCTATAGGGAGGCTGTAAGAAAGAAGAGGACAGACTCATTATCAGGATCAGCAGTGATAGAACAAGGGGAAATGGTTTCAAACTAAGGGAGGAGATACTGAGTTCGGACATAAAGAAGAAGCTTTTTACAATAATGGCAGTGAGACACTGGCACAGGTTGCCCAGAGAGAGGAATGGATGCCTCAAACCCTGCCTCAAAACCAGGTTTCAAGGTCAGGCTGAGTACCATGCTGTAGCTATAGATGTCCCTGTTCATTGCAGGAGAATTGGAATAGGTGATTGTTAAGGGTCCCTTCCAACTCAAATAATTCTATGATTCTAAGCTGCAAGAGGGAAGCAACAATTTGACACCGTCACTTTGAAAAGAGGGAAAGAAGCAAAGCTGCTTGAATTAAAAAGGGATTTCTTTTATTTTGTTAGTTGTAGTCCTTTTGAAAAATGATACTTAGCCTGCCAGTGAAGTGCTAATTAATGTTAGGATGTGGTATACCATATAATAAAGGCTGCTGTTCAGGAATGCGAATGAAGAAGAAATTGTTCCGGAAATGTTGATAGGTAAACAAGATTAGTGTAGAGATGGGACACAGGTAAGCTCGACTGCTGTTGCTTTGCTCTTGATGTTCATTATTAGGTACTTCCCATAGTGGGAAACCAAGGAAGAGAAAAGTCCTTCCCTTTTAGCTACCACTAACTTTCCTATTCAGAGCCTTACCTATTTAGAAACAGATGACTTTAGGACAGGAAGGACCTCTGAGCAGCATCATTAAAAAATTGTTATGTAATGAACCGTCATCATTTTAAAAATGTAATTAAGATTCCACTTCTCACAATGCAATTTTTATTTGGCAGTTTGCTCATTTGTCTGATTTTACATGCTACTGTGTAACTTTGACCCCACATAAATGAAAAGCTTTGTAGTCAGTTGATAATTGTCTGCATTTGTCTTTAATTTCTTGTTTTCCTTTGTTTTTTTTCAGACAGAAACATGCCATACAGTACCTTGTACAGGGAGTAATTTTTGATTTCTCTCTACTCTTCAACTACTTAGGGGAATTTTCTTTGTCTATCATAGAGGCTTTTGGCTTTGCATGTTAGTCTTTTCCCACGTAGATAGATGGAGGAGCACTTTGCTAATACTTGTTGTTAATAATGTGTGGCACTTTGTGGCATACCCCCTGTGATTGTCTTCTGCCATCCTTGACTTCACCCCAGGAAAGCATAAAATTAAATTGCAGGCTATTGAATCGATTTTTTGTAACTAACAAAAGTCAGAGAAGGAAAAAGTTTATTGCTTATGGATTGTATTGCCTGCATACAATGCTTCAGAGCTTCCCGCATAGCTTTTTCTTTCTCCCTTTTCTCTGCCATCCACCTCCTTATGACATGAGGAGTGGTGATCCTGCCACCAGCAGATACTCTGTTTGAAGCCAGTTCTTCATTATGAATATTGGGTGAAAATAAGGTTTCTTACACAGCAGGGAGAAATGCCCCTTGGGCCATTTCTTTCAGCAGTGCTGCCAAGCCTTTTTGTCTTGGGTAGCTGAAGATCAGCTCTGTTTTTTTCACTAGACTGCTCCCCTTACCCACTTCTCCCTGAGTCACTTCAGCCAAGCACAGGAGACATCTCAGAATCAGCCTCAACTCCCTTTTCTCTTGTATCATATGGGAGGTTGAGCACAAAAAAGGCATCCTTCTAGACGTACCAGAATAGTTTTGCAGGTAGTGCTACTATAAGATCAAGCTTTTCAGCAGGTGTTCTCTCATTTAGCAGAAAAAATCCTCCAAACATGAGGATGTTGATAACACAACCTACCCAAATGATACTGAGTTTAATGCTGTGACAGAACTTGATATTCTTAAGGGCTGAGGGCTGACTCTTACAGGCTGCATTGGGTACAAAGCATACTGCAAATCTGAGCTCAGTAATTTAATGAATCGCTCCCAGTGGATGGAGCTGAGGCTCACCAACCACCACAAGATGTGTTTACTTCTGCTATGAGTAAGACAGGAATATCTTCTGTGCTGGAAGGAAAATAGGAAGAAGATATATTGAAATAGCTGGGAGTGCTTTCACTCATAACTCAAAGCCAAAGGAAAGAGCTGAGGGTCAAAGGAAGGACACTGGGTCCAATCAAGGGTGTGTGTAGAGACAACTTTTTGCTGTCAGCATGCCAATGTTTGTGTCACCGTGCTATCTGCAGTTTTCCTTCATTTCATTAATTAAGTGTCCAGCGGCGCACAGCTGCATGAGGATACTGGAGAGCCTACTTCAAGTGAACAGTTCAGTACCTCAGCAAAGAGCAATGCTCTTGCAGCTGCAGTCACTTGGAAAGGAACAACAGCTTCCACACAGTTACATAATGATCATAAGCCATTATGGTGACAGCCTATGTCCCAGCATGGAACATCTTCAGCTGAGAGCTGAAACTTCTGTGTTTGATGCCCTCTGGGGCTTTCTGAATATACTATATGGAGCCCACCATGGATTTTTACAGCACACTGCAGATATTTTCCTTCCATTGTCATATATGGACAGATGAGAAAAATAGTAAACTACTGAAAAACTTATTGTGAGAAAAACATTTTACATGGAAAATACAGTTTTGATAAATGCAATTGTATTGTGATCAAAATTCTTACCATGCTGAAAATATGTGGTTTTTTGTTTGGAAGGAAATGAAGAGATAATATCATTCTGATATATGGAGGCATTACATAGTAGGTTGTATCATCCAAAAGATGCTTTCATCTTTTCTAGAAATGTTTTGGAATTCTTGTGCCATGACATTCTTTACTCCCTTATCCAAAGGGATAAAAACTTTACAATACCAGAAAAAATTAATGGTTGATAATTCATGCTCTTCCCCATCTACTCTGTCCTTTGTGAGGCCCCATCTGGAATACTGTCCAGGCTTGGAGTCCCCAGTACAGGAAGGACATGGAGCTGTTGGAGCAGGTCCAGAGGAGGTCACAAAGACAATCAGAGGGCTGGAACACCTATTCTATGGAAAAATGGCTGAGAAAGCTGGGCTTTGAAAGCCCAGAGAGGCTGTGGATGCCCCATCCCTAGAGGTGCTCAAGGCCAGGTTGGGTGGGGCCTTTGGCAGCCTGGTCTGGTAGGAGACTACCAGTCCATGGAAGGAGGTAGGAACTGGGTGATCTTTGAGGTTTCTTCTAACTCAAGTCATGCTATTGACTGATTTCTCCATAGTCTTATAGCCCTGCTAACTTTAAGATCCACTGCTTAATAATTTTTACAACTGCACCATTTATAAGGTGTGGAGATAGCTTTTTTGGCAGTCCCAATATTCCACTGCACTATACTTCATGTGGAAAAGCAAAACTTTCCCAGATGTGCAATCAGAAAATTTTGTGATTTTTGAGATTTACTTGATATGGCAAAAGCAAACGTATGCCAATGATAAACAATCGTGAAATCGTGATCAACACTGAACAGAGTGCAGGAGTACTTTGTTATTGTCATTGCTTTCAGTCTCCACAGGATCATTAGCTATTTTAGACAATGTAAATGTCTGAACAAAACTCTCAAAAAACAGAACTTAGACAAAAGCTTATTTTGTTTCCAAGGTATCTCTCCACTTCCCATACACGTTCAGCCCACTCTTGGATATGTATTTGAGGAGGAGGGAGCCCCAGGCTGTTTGTATAATGAAGTTGGCAAGAGGCAATCTTTCATTCAGTCACAAAATCGTGCCCTTGTAGTGTAACCTATGAAAACAACTAATAAAATAATTTAGTGATTTGAAAAGATACCTCATAAAAATAAATAAGCTTCACATCAACTCAGTAATGAAAGTAATCTTACTTTCAGAAAGTGTCTTTTACCTTGAAGACTTCCAGAGCCTCTACAGCTGCCAACACTTTGCACATGTCCAGCCATACATCATAGCCTGGCGAAAGGCACTCCTCTCCATGTGGAGGACAGCCAGATCTCAGCACTGCAACCCACTGATGACAGGAGATCTCAAAGCCAGTTTAGGCATAGAAAATACATGACTGTTATCTGTGCTGTTTCTCTGAACTAATCAGACCAATGCAGATGCTGTACCTCATGCTGGGTCCTCAACATTCAGAGCTCTGTCTTTACACAAACATATTTTCAGTCTTAATTTATATACAGCCTGTTGGGCTCCATAATTGCAGCCTGGGTATAAGAATTTCTCCCACTCTACTGGGATTTGTGATGGGCTTATGGAAATCTGCAACTTCCTCCTTTGGAAATGTGTTTCAGAACTCTCTTGGTTGGCTGAGAGAAGTACCTATCCAAATTTCTCATTCAGAACGTAGATAGTGTCTGCTCAAGTCACAGTAATGTACTCATCATACTTTGGTGAGCCTTGGCTTGGCGTATAAGTCTAATTTTACCAAGAACTGTGTTAGTGATCAATAATGATGCTTCTGGTTGCCTTTCAGTGAGAAGTTTCATGTTCATAGCCAAGATATTCTCCTATTGCTATGTAAAACTATCAAAAGTGCAGTGAAATAAGAAATGAATTTCAGCATGTCTCTGTTTCTTCAGCTTTGCTTGTTCTGTTTGCTGATTCTTTTCGTCCTTCCAGTTTCATAACACAATCATGGGCACTTGTGTGAGGCTTTTACAGTCTTGCTATAAAGTGAGAGTTGGCGCATTGGACTCATTTCTCCAGAGTGAAGTCCAAAAGGTGATGAGATTAGATGCATCTCTTAGACACAAATCCTATAACCAGATATGGTGAAAGATACTGCTCTATTTCTCTTCCTGCTCCTTCAGTGCAGTGTTTTTCTTGTTCACCCTCACACAAAGCACATTTTCACTTGTGTTTTTTTGTTTTGTTTTGTTTTAGTTAGTACTGTGGAGAACAAATCACTTTGCTAGTTCCATCCACGTACTGTGGGTTAAGCTGAGGACAGCAATTTAACTAAGTCTACTTATTATCCCTTTGTAACTGTATCTCAGAGGCAGACAATTGTCACAGGTTTAAGTTTTCTAAAACTTAATGTAAGGCAAAAGGGATCTTGTACAGGCATAAAGCAGCAAGTTGATTTTTCCAAGAGCAGCTTGCCATTTTAAGCAGTTGTTGGCTTAATAAGTGAAATTGCTTAGGGCTATATGCATGCCATAATGATTGCATTTTGTAAAAAAAAGACTATACCTATGGTTTTCAAAGTTTCAGAGCCAAGGCTAGTCATATTTGTGGTCTTTAAGTTGCAACCCCAAGCTATTCTCACCGCCACAGATATGGGGTTGCTGATCAAAGAATAACACTGATTTTAAAGTAAATATCCACAGCAATCCACAATTAAAATGACCCAGTCAAGTAATACAAAGAGTATTACAAAGACTGACAAGATAGCTGCTATGTGAAATGTACTGCAGGCAGTAAATATCACCTCTGCCCATACGCAATTCTTTTTTTTTTTAAAGCCAGCAATAATGATCTGGCATCTGTGCTTCCTGAGTGAGTCTTCAGTTCTGAAATCTGCAACAACTCCCTCCTAAATGCCTCTGAAAATGACAACGATGGTATGCTAATGGATTGTAATTATATCACAGGGCTCTTCTTTTCTTCAGTAGTATTTCTCTCAAGTGTAAACATCTGTGCAGGGCTAAAATGGGAAGTTTCATCTCTTACGTATGTGCTGAGGCAGGTTTAACTTCCATATTTGGGGGATGGGTAGTGAGACAAAGAAATGCAATAGCAGCAGGTCCAATTTCTAATTTATCTTTGTCACCATCATAATTAGAGGGGCAATTAAGGTTTTGTTGAACTGTGATCTAGATAACTTTTCACAGTGCCACAGAGTTCAAACAACTGCCTAGCTTTATTGTGCATCTCCTTTCTGGCAAAGAAATGAACTGTATACAGCTCAGATGCATATGATTGGACAGTATTCACTCAAGGTGTGTATTCTGAGCAATGGTCTATGTGTATCATGACATGAAACACTGGGGGTATGCATCATGCCTCAGACCTCCTACATGAGAGCTTTTTATTTGGAAGAGGTTGTCTTTCTGTTCTTCTGTCTTAGCTGGGCCAGGGAATGGCTGCAAAACATAAAAGCTGGCGGTCATTTTTGTTCCTAGTTTTCTGCTGGAGTATATAGAATCATAGATCCAGAGAATCGTTAAGGCTGGAAAAGACCACTAAGGTTATCTAGTACAATATGCAAGACATTGCTTTTCACTATAATGTTTCCAACCAGTGCCTTTTATGTTGCCGTGTACAAGTACAAGCAGACAGGATGGCAAACTCTTCCTACCCAAACAACTGATGTGCAGTGCAGAAGAGCACTTTTCTCATTTTTCTCACGTCACTGGTTGGGGATATGGTCATGGCAGGATCTGCCTATGGCAACTTAGCACCTGAACTGAATTTATCTAGTATATCTTGGAAAACAATCTGATGAGCAGAAAGTACTTGGAACAGGTGACTTTGCAGAAAGCAAAGCACTCCCTCTTGCAGGACTGGTATGTTTTCTGATGTTCTTGTGGGCTTGTGGGTCTTTTTTTTTTTTTTTTAAAGGAAAAAGGAGAATTGTAACTTCCTTTACATCAGTACATTAGCATAATACGTTCCTGCCTTCAGGTACTGTATGTCATTTTTATGAATACATTTTGACATCTCTCACACTTCCAGCACTCCGAAGATCCATGACAGAGCTGAATGAAAACTCCTTTTTTTTTTTTCCCTTGACTTGGCAGGAGCAGTAAGAACACATAAAACCTGCCAGCTGTCAAGGATGTAAATGGTGATTTTGTTTCACTTTTTTAATGAATTAAAGCAGGACTGAAATCTGTCCAAAGACAGCATGTTTGGCCTTGCAAGGAAAGAAAGAGATTTTTTTTTTTCTCTCTTTTGGCACTTCTGCTCAATACAGTGTTTATTCGTGGAAGCACGGTATAAGACAGAGCTGCTCTGCTGAAAGAGCCGTGGCTGTCAGACTCAGACACTTTAGCAAGGACTCTTTTGAAAGAATAACCAACCATTCAGAGGATCAAAACCCAAAAGTGCAGTATTTCAATATGTGCACCAGAAAAACGCAGTCACTGTTTTGGAGGAGAGTGACAAGAAATAGCTAGAAGAAGTCATTTTGCACATTGATTATAACACATTGGAGCTAAATTACCATTGTAGAATATGTGCCATCCTTCTTAAACATTTTGTGTTTGTTGCTATATTACTGATGCTGTGGTTTTTTTTTGTTTGTTTGTTTGTTTGTTTTCTTATTTTGGAGTGGAGATATTTCATTTGTAGAGATGGCATTTGAATCATTCTATAGCTTTGAGTGAGGATGTTCTCTCTGTGTTCTGCTCTCAAAATCTAAAATTGATATGAGTTGGAGCTTGTGGGAGAAAGTATTCATACTTACCCTTTGTGATCTTGGCACTCCTCTCTATGGATAAAAAAATTACTGTTCTGAGGAGTTTACTCACATTGCATATCCTTAAACTACATTTTCTGCTAATGAAAAGTCTACCACAATGCTTGGTTGGAAAAATGGTGGATTTATGAATTGGCTGCAATTTCTCTCGCATCTTCTTTCGAAGCTTCTTCAATTTTGCACTTGAAATAACTTTGGCCATTATCCTTGACTCAATGTCATTGTGACTGTTCTGTAGTAAGCACCTGTATGACTGAAAGTAATGCTTCCTATTTATTGGCCCACAATGCCAGAGGTGTACATTGGTGGTATGGCAGTAGTGGCTGACCCTCCCCCCCACAGTCTGTTACATATTGCTGCCTTGTGACAGATGGCAGCAGAGATGCAGTCTGACACAATGGCATCTGACATGGAAGTGTGTGTGAAGCAAAGGTGTGTCACTGAATTCCTCCATGTGGAAACAGTGGCATCCATTGACACTCACTGACACTTGCTGAACATTTGTGGAGACCAAATAGTGGATGTGAGCACAGTGAGGCAGTGGATGGTGCATTTCAGCAGTGTTGGCAGCAACAGTGGATCATCCCTAATTGTACAGATTTGTATGAGTGCGGCATGCATGCTTTTGTTCATTGCTGGTGAAAATGCACAGCTAGTGGTGGTGGTTATGTTGAAAAACAGTGTTTTGCAGCTGAGAATTTGCTTTATCAAGTCAAGTTATTGTGTTATTTACATCTGTTGCAGTTTCCATGGAAAAAAAATAGGAGGCATTACTTTCAGAATGATCTATGTATATCTTTTCATTTGGTTACTCAAATTGTACATATAGATGTACACCTATTCCTCTGGTGAAGTCTTAGTCTATATCACATGTACACAAAAACACAGGGCACACCTTTCTATACAGCAATATACTCCTCTTCAAAGGTGAAAATATAGTAAAGTACTTACTAACTACTTTGTCTTTTACTCCAGAATTTCTGTCAGGGATTTTCAGATGATGTTCCATTCTATTTGATTTCAGGCAATAATTTCAAAGCTTTTATGTTGATATCAGTCGTGAAAGCTACCTCAATCCTTTAAAGATGGAACTGCAGTTATTTTAACACAAACAGGGAGAAATGGAGCCTGTTCTTTCAGATAATGCATCAGTTCAGATCAGAATAATTTCATACTGACTGATATTCAATATCTGTTCTTGTGCCACCGGTCATCCTAGGCAGCATAGTTCAGATTTAGAATTGGGTCAAACCCGGTGCAAGTACATCTTAAACAATTTGGGTTGACCTGGTCTTTTGTGCATTGCCAAAGAGGTTCCTGTGTGCCCTCATGGAATAGATGAGCTCTTACAAACAGGCTTCAGCTTATGCCTTGTGACCAAACCTATTAATTCAGTGTAACTCCTTGGGGAAGAAAAGCCTAAGTTGTACTTCAGCCAGATGATTCAGACAAAATAAAAGTGAAGAAATTTGTTTAGACAAAACAAAAGTGAATTGTAACCACTTCCCAAAACTCAAGATGAACCTGAATTTCTAAAGAAAAAAGTGTAACTCTCTTTTCCTCCCCTTGCCTCTCTCTCAGCCTTCTAAAACCTTGGCACCTACTCACTTCAGCTGGAACAGAACAGCTCTTCTCAGATTTCCAGCCAGTCTTCAAGTAGGAAGTATAGAAAATGTTGTAGGAAAACTTAATTCCAGGCAGATTTTCTTAATAAAGAGTCTTACACGTCTCAGTTATTTACCAAGTATTCTGAAAACCTTCCATTCCCAGCTTTAATATAATTCTTGAAACAAAACATGTAATTATTGGATGAAAGGCTGCTAAACCCTACAGTCGCTTCATTAAACTTTGTAGGATTTTAGGTGATCAGAAATATATTGAAAGTCAGAACCCTCCTCACCTTTGCAGGAACAGAGATCTTCATTAACTGCAGCACGCCTGTTAATTGCAACACTTACATGAAAGAACAGAGAAGGGTAGCCCCATACAAAGAAATGTGGCAGCTCAGCTGTTACACATAAATTGGGTTATTTTCCTCACTTAGAGGCTGTTGTGCACTTTTGGTAAACATCCCATTCCTGGAGGCATTCAGAGCCAGGTTGGATGGGGTCCTAGGCAGCCTCATCTGGTGGTTGGTAACCCTGCCCGTGGCAAGAAGTTGAAACTGGTCTCGTCCAACACAAGCCATTCTATGATTCAGTGCAGGTTTACTGAGCTCTTGTTGAGCATCGCTTACCTCTGGCTGTGGAATGGGGAGAATCTAGGCACAAGTGACAATGCAAGCAAGAGAGATGAGAGAAATGAAATCCTCTTACAAAATCTCAAGGTCATGATCTATCTATACTGATGTCTGGGGGAGCTTCCCTATCTTGGAAGCCATAGAGAGGCAGTGCTACCTACATCCATGCTCCCGAACCCCACATGTGGGAGCTGAGTGCTCACAGCCACCAAGGGAGGCTGTGAGGCAACAAAATACAATTCCTTTTATAGAGGGGTAAGAAAAAGGGAGTTGGGCATCTCAGTCTTGCTGGTGGGTGGTGTCTCTGGGCCAAGACCACCCCATGCCCTCCACTGCACCCAGCACAGTGGATTTTGTGACACTAACACACAATCCTGAATTGAATGTGGTGTGAGGAGTAAGTCAATGGTGATTATTTACTCACCTGCTGAAATGGTAATTTGCGCTGTATTATAAAAGTTTTAGGTTTCCCTATGTACTGGGGGCAAAAAGCCTCTGATTATGATGCTTGAGTTGTCACTGTCAATGAAAATGAGGTGCATGATGTTTAGCCTTGCTTTCTTTCATGAGGCTGTCGCACTTACCCATGTTTAATCCTTTTTAGTGAACACTTTGCTGATGCAAATCAGCTTCCCAATCTTTTTTTAAAGCAAAATACTGAAAAATTTGTTGAGGCGCTGTGACTTTGTATGATAGACTGGCTGAAATAATGACTGCCCTATAAAGGGGAGTTCAAAGTAAATGCAACTTAAAGATTGATTTCTGATAAACTCAGAAAGGTGTTTCAGAGAAGAATGTTTCCGAATATTTTCATTTTTTTATTGTGAAAAGAAAAACAAACAAATCCTACTCCTTTCTCCAAGAATAGTTCAAAATAAAGGAATAGTAGGATTGTTTTCAAATAGATCTTTCCTGCATTTCAGATTGTCTTTATTTCTAAAGGCAGGAAAGAACACAAAGTAACATTGACTGTTTTACCAGTTGGAAAGCATTTAGAAAGTGTGAGAATGTGGAGGGAAAAAGAAAAAGCCTTAAGCTCTGTCATTGTTTTTCAGCTGAAAAGATATTGGAAAGCAGAAAGACATTTCTTTTTCGTATGTTCTTGCTTTGTTGAATGGTTCCATAGGAAAACTCTTATCTCCTAGGCAAGAGCCTCAACTGTGCACAATCGGAGATTTCTAGCACTTGTTGTTCACATGGCTCAGTACCACTTCTACACAATGATACAAAAACAAGGCATTTATGAGGCTGGAAATTGACACCTAAGGACAAGTCACTAAAAAATAAAAGACAGTGGCAAGGTAGATCCTTTTGACCATAGTAATTTTCCTTTTTTTTTTTTTTTTTGCTGTGAATGGATTTTTAAAATGAGTTTTAAATAAGCACTTCCATACAAACATGACACAAACATTTCTTTCTTACTTACAAAACAGCAACATTTTAAATGTTGTCAAGAGCAGAATAATCAGCAGCACATACAACAAAGCATATTAATAGCTTGAATAATTATTCACTGATTTGGGAGCTCAATTCTCAATCTCTAATAATTCTCACTTCACTGTTTTTAAGACTTTGAAAAGTTTGTTGGGAGGCTTAATTAATAAAAAGTTTCACACTGCTTAAAAGGTATACTTCCTTAACTGATGACCTCCACTACCACCCAGCTTTGCTTGGTGACCCTTCTCACTCGCCCTGGCAATTATCCTAATCAAATAGTGTTTGGGGTAGTCTGGAAAGCTGAGTGATTCAAATGCATTTTACTTAAAACCTTTAGCCTAAGCCACTTTTTGCAAATTATTGCACAAGGTGCTGCGCTTTCCTCTTACTCTACCAGAGGCTATTGCTTAAAAGATCCAGTTCCTGTAAAAACAATCATAGGTCAAAAACTGAAAGAGTGATGGAAAGACCCATTTTAGTCATGTATTTTTTGGCATGGAAGCGCTGAAAGTGCATAATCTGTATAAATGTTAGCTTTCTAAATAAACATAACCTCTGATTGCATGAAAGCGAGGAATAAAGTTGAAACTTGTTCTCTCCATTAAGCAACCCTTCAAAACTTTCAATGATTGTTTTGTTCTAAACAGACATAAATCTTGACAAATAATGATCAACAAATGGTAACAATAGCAGTGAAGCCAACACAGCTACCACAGACTCTTCACCTTGTTCCTGTCTCCAGGTATGGCTGTATTTTGCTGTCTGTACAACTCAGACTTCAACACGGGGGATGGTGATGGGGTGGTGAGATCTACAGGCATGTATGCACGTCATTGTTTTGTGTTGATGTGATGTGTGTCCAGTACTGCTGTGCTGACAAGCAGTGCTGTGGATGGAGTTGAATTTCATCTGTCGCTATTTGTGGGATTTTTTTAATGATGTAAACTTCCCACTCTGAATCTGTGAAGGTTTTGGCAAAAGCCAGCTGTTGACAGTAGTCACTATTCAGTAGTTTGTCCAGTTTTAACTCGTCCCAAAGCTGTGGTAGTACAAGCAGGAATTCTTCTATTTCTGGTTGCTATTACGATTCATCATGATGTCACTCATAAATTAAGGGTTTTTCTGTATAAAAAGGACAAATGAAGCATTCTGCTTATGTTCTTAAAATTGCCTGGAAAGTAAAAAGGGAAAAAATAAAATTGATCCACCTAGCACAATTATAAAGAAACTTCTCTGAATTATTAGTGCATAGTGTGTTTTTTAAAGAGGAATATTACTCTAGAACTGCATTAAAATCTATCTTAGCATATTTTAAGAAAAGCAAAGCATTGTAGATGAGAGGGCACAAAGGCGTGGTTTTCATTGTTATACTGCAGGATCTGGTCCACTTTCTCTCTCTGCTTTCTTAGTGCACAGGGTGACCTTGTGCAACACAGAACAGCATTTCTAGGACAGAGTTTCCCAGTTTTACTAACTCATAAAATCAAATAAATCAGAATGAACTCAGTACTTCCACTGGGCAAAGTGTAACTAGCTGGTAAAGTATGCTGACCCCCAAGAATAATATCAGGGTGGCAGGTGACATAATTTGTGTACACCGAGCAATGGAAATTTACTTATTCTAGAAAAGCAGGATATTTTATTTCTAGTGTAGATGGGTTTTACATCACTCACCAGTAGGTCAGAGGCAAAGATCCAATATATGGCTATTTTCTTAAAGAGACTGAAATGATGTACTGCTTGTCACATAATGCTAAAACAATGCAGAGTTACACCTGCCGTTTTAATATGGCTTTTGGAGGGGGGGCCTGGGCTGCAAAAGATTGCAAGAACATGAATCTTAGCTGCTAAGCACACATTTTTTTTCTTCCTGGTATGAAAAGACAGCAGAGCCAAGCCAGGCAACCTGAGTTTAAGGACTGCAGTACTCAGGTAGTATTCATAAAGAGATAAGCAACCACACTCCAAATAAACACTATGTATAAATATTTCTTGCTCATTCAAAAACCCTTCCAAATAACTACAGTAAAGTTTTTGTCCCTTCAGCATGATAGAATCTGTTAATGTTCTGGAACAAGCACATCCTGATGAAGTTATCTATTTAGTGGTCATGAAAGATCATCTCTTACATCTCCACTCCTTTGTGAACACAGTCTTGGGCGGCTCTCCTCCCACTTTCGTGTCTACACATGATTTCATAGTTTATTAACTATTTGGTGGCTTTCATTGTGCTATGGCTTTTTTTTGTTAAATGCCAAGCAGGCTTTGACAAAGTGTCTTGATCTGCAACTGTGACAGAAGGGATGAGGGCAGAACGTGACCCATGCTCTCTTGTCACACAGAAGATGTCCAGAAAGAAAGGGATAAGGATTAGCAGATAGAACTTGTTGATCTGCTCCCATTCAGCATGCAGAGCCAGTGAGGGTGTAGAGCACATTGATTGCTGGATTTAGCTCTTCCAAACCCGTAATCCCCACTTAATTCTTCCCAGGACAAGTAGAACTTGAGGAGCCTGTCTCGGCCTCACCTGGCAGACGGGACTGCTGCATAGTCTTCCCTTTTCTATGAAACTGTATGAGAGCCAGCGTCTCTGAGTTTTGCTTACTTCCAGAGATACATTAAGCAGGGCACAGGATTTCCCACAGAGTCACTCAGGGCTACTAAGAAAGGTAAAATAAAGCAGAGTGAAGTACACATTCACTGAATGCTAAAATTGTTCTTACACAGTTTGCAGCTGAGGTCTACAGCAATATTATTTTAGTAAACAAAGCCTTTATATATTATTTGAAGTCCCAGAAAACTGCAGCGTACGCGAATTCTCACCAATTGAGTGCCTTTTCAATGACCACCTGGTATGACTACAACTAAGAGCACAGAATACTCAGCTATCCTGATAGCACTGACTTTGCCTTGCTTTGAAAAAATCACTCAAATATGTGAAATGCCAAAAATCTCTAAAGGCATTTCTAGCATTTCAGAAAGTATTTTGAGTCTCTGATCATCACGAAAAACTGCACGCATATCATTAGTAAAACATGATTAAACATCATTTTCTCTGAATTAAGTCAGAGTTTTCATTTTTTGAAGTAGAAAAGATATTTAGATGAAAACACTCCATTCTGCAGACAACTTGAAAGTTCAAAATTGCCCTGGAGACCTTGGTTTCAGCCAAAGCAGATGCTGTAATAAAATTACACATACAAATACTTTAATGGGTTGTTCCAGTATCCTAGAACTAGAATCCTATTTATTGGAAACTCCCTACCTTTGGCAATTCTCAACAGTTGCTATAATAAATACTCAATTTTCTGCAGGCATGGTATTCATTTCATAGAAGCTCTGAAAGTACTAGTGAATTTTTGGCATTATCTTCCAGTAGCTCCTAAACTAAACTGCAGCCATTAATCCATCCTTTATCCTTGTTTAGTTATTAAATGTTTCTGTAAGATCTATTTCCAAGACACTTGAACTTTTCAGATGCAGCTTTAGTCATTTGTAACACATGCTAAGTTAATTACATACACTTTTCTAGTAAGAGGTTTCAATAAGGTATGATGGCATTGCAACATTCTGTAAACCCCCCAAATCCCACTTACTTAAAACTATCAAACCTTTCTTATGCAACTTAGAAGCATTTCCTAGAACGTGGGGTGATTTGACCATGTCTTTATCTTGTTTAGAAACCAAAGTATTATAAGAATATTTAATTTGCATTTTATTTATCAGTCTTACAGACAAACGTATATAGATTGTATTATCATCATATACAACATAAAATATAATAATAAAAATACAAAAGAATGCTTTATCTGGTAACCTTGGACAATATTTTTTAATAGTGAAAGTATAGATTTAGTCTTACAGGAAGAACCTTTTTCTCCTAGCTTATCCTCTTAATCAAAACTGGCAGAATTTATGGCAGCATAAAGCAGTCTAGCTGAAGCTATCGTAGAATCATTAAGGTTGGAAAGACCACTGTGATCATCTAGTCATGGCCACAACCGCTCTAGATGATGTCGCTCAGTGCCACATCCACCCTTTTCTTGAACACCTCCAGGGACTCTACCACCTCCCTGGGCAGCCTGTGCCAGTGCATCACTACTCTTTCTGAGAAGAAATTTTCCCTAATATCCAACTTGAACCTCCCCTGGTGCAATTTAAGGCCGTCATCTCTCATCTTATCACTGATACCTGGGAGAAGAGGCCAACCCCCATCTCACCACAACCTCCTTTCAGGCAGCTGTAGAGAGCGATAAGGTCTTCCCTGAGCCTCCCCTTCTCCAAAATGAACAATCCTATTTTCCTCAGCCGCTCTCCATAAGACTTGCGTTCCATAAACTTCACTGGCTTTGTTGCCCTTCTTTGGATATTCTCCAGGACAACTGTGCTAGAGGGTTTGCTGTTCCAGTTCTAGTGAAGATGGAGCAGAGACATTTTAAATGCAGATTGGTCCTTATGGTCCTAAGGCTCTCACTGATAAAACCAGTTTGTGACGACTAGCGATCCTAGAGGAAGACCGAGGTTGAATTTTGCCTTGTACATCAGTAATAATATTCTCCAGATAAGTTCTGTTTTTGTCAAGTCCTAAGGTCAAATCCTAAATTTATGAGATCTCAAACCATAACTCTACTGAGGGAGATCAGGGCTAAAAGTGTCAACAAGAGAGTAAGTAAACTGGGCAGCTTAACGTTTGCATTCATTTTTTGATTTGGTGAAGCTACCATTTAAATCACATTCCTTTATTTTATGAGCCTTCAGTAGGTCTAGATATTTAGATCAATTTCAAAAAGTGAATAGCTGCATGGTATTTCAGTGTTAAAGTCTCAGCATGTCTATAATGTTTTTCTTCGTGCCATTATTTCTCACTGACAGGTACGGGGAGGTTTTGACACTGTTAATATAGCATAGGGTGTTAATCTTATAATCGCCCTGTCAGCACTTTGTGTCAGGGTGTTAATGACCACCTTTCAGCCACTCAGAGCTGCCTGCCAATAAAAATAGTCCCGGCACCTATCCAACCAGCAACTATGCAGCTACTTTGCTTTTTCCCCGAAGAATAAATAGAAATTTTCAGTAGCCATGTGGCCATAAAGACGCTCCTCTCTACTTACTCATTTCCTTTTCCTTCTCCGTACCCACTGGCAGAAAAAAAACAACTTTGTCACTGGGCCCTTTTAACATATTTTGCATGATTTTAGAATGTACAAATTATTTCTCAACAACTTTTAAATAAACACAACACCTTGGACAGGATAAAAGCCAATTTTTTAACAGCAAGAAGCACACGTATTTGCCGCAGTTCTTTCCTATGAAAATATAACTCAAAGGCAAATGGTGAATATTTCTGTAATTTCTCAGTGTTTGAGATGAGCCCATATTTTTGTCTCTGCACAAGAGAGAGGCTTTTCCAGCTTCCTGGCAGAGAGAACTGCACAATTCCAGATGACTTACTTACTTTGTACGCCTAGAGGAATTTTATTACACAAATAACAAAGAGAGACAAAGAAAGGAAGAGGGAGAGTACACACTCAAAATAATAAACAAAGAATAATAAACATTCCTCCAATTGCCCATAGGGATTCCAGATGTGGCTCCATCCCTCTGCAAGTCCTGCCTGTGACTTCTTCACAGGCTGCCTTAGGCAATGTCACCCACGTATCTGCTGAATCTCGTGGGATATTCAGGAGTTTTTCCACAGAGTGACCTTGTAATTGCATTGATATGTGTTTGCTTGCTTTCTAATAGACACAGACAAAATCCATACAAAAAGTACTGGTCTGCATTAGTGTGGCTCGTGCCAGGGTGGGTGATTTCTTACAGCAACACTCTCAGCTGAGTTCTTCAAGTGCACCATTGCCCTAAGCGCAGTAGATCCTTGTGGCCTTCTGTAGTCTGATGACAAATTTCCCCCCTCGTCCTGCTTATCATGTATTCTCCATCCTCCATGCCCCATATTTTGGGGCATTAATCACAAGTTCCATGCATGCTTAATGCAAATAGGTTAATTTACGATAAGGTATGAGAAGGCCAACCAGCAAAAGTAAAGCAATACTGGAATTGTGATGAAATCCCGTGCTGCAGCCAGTTTGTTGCTCTTACTACTTTGTTGGGATTCTATTTTTACTTAAATTATTATAGGTTTCTTTTAATCAAGTGACGTGGCTGATTGGCCAAGGCTGCTTCCAGCCTCATGTGCTATCCATCTGGATTTTATATGCATTGCAATTTCCCAGCTGAAAAGAAGCAGACGTACTACCCAATTTATTAGAACTCAGTCCCAAAAAAGTAACATTTTGTTCCTAGAGAAAAATTTGTTTCTCATGTGGGATTTTAATGCAGACCAAAAAAAGTAGCAAAGCATAAACAATCACCAGTTTCCATGTCATACAAAGCCAAAGATGCAGCCAAAATTACTTCCATATTAAACAGAATTTATCTCGCTTTTGCTTGCTGTATTTTATAGTAAACACGAATGCAGGGATTCCTGTTACCTTGGACACACAAAGACTTATTATTCATTCAGACATAGTTATTATATAATTATTTTTATAATTATTATATGATTGTTATATAATTAATGAATTAATGAAATAATGGATTTGGATTCTAAATGCAAGGGAATATAAGATTCACCATTAATTTCCAGAAGCACCTTCTGTGATTACTACTTGATGCAAGTCACTGTGGCAACTGGAAGGTGGGCTGCTCGTCCCCTTAAATAGCTATCATGAAGCCTATCATTTTTCACTTCTGCAAAATTACTTATCAGTGTAAATAGTTATGTAATTGCAGTTATGCCAAAAGGAAGGCACTTTTATACTTATTATTATTTCAAAGTGCATGCATCAGCATGGAAATAGAGTCATGATTTAGTTCATTTTTGTAGCTTTCCTTGCTGACACAGAAGTATTTATGACTCCCACTAACTTTCTCAAGAAAGGAGCAGTTGTTATTCTTCAGTCTTGATTTTGTGCCTGATTGTCTGTGTGCATCTGAGCTCACAATGCCAATCACATCATCTGTGGAGCAACACATGATTTGTTTTTGCATCACAGTGAGTTCCCATATGTCTCCTCTTGCAGTGTGATCCCCAAAAATGTTTACTCCACCCCTTCACAAATATTTTCATGTGACAATCCACAGTAGGAAAAGGCCACACTTGTTTGTCCTGGTTGTACTCCCCAATTAAGATAGACCAGAGCCAAGTGAAGACAAAGTGTTTAAGTGTTAGGGCACTTGAGGTCTATCCCCACTTAAATTGATTGACTAGTTTACCCCACACCCTGTTGCTCTTATTTTACCTCTTACTGAGGACTCAGAAAATAACTGTACTTGGCAGAAGGGAGGAACTTCACAATCTTCAGTAAGAACATCAATTCAGCTGTTTGGGTGCTGAATGTGGAATCAAATCTGCATATATATATATATATATATATATATATATATATATATAAGAATGATATGTACAGAAATGGAGGGGAAGAGGGTAGCAGAGGAGCATGAGAAAGCAGTCCTTCCACCTGCAAATCCTAGAGCACTGTAAACCAATCACTTTACCCAGGTCTGCTTGGCAGGCAATTTTCACATCCCAATCATCAGCTGTGCAGGGATTTCAAAATTTCACATGATGGTAAGGCTGAGCAGGTCACTATAGTTCAAAAGGAAGAGGTCCAGGACTTCCATCCAAACAGCTGTGGTTCATATTTGAATTTTAGCTTTGTGGACTATAAAAACCTCAGACCCTGTGTTCCCCAAGGAAGTCTTGCATAAGCTTTGGTCTCAATTAGTAGAGCACAGAGAAAGTAAAAGGTCCAGACTTCAGCTAACCTTGGAACTCTGACAGTAACTCTTGACCAAGCCTGTCTTAGATATTTAACTTAACAGTAACAAGACTAACATGCATATTGAAGGTCAGTTATTACCCAAAAGTAAGCAAATTAGGAGAAGCCAAGAGCAATCAAACTTTTTTACATTTTAGAATTTTGCCAAAACAATAGCTATTCCAGAATTATTTTATAGGTTAAGCAAATCCATTTATCTGCAGTGCAATTTCATCTTTCCAACAGAACTTGGTTATTTACCAGCTTTTCAGTGGCTTAGTTCTGATAAGTGAAGCATGTCTCCAAGAACTCTTGTGCAAAAGGGAAACAGCTGTTTACACAGATGAGACATTATGGTTAAGGAAACCTCCCGGGAGCACTATGAAAGGAACAGTACTTACAGATTACAAAGATGTGAGAAGAAGGGAATGCTGTTTAATTTTGTGATCCCTTCTTCCCTGTGGGAAAGTGGTTTTGGAAGAGTGGGAAATTCATATGAATTTGATTGATAGTTCTGAGGGCAGGAGTTCTATATTGACGGCTTGGGTGGTGCTGACACAAATGTGCCTCTTGTCACTTCATTGCTGGCATACAGACAATACTTCTAGGGAAGAGACAAGTTCACCCTCCTTGTCTTTAAACCTGTGGTTGCCCCTGAGCCTTGAGTTAGCATTTATTTTGGAGGAATTCACTTGGAATAGTGAGATTTCATCAGTAAAATTTGAGTCCACTAAGGGGATTTCCACAAGTTATCATTCAACATAGCCATCAGCTGGTAACAGCTTTCAGTTACCACTAGCCTTATTTGACCAAATGGGCTAAATGGAGGGCTGAGGCCATCAAGTTAAGCTGTTAGATTCAGGCACAAGCTGAGGTAGCAGAAGAATGGTGCTGCCTGGTCAATTCCTTTATAATCTATAAAAATAACCACCAAAACGACAGCCAGACCTTCAGCATCCCATCAATTACACCTCAAACTATCCAGTCTCCTTGCTGTTGTTCCTCAAAGAGGTCATGCACATTAGCATAAGAAGCATAGGGGCAAGAGTAGAACTTGTGCTCTTGACAGAAATATTTCTATGATACCTGTAGGCTGCAGTAGCCTATTTCATATAGGACTTTGTAGGATGACTGGAGAATATGAAAGCTGCCTTCTGTTTTTTTGGTAGAAGAATGCTGTAAAGAGGAAGATATTTAGGCCAGTAAATATCTACAGAAATATAAGCCAAAAAAAAAGAAAACTGGCTGTTTTACTGAGACTTCATGGCTGGTCACATACTTCCAAAACCATATGAAAGCTGCCCCATTCACATTGGAACTCAACACATACCAAACAAAAGATCCACTTCAGAATAGGAAATAGAATGATCTCAGGAATCAATAAACTCAGGAAAGTGGCTGCTTTATCTCCAGTGGTGTCCAGAGTGGGGTGAAGGAGAAGATATGGGCAGGATCAACAAATATGTATGGTATCTCTGGGAAAATGGAAAGCCTAATTTACAGTTAGCACTGGAGAAAACATTACAGATGATTGTTAGTAGCTTCATTTTGCCTGGATTTATCGGTTTTTGACCTTAGGTGGAAAATAATTATAGCCAAGGCAATTTTTGTAGCTAATGAGCTATGGGAAGCAAATCAGAGAGCAAGTGCCAATAAAAACTGTGGCCTGCACATTTTAGGCAGAAGCTGGCTAGCTCTGCTTGTGGTGTGGCCTCCATTTAATGGAGAACATGCAATGCCCTTAAAAAAATAAATGTCTCTATTTGAATGAAAAGACCCAGGAGTAGATGACTGAAATCAAAACAGTACCTAGCATGAAGGATGCTGAAACATCCAAATAAACAGCAGTTTAGCTGGCGTATGCAGACACATATACATACACAAACAAACACATATATCTCTAGGTTTTCAGTTCCCCTCTCAGCCCTTTCCAGCATCCCACATTCCACTCCTTCCATCTGCACGAGCTTTAGACCCCACTGCTTGTGTCACACATTCTGTAAAGAACAGCGTTTTCTCTGTAAGCCTTTATTATTGTTGGTACTGAGATAATACTTAGCTTTTCCAAATAAAACGCAGGCTCTGCAGAGCTAAGCAACAGCAAATACAGGCAGCCAGTAAGGTAAAGGTCTTGTCTCAGTAATCTTCAAATATGGATTATTGTTCATGATCATTATGATTTTTGTTCAGAAGATTTCAGTGTGCAATGGCTGAGATTGATACAGTAATGAGGAATGTAAGCTCATTCATTGAAAATTTCTTATGATAATAATCATCTATACCTTTGATTTCAACTCTATTTACTACTCATATTTAATGTAGACTAAAAGCACTTTCTACATTCAGAACTCTCATCATATTTGTACAATGAGTTGACTTGTCCTTGGGAAACCAGCACCCTTTTGAGAATAGTGAAAAAGTTCTCTCTTGCTTAAATGTCATGCAATAAGGTCATCATTCTTGCAATCCTGGATCAAGGCCATTGGTCCCAGAAGTCATTCATTTCTTAAATGAACCAATGCATGTAATATTTTTCTTCAAAGTAATAGCCTAGAAAATAGTCTGAAAGTCTCTTTACATTCAGTAGACTTTTAGTTTGTACTGTTGCAGTTATTCACAACCAGTATTACTGGACACATTGACAATGCTGTCCTTAAATGCTTTTTTCAATGAATTTGTTACTTTAAAGAAAGAATAGAGCCTTCTGAGACTATGACTTGGAGGAGGAGCTATTATTTCCAGCTTTGGTAAACACTGCGATTATGAGAAGCTCAGATATTCGCTTTTCTTTCCATACACCTTTAGCTGTTTGTCTGTACCACTGGTTTCATCATTCTTATGATACGCTTACTAAAAAGGAAGTACTTCTAATAAATTTTTCAGTAAGTTGGAAGAAGTTTTGTTCTATTTGCTTCCATAGTCACTTTCTTATGCGTAATTGATCATTCAAATGATGTTATAGTTTTTGACTGGTTGAGATGCTATTGACTTTGGCATTAATAAATGGTTTTCCAATGGCTTTCCAGATAATAGGGAAACAGTTATTTCTTCTGTGTCAACAAGAATAGAGTGCAGCTTAACCAAATGTTTATGAATTCTCACATTTAGTTCATTCAACTTAGTTGCATTAGAAAGCATTTTTAGTAAGCATTTATTCTCATTTGGCAATGGATCTCTTCATCTCTGACACCTCTAAAACTGGATTATTTTTTTTTTTAATGCTTTATTTTACTTACGTACTATTTTATGAAAATCAGTAAAGACAAAAATTCCAATTAGTTATCAGAATGCCACCATTTGTTACAATTAAATATTTATTTGATATATACCAGCAGCTTTTTTTCAAGATTATTCATCACCATCATCTTGGAACAGTAGCTTCCAAGATGGTTAAAGAACAGACTAAGCTAATCATGCCTTTAAGTAATTTCAAGTGTCAGATCTTCAAAGTAATCAGCTATTCTGTTTTGAGCTTGCTCAGTATCTCAATGTCGTGCTCAATTCTGACAAAACATCTACATGTTTTAAATAATAGAACACACACACACACACAAAGTATTATCACAGTAGTCACTAAAATCTATTTTCAAAACATTGATGCATGCTTTAATTTTCAAGCTCTTAAGTTGTACCAAGGATATGCAAACTTCATCCAGAGCAGGAAAGCTGCTTACTGTGGACAAAAGAGGGACCTTGGAAAAACTTAATTCTTCTACAGAAAAACTTTGTAAATAGGTCCTTGCCTTGTTTCCTTTCATCATTTACTAACAAGATTAGTTTCCAAATACAGCTAAACAGATTGTTGCTTTAGGTACTGCAGGGAGGAAATTATCTCTTACCACAAGTTGAAAAGCATTGGAAAAATAATGATGGCCCTACATCCCAGTTTAAAAACTGGCCTGAGAAGAGTAGTAATTTAAGACTGACCACTAGCATTCATACTGATATTTTTCTCTTCTGTTTACCCTGTTTATATAAACATTCTCTAAGTGCTTATTTGTAAAACTTACTTCAGTTGGCACCTTAAATTTTTTACTTCAGTAGGTGCATGTCTTGCATATTTCTTTCAATATGAATAAAAAACTATTAGTATACCTCCCAACCTAGGCATAAGGCCACTGGTCAATAACAGTGAATGTCAAAATCCACAATCAAAGCAGAATTTCTGAAGAAGACTAGAGTACTTTGGAAATTCTGGTCTTAGTTACAGAATGATTCATCAGTTCTCTGTAGTTTTGAAGCTCGCATAGCAAACCTGAGGTTTAAATTAAAGCAAGTAGCCTGAAGTTAGTAGTGATGTTTTCCTTCCTATAATCTTTGCCAATCTCACTGAGGCATGTTTATAACAAACTTTTACAAATTATATGCTAACATAAACCCAAGCTAAGTCCTTGTCTGGAAAAAGTTACTGTACTACTAGTAGAACTCTCCTAAAAATATTAAAATATTACTCAGGCAAATGTACAACTTGAAATAGTAATTTCAAGGGTAATTTGTGTTGCTATGCCTTCAACACAGCTGAGAAATCTGTGATGGCTGAGCAGGAGGTTGCTGGCTACTCTTTAAAGTGTTTATATTTTCTGAAACAGACTTTGGAAATACTATTTAAGCTGAGTCAAAGTTTAAGTTTATTAGCTTCTCTTATTTCTGTCAGTCTTCATTACTGGAGAAAGACACTCAAGGACAACTTTGCCTCCAATCTGATTTCACTCATCACAATGAGCCTCATTTGCTATTCATTTTCTATCGGTACAGACCTCCTTCCATGCTTGTGCAAAATGGCATATTACTTTCTAAGTTTCTTTCAAAACGTGTAGATTAGGTGAGTATTTAGGACGTAGCTCATCCTCCTGAGTTTATATTCTGAAATAAAGATTTTTCCAAGGCCAAATTTCCCTCTAGGTGTTCTGCATCAACAGTGTAAACAGGTACAGAAATTAAACATCTTAATTTGTTATTTTTTTCTGCTTGTCTGGTATCAGACACTGTGAGTCAGGGCGTGAATGTAGAGCATGCCTGGTGTTTCTGTGACTTTTTCACAAACTCATTCAGTTTCAGCCACAGAAAAGATTTAGGAGTCTTTCCTCTTTCTTGGTAGCTGATAAGCCATTATGATTCAATTTTTTAGTAACATTTATGAATTGTGTGGTTTACAGAAGCGTTCCACATAAACACAAGAATATCTCCAGTACCAGAGGAACACCAGAAGTCATGACCATGGGTAGAGGAGTTGCTGCAGCTGATATAAATGAAACACTTTAGTAAAATCTTGCTTTAGCATGTTATTCTACTTTTGAAGAGACATTTGAGTGGAAAGCACATCAAAGGCTTGGTGCCTTATGTCAGAGACTACTATATCACAAAATCCCTTCACAAGCTAATCAAGTTTCAAAGGAAAAGCTCTGAAATTTCTCACCTGGCTGCAGCAGTTCTTGGTGGACATACCTTTGAAAACTGTCATCTCCTTTTCCATTAGATAAGTTTATAACATTTTTAAAGTCTATGTTGTCATCAAATCCCACCACTTCTCCATTGGTGGTTTTTTGGAGGAAGTACCATCAAAAATAAAAATATTTCTTGTGGAAATATTACTCTTATTTCCCTACAAGAGTTGATCACAGCAAGGCCTTTTGGTTAAAACTTCTAAGACATTTCAAAACATTGAATTGGAAAGAACTTCAGTATTTATTGTTGTTTGGAAGTCTTCCCGCACATCTTTTCTGGCCTTTCAGTCACTCTAACAAAAAAATATGAACATGTGAATGCAAAACGTGATATATCCTTGACAATTTTCATGCTCTGTCTCTCTTCACAGCTAGGACGTTCAAGAAATTAAAAAAATAAAACAAAGTAGTTGACATTTATTGAAGGGAAGAGGTTATGGAATTATGTCAAACAGAACACCAGCAGAATAAAGCCTGCCAGTCAGTTTAACTCCTTCTAGAGCTTTATTGCTCATCATAATTATTAACATCTTTAGTTAGAACACCATTTGGATATCATTAAAACAAACATAAACAATCTTGGACTGTCCTTAAGATTTTGTTTTAGACGTGTTTGTTTATCACTCAGCTCACTAATAGATTGCTTTTATCATAGAATACTGTTACATACATTAAACAGATTAGCAATGTCCAGTGTCGTGTTGAGCTAGAAATAAAATCACACAGATTTATCACTGTATTACAAATTACTTGAAATAAATGCTTGTGGAAAAAAACCCACGTCTTCTTTTAACTATGACTTTGTGGTGTATCCTCAATACACTAAATTCATGTTATGAACCTGAACTTTCTGGAACAGAATTCAATCTCATTTGGAGCTTTTCTTTCAGATGGTTTGCAATATCCTTTCCAAAACATTCTCATGTCCATGTAGCAACAAGAAGGAGACAGGGAATCAAAAACTGACTTGAAGTCTCACACCATTTTAATGTGATTTGTTCTCTGCTCCCAAATAATCCAAGATAGTAATTTAAGCTGGTCTGGCTATTTTCTCACTGACATGGGCTAGAAGTACTTGCTAGAGTACATACCACATCTCAACTGTAGCCACCAGCTAGAAAGTAGGAATTGAGAGTTGCAGACAATAATTTTTTAAATTGCTCCTCTAGATCCACTGAAGGACATCCAAATGTGTACTCACCAAGGCTCTTGCAGTACTGGCTAATTACTTCTTCCAAAGCCAAGAGCTTAGGTTGTTTTTTCATATCACTTTTCTAGAAGTATTAATTCATCTTAAATTGATTTCATCTTTAATGCAGCCAGATAACTAAATGACTTCCTTGCACTGTTTGCCAAACAGTCTTCCAAAGCACATTATTTTCTGAACTATAGATAAGGCCACTTAGCTAACAATACATTTCAGCACGTATAACAAATATGATCCCAAAGGATCATTTTTATTTTAGAACACAACACAGTCATGATTAATAAATGGCATTTTTATATAGCAAGTTTTGCAGATTACAGCAAATAAGCAAAATAAAAAGTTAACAAAAGATAATATTCTTCCTGCTTACATGGGGAAAGGAATTTGAGGAAAGAACTTTTGCCTCTTCCTCTAGAGAATAACACCAGGAAATCTATGTGTCAGGATCTTTGTGATCTTTTCCATTTTGCTACCTCCATAAGTATTTCCTCTCATAAAGGATATGTGAGAGAAAGATCAAGTTGGAATAACTCCCTTGAACATCCTATGAGCAGGAGGCACTTTCTTTGCCTTGTTTTGCAGTTTTTAAAAGTTAAATGCAAAATGAGATGATTGAGCAGATTTAATGAGTAGTCTGTGTGCTTTCAGGGATACGTAGACCCACATAACTTCTCAGTGGCTTCTAGTCTTTGTTAAAAGGGCTGAAAAGTCATTGTTTTGTGTTTTTGTCTTAAAAGTCTTAAAGTGGATAAAGTGAAGATTTTCTGCCAATCTGAGTCTAAAGGTTTAGTCTGGAAGAAAATACATCTGCTTAGCATTTGTGTTTCCTGCTGGAGATCTCATTGTGAATTCCTCCAGAGCAACATTTCACAGACATCCGTAGCTGGTCGTAAACAGGGAGCCTCTCCAGCCCCACGTTCACACAAACATTCAACTATTTGCTCTATGAAATAGCAGGAGAATGGTACCTCTCCATGTGATATGTGTCTGCTTTAGCAGTGATTCCTCACTCTGCCAAGCCATTACAGCTCAATTCACTGCAGAAATAGTCAAAACAATCTGATCGCTCTGCCAGTTTGCACATCTGTGCTCCCCTAAGAAAGCATACAAAGTAAAGGATTTTGCTGTTGTTCTTTTTCCTTTTATTATCTTCCTAACGTTTTTCTCATCAGACAGTGGTATCTTCCACGTTTTTTTCTGAACTTAGCAGAAAAGTTCAGTAAAGACAGAAGTACTTGCTATCATTTGTCCTATATACTCTTCGTGGTATGTGTGAAGAGAGATGATTTTTGACTGGTTTCTGGGTTAATATTCTGTCTCCATATGTACATGACCCTGTATTTGAATGCTGATTGTACTAATTTAATTAAATTGCATTACACTGAGCTGACTCAGCTCTTCCTGTGCATTCGTTAAGCAACAGAAGTGCCTAAACTTTGAGTAAAAATTCTTACTAGCTGGCAGGATGCCTTCAAGTTAGGTGAAGCACTGTATTCTTTGCGGATTTAGCTCTGAATTTCTTGCATGTAAACCTGTTCCTTTCAAATATTGAATTATTAGATAGTAACTAATTAGTATTAGCTTTCACTTACTTAACATTCTTCAAATTAGTTTAAGACACCAATTACAGTGAGCTGTACTGAGAAAACAAACAAACAAAAAAAAACCACAGTCACTTCCACTGACATAGCAGTTAAGAATAGCCAAGATGCTTAACATCTATCAATTTTCCCCTATGCTATCATTTTCTAAATAACTATTATCAATGCACAACACTTTTTCTTCTTTTGTTTTGAGCTTTGACTTATACAAAAGTGTGTTCAGTTACACTAGCAAAAGAATTCTGCTGTTATTTTGAAAATCTTGTACATAATAAACCATTTTAACTTAGAATAAGCATGACAATAAAGTAGGAAAAATGGCTTCATTGAAGTCTAGTTTATGAATAGTTTTAGATAAGCAAATGTTTTATACATGATCTCATCATTTCCAGCTGAAAGCAAGACTACTATTGAGAGGGCTAAACCCATGCATTTATTGCCACACTTAAATTTCTACCACTAACTTGAAAAAGCCTTTGCATATGTATTAAATGTGTAGATCTGTTTGTCTATTGAGTGTTGCATTTAAAAAATAACTTGAGGAATAGCTTGATATTTTTTCTGGAACCTGAGTTTATGTTAAAATTCCTAGAGTCTGACAACGTAATCAGGTACCCTGCATAAATCTTAACACTTACTTAAATAAAAAAGAAGAGCTTACCAACATTCTTTGGAGTTTATGTTTCTTTTACAAAGGTGTCTTTTGAGGATATAAAGACATTTAGCAGTGAAACAGACATCAGCAGACCAAGATATAGCTTTTACCCTTTTTACATTTATGACTTATTTTCATCTAAGAAAAAAACAACAATTTGATGCTCTGCTAATGTCTGGCAAGGGTCCTGATGGCAGAATTAGTTTTGAAAAACCAAACATCTTCTTGAAATATTTAGTAGCATTTTTTTGCATATATATATATATATATATAAAATCACATGCCTTCCAATAGAAAGGAAAAAAATTTCTGTTGTGTCTGATAATAGCTAAGGCCGCAAATTCTTTTGGTATCAATAACAATTTCCTTCCTGTACTTGACTTAATTCCACTTCATGCTGACCAAAGTTTTTGGCAATGAAAGAACTCATCGACTTCTGGACAAATCCTATATGACTGTGTATGGTATTACCTAAAAATTACTTGTGAATGGAACCAAATGATGAGTAATTACTCAATCTTTGAAACTGATGATGTAAAGCAAAGTGTCAAGACCTGCAGTTTTTCCTAGTTCCTCAGTAACAACCCAGTTGAAGACATTTTGGGTACATAAAAACTGTTTCTCAGATTACAAGTTTCTGTTTAAGAAGAAAAAAATCAATAAAACTGATAGGAATTCAGGCCATATAGATCTTTTCCCGAAATGAAAAGCAAGAAATATAATGTCTGACCAAATATTTGGAATAGGTTATTGATTATTTTATGTTCTATTTATTCCTGCCCTCTTCCTATGCATGTCATAAAAGCAGAAAATCCAATTTGGGGCAGTCACTTAATGCATAGCTTGGGGTCCTGAGTAAGAAGTTTTAAAGTCTGAGTATCTGAAGACTCTTCACATGGTTTTGAGCATCAGGTTCCCCTCTCAGCTCATCTCTCTTTCTTTTCCAGGAACATAACTTTTCAAGAATGCATATTTTCATATCTTCACTTTAATCTCCTGTGCTTTAGTTGTAAAAATGCAAGCAACAAAATACTAATTGCCATTTCCACCAAACATTCAGCAAAGAAAATATGAGTCGAAAGGATAATATAACCAGCTAGTGATCACTTTTGCCCCACTCCTGACAACAAATGCTCTTCCTCAAACTGAGCATCTACAGAACCGCTTTTCTGAGCAAACTTCTGAAAAAATTGCTTGCCAAATGTCTCAGAAATTACTTCATATTCATCTACTTTTCAGTCCCATTTTCTAGATTGGCTACAAAAAATAAATATGGACCTCTCTTTTTTATTTCAGTTGGGATGAGGGGCAGAAATTTCCATTTTTTTTCTACCATTTGGAAAAGCAGGCAGGCTAAGTGGGTTTCAGAGATCATTGTTTATCTATCTGGCATTTAAGAAGGCCAGGATTAAGGGTGGGATTTCAGAAACAGTTAATAGTAGCTTAGCATGCTTCTGTAGGAGTCAACAGTAAAAATTTTATTGACTCATGGCAAAAGAATCATGGTCATTTGGGGAAATATCTTTTTCTTTTCTTTTCTTTTCTTTTCTTTTCTTTTCTTTTCTTTTCTTTTCTTTTCTTTTCTTTTCTTTTCTTTTCTTTTCTTTTCTTTTCTTTTCTTTTCTTTTCTTTTCTTTTCTTTTCTTTTCTTTTCTTTTCTTTTCTTTTCTTTTCTTTCTTTTTTTTTTTTTTTTTTTTTTCCTCAAACACTATCTAAATATTAAGGTACTTGCTTAAGTACTTTTTTGGTACTTTAGCACTTTGGTATTTCTAATAGCTATGATTGTCAATATCTATATCTAAAGAGATTTCTTAAGGCTAACAAATGTGCACTGATGCTAGTAGCAATGGGAACATGCTCAGCATCCACTAATACTAATACTTCCCATGGACTTCTGCAAGGGAGATGAGATATTTGCAGAGGAATTAGCCCCGTTCACCAGCATCCACTACTTTTTCCTGTACTCCTTTTATGCTGTTTTAAAAACACTGGAAAGATTCTGAAGAAATTTACTGTGTGTGAATCATCTGAAGGTCCATTTTCAAAAGTCTCCTCTGCAGCTTAGATCAGAAGATCCATAAAGTTCGCAAGGTCTAAAGCTACCTGTCCTCAAAACTCCTAAGATATTATGTCTGAGGCAGGTATTATTTCTGCAAAAGGAAACAGAACAGAAAGTTAGCATGCCTTGCCTACTGCTCTGGGAAAGGGGGCTCAGCTTCTCATTTTCAAAACATTCAGTCAGAGAATAAAACTAAATATCTACCTGTTTTTTTCTTCTTTGCTCCATCACAAGAAACTAGCAGCAGAGATGATGTACCCTTTCGTTCTGGAGCAACTGAAATAGATAGCACTGCAGTTGAAGAGGTTATAAGTAAAATTGGCTAGATGAAATAACACAAGTATTTCACTGCAATAAAATATCGATTTACTACTGCTATCTCCTTACACTTCCTTCCTTTCCAGACAATGCTTACCAATATACAATTGATGGGACTTCAGAGAAATGCATAACACTTATGTTTTTAGAACTGTTCTTTTGAACACAGGAGGACAAGACTAAGTATCTTGCTCTACTCCAAAGGAAAAAAAAGCACTGTGGAAGATTTTTATTAATTGGAAGTTAATTTTAAATTCACCACCTGGCTCACCTGACCTCCTTGTCATCCTCATATCCCCACATGCTCCCATGCCCTCACAAGAAGGAGATGTCTTTCTTCCTGTTTGACCCCTCCAGTCTTTCTGATGACTATCAAAAGAAAAGATCCTTATTCATGCTGCTCTATCTCTATTGCCCTGTAGAGAATAAATTATAAAGATTCATCAGCTGTACCACTAAGCTAATGGTGCCAACATGCAATTATTGAATAATGTCTATAGGCAGGTGCAGCTTTTTCCTTTACTTACATTTTTTGGCTCCTAAGTACATGCAGTTGATGTTTATTCTTGTTGCATTAAAAAAAGAAAAAATCTATATAAAAATCCATGTAATGTAAATCATACTAATGAAAAATCATGGAAATAATATAGCTTTTTTTTTTTTTTAGGACACACATTGAAAGAAAAAGAAATTTCTACACCAACTGGGTTGGTGTTTTGAAAATCTGAATGTCAGTAAACAGAAAATTAGATCACTAAGAATTTTTGTGTAGGCAATATATAAAGACAATCTAGCTGGACATTTACATAAAATAAATAGCAAACCTTTTCCATTTTATTTATCACTTCAAAAATTTCAGCTGGCGGTGCTCCTGTAATTACTAAGCATTCTGCAATAAAAGTTTTAATTCTGGGAAGAATAGGTGATGATAATATTTAATAATGCAATTTTTTTCTTAAATGCAAACAAGCTTTTGTTTTAAACATGGACTACTTGACAAATTTTCATAATGCATGCATCAGGTATATTAAAACGCATTTTGGAAAATGGCCAAGCAGTGATACATTTGGGAGTTCAAAATTGAAAAGTCAATTCTCTGACAAAAAATCTGAAAATGTGACTGCAAAGTAAATCTTCCATATGTGGAGACAAGGGCCTCTCTAATCAAAACAGGTCTTGAAATTATAAAATTGCTTACATTTTACAGTCCACACACCTCTTTTTGAGCTTGCCACCTTTTGATCCTTTTGATTTCTTAACATATGTACCTATAGAAATCAGTTAAAACATGGAAAGAGGCTTTGTTTGCTTTTTTTCAATGATTAACTAGATAAAAGGAAGGCATTAATACTTAGTAGTGAATTAATTTCAATGGTTTCATAAGAAATTATATCTCATTTGGAAACCTACAATTGTTAAAGTAAATTTAAAAGGTACAGAACTTGGCTTCATTTATCTTAAAGGCAAAAGATGGAATGCTATTATTTTCAGCTATGAGAGTGATCTTCATTTGTGAAAATTACTCTTTTGAAGTCCTTTATTTAGTTCAGGAGTTAGTGCTGGAAGATGGCTACATTTCAGCATGAGCATTACAAAGCTTTGAATTTTTTTAAATTAGAAAAAGTCTACTAGTAATTCTCAAATAACTTATGCATGGCAAAATTGAACTGATAATAGGATATAGAGCATTTACTATTAAAAACAGTTCTTGAATCCAATATTGTGCAACACGTTAAGCACTGTACTTGTGCTGGACAGAACAGACTGGTTAGAAAATCAAGTGCAAACAGATTTTTGACAGAGTATTACTGCATCTGAGATGTAATGAAAAAAATGGAAAGAGAGAAAGGATGAAAAAGAAGAGAAAGATCATATTATAGTAGAAACAACACGAAAAATAGGAAAATACAGTGGGAAATCTTCATCAACAGAAAAGTAACATGTTTTCACGGGACTTGTACACAAGCATATTAGTTACTGTATTCTTAGATATGACAAATTAGTTGATAGGAGAGACAGGCAGGAAAAGGATTCTAATACTCGTGACAGAGATAAGAAGTACAGCATAGAGCTCAAGAATAGAAAATAAGACATCTAAAAAATGAATGAGCTGCCACAGAAAGAAATATTCATAATACTGTGAATTGCAAAATCATGTTTGGACCAAAAAAGATAGGAAAAGAAGTTCTATATTACTCACAAGACCTTATTTCTATATTAAGTCCAGAGCAAATTCCCAGATATCTGGAGTCTGGGGGATGTTTCTGCACAGCTGAGCAAAGCCCAAGACCATCTCCTGCCAGGACAGAGACAATGGATGCCAAGTCTATCTGAGAATGGTGTACATGAGAATTCTACTGATGAAGGCAGCCTCACATTACAAATAGCTTGAGGAAAAACTGGTGAAACTGATGCTGGCAAAGTCTCTGATAAATCCTCTTCTTCTCCAAGACAATGCTGTTTTCTTGAGCACCTCACAACAGACTCCTTATGAGTGGGAGATCCTTGTAGCTTCAAGTCACCAGTGCCTCTGAACATGGGAGCCTGTGTATGCAGATGTGACTATTCTCATGTACACATAACCAGCTACTGTTTAAGTAAGTGGCATTTTGCTCAGACACATTACAGATCTGCGTGTATTTTTTAGATGTGTACAGTGTGCAAGCCTAACTTTGACTGTCTAGCCCTTTCACACTAGATGGTTCAGTACGTCTCTTTAACCCCCCACTCCTCTGCCTTACTCCTATGTGAAAGCAAAGACAGCACTCAATACTCAAATCACTAAACATAAGTTCATTGCTGCACCTCAAACACATGTTAAAATACTAAGCTGTTGTCTTGTGACAGCAACATAGTATGTCCTTAACATCAGTTTTATTTTATTTACTCTTCCAGAGCATCACATCTTTTCATGAATGGGCAATGTATCATGCAGTTCTGATCTTATCACAACATGTGTAACGTCTGGAAGAACTGCCACTTGTCAAGCCAACCAAGGCCCTCCTGACAGACAAAGTGAGCATTATACTGAAACGCCATTCCTCAGCTGTTTGCAGAATTTATTTCCCTGTAGAATTTTCTAATTAGTTGGCTCTTTCTAGCCCATTCCCCACAGAGGAAGCAGAAAGGAAGCAAAATGCTAGCACCTGCTCCTAGAGCTCTGGCTGGAAAAAAAAAAAAAAAATTAAATTTAAGGATGACATATACAGTAAGTATTTAGGCACTAGAAAGTCTTCTATCCATGCAGCTGTGGGGATGAAGTAAGTCTGCTTGAAAGCTTAATGGGGATTCTTCTGTGGGGAAGAATTTCCAGTGGCTCACATTCCAGACAGTTAACCACATTATCGAGGGGAAGAAAAAGGGATTTGTTCAAGCGTTAAGAACAGTTGTTTTTTTTATTTTTGTGTGGTTTTTTTTCTTTTAAGGAAGAAAAAAAAAATTCACCATGATCTGTAGAAAAGAGAGAGATTAATTTAGACCTGCAGATGATTTTATATGTAGTTCATTCAATTGCCTACAGGTTATTTTCGATCAGCTTATTTTTCGATAATTTCAAATTAAAATACATTATTCTGATGGAATGTAGTGTATGATATTATCACAGCAGTAACAACTAAATCCACAGAGTTTGTTCCTAAGTAAAGTGAGTCACTGGAACAAAAGAGATAGATAGCACAGTTATTGATATTGTTTTGAATTCATATGCAATGCGTTATTGTACACGAAGAACACATGAATTTATGGAAAACAGAAGTAGTAACAAAACAATCCAAGGAAAGTAGTTAGTATCTGAATATAAAGGGAGCTTAGTAAGGGTAGAACACATGATTTAAAAGATCCCTTATTATACCCATTAGAATAAGGCAAAACTACATCAATAAAATATTTCACTGGTAGACATTACAAAATATATGTGGGTAAGACCGAAGGATTTAGGATAGTATTATGGACACCAACTAACCAAACAGATTTGCTGGGTGTTGATCAGCATCACGTGTGAATTAGGCCTTGAGATAAGCACAAGTTTTCCATTAATAAGGGAGAGGTTTTTTAATTCTACAGTAAAAACTAATTTTTGTGTAATTGCAAAACTTTGAAAGTCATGTTTAACAGAATCAGTGCGTGTTTATCAATGCATGCATGTCCTTGGAGTAAGGGATGCAGGGGACTAAAAGACATTTTAGTTAATAATGTAATGACTTCACGCATCAACAGACAGGGTTACTTTTTTATAAATTTACTATTCTCCAGTACACCTTTAGATAAATACTCCCCCATAGGGAGTGTATGTAGCAGTACAGGTTCTCTTAGACCAAAAGAGGAAAAAAAAGATCCTGTTGCTTGCCTGGGACAGATGCTCAGACCTTATTCTCCATTCAAAGACAATTTTGAAATAAAAATAATGAATTAAAAAGGGAAGGTGTAAGGCTAGACTATTCTTGTTCTCACTGACAGTGCGTGGTAATATTTTCCAGTATATTGTTTTTACTGTGGAATATTAGCTAGCATTTATTCTTGTTATTTAGATAGTGGTAATGTTTTGTTGTTTTTTTTTTCCAAAAAATCTATAATTATTTCATGTGGACTTCTCCCTGAAACTCATATTCAGGAAGAGAATTTCAAACTTAGAAAACTGAAGTAAACAACACTTAGAATTGGTACAGCTAAATTCATTTGTGGCTTTGAAAATCTCCCATGATACCTTAGTCTGGCCCATTAACTGCACCTGTTCCTTTTTCCTTTTCTTTCTTATTCTTTTTCTTGGCCATCATTTCCCTTTCAATAGCAGGTGTTTGGCTTTCTAAGAATGCATAGAATATTTTATTTCATTACTGTCTCGGCATTTCAACTGAAAAGAAAGTCTTCATCCCATCACTCTTCCCTTTGAATTCAAAAAGTGGAAGAAGAGAGAAGGGTTGTTTGGAAAGAAAAATGAGCGATAACTCACAGAGAAACACGAAGGGAAACAGTAAATCTGTTTTCCACAAATAACAAACTAAATTAACCGATTTTATACATTTCTCCTTTTTTTTTTTTTTTTTTTTTTTTTTTTTTTTTTTTTTTTTCCATTGACAATATAATTTCTTAAAAACAAAGTTTCTAGTTTGGGTATAGACTTTTCATGAATATAAACACATATAGGCTGCTACAGGCAGCTGTTCCACAGAAGACCTTTCCTGTCAATCATAGAATCATTTAAATTTAAGTTCCCAGTGGCTCATTCAAATATGTGTAGTATTTTTTTCCTAGGCAAAGTGATGATGAATAACAATTTGAGTGTGAAGAAGGCATTTTTCACAAGTGATTACAGTTTACAGTATTTTTTATCTAAGTGTGAAGTTAAGAAAACAATCTAAGGATACCTTGGTTGATTTCAGGAAATAATCTCTGCTTCTCTATTACAAAATAAAATTAAGAATACATTAAAACTAAATATAGCCCTCTTCTACTTTGCTTCTAATTAGTTTACATTAGTTTAAATCTAAAACACATTAAGAAAAGAGTCTAGAGAAAGGAAAACTAATCAGATTTTCTCTGGGCACTCTCTAACCTATTGTAAAGAATAACTCTACATTATAGTGCAGATGACTCAATCCTTCTTTCTCTCAATTACCAAGAAAAGTACAAAGGTCATCTTCTGTGCCTTCCCAAAAACTTAGAAAAATACCACATAGATCTCTGAAAACAAATGTTTGACTCAAACACCACAGTATTGTTTCAGGAACCATTTCTTACTGCAAGTGCTATTTTAACACCATCAGTAGGTGTTACCTATGTTATGGGACAGTAAAATGTCACCCATGCTAAAAAGGAAGGGCAGAAAAGTACTGTCTTGGCTAAAACTTTAATAAGTATCTACAAGTGGTGAGGATAATAGGAAACAAAATATAATTTGTATAGTCTGATGTCAATTAGGTGACACCTTTCAAAGTCTAGGGTTATGGCTTGCTTTCCTTCCACTTTCAGCTGGCAGATTTTCTTTTCCTACTCCAGTGGAAGCCATCAGAAACATAGTATTCCTCCTTGTTCCTGTTCTGTCTTGCTTGTTCTTTTTTTTTTTTTTTTTTTTTAAATAATCTATTTCTCCACTGAGGTGACTCATCCTGTTTTCCCTGAAGGTGTGCATGTGGGCTAATGCTACTGAATGACATATGGCAAGATCCTAAGTTCCTGAGCCGACTCAGTGACCACCTCTATTGACAACACAAGGCGTAGCTGCCAGAGAGAGGCTAGCAGGTTGCAACGTGCTTATTAATATCACTTTATATTTCATATCCTTATCTCTAACAGCAAATCTATGTAGCTCAGGATATGAACTGCAATTGAGAGATGAGGAACCTTTTAGTACTTATCAGGAATGATGATATTTGAGATTTGGAGATGAAGAGGTTTTTTTGTTTGTTTGTTTGTTTGTTTTATTTTTTTCTCTTTCGGGAGAAAGTAGAAGGATTTGATGGTGGTGGTGGATTTTTTTAATGAGAGGATTGACTGATGTGTATCACTTGACCCCTGTTTCAGGTAATGGAGTAGCTGGCAGGGAGCTATTCATACTGATTAGATTAAGTGAGCTGGTATTCAGATTAACTTCTGATTTCCCAATATTATTTGTACAAGTTCTTTTTTGCTTTGGGTAATTCTCCACATATTGGCTTAGAAAGTGGAACTGACATCCTCTGGGACCATTGCTACTAGCTCACCATCTTTTATTATGTGAGATGACATGATAGTTATAGATCCACCCAGCCTACTATTTTTTCAGTAGCAAAATTAGACTTATGTGAAATTTGCTTTGTTGTAGCCAAAGAGCAGTAATGCACAACTTGATCATCTAAAAAAGATTTATAGTTCTGAGAGTAATCAGGATATTACTTTGAACTAACATTTCTGTGGCTAAGGCAACTGCTGTCTTCTCTCAGGAACAAAATGTTTGTTTAACCAGGGCAGCCTTCAGCTCTTACATGTGCTCAGAGTCCCACAAACTCCTCTGTTCTGGCTGGATGGAACTATGATATTCTTTCCTTCTTTTGCTATTGCTAAGCTTGTGTCCCACAATATCTCTGGGTCTCTTTCTGTTTTCACAATTAACCTGCTATTTGTCACTGTTTTGTCTCAGTTGCCTTCCACAAAATATCTTTGAAGTGATGCATCAGAGGAGTGGATTCACAAGCAGTTTTCTAAAAGCTCCCTCACTGCATCTGCAAGTCCAGGTCCAACAGACCCTGCAACTACAGATGAGATTCATCACAGAACATGCAGCGAGTAGAATACACATAGAACATGTGTATGGATTTCTACTATGCCAGTGAACACATTTTCACTGACATTTCCACCCTGCATATTAAACCTCATATTTCACATATCTGCACAGAAGACCAGGTTTGGTTACCATGAATGGGCCACATTATGTTTTTATATGTTATTCAATCTCCTACAGGCTTTTATCCAAACCAAGCAACTAAAATAAAACATGGCTTCCTTCCCCGAGATGGTTTCATAGCTCAGCTCTCCAACTTTCTCTACTACCACAAACACGCAACACAATTGTGCAACAGCCTAGGAAGGAATGGTGAGATCAGAGCCATGACTGCAGACATCCTGACATGGGGATCTGGCAGCTATTCAACACAAACACAATTAGAGGACTTACCCTTGCGTGAAGTATTTGCTTTCTTGATAGTCACCAGCCTTAACCTCTAGGAATGCTTACGAATCAGATAGCATTCCTTGAGGAGGGTGAGCTTTTTCAAGCTCCTCTGTCTTGTTTTAGCCAACACAGATGTAAAGAAGAAAGAAATTCCACCACATCGTACAACTTCTCCAAGTGAAAGCATTTCAGAGGACAGAAGAGCTGTGATCTCAAAATTTCTGCCAAGGATTCAAGAACCAAAATTTGAGAACATGATACTTATTCCCTTCCCCCTTCATTATGACCAGCAGGAAAAAATAACAGCACAACAGGCAAGCTTTGGAATTCACACCAAATGTGAAAGTAGGGGCTCCCTGAGTCCCACATATTGGCTTCACATTACTGTAGGCTTCTCTTGCACTGCTTATCCCACAGAAAGATGGCAGGATTTTGCATATCTTAGGAAAGTTGGAGGATGTGTGTGTCTGCATATCTCTTTGTGACCTTGTTCATGCTTTCAGAAAATGTAGCCTAATATACATGTGTGTTATCCAACCTACCATGAAACCTAAAGCATAACAACACAAGTATTCTGGTAGTTCTATTTCTATTCATGGTAAATCCAGGGCTTTTCACAGAGGTAACGAAATCTTAGCAAAGGCAGTAACAGTTGACCTTATATAAAATAACTGCTAGCAAATAAGCCAAATGACGGTCTGGGAGAGCAGTTACAAAGGGAAATTCATGTTTTAAAATGCCCAAGGATTTATATTATTCTCAACTTAAGCTGTGCTAGTGACTCAAAATTACTGGACAGAAGAAGTATACAACCTCAGGAGTGTAATGTAGCAGTTCTGAGAGGAAGGCTACATAGGGGGATTTCCAAATGATGCCATGGGAAGTGCCACGTCTACCACAGGTACTACAATTTACAGAGACGCTTAATAGAGCAAATTAGCCAAGCTAAGCAGAGTGCAACGCAAAGGATGTACTGCTGCTACAACTCCATGTAACTTATTCAATTTCTTCCAGGTGTCTCCGTATAGCACTTATCCCACAGGGAAAAAAATCACAGAAAAATTTGCAGAGTCTATCATAATGATATAATAAAAAGGAAAATAATAATTATAGAAAATGGTAAGGATGCATCCAGTGCAGAAATTCTGGACTGAACTTAGAGTTGCTGAACTGTGTGACCTGTGTGAGCTAACCCTCCACCTCAGAGCATGAGCACTTATTCAAGAAATGACATTCAAATGTTTTATGACCTTGTGCAGCAGCTTAACATCTGTAGGAGGAACAGTTGTGCATTGTAGCTGCCTTCCCAAGCGATTAAATGCACTCTTCCATTGTTAGTAACTTTCAAATAACAGCAATTTAAAAAACAGAAGAGAATGCCAAAATATCAGAGATCTGAATCCAGTCAGAACAAGATGCTCCCAGTAATATTTCTAACACTGTGAAATTTCCTCCCCTCCCCAGAGTCCAGGGAAATATCTTGCACGGTATGAGGAGAATAACAACAATCAACCTGAAGTTAATGGCCACCAAGTTCCAACTAAAAAAGCTGATTTATGTTATTTGGGTACACAGGGAAAGAACAGGTGATGTTCAAGAAATTGACTACCTAGCTATTGTAGCATTGATCTTAAAGCAGGGGCATTAAGCAAGCAAATACAGCAGAAGAAATTATTTCTGGGGCAGCTCTGTTAACATCTGCAGACCTACCCAAGCCAAGAAGTCATCCCAAAATAAATTAAAAAAAATTGTCAACCAAATATGAATGGTTTCTGGTCTTGACTTTTTGTAACTTCACTAAAAAAGCACAGTATAAATCTGCAACTCTGTATCCGGGCAGTAATTGAAATACATCAAGAAAATGGTTGCAGTCATTCCAGATGGAAAAAAAAAAAAAAAAGAGAGAGAGATTTCAAAATCTATCAGTACTTATAAACAAGGATGTTACTTTCCCCTTTCTTATCCACAACCGCCCCTTAATTGAAAGGATCAGTATCTAAAGCAACTGGTGCTGCCCTGCACATGAATCCCCTTTTCACCTCTTCCTTCTTATTTCTTCAGTGTTTTTATTAACGTTAGTGACTTATCTAAGTATTAGAATGTTTGGCTGCTTGGAAGCTTATCAACAGCAAATTTTATGGGCTGTTTAGTGATGGAAACAGGAGGAGTTGGAGCTCTCCCCCCCCAGCTCCCTCGATATGGAAGTCTTCAAGAAGCCATGGAATGCGCTTTCTGGTATTTTTGGTATCTTTAAAGTGTCAAGAGTGCAGAATTTCTCTTGTCAGTTGTCACAGTGTGACTCACAATTAGAGCCATCTGCTCTGCATTCACCTCCCCAGGGGCACTGCTCATTTTTCACCAACTTCCTGTTGTTGACAGCACAGTTCCTCCCTGTATCACTCTCCACCAGCACCCATACTCCTCACAGACATTGCAGCAGGCTTAAGCAGATTTCCCTTGGGAAAGCCGTTAGCCTTGTTTTGCTAGTGGTTGGGAAAAAATACAGCCTGCTGAGAAAACTCTGAAGGCAGAGGCTGGTTTTCTAAAGGAACTGAATAAATTACATTGATTTATTTTTTTTTTCCAGGAAGGTTCCATGGCTTTCAGACCTCTTTCAAAAATCTCAGCATTTCTCTAAATCCCTTTTTCTTCCAAGGAGCACAGAAGCATGAAAAAATGTAATACTTGTGCTAAGTCCTTTTAAATAACTGACAGAAATCACTGCCTAAACAATAGGCAAACCATTTTTCAACTGGTAGAAATAATTTTGAACAACATACTTCAGACAAGGAACACATTGCCTCCACTTCCCTCCCCCTCTCCCTCATCCCTCCCCAAATAAATAAATAAATAAATAACCAAACAAACAACCAAACAAACAAACATTATAGTTGTACTAGAGATTTTTCACACCAAATGCTTCTGCTGATTGAATCAAACCGCCATACACAACACCATACTGAAGCAGCAATACAGTTGCTGGGATTCATGTCTGAATCATGCAGAAATACCATCTAAGCTGGGTATGTCTAGCTGACCTCAGGTATAACTGTATGGTGTAGATCTACCCTTGACATTTTGCCTTTGAAGCCCCATCGGTTGCTTAGGCTCTGCCTGATAGTAACTAAAAGCTTTGGCCATGTATACAAGCAATTATTTGGGTGACAATAACATTTTTACCCTTTCAAGACTTCCTAAACTAAGGGTTACATCCACTTAAGGCCCCAGAAGGCTACAGATTTGGTGGCATAATGCCTGATGTGCTAGGTGCACCTCCCTTGGCCATAGAGTACACAGAGCTAAAAAAGATTCAAGCTCCCATGCAGTAAATGGAGAGAATGAGTGGCTATCTCAGAACAGGAATGAAAACAGGCAACTGGTTAGGTGTCACCTCCTCACTCTTCAACTGAGTTAATGGAAAAACAAATGTGCAATTCTGCTTTCCATGACTTTTTCTGTTATCTTCAAGTCCTGCAGGAGCACAAGGTTTTAGATATTCTCAGATAATATAATCATTTTTTCTTGTTAGGTCTGGTTTTGGTCATATGCTTCTCTTTTACATGTATCACATAAGGAGTAGCCTAACAGAAAACTCAAATACTCATCGTAACATAATATGCATCTCCCACAATAGGCCATGAATTGTATGTCCATAATACATTTGTCTGAATCTTTAGGGCAGCTCCAATTCCGTGTTCCTGACCTAACTCTGATGATAACCTCTAATGTTGTCTGTCATATTCACAAGCTTTGAATATACTGATAAATCATCTTATTTTGTACCACATCATAGCAATAAATTAGCAAAAGGTTTACAATAAATAACAAAAGATTAGTTACATAACTTCACCGTGATGTGCTGGGACCTTTCCAGAAGCAGTGGTAGGCTTCCATCAGGAACAGACTCTCTTACGTTCACGCCTCTGAACACAGGTTTAGCAAACTTCAGATCATGATGTGTCTGCATTCATTCAGACACATCACATCAATACAATGCACAGAAGCCTTTCGTTTGCTTTCTAGATCAGGATTAGCATAACAGCTGAAATATTTCTCACTGACCCTGGTCTTCAACACAAAACTGAGTTTCATTGTTTCAGCATTCTCTTCACCAGGATTCTATTTAAGGTCAACGCAATTTGGGCCCTGGACCCACACTGCTTAAATTATTACAAAAATATGAGTTCTCTGCCAGTTTAAACAAGAAAACATGTTCTAAAGAGAGATAAAACACATCCTCTGTTTAAAAGCACGTTTCCAAAGAGCAACTCTAAACTCATCTCATAAAACTGTTATGAAATCCCTAGTTCCTCCAAACATGAGGAGGAGAACTCTCTGCAGAGAATATTAGTTCACATTTGTTGGGTAATCTAGTAAACCCAGATGGAGAGAAATTGGAACAAGAAAAATGAAGGATTCTTTCAGTGTTGCCTCATCTTTAGATCTTTAGATATATTGCTCATCTATCCTATGTCCCAGGCATGTAATTGCATTGCAAGTTTTCAGTTTTTCAGAGAGGAATCTCTACTCAAAATCAACATTCACTGAGGCTATGAAAACTTTAATCATAAAAGATCTCTACTCGCAGGATCAGTTTTGGAGCTGCTTCTGAATGCATTTGCCACTCAATAATAATTACTGTTCTGATTGACAGACTGATAGGAAATTCCATAGCAGATTTTTTTTACAAATGACATAACTATTGACTTGGCCTCCTCTTAAACACAAGCATCTTGGCCTGAAGACTCATTTTGATAGCTGTTAACTATGAATAGATATCCAGCCTTTAGTCGTGGTTTAACAATCAGTGCAAAACAAGGGCAGATATTTTCCAAAATCCTTCCTGTTAAGCTTTCTTGTTCTTCTGACAAGTTGTTCTTGTTATTGCCATAACATTTTCCTCACTTAACTGTCTGAAGTTGGACTTGAAGTCAACAGGAAAGATGTTCTGCCATCTGCATGGTTAGCAGAATTGGATGTGACGATCTATCCTGCAAATTTCATTCTTTTTATCTGTTTTTGTTTCCTGCTCATTATTTGCTGTATACTTGTATTTTCAGCCCACTCACTGCAGTAATGTTCAAATGCTTTAATTATGGAAACATAATCAAAGCTTCACAACTAAATAGCTTATTTCTAGCAAATAAGGTTTTGTTTGCACCCGAGGTCATACTTGCCAGAACTTGAGTATTTTAAAAGTAACATCCAGTCATAAAGACTAAGGTATACTTTGAAATTTAATGGAAATGCACTTAGTTAATAGTGCTTTGCAGAAGGGCAAAATGGTAATACAGTTGATTAAAAAAGCACAATTATACTGAAGGATCTCTCTTTTCAAGTAGATACTGTTTAATATATAAAAATTATTGTGACTGAAAGAATCTGGTTTTGTTCAGAAAACCTCAAGCATTACATCACAGACAGACCTAAGGCCTAGCATTTTAATAATTAATTTCATGAAAGATCCCAAGAGCAAGAGAAAGGTCACAGAAGCTATTCCAGTCCATGGGCAGTTACGCAGTAGAATGCTTCCATGCTCTTTAGCCTTTGAGTGTGCTGTAGGACAGGGTAGTTTGGTGCTAAATGACAAACTGACTTAGAAATATTTGAGCCATAAACCATAGTAAATCTTTTAGCACTTGAAACACCATGTGACACTCCAAACTGAGAGCAAATGAAGTGTTAGTCTATGCATGTTTAAAATGCATAGAGACTGTGTTTACTGGATTATTCATTTCTTAACTATGCCTCCTTCAGGAGTCTTCAAGCTGGTGTCCAAACTCCCACCAAAGGAAACCATTTACAGAATAGTTCTCCAGCATGATTTAAGATTTAAAATATATAAAATATATGCATCCCTCTGAAAGCAAAATTATTTAGGCTGCATAGTCAACCACAGCCAATTTAGGAAGTGACAGATTTATGTCTGCCTGCATAACCTCTCCTCAGCCCTCTTGTAGGTCCTGTGCCCTGAGTGAGGCAGAGGTCCTCTGGAAAAAGTAGTATGTGATTATGCAATGAAAGAGTATATCTTAACATAGAAAGGGTCTAAATTAAGGTTCTGTTGGCAGCTATAAATACGACATTTCCTAACATAGAAGTGCAGGTCTTTGCAATCTCAGCATGGAACTTCTAGCAGGTGACATCTGTAGATGTTTTTTATATGTAGCTAAAAACTAATTCTAACATGACTCCTGAGCTGTATTTTTTTGCCACAGAAGAGCTCTCTAGTTACCTGAAGAAAGATTAGGAGTCATTTGGATGCTCTTCCTAAAATGGAAAAAATTGCTATGGCTTTGTAGTGGGGTCAGCAGAGGCTTGATGTAAGCTGGTTCTTCATCTCTCATTTCTGGACAGTGCTGATTTCAATATGGAAATGATAACAAATACTCTTGTAGCCATGATCTGAATCTTACCACACACATTCTTATTCTTGTGTTAGTTATTCCAGTAATCAGAGTCCTCAGACCAAATTCAACAACAATTCTTTCATCTTATCCAATTTTTAGTGTATGCTCAGAATTTCTTACGAGGATTCATATTGTCAGGAACCTTAAGCATTACTATCAAAAACCTTCTGATCAACATGATTACATATTCCCAGAAAGAACAGATCTGAAGAGGCTGGCACCAGCCTTTCTGCCACTTCTCCTTGGCCAGTCCTTCTGGGCCTGTCCTGTTCCAGCATGACTCTTTTACAAGAGGAGAGACTACAAATATTTCTGCTGATGCATTCACCAGCAAAATTCTGGCTCCTCTGCTAGAAGTACACAACAGAAGCCAGCATAAACTTTGAACTGAATTTAGGTCAATGTACTTCTTGTTATTTTAATCTTTCTCTTCTTTGTTTTATAGATTCAGTCAAGGAAATTAAATATTAGAAAAAGCATGTTAGTGCAGTGTTAGCTGAGCCTCTAAAGGTTCCAAATTGATGAATGAAAAGTTACTAAAAAGCTGGCCACACTGTACAAATATATGAATGTATAAAGACATCACACTACAGAATAATAGAAAATATCACACATTTCTGAGGCATTATAGTTGTAGAGAATCAGTGCTTTTCATTTCCTTACTTTTTCTTCATTTCCTTACTTTTTTGTCTAGATCTTTAGTTCCTATTTTGCATATGTGGCATTTTTTGTTTGAAAATTTAGTGCATACTCTGAATATTCTCACTGAATATGAACAAACAAACAAACAAAACACAAAAAACAAAAAACAAAACAAAACAAAACAAAACAAAACAAACAAAAAAAAAAAAAAACAAGAAAGATTCTTGATGTAAATCTTAAATGCCAAGCAATTTTTTACCAGGAAAAAATTAGTGACAGATAACACAGATTTTAAACACTTTGAAAAAAGGTGGGAAAGGGAGAGCTGCTCAAGTTTGGAAATATTTCCATAATAAAAGTTGCTCCAAAACAGTATGGTTCTCCAAAATATTGTGAGCTCCAGAATACGGTGGTAAACAGTATAAGTACAATTTAGGACAGTATTGTCTTGACAACATCATGCAAGAAGTGAAAGAAGTACTTCTGATTCATGAAAGAAAATAGAAGCACTGTTCTTCTAACTCAGAGTATTTCACTTGAGAGTCTCAGAACTGTCACTCAAAATGAAACAGTAAAATAACTATCAATATGAACAATACTTTGAAAATATATTATTAAATCCAAAGTGAAGGTATCCTTGGGGAAAAAAAATAAAATAAAATAAAATTGAAATAAACCTACAAAATAATTCTATAATGGAACAAACCAATAAAGGTTGCAGAAACTATTCTGGGTGTTCTTTTTTATAGATAATTATCATGATGGAAAAATTATATCCTGGGGTGTGCCACTCTTACCCAGAAAGCTGGTCAGCCTCTCGGCTTGTTTTCAATGGGCTTCATCTCTGTTCATATCCTCTTGAGTAGCTGAAATAGAAAAAGAGATGAAGGAAAGTTCAGGACTAAGAGTATTGCTTCCCAGAACAGCAAAGTGAGTATCAGCACTGTTACCAAGCTGAACTTTACAGGACAGAAATGTGTCCTGTCAATGAGGAACAGATGGAAGAACAGTGGTGAGGGTTGTATAGAAGATTTCATAAGAAGTTATCACAAAATACTGTGTGCAACACATCTTTCCCTTTCTACATGTATTTACCTAAGAAATTTCATGAAAAAAAAAGTAAAAACTGAGTGAAAGGGAATATTCAAATACATGACAGAAACAGGCTTCATTGTTATTTCATTCCCAGCCAGTGCTTTGTTTTCTTTTAGTCAAAGTCTGAAAGTCGTAAAAAGCTATTGTAGTTGTAGCCCACTAAGAAACAAACCACAGTCCTCCCTGCAATGCAGAGGGTAAGAACCATTACATCGTTAGTGCACCATTTGGAATTCATGCAATGCATCCGCTCACTCCTCTATTAAATTAAAGCATTTCCTGTAGCAATTTAGGCAGGATAAAGAAAATAGGTGCAATTATGAAAGCATTGTTTGAGTAGCTTTTTTCTCTGCAAGCCATAAGAACATGGTAGCTTATACATTTGAATTGCAGGACCTCTTACTTCCCATCAATTACCAACATGACATAAATGAAAAGGGCTGCCCCTGAAGCCAGCACGTGAAGACATATAAGCTGTAAATGAGACAAGGGTCCATCACAAGTGTATTTCGCCCTCTCTCACCCTCTCCAAACTGTGCATTCCCTGCACGGCAGGTTCCTGTCTCCTTCTAGTCACTGTTTTTCAGTCAGAGCTCTTCCTGTGGGACTCTCCCGGGTGTCTGCTCCTCCCTTCTTTCGATAAGGAGATTACTTGGAATGAAAGTAGACAAGCAAAGGTGGCAAGACCACCTGCTATAATTTGTTCTGTGTTTTTTGGACAATATGAGATGGCTTGCATTTAACCTTTTTATTTCCTTTTCTTTTTTTTTTTTTCTTCTTAAGCTAACATTAGCTTTCAATTCATTTATGCAGAAGTCTGAGGAGTAAATATGTTAAAAGTCTCCATTCTCCAGGCTCTAACAAAGCAATTTGCTACAGTATTGTACCCATGACAACAGGCTCTCCCTCCACATTATTTTCAAACCTCTGGCAAGCCCAACAGAAGTGTAAACCAAAAAGCTCTTTTTAAGGAACATTCACACTCTCTCTTTTCCTACATCTGCAGTAGTGATCTACTACAGAAGTGAGCTTCCTTTCAGTGCAAATTTGCTTAGAACCTATCTTTGTCATCTTCTGGCATCCTCTCAAGTTCACCACAAGCACAAAGATGCTTGCCTTGTGATGGTAAGGTGAAGGTGCAAAGATAAGCACTAACGTTACATCTGCAGTTCAGGCATTCCCATCCCATCACATCTCTCTCAACAGATGCATCTTGCCTGTCTGAGACTGCCAACTAGTGCAAATTTCACTGCCTGCAGAGACATGGGATAAAGTTCTTCAACCATAAGAGACTGCAGTTCAGAAGAATAAGATACTAACTTGCTTGACAAGCAGTAATATTGAAAAATCACTCTGTCTTTGGTCAGGTTCTTGTATACACCATAGATAGTGTTGTTTTAAAAGGAGTCACATTTTCCGTGAATATCACTTGTATATCAGGACTCTGTCAGCTGTTCTCAGTTCAGCCCAAAAGGGGAAGAAGAAATCAATTAATAGTTTGAAAATCCAGAATAGTAGCCTGAACACCAAATATTAAACAGCGTTTCACAAATTTTGAGTCCAAATTTGAATCAGTAAGAATGACCTGAATCCTAGAAAGCAAACTGATGAGAAATACACAACAGGCAAATAGACTTAAAGACAAGGGGAAATAAATATTATCTGCACTTGTTCAGATTTTATCATCATGGGAACACTTTTGTATATTCAGAAGAAACATTAATGCCAGATTTTAACATATCTCAGGAAAATGTTGGTTAAACATACCTGAATAACTCTGGTTTAAAGTAAGGTTGGGTTTTTGTTGTCATGTATACAGTGCCTACTGCAGGAAGTGCTCACAAGCTCTGAGGTCACCTTATTGCACATATCTCTGGGAGCACAACTAGTAGCACCAAATGCAAAACAAGTCTTTCATGTGCACTTGTCAGGTGCTCTTTGAGGTCCAGCAGTTAACAAAAAGCAATGGTTTTATACAGTCACTTGAGAAGCTGTAGATATAGAGAATTTATTTCTGAGTTGATATGTAATGTTAGGCAACTTGCTTTTCATCTTAGTATTTGTTTCTGCCTGCACAACCTAGGGACAAGTTAATCTTCTTCTGTCAGTTTTGAAAGAAAAATGCCTAGTCATATCATTATTCATGATTCACTTGCGTTCATAGGTTAGATCTTTCTGTTTTTTGAGGTGGTACTTTATAACATCTTAAGTCAGATGCATGCAGTGTTTCATTTATGTTGTGCACATAAACCTTCACTGGGATCCAATACTTTTCCCCTGAAATTTACTTAACCCTTAGCTCTTAAGATGACAGAAAATTGGACTCAGCAAGTCAACAGTGACTCCTAATTGAAAACACATCTTTAGAGTACACCACTGATGCAAAGATTTACCTGTGGTTATGAAGGGAATGTACGCAGACTGTTTCACAAAGAAACACTGTGTATGCCACTCTCCTCAAGAGTGTGTCTTTTGTACCTTCAGTACCTACAGGAGTGATCAGGAATGCAGAGTTTGAATTCCTTCAGATACATTATCTGAAAGTGTTGCCTTTTGTTTGCTTTCCTTCTGTTTTGTTCTACTACTCCTTCATTGTAAAAGAGACTTGTTTATACATTCCATTTTTCTTGGTCTTCTTGGCACCTAGCAGTCAAACACTCCTTCAGATTGATCCCTTCGTTTACAATGTAGCATGAGTACAGCCTACATAAGTTTCAGAAACAGACAAAAGAGTGTAATGTGATGATTTCATTTCTAGTTTTCCAGCACCTTTTGTTTTTTCAGGGTATTTTTTCCTGGCAAGAACAGGCACATTCAGCTGTTGTTTTCATGTTGAAATTCTGTGTGGAAGCATTTCCTTTTTTTTTTTTTCTTTCTTTCTTTCTTTTTTTTTTTTTTTTCCAGACATGTCTTTCAGCATGTTTCCAAAGACTTGGAATCAGTGCATTGTGTTGTGACATGTGCATACTTGACATTGCTTTGTTCTCTGACTTCCTTTTGCTCACAATCTTTAGGAAGTTATCTGACAATTAGCAAGGAATTTTGAGTCAATGTTATTGCAGACCCAGCATATTGTCCCTTCATCTGCAAAGAAGAAAGCATCGAAGAGTGAAAGGGAAGAAAGTAATTTTAGTGTTATTAACTAACTGAATAAAATGGTATTCTATTTCAATTGACTGCAGAGAGAAGCATAGCTGTGGCAGCAGCAAAGGAAAAAAAAAAAAAAAATTTGGTATTACTATAAGTATTTGGAATTAAAGGAAAAGCTAGAAGATTAAAGTAATTGTCCATAAATTAGATATATACTTTTTCTGTGTTTTGCTCTGGTGTTGTGATTCTTTAATTGTAGGGGAAAAAAGTGAAAATGTACATGTTGGAATGGGTTACCCAAGGAGGTTGTGGATGCCCCATCCCTGGAGGCATTCAAGGCCAGGCTGGATGTGGCTCTGGGCAGCCTGGTCTGGTGGCTGGAGATCCTGCACATAGCAGGGGGGTTGAAACTGGATGATCACTGTGGTCCTTTTCAACCCAGGCTATTCTGTGTTTCTATGATTCTATGATTCTATGTTTTTTCCAAGAAGTTCATCTTGAATTGACTTTTTCATCTCAATGTAAACGAAGCTTGTTTGTGTAGCCTATAAACAAAGTTGATACAAACTAAAAAATCAGGTAATTTATCTCAGTGACAATTATTTTTAACTGGCTTTTTGGAAAGCAAATATTTTTGTGGTGTTATTTTCCTTGCTAGATTTTACACCACCAGCCTACTGGAACCGAGACAAGAACTCAAGGTACTGAAATCCTTACCACTGTGCCAGGAGAAGAGTGAGAGTAGAAACAAGCAACTGGACCAGAAAGAAAGTACCTGTAGTGAAGTACCATATGTTACAGTAACACAGAGACATTCTAAACCTATGACACTGTAGCTGGCTTATTCCGAATACACATTTTATTGTGCCTGCACAAGCAAAGAAGAATTGGCTAATATTTAGAGACACAGAAGTCTTTACATCTCAATGACTCCCAAAATTAGGTTACCACTATCCTCTGAATCTGGAAATTAGTTAGGGATACACAATGCGGTCGGCTTCTCGTGCTTTAAAGAGATATCTCGTAGACCGTGATGTTAAGCATGCATACTAGACCCTGGTGAACATTTCAAGTTGGATATTAGGAAAAACTTCTCTGAAAAAGAGGTGATGCACTGACACTGACTGCCCAGGGAGGCAATGGTGTCACCATCTGTATGGTAACTGTTGAGTCACGGCCTGAATCACTGATTGAGCAGTGAAGGAAAGGACCCAGTCAGACCTGGGAGCACAGGTGAAGGCAATTCTCCTGTGTGACCAGAAGGGATGGAGCGTGGCTGCACCTCTCTTAGACCCCATTTGAAGGGCTGACTGCCACTGGGGAAGGATGTCTTTCTGGAGATCCCTCCTTGGTGAAGCTTTTCTCTGCAAACGTAGAGACTTCTAGGGTGAGCAATACTCTTCCCTTCCTTTATAGCACATCTTTATTGTGCCAGTCTTTCTGTCATTACACGTTGTTCTAACACCTTTCCCATTGTATTGATCTTCTGATTGCTACACCATCCCTAGAAGTGCTCCAGAAATATGGAGATGCGGCACTAAGGGACATGGTTAGTAGGTATGGTGGGAATTGGTGAGGGTTGTGCTAGATGATCTGAGAGGTCTTCTCCTATTTTCATGATTCTATGATTCTATGATTAGTTTATTCTGGATATAAAGACTCAAGTTCTAACATATTTGGCATTATTGTATAAAATATGTATGGCCTGTAAAAGCATCATCCAGGTAAATACTAATTATCCATGATGTGAGAGGTGGGGGAAGAGTCTTGCAGTCAGCATTTTGAGGAGAGTTTTCTTTATGTGAGAGGAATGCAGATTATATTATTTGGAACACGTTCTGTCCAGAGGCTTCATCTTTCTGTTGAAATTGAGAGTTTCTATGAAAATGCAATGAAACATCTGCTTCAGACTTCAAGAACAGACCTGAGGAAACACTTTTTTTTCACAGATGCCCACAGGGGCTCAATGTATCAGTAATGAGTCTCTGTTTTCTGTTGTGCTAAAATATATCTTCATGAACTCCCCTAAAAAAACATGACTTGAGTCGTGACTCCAGTGCACTACACACTGAATTGGAGTGTAATGCAATGACACACAAATAAACAGCAGTTAAACTAGCTGCTGAACTGGATGCCATAGGAGCATGTCAGTGCAGGGCTCTGCTCAGGTTGAGAGATCTGCTTTACAGTTTCCAAACAGCACTGAGTAGACAAACCAGGATTTCTCAGAGACAGACAGGGCACAACAGCAAGTCCCAAACACTGAGTAATTATTCAACTAATGAGCAACACAGAACTATTCAGATGCCAAATTTTATAATGCTGCCTCATATTTGTCATCACAAACTCTCCCACTGAAATCTGAGGGCAAGCACATTTTAAAGTCTGCACAGGACCACAAGCTTGCAACAAGAAATAAAATCTAAAATAAAGTCTAAATAAATATACTTGTCATAAACACGGCACTAATAATGTGCATAACTTCAGCTGCAGGAAATGAGATTATAATGTAAAATTGAACAAACAAAAAATAACATCATCAACAACAAAAAGGCTAATCCTTGGAAAAGGGGGCTGTTTTTAGTATTGGAGATTTGAAGTTTTGCTGTTTTATAGTAATAGAACCCCACAATTCATTTTCCTAACTCCATAATCTGTGGATTACAACGTATAGTACATAAAACAAACCAGAGCAAAAAGAAAATTGTCTCTCCCTTGCAAATTTGTTTTCAGTCATTCAGTGGATGTCTTCTATCATTGCTTTTTTTCTCCAATATAAAAGACATTGTGGCTCCCCAGTCATGACAGCTGCACAAATTGGAAGTTTGTATAATATCCTTTCCCTCATGAAGCACATCTGACAATTCCTTAAATATTAAATAATTCTTTCTGTAATACATTTTCCACAAACAGATAGCCAAATTGATATGCTGGTATACTGTGTAACTGCACGTAGTTGCAGATACTTTCATAATACTCCTCTAAAAACTGCTCCGTTTCTTTTTTTCTTTTTTTTTTTTTTTTTTTTAACATAACACATCAGAATAATCTATCGTTTTTCAGCACCAGTGTCATTTATTAGTGTTATCTAAGTTGTACTACTTTCCTTGTCACATCATAAGTTAACCTTTCCTAATCACTACCCTGGACATTTACCAGGCTTTCCCCAGGGATGTGTTTAACTAGGCCCACAATTTTCCTGTTATTATGTACTCCAGGGCTCTGAAAGCTCATGTTGATTCTAGTCAGAGACTGTAAATAAATCCACGTGAGTCTGATGCTGGGGAACTTAATGCACTAAGTGGATATGTGCCTACTTTAAATAAACTCCGCAGTCTGCAGTGTGGTAAGAGTTTACTACTTGAAGAATCTTGCCTTTTGCTCCATTTGCTGAACAGCTGAAGTCCTCTCTTTTGGAAACTTCATAGATGTCTTCCTTCTTTCTGAAAAGACCCAGCAGTTCTCTTTCACTAGATACACTTCACTGGTTGGACAAAGCACTATGGCCCCACACAGGGTGTGAAGAGCTGTACACAATTACTGCACAATCCCCTCCTTCAAACCTGTACTGGACTTAAATTAGGTTCTCAAGCATCTGCACAAGCTAAATGTGTGCTTTTCCCTATCAGCACTTTCCTGTGAGCCCTCTTCTGCCACTTGCCACGCACATGGGCTAAAGGAATGCAGGGATTTCTCCTGAAGTCTCCTTAGTCTGCCACCAGCTTCTTAATTCTAGTACCAGCAAGCAACAGCACAGCAGTCAGAGATTCTGGGAAAGGAAATGCTCCTGTGGAAAATACTACAAGGGAGCCCTTACACTATGAACAACAAACTCATGCGATAGATTATTACAGTTCAATACAAAAGGTAGAACAATATCTTGAAGACCAAGTGGCTTGGTTCAAAAACACAAAACCAACAACCCAACAATAATCTGCAGTTTTCATTAGCAGAGTTATTGACAAAGCAAAGAGGTGACCATTCAACATCTGTTCTCTGAGGGATATTTCTCTGCCTTAATAAGGCAAGTTCTTGCCAATACATCTAAAAGTGGTTTTCTGAGTATAGTAGGGGATCCAACAAGAGATGTCCAGCTGTGCTGAATTAAAGCACTCCACTTAAAACATCCCATGAATCACCGCGCAGGAGAGTGCTGACGTTATTTGTATGAAATGTAAGAGTGCTATTATTCACCTGCAATTAAAAAGAATAGTTTGATTTGGGTTCTTGCCGAGAGTTATGTGAATATTTTTCCTTTTGCCAGGTTATGAATTTTGCCAGCTTCCATAATCTGAAGGTAGCCTTCCAGGTTCTGACTAAATCGTGAACAATGACACAATACAAGTCATATAATTTTGGAGGGAATTTTTTTTTTCCTGAAACCTAAGTCATAAATCCATTTTATTTATCCACATTCTCTGCAATGTCATGAAAACACAATTTTAATTGGCACACTTGTTGGCATAGTTGACAAGAGTCCAAGGTCTGTATGGAGACTGAATTATTCCATCCTCCTAGATTTAGACCCTCGAGGCGTGGATTAAGATGAGACACTAATGGGGCAGCATGCAAAAGCTTGTATTACTGAGACAGATCTCCTTCATGGATAAAAAGAAATAGGAACCTGCAAACTTACAATTCTAAATGAGAAGAAAGCTACAGATAAGGGAAATGGGTCAGACAAGGATCTAAGCAAAGAGTGGTAAAGTAATGAAAGCATCAGAGCCATCTAGAGGGGATTTTGGCTAGATTACATCTTCCAGCATTAGGAACAAGAAGTCCACAAGGCTCTGAGTGCAGGATCATACCACGTCTGGCAATGGGAAACATTTCATATGCATTAAATGTGCATGCAATTTAAAAGACAGAAGACAAGCACAGGCAAGTAAAGAGAGTTATTCTGAAGATGGAATCTCTTTGGGTAAATCGTTTTGGTTTGACTATTTCTTTACTTTAAAATCCACAGTTTTCTACATATAATAATTCTTTTTTTGCCTCTTGCAAGATTACTAAAATTGAACAACGTTCACCAGGGAAATCCCAAATAAAACCTTTGGGGTATCAAAAATTCTTTTTCTGACTCCCAGAAACATTTCCCAGAAGATTTCGCTCACTGCGGAAAAAAAAAAAAAAAAAAAAAAAAAAAAAAAAATTGGAATACTCCTATGCATCTACACAGCTGTTTTAAAATGATTGGTTGATTCAGATCACAAGGGCATCAAAGTCAGTGAGACAGGACTGGAGCACTTATGCCTGGGTATAACTTTCAGCTGCATTTTGATGCCATATTTGACATCTAGGTTCCCCTACACCCACTCTTGGTTTCTGAAGGTAGGAAGTCAAGTTTGTGAGCCTGAAGTCAGCTGCAACATGAGGCCCTGTATGCAGTCTTGCTTTGGAAGATCCCACCAGCACTGTTCTAACATAAGCAAATATAGCCAAGAAATATCACATGATCTATGTCTTGAAGAAACAGGCCTTTTTGCTAGTCATTAGAGAAAAAATAAATTAAAAAAAAAAAAGTTAACATTATACTATACTATACTACTACTTTCGTGAAAAATATACTTCAGAAAAGAAAAGAAGGTACACTGTGCTTTTTGAGCCTTCAGCTGTGTTTTCTCTTCAACACATGGCTAAATTCTCATGCAGAGCAATTGCCTGAAGGCATTATTTCTGTAGAACTTACCCCATGTTAAAATGCACAGTAAGGTTATCAAAAATGCTAGCAGAAAGTGCACATAAACATTGCTTCCTTCTGCTGCATCACTCACTCTTCCCCAAGGTATTCTCAGAGACTTTCAGTCTCAATTACAAGAAACAATTTAAATGTTTCCATTATAGGCTTGGTATTAAAAAAGAATTACTAGCCCATGTCTTACAAAGCCAAGTATTTTGTTATGTAAATCTCTATATATCAGTTCCTTTCCTTATGATTTTTTTCATATTTCCTGAACTTTCTTGAGGATGTTTGAGGGGTTAGATAATACAAAATAACTTGTCATCTTGTAGCAGAGAGACAGAATGATTTGAAACTAGTTTATCTTAGGGTCATATCCTGCCATTGATTTTTTTCTGTTCTCCCTATTGATTTCAGAGTTGAGTTCCGCATGCAGATCAATACCAGGATATGGTCTTTATTTACTAGTATACTTCTGGTCTACGTTAATGTCTCAAAAATATGAAGCTAATCATTCAACATCAGGTTGGACTTCTTCTCTTTAGAGGAATGTCTCAATCTGGTCAACAGAATTATTTGAAAAAGTTGTTCAGTGGTTTCTGCCTTTGGCCTAGAAATAGATCCTGTGACCTGTATTTCAGGGCAAGACTGAACTACAGTAGCAGAGATACATCGATAAGCACATCCTTTGATGGGTACTGGAATAAAAAGAACTGCAATTCTCAAGAGCTTCCAAGAACAGGGTTGAATTACAATCAAGTTTTGTCAGAGGTTTGTAAAACTTGGCCCTCATGTTACAGTTGTCCTCTCTGCACTCCAGAGCTGTACTGGTTGTATGAAAGCTGTGCAGTTGAGTGCAGCCCATCTGTGCAAAGGGGGCAATGGCAGTTAGCAAGTTCCACTTTAGATACACACTTTGAATGGCAAAAGAATCAAGATGTGAACTGTCTAAAGAAATGGTACCATTTCATTGTTCTCTCTCTGTTCATGGCATTTTCTTCATAGACAGCATGGGAAAGTATTAGCCAAGGGCTGAGATGAAAGCTTTTCCTCTTCAAAAGCACTATCTTCTACACTGAGCTATAGCATTTACAAGGCTAAAATGCAGCACAGTATTAAACAGCAAGGTAAATAAAATTCTTCCGACACTCTACCCTTATATTATCCTTCTATACTTTTTCTTTTTTTAAAGGAAAAAAAAATGAAAAGCCTTGTCTACTATGTTTACATTAGAGCAAAAGATAGACAGTCAAGACACTTTTTCATGTATTATGTGCTCAGTTCATTCTAATATTCAGATGCAAAAAATGGACAGCTGCTTATATACTGCATATAATGCAGTATATGTTTGGTTATGTTTTGTTAGCTATGTTTGATTTAACTGGAGAGCACAGGAACAAAATGAGCAAGAAAGAAAAAAACGCACAGAGGGAAAATGGAGCTTCACCATTTGCTCAACTGCCTTGGAGCAGCTAGGGAACATCAGAGCCCTTTGCTTCTCTTGTACTCATTTACATCACTAGAGGGCCTGGCCTGTGTTTTAAGAAAATACTGCTCCTTTTCAATTGTTAAATAGTGACAAAGTCCAGGTGACCCTAGCCCAGAGTCTGAGTGGTTTATGTCAAGTCTGGAGACGGTGACTCATGGAGTCACAGATGATCAGTTGATAAATGTCACTGGTATCTGAAACTTGGCCATTAACATGAGTGATGTGAGAACTAAGAGGTTAAGTAAAAGCTACCTTCATAATGAGTTTGTGATACTGAAAAGCAACATTATGAGCCAGGCTTGGATTTTTGTTTTTGTTTCTCATTTCCATTTAAGGTGGATTTAGTTTGGGAAGTTTGCTTGTTGATGGATGCTTTGCAAGGCTGTTTTAAAGCTCCATACATTTTCATGGGCTCGCTGTCTGGGAAAAGTCTACAAGAAATGTTAGAAAGAAGTATGTACAACTACTGAGTTGACTATAATTTTTTTGCAACACTGTGGTACATTTGCAACAAATGCTAGTTTTGGAATTGCTGTAGCTTCAAAGTGATTCAGGAGCTGGTTTTGGAAATGTTCCTAGTAAACAGTACACTGCATTAGTACATACGTTACATGCAGTTGGTTCCTCTGTCTGTGATTTAACAAAAGGCTAAGGACTTCGTTGAAGCAGGGCCCTGACAAAATCTTCAAAAATAACTTCTTAAATTTTACTTGCTTTTACTTATAAGCACAAGACATCACAAGACATCTAAATATCCTTCCTATTGCAATTCAAGACACCATGTCAAAGTGGCATCCCACTTAAGGCACAGACATTTTTCTAGTCATCACTGGTTTAAGGCAAAATAATACAGTTTGGAAAAACTTTGGGATCCCTTGGCTTTTAACATGCAAAAGCTCACAAACTCACTATTGTACTGCTTTACAGCAACTAATATTTCATGGTGGTAATGACTATGTAGGAAACACACATGCTTAACATATGATACATATAGGACAACGTACTTCTTCATTCATATTTCTTTTCTGAATCTTATCAACTACATCTTGTTTTTTAAAAAAAAAAAATAAGCCATTAACATTATATCTAGATTTACCAGAATGCAGTACAGTCTTCAAAGGATTTAAATAAACAGGAAGAGAATAACAATTTTCATGGCACATAAAGACTTCAGGCATAAGAGAGAACATCACCTTCCAGTTTGAGTATTTAATATTCATCAAGGTTTCCCATTCTCTTTGAAAACAAGAGTCTGAAGCACAATTGCTCAGATATCCATCAACAAATAATATGCAATGTTAGCAGAAACATATTTTGCAGAAACATACATTTCTGTTGTATTTCATTTTGAAATTAAATTAATAATTATCTACAACTGCAGGGAAAGAAAGCAGGCCTTTCTTATCACTTAATTTATTTATCATGCAGTAAGAAATTTAAAAAATAGTCAAAATGGGAATTAAAAGTCTTACATGATATTTTCTCAACCACTTTGTTAAGAATTTATTGTGGCTGAATCCTGATCCCTTGGAAAACCTGGAAATTTTGTCTCTTCTGTGAGGAAGCAGGCAAGGAAAGTTTTAATAATGCATTGGAAATTATTTTACTCTGTAACACCTGTCCTAACTCTGCTCTTCCTCAGCTCCTGAAAGCACATTTTTTCATTCATTCCTTTACTTTTGTAGCCATATTGAACTCAAGGAGTGCACCTGATTCTCTCTCACATTTGCATTTGTATTTTCTTTATCTTTATGCTCTCCACACCTTGTCTTCTTGCTCCAATAAACACATTTATAAGAGTTCTTGCCAAGTATGATGCCTAGATTAGATTTGCACAGAGATGGCTTGAAGCATAGTGAACATAAGCTGGAACTCCAGAAGTTCAGATCAGCTATAAGGAAAAGCTTTTTTGTGAGATTGATCACAGAAGCTGGTTTCCTAGAGAGTCTGAGGAATGTCTTTTCCTTGAAGATGCTTAAAGCTTGACTGAACCAGTCCTGAGTCTGGTCTAGTTTTGAACAGAGGGATCACACTCATCCTCTGGACGACTGAATTTTATTTCTTAAATCACTGAAAAAGTTTCATCACAACCACCAATATTTTAAGAATAATGCCAGTGGTGAGCAGACAGCACCGGTGCATGCATTTTCCCTTTCATCAAAGACAACAAGACCAAAAACGACAGACAAGGGAAAGTATATGCCTTTCAAGAAGCTGGGCTACAGACAATCTAGCAGGTTTCTGCACCTTACTCAGCAGTTTGGGGAGTGATGGCTGCTGACTGATGACCCATCAAGACTAATAACATAGATGCTGACAGATTTTCTAAATCAAGCATCAAAGGATGATTTCCAGAAGTACTGTGTAAAATAACTGGGGATATTTGTTATCTGAGAAGTTACTGCACATTACCAATTGGAACATGAAACACTGAAACTATCTGATTTCCTGTTTGTAAACCTCTAGAGCATTCTATAATTGATAGTGTTAATTTATCACTGATCAAAATATCATTATCTCTGTCTAGAATAAATGCACTGAAATAGCTGCTGGTGGCAAATATATATATATATATATATATATAGTATGTTAGATGATAAGATTCTCATAGTAAAATTAAAGGAATGAAATACTGTTCTTGGAATTCAAAACCAGATGCTAAAGTTATATCCCAAAAAGTAAAACTGAAGATGCAAATACATTTTACATGAGAAAATTAGAAAATGCCATACTATGCCATTCAAAGGTAGTCACACAGTGATTGAGAACAGTGATTTTCATAGCAGCCAGTGTTTTGAAAAAAGGTATCTAACACAAATCTCATGAAGCTGTTCTTAGGCTTTGAGGTAAAGTACTTAACTCTTTATAAAGAAAAGTATATTTTGCCCAGGGAGGTGGTGGAGTCACCAATTCTGGAGGTGTTCAAGGGACGTTTGGATTTTGTGTTGAGGGACATGGTCTAGTGAGTACTATTGGTGATAGGTGGATGGTTGGACTGGGTGATCTTGAAGGTCTTTTCCAACCTTGGTGATTCTGTGATAATAAAGTTCAAATTTAATTACGGGGAGTAAGATAGTAAGAATTTAATTTTAAAAATGTAAAGCTGTGTAATGTGGTGTTTTTTACTTGTTTCTAAAACAAAATCCTCAATTTTCATCTTGAACTTCTTAGAATTGCTGCACCTGATCAGTCAAGTCCATGATAAACCCAGGCTTGGTATGACACTTATTTCAATTCAAATGATATTTGCCTAGAAAAAAATGGGGGACTTGTTCTTGGGAGGTTTAGGTTAGATATTAGGAGGAAGTTTTTCACTCAGTGGGTGGTGATGGATTGGAACAGGTTGCCCAAGGAGGCTGTGGGTGCCCCATCCCGGGAAGCATTCAAGGCCAGGTTGCATGTGGCTCTGGGCAGCCTGGTCTGGTGGTTGGTGATCCTGCACATAGGAGGGGGGTTGAAACTAGATGATCATTGTGGTCCTTTTCAGCCCAGGCCATTCTATGATTCTATGATTCTAGCGCTAGAAAATGACTTTTAGTTGCAGAAACAGCAAAAATGCAAATCTTGCATCCTTTCAAGCAAGATTTAAGAGTGCAAGATATTTATAGCATGAAATTCATAGCAAGGAATTCATAGCATGAAATTTGTCTATTTTAGATATAATTTTGAAAAAGCAGGAAGCAGATATAACAGTAAGTAAGAACAATAATGGTTTACCACACTAACAGGGAACCAGAATTGTCTTGTTAATGTCAGACTTAAAAAAAAAAAATAGTAGAGAAGTAAAGGAGTGTTTTCCTCATGAGGAGAAAAGCAAAGGAGTGTATTTTAAAGAATATGTAGAACCTGTTAGAGCCAATGGGCAAGCTAGAGCTGCTTTTCAAGTGAAACAGAAGGTAACCTTATGCTAATATATCTGTTTGAAAGCCACCTACTTGACAAGGAAACTAACAAACACAAAAGCACATACTGAGCTGATTGGTTGGCTTCTCATAAATAACCCAAGCTGTCTGCAGCACCAGAGCACTCAACACTCTGAAGATGCTGAGTTTCTTCCAAAGACTGTTCTGTTTATTGCTGTTGCACTCCTATCCACTTAACATGGCACTGAAATAAATACCACTTTCACTTAGGTTGTCCTGATAGCCAATAGGCTTATTGCCAGGCACTCCTAAAATATAGTAAGTAGTGTACTCTCTGAGCCAATAAGAACCTCGAGTCTGCTATGTTTTCCTAACTTACTTGCCACATTGCTGCTCCCATTTTGTTTTTCAGTTTTGTGAGCTATTAAACAAAGGCAGGTATCATAAAATTTTAAGCATTTTGTCTAATGCTCAATTTCACAGCTACAGAAGACATTAAAGGACTCAAAGTCCTGTGTTAGTGATTTTCTTCAGAAGGCCAGAAGGACTTGAGATCATAAATTTTGATTTGAACAGAACTGCAATCCAAGAGTTAATGGTTATGTATATAAAGTTAAGAGTGACTCGTCTGCATAACTAATAATTGGTATGACATAACCAGAGGTTTATGATCAAGTTGACACCAGATTGATGAGACCATTTATAATATTTTTTCTGTTCTGGAGTAAGATAAATAAAGAAAACATATTCAACTTTGCAGGAAATTCTGAATAAAAATATCTGTTCATATGAATATAAGGTGAAAAAACAGATCCAGAAAATGTTTCTAAAACAGCTTAAAGGTCATTATTGGTGTATGAGACAAATATGTCTTCTGGTTTTCAAATTCTTGACATTCTTGGGCTAAACTAAACTGTTACAGCTGAGGCCTTCTTGTGAATGAGCAAACTTCCCTGTTGAGGGGAGACACAAAGACATGGTATGCGATATCAGCAGGTTTGTATCACAGCATCATACAATAGAATCATAGAATGGCCTAGGTTGAAAAGGACCTCAAAAATCATCTACTTTCAACCCCTCTGCCATGGGTAGGGTCGCCAACCACTAGACCAGGCTGCCCTGAGTATCGCTGGTCAGCCTCGTAGCCATGGCTGTCAGTCCTAATTGGGCCTTGCTACAGCACTAGGATTGCTGTAATGATGGGCTTCACTTTGAACTACACCTGACCTTGATTTAGAACAGTGGTGCTGTGATGGCAGCTTATGTTTTTGGGGGGTTTTTTGTCTTTTTTTTAAAGTATTACTGTTATGACTTCTATAAGTAGAGGCTTCTAGTAACAGAGTGCATTTATCTCTTTTTACTCAACACAACTATTTACAGCAAGACAAAGGCAAATTCAAATCCTAACAATTTTATTTCATCTGTATACTCTATCCAGTTGAATAAAATAAAAAATAATTGATCAAAAGCTTGCATGACATTCAAACACTATGGTCAATCAGTTTTTAACAACACTGATTTGTCAGTGTTCTCAGATTTTTTTTCTAATCCAAGTCATGAACTTGAAGTTCAGCTTTAAATGAGTAAAAGTAAAGGTAAGACCTTTACCTTGTTTGGTTTGACAGAAAATAATCAAATATTACAAAACATCCTCTTTTTCACTAAAAAGAAAACAACCTGGTCAAAGAAAATCTGGTAGTAGTCTTCTATAGACTTTCCACAAGCAGTGGCAGTGCATACAAGCATGCCAGGACATCAGTCAGAGGACCTTTTGACTCTGAGGAGCACTGCGATGTCCTTTTGCTGGGACAACTCTTAGTCCAACATGATCAGCTGCCTTGCTGAAGACTTAATTATATGTTATTTATAATTTCCTCTCATAACCAATAATGCATTTTCCCTTGCAGTCATTTAGCACAAAGGGAACTCATGCTTTTAAGAAAGACACAGAGATGAGTGCCTATCAGAAACAATAGGAAAAGAATTGCTATTCCCTTTTGCTCACAGACAAACCTCAATCCAAGAAAAAAATAGACTAAAACAATTCAGTTTTAGTGCCATAATAAACTGAAGTTATATTGCAGCAGTATCTGGAGCATCTAGTAAAAGCAAGCACCCCCACCTATTAGGGTAGACCCCTGTCTCCACATTAATGCTTACTAAAAAACTAAATCACCTTAGAGGAAGGATTTTACTGTCCTCCTGCTAAATGAGCTTTATGAGCCATTTGCTCAACTCATTCCTGTGTCTTGTCAAGAGCACTGGCTGTATACAACATTTGTCAGCATTTGTTCTAACCTTCCATTCAGTTGTATATTTTTATACATTGACAGTTTCTATCACCAAACTTAATGACTTCTTTTAGACAAAGAAATAATTGACTAACGAGATCTTTTATTTGCAGTAACTCTAACAAACCAATTTCTCAGCAAGCCCTCAGACGATTAAAAAGCATATCAATTTCTATATAGCAAGCAAGTGATGCAAAAACAATTTGCACAGCACCAGGACAGGTGCATAAGGATGAGACACAGAGGTTACTGACTTTTTTTTTTTGAGATATATAATCATTATTTTTATCTTAGTCCCATCCTTTTCACTGTCTTCAACAAAAACATGTCCTCTGCAAAAGATTTTATACTAAACAAATTTCTTGATAAGCCTGATCCATATCTTATGCATAATCAGCTCATTTGGAACATGCTTTCTGTTAGTACTCTATCAAAACATATATATACATATGTGGGAGTTGGGGACCCTGGTTTTAAACCTTATATTAAACATTTCTAATATTGCTTGTGTTCCATGTTAGCATATATTTTCTTGAAACTTAAGCAAGACAATGCAGACTGTGGGAATATCCATATATTTTCATCTGAACAAAGTCACTTTCTGTTATGCATACCCCTAGAGTCAATGATGTCATACAAAAAAAATATATAGAACATTGATTACAATTAGTATGATTATTGGTTATAAGAGGAAAGGTGTAATTTCCATCAGCCTCAGGGAATCCAGTATCTGAAAGAAAGGAAATTATTTAATACTAGATAGTTAAGCAAAATAGCCTTCACAGAATTGACTCAAGATTTGGGAGCCATTAAAATCAGAACAGTGTGTGCTACCTTGGAAATGTATTGGAAATGTATGGCAGCACAAATGATTAGCACTGAAGTGCCACAGGTCATGGTAAGATGTCAGAGAAAGCCCTTCATTCATTTTGATCTATGCATTATTTCCTAAATTGCAGTAATTTAATAACTTCTTAATAATATCTTCTGAAACTGCTTAGAAGAATTTCCCAAGGGAAATGCATATATGTCTCCTTGCTTTCAAAATTGTTCTTCTGTAGGGAGGGGAGCTGATGGAATGCTTGCAAAGTCTGTTGTGGAAGAAAAGCATTTTTGTTGCCTATGAGTGTTTCCAGCCAGTGGAGCACAGTTTGGAACAGGTCTCTACTAGATAGCAAGGATGGAACAAGACTTTACAAAACAAAGAATTGCTTCCATAAATTAAGAATTCCTGGTCTACCATAGAAGAAAAGGAAATGGAAGGGGAGGTAATTTCTTCAGGCTTTGTTGTAATGCTAATTTACAAGATTAGATCTCCAAAAGTGGAAGCATACCTGCTGGATGGTACAGCGTCCATATACAGAGTGGAGAATTTAACATGCATTTATAGCTCAGCAACTTCACAGACTGATGTGCAATGTTCTGTTATTTCACTCATGAAGTCATGAGAAAAAGTGAGAAAAAGTCACACTGAAAAAGTATATTAAACTAGAAGTCAATTTAATGCCTATTTGCAACTCACTTGTATAGACCTCATTTTGGACTGATCACCCGAAGTCACCTGAGATGGACCAGAGTCTGGACAGCACCCCAAATACTAGTAGCAATTCAGATCCTGATTGTCTCATCCACATTACGTGTCCACAGAAACAAAAACATGAGCTGAATATTCCAAGGTCAACCAGAAACTGTAGCACTCAAGGATGTGAGAGAAAAGGATAACCTCCATTTGATCTGACAGTAACCCTTCCAGTCTCAGGGCTCTAACCGGCTCTGAGGAGATGGCTCCAGGATGTGATGACAAATTGCTTCCACAGCATGACATGGCCATGTGAAGCACATGGATAGGACAGGTCACAACCGTTCCCTGGGGATTTTCTCTGTTACACAGACTTTGCACCGTCTCTCAGCACATGAGCTTGGCAGGCTGGCACCGAGCACTGTGTGTGCATCAACTCATAGCTTATCACAGCTTATCACCCCAGTTGGCAGCAAGGCTGCCCACACATCTCTCCTTTCAGTCTTGCAGTTGTGCCTACCAGATGATCAAATGTTGCTCATCTGGCCTCCTGCTTGTTGGAAATGCAGATAACTTTGTATGAAACAGATTCAGAGAAGTAGTAAATACATTGTTAGCTGTACAGCTACAGTATAAACACATTCAGAATCAAGACTTTACATCTTTCACACCAGCTGCAGGAAATGCATCATCTATTAGCAGGAACTATATTTCGTTGGTAGAAGCATGTCTTGCAAAAAAAGAAGGACCAAGAGAGGCAAAGGAAATGCTCTCTTAAAAGCTGGATTCAGCTCTGTGTCACAAAGCAAAACCTGTACAGTTGTTATACAGCATCTGAAGTCACTAAAATTTTATCCTCATGGAGTTGGATAAGAATACCAGCATTCACAGAAAAGGGTGCAAAGTCCCTGTGCTTCCATCTGCTCTCTGCTTTGAACACTGGTTTAGCTGTTGGATTGAAAGTTTCAGCTAGCAAGAAAACACAAACATATATAAATAAATAAATACTATTTTATCCACCTTAATAATATTTCAAAAGCCTTAATTTAAACACCATGTAGCAAGCCAGGCTTCATGGGGCAGCACAGTGCTCTTTAGTCTCCAGGTAACAGAATAAACACATGAATGATTATATCAGTTATAATGAAAGCCTACGCACTATTAATTTAAGATGGGAAATACATATCTGTAAAAGAGATAGTATCTCTACAGAGATAGTATCTCCTACTGTAATTCCTTTCCCCAAGGACTATATTGAAGTAGGCCCAAAATATAAGTGACAGACAACACAGTTATACTCTTCTCTATTTTGCTACCTAGCAATCACTTTGCAAGTTCATGGTTTTCCTAATCCTTTTAAATTCTAATATTTTCTTTTTTTGACATTAACAAGTATTTCTTACTGGTACAAAGAGATTTTTTACAGGTGTGGTGGTATCAATATGGACTAGAAAACACAGTGTTATGAAAGAACATAGCACACACTCAGAGCAAAGACAGTGTAGATTTCTCTGTAGTCTGACTCCAAGCTTCCCATCTGAAAACTGTCCTTTCCCCTGGGCATGTATGTAGGTACACTGGTTTTGTTCCATGACCTTTTCCCAGTCTTGTTTCTGTAACATCACACTGCTTCACCAAATGCACTTGCCATTGCAGCAGAACTTTTCTTGAACAGTAAGCATTTAGGATGTTACATGAACATGTCTAGGGAATTTCTAATATAAAGCATCATGAAAAGTCTAGAGAAATCTGAACTCTACTAAAATCAGCAGAATCACTGCCACAAGCTTCAATGGAGTCAGAATTGTGCTCCCTCTTTATGTTGTTGTTTTGGTGGTAAGTATCACTGATTGGAGATTTTGCTGAGTAGCCAATGAAAATTGTATGCCAGCCCAGTTTCAGTTAAACCTTTTCCCTAATTTGCATAAAACTTGACTCAAGATTTGAGTTTCTGTGGAAAAAAAAAAAAAAAAATCAGGTAGGTTTGGTTTAGATTTAGGTTTCACTGGAAAAGTTACACTCAACTTTGGTATGTCACTGTTTGCTTAAAAAACATTCTTTCTGAATTCCACACACTATTTTTTTTTTCCCCCTAAAGAGTTTTAGGTCATTCTTGCTAGAGACAAGTGGATTTCATCAAGCTGTAGAACTACTTTGATGGTCTAGAGTGTATTTTACAGGGTCGTGGATATGCTGCCTATAACATTTGCTTAAGGAGCATGTCATCACATCTCAAACGATAACAGTACTGTCATTAAAGCACTTTTATCGGGCTTTGCTGTCCTGGCATGCAATGAACCACATAACTTGTTATGTACACTTTAAATTATTGTTTTACTCGGACAAGTGAATGAAATTAAATTGTATTTTGGGCTGCTTCCATGCTTTTCTGGCTGCTAGTTCTGTGAAGTTTTAGGCTGTGGTGGCTGGAAGGTAGAGGTTGCTTGTCAGTTCTCTTTTCCCCATACGTACGTGTGTGTACATGTGTGGTTTGCTGTTTCTATGGCATTTTTTTTTTAGGTCAGCTTGTTTGGCTTTTGTACTGAGAGCTGCTGGATCCTTATTTACTCTGGGTTCTGCCATCACACAACAATGCAAGAACTACATTATAGTGGATGAAGCAAAGCATGAGACAACAGGTAGCAAATAAAAACAGAGAGCCTTAGTTACCTGTGGTAATCGCTCCATTGAGCTTGTGCCTTAAAGACTTATGAGCATTTCTAAAAACTCAAAAATAATCTATTCAGAGCACTACACTACTTCATCACAAGGCTGCTTATTATTGACAGAGTATCTTCTAGACCCTTTACCTAAGAATATTCTGAGAAACCAGCAGAATAAGTAAGCAGGGCTTATTCTAAATAAAACAACATCCAACTATATTTATAAACAAGTTAAAGAAAGAGGGCATCTCCCATTTTAGTGCAGCTGAATTATTTAAAAGGAAGAAGGGGAGTGCAAGGATCATAACTGAAGTATGTGCCCTATCAAAATTGTCAGGGCTTTTACATTCCATTTCCTTGTGATAAGCCTCTTGTGCTGAGCTGGTATTTGTAAGTGAGCCCAAAGGGCTGACTGATAAGTTTACATAAGGAAGGAAATAATCAATTTAAGGCTGTTACTGAATGAGCTCTTATCATGTTCATTTCCTCACTATTGCTTCTCAAGCTAAATATTACATGTTTAGGAGCAACTTCAAAAGACTTACCATTCTAGCCTCTGCATTTTATTACGGAAAACTCTTTCAATAGCATAAAGCATTTGCTTGCACCACAAAAGGTACAATTCACACTCTGAAAAACTTTCATTTTAAGACTCTGATATTTATGCTGAAAGAAGCAAGATGCTCTTGCAGAAGAGCTACATTTTTCCAGCCCACTATTTAGTATCTTATGCACAGGAAGAAGATTTTAAAAAGTAGTACACTGTATTCTCTTTCCAACTCTGAGTTTTCCTCTTCTCTTTCTGTAATGTACTGTTCTAAATGTTGTAGTCTACTTTTTCTCCAGAAAGCATGTTTTTTTTTTTTTTTTTTTAAGACCTTGATGACAAAAGCATGATTTGTGGGTGTACAAGACCTGTCATGCAAAAATTAAAAAATGTGACTTATTTTGAGTCGACAGTGAGCTTTAAAAAAAAAAACACCGTGTCTGCTAAGTGACCCACTACAGCCCCTTTGTCTACTACAGCAGCTTTGCAGGGCTCCCGGGAGCTTCACTGAGAGCAGGATTGGATCCACAGGATCAAAATTCAGTTACTGGAAGTGGGCAGGGAGAAAGACTCTCAACTCAAAAACACACAGGTAGCAATTAACAGATTTCAGCAAGCTTGTTATCATGAATTGGTACTCAAATGCAAAGCACTATGCATTTAATACAGGACATCTACCATTTGCCATTGTACAAAAGTAATACTTGTTTCTCCAAACTTGATCTGGCATGTACCTTGGCCATAGTCAGTACTGAGCAGAATTTACTTAGGTCTTAGCTGGGATATTTATTTTCCCACAAACAGAGATTAATTTTGTACCCTAACATGTTTGTTACTGTGTCCAATGATTAAGAAAAAGCTTTGAGATGCTATAATATTTTCATTGCTGCAAAGCATTCTTTACTAGTGCCCAGATGCTCTAGAAAATGCTGTGGGGTGAGTTGTGGCCAATTCCCCATGTCAGTGAATTTGATAATGGTACCATGAACAATTTGCTACTAAAATAAGGTCAAAAGACCATGCTTTGCAACGGTATCTGCAGTGCAGTGCATTTGGAACCAAAGTATGCTAAGTTTAACTGTTCATTTGAAATGAGGGGGGAAATATATATGTATAAAGCGTTGAAGTTTTGAAAACACAAGTACAGAATTGGGGTATTTTTCGGTCACAAGTTAAATTACTGTATGATATTTTGCCACCTGATCGCAGTCAGCCTGAAAATCACAGTGAGAAAGATCATGTTCTTTTCTATGTTCCTGGCCAATATGTTAATTCTTCATTAGACTACTACAGTGCTTCTAGTGCTGGAGCAAATTTTCATGCTCACGAGGAATCACAAAGAATAGTGAAAGCAATGGGCTCTGTATTTAGTAGAGCAAGTAACTAACAAGAGTTCCACGAGTGCTTTTCCTCTTGTAAAGGACACGGATTGCAAAAGATGACCTCTCAGAATATAATCCAAAACTCTCCTTTTTGTGAGGCTTCTTTGGAAGCGTAGTATTGCAGCATTTTTTATCTGAGATCATGCTCAGACAGGAGCTCAGTATATAGCAAAAGAGAAATCCTGGCAGGGCCTCCTCCACGAGGGACCTTGTTGCTGGAATGTATTCCTTCCCCCAATCCAGCAGCTCAGATTTTTAGACCATCAGGGTGCTCCATAAGGTTCATCTGTTCCACTGTGAGCAGCCTCCTTCCCAAAGCTACCATTACAAACAGTTGCCTTGCTCAAGTTACAACACTGTTGGATCCAGGTATTTCATTCTAGCACATTTGTAATTTACAGGGCTAGATTTATTTATGGAGTGGACCACTTCCCTCCCGGAAAGGTTATATACTTTTCACCACCTATAATGAATATATAGTTTAATGAATTCATCAAGAGTCTGATCCAAAGACCTTAAAATTAAGGGGCATCTGTTCAACAGTTTGCTGCCTCAAGAAAATACAGAACGCTCAGCTTGGATTTTATGTAACACAAAAGATGATGCATTTGCATTTAACAGCCAATTTCAAGGAAGAAATTTAATGCTTCTCTACTTGGGCCTCATGATGTATGCAGTCTCTGAATCTCAGTTAGGCTTTGATCCAAGCCTCTTGACCTAACTCTTCAAGGTACAAATACTCCAGTACAGAAATTGTTTGATACGGATGTTCTCTAAACCATTTCCCAGAAAACACTTGAATAAAGCAGGCATTGTACTTCAGTAGATTGCCCTACACTTCTGCAGGATGGCTGACATTAATTTACAGAGGGCAACAAAACTGTCCAAGAATAATCGGGTGCTAAAGAGATAGGCAGATCTCTCCTGCTGTAGAGCACATTCAGAAAGCTAAGAAGATCACTGAAACAATGCAGTAATGAGTAACCAATTGTTCTCAGCGAGATTTTCCCTGGTATTATGTCTGTACACTTTATAAATCATTGACAGGTTTGTTATGCAAGTGGTCCCCGGTACCTTGTATAATCTGAATGTTGGCTTCTCCACACTCTGTTGATCTTTCCACTGCAATTTGTTGCAGACCTAATAGCTGCTTAAATCACATCTGACATCTAAAAGCAGATCTAAAAGTACAGAATCAGAACTCATAGGCTTAGCTGCAGAACTCAGGCACCTATAGCTGAATTTGGAAAATCTGTATTACAGTGCTGATAGTATCAGTACAGCATGCCCAGAGTCTTCAGAGCAAGTTTATTCTATTATGAATCTAGCTCACAATTCACAATGTTCAGGGAATCAAAATGGTAAACTCTGATGCAAGGCACAGGACACTCAAAAGAAGGGTGAAAATCTAGAGTAAGTAAAACTGGTGTGAATTCTCTAGATATAAGTACAGTTCTGCAGAGTGACAAGGGCTCTACATGGCCCAGCACTTGGGTCTTTTCTGAGTCTTCAAGAGACAGATTGCTAGCAGCTGGCTTCTTGGAAATGGAAGCAGAAAAGTGGCAACAAAAGCAGAGAGAAAGGAAAAAGCCCATTACATACATGCAGAAAATACTTTTTGAGTGCAGTGAAGCAAAGTTTTGTTACTATATTAATCTCCTGTGTAGCACATGGTGGAGTTTCAACTTGTAGGGAAAGGAAGTAATCAGTCTTGGTTTGATTTCCTCCACCGGTTTTAAGATGGAAGTACAGCAAAGCTTGATCAAAAATTCACTAGTAACACTATGTACGTGCTATAAATAATCACGGGTCTATACGTGTTTCATTTCCATCTTATGCAGAAGTGCTAGATGGATCATTTAACCTTTTGGATTCAGTTTGTCTGCATAAAAGAGCCATTAATATTCATTATCCACTGGAGGATATTCTTGTTATTGTTGTTGCTGTTTCAATTAGTCTTTATTACTAAACCAGATAATGGTCACATCGGTAACATGAGCCTAAGTCACCAGCTTATGATTGCTGAGTTGTGACTGCGCTTATAGTTAGTTACAATGTGGGTTAGCTTTTTTGTCTTTACTGTCTAATTATAATGAAAAAAATCTAAATATATACATAGCCTGGGCAGATAACAGATAACACTGAATATTGTGTATGCTTGCAAATGCTAGAAATAAAAATGTTAGTCAGATGGCAACAGAATTTTGCAAAATACTCTGGATTTATACTAAGAGAAATGAAATCAGGCTGAACTTTTATTAAATTGGCCTGTGTTTTGCAATCACAGGCTTACTAGCCTAATACCAAAATTTGACCTAAAAGGCATGAGCACCACTGCCAAAAACTGTACTCTGGCCAAAACAAATATTTTACTTTCAGTAAATAAATTTTCACTTTCCTGCCTAAGACTAATGTTGCTGAATTACAGCTGAAAAGCTCAGAAACTTTGCTTCCAACATAAGCTTCTAATGAACATAAAGGACATTCTGCATGACAGCCTAAGATCCAGCAGGATCTTCCAATAAGGGTCTACAAACATTCCATAGAAGCATGATCTAGCGGAAAAAATATGATACAAATGTAATACTCAGTAGAAACATTCCTTATATCTGTCCTTTTCAAGAATCATTTCTAATGGTGTAACATTAGCTGTGCATAGTGTTCTTAAGTACGCCTGCAAAAGTCTTAACAAAAAGGGCTTTAGAAAAATATAAAAAATAGCATAGCTCGAGACTCTGCATAGAACTGCAGGTGACAGCCTGTTTTGTTTCTATTTTAAATAGTTATTTATTGGAAATTTGCATCAGTGATTTGCCCTGATATCCGGTTATGTAATTTGATTTTAAAAAAGCACACCGGAAAAGAACAAGCAGCAAAATGCTGATTAAGATGGTGAGATTTTTAACTTCAATATAAAACTGATATCCCCAGAGCGAATCTATTCTGGAACACAGTCTGAATATCAACCAGCCCTTTCAGATGTATTTTCTTATATTTTCATTTTTCAGAATGCAGCCAACTGTGCATTTTCAAGTACTAAATTTAGGCATCTGTCTTCTTGATGTTAACAATATAATTCAGGAGATCACTCTAGCCATGAACTTAAGGTCCATGTTCAGAATCCCTGTTTTAAGAGCATAATACAGCTGCAGAAGGTAGTTATGTAGATCACTCGTGGTGCAGCAGGAAATTGCTCACAGCGTGGTGTACATTTCTCCTACTCATTATCATTATTTTCATTCACAGAAACAGTTTAATAACCAACAAAGGAAGAAACTGCCATAAGCATTTGGCTGTTTTGTCTAGTATCTTGGCTCTGAGCCTTGAATTTTTGTCACTAGATGATACGATATCATTAGTAAATAATATTGATAATACCATTACAGTAAACATGTCAAGAAGACAGAAAAAAACACGTCTACTGTAACCACTCCCTGACTTTTATTTTGTCTTCTTCTCACTTGTATTATGGCATTCTACTGTTTATCTGTTTTCCTGCATGAGTCACATCACAAATTGTATCCTTTACCCTTTCACCCAAACTCAGCTGATACTCTAAAGCATGGATCGCAGAGCTACCTGGCACCTCAGTTTAACCAGAAGTGGTATAACTGTCTGCCTGTTGACTGTTCTGCTAATAGGGCATTTAAACCAAAGAAAAGTCGTATGTTTGACTGCATTTTTTACTTTGTTTCTACTGTCTCATTCTTCAATACCTCTATACCTAACACTCTTCTACGTTCTCTTGCCTACCTTTCCACTCTCATCGTAACCTCCTAGTCCTTCCCCTTTCCATCTTCCTTCCTTTTTGCAGGGATAGATGGATCCTTCCTGTTTCCTCAGCCAGAAACTGAAATATTGTCCCCCAAACCCTCTAAAAGTCATTTGGCTCTTTTACGCATATGGTTTAAGTATTCTGCAGTTTTTAACTAGCATCCGTAATAATATCAAATGCATGCAAAACACAGTGGGCACAGTGTTCAAGTTACTGGGCCCAAGTCTGCATGTAACCATCCAAACAAAAATGTACAGAAATATTCTGAAACATCAGCTATGCATCCCCCCCTCCCTTTTTTTTTTTAACGTTTGAGTTGCAAAGGCAGAAGATGTATAGTCCTGCCTTTATTCAGTTATTCTCGTACAATAGAACTGAGTTATAAAAACATTTTTCAGAGGTACACCTACAGTTTCCATATTGTATTACATGGTTGTTGGGTTTTTTATTTGTACTTGCACAAAATGTTTGACTGCAAATTGTTTTTTAACTCCTTATGCTTACATTTCTCTACACAATTATATTTGCCTAACTGCATTTTAGAAATTGTCAAACATCATTCCATCATACTCCGAAGTTGGTAAAAAACTTCTCCAATATGTGGGCTGCATTTATGTTCTTCAGTTCTGACATATATTTTATATGTCAAAAGTCATTTGAAAAGTTCAATACAAATTATTTTCAACAGGGCTCTGCAACAATTAGGTGGTAGAGAAAAAGGAAGCATTTTGAGATGTTGAGTGTTAACTAGTCGCTGTACTGTCTGCTTCAGGAAACTCAGTTTGCAATATAATGCCTGTCAAGGCTGTATTTTAGAAATATTTTCCTACAACTTCCGAATGTTGAAAGAAGTGGCCCCATAAAAGAGTATTCTCTGACTCTTCATGTATTGCATGTTATGGCATGACCTCTACTTTCACTGTTCACTCTTTATTCAGTAAATAATACATAATTATACATTATATAAAACTATAATCATTGTTAATTTGTCATTTTCAAAGAGTATTTGGGAAACAAAGCTACCTGTGCAATGTGTTGGGTATTACATGACTTCTGCTTAGGAAAAGCATTTCTATAATCACCAATATGTGGAAACTTAAATTTCTGGTAAAATATACACAAAAGCAGTGTCCACTTTAAAACCTGACAGAGGAGAAACTCTTTTTCTAGCCTGTTCTTCAGAAATATATGGTAAGTGCTCCTCTTTCTTTCCATACTTGTATACTTCCACTACTATTTAGTGGAATTCTGCATGTGATTTTTCTGGTATTTTTGCCCATGACTCACAAAACAGGCAATAATAGCAGACAGCCACAATCCCCAGTAATACTTAGACTGGCTGTCCCTGAGCAGCTTTTCTGCCTCTGCATAGGCTCACACAAATCCCAGGAAGGCTAACACTGCTGTGGGTTAGGAAACAGTTACCAGTACCCTTGCAAGCCTCAGTTGTGAGACAGTGGCACAGAAAACTTCAAGCTTATGAGTTGACCTAATATAACTATGCAGAGTGGAAGTTACAGGAGCAAGAAAGTGGAGAGGTGAAGCAAACTGCTATGTGCAGTTATCAAAGGATTCTGTCACTTTCAGCTCACAAGTTGGGGCCCACAAACTGCCTCAGGAAACTCAGTTTCAAGGAAAGATGCAAGAGGCTGGGAGCTCCAAGCCCTGCTGGGCAGTGATATCCAAGCATTGGTGAGCTTAGATTTCAGGAGTTTAAAGCCTGACTTGTGTTAACAAGAATGAAGAACAGAAATGAAATGGTTTTGGTTTTTTTTTTTTTCAAAAATCAGATTCAGAGCCAGTGCTTCCACCCTTCCTGCAAATGGCACTGGACTTTGGTTCAGGAAGTAGAAAATACCAGAACGCTGACATATAGTGCCTCTAAGCCTCTATTAAAAGGCCCATATTGTATATGTACCATTACACATTACAGACATGTTATACAGTATCATTCACTGCAATCATGGTATTATCAACTCTCTTCTTGCTTGACTTCCTAACTGTAAAAGGTGTGTTTCTAGTGTCTCTAATAACCTTTTTGAAATTATAGCCTTTGGTTCAATTTGTACCTGGAGGAATAGGCTGACAGATCTGCATTTACACGTATTTATGGTTTACATTCAGCTTTCAAAATGTGGTTCCAAACTACGAAATCCACAATAGCTGTTTTCTGAAACAAACATTTCTTATCATTCAGTATCAAGCATTAAAGCCTGTAAGAGCACGGAAGGAGTGTCACGAAGTAACCAGGTTCATAGAATCCCAGGAGATTTGTCTCAATTTCTAATCAAACTAGTTTCCAGAAGTAATTCAATCAGCCCTTATTTTTTCCTACATGTTGACAGGAAAAGGACTTTTTTTTCCAGATGCAATTACTGAAAATATAAATGGCTAAGCACCCAGGCAGTATATTAACGATTATAAATCCCTTTCTTCTGCTCTTGATCATAAAAACACTCTCCTTCCAAGCAATCGAAATGCCACTCTTCATAGCGTAAAATGCATAAAGACAGACCATCTGTGCTAGCACGACTTCCTTTTCATACTTACATGGATTGAAGGTGACCTCTTCCAATATTTCAGATTCTCTGATAACTTTGGAAATAACTAGAGACTTCTTACAGTTTATCTTATGGCCAGTATCTTTTGAAGTCCATCAGATGGATTAGAAGAGACAGAAGAAGAGGAAGGAGGGGGAATGAAATGAATTGATACTGTGTTACTACCCATGTTTATTTCAACCTCACTTGGGAGAAATTTGTCCAGGTAGAGGATAGTGGCTTCCCATATTGCAATCAACAAGGGAACCAACCACATAAGAAATGCTTTCACTGCCACGAGCAGCATACCACCTCTTTAAATGTTAATCATGTGGTGACATGACATGTTTAAGTGTTGAAAAGACAGTGCCCCATGATAATGGAAAGTGACGTACTGCAAAGAGAACCTATTTGCAGCTGGCAAAAGCATTCAGTTTGCATAACAGGCTTCCCACATAAACCAGCATAGACAAGAGTTACACACACACACACACACACAGAATGAGACAGAAAAAGTTGGGGGTATAAGTTAATTTTAAATCAGTGTAGAAGCTGGCTTCTAATTCTTGAACTGTCCACACACCACTTTAAACATAACACGATTGCAGTCCGTACCACAGAAGATCTGTACAGCTCTGGAGAGAAACTTACAAGTGGTCCAGTATTTCTGTGCTGTTATCCATTCCAAGTTTGCCATAGGCACAAAATGTTCCTTAATTATATTTATGTATAATAAGCAGCATTGATTACTTAAGACAGAGACAAACCCACACATGTTTACCTAAGATACCCAAATGACTTCTACAGGAAAAGTTTTCTTCCTGTATGTCAGATGTATCAGACCTAAAGGACTGAGGCTGTCAGTAGTCCACGGAAGAGAAAAGGAGGAAGGTTACTAGAAGGCAACTGCCTTCCATTTCCAGCAACTCTGCAGAGAGCCCACTCCTTCACACAGCTAACATTTTGGTACCTTTGCTTTGGCTATAATTCCCCAGTTTTCATAATCCACATTGAAAGAATATTAACATTATAATGCAAAACCACACAGGAGAGAAATATAAAGACTACATAAAAATAGACATTATCCCTTTTAGGACATCTGATATTAGATTGGTAGCAGAGGGGTGCCTATCCAATAGGTGGCTTCTCCACTTTCCATTTATAAGCTCATGGCATGATCCTCGTATCTCTTCAACATGGTTTTAATTTAAAAAAAAAATAGTCCTACAATATTTTCATAGCCAACAAAAAGACTGAATAGAAGCATGGTAAGCATGTTCTTGAGATCTTCCGAAAAAGATCTCAAGAACATGTCATCAGCATTACAAAAATAAATAAATAAATTTTGACACAATGTGATATTTTTATGTATTTTATTATTTGTCTTTAATGACTTGGTTTAATTACCTTTTGTGTAAATACCCTACCTTTCAAGAATTCTTTGCTTATATTTTAACAGCTATTTACTTTGGTTTTCTTTTCTTCCATGATAAAAGTTTATGACAATTATCTCAGCTTCATTTAATAAGTCTTCACTACGATGGCAAAAAGCGTTACCTAATTTCTAAGTGCTAAAGAAGCAATATTTAATTTGCAGGCATTACTGAGATTCACTAACATTTCCTTCTTGTTTATTCAACTGAATATCTGTATTATTTCCTTATTCTACATTCTCATCCTATTTGATCATCGTAAAGTCAACTCATCACATTTGAAGCAGAACATTATTTACGTGACTTTTAAAAACTGTTTAATTACACATTTTAACAATGCTTTATTGTTAGGCAATAATTTACAGTCAGGACTGATTGCAAAGGAAGCTTCTAGATCACAAAGACCCCAGTGCTTTTGAATGGTTTCTCCACGTTTTCATCCATGCTTCTTGTTGTATGCATAAAGGGTGACATCACTCATCTGCATTATTGTGTTATACATTCATCAAAGTACTGATTAGAATCTAAAAGTTCTCAAATAGCAGTAGGATTTAGTAATTTGTAATCAGATACGTAAGAGTGAACAAAAGGAAGTATCAGAGCTTTCAAAGGGAGTTTGTGACCTTCTTGTGTAGGTTCTGGAATGACTTTCTCTGTCAACTTTAAATTGTACCTGAATGGCAACATTAACCAAAGAGCCAGGCCTATTTTACATATGAGGGAAAGTTTTCTGGTCATCTATTCTGTAATTAGATTTTATTATTTTATCATGTATTTAGGAATGTTAGCACACAAGAAGGAAAACAAGCAGCTTACTATGATATGAGACCATCAGGCTTTCAGTTTGTTGTGGCTAACCTTTCAAGCAGTGATATTCTCATTTCATGAGAGCATATGGCTACATTACTGTGGAGTTTTTTAATTAATTTTAGGCTGTGAAAGCTTTTTGTTGAGTAATAATGAGGACCACAGTGAGCATGTGTTGGATATTAAGTGAAAAATGTTGTGCTAGCTAATGTTACACATCTGTAGAGTGTATGAACACTCTCTCTCCAAGGACACGTAGAAGATTGCAAGCTACATCATGATAAAAAGCAAGTCAAGCATTTTATTTTTATTTCCATCAAAAAGAAGCCTATTTCAATAGGGTATTTGTCTCTCTTCAGACCAAGTCTTCTATCTGCATAAAATGCCAATAAATCATTCCATACTTGATTATTCAAGCACAGAGCATATCCCAAAGAAAGTTTACAGTTTCAAGTCAAGACATCTTTGTCAATGACCTCCAGGCTCTGGCGAATCCCAGGTGGAGCACAGCTCGCTAGTTCACTTCTCACTTTCAGCCTCCTAGGCAACACCTGTTACTTCCAGGGTGCTATTAACTGCTTGCTTCACTTACAAAACACAGATAGATTTAGATGATAAGAAGGGGTCTTTATTCCCACCCAGAGAAGACTGTCTCTCTGTTTTGAAGCCACTGATGGTATATTTGGGCACAGATACCCAAGCATCACCTCGTATAGCAAGACCTGAGCACCCTAAGTGTCAGACCTCCCACCCCACACAGGAGTTTGCAGCCTACTCAGAGCTGCCTCCAGCTGCAGCACTCTCCCAAGGGCCTTTCCTGCAGCTGGGGCTTGCCAAAGTTCACAAATGGTTTCAGCATCTCTCCTGCTTTGTCCCAGGCATAGTCCCCCTGAAAAGCAAAGCAAGAGTGGCTCCCACAGCTCAGCAGTGCTGAGGAATTCCCTCGTGCAGCAGTGGTACAAAGGCAATGGATGTCAGCCAGAGATCTGGCTCAGAAAATGCTTATTTTAGATAGCGATTATCCCCCTACGCACTGCTTTTGTTAAATAAATGTTACCATGTGTTAGATTCTATCAAACTAAACAAGACCAGGAACACTGGGAAGCATTTCCTTCAACGGACTGGATGAGGTCTTAAAAATTCAGTTTCAAGCAGCTTTCCTAAAAATGTATAAATGCCCATTCCTGCAGCTTGAGGGATGAAAAGTTCCTGATCTACTCCAGGAACAGGCACTTGTCTGCACATAGATGCATTCTGGAAACACAACTGATTTCATCTATTTACAGCCATTTATTTTACACAGTGTTATATAGGATCTCCACCCTAAGTCAGAGACAGTAAGAATTTAAGATCTAGAAGAAAGATCTTCAGTGAGGCTGTGTGAGTCTGTTGTTTTTTGCCACAGCCTCACTTTCAGAGCTCTGCCAGCACCAGCAGTTTCCTCTCATAGAAAAGTCAGTGAATTATTAGTTTTTGATCCATTATCACAAAGCACATGGTTCTCTCTCTTTAGTCCATATTCTGTCTTGGTTCATTGTCATTAAAACTTCATTGACAACAAGCAGATTGAAAGGGGTGTAAATGAATGTAGCCTCTGCCCCCTCTTCTGTGTCCTGAAATCTGGCCAAAATCATCACATTTCATACATCCTGAATAAAATCATAAATCCTTCCCCATGGGGAGCAGGGTGTTCCCCTTGAAAGTTGGCCTGTGGTTGCAAACCACTTCAGGAACATTGGCCAGGTTTCTCAAGCTCATTCTGAAACTGAAACTGAGGCATGCCCAAGTTTTTTGTAATATATAACTTTTGTTTTGTTTGCTCTGAAAACAAAGTTTGCATATTTCTTGAATAATTTTCCTCTCTGAGTTCATAAACTTAAAATGTAGATATCTGAGCTGCCAGATGCTATAAATTGTCCCAACTCAGTTGGACATAAGGAATCTATTCTGCTTTACGCAAGGGGAGGATGTGACTATAAATACAAAATTTCAAACCTATTTTTACATGCACATTACTTATACTGATAGGTTGGAGACTGCTTGAGTCTGACCGTCATGATATATTAAAATATATATATTTTTTTGCTTTGTTTTGCAAAGGGTTTTCTGTGCAATCTTCAGTACATGGATAACTATAAGAATATGTTTATTACCATCTTGTTCACATTGCAGGATAGCACCACAGTCTCTGTGGTGCATTTTCACTACCATGAGAACACTCCAGGTATTCTAATTTTGCCTTTACGTACGCACTATTTCTAGTACACTCTCATCTCCTTCAATGCAATGTTCTTACCAGGGATGACACATGAAACTATTTTGCACCTTTGTAACATTGTGAGTAGTGGTAAAGTAATACAATCCAAACCTCCCAAGTCTATATTCCTTCCAATAAACTTACTGTCTCCCTACAGACTCAGCACAAAATCATGGGTTTTTCTCACAATTATCACTATTACTCTCCTCCTAGATGGTATATCTCACTGTACATTTATATGGTTGTGAAAATAAATTTCAAGAGGAAGAACACTTAGGTAAATCATCTTTCAGATTTTGAGTATTCTTGAGGGAATTCATGTGAATAAATCACTATTTTTCCCCATATACATGGACTTTAACTTGGATATTAGAAAAAAAATTATATGAAATAATGGTCAGGCATTGGAACAGACTGCCCAGGGGGTAATAGAGTCACCATCCCTGGAGGTGTACAAGAACAATGGAGATGTGGCACAGAGGGACATGGTTAGTGGGCAATATTGGTGGCAGGTGGATGGTTGGACCAGATTATCATAGAGGTCTTTTCTAACCTTAATGACTCTATGATTCTATGATTTTTCCCAGAAAATAAAGAAATGGTCACTCAAATTCTAGTAGTTACTGTCCTACATTATCTGAAAGTAATGATTTTATCATAGCTTGGTAAATAAGTGAAGTCCAGTAAATAAATAGCTCTTGCCATCAATCAGCATATTTTTTCTAAAACCTCTACTTGCCATTTTTTATTCAGTAAAGCAGGTTTATTGAATCTTTATTTTTTTTCTATGAGTTAAAGATCTTCTGCTGTTCCTGGCATCAACCAGCACTATGTACACACAAGGAAATTCCCATCTCTTTAACCAGGAACACCTCTGTTTCCTTTTCAGCTTGCACTGCAAAATCAGCAGTAATGGCAACCCATTCCAGAATAATGTTCATCAATTAATTGCACCAGGAACTCATCGAGGTTCAGAACTGCCATGGTTCAAAGTCAGGGGGCTTTGTTCTCTTTCTTACTTTATTATATTTTTCCCTCTTCATTAACTGCATTTGAAGTAAAATGCTAATGCACTGTAAAATCTAGTTTATTATAATTCAAAAGTATTGGTTCCAGTAGTACTTACATGCTAGAACCTTGAAGTTGTGTTACAATATTGCACAGGAATGGATTTACAATGTTTAGTATCAAGAAAATGCTTGGTGTTGAAATTAAAGTCACTGTGCAACAAAACCGAACACACCAGCAGATGCAAGATCAGACTCAAATTATTTGGAGTATTATTTCCATTCTCCTATGTGCCTTGGAAGACTACCTTTCCTACTCAGGATTTTCCAGCTTCTGTCATGGGACTCAATTAAACAAATACTGGCCAGCCAACCTCTGACCTCAGCATGTATCTCTAATGATCACATTATCTGTCCATTCATAAACTGATCAAGTCTAAGGTCACAGTTGTCATAACAACTTGGATAAAGTGTGCAGTGAAATTGCCAGGTCACAGCCTGAACCAATGGCTGAACACCAAGTGAAGAGGTGTGACTAACCCAGGGAGCTCAGGGACTCCTCAGTGACCAGAAAGGGTAGAGCCTGGATCCACCCCTCCTCACCCTCATTTAGGGTTAGAAGCTGAGGGAGCAGTGTCTCTCTGGATAAAGATTGTACTCCTCTTGTGCTGGTACTGCTGTTGAAAGGGATGAGATAACTTTCTTTCTTTGTTACCCGTTATTGCTCTATAGTGCCTGTATCCCATTTGAAGGCACTGTCATCACCTTCTTTTGCCATACAAGGTGTCAAAGTGAAAACTGAAAAATTGATGTTTTAGGCGCTGACCAGATTTTCTAAGTAAAAGACTCCTAAAGGGAACACAATCGGAAGAGCACCACAGCCCTTCAATATATTTGGTCTTTCATGCTTTCTATCAGCATCAAAAACTATTCTCAACAACACACTTATGAGAAGTCAATTTTCCCACCTAAATAGGTGGGAAATAGGGATTTTCCATGGCTCATACATATCAGGAAGTACTAATGTAATTAATTAAAGCATTTGCAATCCTTTTAGGAAAGCCTCAGAGCCAAAATGAGTGAGAAAGAAAGGAGAAGCAGAGGAGGAAAGGGAGAGAGCAAGGAGAGTGTGCACCCATCATGACTATGGACAGAAGGAGAAGCAATCAGAGCAGAAACTCATAGTCTTTTCCTGCTTGAGTTTCAAAAAAGTTGCAATTCATTAATTCTTGTTTCACTGTACCCCATCATCTGCAGCCACTAAAAGCCACAGAAAAACAAACTGTAATTGTGAGTAGCGTTCACTGGAGGCATGGGATAGATTCAAGGAAACTACCTTACATTTTCCTGTTCTGTGAGTTGTTCCTGTTTGTAAAAATTCTTCAAAATGCTCATTTTGTAATTTGATATGGAAATGGATATCAGTGATTCCTCTCCCACTCACAAGTTTACTCTTGCTGAAAGTTTACCTCTGAATAATTCTAAAAGATGAAAAAGGAAAAGAAAAAACAACAAAACTCGAGTCTTCTCACAGATCACATCAACCTACCAGACTTGTTTTGAGAATGCTTCTTCACAAGCTACCTAATCAGATGCTCATTCCTCCTTCCAAGAGGCACTGGTGCATCTCTAGCTGGCATCTGCTAGAGAAGAGACAGCATGCAACTTTCTGTGCCCAAGAATTTTAAAAGCATTCCCAGTGAGTCTTTGACCAGAGCAAAGAGGAATCATCATGAGATCTTAAACTTCTGTGTCACCCAAACCTGAGCCAGGCACATTTCACCTTGTTGTCTGTCCCATTTTTAAAACCAAATGTAAAGAAAGACTTCCCCTTACATTTGCATTTCACAATAATGCCCAGTGGCTGCTTGCAACTTGCTTGATGCAACAAATATCATCTCTAATCAAACTGTGTGGTAAATTAGTTAGCATTTGAAGGGCTGGGACACAATTATCTTAAATAGTATACCCCTTGTGCTCTGTAAAGAAAAGGAAAACAGCTGTGGTAATTCACCATTATAGAGAAATGGAATGTCTAGTTTAAAAGGTATTTTGCACTTTTTTTCCCCTGGTTCTCTCTACTTGCAACACCTCTGTAGTGAATTTCTGAATTGCATATAGTAGTGGTTTTATTGCTTCTTAGCAGTAAAATGGGGAAACAAAGTTAAATTTTTAAATCAATTACCTGTAAAACAGTGTCAGAGATTACAAGACTTCTTTGCCTTTTTTTTTTTTACTATGGAAGATTAAAATCCTTTGCCCTGAACACAGTCTCTTTCTTGTGGAAATACAACGTTAGGGTCATTTTCTGTCAGCCATGTGAGCTCTGAAGAACGGTGCCAACAGAATAAAATCAGCTTAGCACTGGTGCACAAACGATTTAGAATAAAAGCAATTAATTTAAAGATCACCCTCAGTAAGTTTGCTGATGACACCAAGCTGAGTGGTGCAGTTGACATGGTGGAAGGAAGGGATGCCATTCAGAGAGACCTCAACAGGCTTGAAAGGTGGGCCCTGGTGGTTCAACACGGCAAAGTGCAAGGTTTTGCACTTGGGGTGGAGGAATTCCAGGCATCCATACAGACTGGAAGGAGCAGTCCTTAAGAGCAGCCCTGCAGAGAAGGACCTGGGGGTCTTGATGGATGAAAAGCTTAACACGAGCCAGCAGCGTGCTCTTGCAGCTCAGAAAGCAAATGGTATCCTGAGCTCCATCAGAAGACGGGTGGCCAGCAGGGACAGGGAGGTGATTGCCCCCCTCTACTCTGCTCTTGCAAGGCCTCATCTCAAGTACTGTGTCCAGGTCTGGAGACCCCAGTAGAAGAAAGACAGAGAGTTGTTGGAGAGGCTGTCTCCAGAGGAGAGCCACAAAGATGATTAGGGGACTGGAGCACCTCCCCCACAAAGACAGGCTGAGGGAGCCTGGAGAAAAGAAGGCTGCGGGGTGACCTAATTGCAGCCTTTCAGTACCTAAAGGGAGCCTACATACAGGAGGGGAATCAACTCTTTGAAAGGGTAGATAACAGCAGGACTAGGGGAAATGGTTTTAAGTTGAGGGAGGGAAGATTTAGGTCGGGGGAACATTTTTTACAGAGAGAGTGGTGAGGTGCTGGAACAGGCTGCCCAGAGAGGCTGTAGATGCCCCCCATCCCTGGAGGTGTTCAAAGCCAGATTGGATGGGGCCCTGGGCAGCCTGGTCTAGTATTAAATGGGGAGGTTGGTGGCCCTACATGTGGCAGGGGGTTTGGAGATTCATGATCCTTGAGGTCCCTTCCAACCCTGGCCATTCTATGATTCTGTGATTACAAAAATAACCATGGATGTTGAACAACACACCAGGCTTTAAAAGAAGTCATGCCAGCCTATTTTGCCTTTGAGCTACACATCCTGCACACATCAACAGCAAGTTAGTTTCAAATGCTAAAACTGCAAACCCTTAGGACTAAAACTCTCTCATTATCTGTTAAACATTACCAACCACAGATTTCAGTTCTCAAACATTAAATGCAGATAAAATAGTATTGCACTACTGATGTGCTGTTGCCTTATCACTGTGTTGATCAGTTATGCTCAACCAGTGATGAACACAAAACAAAAATCATTGCACACTGCCTGGTTGAGGACAATCTAGTGGTGACATGCTCTTTACAACCTGACATGGAGGAAATGCCCATGAGGAAAGCCCATGAAGAGGTTCCTCTTTTTGTATGAAATAGAAAGATGAGAGATTCATGCTGAGAAAGAACATGGGGTCTCTGGGCAAATGCCAAGAATCATCCTCCATTAGGAAGCACAGATAACAGGCCACAGGGAAAAATGTATTGTAGTTTGCTGTCCAGTGTAGAAATCATATTTGACAAGTCCGGTCAAGCTGAAATAGAAGTATCAAAGTCTGCTCCAAATAATGAACACACAAGTCTCCAGAGATGAAGGAAGGAATCTCTTCAGTCCCATCTCAGAGAACAAAATGGGAATGAGGTAAAGGAAAGGAGAATAGGGATAACAAAAGTAAACTGGTGCTTTTCCAGAAGGAATGTGAGTCAGTGTTGTCTCCTGCTAAAGTCTGTGGATTATTTACCAGTCTAGCTAGTTCTTAAACCACGAGAGGGCCTTGAGGTAGACCATGATGAGTTCACTCTCTCAAGTGGGCTACTTGCACTACACTCTTGGGGGTTTTGAAACAAGAAGAGACACTCCAGTGGAAAACAGTATAAACTATATCTTAAATTTCAATATTTATATTTTCTATATATTGCACTTGAAATTCAGGCTGCTCATAGGCCACAGAATTTTGAGAGAAATGAAATCTAGTTATCATAGTTGGGAAATAATGACAAATAATTTAGCAAACACTGAAGAGCTGCTTTGTAACATTAAATCTCATCATTAAAAGAAACTGACACAGATTATAATGTGTAGGCTTAAGGGGAAATAAGATGATAGGGCTCTTATACTTACTCTTAAGTGGATCTGCAGCCAAGCACTCTAAGGAAAAACATAGTAAGTCAACTCAGCATCTGCAAGATCAATATAATTCCTTAAGAGGAAAAAGTTCTGTGTTTAACTTATTTTTCTCCCACAAGGGACCATGTCAGACTGTTGCAGGAAGCAGTAAATTGCAGAGTTTGTGGACTCTGTTCAGGCACAACAAGAAATCATTGTAACTCAAGTGATGAAGTCGAAACTACAGGAATCCAGTGGAAACTATTTTTCATGCTCTGAATTGCAGCTAGAGTTGTGGCTTTAAACTGTGTCAAATAAATGGCAGCACTTGAGATCCAGATCTGCATAGCCTTAAGTACCACGTTGAATCCAGCTCTTACAGCCTATAATGAGTCCAAGAATAAAAATCACTTTTCTTGGGACTAATTTGTTTCCACAGAGTATTTCATGACTCCAGGAAAGCTTCTGTCTTTCTCAATAAGGGAGACCTAATCCCAAGCAGCTGCTGAATTCACATTCAATTGGTGTGAGTATGGCAAAGCACTTAACCAGCTCTCAGCTCCTTCCCTGAGCCTTACAGTGCTTTGTGTGCACCTCAAAATGTTCCCAGTTGTTGGGATGGAGTTCCACAGCCTAAGTTTCAGTTAACCAAAGATGTCAAACAGATTCAGGATGCGAGATCTGTTACATAATATAAAACTGTGTGAAAGTTAAAAAAATAAAATAAACCTGGACTTTAGTGCTGATCAAGAATACATCATAATAAGGCTGGACGTCAGTCCTGGGTGCCAAGCAGAGGGAAAGAACTTATTTCAGTGAGAGTTTCATCTGCCATGGCCAACATTACAAATGGCTCAAACTTCCAGGTTCACTTCAAAGAGTTTTTCCAGAATGCTGCTGATCTTCTTCAGGCCTTTATCTCCAGGCTTGCACCTATTCATGTGCTTTCACCTCTTCCCAATGGTTTCAAAATTTCTTCTCTAGAAATATCTATAATTTTTCTGAAGAAAAACAGTCATTCATTTCTACTACGTAAGTTTGGATTACAGCTGACAACTGTATGAAATGAAAAAGGGGCACTGGAATTATTATACACAAGTGGAAGACACTCCACAAGCGATATTCAGGAATATAACATGACAAAAGGACTAGATGAAAGTTTTAGGATACCAATTCCTTAGAATTAATAGCTATAACTCATTAGAAAGCTTAATGAAGTATAATAAACCATAGAGATCTTTTTCTTCCTTCCCTTGAAAGCCACTTTTAGTTGGCAGGGCTCCGTATAGGACTGTGCATGTCAGTGTGTGCATTATTAGGACTACAAAACTGTTAGTGCTAGAAAATTGCATGTCATCTTCATGAAGCATAGTGTACAATAAGCTGCAAGGTGTCAATACAAAATTAACACAACAAAACAGCTAATAAGAGAATCCAAAGAAGATGTAACCTTCAAAAAAAATTATTTTTTTTTTAATGGAAGATGAATTTGGTGGTTATTCCAAGGAAACATCATTGTCAGGTTGCAGTAGTTCACAGATTTATCTCTACTTAAAACTGCATTACAACAAAGCCATTGTAAAACCCTTAATACTTGTTTTAATGAAATGTTTTTCAAAAGCAAATACTTCAAACCCACAGGAATGGAAAGCAGTTGCAAGAGAGAGGCAGAACTAGAAGGAGAAATATTACATCTCCCATTCTTTATTCTGCCTTATTCTTTTTAGATTTTGGGAGGGATCCGAGAGGAAATGTGAGGAGTATTTCCATGACTGTACAGAAATTTATGCTGTCTGGGTTGTACCAATAATTGTTCCAATTTGGAGAAAAGCACAGAACTGATTCCATTTAAACCGAATTTGAATCCTGTGATTTCCCTTTGCATTATCTAACAAAGGAAATAGATATGTCTGGCTTAAGTTTAATTTGCAACCGCAATTTCAGAAAACTCTATGTTCACCTGTGCACATTCCTCAAGTTCATATCTGCAAGCTCTAGGGACCACAGATCTGCTCTCTCAATTTTGTACAGGTCACTTTCTGTTCAACATAGTGATAAGCACAAACTCAATGAGGGGCTAAACCTTTCATCCCCTACCTATGTCTGTGAGGGCTCTTTGAGGGGGAAAAAGACACAAAAGCTCATAAGTTGCACAGTTAGTCTCTGCAGAGCAGCCAAACATGTACAAATTGTCAACGTCAAGTGAGGAGCAGGAACGAGAAGAACAGTGATTAATTAGAGAATAGACAAAAACTCTTCCTGCTTGCCTTTCCCTACTTAGATCTTCCTATCCAACTCAGAAGGGTACAGCCATATCAGTATCTCATATCACCAAGGACGTAGACGCTCTCAGGCCACAAACTGCCTGGCACCTTGTTGCAAAAATGTGGGCAGTCTCCTTTGCAGGAGTATTCCTCAAGGAGCATTCCTTTCCTCATTCCAGGTAATATTCTCTTCGGATGAACCAAAGCCCAGAGCCTCCTCAAGGATATATTTCTCACAGTATTCTTTCTTGGAAGTTAAATGGAAAACAGGCTCTTCTTTACATCTTTTACTCTTGCAAATTAATTGCTACCTACAGCGTGTTCTCACTGCATCACTGATTCTGCATTCCATTCTCTCAGGTCCGTTCAACTCAGGTTACATGGGCAATGCAAATTAGTTGAGTGCAACATAACCCTGAGCTTCATGGTGAAATTCTCTGTAAATCAAGACCCAGCTTGACTAACATCCTAGGGACCAACAGAAATTGCATGTAGATATCCAGCTAACATGGACCAGGATCATCACTTCCTTAAAAGAAGCTTACGTTATGGTAGTGTAATTTAGTTTAATTGATGAGACACCAGGGAGACAGAGGAGCGCTCATGCTCAGTACATCTTCTGCACCACCATGCTGAATGGCACACAGACTCAGAGCAAAGTGAAGGGTCAGACCACAAGCTGCAGGAGAGAAATGAGAACTGCAGACAGGCATAGAAGCTCACAAATATGGTGAAACCACCCAGCTCATCAGACTTGTAACATCATCCCTCCCAAGGTGGTGGACCAGTGGCATGTTTATGAAGAGGAGTTTGAAGGACAGCAGCGAAGCAACTTTCTGTGCGTTTACAGATTGCTATGACCATGCACGTTTGGATAAAACAAAAGATCAGTCATAAGGCCGGCATCATACACTGGAGGCATCATACACTGGATGGAGATACCACAATAGCAACTAGCAGAGGGGTGAAGCAGAGCATTCAGACTGCAGGCAAGCAGATAGTCAAGAGATGTTGAGGGAAGAGGGCTGCACTCAAAACCATGGCCTAAAGAGTGTAATCTTGGCAACCGCATTCTGGGGGAGCTGCACAAGGAAACACTGCAGTTGTCATGGAAAAGATGTAAAGAAGAGCCTAGTTCAATATGTTAGCTGGATAAAATATGCCTTAAAATTGAGTTGATATAAAACAGAGTCTGCACAAGTTACTGCACGTAGCATAGGTCAAGCTGCAGACTGAACTCAGATTATGTGTGACAGGTTGGACCATGGCAGTACACATTGTGATCAAGAAAGGAAATGCATTCCAACTTGGAATTGAGCAAATACATCATTTAACCTTTCCTCCCACCCCATCCCACCCCTGTTTTTGAAAGAGTTAGCATGGAGTACTTGATATCTGCTGTGACAATTTCCTGGCACTTCTTTAGCTGCAGATGAAGAACATCTAAGTTTAACTAAGCCATCTTTAGAGAAAAATCAAAGATAATGGTCAAGAAATCTCTAAGGAATTCATTCACTTGACAACTTTCCATAAAGTATCTTGATTCTAATGCTTGATATCTTAGTGCTGCAGGAGGTCAGAGGACTGAAAGTAACTGCTGTCTACTTCCACGTGAACATGGAAATCCTCTCTTTGCCATAATCTTAACTTCCTACTCCTCGCTGCGAAGCTGAGTTGGCCAAAAGACAAGAATTTTTCCTCATGAAAAACACTGAGGTTTTGGCATTTGCCATTCAGACAAAAATGAGGGATTTCAAAATATTTCACCACAGGGGAAAGAATGTCTGTGAGTCACTCCAGAGCAGCACTGAATGCACTTGTCTAGTAGTGATTCAAGTCTGCTCTTCTCCATTTCTGTAGCTGACTTTTCAAAGAAAGAGGGGGAAACATCCAAATCTTCCTTTTGGATTCAGTTGTTCCTCTGAATAAAGTTTAAAAAAGGAGACTGAACATTTCCTTCTCTATTTATGAAAGGCCATTATTTACGCATTCCTGAGATAAACTATGGGAAACATAAAGCAGGGTGATTTCTAATTGAATCAATAAGGATGAAGGATGATGAGAACAGTTTTTGTATCTATTATACAGAGCATAACACCAGTTATAACCATGCAAACTGTCACTGGGGCAGGAGCTGAGCCCCCATGCACCGTGGAGCATACAAATCCAGGCAGCACTGTGCAGGGGATGACAAAAGCACCTCAGTCCTCCTAGTTCCTCAGCAGCACTGCACTTGTATCTGGGAAACGCTCTGCCCAGAGATGAGATTAGGTAGGCGCATCACTAAATTGATAGTTCACAGTACCCTGTATAATTGTGCTATTTAGCACATGTTGTTGGATAAAGGCTGAAACAAACTGCATTCTGGTTAATATTCCTTGAGTAACTACAGCTGGCTGGCTGGAAGAAAATTATTCTGAAATGAATTTTGTATCTTATAATAAAGGTTACATTATCCAGTAAGACCAGTTCCTGGGCTAGCCCTGCCCTATGTCCTGAAAGACTTTGAGGAATGTGCGGGAGGAGGAGAAACTTTCCATTTAAATACCTCTTGAATTTTTTCATTCTTCACCTTGGTCCTCCTCTCCTTTTCCCATCCTACTGTTCAAACTGGGATTGAGAGTATCCCATGAAAAGTGTTTAGTTATCTGGATATTTTTCTCTAGATAAATTTGCCTTGTGGTTAAAAAGATAAGTTTTCTTGTTTAAACCTGTCTTTGAAGATACCTGTAGCAAAAAAAAAATTGAGGCTACTCTGTTTCACTATGCACCTAGTGAACTGCTAACAGCTGCATGCTTCTTAAACCGAGGACACAGGAGTATGTATGCAGTTTTATAAGGTTACATAAAAAGTTACAAATGTCTTATGTAAGTATTTGACTTGTTCATAGTCAATGGGAACTATTTGTACATGTAAGGCAAGCAAGATTTACCCTGTAATGGATAATCCTTTCTTCATTTAATAAATAATCCTTTGTTTACTTTTCCTCAGTTCTCAAAGTAAATCTTCAGAACCTAAAAAAACAACCCATGACCTCATTACCTTCTTCCATCATGGTTCTGGAAGCCTAGAGATGACTGAGCTTACATTAACATGTTTGCTGGCAAGCATTTGGCCCTTTTTCCCCTTCTTTGAAACAGGTCTTCTGACAAAAGCTGTTCAGAGAACAGCCGTGAGTTATATATGTGATTTACATGTAATTCTCTTTTGTCCTACACGTAAGCCAGCAAGTCAGAAGCTTCCCAAGAAAAGTGTAGACCTTGTGCCTAGAAAGATAATCAGCCCAAAAGGAAAGATGCAAGAGATTCACTTGCAGCCACAGAGCTGGGAAAGCAGCTTGCTGGTTACTCCCTGCTTCCAGCCAGTCTCAGGTGGCCACAGCATCAGGAGAGCATAGTAAGCACAGCTGCGGGGTGCTCAGCAAGATGCTGAGAGCTGGTCAGCACCACTGCCTATCCTGTTTTATCACCACACAGCTGGATGGGGCAAGATCTGGACACAGAGCAGAAAAGCTTAATTCAAAAACAAAAACCCAAACCAGGAATTTCAGAATTAATTTCAGTGGCTGAAATTAATTTCTTTTTTTTTGTTTCATGTTTCACCACTGTATGTCTTTGTGCGACTCAGAGTCTTCCCAGTTTCAGACTTTGAAACCTCCCCACTGCACATCAGGGCCATAGCATACTCAGCTCCTTTTACTTGGAGGGTTCTGCTGTAAAGGGAAAGAAATTCTACTTGGGCTAAATGATTTCCTATCCAGGCAAAAGCCTCTTAAAGGAATAGCACTTTGCAATACATCATCATAAATATTGACATGAGTTATTTGTAAATGGTTATTAAAATTAGGTTCCTAATCCCACTCTGAAGCCTCTAAATCAATGCCAACATTTTCAAAATGGCAAGTATCCAGCCAGTACCCCTGAAATATATGGTGACTTTGGTGGCCAGCACTTTTGAATGTCAAGCTATTAACTTATGTGGCTATCTTTCAGCATCTAATTTTGCTTCACCTATATTTCAAAGATGTCTTAGAAAGCTAGAGAAGGAAGAATTTAAAATTCTGGCAATAATACAGCTGTTGCTATCAGTGGGGAGTTGATTTAGTAATAAAGCTGTTGTGAAACAGACCATAGGAAGATGTTTAAACCAGGAGAAAATAACTCCTAAGGACCCCTTTCTTTTTGGTAAATTATGTACAGTGCTGCCTGTATTCCAGTTCCTGTAGCATGCTTCCTACCATCTGTTTTCCATTTTTCTTTAATTTTCATTCATGTCCTTTGGCCTATTCCCTGTGTTCAGAAGAAAACAGTAATTAAAACTGACATTATCTCTGTGCCTTTTCCAGACTACATAAGTTGGAGATTTTTTTTTTTCCATGTCCTTATACTCTAGCTCCTATCTTTCACTACAAGATCAACCCCACTGTTATTTTTTAAGGATCAGCACACTGTGACTGATTACAGACTCTCATCAACCTCAGTAGAGTAAAGAAGTTTTATAAATCTGCTTTGTCTACAAACTTATATACAGTGATTCAATAATATTAATGCTTTTGCCCACAGGCTAGCTTGAGAATAAAGCAATATTGAGCTATGTTATTTGATCACAGTAGTCATAGCATCCAAAAGGGCACAAGTGCATAGGGTGCTTGAAACAACAAAAAGCAGAAATTGCCTGCTCTGTTGCCACAGGAGCTTTCTGCAAGGACAGAGAAGGAGAGAGACATGCATGTTCCCTTCTCATTCCAAATATTCTGCAGAAAGTTTGATTCTTCAATTCAGAGTCATTCACACGCTAATAAAAGTAAATAATGCTTTCAGCTTAAATCTTACTTTGCCTTGAAATTGAAAATCTGCATGACCTTATATTTCTTGATTTTCACTTTTTAGTCTTCAAAGTGCCTAATCACAAGGTTTGTGATATAACCCAATCATCACTGGTATTATAGTTAAGAACAGCAAGTTATTGTCTCTCTCTTTCGCAAAACAAAGTTTGACTTTCAGTTAGTCTCATGTTAAGCCATATTTCATAACAATGGTGTCAAAACACTAAAATATAGCCTTTCCTTTACACTGGAGTTGTGTTATATGACCACAGTCATGTGTTTTGTGGCTGCCTTTCTGGGAGTCATATATTTTAAATTTGAGAGATATATAAATCACTTATTGGGAAGGGGAAACTGTATCATTAAAGCCACATATATAAACTCTTAGAAAGATTTTCTCAATAAATACTGTCTTACAATAGCTCCAGATAGTATGTAGATGCAGTACACAAAATACATAAAATTTATTTGCAGTATATCAGTTGACCGAAAATATCTAGAGGATGCCTTCATACCAGTGTCAGTAGGAGATAAGTAGAAATTCAGAAGCCATATATTAGATTCTCAAATATATATCAAAGAATGACTTGCCTTCAAATTCAAACACTTCTGTGTGTCAAAATAAAATAGTTCAGAACCCACAAATCATCACAGAAATAATCTGACTCCTTAGCAATCTCTAAAACTTCACAAAAAGCCAGCACTACAAGAAGAGACAACTTCCACCATCATTCAATCCCAACAAAACAAGCAACAGGTACAACTAGCACAAGACCAGGCAGAGTTGAGCAGGGGGAAGTTCTTCTTTCCCTCACAGCCAATGCAGTGAATTACTCCATTCCACACTTCCACTTCCTATATCTTAATTTTCCTCCCCTAGCCCCTTATGATCTTCTCTCTGCTCATTCTTCATTTTTCATTCACCATCTAATTTTTGTTTCACCGTTTTGTTTTCTCAATTCATATTCCTAAGGTGCTGCCTTACTGTGGTAATGATCACACTGAAATGAGGATACCACCACACAGTTGGTCAGTGGTGAGCTGCAGATGAGGAACTTATGCTCTGGGCACTTCCATACTTCTACAGACATTTTGTTCTGAGCTGGAAAGATCCATCCATTCCTCCATTGCAATGGATTTGTTCCTTCCCCTCATTCCCACTTTGCTTTACCAACATGAACTTTGGGTACATTCAACATCTATTTAAAAAAAGAAAATTCTCTGAGCAGTGTCTAATAGGTCAAACAAATCAATCTCCATGCTATTGGTTTATCCCTCTGCACTGATTTCAGACAGATGTATATAAAATCAGTGCAGTTAAAAACGTAGAGTTTCACTGTACTTCAGCACAATACAGTTTAATAGTTGTTGACAGAAACGGATAGATAGCTAAGTTGATAACATAGCCCTGACAACCAGCACTGGCTTTGGGACTACTGGTTACCCAGAGAGATTATGAATTCTCTTTCCCTGGAGATATTCAAAAGCCATCTGGACATAATCCTGGCTAATGTGCTTTCCCTGCCTGAGCAGGGAAGTTACACCAGATAACCTTTAGAGGTTCCTTCCTACCTCAGACATTCCGTGATTCTGTGCGTGGAATCTTCCAGCATCTGTTGAAGGTGTTGCCTTCACGGGAAATCCTAACATACTCAAAGCTATGCATACAGGTGAGTATTTCCTGAGTCAAAAGTACAGTTATTAAAAACAATGTGAGCAAATATTCTTCAAAAATCAAGTAAAATTAATGCAAATGTATTATGGTCATTTTTAATGCAACAGTAAGGATATTATTTTGTAGTCTCCTATGCTGCAGCTGATCTTTGGATTTAATGTCCCTTCATCATTTGCTATTTTTGAAAATTGTTAAGAAAATCTGTCAATATAAATCATAATATATATATATGTGAAGCTTTGTCAAGTTTCTGGATAATGAATCTTCAGTGCAGGATATGATTTTTGACTACAGAAAAAAAGTGCTTCTTTCATTGGATTTTCTTTGGTATGACTTACAAAATGTTTTTTAAAAGCCTACAGAGAAACATGGAACTACTGGAACAGATTTCTTTATTTCCACATCTCTCCAGTTCCCCAATTTATATCCTCTGCATATTTCATATTTCCTCCCCTTGCTCAAGGATACAGTGAACTGACGCCTCTGCTCTAATTAAAGCAGTGTGAATTTCTTTCAAACATGAGTGCTACACAGAATGAGGGTGTATTTAGCTTCTTAGAAACACAACTTGTTTCTGCAATATTCATGGCATCCAGATCAATAAATCAGTTAAATCCTATGGGACTAAAACTTCCCTAGGTACAGAGGTCAAACTACAGTGGAACTAGGAAATATCAATTTCTCACAGATGTGCAATTAGAACATCTGTTAGTGTCCTCTGTGCCTATTAAGATGTTTATCCTGTTAATTGTAGTCAAAAGATAACTGTTGCATTTTTGGTTTCTTTCTAACATGAGGAACTTGCATCCTATATTCAGCTTAAACAGGGCAATTAGTCACTGCCATATTTTTAACGAAGGGTATCAAGTCTGGCAAAATTTTGGATCTCAGGTGTGAGTTTGCTACATTTTCTGCCCTGAACTCCGTAAAGAAGAGACATCAGTTTGCCAAATCATCTTCTTTTACATGTATAAATCCAATGAGTTTCTGCTTTGTAGCTATAATCAGAAGCAGATAGGTTTTTACATGGCTATTGATCTCAGGTGAGCCAACTAACCCAATGTCTCTTAGACTCCAATCTTGCAAATATGTGACATGCGTGTTTAGCTTCGAGTTAGTGAGTAGCATGCACCCTACCAGTGCATGTATCATACAAAATGAATGAAAAGTGTTGTTAAGAAAATTCTGTCCACAGTGGTAGATGCCTGGTAAGTGGAACCAAGGCCTCTGAGTCGATTTCATGCAGAACAAATACTTAAAGGACAGAGGTATTACAAGACGAAGAAAGGAACACCAGACTGAGTCCAGAGTCATCTTCAAACTGCTGTTTACTTATGACAGAAATTTGGCATGCTATTTAAGTTCCCTTTATTTCAATTCTTCTGTCCATCTCTGCAAAATCAATTAAGATCCAGAGATGAGTACTGTTTTGTCTAAGTGCTAAACTCACTATTATTGCTCCTCTTTGGGGGGGGAAAGAGGGGGAAGGCTCCCTTACTAAAGAGAATTAGGATGCCAATTGGCACTGATTAAAGCTAAATACATGCAAACAGCAAATCCATGTGCTGTTGTTGACAAATAACTGTAGCCTCTTAAAAGGATGCATGGTCTAACTGGCTTTGAACCAAAAACCATAATTTTCATTGGCACTCTTGCATTAAGAAAAGTGACATGTTGGCCTGAAGTATCCAAGGCAGGAATAGTTGAAAGCATGCTGAAATGGGCACCATCACCCATTTCAGAAGATACCAGAGTGAAACATTGGCTCATGACAATGAAAGTTTCTATGAAGCATCTTCTTCACTTACCCTAAGTAAGTATTACTTTTCAGCCAATTAATTCTCAAATGCATAATCATTAGAAATGTCAGTAAAATAATAACTGAAGGGTGCTTCCAGTTAAATTTGTTAATAACCACATCCTCTGCTAATAAACACCTAGGCCTTTGGCCTCAAGTTTATTTAGCCCAGGATACGGATATTATTACCTCATTAAGAAGAAACACCCTCAAGATATTATTTAAGTATGTCCAAAAGGAAAAACAGCTGAATCAATGGGATGTTTTGGCCAGCTATTTAAAATTCACTAGGCAAATTTTAAAACATTCTGCAGCAACCAAGGCAATTTCAGAGGTAAATAAAAAAAAATTAGATTTACATTACACAAATAATTATTTCTTACATTATAGCATTCAGTTGCCTTTGTGTTTACAGGAACAAGCTGAAGCCAGGAAGAGGAAAGATCTTCATTACATTTCCTGGGCACTGAGAATTTATAAGTAGGCTGATAACTATTGGCTTTTCCATTGTCATGCCTTTTCTGCTATGCTAGAAAATGTGGGAGATACTGAGCTTTGCTTTGCCCCTTCAGAAAAGGCTGTTTTTAAATGAAATGTGATGAAACTGCTCTATAGCACCATCACTTCAAGTCACATGCTCAAACCTCAGCACACAGTTAAGTTTTTGTAGATCCAAATTTGGGATTTTAAGCATTATAACGTCCTTTCAAATAGAAAACAAAAAAATACTGTATATCTTCAAATAGCACAGCACCATTTTATACGCTTCTGCAGATAGGCATACAGTTTTGAAAAGCATATTTCTTTACATATTTTTCCTTTTTTAAAATTTTTCTTCCCTATGAAACAAGATTAGTTCATAAAGAATTGCATATGCAGTATATATCAATTAAGATCAATTCAAGACAATTACTTAAATTTAACATAGATGTATGTTCAAAAATATATCTGTAAATCCCTTAATAATGAAAACTGAGAGAGGCCTATTTCACTGCCTGCTGCTCTTGCTTAAGTCAGTGAAACACAATATGGAAAGTCAAACTCACTGTCCCCGACAACATCCTCAGTGGCAAACAGGTAAAGCACAGCCTAGACAAATGGGCACAGCTAGGTGGATGGAAACCTGGCTGAGCTGCTGGGCTTAAAGAGATGCAGTCAGCAGTAGAATATCCAGACAAAGAACAGTCACCAGCAAACATAAGATGACAAACTAATTTTGTACTAATTTACAACTATTAAGTCTCAGGGTAATTCTGCACAATATTTGACTCATCCAAAAGATTATTCATTAGAATCAAAGACACCACACAGGACTCCTGACAATCATTCTACTTCTTATATGGCAGGGATATACAGTGACTCCACAACGGCTTCACTCAGTGAGCAATAATAAGAGCCTAAAGTAAAACATCAATAGTGGCATTCATACAATTATTCATACACTGACTGCCCCTCCATTTTTACCTCAGCTCACTCATAGCTCCCCAACCCAGTTACTCATCCCACTTCCTCATCAAGTATTTGGGAAACAGTTAAATAACAAAATGGCAAGGATTCCTTTATGTCATAAAATTGACAGAATAACGGAAACTTTGCCCTATTAAAAAAAAAAAAAAAGGCAATTATTTTTACAACAGATAAGATTTGGATGATGCCAATAGCTCCAAATTTTTCTTTTTTTTTTAAACATACTTTGTTTATGCTCAAGTATCCAACATGAATTAAATATACAGCTGTCGTCTCGCTGTTAAAGACTGGCACATCATTAAAGATGGATTTCCTTGTAATCACAGAAGGTCTCAAGATATATAAAGCATGAAAACAGACCCTTCAGTAGAACTCATTCATCAGCAGACTCACACAGTATGCCTTTCTGATTTTAGATATAAGACTGAAAACATTTCACAAATGCTGAGATTTTGTTTTCCCTTTTCCTGTTTTTCTAATCAAGACTCTAGCACAAACTACCAAAAATCTCAGTAGAAGTCTATTATTTTATTTTTAACTCCTTTCTCTTTGTTGGGCTTTCTGCAAGCTTTTTAAGGTTTTTTTGTTTGTTTGTGTTTTTAATGCACGTGTCAGTGGAAAGATGAATGGACTTAAATATAAGCTTTTGAGTTTTGGATCTCATAATGTTAACAATCTGAAAATCAGAAAATGAAGTTTGACTTACAATTTTTTTTTTTTTTTTTTTTGCCACACTGACATATAAAAATACAACATTAGAAAAGAGGTAAGACTCGAGGACATCTGTTGTGGATTTTGGAGAATGCAGCTGTGTTGGAGACAAGACTGACCAGTATGTGGAAGCTGCAAAGGGCAGCTAGGGAAAAGTCAGAAAATAGAGTCCATTAATTTTAAACACCCAAGGGACCTCAGGAAGGGACTGGTCTCTGTGTCTGTGCAACCTAAGAAAGGACTAAGAGCTGATGACTGTCCCGGCACACAAAAAGCCTCACTAAACTGGCCATTAAGAAGGTGGGGAATGACTGAGGATTTTCAGAGCCAGCCACAAAGAGCTGGTTTTGCAAAAGCAGTGGTTTCTCTTCTAGGAGAGAAACTGACAACACTCTGACCTCTAAGCTCTTCCTGACTTACTCATCAGTGTTTACGGCATTAGAGACTTGACAGCAGCTTTCGTAGACCACATCACCCTCTTACTAAATATTTTTCTTCAGACCTTCACAGCAAGGTGTTGTAAACAGTGATCCTGACATCCACAGTTAGAATATGAGCACAGGCAAGAAATATTTGGGAAAAGCCACTTTAGAAGAGGGGCTCTTCACAAATGGAAGTGGTGAACTGAGAACGGTGAACAGAGTAAAAAAATGTCATTTTGAGAGAAGTAGAGAAACGTGGTTTGGAAAATGTCAGTTCCCATCAAAATAGGATTTTTTTGTTTGCTTCGTTGTGTTGTTGTTGTTTTTTTTTTTTTTGCCACAGTACCTTCCTTGTTAGCACCTGCCCTTCTTTCTCTGCCACCCTCAAAAAAGGACAATATTTTCAATTTGATTTCAATGCCTTAATTGTGTAGTTAATATAAATACAGTAATTAAAAAAAAAAAAAAAAACTGATTTATTATTGAAAATGCAAGGTTGAGGGTGAATTAATCACACCATTAGCTTTCCTAATGAAAATGCTGAAACAAATTACTATTTATATTAAAAAGGAGACCTTTTTTAGTGAGAAAGTCTTGTAGGAGTACATCCATATCATATCATCTGTTACGAAATGATGCCAATGCTGTTATGAGATATTCATTCTTTTTAGTAGGATTAATATGAACTTAGCAGTCAGTTACCATTTTAAAAAGGCAATGTATTATTTTGTAAGGCCATGACTTTATTTTTAGCTCTTTGTAATGTTCGTTTAGAGAGTACAATGACAGTACCCAATGTGAATTTTATATGGATGTCAGCACAGTCTCTCAAGGTGAAATTACCCCTAAAAAGTGTCCAAGACCATGTCAGGCAAGATCACCTGCTTGTGAAAGCTGTTTTCTAGGATATCTTAACACATCTTTTCTCTCCTACAGAGACAAGACTACCACAAGGGATATGCAGCACCGTGGATGACAATTGTTCTGGTTATTGCACTAGGTTGCTAAATTATTTAAAACTTGACAACTGTCCTGAAGATACTGCGGCATTTCTGCAGATGTTTCAGTGTGAAACAATGCAGGGGATCTGCCTGCCTGTACACTGGCATGCAGGATGATGTACACATATCAGTAACAGCTCAGAAATCACCATTTTGATTATGTGAAGTACTTTTTGCCTTCATTTTCAATTTCTAAACTTGTTATGATTCAAGAGAGTGAAGTTGGGCAACACAAAGGGAAACCAAAACATCTCTCTTCATTGACTGGCAGCCTTCTGCCAGAGGATGTTGTTAGAATTGCAGCGTAACTTTGATGCAATTGCTCTGAGTTATCACATATTTTACATATGTACATATCCAAAAAAGACAGAAAGAGGCATTACCTTAGGCTCTCAACAGGACAAGAGGTAATGGCCTTAAATTGTACGGGGTGGGGGAGAGGGAACAGGTCAGATTGGATATTAGGAAAAATTTCTTCTCAGAAAGGGTAGTGATGCACTTGAAGAGGATGCCCAGGGAGGTGATAGAGTCACTGCTCCAGGAGATGCTCAAGAAACATGGAGGTGTGGCACTGAGAGACACAGTTTAGTGGGCAATATTGGTGGCAGGTGGATGGTTGGACTAGATGATCTCAGAGATCTTTTCCAACCTTAACAATTCTGTGATTCTTAAAATTATACAATTCATTGTTAATTTGGGTATTTGCTCCTCTGGAAGGAAAAGAGATTGGAAATGGAGCAAAAAAAAACCCTTCAAAACTAGAAGAGAAAACCAGCTGAGCACACTAAAACTCTGAACTTGGAATACATAAGGCAGATGTAAGTGATCCCCAGAGGGCAAACCTAATCGCTGGGATTCTCAAAATTCCCTGCTTGTCTACCACATCTTTCTCTTTAGGTCTTGCTTAGCTTCCTTTGCTTGAGCCAATCAAGAGGTTGGCAAAATACAGATCATTCTGTAAGAGCCCCTTGTGAGGCCCCGTATGGAGTACTGTGTCCAGTTCTGGGGCCCCCAGCACAACAAGGATGAGTTCAAAAGAGGGCTGCAAAGATGATCAGAGGGCTAGAGTTGAGGGATTTTGGCTTGTTTAGCTTGGAGAAGAAAATGTACAGAGAAGATCTCATCACGGATTTCCAATACTTAAAGGGAGTTTACAAGCATTTGGGAGACAGACTTTTACAGTCAGAAGATAGGACAATGAGGAATGGCTTTAATCTAAAAGAAGGGAGATTGAGGTTAGATATTAGGAAGACATTTTTTACTCAGAGGGCAGTGAGGCACTGACACAGACTGCCTGAAGTGGTTGTGGATGTCCCATGCCTGCAGACATTCAAGGCCAGGTTGGATAGGGCCCTGGGCAACCTGTTCTGGTGGGCAGCAACCTGCCAAAAGCAAAGGGTTTGACCAAGATGATCTTTAAGGTCCCTTCCAACCTAAGCCATCCTGCGGATAGAAAGAGCCACATCCTGTCCCTCCCTCTATACTTTTATCATGCTGAGACCTTCAGCTCCCAAAATGTGGTGCAAGTCACGGGAAGGGCTAGGGGAATCAAACTCTCTGAAATTAGAATTTCAGATAGTGAGCTGATGCTTTCTGCCTCAAAAAATGCAAAATAACCCAACAATGCTTCCCATTACTTTCCCCACATTCCCATGTTTTGAAGGCTCACAAAGAATGAGCTCTGTACTGCTGGCACCCCAGCAGGCTGAGCTTCCAGTTGGGCAGTGGGACAGGAGCCAAGAGTGCAGAGCATCTCAGGGCACTGCTACCTGCGCTCCTTCCTGCTGAGCCTCTGCCAGCAGCCTCCGCCAACACAGCAGAGCCATGGAGGAACTGAACGGCATGTTTGTAAGCTAAACAGGAAGGGGAGCATGCCAGACACTTACATCACCTGACAGATGTGCTTCTCAAGCATGCAAGTTTATTTAAGGCTTTTTCATGGTGTGTGCTGACCCAAAATCAATAAATAAATGAATAAATAAATAAAAGGGGGAGGGACGGGGGGGAGAAAGGAAGGAAGGAAAGAAAGAGAGAGAATTGGTGTCATGCTCAACATGTTTTGCACCCTGTAAAAGGGAATTAAGTGACTGAAGCTTCCCGCCTCCCTCTTCTTTATGTCTGGAAGTGAGCCCTTCTGAAACACTATAGCTACTGGCTGCACAGCCACACATAATAACATGGTAGCAACACATAAACCTGTCAGTCTTGGATGGAAATAGATGGTTAGGCTGAGGGGGTAAACAGACTAAATCAATTTGAACATGCATGTTAAGGACTGTGAAAGGGCAGAGTTTAGTGCTGCTAGGCTGGAAAACATTTGTCTCGTTGTATTTCCCTGCCATTCAGCGGCATCCACCCACAGGCCTCTCGCTTGGCTCCAGTCAGGCTCCACGGCTGATTAATGGCAGCTGGAGGTGTCCAGTAATTTCCTCACCTTATAATAAACTACAACCCAAAACAGAGGTTCCCCTCAGGCCCACATTTAACATAGCTCTACTTACTACCAGGAGAAAGCCAATTATCATGTGTCTGCTCACGGCTTAAGTGAGCAGGTTTAAGTGGCTTTGAGAGGTTACTTAGCTGACTTTGGGCATATCATCTTTGTCTGCGGCAGAGTAAACAAGGCTCAGATAACATCTGCATCACTCTTACAAAGGAATTGTACAAAAAGAAGAAAGGGGGAAAAGGGAGGGGCATCCTCACAACTGGAATATAGCCTCCTTTAAAAAAAAACAGCAATATGATCTTAAAAACAGTGATTTTTTTCTCTAATTCAAATCCCAGGGTCACCAATGCACACAATTACAATCTCAGTGTCTGAGGCTTAAGCAATCAGTCTGGCTCACCACTTCCTACCCAAGGGTGCCCAATAAAGTGTTTTATAAGAAGAGACATCCTTAACAAGAACTTTTCCAGATTTTGTTAGCAATTAAAGCAGAGCCTTGTTACTGAAGGAGTGGCATAGCTTTGTGCCTCAGTATTGAGTACAAAGGCAGTATTGTTTACATGGGCATCATCCTGACTACACAGTATTACCTCTACATTTGTAATGATAACTATCTAATAATCAGTCATCAAATCATGAGATGAATGTCTTATTTTCTTTTTTTCTAGTGTTGCTTAGTTTTGTGACAACATATCTACTTGATATCTACATATCTACTGATCTTCTCAACTATCTACTTGACTAACGGGATGGAGGCCTGGCTGTCAACAATTGATAGCAGTATTTAGAGCACGAGATAATCTATTACTCTAATAAATAAGAAAAGCTTAACATAAGAAAATGCAGTTAAAACCACAGAACTATTCTGTGTGCACCCAGCAGTGCCACCAAAATGTGGAACAAGGCATCAGCCAGCATATGAAGAGTTTCTTTTACCAGCGGCTGATTGCAGTTTCTTTTCCCTAGGATACAATGGTGAAGCTGACGGAACTAATGAATGGAAATTAGGTATTCTGTACACAGAAGAGCTTGTAACTTCATGTGTGATACAGCACCATGTGCTGTATGCACATGTGTATAGCACCATATTTGACAGATTTCTATCTTTCATACATATAAGTGAAAGAATATCAAGGTAGATGTACAAAGAATACTGAAATAATATTTGATTTATACTGTCCGGCAAAAAGGTGAAATAAGTCTGAGTCTCCCACTGTTTCAGTACACAGGCTATAGCAAGCAAAGCAGATGCCAACATTCTTGCAGTAGTACTTCCTTTCTATAGGGACAGGATATACACTATGCCAAAAAAAGAATGGTGTTCCATATGGTTTGACAGGTCCTGTTAATACCTGCGGTTCTTAATCTCTGTCAAAATGTGAAAATGAAAAAAAAATGCGTCTGTTTATGTGCACAAGTGTGCTTTTCTGCAGGAACAAATCCAATTAGCATGTGGACACTGAGGAAAGATTGTCAGACACAGAGCACTGCTGTCAATGTCTGGTCACACAGGCAACTGCTGGCACTAGGGGATTAAAAGGTAACATAATGATTTCTTCAAAAGTATTACAACAGCTTGGGAGGAAACCCATTTTCCAGACATCTGTGCAAATGGATTTTCCATTCTCTTCAAAAGGTTTTTTCTGTCCCTCCTCTATCTTCCCTTCCTGAGGCACAGATCATCAGAAAAAAATTTAAAACAATTCGGGATGTTGCTTTTATGCTACCCCATATGTAAAAGGCATTTCTGCCACAGATGTCACTACATGCAACTTCACAATGTGTTAGAAATTCAGTAAGTCAAAACAGGGAAGAAATGCATATACAAAAGGCAATACTTCAGGAATTGGTGTTCTCAGTTGTGTTAGAGAAGCCATTTCATGGGAGGTACTGCTTCTAACTACTAAGTTACAGGCAAGGACAACTTCAAGCAATGCTTTCTAAAGGCAGGGAAGAAGGGAAGCTTGTTTTATCAAAAAGCAAAACTGTTCATGTTTTTTTTCACTGATGTTCTAAATGCTGAGGCTTGAGAACAGAGCTTATATCTCTTCTCAAAGAGGGCTTCCTACATAAAATCTCACATTACTTTTGCAATCTCAAAAGTCTACATATGTGGCAGGTCAAGCCTACACATTAGCTATTACAGGACCACACTGGAAATTACACTTTCCATAACCACATAATTCTGTTTAAAATTACGAATGTCTTAAATTCAAGGCCATATCAACTCTTCCAAATACACACACAGTACATAGCTTATTTTCTAGGCGTATTATAATCTGACTGATGAAGCGTCTTTCTCCCATATTGGACAGCAGAAGGTAGGTATAGAAGCAGGTATAACAGATTCCCAAATATTGTCTCAGAAGCATAGAATTTTGCAAGCATTTGGCTCAAGAATAAGCAACCATGACAATTTAACATCACACAGTTAAGCAGCTTCCTAATACAAACTGCAATAGACCCACCATGAGAAGTTGCAGAAAGGTCTCATCTCTAACTAGCAAATAAGCAGTATAATTAGCATGAATCATGTAAGAATTGAATCTGATGAGTATTCTGTCATCATCAATATAGACTATATTAGCTATTAGCACTTACTGTATTAGGGTTTGTATTAAAGAGAAATATTTTTTCTTTGGCTATTAATAATACATTTTACATACGGCACAAAACAAATGCTTTGCTTTCTCTGCATGGAGAATAAGTTCTGTACTTTTCTTTCAGTATTATGCCAAATAAAAAACAATCTGTTCTCTACTAGGCATACCAGAAGCAAGCTCAGAGTGCACAATGCTGCCCGCGAGAAGGATATTTGATGCTTTGCAGAAGTAAGCTTTCCCATGCCTTTTCTGTGTTCCCTGTCCCCATTGCTCAGTCAGCCAATGCACTCTAGGTAATCATAGAATCAATCACAGAATCATCTAGGTTGGAAAGACCATTAAAATCACATAGTTCAGCCATCTACCTATGCCTGTGACTGCTCTAGACCAAGTCACTCATCATGACATCTACCCTTTTCTTAAACACTTCCAGAGATGGTGACTCCAAGTAAGCTGCTGTGCTGCACATCGCATACCAATCTATAAAGGGTCAGTCAATGAGGCAAGAATTTCTTGGCAATTGGCAGCCTTCTGGCCTGCCTTTTTCCTTGGACCAAGAATAGACTCTCCATTCCTCAGAAGAAACAACCAGGGGAAAAACTGAGAAGATGCCTTAGTTTTCCACTGGAAGGAAACCATACATAAGCCTATTTCTACTACAGAAGGAGGTGAGACCTCAATCCTCTAGTGTAGGTCATAGGAGTTCAGGGCATGTAGTCTTAGATACTACACTGCCATATCTACAGCCAAGCTGTAAAAGCTGTAAAAGAAGAGAGAAGGGAATTTTTAAAATGTTAATCACTTGACCTGTTTTCAACATTTACTTTATCACCAACTACCCTATGGAGTCAGCCTGTCCTATAGCAGAAGTTCCCATATTTCTCTGTTGTCTCTGAAAGCAGCTGAGTATAATAGGTTCAAAGATTTAGAGATGTACACATGGTCATATTACTTCTTTTCCTTTTCAGCTAAACACATGGCCAACCAGGCCACTCCTCTCCTGGATTCCTACTTCACCATGCCATATCTTTTTTGGCCATGACTGTACATTGCTTATGAAAAACAGTTATCTTAATCCCAGTTAATGTTTCTATTTCAACTTTGTGATAGTTGCACTTGTTCTGCTCTTAAGACTCTTTGATTAATCTCCTTTCCCGAGTGAGATGTCTGTATGTATGTCAGAGCACGTTTGGTCCTCTTCATTCAGGAATTTTGTTGGGAAACACAGAATTTCTTCCTCCTGTCAATTTGTAGTAGCTATTATTATGGATTTGCATTTTTTTTTTTTTTACAACACATACTGATGAGATCTTTGAGGTGAGCTTTGCGGTCAATATTAGTCAATCTATTTAAAAGAAGAAAAGCGATAGAGAAAATGAGCTTTATAGAGGTTATGGAACATTTCACCAGTCTGCAGTGTGATAGAGAGAGCACCAAGTACAGCAGAGCTTATGTGCTGGGCCAAAGTGACTGGTGAATCTGAGATAATAGCAGCAATATTTCTTATTATCAGTGATATTCAGAAAAAAAATTAGAAAGGTTCTGATTTTATTGTATAGATAGTTGTATTTCAGTGAACACTTGGAACACCTTGGAGGAAAGATGTACGCTGTTGCAGAGAAAAATGAGCCATTTGATTCTTTTTCTTTCAAGACATATACCAGTAAAAGTATCCAGAAAAAAAAAGAAAAAGAAAAAAAAAAGAAAAAAAAAAACCTCATGTTACTGAAGAAAAATGTTACTAAAAAAAGGAAAAGACTAAAAGCAACTTTTACTCACAAAGTTTCCAGTGATTTTTTTTTACTGCCAGTATTATTTATATGGCTAAAATGCTCGCAAATGTAAAACTCAGCACTAGAAGTTCTGACCTGTTAATCTTGCAGACACTGAGACAGCTCTGTAACAGTTAATCTCCACATAAAATTCAAGTCTGATTTACTTTCCTCTCCAACTTCACCTTTTCCTGATTTCATAAAATATTGTGTACTTACAGCATTAGCGTCAGATCAGTACAGGACTGTGCTTAGCACAAAACGCAGAGTTAATGACCGCCATCCATATTTATTAGGAGGGGCAAGAACATCCAGTGATTTTCTAGACAACAAGGAGCTGTCTTACATCACTCATCAGTGCACAAGTGAAGCCAAAGTTGAGCATAATCACACAGACTATGCAAGTTCTCTCTATAAACAAGAAAAAGTTTATGGGTAGAGTTATATTTTCTCTTATGCTATGCTATGTTAGGAAAAAAAAAATCTTTCAGGCACAAAAGTCCTTTTTAAGATCTTGTGAGGTTTTTTTCCCCCCCAAATAAGTCTCTTCTACTAATAAAATCTGCTTCCCCCTTCTAATCTTTCCTCTCTGGTATCCTCTAAACATCCTAGCTGTAACAACGCTACAGTTTTCTATGTATCTCCTGGCTCCCCCCTCTCTATCAAATGAAATACGAGCTGCATGTCTCACAAAAACTGGTTGTAAAGCTACCCCTGCATCTACATTCAAATCCCCTCTGAACCAACCATGAGGGACTGCTAAAAACATAAGCTGCTGATGTGCTGTGACAGCTGGTCTGCCTCTCCCTGTACTTCTGCTGCTGCTTACAAAAGGCCTGCAGAAACCGGTTTTTCATTATTCGTTTTACTGGTTTCGCATCTAGTCCAACAGGCCTCTGGTTCATGACCCAGGTTCCTAAGCGATACCATTAAACAAATAATACTAATAAAGGTAGTCTGGATGGTGCCTGGGCAATCTCTGCACAGACTGCACCTTGTGTTATTTGGATTTTTATTTTTCTAAGGACAAAATTTTTCAGTTTGAAATAAAGACTTCCCTCTGCATCATAAAACTGGATTTTTTGCAAAAGAAGGTGTTTGTGTAATCGCAAATACAATGACATGAAAATGCAGTTAATTTATATTTTGGGCACATAATTAACCTCACTTCTAACACACTTCTTTCTTCTTCAGAATACACACAGACACCAACAAACAAAACTTATCCTCACTCCACTTACAGCAGAAAAGTATATGCATCGTTCCAGAGATTTCCCCCCGCAACAGAGCCATTTACTTCAGCCTTGACCTAATGTCCACCAGTGTCAATCAGAATTTTCTATCAGCTTTTATACACATGAAATTCTCTGACAATTTTAATGAAATTATTGGGGAAGAGATTTTCAGGCTTAGAAAGACTCCTTAGTAAAGAGAGTTGGGAAAAGCTAACATCTTGGCACTAAGTTGAACCTGCCTCAAAGATGGATGCAAGCCTACATTCGTTAATTTTATGTACTGAGGCTCTGGCTTACAAGCCTGCCTTTGAACCCAGGAACCTTGCAAAGCTGGGCTGCACAGTTAAGGGGCTGAGCTCTTTACTGACCTCCCTAGCTCCTTCAAATATCTCCCAAAGCCATAATACTACTCCTTCTGTGCCAAGATTACGTGTTCCCATACTAGGGAAGGGGTGAACAAAGTCCAAAAGAAAAGGGAAAGCTGGTCTCCTGTCAGAGCCTCGGCTTATCTCAGCAGCCCCCTATTTTTAACTCGATTGCAAACGATATCTGTGATCAAAGGGCCAGAACCCCTGGAGGAGCTTAGGCGAACAGCGTGGTGGCCGCAATTCTTCCTGATGATTTGTAAGCAGGAAAGGACTTTTGACATGAAAGACAGCTTAAACAGCACAAGAATAGTAATAAACCAGCTGTAAAATGCTTAACATTGCCCTTGAACTAATGCAAATTGTTCCAAACAATTTTATTTTCTTTTTCTTTCTTCTCTTTTTTCTTTTTTGCTTTTCTTTTTTTTTCTTTCCTCTTTGCAGTCCCTGGGTGCCCTGCTGGGACATTTAAACAGTCACATGCTCACCATACAAAAGCCTATATAAGTGGGGAAATACAGTGTACTAATGTGTTTAGAATAAGGGAACCAAACAAGGGCTACAATTCAGATCTGCTGCCTTCCTTTCTTTTGTTCAAGGAAGTGTTCATTAATGACTAGCTTGTTTTGGATACTGACTGAGCTTCCAGACAGAAATGTTGAAGGGTAATTTATTAGCTTAAAATATTCCATTAAGCAATTGAGGAGATAGTTAGCAAAGTAAGCAAAAACAGAATATCCTGAAAGTAAATTAGTATGGTCACTGAATATTCTAGGTGCTTAGAAAACAGGAGTATTTACACTCAGAACTTCAGCAACAGTAAAGAAAGGTAATAATATATGTTTATAGAAATCATGTCTCAAGGGAGTGCTCTCTACTATAATAGCTACCTACAAAAACTACTGCAAGAGTCTTACAGAATCCTTTAAATTCACCTTTAAAAGCATTTCTTTTTTCTCCTACAGTAGATGTTTTGTTTCAAGTAATAACACATATCCTTATCACTAGCAATTAGTTACAAGCCTTTTAAAAACATCCGATACGGAATAAAATATTTATCTTGGTAGCAGTTAGGAACAGGAAGGACCAATGAGATCATTGCTTCAATTTCCCAAAACTGTTGAGTACTGTGACAGCAGATGTATCAGCTTTTACATCAGTAATTAGAAGTTGTTTGGTGTGCATGTGTGTGTTTAATAAATTAAAATTCTCTGGTACATCTGTTCTCTTGTATTTCTTTCTGATAAAGCTTGTTGCCTTAGAATACCTTTATCTTTTTTCAAAATCATTTTCATTCCTCATCATTATTACTCATGTCACTGTGACAAATATTCATATTAAGAAATGAAAAAACATAATGAAAGAAATGGTATTTCAAAGAGCACTTAAATACAGACCTAACTCAGATGGAAGAAAGCAGTTTAACCAGACATTTGAACTCATACAAAGTTAATCTTCAATTTCTCTACTTTCTTATAAATTCAATTCACTTCAGAACAACATGGTAACACTACCATTTGAATTCAGCAAATGAGGAGTATCAAGAGAGCTGTGCATCCATGGTCATAAATACGAGAGGTTTGTGACCTGCCTACGACGCGACCTCGGGAATTCACATCCCAGTATATCAAACCATATTTCTTGTGATTTCATCTCCTCGGATTTCTCTTATGATGATAGGACATGCACTTTTACTAATTCTGTGCTAAGACCACTTTATGTCTTATTTACGACAATGCTATAACCAGTCCTTGTCTTATGCTAAGCACTTGGATCTTAGAGTTGTTTTAACTAGCATTCTTTGAGCTCCTGAATGCAACCACAAAGTAAAGTATTTAAAATGTTTCTGACTCTCGAATATGATGTCAAAGAAATATAGTTGATTAACATTTTAAATTAAGACTTGGAGTCAATTTGCTTTAATTGTAATCATCTTCCACTCAGTAAAATTATTCTATTGTTCAATTTAATGTAAAATTTCAGTGACTTAAAGAAAACTTCAAGCATTTTCCTGACTTCTGTTCTTACTTGTTTCATTTGAATTGGTTTGTTTGTTTTGTTTTGTTTTTAGTTTGGATACATTATGAAAAAACTATTAAATTTGCAAAATTTTTCAGCACGATTCCCAACTACCAGAGAAAGTAACTGCCCAGCTTTGTTTCTGGTTTTCTTAAGACTAATTTTTTCAAGTGTTAGGGGTTAATAACACTTATTTCATCCATTGCTGGGATCTAATAAAAGCAGTGGGGCATAACATTCTGTAAAACCCGGCAATAGAGGAAATAACACTAATGTTAACCTCTAACATAAATGTAGTGGTAATTACTCTTGTCTACTTTTAAAATGAATGTCTTTTGTAGTCCCTCAAGTGGCATGGCAAAAAATCCCTCTTTGTGTTCTAGGCAGCTACCAATTTCCCAGATTAAGAGCAATCTATGTTACCCATTCCTGCTTCTCACATACCTTTTTAAGCCATACTTCACAGTAATAGACAAAGATGTCACACAAAGAGTAAGCACACTAATACAGACATAAAAGGAACAAACAGTGATAGCTACCTTAAATGTACATATCTAAGATGCAGAGGCAGCTTCCTGCCAAAACATTTTCCCTACTTTTCCTCTGTCTGAGATTTAAAGAAAAATATATTCCAAACTGATTCATAGTGAAATAACAGAGAAGATATCTGCTCATGCCTGCTTAGATATATGGAGTTTTTATTAATTAAATATAAATGCAATTTTATTTTTAAATAAACTTTTTAAAACTCTCTTGTATGACCGTTGGAATAATCCAAGAAATGTGTGCAAATACTCTTTGTCACTTAATAGTCTCCACTGATATGAAGACACAGCCCAGTCTCTGTGTGTTGATACCATATGTCAAAAATAGAATTTCACTTATATTCACAAATATATTCTCGGGATTTACCTCAATTTCCAAAGCTCTTCATGCTTGATAGAAAAGGCCGTGACCTCTCCATAGACCTGTATGTAGAGGTCTAAGCCATTACACAATACTTTTTACCCTGTTTAGGAGCTCAGCACACTACTGTACCATAGTAGTACATGTGTACTGTACTACTACTACTACTAATGTACACAGGACTAAGCTAGAACAACATATTCAACTTCAAATATACTATCATTAATCCAATGCCAAACCTTCTTCTCTGGTTTTAAGAGCATAAGATACAGACACTACTATATTTTTTACAATAATATTATAGATTAATAGAATAATCTATAGATTTAATATTTTTTTATAATTATAATTTAACTATTAATAATAGCTCTGCAGCCCACACCAAGAACCTCACCAACAAAGCAGAATGTCACTGCACACTAAGATCCTGTTGTTGGTCTTAGTCTATATTCCGCTAAAGCAAAACAAACCAAACTTGATCAAATTAATAATATATACTGATTTAAAAAGTGAAATTTCCTCTCGCTCTGCTTAGACCTGTAAGCACAGAACTAGTCACACATTTCATTTTTTCCTAAGAAAAATGTAGACAAGAATATATCTCTAAGGTTTAGAAAACCTTACAAAGGAAAGAAAAATTTGATTTGCATTCTGTCCAACTTTGTTACAGATGCACAACATCACAGGGGGATGAAACTACAGGACAGAATACTGGAGAGAGGTTAATATAAATTTACATTGGCAGGGAGTGTTTTCAGGGTAACAGCAGTTATTTTGTTTCATTCTCACACTTGCCAAGGAGCACCCAAGGAATGAAACTCTTGGATACAACTAGATAAAGAAGTATCTAGTCTAATGAATATTCATCAAAATACATTTCAGATGAGTAAAGTACCTGTGGATGTGTGCACACACACATACATAAATGCCCATACAGACACCAGATAGAGATATATAGGCAGTTATACCAGAGATTTCCTCACAGCTCATTTTCAGAGCTGTGATTATATGAGGAAAGAATAGATCAGCTTGGTTGCAATGACAGTGTTGTAGCTTGCTGGGGCTCACCTAGAATTCTGGACCACTGTTCTAAAGAAATGCTCTTATCCCTCTCACAGGCTTTGAATCATTCAGTATGTATATATAAAAAAGTGAAATGCCACGTCAGCATATTGCAATTCATCAGAGTAATTACTGTACTTCGTTCAAAGTTTCTCTCACTGTGTGCTAGGACCATGAGATGCTCGAGAGTCCTGAAGAGTGCTGAAGGAAAAATACTTCCTAGAAACTAGCAGCCTGTTACGAACAAGGTATGAACAAGTAGAGCAGACAGAAAAAGTTTAGTGCAGGGTGATGGCGATTATAAGCATACTGGTAAGTAATATTTTCATTCAAGCAAATTAAATGAAAAGCATATAATGATGGGAGAAGAAAAAAACCTCTGCAGAAAAGTCAAAACATGGAATAGAAAACAAGGAGATTTTGATACATATACCTGACTTCTCTGAGTAAGCTTGAATATATAGCATAAAGTCAAAATAGAAAAACCTGCATATCTATCTAACCATCATGAGCTACCTGGTACAGACAGAGACTGGGACTGTTTCCTGTGCTGCCACACTAATACTCTTCAGACACATTACATTCACTAAATTCTTTTCTAATAAGGCAAGACAGGCCAGTTCTTTTCTCTTGACATTTATGAAGCCTGCAAAGTGGAAACAATCAGTACTTTGTCAACACTTGACATTTAGTCTGACCTTTTTTTTCATAATTATATTAGAAGGCTAGACTAGACCCCAGAATACTTGGAAACCAGCTGGATTTATAAACAGACAAGTATGCTTAGGTCCACTATACTTAACTGAACCAATTCAGAGTAAATTTAAACATCAGTAGAGATATTCACAAAAATTGCAGCACTGGAGAGCAGGGTTTTTTTAAACAAAATGGACCCAAGGTCTTTGCACAAAATATAGGTACAAACTATCCTCACAGACTGACCTTTCTATCTGACCTACAGCCTTAAAGGGAAGACAAAATCACTTAGGGTGGCTGATTATTATGTTACTCATTCATGTATTTTACTTATTTCATAACTTTGTTATATCCTGCAAAACATGCTCAAATGGAACTACGCCTAATAGCTTCACTATACCAGGAACTGATTACATCTGTTTGCAGAGGAACAACTTTTCGCATCTTCATTATTTTGTTATAAGGCATGTTTGAACACCCCAAGGCAGATATCAACCCTCTCTACCTAACAGATTTTCACTGCACTCCAAAAGCAGAACAGTAATTAGATTATCTCAGTCCTCTACAGCATTACTATTTACTTGGCCAAAACTATGACTGTGGAATCACGGTTTTCCAGCACTTACTTGTTGATTAGGAGAGGTTCTCCCCTGCCCTATTAAAAAAGCATAGCCTGAAATAAAGGAAGAGAAAGATGTCTTGGACTGGAAATACGGGTTTCTTCAAGCATAGGAAGAGCTATGACATGAAGAAGTATTTTATCAAAACAATCATTCTGATGCATGAGAAATAGTACTATTGCAGTCTGGAGGCTATGAAAGAAGGTATTCTGCTGTACCTGCTGTGAATAAGGCCCCTGCTTTAATTATGTCTGAAGTTTGGTGGCAAATATCCAATCCCCAAGTGAAGGAAAGAAAAAGAGCTGGTATTTTTTTCTATTCTTTTTTTCTTCTTTCTTTCTTTCTTTTTTTTTTTTTTCTTTTTTTTTTTTGCTGATTATTCTGAGTCTTTGACACTTCGACCTTTTGTTCTCTATGAATGTGCCCTGGGTATACCTATAGGCTCGGCTGAAACTGACTGAAAGCAGTTAAGTATGGCTTTCTACAGTGTTTTAAACACTTTCCACAATGCCCAGTGTCTACCTCAGTCCCTCCTTCTGCTCTATCATGAAAAGACAGACACCAGTCCTCTCCATTGGTGTGAGCTGGAATCTGATGAATATATTAAAAATGCAAAGAGTTTATTTCATGACTAGATTCTGTGAGACCTACAGCATACATCAAAGCAATGTGGGCCAGTGAGTGATCCAGAGACAAACATTGCCAGACAGCCATGATAATAATAAGGGCTTAGATACTAGTATGAAATTGTTGGCCTGTGCACAAACAAGACTGACTGGTTCCTCTAAGGAAGCCCACTGTTCAAATGGAATCTCCAGCCAGTTTTTGGGGACAGATAACACATAAATGACTTCAGAAAGCGTGACAGAGGAAAATTCAGGATAAAGTACTTCAGAACACATCCTTTCAGAAGCCTAATTACACTGAAAGTATTTGATCCTAAACGTCAATTGTTCATTATATATTTGATATATCACTCAATTACAACTGCCCAAACTGAAGCTGGAAGGAGATACTCTAGCAAACTCAAGCTAAAAGATTGAAAAGTAAGAGTGTAGGAAAGTTAATAATATTTTCACTACCGATGTCCGCCTTTTTCTTGCACAAAATATACAGAGAAGCTTGAGAAAGAGTTTCTAAACCAGCATCTGACTTGCATGCTGAGAATTAGGCCATAAAAATAACCCGCTAATACTGCCTTTGAAGCTGTGATAAGCAGTATTGATTTGGCAGGACTTCTCTTATATCTGTGTCAACGACAAAAAATGCACCATGTTTCATAACACATAAGCAGCAGAAGCACTAAGCATATGCATAAGACTTCTCAGGCCTATGAACTGACTCCTTTCCCTTTTCTATTCACACTCTTTCCAGTTGTATTTTCTCCCCTGGCTGTTACAATTTCCAGGTATTTCAGCCTCCCTTATGTCCGTCACATCCAGTGCATTCAAAGATGACATATGCTTCCTCCAAAATCACTTTCATTCACAATGTATTCAGAAAAGAATTGAACAGTTACAGCAATGTCACTGCTATTGATTCAGTGCAGTTTAGCTTTATTTTGTAAATAAACACCTAACTCCTAATCTGATAAGAGCTTCACAAATAAATACATACATCAGTATGTTAGGTTATGCACCAACACACTTCACAAACAACAGTTCAGTGGGAGAAATTCATTCTTTCCCAGCCGATGAACCACAGACACAGTAACTGACTTTCAAATGTAATCTAAATGACCCAATTTCTTTCTTGGTCAGATAAAAGTTATACTGTTGAAAGCCTTGTGGGAAAGCTGAGATGGAAGTTCACAAACAACTCTGGTAACTGGCCTGATCAGACACTCTTCTGTAGCAGAAAATAAAGAAGAAATTGCTAGGTTTATTCATAAGCATTGTGAAAAACAGCTTCATTATTCATTATAAATGACAAATTTGTAAGAGGCACCGAGTAATTTTTTTCTCAATAATAAATTAAAGATCAAGAACAAATTAAACTAAAAATAAATAAATAAATAAAGCTAGGAAAAAGACCTGACAAATGGTACTTAGTGTAGAGATCAAGATTTACATTAAATGGGTGGAAAGTATAAATACGATCCTGGATAGTTCTCTATGGAAAAATACTGAAATCACTGGGCAAGTAAGAATGACCCAGCCTCCAGCATGCAGCCTGTCCAAAGGAGGTTAGTGTTGTGCCCAGTCTGGTCAGAAAAGGGAGTTGAATCATTGTGTTAGCTTTCAATAACTATGATATTTGGTATTCAAAAATTGAGGAAAATAATTTTAAATAGTAAACAGTTTTAAATGAAGAACAGGCTATTTGAAATCAAATTGTTGGCATCTGATCTGTGGAAAAATGTCTCAGTGCTGGGTTTTCATCCACCCTGTAAATCTATCTTCATCTATCCTGCAATAAAACCATGTAATTCAACTGTCACTCATTTAGGAAGGTGATATGGATCTATTACCAGACTTCCTCCTCAGAGGCCACCACATATTGCCTTCTCTTCTGCTGTGGGTTTTTTCCTGGTGCATACCCTATGGGTAGATGAGCCAAGAGAACTGCTGTATTTCTTTAAACAAATTATAATTTAAAAAATAAAAAAATAAAAAAATCTGCAAAGGCAAGTAATGATGAGAAAAAAACCACAAGTTTTTCTACATCTGTTTTGTTTCACATGGTAACCATAGAGATAAAAATATCCATGGCCCTTGGTTCTGCTACTCATAACAAAGTGCTTCTGCCTTATACACTGAATGGTTTCATTTGATTTTTTTAAGAGACTGAAAATAAACATGATCTCTATGCACAGTTTCCTCTGTTTTCAAGAACTATGACCTTTGACTTCTGTAAATCTATTTAAAGCTAATGTCTAAAGTTGTGTTGTTCCAAGGATGTACAAAATACACCCAAGATTTCTCTAACAATAAATCTTTTTTCTGGGCTTTCCTTTGTCAATTCTATTTCTTTAACCAAAAGAGCTGTACATCCTCTGGAAACTATCCAATGAGTTCTTTATTTCTATTACAAACAAATACTCATTTGTATCTCATATTAACATTGAAAGCAGATAAAGACAAGATTTACTGTCACACATGTGCAGTGGCACTGCAAACAAGAGTTATTAGTACAAAAACTCAGTGCCATGATTGGCATTCATCTCTGAAAGCAACTCCATTAAAATAAACCAGATACGAAGTATGCGCTACTGCACATAGCACTTTTGAAAACTGGTTTTCTGCTCTCTAGAAATTATGGGAAATGCTACACTATTGGTACTATATTGCCACTTTAAGACTCAGTCTTTGAAAATATCTTCATCCTTTTATTGCACCCTTAGAAGCAATATCTTTGCCTTCACCAGCCTCCGTTTATAATTGACTTAAACTGTTTAAAAATAATTTCTCTTCAACAAGAACTATGACCATTGCAATAGTTTGGATACATCATCATATCATACAAGAAAAGGCTAAACCATAACCAAAGACAGTAACTTGATTAAACCATAAGTTGGATCAAAATTAAGACAGCAATAGATGAGAACATACACTGTACATAAAGCATGGAAAAAAAGTAGACAGAAATCCATAAAAATTGGAAGTTAGGCACAGTGCAGAAAACTGTTGAAGAAAGCTTAAAAATGAATAATGGCAGTGTTAAGGACAGCAAGTGTTTTTGAATAAATCAGAAACAACAATAAAAAAATCTTAGTACTGAGTCCACCATAGTTAGCAATGGTTAAAATGTTAATGTCAAGGCAGAAACAGAATCCTCAAAGCTGAAGAAAAAATGGGGTGGAAGAAAACATCACTGGATGAGCTTTATGGTCAAGAAAGATGCTAAGTGGTACCTGCTACCTATAAACATGCTAAAAGCAATTGACTCTAAGTTCATTGAATACACATCAGGTCTGATGAAGTAAATTTTAATAAATCCTTTAATAATGTGGAAATTCAAGAAGACAGAAAGAATGCTAATGATTTGCAAGTACCCACAAAGGGCAAGCTGGATGACCCAGGTAATTACAGGCTGGTTAGTGTGACATCTATTTTAGGCAAAATACTAGAAAACCAATAGGGAATTGAATTGATAAAGAACTCAGATCAGAACTTAATTGCTGCCAGTCAACATGTTTTAGTGGAAAGTACATCTTGTCAAATATATCTTATCCCAATCAATCTTCTGAGGAGATTATATATTTCATTAAAGGATATAAACTATACAGATGCAGTAATCTGGGACTTCTGCAAGACATGCAGTTTTGATTTCTTTAGCACCATCCATGAGACATAACAATGGATTATTTCTCAGGGGGGAATAATCACTAAATTTCCTGGGAGAGTTCTGACAAATTGGTATTAGTTACAGTGCAATTCAACATTCTCATAGATGATCTATAAACACTAATTACTACTGATCTACATAGGGGGACTTTCACAGAGATACGTGTACAGGTCTCAATAGAACTTTTACAGTGGGAGATTAGATCTTTAAAAGCAGGATAGAAAGGTATTTAGGTTTCAGAGTAAGAAATTAATTTAAATTGAGATTGATGCTTTGGTGAATTTAAAGAAAGATTCTTTAAGTATGGAAGCATGGGAGTAGAAGTGTTTTTTAACCTCTAAACTGGAGCTGATTAAACCAGTAAGGAATATTTGCCCATTGTTTTGATGTTCATTTTCTAAAAAGAAGACTGAAGAACTGGAACAATTAAAGGGGGAAAGCTACAAAAATGAAGGTTGGAAAAAATTCCTTACACTGAAATTTGATTGACTTAAAAATCTCACTTCATTCATTTCAGCTGATAGTACGTGAGAAGAATCATGGTGCGTAAATACCTTCATGCAAAAAAAGATACCAAACACTAAATTCTCTTAGATTTAACAAGATAATATTTCAAGATCCTATGGCTTGGAGCTGAAGCTGGACATATTTAAATTGAAATAAAGTACATTAAAGTAATTATTTACTCCTGTCTGGAAAATATAGGAGGGTGAAGGTGCGGGTAGAGGGGGAGAGGTCTTAGATTCTCCAATTCTATGTATCTTCAAATCAAAATTGGTCTTTTCCAGCAGACACACTTTAGTCAACATAATTAATAGGGTTCAATACAGAATCAACTATCAGAAGTTAGTGAAAGATAATCTCATGGTCTTTCTTATATTAGGCTACATAAGCCTATGGTTGAAAAAAAATCAATGTTTCCAAGTCAGTTAGAAAATTCCCAGGGGAAATATATAAGAAACTTAAATAGTAGATCTGAATCGCAGAAAGCTGACTTATCGGTACATCACTGAGATGTAAACTAATGGCTATTGACTGTACTTTTCTACTAACTGGCTGGAGAAAAGCTCCTCCTCTGCTATTCCTCAGAGACTTTGGAGCTCATCTCAATTTCTCTTCCTTTCTTATACATACACTATATCATGTTCTGTTACGTCAGAACTTAATTCTGTGTAACGTTCAGATTCAACTTTCCTTTAACTTGCACCAGGCAGGCACTAGATCCACTGAAGCCAACCTGTTCAAACAAATTGGGCTTGTAAATAGGGGCTCATAGTTTCTGATCAAGTTATTGCCCCCTTTTCTTAACAAGATCATTTTAAGACAGTTCTATGTTTCCTTCTGTCCAGGTCCTACCATAGATTATGCCACTTCCCATAAGGACCTGCAGGACACACTGCTAAATAGGTCAGTTCCATAAGACTATCCAAACACTGCCTCCATAAATGGAGTACTTTTGTGTAACCTCTTGCCTTCAAGGAGGAAACAAGGACAGAAGATAGGAGCTTTTAATTTTAAAAAATCACAAGACTTTTTAGTACCATCTCTCAGTGCATTTAAGAAGACGTTCTCAGCATTTTCTTCCTAACACTATAAAGATTTGTTTCTCATCATTGGGCAGCAGATGTTCAGGAAGGAATTGTTCCTGCCTTATGGGCCTATGCATTTCAGAGGAGACGAACAAAACGGAATAACACAAAGAGGTCTTTTAAAGTGCAAGTCACCAATAAAACAGCAACCTTAAAAAGACTTGAGTATAAACTTATAAGGCAAAACTCTTACAAACCAACTCAGGCCTGCTCCTCTGTTTAGCACGGATGGCATGAAAAAAAAGATGGTGATAATATGAGAAGCAGATGGATTTGGCAAGATTTGGAGGAGCAGATGGGGAGGATCGAGAACAGGAAGTCTGATGTGGGAGGACAGCTAAGGAGGGCAAGCTGTTCTTACACACAGAGCTGTGAAAGTGGTGGCAAGCTGTTAAAGGCTGATTCCATAACAGTTGAAGAGCTGGTAAAGGAATAGAAAAGAAGGAAGGAATGCAATCAAGCTAAGCAAAAGCTCACCAGATGCACTTCATGTTCATTGGAAAGGGTTCTATTTGGTTTTGGGAGGCAAACGTAGGAGATGGCTCAACTCAGGGACATGCAAAAAGAGAATCTGCGGGAACAAATACACGTGGATTTAAAAAAAAAAATGGTTAACTCATGCTGCAAAAATTACTCATCATTAGATTTGGGGACAGATGTTTAATTATTGGGAAGCAGAGGAACTGTGTAAGTTTCAATGGAACTAATGATTACTAGCAGGTTTAGAGCTGTTTCTCATTATCTACCAACATCTCATCAACAAACAGCACCCTTTGTATATTAGCAGCTATTATTTTTAGACTGAGAACGTTATTTTATTTTCAAAATGAGTTAAGTTAGCTGATGTTTCCTCCCTTTCATAATTCTGCTAATGCCACTGATAGACATTTCCATTGGCTTTAGCTTAGTAAATGTTCAATATTTTATGTATTAGTCAACTGGAGATTGACATATGCATTCCATTTAGAATGAAAAACATAAACCAGAGCAGAAGATGAAGAATTCCATTTATAACCACAAAAACTGCAAGGAAAATGCAATCAAGAACAATGTTGGCATTCCTCAAAACAGCAGATATATGTGTAGCTGTGGTTAGGAGAGGGAAGACAAAGGGGAAAAATTTTCAGTGTAATGGAATAGAAATTTTACAGTGGTTTGTCTGGTCATCCTATTCATAGAGTTTGTTAACTACCTAAAAAAATAAGTACAGAAGATCATTTGCATTTTGAATAACTGTTTTTGCAAATGGCTTTTGTTATAATCAAGTAAGTAGAAAATATATATAAAAATTAAAAATTAATGCTAGCGAAATATCTGCAAATCGTAAGGCTGCACCATATAATCATCCAAGAGTCTTTCCACCTTAAAAAAAAAAAAAAAAAAAAAAAATCAAAACCTGAATATTTTCTTAGGTTGCTTTTTTGTTTTGTTTCTAACTTTATTTTTTCCAATCTCTGCATTAGCAGGGTGAACTTTACTTTACTTAAAGGTTTTCTTAACTGAAGAAAGTCTTCACCAAAAACTACTACCTGAAATTTCCCCAAAGTTGGCCTAGCTGAACTGTTCATATGCCCTCACAAACATGCACGTACAAAAGACTAAATTCTCATCTCTATCCAGCAGTAACTTCTAAATGGAAAACAGAGATGAGGAATAAGGAGACAGGTGCCTACTGAATTGACAGTTTTTGTTTTTCTCACCAAATATGACATAGGAAATTTGCTCATTTATTTTCTTCCCCTTACTTTACTGATCTTAACATCTTACTCTACACCTCTGTATGTCATACAAATACAAACATAATCTAAAAAACATCTACTGTTCAACAATCTAGAGATTGCTTTTTGTCTCCTTTCTTATCCTTATCTTCACCTCTGTAACCAGAACAGGCAAGCTTTTCCTTCCTTTTTCCAGTATTTTTATTCTATCTTCTTTTCTAAATTTCCTGTCGAGTCTACTACTGTTTTATTTCCTCTCAATGTGCAAAACACAGCGAAAGTCTGCCTCTTTGACTGTGATGGGTTAATCTTGGTAGGCAGCTGAACACCACAAAGCTGCTCACTGACTCCCTGCCCAGTGGGATAAGGAAGAGAATTGGAAGAACAAAAGTGAGAAAACACATGGTTTGAGATAAAGACAATTTAATAAGTAAAAGAGAAAAAAAGACAAAACAAAACAATGTAAACAAATGATGCAGAAAGTACACCACCAAAGAGTCATTGCCCAGCCAATTCCCAAACAACAGCAACTCCTGGCAAACTGCATCCCAGTCTTATTGTTAAGTGCAGTGTTACACAGTATGGGATATCCCTTTGGTCAGCTGGGGTCAGCTGTCCCTGCTGCCCTCCCTCCTATGTTCTTGTCTACTCTCAACATGCTCAATGAAAGTGAGGGCAGAGTGAGAAACAGAGAAAGCTCTGATGCTGTATAAGCACTGTTCAGCAACTGCTAAAATATCAGTGTGTTACTAACACAGTTCTGGTCACAAATCCAAAACATAGCATCATATCAGTTACTATGGAAAAAATTCTTAAATGAACAAATTAAAAAATAACTTAAAAATTAATTTTAAACCCTCCTCATCTCTCCCACATTGCTCATGATTACTTGACATTACTTATACAAATATCATTGGTTGTGTTATCATAATCCCCATTTAAGGTCTTTTACAAGACATTAGTACATGTATTTGGGAATTGAAGTCAGGAATAAGCTCTATATAATCATTAATAAAATGGAAATAAAGAACACACCACATCACGCTTACACAGATATGTACTTCTAATTTTGATGATGACTGTGACATTGGTAAAGTCACAGTTCCTTAAGTGCAGAAAACACCATTAATTCATCTACTGATGACTTCTACAGTCAGATCTGGTGTTACTTCTTACTTACTACTTGAAATTCACTTCAGAATTAATATCAAGGTCTCTAGAAGCTAAAAACTGTACTATGGATCAAGGAGATTTTCTGATGCTGCTAAAGTGGAAGAATGGCAATAAAGCCACCCCATATGTACTTGCCTTCTCAGGAATTCTTCTCTACTTCTCATCTCCCTACCAAAGAACGAGATTTCTTTCTGCTCCAATTTTCAATAATAATAATAGTAATAATTTTTAGATCTCAAATTCACTGTTTCTATTTAGGTCTAAAACTATATCAATGGAAAGCATTGAATCCCAAAAAAATTTTACTGGCAGCAAACAAGATACTTATGGGTATCAAACAAAAGGGATAAGAAGCATCTTTTCTAAGATACAGCTCATTTTCAAAGAGAAACACTGTTTGTTATGTTGATGAGAGTCATTCATTTTGAAGATATACTGTGAGATAAATAAAGCAACAGACGCAGCAACTGTGGGCTCAAAATGTCTTAAAATATTAATAGTATTAATAGCCAAATACACATAGATGAACATACAAAAAATACGTGTGCTCAAGCCATTAGAAAGTCATAAAAATACATCTGTATTGGACACTTGCAGTTTCCTGCTTGTCTTCTTCCTGTTCCCCACTGATTCTATAATGTGTTCACAGAATCGTAAGGTTTGGAAGGGACCTCTGGAGATCACTGAGTCCAACCTCCTCATAGAGCCAGTTTCCTAAAGCAGATCACACAGATAGGCAGCTGGACTGGTCTTGAATATTTCCAGAGGAGAGAGACTCTACAACCTCTCTGGACAGCCTGTTCTAGTGCTCCATCAACCTCAAAGTGAATAATTTCTTTCTCATGTTCAGAAGGAACTTTCTGTATTCCAGTTTGCACCTCTTGTCCCTTATGCTGCCACTGGGTACCACCAAAAAGATGCTGGTCCCATCCACTTAAGACTCCTGTTTTAGACATTGATAAGTAAACATAAGTGTTGGCATAACTCAACAAGCTCTTGGGAAATACAGTTGAATAGAGTTTCAGAAGCTAAAGAGGAAGAACATGAAGAGAAAAATACTTAGCAAAAGAAGGATTTTTTTTTTTTTCCAATGGAAACGTTAGCTGTGACCATTCTAGATCTAGCAAAGAATGTCAATATTGAATTTTAACTTACTGGAAACATTTAACTCTCATGAGTGCAGTATTCTAAAAGATCCACAGCGTCCTGCCTAATAAAAATCTCAGGTCAGATTAAACAAATCAAGGAGACAGCATTGTAGGAGTTCAATTTTATAATCTACATATAAGTTTAGAGCATTGCAATAGACTTATTTATGCCTGCACCAACAGCCAACCACTTAACATCTCATAGATCAATCAAGTTAGGAAAACAAATCCATGTATGCCATACCAGCTATAGCTACACAGCTCATGTTTGGCCACACATTCCAAATACTGCCTTATTCAGGGTACTTAAACAGATCTGTAATAGCTGCAATGGTTTTCTCTCAGTTGGTAGGAAATCAGAAAGTAATCCAAGTATTTAGGGGTGGGGAAAGGAAGCTACCTGATCTCTTGTGATGAGAACAATATAGTGGGGAGAAGCTATCAAAGAGTCAGCGAGATCAGAGGTATACCCATGTGCGTGCTCAGCATGAAGATAGCTGCAGATTGTACACTTCTGAATGATTTCTAGGAATACAGAGTTGCTATGACAAGATGCTCTTTTCATCCTTTTGAATGATGACATTCATTCCCTCCTGCCACATTTTTGCCTCTACCCTGCTGATTCCAAATCTAAAAAGACAATACAACTATTTTCACTTAATAGAAACTTGACCGTAATGCACAGATAAAATGCTAACAGAATTGGGTGCTATGGATAAATATATAAAAGAGAAGATAAATTCTTAGCATCTGTGAGCTGGGATAGTACTCTGTGCATGAAAGATATGACTAGGTTATAAGATTTAGAAATAATACCAACAAATCAGTCTGTAAAAAGGACATCTAGGGACATGTCTAGGGCCAGGCAGCTAGATATTCGTCCCAACTGATACATTCTTTTTTTGTCTCCTGGCATTATGGGATTTTTTCTGACCTTCCTCACATTCCTTCTTCACTCATATTGCCTGATTTTCTTTCTAGAGCACTTAGATTTCAACAATAGTCATAACCATAAGATCTACCAGCAGGAAGAAACAGAAATTGAGGAAGAAGCTGGCATTGTCCAACAGTGGAATAAAAAGTGTCTTCCATCTCAAAGGCTGCACAGCCAGATAATTAATATTCAGTAACACCCACTCTGCTTGAAAAATGCATGCTTTTTAGGACAATGACATTGACTGCTGGAAAAATGCATGCTTTGGAGAGTGAGGACATAACTTTCTTTTTATATTTGCGATTGTAATTACACTGTTCTGATTTGATATCAAATAAAGGCATAATAGCTTTTGCTATTCCACTATGTAATTATAGAGTTCTCTAAACATTCTTTCCTTTGGTGGTTTGCTCTGTACACACATTATTTTGTAAATACATAAAACAATCAAAATAACTTCTGAAATCAAAACAAAGAGAAAACAAATGGTGTCTCAAATGTTCTCTTAAAAATAGCTCTGTGCATCATCCTCAGGCACTTTTGTCATCTGTTGCTATAATAGCCACTTTGATTACATGAACGCTCACCAAACTGTGCTTGGCTGACTGCAGGGCACTTCCCAGCAGATAAATGAATAGTTCTAAAGTACTGCTCATTTCCAACTCAATACCAGATTTTATCCTATCATATCAACAGCCACGCAGCCAAGAAACTGAGCTCTCTTGCACATGGTCTCCATGGTGTTTATGTGTTTCTTCCCCAAACAGGCAGATGCAGATTAAGCAATGCATGTCAATCTCATTATGAGACTGTGAAATGTGCAGAAAGTTTGTTACACACTCATGCAATCATACATATTGTGAACATCCTGTTTATTTGGCCTGTTCTCTGATGATTGGCTGTGGTGTTTCAGCACATTACTGACAGCTGGGAGTCACTCCAATGGAACATGCTTTTCCTATGACAAAGATCTAGAGAGCAGCAGTAACATGTGTCTGCCCATTATTTCAGCCATATGAAAAAAAAAAAAAAAAAGAGGGGGAGAAAGAAATGTCGCAATCCCTCCAAATGAATAGCACACTGGTTGTCTCAGTTGTGCTGAAGCTCCAGTAGACAGCCCTTAACGACCTTCGGAGGCCATCTGAGATAATAAATCCTCAGACCCCCAGTTCCGGAATGCTTTGGGCAAGGTCAGGATGGCAGATTTCCCACTTCCACAATATCAGATGTTACGGTAATTCCTTTCAGCTAATGTGTAAGAGCAAAGGAATGTCTTCAAACCTCATCTAGGCCCTGTGGAATCTGTTGAAAATGCATGACAGCTGCAGGCTTTGGCTGGGGTCTGCCTGTGAATATATGAGATTTGGAAGCCATTCAGATAAGGGAAGGAGGGAATGACTCTACATTCAGTGTGCACCATCGGTCTCTTTCCCACTCTCTCTTCCCAGATGCATTTCAAATAACATAGCTGTATCACAGCACGACAGGTCATGGCTGTCACGCATTCTTTATGACACAGTGTAACAGGTAACAACCAGCACAGAAAAACACAGGTGTGCAAGTGCATATACTTACACACACACAAAAGAAAACAGATTTCTCTAAGACTTAAGAAAAGGAAATTGAATAGCTCATCCATTTTTCGTAAAATGGTAGACAGCAAAGTATGTAGCTTAGCATATACTATTGCTTGCTGTGTCAGCATGACCAGGATGAGATAGAATCCCACACGAATTCACTTGTTACCTGTTCTCCAGCGCCCAGATAGGAGACTACATCATGCTAATGATCACAGCCTCCTCAACCTTGTTTTGAAGCAAAAGAGTAGGGTCTCTTACACATTTGTTTTCACATCCCTAAGCAGTAGCTAGAACATTTATTCCATTTGCAGTCTTGTGTTTTCCAAGGACATCTTAGCTTCAGCTTCTCTAATTTGATCATCAGCATGTTGACAAGTCCCACTTTCCACATATATGCATTACTAAGACACCAGCCAAGGAAGGATCAAAACAATTGCCATAGAGAGCTACTTCCTCTATATATAGATTTTTCATTTTAGTTAACAGTCCAGACTAACACAGACCTTTGATCGTCTAGTCAAAGGTTCCAGTTTTTCAAACCTTCACAGTGTGAGAAATCTCCTAGCACATGGGGCTTCTTCAATCATACTTAGTATTCCTCGCAGTTTCATAAATTTTATTATATTGCATTTTACCATGAAGCCACCTGCCTATACAGTACATCTATCTTTTACACTGAAATTTGCAAATCCTGTTTAATGCGCAATAATGGCCACTATAAATTGTTAGTAGTAGTAGTACAAATTATGGATTCAACAATATTTGGATACAGTGCACTCCCCTGATTCCAAACGGAATCTTTTGTTTTCAAAAGACGTAAAGAATAGAGTAGAGAACTTGAAAGAAGATCTCAATATATGTGTGTGACATTCATACTTGAGATGTGGCAAAAAGAGAAGAGGAACTAGGTTATTGGAAGAACATTAATTAAAAAGGCTCACATCAGCATGCTTGTGGCTTCTGGCAAGCAATTACTAAGGACAGCAAGGCCAAATTTATCAGCCAAAGACTAGTAGCAAGAGGTAACAGTCTCTGGTAAAGTCTAAATATACTGAAAACGTTTTCCTTTTCAAAAGGAAGAGAGTTAGAAAAGTTGTCATTTGTCCCAGATTTTCACTGGAGTAGGAAGAAAAACAATTTTATTTATTTATTTATTTTTAAGGCAGCCGAAAATACTGGCTTAAGAAAAAAGATATAAGAAAAATAAAGTAAAGCTTGGAGAAGAGAAGGTTCCGTGGGGACCTCATTGCAACCTGCTGGTAATTGAATGGAGCTTACAAGAAGATGTGGGATCAACTTTTTACATGACCTGAGAGTGATAGGACAAGAGTGAATAGCTTTAAACTAAAAGGGAGAGAGATTCAAGTTAGAAGTTAGGAAAAAATTTTTTACTCAGAGGGTGGTGAGGCACTGGCACAGGCTGCCCAGAGTGGTTGTGGATGTTTCATCCCTGGAGGTATTTAAGGCCAGGTTGGATGGGTCCCTGGGCAGCCTGATCTGGTGTGTGGCAAATCAGCCATGGCAGGGGGTTGGAATGAGATGATCTTTAAGGCCCCTGCCAACCAAAGCCATTCTGTGATGTAATATGTTCTAGTTTTGATTCAGTCCTTGTAAAGGAAACTATTATGTTGAAAAATACTGACACAGTGGTTTTATCCAAGCGTACAAAAGATAACACAGTACCATGATGTCTTAAATGCAAGGACATCATTACAAATTGTACCTGGCTTTACAGTGCTTACACACTCTCATGTTTTGTACTTATTGATATACTTTGGAGTTCCTAAAGCTGGGAACCCTAACCAAATGTTGACCCATTTGTGAAGGACCATTTGCACACAGTTAGTTCAAAACACTCAGTAAAATCAATGACAGGAAAGCAAATGGAAATATAGTATGTTAGGAAAGGAGGTATTACATACATTGGTATGAAACTTTGCTCAGTGACCCCACTGCCACTCTCTTCCCTTTCCAGCACATCTGGTTTGTTCAGAAGGAGGACAAAGACAAGTCATCCAGTCTCTTCACAGATTTTGTTAGTTTCTCCTCTTTTGCATGAGTTCTGTAAAGTGACATGATTTCATATATAAATTGCTTACATGCTGATTTTGCTAGCAAACACCTAATCAGGGGAGACACAGACACATAGTATTTCTTAACCCATTCCCAGATTTACTTCTCTTAACTGTGCACAGAAAACTGATCATATCATCAAGCTGGAAAGTCCTTATCACTCAACTGGATGGAATTTTCTCTGGAAAGAAAGAGAAATGGATGGTTCTGAACTCATCCAAAAGATTTTCAAAAAGATCATAGGTCACTGAATAAAAGAACTCCCTTCTTTCAGTGATCAATAGGTCTAATGAATATCTGCCAAGGGAACATCAGCAATAAAATACACCTTGCAATTGCAATAGCCAACATGAATCAGCTGTACTGCTCTAGTTCTCTGAAGCAGCAATAACTCAGAGCTGATATAATCTTAAAAAACTAAGACCAATTTTTCGTTTGTCATGCCCACAGATATAGAAGCACTCCAATCACTAGCACAGGAGAAGGAAAATGAGATGTGTAAAGAACTGGTAGAAAACTTGCCCTTTGAACTTCCATTCACTTTTCCCAGTTTCCCTGGGAACAAATATCAGCAGAATAGTCTTTGCCCTGTTAAGGTAGAGTCCTTTATATACAACTCATATAAAATATTGCAACAGTCTAAGAAATGAACCATAGCAGTACCTTAATACTGCTGTAATTGTTGGTGTAATTAACACATTATCATACCAGATTGCTTTCAAGAAACTGGGATGACAGTATACTAGATCAAGTGCAATTCACTTGTTAGCATAGAAAAATTCTCCACAGAAAATATTGGTCTGTCTAGTGCATTAGACATCATTTGTAATCCTGTCTCTGCTCAACTGAGAGTTTTACTCTTGATTTCAAAGGAATTTTACCTACTGTCCCTGCTTTCCTGCAAACTTTCTGACCTCTGGTAAAGAGCAAAAAGCGTCCAAAGAAAAGGAAGAGCCCTAATTTGAAAACACTCAAAATTCAAAACAATCTATTTCTAAAATTACAGCTACTGGAAACCTTCTTTTCACAAGTCTACAGGCATGCTAATTTTTTTCCTGACTAAATTATCAGCCAATCCCTCCCACAGTCACAGTTGATTTGTTTCTACATTCAAGAATTTTCAACAGAGCTTAATAAATTCAGAAAAGAGAAACTGCATTAAAAAATACATGAAATTCACGAGGATAAAGTTTCTTTCTAGAACCTTATCAAATAGCAAGAGATTTCTTGTGTGATCAGTGGCTCTTTCAATTATGTCACTTGGTCAGATTCAGCACTCTAAATCAACAGTAAAAATGTAGAATAAATCCACAAATTTAATTTTGTCTCAGGGGAATTCACCTGGATTTATACCACATCACCCACTGTTTATATTACATCTAATGCATCTGCAACTTGATAACATTATTTCACAGCATCTACTGTCAGGAACACATCAAATAATAAATACTGCTACTGTACATTTCTTCAAAAAAAATGCAGAGCATTTTTTGAACATCAAATGTTCAACTTAAACACTTAAGTAATCTTTTTTTAAAAAAAGCTGTAAATAGCTATCAAATTGAAATTGTATAATGCCAGCATGCAAATACAGATTCAACCTTAATACTAGAGAAGCTGCAAATGTCTTTTAACCATGGCAGCCTTTCCTACTAAGATTATTTTCCAGTACTGCACAGGTTAATAAGATAAAGAGACTATAGAATCCTCAGCTAGGAAATATTTACTGAATGACATGCACTATTCAGTGTTCAAGATATCTCTTCAGTCATGATGACTTCCAAGGTTTTTTGGTATTCATTTTCTAGCCTGCATTTAGGTACAATTTCTCCTTAAAGCATAAGTTGAAAGAAATTGTGGCAGCCTTTCCAAACTTCTAATTGAATAAATAGTCAAATTTCCAAACTGCTTGTAATAATTAAAGTAGCATGTTCTACTTCAGGAAAATCCATTTTTTATATTGGATGTTACCCTTGGTTACACAGAGTGGAAGAACATTTCTGTTTTCTGTTACACATGCTTTTCATTTGGTATCTAAAAGTGATACTGCCATATGATATGTAAGCAAAACAGCAAGTGGGTGGAAAAAGTACGTGGAAAACTAACATTTAAATTTTCAAGGACTGTTATGGCACAAGAGATACCACTTTTAATCGGTTTATCCCAACATCTACTTGCGAATGTTAGCTTGTTCTGACAGGTCCTAGGATGTGTTTACATACCTGAGAACTGCCCTGCAAGCATCCTGCCCAGCACAGGCAGCCCCATTTCCCTTTTCTTCTTACCCTCAACCCAAGAATTCTATCTTCTGCTGAACATCTTCATTTGCCTACACTGAGGAAATCTACACTAAACAAAGTCAACTCCATCACGGTCATCTCTCAGCTTACACATGATGTGACACAGAAATAGCAAGACTACCTTTGATGCGACAATGGGTTGAGAGGTCAGTGCTTAGCAGGACCTCCTCACACAGCTTCTCTTGACAAGGATTTCCCAAGGCAAAAATTCTCACCTCCTCTTGCTTTGACTCATAAAATTTTGAGTGAAAACTGAGGTAAATTCCAGTAACTATTTTTATCTAACAGTTTTCTCATTGAATTGGCTTGTTTTAAAATAGGCAAGATTATCGGTAGCATAATTGTCTATACTGGTCTAGTTGCACGTTTGACTCTAGACAGATTTATGTTACCTACAATAATTTTTTTCAATAGAAGGAGATGCATAAAATAAGTAAAATATTCATGACAGTGTATTGAATTCACTGCTGTGAAGAAACACAGTATCCTAGGACATTTGCTATTGAAGGCTTATAAAGTAATATTTTAAAGATGTGGCCTAGAAAATATAAAAATTCAGAACAGGAACAATAGAATATCGACAGCATTCCCAAAATAAACTTAGGAGTTTGCGAATTGCAGGCAATTTGATAAAGGCAAACTTCCTTAGGTAAAAGCACTTACTATTCAGCATAGCTTACATTTCCAGTAAGCGGCTCTCTTGAGATCTGTTTTTATAATCATTCCTGTCTCAGAAAGAAATATAATATTTCCAACAAATCTATATCAGAAAAATCAGTTTGTGTACCAAGCCTGACTGACTAGCTGATAGGCTGTAAGCTGCACATGCACTGTTTTCAATCGGATTGTGTGTTTTGGGCCTCCTACATTTGCAGCGGACACAAATAAGAAAAGTTTCGATGTACAGTAATTGATATTTTTCCGGGCATTATGAAGCAATAGTCCACAGAAGCTTTAACAAGGCAAAGTCAAGTGAAAAATCAAGTTTTTGAGTGAATTACTATGAGTCCACACCCTACCAAAACAAACTTAAAGCTTGTCTTCTCACCAGAATGATTCTATAAATGCAGCACCAATGTTTGCTATTAATGCTTTCTATTATATTGCCATGCAAACTGTCCCAAGAGCCAACATATTGAGCCCATAATGCAAGTCTCCATAAGACATCATGGCTACATTATCAGATGGTTTGCTCTAGTTGGCCTTAAGGTGGAAACCAATAAAGCTCTTTGAACTTGTTCTCTAGGAACTAAAGAGTTTTGTAGAATAGGAGAAGAAAATCATCCTCCTAGGATCAGGCTCTGTGAATTTTCATATTTTTGATTTAATAAAAGAAAAACATAATTATATATGTATCTTCTCTTTCTCTTAGAGGAATATAACAGTTCAACTGAAGTTTAGTTTCAGTTCTTCTTCCCCTCTCCTGTGGCATGCTGGATTTTCAGATCAAATACCACTGTGAAATCACAGACACAAAAGCATGAGAAACTTAGTTGACATCATTCTGCTTATGGTGCTTCCTAAAATCCATACTGTCAGAAGAAAGAGATTAGCCCCTGTTATTCATGCAGCCTTGTAACAGGTGAAATAAATCATTTAATTCTCCTAAATGACAGAAGAACTGTGATCAGACTTCATCAAACTCATCCATATTTGGTCTGAGGCTACTAGACTTCTTACACCCTAGCATCACATCCTCATATTGTAAAGGACTTCAACAATGTCTGTTCCTTGAGAGCAGCATCTTCACGCATGCTGTGCCCCACATCCTTTCAGAAAAGCAAACCATCCCACAGACAAAAAGATTCAAAGTATTCTTAACACTGCTGTATCTAAGACGGTTTTATGTCAGAAGAGGCTGGTGATATTTCCTACACTCTCAGGTGTTACTACTGCAAAAAAAGAGGCAACAAACACCAGAAACTTGATCACATATTTCAGCTGCATCAGTAGCTTTTCCAGAAGCTGACCCCTAGACATCTCAGCCTGCTCAGAAGCACTGGAACACTTTGTTGTGCTGCTCACACAGCTACAGGAGTCTTCTTGATAACTCACTACTCAGTGGGGAGAGTAATTCCTTCATGGTCCTCCTCTGGTGCAAAACAGGCAAAAGTCTCGGTGTGCAACATGTTCTTACACGAAGGAAGTACCAGAAAATATGATAGCATTTATTCACTTAACAAGGGACAGCAAGGCAGGCTGGAATTCTCTCCTGAGCAAGCTCACCATAGTCTGTTGATATAGTTTACTTTTCATTCTTAGTGAAAAGAGAAAAGAAAATTCAAGCACACTGCATCTCTAGAACTGCACCTCTATTTAATCTTCCTGTTTTTGATCCAATCATATTTTGAGGAAAACAGCAAAGTCATTACCAAATAAAAAAAAATGAAATATGCTTCATTTTGAACCTGTACATTTGGTGATGTTTCATTTCAATATAAGTGATGGAGGGATCGTCACTAGGCACTCTTCTTCTTATTTAACATTTAAATAATGCTGAAAGTTAAAGATAGGAAACATCTGATTGCTACGTTCTCTCAGCATCCATGCTCTCTCTGTTAGGGCATACTTTCTGCTAGTGATAAAAGGTTCAAAAGTACCAATTTTTGTTATTTCCTTGGGCATTTATTCTTTAATAAGAGACAGCTCAGCATTAATCTTTATACAGTAGCCTTTTAAAATTTACTGGAGATGAAACCAACATGCCACAAAAAGAATTTGAGAAGTTTCTACATAAACTAATCTACTAAATGTAGCAAAAATTGTAAACCTTTTAATCAGGTTTTTAAAATGGATCCTAAGGCGGGAATAAGAGTCTTTACTCAGTTGTGGGAAGGTTCAGAGACTCTACATAAAGAGTATCAAATCCAAAGGCTTTTCTTACATATGCTTACAATGGTACAGCACTTATTTCACAGCATTATAAGCAAGTAATCTTCTCAGTTACCAGGGATAGAGGGAGTTTGTGGGTTTGGCATGCAGCCGAACAGGATATGAACTGCAACGCAACAACAGGCACATAACAGTGGCATTCTCCTTACAAAATCCTTTAGTTCCTGCAGCTAGATCTCATAGCTACAGAGACTTCCAACCCTTTCATACAGGCATTTGGGAGTTAGTAAGGTATTTTTGGTTTGATGAATCTGTAGACAAATATTAATTTAAAAACAAAAATCTCCATGCAGGCTCAGTTCCTGTCACAGCCACGTTGTTACAGATCCCAAAGCACCATCACTGTAGCCAGCACATTGAAGGGTTGCTCACCACTGGTCTCCTACTTCACAGTTAACTCCGACTGTGTATAGAGGAACAACAACAACAACAAAATCTGTTTCGACCAGCAAAAGAGCTGAAGTGGATAAACAAGTACTATAGTAGAGAACAAGAGAGGATAGCTGGCTGCAAACATGCATGTCCTGCTCTGCTGCCTGTAAAGAGAAGATCATCTGCTTACATGTATGGGCAACAAACTCTGCACATAGAGTTCAAATCTTGGGCTTTCAGCCCCACAATCACAGGGCCTCCAGATCCCAACTAAAGAAGCAACAAGTTCAGCTGTGAGAAGTAGCAGGCTGTTAGCATACAGAAGCAGCTACTAGACTAATCACACTGACTACAAAAGCATGCAATTCTTACCCTTAAATGCAGTTTTAGATTAGTCAGCAAAATTAATTTCGTCCTTCTCTTATTGGGTATTCACTACAAGCTTATGTTACAAATTCTTACCCACCTACAGAAAAGATAATAGGTGGAGTCTAAAGGGTTCCATTTTGTTTCACATTTGTATTGTAGTACTCTCACATTTCACATCTGCATTGCACAACTTCCAAAGGCAAAAACCACTGAGATTCACAAAATTGATACTGCAAACTAAGTGTGTGCTGCAACAGAGACTGGATGCAATAGTCCTGTACTCAGTGATTACTCTTTTCCTTCCTCTACCCAAATTTCAGTATTACTGCATCAACAAAACTGTTGTTTTAATAGAGAACAAAGAAGTTAACAAGATCTTGAAGAACTGAATGATGCAGCTCTCATCAGGTCACTTTCTCTTTCCAAGTACATTACACCAGGATCTAATCATTACATCAGATGCCAGGTTCTTTATGAAGGACATCATACAGAATTAAACGATTCCACAGAGCTACTTGGATTAAGGAAGGTAACTTTTCAGATTTCAGATTCTCTTTTCTGCCCAGAGAGTTAAGTGCAAATGCGATGTGATGGAAAAACCTGACTTTATACACTCATTTCAGACTGCTCTCTCTGAATAGTTGTATGCAAAATATCTTACTTTGAATCCCAAACCTTATTTACGATTAGATTTTTTTTCAATTAGAGATGGAAAGACAAAAAAGCAGGAGTGATTTTGATTTTATGAATTGCCAACAGCCATTTTTGGGTGCTACTCTGCAAATATAAGTTCTAGAAACTCCTAAAGGCTTGGATTCTACTCTCACTGATTTGTGCATACAATTTTAGGATTGCATTAAGATGTTTTTAATATTCAGGAATGGACACACTTCTCCTTATCTACAGAGAATACACACTGCAAGAGGTAGGGAAGAAACATATGGAAGATAAATGCTGCTTCCTACGTGAACGTTCAGGTACCCATGAGAATTTAAAATAATTTCATATTGAAAAAGACACAAGTTAAAAATACAGAAGCCTCTATTAACAATCATCTACTCTAAACCTTTCCTGCATGTATCCATATGTTAAGTTATAGATTGGCTGACACCTCATTGGACTTCTGCAGTTTTTCTGAATAAATGTACAAGTAATTTCTTCACTCAACTTTGCATAGGTCAGGCTTCTGCCAGAATATCATTCTCACTGCCTCTATGTATTTACCTATTAAACATTGAGAAGGTGTGGATAAATGAGTGATTATTTAAAGCAGTGAAACTATGCAGAAAACAAGATATATGAATATATAAGATATAACCCCAAAACTGGGCCTGATTTTTGGATGCTTATTCTAGAGAAGGTAGGATTTAAGAAAACAATTTAAACCAAAAAATTGCAGGAAAGAAGAACAGAATAGTCTGTTCTCCTTGTGTTTTTTTTTTTACTGTTTGCCAGGGACAAGTAAGACAAAGTGCTGCATTTTAACTTCTGAACCTGAGAAAGCCAGAAAACTTTGAAGAATCTCCCATAAACAAAGAATGTCACTGATACACCTACACAAATTGCTTAAGCAGAACTGTCCTGCAGGCAGTTGCCTGTAAGTTAAATTACATGGTCACACCATCACAAGCACTATGATACATCAAAACCAGCACAGCTCAGAAGTCCTGGCTTTGTACATAGTACATGGTGACAAGCACTATGAGAATGAAACAGCCAGATTTTCTCTGCTCACTTTTTGTTCTTCTAGAAATGTCAAAAGGTAAACAGTGGAAAAATAGCAGAGACATACCATACCACAGAGGTGCTGAAGGCCTGGTCAGTTGTCCCTAGCCAGAGTGCAAGGGTGTCAAAAGATGTGATACTCAGTTGCTGTTTGGATGCTTGCTCTGACCAGATGCAAACCTTACCAAATGTACTGAAAAGGCTCTTGGGAAATACACAGTAATGCTTTTGGCATTTCTGCTTTCTGGCTCAGCCAGAAACAGAATCACAAAGGGAGCCAACACAAAGCATATAAAAACATTTTAATACCATATAGTCTTGTCTAAAGACCAGCTACAAAGGGTGACCTTGAGGGTGACACAAGTTGTGCCTTCATATTTACCCAATCTAATTGGCTTCTCCTCACTGGGATGAAAGTCTCTCTAACCAGTTTGAATCACAGACATCATTGCAAGTATCCCCCTGAAATCAAATACCTCATCTAATTAAAAGTGGCCTGCAGAAATCAGTAGAGAAAAAAAAAAAAAAGTAGTAATTCAGGAGACTCTTAGAGTTCCGTTTTTATTTGCTTTTTCTTACACACCTTTAAGCATTTTTATGGCCTAGAAATGCTGTAGTTTCCCTTCATTCAATTTCCCTTTATTCCCATAGACCAGCAGAAAACACCTCAGCTATATTAACAAAAGACCTACAACAATAAGGTTGACACCTAAAACAGAATTACTCCAAACTGGGGCCGCTTCTGTCCATTGTCTGCCAGAAAACCAGCACATTTCACAATGTGCTCCCTTATTAAAATACTGCTCTTTACACAGGGAACTTCACTATTGCTCAGAGTTACCAAAGTTCAGGAGTAAACACTATAATAAATGTTCTGACTTTTTTTTTTTCCATGAAACACAGAAAGCAAAATACAAAGATCCCAGAGAATGATAAGACAGAGTGTTTCAGTGAAAGGAGCTGTTTTCATTCTGAAGGGTTGAAGGTTCTGCTTCAGAAATAACTTCTCAGAATAACTGAAGTGCAACACATAGTCTTAATTCCAGCTTTCTTTAGCTTTCTTTTACTCTGACCCACCCCTGCTGCAATATTCTTTTGATTTTTAAACGTTTGGTAATAAAAGAACCATCCATCAGCTGTCAAGAGAGCTATCAGGAAGCCAGTTTTTAATCCCCACTCATGTATTGCAGGCATTTCCTGGAACACCTGCGCTGGCAGTTTCAGAAACACCACTGGGCAAAGGCAGAAAGCTTTGAGAGGGCACAGACCAAACCACATAAATAGCAGCAGCAGCAAAGCCACAGGAATCTGTGTGTGTGCGTGTGCACGTGTGTGTATGTGTATTTGAGGACTGTAGACAAATTTGTTCTGGGATCAATATGGTTTGTGGATACAGCCTTTTCGCCACGCTACCCTGCTGTTTTCCTGGCTTTTGGTAACAGATGATAATTGGATACACTACTCTAGAGTAGGAAGCACATAATATGAGAAAGCTGCTGTTAATTCAACACACAGGTCTTTCCCTGAGCCAGGGGACCAATGGTTATGAGCCTCATTACAGATGACCGAGAGTTGCAGTTTGGCAGCAGCTTGGGCGATTTTATCATCTCATGCTAGCCCTCATAGGAACAAAACCAAAATCTTCTGAGTGCTTGTGCAAAACACAAATTTAGCACAAGACATTTGTTGGGTTGCATTTGGGTTTGGTTTGTTTTTGTTTTTGTTTTTTTTTTTCCAGTTTTTGTTTTTTGTAGCATAGACCTGATTTTTTCAATTAAGAAAAAAATCACTCAGGAAAGCAGAAATAAAAAAACAGTTTTCACAATGACCAAGTTTGCTTCTGGATGTCTTCCCAAAGATACTAAAGAAAGTTCCAAGTCATAAATTTAGTCTTACAAACACTGTTGTTCTAAAGGAATCATGTTACTGGATACTCTTAATTTACCCATTTAAATGAGAGAAGACTAATGTTCCAGACATCCATTTCAAGTAGGTTATAAAAGTGAGGATAATAGATTTTTTTTGTCTAACATTGTAGGAATATTGCAGACATTTTCAAATAATCTAGTTGATGTCTGAAGAATATCTACAGAAATACAATTTCCATTACTTTTTCTAGTCCTTTATTTTCAAGGTACTTGATGACTGGTTAAAACTGCATAACTTTGGTTCCAATGTATACCAGTAAGTCTTTGAGTAGTTTCAAACTGTAGGAAAAAAAAATAATATGCAAATTTAGCACAAAACAACCCAGATAGGAAAGCATTACATAAGATTCTCTGATGTACAAAATATCAGAAAAGAATGCCAAAACTGACACCCCTAAATATTAACCAAACTCTCACACATATACTGTTAGCTTTTTTATTTAGATAGGCAAAATTCAAGATGAGGATGACATTGTCTGTTTCCAGTAGGAGACAAAAGCAGCAACAGAGCCAAGTGTTTTTTTACGCAACCCTACTTAATTATGAAGTACATGTACAGCCCTGTTTTCTTGCTGAAACACAGCGTCACTTTTGTTAGACATTTTTCTTTCAGTTTTGATGACCAGTAAGGAGATAACATTTTGATGCTTCTTTTCACGCATTTGCACTATAGGTTCCTGAAATATTAGGAAGCCTTTTCTGTAATACTTTCTCACAAAAAGGAAAGTCTGCTTCGATACCCTTTTAGCAAGAAGTCAAAGGAGATGTGAACATCAATTAGCATTTAGGGTTTCCCTATAATCAGTTGTGAGAAACAGAGCTTATGTCAGCCTAAGGTAAGACCTAACACAGGTTAGGTGAATGAATCAGTCTAAGTGCCTACAATAAAGGAAGTCTAGACTAAATTTCCAAGAGATAGACTACTCTTGGACTACTTATTTTTTACACACTTCACCAAAGAAGAGAAACGTTATTCCTTACTTTGGAAAAGCTCCCATCAAAACAATGATGCTATTATGTTAAGATTTTTTTGTCTTACAGAAAACAAAAATGTACTGGGTAGACAAAGTTCATCATTATAACTGCAAAATAATTGAGAATTCTTCAGTATGCAGCCATATCCTGGGATTTCTGATGTCCAGGATCACAAGCAAATCTTCTGGTGGGAATCACCTGACTGTCGTATTAAGGTTATGTAGGCTAATATCCTGTCCCTGTGTCATGGTTTTATGAAACTGTTGACACTCTGGTTGTAACTGTTACTTATGCTGCCAACTACCTCTCGAAAAGGCCAGCTTATACTTTGGCTTCTGTGGGAAATAGTTAAGAGAATAATCAGGAGTAATATGAAAACAACAATATAGTATTACACAACTTGAGAAGAGCTAGAAAACAGATTATTCATCATTTGCATTGTAAATTGTATAAGCATGTATTTACAACACATAAATCTAGGCCCAGTATTGGGCTCTGATTCTCTCAGGACTCGTGCATAGAAAACAAATCTTCTGCAGAAATAGGCAGTTCTGCCCATAATCTCGTGCCTGTGTTTCAGTTCCTCAAGAATTGCTATTCCAATGATGAGTATGAACGTGAGTTGAGCTGACATATTCTATCACTCTTATTGGAGCTTCCAGGTATGGTTTATCACTTCAGAAAATGAAGAGACAGCCAAAGAAAATTAAAATTAATTCTTTAAAGTTATAACAAGAAAGGAAATTATGAGCTACGCTTAAACAGAGTTGTTTTGTACTATCTGCAGTATGACACCATATTCCAGTACAAGAAGCCACCACGCTACTGTTGTTTGCTTGTTTTTAATAGCAAGAGTCATCTATCCTAGATGTTTCTGTATTATAACTGGAAAAGTTTTTAACTGAGTACACATTGTGCTTGTTTGACCTTGTGACGCCACTTAGGAGTCCATTCTGCAAGCTACCTTGAGACATCAGAGGTTCTGAGTACCTTAGCCCTCCATTTGGATATTATTGGACATTTTCAAAAATGCTACTACTCATTTTCTGAGGTCCCACTAATTATTCCCAAAGGGAAAAAAAATGTTTATTTTAGATCCATCAGGGAGGCACAATGTGTTCACCACCTCTGCTCCACACAGAAATCTTGGGTGAAGGATAACCAGCCTACATACTGCTCCTAGCACACCAGTACACAGCCCACAATAAAACATTCCGCAAGGCAGTGAAGAAAAACTAAATGCTGCAATGCTTAATCAAGCAACAGCTCACAACTGTCAAGAATCCACTTGCCATGCACAAGATAACCCAGGCTGCTTTCATAGCAAAGAAAAAAAGGGTTTTCAGTACTAAAAGCAGCGGGATTTTGGAAGAAGCACAACATGCTAGTTTGCATGAAAATTGGAGTGAAATTCTGGTTCTGCTGAAGACAACCAGATTTTTCCAGTTGATGTTACTGAAGATGAAATTCCACTCTAGATACTTCCCATTAAAATAACTTTACTATAAACTTTCTTTCCTCAATCATACACGAGAGAGAGGGAGAGAGAAAAATAGAATACTTGCAGCAGATGAAACTAAAGAAATCTCTGGTGTCATTACCTACACTGCAACAAATAGAACTTCTGCTTTGAGACTGGGGTCTTGTGCAAAATGATTCAGTTAGATTCCTGAATTCATTCTCTTATCCATGAAAAATTATCCTGAATTTATTAAAATCAGAAGTTAGGTGTTTATAAGACTTAAGGCCTTAAAAAGATGACATGTTTTTTTCTCTGATCTTATCAAGATGAGGTAAGGTTAATAATCTCTTATGTTTTGAAAGAGAGAGAGCAGGTACAGAAATTGGTTTTGATGATCACTTATTGCTTACATTAGAATGACTGGACTGTGTCATTATCGGAAGAGATGAACTGATTAAAAAAGAATGAATGACTGTTCCATTAAAAACAGATGAATTATATATAATTCATTAGCTATTTTGGCACTGTACTCCTATGTGTTGCATGCTGTATCTTGCATCCTCTATGGCATAATTTACATCCTCAATTTCAATATCATTATAGTGGGAGTCAATAGATGCCATTGTATGTTGCTTTACATCTTTTATTCAGCTGGCATGTACTATTCCATCTTTCAAGACATGCTAATATTTTCAGGTTTAAGTTCATATTTTTCCAGAGGGATCTGTCATAAGTAACAAGGGAATTTGTTCTCTGCTGTCATATCTCTAACTAGAATTAATTCTTGAAAAAGTCATTGCATTGGCATTGCTCTTCTAGCAGAATAGAAAATAGAACAAGGATAAGGGAGAACATCTCGTATGCACTTTGAGCACCCCAGTCACACAGCTAGCGGATGCAGTCTTAAGTAAACTAAGAACATACCCAGACTCCACATCACTGATTTCTCATGCAGTAGAAAATCAGCTTGCACGACCAGGAACATCTGCTACCACTCAGCCTTGGGATGATAAATCCTACATAAGCAACTATCTTGCACTGTTTTTCTTCACTGTTCAGGTACTGGCCCTTGCTAAATAATTACAATGGGATTTTCACAAAGAGCAAGAAAGTAACTCCTTTGCTGCACATACAGATTCCAGCATATCCTCCCTTCAGTGATAACCCTGACTCCTTGAGTACGAATAAATTTTATTCATGTTAAGATGTAAAATAAAAACCATCCATTCCTGGCTGCTCTTCCCACAGCTATTATAAGGCTGGATTCTCAAGGGCAGGAATGTTGATCTGGATACTTCAATAGTACACAAGCATATTCAGCATTTCAGTGCACACTACCAATATTTTCATACTGCATTAGAGGCCAGCAGAAGAACATTGTATTTAGGTCTCAGAACAGTCAAGTTTAAAAACCATCAAATCCGGTTTGAACAAAAAATTCTTTTATGAAAAGGATATTATATTTATTTCCAAAGACTGAAGGACTGTGTTCTTCCTTTCAATGCTACAGGAACAGCATTTGCATTACAGTAAATCATGTATCTAGACTTTTACAATAACATTCATTATTACTCCATCTCAACCACGAAACTTCACTGAGAGAGGAGGGATCTATACCGTTTGAATCTAGGCCTTCTGACTGCATCTACATCACCTTTGTCATTCACATCAAAAGTATAGAGCATGTTGTACACAGTAAAACACAGTCCAGAAACATACCAAATGTACTCCTTCCACTTAAAGAGAGTTCAGCCCCTAACCCAAATTAAAGTCACCACAGCACAGGCATCAGGTCCTCAGTACAAATATTTTTCCTTTCCAGATCAATTCCTTCTGAGATCACTATTTGCTGACAGACATAGCAAACTCTATCTACAAACCACTTAGAGTAATCTCCTGTCTATAGCATATGTGAGTTTCTCTCACAAACACAACAGGAACTTAACATGGTATGTATTTTCTCCACGTGCAATGGGGCCATCACATTTGATTAAACAGAACACAGCAGTGTACTGATTTCACAGATAATGGTGAATTTTGGTCTATTTTGCCAAAAGCGAAATAGAATGCATCTTCTGTTGTACTCTCAGCATGTTTTCTGAATGTATTGTTTAACAAGAACCGAAGTTGTTTCTAAAATCATTGCGTTTTCTACAGGCTGAATGGCCAGTTACAGCATAATGTGAACCAGCATCTCCTTTTTCCCACCTGCCCAGAAAACAGGTTTCCTTGCTTTTATTTCTACTATTTCCTGTTCCTCCTGAGTGCATAACTCCTCCTGCTTAGCAAAACACCTTTCAGGACCTTAAAGAACTTGAAGATGTTCCATTGAACTTCTCAGCACTTTTTTCTCTGTTACTTGTGCTGGTGTGTAAGTTCAGGTAGTCCACATAAACCACCCACTTGACATCTTTCTGGAAGTTATCCTGTTCTCACTGTGAGCGTCTGCAAGGCAGACAACAACACAACAGTAAGATACTCCACTTCAGAGCTTTTCAGTGCGTGACAGAGCAGGGAGGGTTGAAAAGCAATCAGAAATAGATCCTGGATGATTTTCCTTCCTGTCTCTCCTCTCTCCAATAGTGATGATTTTTAAAATACTTGTTGCAACATACAAAACAAGAGATTATTTTTTGCTTCTATTTAGCTCCTAGCAAATGGCAACAACTGAGGAGCACCCTACACCGTCACACCCAGACCACCACAGTCATACCAGCCGTGTGCTGTCCCCTTTCCCTGCTGCTTTAAGCTTCTTTCACTCTTTCAGGTTCCAGTCTCTGGTTTCAGCTTCCACGGCATGCCTTATTCTTTAACAGAGCAGTAATTGTCCATGTTGAGCATTAGAAACAGCAGCCCATTACCAGTGTGAAACAAATCTGAGAGATGAAATGGCTACAAGATGGCAAAACCAAATTCAACAACAAGTTTATGCCATTCCAGACCCCGAGTGCTCCAGAAAAAGGTAACAAATGTTTTTTTTCAGTCACAGGGCTTTTCCACAAAAGAATTGCCAAAACTTTTTTAGAAGTACATTTCAACAACAACAAAAAAGCAATGGAGATGAAATAAAAGAGGAGTCCAGCAAAGAGTTACTTGTTCAGCAAGGAGTGCTTCAGCAGTAGAGACAAACCAGGAAACACTCAGCACAGTATTTACTGCATGCGGCTGCAATGGTAAATACAACAGGCTAGCTTTATGCTCTCTGTTAGGAAAGGAATAATTTTTGGAGCCAAATTCTCCCTTGGTATACTGCACAGAACTAAGCATTAAGTACTCAGAAAATCTTATTCTTCTCTTAAAAAAGAAAAAATAATCCTAATGGGGATTATCATGGTAGCAAAATATTATGTGCTTTTCTTCCACCTCTGGCTTCCTCTTTTTACTGAAAGCCAAAGGTTGCACTGACCCAAAGTGATGCAAAGTTTTCCTTATGAAGTGTGAAGGTCCAGATGACACCAACACGTGAATGAAATCTGTCTCATCACAGTTTGCTTTGTCTGTTACTCCAATATGAGGTGGCAGTGATCTCTGCAATTCCCATGTGGCAGGGAGTCTGCCAATTGTGTAGGCAGTGAGAAATTCCAGCTGGCATACCCTGTAGCTGTCTGTTGTCTCCATCACCTGCTTCAAAATCCTTCCACCGAATGCTGGTTCTGGCATCAGTTTAATTCCTTGATCTCCTTTCAAAGCAAAAAAAAATTAACAAAGCCTCCAAGGATCCAGAAGACCAAAAAATCAGGAAATAGTCATCTGGATTTTAGAGAATGTAAAACCCAAAGACTTAGGAAGCTGAGAAGAATGCAGCTTATATTAAGACGTGTGGGATATCTATCTAGCCTTAGAAAAATTGCCAAGGAGATAATAGATTAAGGTAGTGTGGCTATCTTACAAAAAGCAGTGAAATTCATTGAGGATTACTATACATAAATGTACAGAATACGTTTTGGAATACATCACTAAATCCTTGTCCTGGCTCTGCAGACTTTCCTAGAAGCCACTATTGGCAACAGTTAGAAATAGCATATTGGGCTACGAAGGACCTGGGGCCCAACCAGTCTGGCAGTTCTGTTAAATCCTTTCTGAAACAGCTATATTCTCAATAAATGAACATTCATGGTATTCTACTAAATCAACTTCAACTAAGTGAATGTTTATAGCCACAGCTTAAAATAAAAATAATTGGAGATTTTAATCCTGAAAATAGAGGCGCAGTAGATTACATGCATTCAAGTAAGGTCTCCATTATTGTTATTAAATTGATATTTGATTCTAATCAGATTATCACAAAGATCCTTAACTGTATAAAATAAATGGAATATACAACTGAACACCTTAGAGAGGTGAACTGTCAGCATCAAAAGGACAATCTTTCAATCTTCAACCTCAAAATGCTTTCCGCAATATTTCTTCTTTTAAGACTTCCCTGAGATTACTTATCGTACCATCTTCAAATTCTCATTCCTGCATTTTTCCACTTTCTTTTTTGATACATGCTCTTCATTATAGAAAGCATTAAGCATGTGACCTTTTAGCCACCCCAACCACTGGGCAGATCCTTGTATCACTGCTACAGTCACCATACATAAAACAAAATACAGTAACAATATTGAACACACATACACAAGCTAAATATTTTGTTTACAAGCATTCATTAAATATATATGAAATAGAGCTCATTATCAGAGGCTGCCTTCATGGTATTAGTATACTTTATCATGTATTTATTGTCTTATTCCTTTTATTTTCCCGAAGAGTTGCAGGACAAAATGTTTGCGACCAAAATAAGATTCTTCTCTCCTTTCTTTCTAAAAGCCAGCCTAGAATAAGGACTATCATCTCAAATAAGCGTGATTCATGGAAACAAACAAGAAAAAAAAAAAACAACCAACCGTATTCTTCAGAGACAACTGATTGATGGATTGATTAATGACAGGTCAATATGCAATTTGCTCTGCATGACATTTGGAGAAGTATTTCAAAATTTACTTTAATACATACTCCACTAGAAATGAAAAACATTTGCCACTGATAAGCAGCCTTACCAGAAGAGTTTGTGGTAAAAAGGCTTTGAAAGAAGGAAATAGAGTACGGCCTTTCATTACATTTGATAAATCTACTTGACCACAGAGAGGTTGAGGCTGAACTCCGAGGTTATAAGCTAAACAGGCCAACAACTTAATTAATGTATGACTTTTCAACCAAGGGTGCATTTGAGCTACACCCCAATGATCAATGTAATTCCTTTACAAGGTGAACCCTCCGCCACCAAGGCCGAAGTTGGCAGATGGCCTGCGAGCAGCACGGCACAGCTTGCCAAAATATCCTGCAGCACCTTGGGGGAGCAGGCAGTTCTCAGGCTATAGGCAGACAGCTGTGGCCAGCTGCAGGCGGAACACAGCCCCTGTCCAGACTGCCAGCTATGTGCCAGATGGTTCTTTTCCCCCAGAAATGGTGGAAACAGCAGCAGCCCCACCACCTCCAAAGCCTGCCTTTCCCTCCCTTATCACAAGAGAGAAAGGTGGCCAAATCTGGGTGATTAACCAAAAGATGTTTCCCACAGTCTTCCAGTAAGCACATCCTGTACAGTGATAAGTACATTATCCTTTTCTTCAATTCTGCCTTAAAGTCCCATTCTTCTGCCTGACAGTTCCTGTCTTGCACACAAATCTGATATTTTAGATGTTGTCACTGGGCTCTGAAGCTGAAAACTGTTACTCACGCAAAAGGTTTGTCTTGAAATTTGAGACCAGGTGAAAATTCACTGCTGCCTCCTCCATACCCTCACTTCCCTCAGCCCCAGATCTCATAGGCTTTGCAGAAGATTTTGTCAAGTTTGAGAAGCATTTGAGCATGCCTGGATTCAGCCTCAGCAGCAGAGAAAGGATGTATTGATGCTGACAGAAATTACACAAAGTAAATCTAACCTACCCAGACATTTCATGTCACTGCTATTGTGCACCTGGGATGGTGCTATATCCAGAATAACCACCCTGATTGTATGAATGCTGCTTTTAGAATGATTGATACAGCCACTTATGCTGCTGCATAGAAAGACGTTTATAAAACATGCTTGCCTTTTTTCTACTTGTAAATACTCTGAAAGTAATGCCTCCTATTTTATTCTGTTGGTCCACAAAGTGAGAGGTGGATGTTGGTGGTATGCCAGCAGAGGACGGAACCTTCCCACCAGTATTCCATCACATGTTGATGCTGTGGGACAGATGGCAGCAGAGGGGTAGTTTGACACAATGACATCTGATGTGGAAGCACGTGTGGAGCAAAGGTGTGTCACTGAACAGACCTCGAGGATCATCCAACTCCAACCCCCCTGCCGCAGGCAGGGCCACCAACCTTCACATTTAATACTAGACCAGGCTGCCCAGGGCCCCATCCAACCTGGCCTTGAACACCACCAGGGACACATCATCCACAATCTCTCTGGACAGTCTGTTTCAGCACCTCACCACTCTGATCAATGCTTGTGAACATTTACAGAGACCAAACAGCAGATGTGAGCACAGCAAGGCAGGGGGTGGTGCGTTTCAGCAGCAGCAAAAGAGTCTGAAGCTACATTCCAGTCTGCCACGCAGATTTTTATGAGCGTGGCATGTAAGTTCTTGTTCAACTGTAGAGCTAACGATGGTGATTCTATTGAAAAATAGTATTTTGTAGCTGAGAATTTTCTCTATCAAATAGAGAAAATACCTTTTGTCATTTTCATGCAAATAAATAGGAGGAATTACTTTCAGAGCTACTTACACAGTTTCATAAAACTGAAGTTTGGTGACGTTAAACACAAGAGCATCACTAAATTCAAACTGCCTTACACTGCAAAGGGATTGTATTTCTGCACACAATGGGGACCTGGTCCAAACAGTTCATGGTTACCCTGTGTCTCACTTCTCTCTTAGAAAATCCTTGTTCCGGGGGCCGATGGCAGAGCCCACGTGCCCAGGTCTTACCTCCTAGATTTCACGTCTAACTTCACCCCAAAATAACATATCCAGCAACTCTGTGTGGAACCTACAGGTCATGTTTAGCCTGAAGTATCTTTTCAGGCAAGATATTTAAGTCTTGTTTTGTAGACATTGAGGGACAGAGGCACAAACTCAGATTACAAAGGAAACAATCTAAACAAAAGCTAGACATGATAACCATAGCTGAAGGTACTTTTCTCCCTTCTCTCAGAGGCACTCTCTTTCAGAACAAATTACATGTTCTGAAAGGGTGCGTAGAGGTACACGAGCCTAAACAAGAGAGGGAATCCAGTTCTGTGAACAGAATTTGCTCACATTATTAGTAACTTATAAAAGAATTAGTGTTACATACACATTATCTTTACCACGCTGAACAAAAACACTGGAATTACTTCCTATATTTCTCTCTTCTTGAAAGGTAAAAATAAAAGAGAAGGTGAGCATTTCAAAAATCTTTTCTCATCTGCCAGCACAGCAGAATCCCACCTTCCTACTGCATCGTCAACTGAGTTTCAGCAACCAACATCAAGCAGTTGCTTCTCTAAGAGTGAAGCCAGAACTTTGTACAGTCTGACTTTTCTTGCATTGTTTTTTGAACACCACCAACTGATTTCACAAAAGTAAATGACTGATCACGAATCACCTCTTCACACTTCAGGCAGTGCAGACCCTTCACCACTTCCTTTACCTTTGGTTGCTCATTGCTCTGCCCTCCACATTCCTTGTTCCCACTCTCCTATCAGCTTCAGTACTAGCTAGACTAGCATTGCAGTAGGAACACAGTTGATACGATTGAACTAGAGCTGGGGATAGATAGCAGTTTTTGAGTTTTGAATTCTTCAAATATCCTCATCTCCTTTAAAAGCATTTTTATATGCATACCTCTTTTCACATCACTGAGACTGGCTTGGTCTGGGAAAGCCAGGTAATAAATGCAATTCTACTTTGATCAAGACCTTGCCTTCTTTCTTTTTCAGCATAATAAGAATGAGCCAGACAAAGCATCCTGATTTACCCAGGTGGAGGGATTTTTTCAGAGAGGAATGGAAAAGAAGTGGGTGTGGTGGCTTACGCTAATTATCATCTATTTATTTTGGGAGATAAGCTACTTATACATGGTATGTTTGGTTTGGATTAACTTGGGCAGACACAGAATGACTGCCCACAGTTTGACCTTGACATGAGTAACTGGCCTTTGGCAGAGAGGGAGGACATTGACAGATATTGCCTGAAGAAAGGGATCAGTCATAACCCTACAGCCACTGCAGAAGTTGCTCTGGGCAGACAGACAGACACTGGGAAGCACCAGCTGGAAATAGCAGAGGGGTAAGGGAAAACCACAGACCCTGGTTGGGAAAGAGGGAGAACAGGAAAGAAAGGGTTGATGTGGGGCACAGACACCTCCTGTTAATATCGTTTGGTTTGGAATGACAATGTCTGCACTGAGCTGAACTTAGGGACAGGAAAAGGCAAACAATAGCACAAGGTTGCAGCATTGTTCATTGAACGTGCTCTTTTTTCCCTTTGGCTCACCCAGCTGATCATTATGTAACCAATCAACTGGGCTAATTTTCAACCCGTCCAGGATATTCTCAGTTATGCATTCATTATAGAATGCCACAGCTTATTTTTAAAAGGTCCAGAATACTTCCTGTGATTAATGTCTGGATTAGCTGTTGTTTTACATGGTATATAGACTTGGGCAACAAATCTTAATCCCAGCTGAAAGGGCAGTTCAACATGAGCACACTTTTACTAAAAGTATCTTAACAAAGGGATTATATATTTTTCCCCTTCCTTACAAATCTTCATCTGCAATGGCAGATGAAGTGGGACATGAAACACATTGTTTTCCGTTCTGGGAAGGTCTGCTTAAAAATGGAGCAGATTTCAAGATGATAAAACAATTTTTCCTGGCAAGTTTGGTATCAGGCTTTGTTTTGCTAAACCTGATTATGTACTTTGGCTGCACAGCACAAGCATATGTTCCAAACCAATTTAGTCCCTGCTCAGAATGAGTCTCCTTATTTGTCCAACAGCCTCGGAAAAAATCATTTTTTCATGCTGACTTTGACTAACTGTTCTGCACACACTGCAAAGGTATTCCAGGGACAGCAGACCTAAGCAGTAACTGAAGGTACAATTCATATGGGCTTTTTTGTTGTTTGTTTTTAACGCTTCTGGACAAGCTGCTTTAATAAAGCCCTTCTTTTACATTTTGAAGATCTGTATCACACACATTCAAAGGGAATAAATGCAAGTCAGAGACTGCATTACAGAATCACAGAGTGTCAGCAACTGGAAGGGACCTCAAAAGAACATCTAGTTGATCCCCCTGCTGGAGCAGGAACACCTACATCAGGTTACACAGGAATGCATCCAAGTGAGTTTTGAATGTCTCCAGAGAAGGAGACCCCACAGTCTCTCTGGGCAGCCCATTCCAGTTCTGTTACCTTTTCTGTAAAGAAGATTTTTCTTGTATTTACATGGAACCTTCTACATTCCAGCTTGCACCCATTGCTCCTTGTCTTATCACTGGATGTCACTGAGAAGAACCTGGCTCCATCCTCATGACACTCACCCTTTACATATTTATAAATGTTAATGAGGTCACCGCTCAGTCTCCTCTTCTCCAAGCTAAAGTGACCCAGCTCCCTCAGCCTTTCCTTGTAAGGGAGATGCTCCACTTCCTTAATCATCTTTGCTCTGTGCTGTCTCAAGCAGTTCCCTGTCCTTCTTGAACTGAGGAGGCCAGAACTGGACACAGTATTCTAGATGTGGTCTCACCAGAGCAGAGTAGAGGGAGAGGAAAACTTCTCTTGTCCTACTAACCGCACCCCTTCTAATACACCCCAGGATGCCACTGGCCTTCTTGGCCAGTGCTGGATCATGGCCACCCTGCTTTCTACCAGGACCCCCCAGTCCCTCTGTTGCTTTCTGACAGGTCAGTTTGCAACCTATACTGGTACCAGGATTTCAAATATATATTCTATGTGTTACTACAATATGAAAGTCTTCGTAAATGCAAAACTCAGAATTGAAGATGGAAAAGATACCCAGATACCTGATCTGATATTTCTCATATTCTCTTGCAAGTTATTGGCTTTTCCAAGACGCTTCTAGTGCTCTGCCCAGTTCAGTTTCCAATTCCTGAATGAGAAGATTTCTGTAATCTCTTCAGACAGACTGGACCAGAGTAGAAGAATGATGCATAGGTTTCACTAGACACAACTGCTCCCCACAGTTGGCAGATACACTGTTCAGATTCAGGGCACTCTCACCCTGGCAAAACTACTAAAATCCTGTTAAACAGAGCTGTATCTTTTGCAAACACCCGTTCACTCACACTAAATACTCCAATTCACTCATATTCATGTTTCCCATTCAGTAAATACTTTCTGAGCATCTTCCACTCTGAGAGACAGCTGCAAGAATACAACACACTTGTGTTCGGTATGAGAGCAACACATCTAAATGAGAGAACAAAACTAATGCCTAGTAGAGCAGTCACCTTGTTTGACTAAGCAAAGGAAACTAGTCTCTCTAGAATCAACAAAATAGTACCAGAGGAATTGAGTCTCTATATGTCTAGAAAATCATGGCTCACCAAAGCGCTTAGTCAGATCTACTGTACTCCCTGGCCATAATGAACATCTTTGTCATCTTAGGAAAACTTAGGTCAGCGCACTACTGGAAGCTTAAGACTCACAGCTGAGCTAGAGACAACTTCACTGTCACAGCAGCATCGTTGCTGGACCTTATATCAATGGGTTACCCAGCTGCTGGAGATGCTTGTGTAAATGAACAAGATGGGGTTGCGCAATCTAAGAATAACTCTCCATTTTCTCCTGCTGCAGCACTTAGATACAATGCTCCCTTGTTAATTAAACAGAATTTTGTTCTCTACCAAACGCATATTTATTTCTAAGTATTTGTTTTTAAGCAATTCTAAGAAACAAGCTTTCTTGACTGTTCCTCCCCCTCTATCATTCAGAAAGATGCCTTATAATTCTGACTCTGCACATATCTCCAAACTACTCCACGAACAACTGCTCTAAGGGGAAAAAGCATGACAGCTCTGCTTGGGGCCCAGGGAGGCCAGCTTTGCAGAGGCTCTTTTGTTGTCCCCCAGGTAGGATGTTTAGCTCTCCATCCATGCAGCCCGAATTCCTTTCTCACCACACCCAAGGTCATTTTAATGAAAATTCCAAAGCCCATGCCAGAAGGATAGAATTGCTCCTAATCCTTCAGCAACACGTCATTTGATCCCCAGGCCCACTGGGGTTATTATTGTGTGTCTGCAGAGCACTGCAAAGCAGACAGCAGTACAAAAATGGCAACCACTGCAGGAGATCTGCTTCCCTTTCCCAATCTTTTTTTTTTTTTTCTTTCAAACAGCTTGTTTTTTGTTTTGTTTCCCTCTACAGCACATTCACTACCTGCCAGTTTTGAGGGGATAGTGCCTTGCCTTAAGCCAGTCTCCACTATTCCCTAGAAGCTGCACAAGTTTTTAATGAAATTAATGAGGAAGTTTAATTTTAAAGGCAGATTTTATTTTGAAAGGAACTGCATATGTTTGTGTGGTCCATATCTTACAGCTCTGTACTGATGTTTTACATCTGTGCTCAAGCATCACAAAAACCAACAAAAAAATTAAAGCAAAATAGGGTTTTTTTTCCTTTTTTTTTTTTTTTTTTCCCTCTCCAATATACATAGAGAAGGGAAAAGGAGCTAGTGAATTCAGTACAACTCAATTTTTTTCCTGGAATCTTTCCTACCTTTCCCCGATCCAGGGGCCTGTGTCTTATACAGTGAGCTTTTGGTAGATAAGATTTATTTTTCTTCTCTGACTTAGTCTTCTCCCTATGGCCTATGTGAGCAGTGATTCTCTGTTGTGATGAGATCTGGAAATCCACTGTATCCTTGTCTTAGAATAGCCCCAGGCCTCCTATACTTCTGCCTACTTCTATAAGCACTGCTTGCCTCCACGGCACAGAGATCTCAGATTTCAACCTCTACCAAGATGCACATACATAAATTTGCAAATTTCCTCCCCTGGATTTAAATATTTGTAGGGCTGGACTCACTAACTACTTCCTACCCTTTCACCTCTTCTCAAAAGATGAAAATTTTCATTGCGTTTCCTACAAGGAAGTAGGATAAAGCATTTCCTTCTCTAGAAGCAACGAAGCAATTTGTCACCTTGCTCAAAGGCTACAGGTGCTGTAAAACATACCACAAAAAAAGTCTACATTTTGTATGAAATTTGCCCATTTCTTTTCTATCACCCATGCTGTGTAAATCCTAAAAGCTCAGCACAGCCGAGATGGTTATCATTATCTCAAAAGAGAAATGGTAGCAGGAGAAATGCAGTTCCTTAGCCAAGGTCATTGAACATGCAATGACTGAGAACAGAAAAGAGAACTTTCAAGACAGGCTTGGAACTTGTCCCTGCTTGCTTTAAACCCTACCTGGACTGTAAGGGAGCAGAGCACCAGAGCACCTCCTCTTCCAGGTATAAGGGCTAAGTGGCAAAGCTTTTCTGAATCACTTTCAATGTTTCACCCAATCTGCAGGCACTTAATTTTCCTAACTGCAGTCAGCAAATAGCATATAGGCTTTACTCTGAACAACTAAAGAATCATGGAATCATTAAGGTTGGAAAAGACCTCCAAGATCATCTAGCCCAACCATCCCCCTACCACTGACATTGCTCACTAAACCATGTCCCTAGGTACTACATCTATCTTTCCCTTAAACACCTCCAACAACTTCACTGACTCCACCACCTCCATGGCAGCCTGTCCTAATGCCCAATCACTCTTTGAGAAAAAATTCTTGCTAACTTTGCTTCTGCATGTTTTAAAAGCACAGCTACTAATGGTACTCTGTCCCACGCCCTAGAAAGTAATACGTCTGAACCAAGTTGTTAAGCTATTCCAACTGCCCTCCTCAGGTGTAAATCCCAAAACTTGTGTGTTATCCTTTCACAACTAAGCCCAGCACTTGTTCCATCCTCATTCCTAACAATCATTAAACTGCAGAGAGAAAGATTTGATTACACGGAATTTTATTTGCATTTTCTAAAGCCAATTCAAAATTCACACTTGCCTAGAACGCTGGCAAACCAATGGCCCCTTATGATAGACAAGTTATTATTGCAATTACTATCAAATAGACTACTAGATTGCTATCAAGGGCCAGGGTAGTTAGAAGAACTTTTCTCCCCATAATTTTACACATTTCAGAATTGTTAAAAACTGAGATTGATTCACATAAATTACAGAATTTTGAATACTTTTATGAATAAAAGCTACTAATTTTAACTCCTCCTTTTTTTTTTTTTCCTGAATGCCCACCAGCTATCACATTCTTTGTCCACATGTGGAACACACCATGCGTATTACCTCTCTCTTTTCAGTTTAGTTTCATTCACTACTACCTTTTCCTAACAACTATTATAATAGAATCATAGAATGGCCTGGGTTGAAAAGGACCACAATGACCATCTAGTTTCAACCTCTTTGCTATGTGCAGGGTCATCAACCACCAGACCAGGCTGCCCAGTACCACATCCAGCCTGGCCTTAAATGCCTCCAGGGATGGGGCATCCACAACCTCCTTGGGCAACCTGTTCCACTGTGTCACCACCCTCTGTGTGAAAAACTTCCTCCTAATATCTAAACTTCCTCTGTCTCAGGTTAAAACCATTCCCCCTAGTCCTATCAAATTTATCCTGTAAATTATTCTATTCTATAAGATTCTATTATCCTGTAAATCATTCTTGTTTTATATAATATACTTCACTATTAGCTGTAAAGAAACAATATATGGAGCCAAATCTACTGATAAACTGAGCTCCAGCCAGAGATGATGTAAACATGCCTGCACTGCCAATCCACTTCTTCCATCCCAACCTGTCGTGCTTTTGTTATTCTAGGCCTGGGCCTGATCAGATACAGTTCTTTGTGCCAAACAATTAGGTAATCACACTCACATGCAAAACTTAATAATAATAAAAAAAACTATTAAAAACATTCATCAGATTTTAGTTAAAATAAAGACAGCAAAATGTTTGACAGAAAAAAAGGAGGAGAACATCACTGGGACTGATACGCAAAGAATAGGTGGATTTTTTTTTTTATAGTATTTTACCTAATTTTGTAGATTTTTCTTTTCCTGTTAGGAACAGCCTGGCTTATGTTATTCCACAGCCTCTGTGCAGCATGATAGGAGACTGATTGACTGATCGCAACTCAGCTTGTCAATGACCAACATTATAAAGGTTGATGTATCCCCTGTGGAGAAACTGTGCAGACATACTTGACTGATGGATTGAGTAGAGCAGAGTCTCACACTAGTCTGAATTGTAAAGGTTAATGTCATACCATGCAGGGGTCCTTCTGATTGTCAGGATGTTTGACTGATTGAAGCCCAGTCCTACAAGGGGATTCTGGGGACTTGTGGCATGCAGAATTCCTCAGCCCAACACAAAGCCAGGCTCCAGTTCACATGGCTTTCTTACATGCTAATCAAGAAGGTTAATTCATGAGAGGTGAGGACTTCTGCAGCTTTCTATTTGTTAAGTAAAATGAAGAAATGATTTGCTATGGCACCTATCTTGTATATGGCTGCATATTTTGTGGGACAATACCTGCAGTGTCACTGCTCCGTTCACAAAGATGCATCATAAAATCATCCAAGACAATTTTGAGTAGTCAAATCTTTCCTCAACTCAAGCAATCTGTCTTTGTGGACTGACACTTTTTATTGAAGGGTCCTCGAGCCTTCTGCATTATCTCTGTACAAAACCTTACACTGTTGCAAAATTAGGACAGCTAATACTGTCTGCTTCATGCCTTCCTGCCCTACTGCATTCATACCAAAATAAAGCACGCAACAGTAGTAGGAAATAATTGTGCATAGACACCAAATATACTTTTAGTATAAGGACATTATAGTTAATTTAAAGGTTAATAATAATATGACAGTTAATACCATTTAAGACATCCTGAAATTCTGTAGCAAGAAAACATGTTCTGAAGCATAGGTGGCTTTCCACAAATTTGGGCTTAAAAAAGTCTTAGATGTATTAAATTTCACATTTACTGCTAGTGTTATGATTATGAGATGATGCCTTCAACCTTATCCAATATCTTTCTATTTTAATGACTAGTTTTCAAGTGTGCTGTCAAAAAACTAGAACCTTGCCCCTTTTTTAGTAATTTGCCTATCCATTAGTGTGACTTCAATATGAAACAACATAAACATGTTCATTCAGACTGGGGGCAGACAAATTTATTTACAAATATAACAGTCTGCACTGTCTTCCAGATAAAAATTCCATCTCCAAACTCAACAAATTCTCTCCCTGTCTTGGTTTGCCTAAACCTGCCATCTTTCCTTAGTACTAAGGTACACGATGAATTTTGTATCCAGACCTTTCAAAATCTCAAAATGCAAAAAAAATCATTAATGACAGCCCTGGCAAAGAAACTGCACAGATGAGGTACTGATATACTTTCATATATTGAAAGTACAGCAAAAAAATCCATTCAAAATAAGATATATCATTACAAGCTTTATGCAGAACAGAAAGTGCAGGGTGAAATAAGAGTTAAACACCATGTAGCCTCTGAGGTTTCCTGAGGTCCCGATGACCTTGCTACTGATGGGGCCCCTGACAAAGGAAGAGGAGAAAATCTCCAACTGAATTTTTGGGGCAATCCCCTTACATTCTCTGGAAAACAAAACAAAAAAAATTAAAAGAAAAAATTAAAAACCAGACAAAACCCAGAAGAATGGCAAGTTGGAAACCACAACCTTTCCCCCACACAGTATTATGCTCTAGTTGTCAAAAGCACAACAGCTGCACAAGCAGTAAAAGAAGTGGTTTTGTAACAGTGGAGTGAAGCACTGCCAGCCATTAGAAAAATAGACGTTGGTGCAAACCTGCAACCACCACTGACTGTCAGCAAGTAAGCAAAAGACAAGCTGCAGTTGGAAATACTGGGGGATTTAGCTGAAGATACAAGAGGAAAGTGAGAAGAATTAGCATGTATCATCAGACCATCATATCGTCTCCATTCCTCTGACACAAGAATTTGTCGCCAGGATCAGTGGGAGGCAGAGGCTGGTGGGAGAAGGAAAAAACTCACACCTTCAGAAGGAATACCAGTAGCACCTCAAATGAAGTCAGCCTGCAGTTCTGATTTTGTTCTGCTGTAACAACAAAGCTCTGTTGCACCACTCAGCTCATGCCATATGAAAGAATACTTCCTATTCTAACCACCCACAGAATTAGCTTTCGAAGCCAATTGTTTTTGCATAGATCTCTTAAATATGGCAGAGGCAGCCCTTTACCATATATATTTTCCACACTCGGGAACTCTTCCTGGACAGAAATTTTTGCCTGACTGGTTGCTGCTCCAGAAAGCTTAATTGTCTTACAGAAACACTTTTTAACAATTAACCAAGCCCAAGGATTTGTGGGTTTAATCACGGATACTTTCAGTTTTACAATATCCAGCATTGATACTTCTTAATTTAGAACACACACAAAAACAAACATAACACCCACCATGTAACAGGGGCACAGGATCACCTCCCTCAATCTGCTGGCCTCCCTTCTTTTGATGCAGCCCAGGATATGTTTGGCTTTTCATGCTGTAAGGGCACATTGCTGGCTTGTGTTCAGCTTGCCATCCACCAGTATCCCCATGTTCTTCCCAGCACGGCTGCACTCTCTCCTTACATGCCCCAGCTTCTACTGATAGCAGAGGTTGCCACAACCCAGGTGTAAGGTCTTTCAGTTGAACAGGATCTGTTGAACCTCATGAGGTTTTCCTGAGCTCACAGCTCAGCCTGTCTAGACCTCTCTGGGTAGCATTCCCTTTCCTCGGGTTTGCTGACCTCATCACACACATGACAAAAGGACACCTTCACCTTCCAAATGGCTCTATAATCTCCTGGTCCTGCAACCCTGACTGACACATGTAACTAAACTTGAATGAGGAAGAAGATTCAAAAGAAGCCAAAAGGTCTCAGCAGGTAAACAGACCTAAATAAAATCTACATTTACTACAGAAGTAGCTGATGGCAACTTATTATAGAGTGTACAGGTGGTATCACAGGCTCTCAGTTCAAATATAAGATCACTAAGCCTTAGTGATATTCTAGAACTCCATATCTTTCATCACTTTAAAAATTAAAGTAGACAGTCGTTTGTTTTCTTTTATTTGGAGCAGAGGTAGGATCTTCCAGAAGGGTGTGACCAAGCAAAACACAAATTCTAGTAACTCATTTTGAATGGAAAAATAGACCTATCTTACCTATGTCATCTGGCTCTAACATGTGAAATGCGGAAAGGCAAGAACTGTACAGGGGAAAATGAATTAGGGTATACTTTCTATTAAAATGGAAAGATAAACATACTTCCAGTTTTGATATCTGGAAAAGATTTACTTTAATTTTCAGAAATACATGAGTACTGTCAATAGCAAGCATGATTTCTGTAACCTCACTGAATGCACAAGTGTTCAGGAACTTGCACAATTTTAACAATAGACAAAATACTTAACTATTAGATCCTTTACAGAAATAGCAAAACTTTTTGCAAGACAACCATTCTGGAAACAATTATACCTTTATGACCAAAGAGTATCTTAACAGCCTGACTTTAAAATTAGAATATTCCAGTATGTGTCATGCAGGAGCATTTCTACGCATGGAAAAGAATGTGGACAGTCCATACCCTGTTTGTATTGAATACTCAGAAAGAAAACATGACAGTCCCTCAAACTGCATATGACTTCTTTGCCATGAGTCAGATTTTTACCTCCATGGTTGCATTCTTCCACTATTAAGAAAAAAAAAAAAAAAATGTTTTCTCCATTTGTGGATAGAAATAGGCATTAATTTTATTTATGACTCATACCTTGCTTACCTGACTACTTCCAGTCTGAAGGAGCACACAACAAAGCATAAGTGATTGCAAAGATTCACTTTATCAGAGCAGTTTTGTCCAACATTTATCAACATACTTTGCATCATTCTCTTGCTATAAATACTGTTCCTCCCTCCTACACAGTTAAGCTCCTCCATCACGTTTTGTTTTTCTAGCTGTGTTATCTTCACTGGAAGATCTGATATAGCACAAAGAACTTCAATTTCACATACTACTAGACAGCCCTGGCACAAGCAGAGGCATTTTTCCCCCTTCACCATGAAGTTTATGAATCCTTCTCTTTCCCAGACAATCTGATCCTCACGTGAACTTTAGCAGCTGCAGGGCAAAATGCAAATATGCTTCCTCTCAGCGAAGTGCCATATAGTCTAGAAAAACTGTATTCCCCAAGCTGTGAGTTAAATACAAAGAGTGAGTATGGCTTGATTCTACATCCTGGTTAAGAGGCAAGACCTGAAGCTGGTCTCTAGAGCATGCTCAATTCTAAAATCTGATTCTTCCCTTATTTTCATTCTATTTTGTATAAATATACCAGCATTCAATGGTTTCCACAAGAATACCTTAACAGTGATATTAGCCTCTCTTACTCTCTCCCACATATTTTGCCTAAACATCTCTTACTACCTTCTTTTAATCAACAAGTCTTTGCCTTGGGACTGGACCTTGCCCAGATCCCAGCCTCAGGCTGATAAGAAGCATGGATACCTGATTAAATCTGCAGATTCCACAGGATAGGAGGGCACCCAAAACTTGGGCTGCTTAGTTCCCTTAGTATTTGTCCATGCTATAACTTAATTTCCTCCCCACCCATCCTTTCTAGCAGAGAAGGAATCATCTGCAATATACCTCCTGGAAGGAATTAGATGGAATTAGTGTTTGCAACTGGCATTTTTATTAATTATAGTCTTATAAATGCAAAAGGGCTATTTCAATCAGCTTGGAATCAAAGACTTCCTTTCACAAATACTAAACAACAAGAAGCTTTTATACTTGCTGAAAAGAAGATCAAAACATTCTTTAAAAATTGGGTGCATTACCACATCTCACTTTGTTTGATGAGGAGTTTTGTACTGACTATATTTAGTGAAGTGGGGTCACTGAATGACATTTGGAAAGAATGCAGATAAGACTTGAGTGGAGAGTGGGAGGCCCTCTGGAAGATATTTTTCTTCTCTATTCACATAACTACTGTGAAATCTTCCTTCCTGGAACTTAATCACTTAACAATTGAGTCTCTTCCCATTCTCCTCCAACATATCACAGGTTTGACCCTTCCAAAATATGTTACTAGCCAAATTACATTTTTCCTCCTCATGTTCATTTCTAGTATAATCAAAGGTATGGGAAGAACTTCACTTTAAACAAACTTAGTGTGGCTTTTGGCCTGGACACATTTGCAAATAATTGCCATTGGAACTTCCATGCTGAGGCTTCTTTGTCTTTTTTTTTTTTTTTCCCCCAAAGGAAGTACTTCAGAGAAGGTAAAAGAAGGGAATATGCATGCAGTTACCCAAATAGACACTGAAGGAAAATGACAGACTCAGGAACAGAGGGGAAAAAAAAAAAAAAGAAATTAGAGATATGATGCTTCTGCTTGAGCTTTTTTCACATCTACATCTTACACATAACACTAGCTAACTTCAGGGAAAACAAAACTTACGGACACTTATTGACTCTGTGATAATTGACTCAAAATCAACCAAAGTGATTGACTTTAGTCACTTTTGAATGCTTGTCTACACAACTAAAAATTACCACTTTAGTCAGTACAAATGTAATCTCACAACCAGTTTTACTAGAAAGACTAAGAATTGGACAGCCTCCAGCACTGGACTCCTACTATTTGCAGTCCTTCTCACAAATCTGACAGGTAACAATGAGGCACTTGCTGTCCATACTATACCTCTCCCTTGATAAGTTTCAGGCTGCAAACAGAAAAATACATCTTGCCACCAGTTAGCTTCTGATTTTATTTTTCTCTTCATTTCTTGTACTCATCAATGCACGTATTTTATATTCTCATCCACATTTCAGAGTGCCACTGGAGTAACAGCTATTGCTGCCTTTGCAAGGAAAACGGTAAGTAGACCACAAGGCATTATTTTCCTGCTGCTGTATTGGAAGAAGTTGAAAATGTTTGGTCCTTTTCATCTAAGTCAGAAAAGAGAATATCTTATAGTGCCTCAGGATCAGGTGGGGGCTTTGGAAATGAGTCTGTCTATTTTTCCCCAGTTAACTGCACCTTAGTTTATATCACAAGCCTGTTTCAGAGTATGCAACCTGGCAGCTCCTTCTTGGTGAAACCAAAAAAGCTAAGCTCCAAATGCACACCTAAAATGCTTCAACTGCTAACAAAAATTCAGTTCATAAGACATACCTAAAACTAGTCTACAGTGTAGAAAATTGATTCAAGAAAGATGAAATTATACTGGACATTCTCATCAATAATGCACTCAACAGTCCAACCGACAACGGACACTCACTCAAGGGTGGAGATGGTCCAAGACTAATGCCCCTACACTGCATTGTAGATGTGCAGTCAGTCTCAAGTATCATTTCAGTCTACAGAACCTACGGTACAGGATATTACTTGGTACCTGGTCTCTACAGCCCAGCTTTAGAAGATACATGAAGTGGAACACTAACTTTACTAGTTTACTTTAAAATGAATCTTCTCTGCTGCTGCATCTAACCAGTTAGGCACTCTGGTCTTTTTAGTTGCCCTTTTACAATGCTTGATTGCTAGCCAAAGAAATAAGCAGAGGTAAAGCAGAGAATAGGCTTAGCTCCCATTGGCAAACCTGAAGAATATATATACCACAAGTAAAAGCCAGAACATTACCTCATCTTCTCAACATATATTGATGCAGGCTCTGACAACCTCTTCAGGTTCCTGTTTTTTCACTGTGTCATTACACTCCAGTCTACTTTCCCTTTACACAATGGGTACATTTTGGCTACATTCAGTTGGCATACTTCAGGTCAGGCGAGATGAGTGGGAAGGGAAAATGTTAGGCCTCAGCTAGCATAATTGTCAAAGCAGACAATTCAATGCTCTCAGGATTTGGGTGGCTGTACAAGTATGAACTGGCAAAAAAAGAAAAAAAAAAATGACAGATTCTCAAGCAGTTATTCTATCAGCTGGCAAATAAACAAGAGTTTTTGGAGACCTAAACAGTAACTCCTTAAGAATGCAAAAATAGAGAACCAAAAGGTTAAAAAAATGGTATACTGCCTTAAAAACTCTAATCAAAGGCCCACAGTTTGTAGTATCACAACTACAGCAGTGATCAGTAACGCATGTTAATAATAAAATAGGAGAATTCAAAAAATAATGGTATTTTCAGAGTATCTCTCATGGCCATGAATGAGGTGATATAGGATATAGGTCAGTGTCCTCAAGTCAGAAACAAAATCTAAAAAACTTTTTTTTTTTCTGAATTTCTGAGTGTCGCAGAAGGTTATGCACTATCACTGGCAAAAATTGGAACAGATCCCATAAATCTAAATTGCAGTAAAACTATCTTTATCATGGTATATTTTACTATGCCTCCTGCAAAGAGAAATAATTAGACATCCAAACTAGGTAGTGTTATTTCATTTGTGGTTTGAAAACAACAAAGAGAAGGAAGTAAAAAAAAAAAAGAAAAAGAAAAAGAATCTGTGTTCAGGGTGACATTTTTCCTCTGTTGATCTAACCACCAAATGATGCTTCCACATCTTAGGCCTCATATTATTAATCTTAGATAGTACTGAGTTTATAAAATGCCTCACTTTTCTACTGTTTGGCTAGGTACACTGAGTTTTCTTAATCATTTTGGCACATTAATTTTAACCTCATGCAAGAAGCTTGTGACTAGATATAGAGTTATAACATCACAGAACATCCTTAGAGTTTGAAGGGACCCACAAGGATCGTTAGGGTCAGCTCCTGGCTCCACACAGGAAAAATATGGAGTTCTGTGATATGCAGGTATTTTTTATTATCTAGAATAATTTATAGCTGATGCTATCAGAATGAATGCTACCATTCACATCTATGATGTATTTTGCTGTCTGTCAGCTTTTTATCATTGTGCAAGGATAACACTTGCATAAATTGTTGACCTTTAGAGAATTGTATGGCCTTTTACTTGGAGAAGAGAATCCTCAGCATCTTGTAGAGATACTATCAGAAAGGAAGTTTGGAAAATCTTATTCCCGTACCTAAATTTCATTTCCTCATGATCGGACAATGTGCTTTTGAAAATTTCCTATGATTTACAGTATCATCTGTGAAGAGTAGAAATAAAAAGCTTCTAATCACTAACCTATGCTATATGACCACAACAATGAAGGCCTGAAATCCTATTTCAGAAATTCATCCTGTTTCTTCAATCATTTGCTCCTAAGGTTGTTGATAGCTCAAGTCCATGCAAAAATAGCCCATGTTAAAAAAAAAAAAAAAAAAAATTAGAAAAGACAGTTTAATATCTAGCATTAGCAATACTGTCCACTGTGAAAGGCCTATGTACTTACAGTTAACACTAGTGTACTTTGGTAAGCTCCTTCTCTAGTATACAGTATCAAGAATTATGGCAGTGATACACACAGTTTCTAAAGGTAGATGAAGCTTGCCACTGACAAAAGTGTATAGTTACACTGATGCAGTGTCCTTGACAGCTCTGGTTCAAAAAAGTTTTTTTCCCTCTTTCTGTTGTTACCAAGGTTCCTTTCCAAGAAGGATAAGATCTTCCTTGGAATTAGATAAGAGAGTAGATAAAAAGTATAATGAAAAAGAGGCAGAGCAATAGGGAAGAAGCCAACACACTTCATAATAAGGAATAATGTTGGGTAATTACACAGAGTAATTTCACACACCAAACTCATTCATAGGCATCTTCACCATTTCTATAGGAATTTTTTAATTTCAAAGAGAGAAAAAAAAAGTGGGATTTGTTGTAGTCACAGCAGGATGGGATAAAATTTCAGATTTACTCAGTTTACGAATAAAGTACAATGCACAAGTACAAAAGAAAGATGTCTACAAAACAACGTTACCATGGTAAGATCTAAACCAGGTTTTTGTCATGAGCAGGTCAAACACTCAGTTATTCCCAAACATCCTTTATAATTTAGCCCTGATCTAATCTCTCCAGAAAGAAGGGCTCAATAGTTCATTTTCCAAAAGTCCTTTTATATACCAAAGACACTCCTCGGCTCTTAGGAGGCTCAGCCAGGCAGAATGGATTTCCTAAAGCCCAAGAAGAGATGATACTATAACAGATAAAGCTGTTTGTATACAGATTTTGGAGAGATCCTAAATAGAAAGGCACTAAGAGAACCCAAAAAAATAGGGAGACAGCTTCAAATTTTCTTACATTGATCCATCTAGCATAAACTCAAGTAAGCACGGTATTACAGAACAGATATTCATTACTACGTTACAGAGCTTGTCACTAAACACCTGTGGTTTATTCCCATACTAAAATTAAAAACTCATTTTCTTTTCCAAGAAACTCAAGCATACTGACATTCAGGTCCATCCAGTGAGCCTACTTTGTACAGTATAATCATTTGAACTCAGTTCCTGTACACTGAAGAGTGTTATCTGATCAGTGAATAGACAGCAGTCTGGTGCTTAACATTAGTCACAAATCACACAATAATTCAAGCAGTCAGTCTATCAAGAGGCCTACTGCAATAGTTTTTGTGACTCATTAGAAAGTGTCTGCATCTACCCACGTAGTTATAGAGTTGTTTTTGCTCTGGTGTCAGTGGAAGCCGTGCTGCTAGCTCAATAAAGGAGACCTGAAACTATCATTATTTTAATCTGATCACTTCTATGAGGATAACTCTACTGCCCTATACTTTCCCATACTTGCTACTATTTTTCCAATGGCCCCAAAGAACAGAGCTGATTACTATTTGTTGAAATTAAATAGTTAATCTTGCAACTTGCTTGAGTAAGATTGAGTAAGCAGAAAATGCATTTTCTTTTCAGTATTATCTTCAGTAAAGCAAAAAATATGAGCACCATTATTGTTGGAGGAAGTTCTCAAGCAGCAAGAACTCATTTTTATCCTTAGCTGTATAGGCTTTTTCACAGGAAAAGACAGAAAAAAAAGAAAAAAAGAAAAAAAGGAAAGAAGGAAAAAAATGAAAAAAATGAAGTTCCACAAGAATAGGGCATCCTCTGGTGCAGATCTACGATCAGCAGAGAACTAGACCGAAAGAGCGATGCACAAAAGCCCTTGAAGAAGTTGGTCAATATTTCTGCAGGCTCTGTACACAGACTGTTACCAACCTCATTTTTTCTTTTGTATGGCAAAGGATAATTATGACATTAAGAACCAGACCCAAAAGGAAAAAGTTAGAGCTAACTATGATAATACAATTTATGTGTGGTTTTTTTTTCATACCAAGTCTAAAAAAAGCCAAATTTCAAGATAATTTACGGAAAAGACTTCCAAATCTCCCCTCTGAAAAAAAAAAAAAAAAAAAAAAGTTATTTTCTCTAGATATTATCTTTCCTCTTCCCTAAATCGAAGTACTCTCTTTCTCTTCCATCTGCAGAGAATTCCCATCCCTCTCAACTGCCCCAACATTTGTAAGGACACTGGCATTTAGATAATCTTTATGGAACATGTGATCCTTTTACCTGAAATAATAAAACCACAAAAAGCTGAAGATTAAGCCCACAAACTTCCCGCTGATCCTTGTTTTTCTACCTTTCTCTTTTTGCAAGCGGCAAGTTATCAGGCCTCCTCACCTGGCTGCCCTTATTCAAACAAACTTCTTATGCTCATATCACGACTGCAAAATTGAGCTGAGTTCCTTATGAAGGGGCATTCTGTTTAATTGGCAGATATTTTGCAGTTTACATCCTAAAATGGCTGCAGGTTCTGAAACTGGGGACAGTGAATACCTGTAAAGATTGGGCTGATATACAGCGAGTATTTTTTTTCCTGCATCACTGTCTCATCCACTGTTAATATCTAAATTCTCTGTGTTCAAGGAGGTTTTCAGAAAGCTCTTCTATTCCTATCCTTCTCACAGTAAGTATCCTGAACTTTCACCAGTCATTTATGCTTTAGAAAAAGAAAACTAAGTTCAAAGCATTAAGACAGCAAGTGCCATGTCAAAAGGAAGATTTTGTTGCAGATATTGTGACTTGAATGGTTTATTTATCAGTATCAACTGCAACTGCTAGTCTCAGAGATAAAATTACTGAAATTCCAGCACCGCATGAACAACGTGCTGCAACTTGTTTCCTCGTACATTCCATCACCAAGTGCTTCTTATGAGCAATTCAATGGATGTCTGTCCAGAATTGGATTATTTTCTCTCCCTGGACTCAGAATTTAGCTTTCCAGATGATCAAAAAGTGTCAGAAAATAGTCTTCCCCATTTTCCAAGATGCAAAATGAGCGAAATCTCTGCATCTCCAGCTTCACAAGCAAAAGATGCAAAGAGAGTCAATGAATATTTCTACTTATTTTGAAAGAAACATTACTAATTACAGTAATTTACTTTTACGCTCCACAAAAGGACCCATTATTTTCCTTTAATATATAATTGGAATGCTAAACATCAATAATTCAAATATCTTTTCTTTAATTTCTCTCACAAGGGATGGCTTAGACCATTAAAGATGCTCCTAAGAAGGAGCACTTCTGCAACAGCATTTCTTCTCTCAATAACTGAGGTTCTTTAAGAAATTCAATATAAAGCAAAAGAGAATGAAAATTAAAGATGGGAAGAAAGAATATCCTGGAGGGGAAGTGAGAACAAAAACACACAGGCTTATGCAGCCAGTCATCTGCAAAGCTGAAGGTTGCACAAAGAAAGAAAAGCCTCCACTGTTCCTGAATCAATGACTTCCCATTTACAAACTAGCTGTATAGAAAGAGATTCAAAATGGCTCTCAAGGAATTCATGCCAATCGCGAGGTCTGTTTTCTAGGCTGTATTTTCCCCCTCTTTCTTTCATACTCACAAGGATGTAAGTATTTATCAGTTCTGTACCCCTGCCAGCATACACTGGAATGAGTCAAAGGGAACTGGCATTGAATCACACAGATTTGTGTTGCTAATAAATACTGCAGGCCCCATTCACTGTTGATTAATTTTGACTGAAATCTAAACACCAAACAACAAACACTCTTCTGAACCGCTTTGGTATCCATTAGCTTGATGTGTTTATTAGACAAGATTGTATTCTTTCAAGTTTATTAACAACAGATTAGAGAATCTTCAGTAAAATATAGGAGCTTTATTATTTAAAGGTGTTGGCACCATACATCAACATTTTTTAGGATTTAACAATAAATCAAAACAAAAAAATCTGTATCATTATAATAAGCAGTAAAAGGAAAGAGGGAAAAAAAAGGTTAATGTCAAAGAGTAGCACAGTGCTAGCCCTTTATATTTTAGATTTTCATTTACATTTCATCTATATGGATATCTCAAAGAGCTGACTTCTCCAGGAAACAAGAGGATAGGAATGCCACAACAGATTCTGTTCAATTTAGTTCTCAACTACATGGTCAACCATAAGATGGCTTGCTCCATAAGGTGAAGCTAAGAGCCCCTAGCCAAACTAGTGCCATTTCTTGCCTGCAGAATATCCATAGTGCTGTCTGAATACAATACAGAGGAGATGCAAACTTGCAATACAACTTGTAGGCTTCAAAAGTTTAACGAACTTCCAATGCACTGAGAAAGTTATTGTTTTTCCAAACATCGTGTTTCTTATGGTTTTACAAACTCATGAAATACTGCATTCTTGTGCTTCGAAGCTACTAAGCCAAGAAAGGCAAGCTTCCTGACTAGGCTTGGTAAAATAGAAGCAGGCTGCATAGCCACTGGTGGTGATATCACATTTCTAGGATTATCTACCCTGATTCTCAAATAGAAGCACTGACTAGGATGGAAATGGCCACTGCAGAAGAAAAACAGGTAAGTATTGATCAGTTTTCTACTTCCTTTACCAGTTCAAGTCTCTAAACAATATAAAATGATTTCCTTTAACCTCCTGACAGAAATAAAACATAGCATTTTGTACTCTTATTTTAATTTAATAAGCTCTTTTTTATTTATTTCTCTTCAGACATTTAGAAGCCTTTGAGTTTTGATACCAATAAATTAAAGTGCATCATTATCACTTTGATGGATGACAACACTAAATTACCCTCCCTGTTTCTTCATATGACATTTTAACCCAATCAAGGATCAAACCCAGGACACTTCAAAAGAATTAAAACAGATTTCTCTGTTTGATGCACAGAAGCAAAGAAAATGGCTTCTGCCTCATAGGCCTTGGCTAAAAATATTTTAAGAATATGTACTACTATGTATGTATTGGTATCTTAATGATTCCAGAACCTGCAAAATCACACTCAGCTGGTATCTGTGCACCCTCAACAGGCTGGACAGCCAAGATACCTGTTACAAGACCATGAACTTATCCAAGAGAAAACAATATGCTGATCTTAGCAAGACTTATTAGTTTTCATTGAAGATTCAAACTTAGTTAATTATTCCAAAGATGAAGCCTATCTAATAGCAACCTCAAAGGATTTAAGGGCCTGTTTTGTTTTACAGTTTCCAAAAGATACACTGCAAAAAAAATCCATATCTCCTTATTGTACTAACAAACTAATCTCCACAGTTGGAAACAAATATCACTACATTCCAAAGGTCATAGGAGAGTTTAGCGTTAGAGGTTTATGTGTTAGGGTTTTTTTGCCATCTCCACTCTGGTTTTTACTTTTTATATATTTTACTGTATTCAACTGTCTTAAGTAGGAACACATCACTCATCCAGTTTTTCCAAAGTTCTCATAACATATTCTGCAGCCAGAGTATGTAATTGCTATAAAGCAGGTTGATTTGCACAGAAAAATAATTTTTGCATTCTCACTGGCACATTAAAGACAACTTATCCAACATAATTCAACATACTCCAGATAAATGTATGCAACTAGCTGCAAATCTAGTTTGTATTTAATTTAAACTGAAACATCCTTGCTACTCTTTCTGGTGTAACTTCATCATATTAATGTCCTGTAATCCAGACCTGTCATAGAAGTATTGGTCAACATCATTTTTTCTGCACAAGTTGGTGGAAATCTCCAGCTAAAGCTCACAGCAATAATTCTCAAAAAGATTCCAACAATTATACAGACTCTACTTGGCAACAGCACACTTTCTGTACTGACATCGTCAAACTTTCACATTTACTTATGAGAAAAGTTAGGAAAGATAATTTCAAGTCACTGCACCAAACTTGGAAATGACTTGCCTGGAAGCAAAGGGAGATAAGTCATCTCGATGCTTTAAAAATTCGCAACACTCCCAGAGAAAATCAAACGTGACTATGCTCCAAAGATTCTTAAAGACATTTATAGCTTCCAGCAAGTTCACCTCATGCATGCATTGCTGGTTGCCCCCATCATCGTTCAGGTTTACAAGTATGATTGTCAAGTATAGCTAAACATTCTTTATAGTCTACGTATTTAGGTCTACTAAACTGTCTTACCAAACACATAGAGCAGATTGGCTAATTACCAGTCTCTAGAAGACCCTCTGATCAATGCAGAACAGGAAGCAATCAGCCTCTCCAAAACCATTGCATTCTTTAACAATAGTTATTTGGTTCTAGTCTATATACGTTTACTTGACAAAAGGTTTACTATCTGTAAATATTCGGTTATCTGTAAATATTGGTGAAGTAAAAATAGTTTCTTTAGATATTGCATAAGTTTCACCACAAAAAGAACCAGTTCTGTTGACCTGGAAAACAAAGTCTTAGGAAATATTTCTGCTAAATTTCTCTTGTTCAGCTATATCTCAGGATCTGTTACCAGGTCAAGGGGAAGAAATATATTACAAGTCAGAAATCTCAGCAAGTTTTCCAAAGAATTTCCAAACAAGGCATCTTGTCTTGAGCAAGCTACCTAGCTTGTTCCATTCAACCTAGCTACTTCCATGCAACCACTTCTTCACTAAAGCCAGTACAATCACAGAAGAGAGGAGGGTTAACAACTAAGTCAACATGTGAGTAGTGTTTAACCAATTAGGACAAAATCTTTACAAGAAGACAGCCCCAAACCTACTGCCTGGCAGCAGGAGAGGGAATGACCAATTTACACATGAAGGATTTCAACTGCTCAAGAAGCCCAACCAATTTGATTGTAGCTGGAACTCTGTTGAACACTGTCATGAGTACTGCACTTGTCATGCTAACCTTAAAATAATGCAAGGCGGAAACAAACAAACTCTGTTCAACGATTACCTACTAATGCTAAGAGAACAGATGTTTTGTTTTTTGTTTTTTGTTTTTTTTTTTTTAAGTTATGTTTCTGTCATATAGAAGACTTAAATGTACCTAGTTTTAATCTGTAAACCTTAAGATTCCAGAGCCATAACATGGGAGTTAAGATAGTCTCAAACCTAAAAGCAAGCCAACTAAAGTCCCTACATATTGCCTTGCTTTGGGCTACTAGTATTAAAACAAACACACACACACTTTCCTGTTTCCTGTCCTTTTCTAAATGATGACTGCTTAGATCACTCTAACTTTCCTCCTAACAAAGTCAATGAAGACCCTAGGTTAACACTGAGTACTAGGTTTCAAATAGTCCCTCTAACAGATGAGGGTAACTACTTAAGAGTAACTTGTGTTAGGCTTAAGATAGTGCTATGAAACAATTCTTACCCACTTATGGTTTAAGAGTGATCTTTGCATTTTACTCCTATGCAGGTTAACTCGGCATGCACAGCATACATTTCAAAGGAATCCCTGCTAAAAAAGGATTTTCCAAATAATACAAGGAAACATTTAATTACATTTGGGCCTGCTGAGCATTCGAAGTCTAGCAAAACTTGTCAAAAGTGAGTTGAGAATAATAAAACAGCATCTGTGTTTCACTCTGACTCCCTGAGCGAGATGACGTATTTGCATAACATTTAATACAGAGTAAAACTGCAACTCTTGAGTAAACTCCTTTTGGCAACACACTGGTGAGACTAACACCTTACAGATAAACATATTGAGGCAGTAGCATCATTCCAGTGCCCACCTGCCCTCTCAGTGAAGAATCTTTTCCTGATATCCAACGTGAACCTCCCCTGCTTATAAAGTACCTGAAGAGCAGAAGTCAAGTGGATGGGGCCAGGCTCTTTTCAGTGGTGCCCAGCAACACGACAGGGAGCAACAGGCACAAACTGAAACACAGAAGAGAAAGAAATCCTTTCCTATGGGGGTGACAGAGCACTGGAAAAGGCTGCTCGGAGAGGTTGTGGAGTCTCTTTCTCTGGAGATATCTGGAGAATCTGCCTGGATGCGTTCCTATGCAACATACTGGAGGGAACATGCTTTAGCAGGGGTTTGGACTCTACGATCTCCAGAGGTCCCTTCCAATCCCAAAGATTCTATAATTTCTACTTTTAAAAATCTTAACCAGAATCATGAAAATGTAATTAAATGTACAACAGTATCCAATCATTATCATGCCATTTACAAGATAACGACACAACAATCTGCTTTACAGATTAACTTAGGAATGTACAGTCCCTGTACAGTCAGTGGAGAAAAATTCCCCAAAAGATGAACCACCTTCTCTAGGTCATACACACACTACACATTCTTGCAACACAGCATGATCCATTGATGCTTTCACATCTATTCTCTAAACATCAGGTATCATCTTGCATATGTTATCAGAGCTGGCACAGTTCCATGGACTGTTCTGTGCAATATAACTTAACTTTACATGCCTTTTTCAGGTATAACTACTTTTGTATCGTGGGTTTTCTATCAAGTCCTATTACAATTGCTTTCTACAGGGTTAAAAAAAAAAAAAGTGTTCATTAGCAACTCCAAGAAAGTTTCATTCCAAAGAATAGCCTTGCTTTTTATCAAACACACAGTTCTCAGTCCTAAAGCACGTAACTACTTACAATACTCTGTGTTGTCATTACTCTTCAGAGTGCTATGACAGTGTTTCGGTTAGCTTACTTTGCCTAAAAGTTAACTGAAAACTTTTCAAAACCTCAGGGATTGCATGAAAACTCATTATTTGAGAACATTATATATTCCCTATTTGCCATTTGCATCACCAAAGATTTTCAGTGTTGGTAGATGAGCTAATTTCAGTTCTTCCTACTATAGTATCTTTGGTCATTACATTTTTGCCACTGTGTATTTGTTCAATAATCACTCAAAGCTTTTGTGAGAAGTCTCTCCAGTGCATCTGTGCTCTACAGTCACTGCTGTTACTTAGTATAGTAACTTACACAACACAGAAACTGCTTTGTACTGAAGTTTCCTAGTAGCTCTTCCCAGCAAGTTTCTTTCTGATAAATACTTTTCATCAGCCCTGTTCCTTAAGAAGAACTGCACTAAAATTAAACCTACTTACCTGTAGAGGTATAGAAAAGGAATAAGTAGTAGTAAGAATGTTTTATTAAAGCTCTCTTAACAGATCTCTTTACACAAACATCATTCCATATTGTTATATTTTCATACACAACAGATCTATAACCCTTGCTATATCTAAGCATGTCACAAAAACAGCCTCTGAAAAGTTTAAAAACAGCAGAAATCTCTAGTAGTTTCAAGGCTTTGTAGCTATAAGTTCTATATATCTTACTTCTATAGCTATTAGTTACAAAACTTATGAATGATTGTTTCACATTCTGTACAAATGCAAGTATTTTTCTCACTATAGATTATCTCAAGACAATGAAAAAATGAATAAATAAAACCTCACTGTAGGATTTCCTGAATGAACGGTTAAGCAAGTTGCTCTACCATTTCTCTTCAGAGTTTCTCTTCAAGTTGCTCAGAACTTTATTGAGATGGAAGGTTGGAAGGAAAGACTTAAGTCCAGATCTAAACACTAGGAGAGTCATTGGGCAAGTTTACATTTGAAGTGGTTTCAGGTCAGCAAGCAACTCCCTCTACCAAGCCTTTCCAGCATGGTATTACAAAATTGGGAAGGTACAATTTGCTGTCCAACTGCAGTGGAATGAACTCAATAAAATAATAATAAAATCAAAAATAATCAAAAATAATAAAATCAAGGGACAAAACACACATACACCAAAACTGACTTATGTACTTAATGTACTATTGCTTACCAGTTTTAGATATATCTGCATACCTTGGCAGGTTCACAAAAAACAATGCAACAAATGTCTTACTATCCAGGTACAGACTTCAGACCTTTATAGTTCAGTCCCAATCCATCATGCCACATACATGCTGGAAAAGGTATTTCAGACTCCATATCAATCAGCATAATTAATTATAAGGAATTAGACTCACGACAGGCAATATAATTTAAAAAGGCAGTCTTAAAAGGAGTTGGAGGGGAAGATAGTTGTGTTTGGGTTTTGGTTTTTCTTGTACTTTTTTTTTTTTTTTAAAGAAAAAAACAATGTCATCTTCCAGTAACTTTCCTGTTTCATCTTATTCCATCTCAGCCTCGGAGGTTACAGACTTTGCTTCAAAGAATTTCTTGGCATTCTTGTAGTCATAAAACAAATATTCTATAACTTCCAAGATCAAACAAACTTTGGCAGGATGGAAAATAGCTACCTCTGCTCCAGTTTGGGCAGACATGCTTGTAAAGTACTGAATTTTTGCCTCTGCACCTGAGTAGCACATGATATATCATGAAATATGCAGGTCTTCATTATGCTTGCCTTTCAGAAACATTGCTTGTTCTTTCATACAATCAGAACTACATCTATTTGAACCTACTTCTCCAAAACAGATTAAACATACAAATAGCATTCATAAAGAACCATTTCTACTTCTGAAACTCCAAGATATGTTCTAATTCCACGTGCTCCAATTAAATATTGTTAAAGTTGCTGTCAATATAAGTTCCACTCCCATGGGCAGAGACTGTCTCTGTTCTGTTTGGAAAATTGTTCCAAAATGCTGTTTCTTTGAAGAAAGGACTTCTTATTTTAAAAGAAACTTTTAGATTTAGGAAAGAGAATTTGGTAATTTGCGGTACTAGGTAGGAGGACTGGAATAACACACAAAAAAAAACACCTTGTGTAGGTATATGCTCAAGTATAACTAATGCTTCTCCCTCCATAGCCAGTAAAAACTGTTCATAAGCAAGTTTAAGGGTAAAAGGCATGTAGAAGCCTTAGCATTAAGGCAAAATGAGAAGTGGAAGACTAAAGTAAACTACATATGGATTTCCAGCAATTGAAGCCATTCATGTCCCCAGAGTCCTTGTTACAGACACGCTTACATTTAAAAGACACCTACATACAATCTTCAGCATGAAACACCAAGATTAACACAAATATCCCCAAAGAACTGAATTTCATGCTCCGCAGGCTCAAGTGAGAAACAGGATTTCTAAACTATTCTGCATTATCTTCTCTCTATTGCTACCTAAGTCTGGGCCAATAGGAGATAAATAACACAAAACCATAGAGCACTCCTCCTGCTCCCATCCTTTTTCCTTCCAGCTATGCAGTGACAGACTGCATTTAACTCAATATACATCTTTCACTGCTTCATGGAGGCAGTTTTCCATCTGCTCTGCACTACACAGACCAAAGCCACTGGAGCAAAGACTAAGACAGCTTTCACTCCTAAAGCAATCAAGCATATGTCAAACAGGTAGATGGCCATCCTGCAGAGATGGCTTGTGCAGGTGGCCACACACTATTGTCAAACAGATTGCACTGCTGATACTTTTGACTTCAAAAGGAGTTGTTTTTAAAAGATAAAATATGTGAAACCAAATAACTGAGTTACTTTCCATACTAGCTGCTTAATTCCTCAGGTTCTCTGGCTACATGCATGGTAGGTTCCCCAGATTCACTGAGCCAAGTCAGGGTCTTAACATTACAGCATAATATATGTAATATATGTAAATATTTCTGCTTTTTTTTTTTTTTTTTTTAAGACCAAACACAAGCATGCTAATTACCAAATCAAATTACCAGCATTTCATGCAATAAGTCTAAACAATTAGACTACGACAAACTTTTGAAAAGAAAAACCATTTCAAACTTTGTAATGCAAATTGAAATAAGACACATGAAAGATAGGTACTTTTAATAAGGAATGTTATATTTGCACATGTGCATGTATGCGTGTATTTACATACATAAACACAAATTCCTCCACTTGTTCTTCCAACAATTATCCAACAATTAAGTTCAAAATTTTCTTCTGTAGAAAATACTGCTTTGGAACAAACATTTTTCAACTTTCCAAACTATCACCAAACTCAAATACTGCTTCCCAGCATGGTTTCTGCAGTATTAAGTGGTATGGAAAAAAAAAGAAAAAAACAAGGAGAAAATTAACAAGTTAGTATTTAAAGCAAAGCTTGAAAAATAGACAATGAGTTACAGCCTAGGTTTTGAAGGAACAAAAAAAGAAAACATAGTATAGAATTCAGTAAGCACTGATGTTCTGTATGATGTAGGAATAAAGGAATTCAGAGGAAAAAAAGTCTGGGCTAATGATTTTGACTCTTTGTAACTGGTTGCAGAGTAAAGTTCTCAGAAGTTCTTCAAGTACTATTTGAGAGCAACAATACAGAATTCAGAAGGACAGTTTAAGACTCTTTCTAAAAAGAAAACGTTTATTTCCTGGCTTTTAGCATTTTTTCAGCATAATTCTAAACTATATAACCATAACACGACTTTCTATGTGTATCAGTACAAACAAGTGCAGCTTTACATAGATTATTAACCTCACTTTACATCTTGGAAAATTGATATGCAGAGGAGGAATGAGCTATCTAAGGTCAGAGACAAACTGAATGAGCAGGTAGGACTGAAGAAACACCCAGTCATCCTTACCACATATATGTCAAAATTCCACCTTTAGTCCAGCTATAGAATAGGGTGCTCACTGAGATGGCAGAAGTCCATCTGAAGTCTTCCAGTCTGGCTACTAATGACAACAGTAATCCTCAGTCAGTAATTCTATCAGGGTAACTGACACTGTACTAAAATATTCTGTTGCCAAAACATTTTCTGAATTGTCCTATGGCAGTGGCACTCTAGCTTTCCAGGCACTCTAGCATCACAACTGGAAGTGTTTACAATCCAGGGCTTAGAAAGGCCAACTACATTGGAGATTGATCACAGAGCATTTAAATGAACACACAGTTCCATAGAATGGCTCCATTTGGAAGGGACATAAAAGATCATCCAAATCCCAACTCCCTGCCACCCACTAGTTCAGGCTGCCCAGGACTCCAACAACTATTCATGTGCTCCTGAAGCCTCTCCCTAGGTTAAAAGAATATGAAGTTAATACACTGTACTAATAAACAGGCTCCGTAGGTCCAGAGAACTGATAAGAGAATGCTGACAAGTTTTAAAATAACTAGACAGTGCTAGACAAGGAAGCATAAGACAACAAAGATTTGGACAGACTTGAGACTCAGCACATATCTTAGCTCTCTTCCCTAGCTAGAATGTCCTGGAAAGCCAAGAACACAGAGCTGCTCACTCTCAGTCCATTCTCATTGCACTCAGAGAGGTGCACCAGAATGTCCTTTATATTTTGTGGCATAAGACATTGAATCATGCTACTCTGTCTCTTCAATGGTCTACATTTCTCCAAAGCATCACACTTTCCAGAAGCTATTGAAGCTTTGAAGAGGCAGTTGGCATTTAGACAACAGAATATTGAAAAGGTCAGGGCTTTGTAGCTCACTGCAGCCATTCTTAGGGCATGTCAGCTACTGAAATGCCATTCCTTTTCTAAAGACAAGGGACATGGAACGCAACAGCAAACAAACCAGCATAATAGCACGCTTTCACAAACTAACAGGCTTTGATTTGCTTCATACATCATGAAGTATGAAAGATCATAGCATTCTTTCCAATGTGGCTTCTTGAGCTTCCATCATTCACACCCGACTACTACGCATTGTAAACCAGTAGCTTCCTGCCATCTTCATTACTGACTCATTTGATTTCCTGCTGCCTTGTTCATTCTGGAGGCAGGACCATCTCTTCACACCTGTTAGCACAGACTATGCTTATTGTAGCCAGGTGCCCCAGGTACCACCTTGCTAAAAACTTAGTCTATTTTTTCCCCTATTGAAGCTTCCTAGGGAAAAGGGATACCAGTAACACCTCTTTTCTAGGCAGACTTAAGACCTTGAAGCCCATTGAAAACTTCCAGCCAAAATGAAGTTTTTGCTCAATTCTCATTTCTGCACACCTCAACACATTTCACAGTCAGGACTAAATCTACTAGTAGTGCAAACTTCCTAGATCTCACTAATTTTCTGATTTTGAAAAACAAGATTTTTTCTCCATTGTAAAATGAGAGGAAGTGAAAGAGAGCCTCCTCCTCCTCACTGCACAGTGATGAGATCAGCCCACAATAAAAAAATATATCCATTCATTGCCGTCAAAACTGCATGTTGAATCAAAAAAAAAAAATCCTTTTCAACTCCTTTAGCTAAGCCTCCCTTAACAAGAAACAGATGTTATTACAGATGAGATTGAGGACAGCTGAAAAGTGAAGGTTCTACTTGACTAATTAAGGTATTAAGTAGGATGCTGAAATCAACAATTCAGCAACATTTGCCACATCCAAATCTGTTTGGATCCACTACAGCAATCCTATGATTCATAACTATCCCTATAAAATTTGTAGCATTTCTTATTCTCTCATACTATACACTTGGACTGGAAATTAAAATACTTCAATATTTTTAGATCGTCATACACTTTGACCTTAATTTCTTCTATTTCATCAGTTTCTCACACACAACTGCAAAGGCTACTATGAGGAAAGTCTCTCAACCTTTCCAGAAACCAACTCAATAATATGGAAAGATTTCCTCTTGCAAAATTTGGTTGCCAAGACACCTTTCCATTCCTTCTGCTCCAGAATTCCTGCAGAATTTGTACAGAAAATAAAGGATACTCAATTTTCATGGTATTTCTTCACAAATTCTGCAGTAAAGAGAAAAAAAAAATCTTAAGTCTGTGATTTTTATTTACTTATTTTTAACAAGACAATGGGCAGTACAACCTAATGATTCCACAGGCTCCAAATTTCTAACTAGCCTATTTCCGGGAAAGCAGTGCTGTCTTAAGTCAGGTACAGCCACAATAAAAATCACTAGTTCCTCACACCAGCATCAGAAAAGTTATAATCCATCACCCTTAACAAAATGTCACCCTCAAAGGCTTTAAAAGAAGTTTATTATTCACTTGCTTAGCACACATTAGACTGCACACAGAACACTGCATATAGTTTTAGTAATCCTAACATTAAAAAATGTTGATAAACCTAATCAAACACAGCAGAGGTTCATCAAGATGGTCAGGGGGATGGGATCATACATACAAATACAGTCTGATGGAATAGGATTTATTTAACCTAAAAAAAAAAGAAAAGCTTTGATGGGACCTATCAGATGCTTACCAATAAGAGGTGGTTATTCAGAAGACGAAGCCAGGTTTGTTACAGCTGTGCAAGGCAGGAAAGCAAGAGAGAACACTTGTAAATTCAGACAGAAGAGGTTCCAACTGGATTATCAGAAAAAAATTATCACAGTGAAAATAATCAAGCACTGGAACAGGTCACTCAGGAAGGCTGTGGAAACCCTGTCTTGAAGACTATCAGAATCTAATTAGAAATAGGCTAGGCTGGACTCTGACTCTCCTAAGGTGTCAGATTATGCATCTATAGTACCTGCTACTTCCCACATTACAGGAGCATCCCAGTCTCAAAGTGCTTCACAAGCAATAGCTCTGACCTTCCGTGCATCATCCTACTGAGCAAATGAGATTGAGTGAAGAGCTAGAAGTAGTAAAAGCTTTGAAGTATCATTCCACGCTTTCTGTATTGCTCTCCCTGGGATTCTGAAATGTAAGTGAAGAACATTACTTTTCAATTGAAATAGGAAGCCATCAAAATCAGATTTGGCCAGGTTACATGACAAGATAGTTACAAATATCATCTCTGTCACTATCCTTCTGTCAACACAAATTCTGAGGCACACAAAAAATTATTCCCCATCCAGCTCTTCTCATACTTCATGAGTTCTTCCTTACTCATTTAGCAAATTAATGCACATGCATCATTCCCCTTTTCTCATTACTTCTGATAATAAGCTATTTTTTGCCAAATTAACAGAAACAAAAATTTTCACTGTAATTCCATCTCCCTTAGTCATTCTCCATTTATTTTTCAGTTACATGATTTCTACCCTTACCTACACCTTTCACATTTCCTTGCCATCTCTTACAGGTCTTCAATTTATTTATTTATTTTCCACTATATGCAACCTTCTTCATTCCTTTTTTTTCCCCAAATTTAGACCACGTAGTGTTGGGAGTTCGTTAACTATTGCAAAGTGCTTAGAAATGCAGATCATGCGAAGAACAACAAACAACAAAGTATGGTTTTATTCTGAATCGCTATATTGTTACTCACTGGATAGACTTGGTATTTGTAGATGTTTTTATTTGCAAGCTGAGAGACGAAAACGAGATGAAGATGAGATAAAAGGTTTATGGTACTTCCTTTAATACAAAAAGATGGAGTCTGACTTTATTTATACTTGTTTTGGGACTGCCATAAAGTCTGATGTAAAGAGAAGACAAAATGTGTTATCTTTCATTTATTTAAGTATGACTTCTCACTAAACCATACATCCATACTAGATTTAGTACATCCACAGTACATCCATACTAGATTTATAGCAGCAGAGACACAATAATACAAGTTTTAGGGCTGCTTATAAAAGTCATGCTTACTGCTCAGGCAGCAAGTCTGGAGAAATAGTCAATAACTGTTGTCCATACAACCTAGACTCATCAACACACACTTGCCATACTGCAAGCCAACAGTCACAGTCTGGTGGGACCTGTGTATAAATCAAGGCTGCCAAGCATCCACTGCAGGGCAAGACTGAGACAAAGCCTGCTTGAATTAGCTGCCCTGAATTCTACCCTAGAGGACAATAAGAACATGAAAAATTGCCATCCACCTGGCACCTACATCGTGTCCCGGTAGGTTAACCAATATCACGATTGTACAGCAGTGTAATTAACAGTAGAGCTTTATGTGTTGAATGTGGTGTTTTCAAAGTCTAGAGGTGCAAACAGGTCTCCTGAATCTCACTTTTCAGGCTCCTTAGGGAGAAAAAAAAACATCTTTTGCTTAACTTAAGGTTCTATGGACATCAGGGGGAAATTCTTTACAGAGAGAGTGGTGAGGTACCGGAACAGGCTACCCAGAGAGGCTGTGGATGCCCCGTCCCTGGAGGTGTTCAAGGCCAGATTGGATGGGGCCCTGGGCAGCCTGGTCTATTATTAAATAGGGAGGTTGTTGGCCCTGCATGTGGCAGGGGGGTTAGAGATTCATGATCCTTGAGGTCCCTTCCAACCCTGGCCATTCTGTGATTGTGTGATTCTATCTTCAGTTTTAGGCTATGAGGTTTATAATTAACTTAATTTTTTAGTTTGCAAACAAGGCAGCATTGTATGTAGTTCTATTATTACAGCTATAAGCAGTAAGCCTTCACCATCCATTTTCAGCTAGCCTTTCTGGAACACAGCACTGGTTCCTAAGGCTATACGTCTTTATTAAGGACCATTCAAAACTAGGGATCAACATCCTTTTGAAGAGATCTTTCTGATTTTTAATGCAAAGTCTTACTAGTCTGTTTACATTATCTCTAGCATTCCTTTAGGAAATGACTAACAGTAGGCTACAACTTCTAGTGAAGAAGTTTCAGCAGAACTACATGAGAAAGAAAAAAATTCCACTTCCATCCAGATTTCTTGATTAAATCCAAAATCAAAGGGCAGAAACTATATATAAAAGCATTTCAGTTTAAACTGGATAATTTCACAATGTGTTTCTAAAGTACATCTACTTCAGAACAGTGCTACTATAGGCTTTCATGTCCTTGCCAGCTAAGTCTTCCACACACTGAAGGGTAGAAACCTTGATACAGAACAGACCTGGATCAGAAATCACTTGTTTTATTTCACTGAAATCAAGGTTCATTCACAAAGAAAACAACACTAAAATGCCTAATGCATTTTTTTTAAAAAAAACTCTATATTGAGATTATTAGAGTAACAATAAAGATTCTGTAAAGAATGAAAACCATACTATGACCCTTGCTACTCAACTGAACTGAAGTTAGTTGCTTTTCCTTTATTAAATAGTCAAAATATTCTCCAATTTCAGCTGATAAAAGACAACCAGTATGGAAGAGACAACTGAAACTGACATTTTCAGTCAACCAATTTAGAAGTCCACTGTCCAAACTATAGTTGGACATACAGCTTCCAGTGATGTATTGCACTGTCCACTCTCAGGAAAACTTGAGACTACAGCATATCTACCATCTGAGAAAAAGCGTACTGGTAAGTTGCTGATGTTCTGAACATATGAAGAGACAATAACAGGCAAGTAAATTCAGAAAACAGTCCAAATGGACAGACACAAAGTCAAGACTCTTTTTGTCACACACAGAATGTCACAGACAGTTTAGGCTCTCAGCCTCAGCAAGCAAGATGTATGATTTCTTTTCAGGATAGTTTCCATATAATTTATTTTCTTTTGAACTGCATTTGAAGTCTGAAATAAAAAGATTGCTGTGGGGCAAGATATTTCAATCTATACAACATAGTTTCACAGACAAAGAATGTTGTTTCGTTTCCAAATTTATATTTCACTTATAATTCAGTTTAACATGTTTATCTGTTTGTTTTCCCACGTCATGTCCTCACTAAGGTAGCTTTGTAAAACAGACCTGTCAAATTCTCTCCTCAACCTTACCTTTCCTCCAGATGTAAACCGGATGCCCTACATAAAGACCTCTTAAATGAAGCTAGAACTAATTCTGTAAGAACACCCATGACTGATTAAGATTCTTTTTTTTTTTTTCTTCCTTGGCTTACATGAAGAACAAAATAAGAAAAACAAACAGAGAAAGTGCTGTACTCTGTTAAAAGATAATACTTCATATAATAATCGCCTAACTGTGTTGAATGCCACTGTAGGCACAAATGCAGTGAGTATTCAGTAATTATATTCCTTTCTATACATAAAAATTATGCTCTTATATAGGTTAAAGTCATTTAGAAAAATTCCCATTTCCCAAGGCCTCAGGCCACAATACTGTGCCCCATACTATTTCTCTTGCAACAAGGGATGCATTATTTAGAGAGCTATCAAGTTCTGACAAGGCCAGGCAGCAGACTCTACCTCCCCCCAGCATATTAACACACAGCAGGATGGTGTGCATGTGAGGTGGTATACATGCATGTGTGCTTATCTGTACACAAGGAATGCCTGTCAAGACTTCAGAAGTTGCAGGAACAGAAATGGTGCAGTAGAAGGATAGAGGAAGGGAGCTAACAAACTTATGCTACTTTCCTGAAACCCTTGGCTAGGGGCACTTAATGATAATACAGATTGATCTGACTGTGCTGTGGACCGTGCTGACTCTTAAAAAAAAAAAAAAGAAGAACCTGAAACTCAAGAAAGCTCACTTCCTTACCATTGTTTTTATTTTTTATTGTAATGGAGTGAGACTAGACTCACAAGGTCACCAAAAGCCACAGAAAGATTTCTTGCTACCTCAGTACCTAAAACTTCCACACACATTTCCATTTCCTTATGATTTTCTACGCTTCGGTGAACGCAGCAAGCTGAATATCCTCCCAACCACTTTTCATGTCAAATACATATATTCCTTAAAGGTGCATTCAGGTCTTCAGCTGACTTCAGTTTTCCAGCACACTCATTTTGCACCAACCAGCAGGTCAGGGTCTGCATCTGCCTGCATAGAATTATTTGAGTTGGAAGGGACCCTTACAGATCATCTAGCCCAAATCCCCTGCAATGAACAGGGACATCTACAATTACATCAGGTACCCCATCCAGCCTGACCTTGAGTGTCTCCAAAAACAGGGCACCTATCACCTCTCTGGACAACCTGTGCCAGTGCCTCACCACCCTTATTGAAAAACAACTTATTTCACTGTTCTAACAAGCCAGCTTCAAAAGATCAACCTGCACATCACCATATAAAGTCTAACTGATCAATACTGCTGTCACCAAGAAGCTGGAGCAAGGGGAATGCCCCAGCAGTTTGTTTGTATTTTTCTCCTCAGTCTCCAAGCCACTTCATGCTCTTAGTTCACAGGATCTCTTGAGAAAGTGTAGGTAACAGAAAAACAAGAATGAAAAAAAAAACTGTCATATTGCCAGGGACCTTCCAGGCTTATCAGTGCAGAGAAAGCTTTTGAAATAAGTTTCTTCAACTCTGCTCTGAATAGTTAGACAAGGAGAAAATAAAACTATTTGTGAAGCAGGAAATGAGATCACAAAGGCAAGCAGAGATGAAGTGGAACAGCTCAGCTACCCAAAGCTTGTCTTCAGAACAGTTAATGTCCCTAGTCCAGACAGTAATCTCCAGTAGGCATTGCAGAACCCTGACTCTGAAGACCCTGTGCACCACCTCTGAGCCCTATACATGAGGCAAGTGACTTTTCTATACGGATGCCAACTATGGTAAGGTACCCTCTAGGAGCTCTAAAACAGAGTCACAGAATCATGGAATGTCCGTGGGTGGAAGGGATGTCTGAAGAACATCTGGTCCAACACCAACAGGGACCCTGAAAGCAGGTTGACCAGGAAAACATCCAGACAGCTTCTAAATAATCTCCAAGTAAGCAGTCCTTTTTCACATAGCCATTGTGCTACTCAGGAGAAGATGAAGTTTTACTCTCACTCAAACTAACTTCTGGAAGTAATTACTAATAGTTCAAACCAAAGTTCAGCTGAGCAAGTAAGTTCTTTGTAGAAAGTCTTCCAAAATTAGCAACTGTCATTGAGATTTGAGACAGGGTAGAGATTATCTGAAGAGTAGGCTTCCACAACAGTGCTGCTCAGTTACAGCCATGTCAGCAATACCACAAACGCATGGCCATACTACTACTTATAACGCTTGCTAAAGGAAGTGGAGGTAGGGTGAGTTGTCTACTTGTACGTTATGTGTGCAGATTACAAAATAAGTCATTGTGCCCTACACCAGCACTCACTACAAAGGGGCAATAGGACAGAACAGGATTATCAGGACTACTCTGCCCAGATCCCACTCAATTCAAAATTTTTTGTTTTAGGCCAAACACCAACCCTCTGTAGAGGGCTTTTTATTTACATGATGCCTTCCTTTTGGTTGTCTGTTCTTAAATAAATTAAACGCAGAATTAAAACCAGGAGACTGAATAGGAAAGCCTTGGTTTCCAGTTCAGTTGGTACATAAAGATCTTCAAAACAGATTCGTTTTACACTTCAGGAACAAACCAGCTATTTTACACATATATAGTGTACTCTGAAGATACAGATACGCATGTAGACTTCTGCAAAACAATCTCAACATAAAATTTTATAAGTCTGTTCAGATCATGATTCCAGTAGCAGTCTGTGGATAAGGAACACTTCATATTTACACAGTACATTTGTAGATAGACTGTTTCTTCCTGACTGACAGAACACAGGCTCTGCCCACCCCTTTCTCTTAGTAAAGGAAAGCTGCCCCAAGGGCTCTGGTCATTGCACATTACCTCACAGCACTCACATACAAGATTAGGCTACATTAGGATACGTGCCAAGTGCCAACAGCACAGTAAGCTTTAGCACAGGAGCATAAGAACTACTTACAGGAACTGAAACTTCTTCATTTAGAAGTGTACTGAAAGCACATTCAACTTTTTAAAAAACACTAGGCAAATAATAAACAGCTCTAGTTATGAGCCAGTCTGCAGACCTGAGCAGAGCTCTTTAGGATCACACTACTCTGCTTTCATCCAACAGTTTTGCCTTAAATTGCCTTCTACCACTGGCTGAAGGACTTTAACTGTTTGAATTATCTTTTTCTTTCAGCTTCACCCAGCCCGTATAAAAGGCCCAATGCCCTCTTGTGGCTTTGTTACTTGTGAGCAAACTTTGATCATAAGAAAGTCATATCTGAGAATAGCCCATCACAGATTTGTCATACATTTTAAGATCTGCATCATGGAAGGAAATGTTGATTCATGCCTAAGTCCATAATTTACTATAACTCTCCAAAGGAACATCTGGTTGGACAGCCAAGTCAAAAACAATAAATGGCAATATTTTTGGCAACTTCTTTTTCCAAAAGTCCAGGCACAATGAGAGATTGCACCTCTATTTGCCATCTCTACATTCAGAACCTGAGATCCTCTGCTTAGCTCTCTTTAAAAACTTATTTGAAATTAGATATTTTGGATGTGACTCACTGATGTATCAGAGATTGAAACATCATTACTAAAAGGAAATAGTTATTATCCTCTCAACTATATGGAAAAATTATTACATTTGGTCATACAAAAAAGAAGAAAATGAACCATAGAACACCTGGAAATTTTCACCAGTACAACACACAGACACATGTAAACAATATGAAACAGGCAGCAAAACAAAAAGTAGTCTTTTACTTCAAAATAATTCTGCTTTTGTTGTTTTAATGTTTTCTAATCAGCACGAAGACTTGTGTCAACTGCCATTAGAAGCCATTACTTAGCACTTCTCTCTCTCACATCACAGAGGGTGATAATTTGCTGCTCATACCTGCATTCTCTGAAACCATCCCTCAAACAGAATTCTTCACTTTCCCAAGAGTGTTTCCTACACTGTATCCATGAAAACAGCAAGATAGAGTGGGAAATAATGGAACAGGTTATTTTTCTATACCATTTGTGGAATAAAACACACCAAAGAACTGAAACCAGACAGTAGGTAGATTTAACTGAGGACCTCACTGTCGTTATATTATGACCACAGTGAAATTTCATAAAATATTGTGACACTGAACAGCAATTATCAGATTTCTAGTCACTCCATTAAAACCTGGCCATGTTTAATTACTATGACCTTCCTCTCCCAAGATCATAATTCACCCATTTGAGTTGCTTTATTTTCATTAGCTGAGCACTTTAGCAAGAATATATTAAAGTACCACTGCAGTGCCTGAATTAAACTGCGGGACAAAACTAGTAAAATTTCAAGTTCATATGTAAAGTGAAAAGTCTGAGCTGAAAGATAGCTGGATTTAAAAGAATCACAGGTTTGCTTTTGTTACTTATTTTTTTTTTAATCTTAAACTTGTACTCCATTCACTGCACCAAAACTCTAGCTGCACAACTCCAGCAGGTGGATAAACGATTGCTGTTAGCCAGACTGAGCTCAGGAATGTAGAAAACAAATCCAAGGCACAAAATAAAGTATAAATAAGGAGTAATTAATGTGCACCCATGTAATGCTTGGCTAGCAAAGTACATCGGATACAGGACATGCAGCTTTATCTCACTGTTTGTGATTTCAAATCTCAGCATCTGGCTGTCATAGTAGATGCAAATTTGGTGGCAGATGTTTGCAAGAATCCCTAGGGAAAAACTGTTTTTGCAGTTAAAAGCATAGAGAGCAGCTTGTTCAATTTGCCACGTTTTTGTCATCCTGCCATTCTGAACCATCATCCTTATCCCTCTTGTCTGTCAGCCTAAGACAGGACAAGTCACTTGGGAATGGCTCACTGAACAGAATCTTCTCCAGAAATATTCTCACCATCCCAGGTTCCTATTTTTTCCATACTTTTCCACTTCCACCCAGACATCGCTGACTGTAGCCAAGGCCTTCTCAAACATTTTGCATATTCAGGAACAGTCCAGATGTGAACACTGACTGAATTTCCACAGCCATGAGCCACAAGTGACATTCTGCCTTACAGGTTGCTTCTAACCTTGCATAGTGTCCCTGGGAGGATCATGAGCCTCTTACAAAACTTAGCACTGAGTTCAGAACGACTGCAGATAATTGTGACTTTTAGCCAAAAGCTTGAGCTGCATTTGAATTCATAACTTACAGACAAATGACTTCATACTGCATTACCAATCCCCCCAGGCAATCCGGTCCCCCATTTGGCATTCTTCTGTTGGAGCACTCTGCTCTGTGGCTCTCACACAACTGTTGTGCTCATGGTTTTGGAACTAAACAGAACTTCTACTTCTTCTGTGATTACTTCTAACTTTCTGTTGCTAGCTAATACACCTTCTAATATTTGCAGACACCATTATTTTGTTTGCTTTAACTAGTTAACTCTGTGACAGTCCTGTAGATGCACGGTAATGCTTTCAGAAAGTAGCAAGGAAAACTCAGATTTATGAGCATCTTTTTCAGTTGCAATAAAAAACAAGCTCATTTCAGAAGATGCTTACTTTTACAGAAACACACACTGAACTTCTTTGGATATCTGGTCATGCTCTCTCTTACACTCCCCTCCAAAATCCTAGAGCTATGTAGTTGCAATTACTGATTTGGGACAGTCAGGCCTGTTTTTATCTAACAGCTATATAGTCCTTTCCACGTGATGAAAATAGGAAAATGCCTATTACTGTTTCTCAGGGAAGAATACTATGCAATGCTCATTAATAAAAACATTAAAGAAATCCATCTAACTTTTAGCACCTTTAGTAATACAAACATATCTGCTCAATAATTACAATTTAACCTTCTTTGAGGCAGAACTAGGGAGGCATCTTCATCCCCTTTTCTCCTTTTCTTTTTGAAGACAGAGGATTATTTTATTGCTGCTCACCACAGGCACTCTGAGCTCCACAGAGACAGCAGACAGGACACCTCCAAAGCCAAAACCTTAAAATCCTTTTCCTTGAGCAGGAAGACGGCTGTTTCTCAAAAAAAAAAAAAAAAAAAGGCCTGCGGCAAAACTTGGAGCAGTACCTACTGTATGCAGGAGAGGGCAGTGAGATACACATGCACACAGTTAGCAATTAAATAGCGTAGTTGGACACTTCCTTTGAGTGCATGACTGTCCTGGAGACTCAAGGTCACATAACTAAGCCAATGGAAATCTCGCTGGCATACTGCAACCTCACAGTCAGGACTCAAATGTGCCAATCTGGTGTATAGAAGGTACCGGATACACAGGCGGGAAAAAATTGATTCTGCTTGGAAACAAAGATCTGCATCAATTTGTCATTTTAAGAGCTGACAATTCTAATTTTGATTTCAATACGCACCCAGAAACAGACATTAAAAGCTGGGAAAAGGAAGGAGGTTTTCAAAATATCAGAGGCTGCAATTCGCAATGTATTTTGTCAATAGATTAAGTAGGACCTACGCATCTGAACACCAGTAAGAATCTGCATCTCAAGGATGCTTTAATAGCAAGATAGTGAGACTAGAAAACCTGAAAGGATTTGCTCCCCAAGCCCCATTTACTAAAGTTTCAAGAATACCTTCCAGTTTTGGAAAGCATTCCAACTTTTCTCCTACAGTTCAAGTAATTTTCAAAGATTTGATTTGGTTGATTTTTTTCTCTCTCCTTTTTATATAGATCACAGAAAGAAAGCTTCAGAACAAAAAAATAATAGTTCTTAATATAAAGAAACAAAAAAGCATGATTGAAAATGTGTTACTCTACACACAGAAAGTAACAAAACCAAGACAGTGTTACTTATGCATTTCTGATGTGTCTAATGCCAGTACCATCAAGGTATGCTTAAGGTGAATCTTAATGTAAATTAAGGACATCTGCAGAAATATTCACTTAACTATAAAGTTTGTATTCAGCCAGCCTGTAGGAGAACCCTCACAAGCACACTGAGAATCCCAGTACTTCCCACAAACAACCTGAAGGGTAAAGCTTCACAAAGGACTGAGGCAGGAAAACCCACCATGTAGAAGTGGCTCATTCTAGAACATATGCAAACCTTGAAACAAAACTTCTGTACAAGTTAAAAACTATCCAAAAAGAGCATTACTCAAAACAGAAGCAATGAAGAGCAGCAAGCAGGGCATGGACAGGGGCGACTGTCCTGAAGGGCAACCTCCTCCCAGAGTAGGACAACGCTTATACAGGGCAAATCACATGAACTTTCAGCAGTAGAAACCAATGCTCTCTGGACAGCAATTGGGTAGGAAACAGAGAAAGACATGGAACAAGGCCAGGCTAGGCAGGTCAACACAGAACATAACAGGAGTAATTTGAAGGGCAGCAACTGGTAGTACCCACATCTAACAGAGGTGGTACTGTTTTGTGCACACTGTTTCCAGAATGGCAATGCTACTGAGTAATATGGTGCTGAGCACGGTAGGAATCATAGAATCACTCGATTGGAAAAGACCTTAAATATCATCGAGTCCAGTATCGTCTGGGTATACCAGCTCCTACTATCAAGAGCATCCAACTCTGAAATGAGCAGCCCCATAGCTTGCTCCATTCCCTCAGGGATGTTCAGTACTGTTTCCCTGGTCCAACTCAATCTCATATAGCTCAACAAACTACCCCACAGAAACACATCATGCACCAACAAAGGTCCCATAGTAGTTTCTAGGGGAAATGTCCATCTGCTAAAGGCCTGGGAGGGAAAGAATGCTACTCAAGCTGTTTTTTAGAGTAAAGGGTGATCTGTGGATGGGGCATATGTTTGCAAACAGGTGCAAAGTGCCTGCACATCACCCTCTGGCATAATAAAAGCTAACACAACAGACATGTTATCAGCATGAGCTGACAAACAGGCAAAGCATCTGGCACCTCCACCAGCAGCATCTGGGAGAGGCAACCAGGGGGCTGAATGCCAACTACTCCATATTGCTGATACTGGCCTGTACAACTGTGTACAACCCATATTCACATGAGATGTACATGGATACAAAGCATACCATAAAACAAAGTGAATATTTAGCTAATGTAAACAGCCTAGTTGGTTTGGGGTTTTTTTTGTTATTTTTCTTTTAAAAGAGACGATGAAAGAGCAACTCAAGTACGCAAAGAGGACACAAAGATTTTTTACTTTCAGTAACTAAACCACAGTAACTAGAGCTGTACCAACACTACCTCTTAGTGGTCACATAAATCTGCTTCCAAGAAAGGGAACAAGAAGGAAAAACAAGTCACGGGTGAAAACATTAGTGAGTTTTGGGCTGGGGGGGGGGGGTGGGGGGGTGAGGGAGAGGAGAATCTGGTATCCTACCCTGGAATAATCTTGAAAACAGTGTTTCAGATAGGTTGTTTGAAGAGATGAACATGAACAGGTACAGCTCAAACTACACTGTACCAAATGCACACACTTTCCAGAAGTCCTGCTACCATAATTCCCCCAGGTCTTGAAAATTCACATTTGATATGTTTAAAAGACAAGAACCTGTTGGAAAATTTCAAATACATACAGTTTCAAAACAAATTAAACAATCTTCGTATTCCTTTTTAGCCAAGCTGCAGAAGGGGCAAATGGGAAATGGTACATGTATCAATTTACAGTTTATCTGGACACCTAAAAACTAACAAAGCATATCTTCAGCATCCCTGCACTTAATTTCTGTAACCTGTAAAGGATTGCCAGTGAGCTAGATGATTAGATTCTATCTAGAAAGATGTAGACTCTGAAGACAACAGAAGCATGTGTGAACTGTCTACAGGGCTGAGAAACACCTCTCTTTTTCCAGCTGGGTCATTAATTATTTGTGCAAATCATGCAAAGGCACCCCCTCCAGAGCCTACAGTTAACAAAAAGCTCATAAGAATACAGGATAAAAGAAAACACAGGCTATTCTAGGAAGATTCCTGAGAATCTTACAACCAGAGGAATCAAAAAGGGAAACAGTGAGAATCCAAGTAAAATCTTCACAAACATAGTCATAAAAGTGTTGGAAAATGGAGCAAAAATAAAGCCTGCAGCCACTCCTCCACCTCACCAAGACAATCTAGAGAAGTTGAATGGTACCATGCAACATTGTCCAGCCTCAATAAGCTTAGCATTCATCCAATTTAATGTAGAAAATAAGTTTATTGCTGGCTGAATCTAATGTGATGTCCAAATGTCTTCTACCTATCATTTAACTACAATCTGGTGTGTTAAATTTCCCTCTGACTCTACCTCATGCCTGTAAATCTTCCAGCCAGTCATTAACTGCTTGGTTAAGGACTGGCACCTCATATATTGTCACTTAATTATGTTATGCTACATTGGGCTTCCTGGGAGGCACTCATTTAGCACAAAAACACCTCTAAAGAAAGCCATGTAGACAAACCGCCCAAGCCAGAAACGATGAAGAGTGCTGTTGACAGGAGAATAGAAATGACAACTAAAACAGCCTTTGGAACGGAAGGAGGAACTGTAGCGATGGGGAAAAAGAAATCAAGCACGGACATTTGAATCATCAGATAAACAGCAGCTGACAGGACATTTTAGACCTGGAAGGAGGGGGGCAGAAGAGGAGGAGGAGAAGTGCACTAAAGTGGAAATAGAAAATTACCCTCCTGAACGAATGAGATGTGTTTGGAATGAGTCACATGGGAAGGCGAGAGCAAACATCAGCAAACTGAGAAACTGACTGCACAGTACCTTGCTCCTGAACCTGGCCTTCAGAAACAAAAGACGGCTGAATAAACAATAAAAAAAAAACAGCCCATTCTTGGCTCCTACCTTAGCGATGTTGAAATGAAAATGCATTTTGTACACAGTTCTACGAGCCCAAAGAAGGCATCACTACCACTGGAAAAGGGCATCCACCATCTCCTTCTGACCCTAAGGGAGGGAGAGAGACAGGGGTTAAGAGATGCTTCCATCTTCTCTACTATGAAAGGAAAAATAACCCTTCTGCTGTTCAACACACTGTCTTCAAAACCTATTTGAAAAAAAAAAAAAATTGAGAACAGCAAACTTGAGAAGAAAATGTAATTCAAGGATATAAAACAGTATGAACTGTGCCACATAGCAAGAACATACACACGCACACAAACGTGTTCCTCAGTTAATGGACTTGCTAAAATCTTTAAAATACACTGCCCCATGGATACAGGTCTTTGAAATCTACAGGAAGACAGGTCTGGATCTTATGCTACTCCAAATTGGAGAAGGATTTGGAGTATCTGAGATTACAAATGGATACAAAGCTTTTATTCTCCTCTCCAGCTAATGCTATTTCTCCTCTCCTTTGTAGACATCAGCATTTCTCTCAGTCCCAGTGACATTTATCTGGCTGGCAATCGTTACTGCTCAAAGCACCATCTGCAGTGTTTGGCAGTTTTACACTCTTATCTAGTGTAATGCAGCTACATCAAACCACTGGACGTGTTTTGTGGTGTTACGTGGAAACTGTCAATGTGGGCCAATATTCACACAGCCTCTCCCCCCCCTCAAAAACATAATATATTTTATTTGACATGATCAAATTTAAGGTGCTCAGGATCTACATTGGAATTTATGTTCAAAACCTAAGTTAAACGCACACACATACCCAAAGCAATTGAAAAGTTTTTCATTTTTTCCCCATTTTTCATCAAGAAAAATGTGAAGAACTCCACTCTCCTGACAGAGCACAAAAATGTGGTGGGGACCAATAATTCTTTTTTCATCTCCCAGAGATGTCTCAGGAAAAGCATTCTATAGAATCCATGGATGGTAAGGGATTAGAGATGCTACTTGTCTATAAAGACCAAATCATTTACTATCAGATCACACTATATCAGTAGACTTCCCTGTAGCGAAGATGTTTGCCTTCAAGTTCCGGCTGGTGCAGCTAAAGCAGACACTGTTAGACACGCAATTGCCCTATGGGCTACTTAAACAATTATCACTAACTGCTCTTAAAGGATATCTAAATCAAGAACCAGTAATGGTATTTACTCCTCCAGGATGGATAAAACAAGTGAATGGAAATATATCCTCTTCCTTTTCTTATCTTCACATCACTTTGCCAGCAAAGGTCAACCACATGCTCACAAACAACCAGCTCACAGAACGTGCATTACCGAAACCTTAGTCACCAGTTCCAGTAGCGTGCAAGTATAAATAGCAGCAGTGCAGCAAGCCTGTATAAGAGCTAGTCAGGAAATTATACTACCATTTCCCAACCCACACAGAAGCATTTTAGGAAAATGAACAATTTTCAATTTAATTGGAATTTCCATTTTACATACCAAGTTAAATTTTGTTTGGGTAAGTTTCAACATTTCTGAAGACTACCTAGAAATTCAATGCAAGTGGAAAAGTTTTCCTTTAAGTATTTCATTTAATCAGAAAGTTTATTTCCCCAATTCCACACACTTCTGATCAAATTAACCAGCCAAGCAGGAAAAGTCCCTTTCAGTGTACAAGACTTCTAACTTCTTACTCAGTTATTACTCATTCAGTTCATGCTGTACTGCATACATCCAAAATCAGAAATTTAAATGGGCTTTTCTTTCTAGTATTATTTGCAAAGGTTGAAATCAATTTGTAAAACTCTGAAGTTGTGCAAATATGTTTTGAAACATTCGTTGTAAATGTCATTAGACAATGCTCATATCAACACTTTGGACAGCTTTTCACAGTACTAACAGTGCACAAAATCTGAGAAAATTAGTATCTCAGTGCAAAATTAAAGGCAGAGTACAAGGCTTCAAATAAATTACGGCAGCATAAATCTGTATTGTTTTCAGGTCACGAGGACACACTTTTGAGATGTATTTTCATTATGGGGAAAGTGAAAAGAATCCCCACAGAAGTCTGCATGTGCGTTTCCAACCCTCTGGAGAGTCCCACCTTTACCAAAAGTTGCAGTAAGGTAGATTCTGAACAAAAAGGGGAAAATGAAAAGATAACTGGAAATAAAAAGAGTAGACATACTACACAGGAGCTGAACTAACCTAAATTTTCATCTCAAATTCGACTAGCTTCCTCAGATCTCAAAAGTTTTCCACGTGGCTTGATTGTTATTGAATGTGTACTCATACTGTACTGGGAATACATGCATAGCACGTAGATATTGCCAGTCAGATTTTCTATCTATGAGAAGATGTTATTTCTGTGCTCCTTTAGGGGTCATAAATACTCATTAGTATTTCTCTAGTAACTATCAAAGATAATGCTTAATTGAAATCTACAGGTTTTAGTTACTGTAAGGTGTAAGTCACCTGATCTCCACAGTTCAATTTTGATCTACATTTTGCTAGCAACCGCTAAAATCCTCCCTCAAAACTATCAAACTGAAAAAGGGAACAAGAGAATACAAATCAGAGCAAGAAACTAGGCAGACAGATGCCATCTCTTCCTCATTCTGCAGCCCATGCTCACAGAGCCACACACTTTTCATAAATTAATATCTAAACCACCCAAGCTGCAGTCAAGACCATTAGAGGTAGGCTTAATGTTTTGGCCCAGCAACTCCATAACAAGATGAAATCATTAAACCTTATGTTTCTTGGGCTGGGACTTACTGTCAGTAAGCGGCCACATTCCACTGCAATTAATGGAGTCCCACCACTGATTATTTGGTCTACCAGAACAAGTTTCTTCATCTTTCTTCCCAAGGTGGCTTTTTTAAATTCTCTCTGCCCCTTTTAGAGAGAGGGCTTGGCTTAAAAGAGATGAACAAGACAAAAAAAATACAAGGGGGGGGGGGGAGGTGGACAAGATCTCCAGTCTCCACACTAAAAAGTAACCTACCTAGGAATTAAGAAAATAACAACGCAATACGGCTCCTCTACAAGTCCTCTATACAAGTCCAGTTCCTGGAAGACTAAGACAGCAGCTTGAGGAGCCACAATCTAATCTGCTCTTAACCACTTTTATCAGAGATATTGCATGTCAAGTATATGGGTTTCCCCCACCAGATAACCTGCACACCACCCAGTGGCCACATAAATAGCAGCCACCTCCTTGTTGTAAAACATCTTTTTTTATTAAATTCACTCTGGTCATCCTAACAAGGATGGAAGGAACAGAATTTATTTTCCTTGCTTTCTTCTGAGCAGTAAAAACTGTCAATATTTTCACTCTGAAAATTATTGAAGTCTTCTTTATGTATAGACTATTTTAAAAGCCATGGTTAGGCTATCCATGATGTACTTTACACCCTTTAATGGTATTCAACAGGAAGCTGCATGTTCCTATATGACATCACATCCTATTAATTCATATTGGAAAAGATGTACATGTGTTTTATGCATAACATAATCCAAGTAATCCCTTAAAAGATTGCACCATATTTCAGAATAGTCCTGTATCACTGAGTCCTTGGAAGTTGAAGATGCATATTATCCCTAAATGTGGTTCAGTCTAAATCTCCTTGTCTCAGATCCCATGCTCAGAATTATAGATTTACTTCAAAAACAGTTCCTCTATCTTAAGTCTTATTCAAGCACACCAAGGGAATAGCACATCTAATGCTGCCATTCAAGAAACCTCATGCTTTATCCCAGTAAACTTGGTCTGAGAATCTAGGAATGAAAGGGAAATGGAGTGAGCCTTTAACCTTTGAAGATATGCAAGACAACACTTCCTATAATAAGAAATCTGCAACCCTAAGTGAGCCTTTGACTGAAGCAATATTTGACCGTGTATTCTGTAGTAACAAGAAATTTACACACTTCAGAAGACTATTAAATCCTGTCTTTCACATAGTCAAAAGAGAAAAATATTTTAATTTAAACATAAAGCAAGGTTTGGTTTATTGGGTTTATTGTATTTACCAGCTCAGCACATCAAACTTTGTGTGGAAAAAAACTGAGGGGAAAAAAAAAAAAACAGAAAAAAAACCATGAACACTCAGGAATATTTTAGCATAATAACAGTGTAATTAGATTGTGATCTCCCAGAAATCAAGTTGATATTTAGGCAGATTTTGGGGGGTTTATATGCAGTGTTCTCAGGATAAGTATGCTAACCACAGTTTTGAGTCTATGTTTGGAGAGCCTTTCAGTTTTTCTCATCAAAGTAAGAATAACCATAATCTTGTACCAATATTCCTACTCATTCACAGATAAAGATTGCTTTTCTTTCTAAGCAAAATAAATCTTATGTTAAGTAGAATGTATGAAAGTATCATCATGCTAAAGCAGAAATGCCTGTAGTCAGGTTTGAAATGAACACCTGTGGGTGATCAAGTGTGGACAAACTTCATAGCCTGGAGTCTATATTCTCACATTTCCTACACAAAGCAAAAGTGAAACAAAAAATGTACTTTTCACTCAGCATCATGATCTTACAAGGCTGGATCAATCCCAAGGTTCTCTCAGCCTTTGCATCAAGAAGTACCTGAAATGATGAACCATCATGGATCAGGAAGCCATTCTACCAGAACAAAGTAGCTGAAAAATCTTGTATAAGCAGATATTTCTGCTCTCTTCCTTTAGTTCTTCCTTTATATAAAGTGTCATATTTTGCCTTCTGATCCATGACTCCAAGCCTGGGAGCTGGAAGGAACTACAGAATATACACTCACACCCCTCCTGGCAGAATACAGTCTAGACCAGAAAAATCTTCAAATATCTGACACCATGGCCATTTTTCTGCACTGAAGTTATGAAGTTATAAAGTTATAAAGTCCCATTCCAAAGCACTCTCTGGAATCCATAAATTACCATCAGGCTTCCTTGCCTCTTTAAGTGAGCAGGCCAAGGCATTTTGGCTCAAGTCCTCCCCAAAAAGCGTCATGTCTAAGACAGGCATCCAACAATTGAACATTTCATCCCAAAACATGAGACATCTGGCAGAGTTATAACGCACAATATCACAAGAGAAAACCCTAGAGGTTATCATCCTCACCTGTAACACCTACTAAGAAAAGTGACTTTGAACAAACATCCTCTTGACATGCTGCGAGATTTTCCACATCCTCATGGGGAGGTACTCTGATTGCATCCAGTACTCATATCCCAGCAGGCTGCCAGCACGCAGTATTCTGCATAACATCCCCTACTACAAGATGTATGCTAAAGCCACAGCTGAGGGAAACAGCCTCAGTCTTTGCCTCCATTTTCAAACCACTGACTATTGGCTTGAATTTTCCTAGTAGAGTAATTTAAATGCTGGTTAGCAACTGGAAGATATTACCCAAAGAGGATGTGGAATCTCCATCAATGTAGCCTCCTCAGAACAGGTCAAACGTCAGTCAGAGAATTTGCTATAGCTAAGTTTGCTTTGGGAAAGGAGCAACCCAGGGTATTTGCTGGAGATTAAAGCTTCCAGCGAAGATTGCTTTAAGTCCAGGATATGCAACAAAAAGCAGAGAAAAGTGTTCTTGCATTAACTTTATTGAAATAGAGCTTCTTGACTGTCCATACCAAAATCAAACCAAGCTGAACTTCTCCAGTTTAAAGCTCTGCTTCACAGCCAAAAAGAAAAATAAGTCTATCATGCATGAACAAATTCTGAATGATTTGAACTGGTTTGCAGGTTTATAATGAAATCAGGCACCTCTGTGCAAAAAGAAAGAATAGTTTAAAGTTTCACAGAAATAAAGGCTTTACTTCTGACTTTAATTTTATTTTTGAAGAAAGGTCTTTGGAGATTTTTGGTTCTTTTTACTACCTCATGACAAGCAAGCCCCCTCAACTTGCCTTGAGCCAGTTGTCCTTTCTACAGTTTACATGACTGATAAGTCTACAGAAAAATCTTCAAATACAGCAAGCTTGAAAGAGAATTTTGAAGAATAACATTTTTATACGGAAAAATCATCAAATCATAGAAAAGATTTTTTCATCCTGTTGTCCTCCAGGGCCTGTACTTTGAGCATTCATTCCAAAAGCAACATTGGCTCTGTTTGCAATCCATCTCTCCAGTGAACATTTTTAAATTTGAAGAAGTGGCAGGGGGAAAACAGAGAGGCCAGAAGACAAGAATGTGAACATACTTAAAACAGGGATCCTATAGCAATGGGACAGTTCAGTTGTGTGCATGTATTTAAAAATTTAAAGGAAGTCTCACTTACAAGGCAAAACCACTAGTGGTGTGAATTATGCGGCTCCAACTTCCTCCAGTTTGGCACGGTGGTAAGAGCTCTGCGGAAGGCAGCCACTGTGGTTTGACTCTCTCACTGATAATAGCAGACCCTCCCTCCACCCCCTGAAAACTCAACACTAAAAATAAGAAGGAAGCAAAAGGAGAGCCATTTCCTTGCCAACACCAGTAGCTGGGAGGCCTGGAATTATGCCATTAGATACCCTGCTATTTATTGCCCATTTCCACCCCATAGGAAGCTTGAGGAAGTAGTTGCCAAAAGAAAAAAAGAAAAGAGAAAAATAAACCTTCCTGTTTGGCTTAACATTTGACAGGACAAAGTCAGATAATTCCAGCTCTACATTTTGCACGTTCTTGCCACAGTTGTTTTCCTCCAGAGGCTCCTTCTAAAAACAAACATGGACTTTTATACAATCAAGGCTTTCAGAGCAAACACAGGAAGTATCTTCTCCAGTCTCCTACGCATACTTTTCTCTACTTTGCCTGCTGCTTCACTCTCTCTTCACTAGGCGCCTTCATTCTGGCCAGCACAAAACCAGAAGAGTTACAATATATATACTCATTTATTCAGTTTCTTCCAGAAATTACTGTTTCATCAATACAAAAAGCTTTTAAGTTGGCCATAATTTTAGTAAATTCTCTCAAATTAGGAGTGTAGCTGGGGGGAAATAAGTATGGAAAGACAGCCATTCCTTAAGATTCGTGGAATATGCTATCACCTCTTCGTTCAACTCAATGACAATTCAATTTAGTCTTCTATCTGCCCAAAGGTGGTCATATTTACTAGGCGAGAATGTCTTTCTTAAGTTGTTCCACTTATATATTATTGAGTACCAAGACAGACTATCACCTGGTCAATCTAAACTAGTAATTGAGTGTTTCCAGAGCCTGCTCTATTGAGGAGTTATAATTAACAATCTGTTACAGGAATGACAGTTAAATAAAACAAGATTTTCTGAGGCAATTTTTTGGTGAGGGGAACATCAACATGCGTAATTTTGAAGTTACCTAATTTTTTTCTCCTGAATTCTTCATCCAAAAAAACTTATATTAGGAACTTAAATCCAAGTACATAAATAATTTCCAGGAAATCAAAATTCCACTCAACTAATATATTTAATGAATAAATAAACCATTTGCTAATAAAAAGGAGGGGGATCCACCCCAGCTGTTCTCGCTGAGTCACCCTGGAGACAAGCAGAGCTGATCAAATCCCAACTGCCCCAGAGTCTACAAATATGCAACAGTACCAGAGAAACTGAGAGATCGCATGTAGAGGGAACACATGGAAATGCATCACTGGGGCAGTGTGGGAAGTTTGTTTCTTATGTTTCTTGTCCTGCTAAGGGTTTTTATGATTTAAACAACAGATTCTTCTGCAGCAAGACAAAAAAAAAAAATGGAGAGAACTTTTTCCTCCTCCACACCCCCTTAGGAAAAGAGGCATCCACACAGAACAGCCAAAAGCCCAGTACTCATAGCTTGCAACAGCTAAGGAACAGGAACCTGAGAATCAAGACCTCATGTTTGGCACACACATCTCCTGCATTCCCAGGAAAAGCTTTACCCTCCGGGGTATTGGCTATTTTGAGCTCTCTGGTCTGGCTTTGTACAGGAACTCAGTGCCAGATTACAGAAATTTTTCCTTGCAAAAGTTTCACCCAAAGTGACAAGTTTCCATCAAAAGTTCTGATGAAAAAAAAAAGTTCTCTTGGACAATTCCTAGCTAGCTGTAGTTGTCGTGTTAAATCATGGCCATAGATATACAACACTTTGTTCTACACATGCTGACTAGATTCTGGTAAAACTACTGAGCCCTGATTCCCTCTCCACCCCTCCGGTGGGACATGTAAAATCTTGCATGCTCTGGGTCCTATATTGACTCCTGATCAAAAACACAGTACTTTTTGTGTGTTGAATTAAACTTCACCTATTTGTTGGTAGAAAGGCATCCAGGCCCAAGTCTCCGTACCCTTCCCTTTTGTATTCATCTAGTCCTACCAAGCTATTCTCCCTGTCAGGTCATCTCAGATGTCCTCTCTGAATGGGAAAGCAAAGATTTTTCAAGCCTAGGAGATTTTCTATTACTTGCAAAGGGTTACAAGCAATTACAGATTCTTCACTTAATCCCTGCTGTTTCAGTAGAGCAGTATCATCTTCTAAATAAGGAGAGACTGTTGAAAACTGCAATGAATCTTCCTCCAGTGCAGTGCACACCATCACTGAAACTTCTGTGAGTTCAAAATTTTCCTATCGCAATTTCCAGCTTTAACTGAATTTCTGCCTGCACAGAAATTAAGTCATTGTCTCTTGACAGCTTTCAATACAAAGTGAAAATGACACCTTTCCTTTATGAGTACTAAAGATAAGAAGGCAGTTTAGGTCTCCACGTTTCAGTATGTTAGGAAGATGTTTTCATGCTCTTTACATAAGTTGCAGCCTTGCCATCCACAGTCCCATTATTTCCTTCTTTTAAAGGACAGCAGCAAGGACCTAACAAAGTTATCTCCACTTACGTGTCATCGTTAATAGAAACTCCGGATCCATCTTAAATCTGAGCTGAAACATGTAACAGTGGTCATCTTGGCACTAAGAAATGACAAAGATTGTTGCTTTCTACATGGCAATAGACAAAGAACACCAAAGGCTGGCTTGAATTATCTCATTATCTGATGTTTTAGGCCAAGTGCAAGTATGTGGACAAGTTCCCCAGGAGCAGATGATGTGCAGTACTCTTCCACAGCAATACATGTGCATGCCCATGGCACTTGAAGCTTTTGATCAATCAAGACTTACAGTTGATCTGACTGAGAGATAGTCAAATGAAATGAAAACCCCTAGTCCCCAAGCAGATTTCTTCCTACCCAAGTATTACAAGTAGAATGACTCATTTTGAAGTACACTTCCAAACAATCAACATACACTTGAAAAATAGCCTATCTAGGATGGAAATAGAGCCATTCAAGTGTGTTGTATAGGCAACACTGCTAAATTTGTGCAGTTCTCTCTTTAAATCACCAAGACTTTTGACACTAAAGTTGCAATCCAAATTCAAAGAAATTAATGTCAGCAAAAAAAAAAGGGGGTTACTACCACATGCATCTCACAGATGTGCATGGAGATTACAAGAACATTACCATGACTCTCAGTTTCTGTGCATTCAAACAGAATAAGGCAAAAAAAATTTCCACCCTCCAACCTCTTTTCCCTATACCACTGAAACAACAATTGCTCTCCCATCTTATCCTCCCCAGCTGAGTGCACTGCACATTTACAGTGTTTGTACTCGCTCTGCTTAGAATTCAATTTCCTCTGGTGATCTGCATGCAGGCAAATATTGCCAATGGCACTAATGTATATTTGTTCTTCTTGAATTGCATACAGAAATATTGTTGCTATGTGGCAAGCACAAAACAATCCAGAAATCACCTGACATCCTCCATCAAACATTTAGGAGTCATCAAACTTAATTTCCCCTTTGTGCAATAAAACACCAAGAGGAAGCTTTAATAGATTGTATTATGTAACGGTTCTATAAAAATAGCAGGCCAGCACTGGAGCACTTCCTTCCTGGGGCCCAATAACCTATGCTGAAAGGATACACACCGGTTTCCTTGGCAACCCTGAGAGATGACACTGGGGGAAAAGCAGCAACAAAAGGACCATTTTTTGCTCAGTGAAATAAGGTCTGGCTTCAAGCTTGCGATACAGTGAATACAGAGTGCCTGACAGAGAGAGAACCGGTTAGTAATTCTGCTCAGGTCCCAGTGACCTTGCAAGGCTGTTAACGCTTTTCAGTCCTTCTTGCTGGGCCTATTAGGAACAAACAAACAAAAAAAACTCACACACTTTAAAAAAAAGAAAGAAAGAAACTGAAAAACCCATGTCAGAATGTATTAGTTTCTTTTTTCTTTTTTTTCCAATTTAAATAAGGAAGTTGAGGAAGGACTGTTAGAGATTCATCAGTCCTGCTAGCACTTCCAGAAGACATTCTCTTTCTTCCCTCCACTTGCATAGATGGCAGGATTTTCACATTTGTCTCAAAAGAGCCCTTTCTGTTTCCAGCCTTGCCATGCTTAGTGCTCCATTGTCCAGCAGACAGCTGCTCCCAAGGCAGGGCCTTTGCACAAACCCAGAAAACAAACTCCCTCTGCGAGAATCCAGGATGATCTGACACTATGCTGCAGGCACGACCCAGTGGGCCAGAACACCTCACAAAACAGTTGCCTCTCTCGCCTTATTCAGCCCCCACGCTCCCACAGGGAGCCACATAGAAAAGGACAAAATGTTTTTTTGTTTCAGCCCAACCAAAAGGGCTGGTTGGGCTCCTTGTGGCATAACTACACAAGCTTATTCTTGTCACCTTCATCTTTCCCTGGCCAATTTTTAACCCTTCCTTGCTGCATCAGCTCCAGCAGAGGTAGTTGTCACACCAGAAAGGCTTCTCCCAGCTCTCAGAAACTTGTGGCACGTTTGGGTATTACACAGTGCAAAATAGCAGTGGTAGTGAGCAAACATTTCTGTGGAAAAAAAAAAAATTCTCTAAAATCTGGAAAGCAGATGTCTCCTAAGGATAATTTTCACTTTTTATGACAAACTCCCTTCCTCCTTGTCAGTCAACAACAAGGGAGGAAACGCGCTTGAGCAGGAAATGCAGTGGTACATAACCCCCCCGCTGAGCAACTGCACCATCTTGAAGTGATCCTCCACTCCTCACGCACAGGAGGGAAATATCACACGTGCTGCAGAAGAGTAAAGTAAGCACTGGGAGATGAGGTGATTTATCCACAATGCCTCGTTACTCCACAGCAGCAGAAAGGAATGGAATCCAAAGCCTGACAAACCGCTACCTCTCAGCAGGATATGTAGCATGGATGTACCTCACAGATTGGACTCAGACTTCCACCCCCAACCCACCTCACTCACAACACACCAATGCTTTAACATAGACCACAATGATAAAAGGCATTAATAATAGATACAAAGTAAATCAAAGTCCTTTCAGTCTCTAATCCACAGCACTATGAGATTATAACAGAAAAGAGTTACTTCAAAAAAAATTAATAAAAAATTTTAAGATTTCCATAGCATTTTTAAAAGTTTTTGTTTGGTTGGGTTTTTTGTTTGTTTTTGGTTTTTGATTTTTGTTTTTTTTTTTAACTAGAAGTGATTAAATCCTCTCTGGAAACCTCTTTATTTTTTGGATGCATTTACAGCAAATGTTTCAGTGGTTTTTTCCTCTCCTTTCACAGAGCTATATAGAGAAGGGACATTTCAGACAGGAGCTGATCACTTTGCAGAAACAAATGCAGCAAAAGATCTTTCTATAAAGGACCACAGTCCTCTTTGAACATATGCTGATGCTATGTCAAACATTTTAGCATACAGCAGCATCAATACAGAAAAGAATCCCTTAAATTATGTGGTTAAATATCAGGATAACAGCAAAATCTAGGCTACAGATTTTCATACAACATAGGAAAACAAGTTCCTAGCCACCTATGATTGCAGAAATCTTATGGCATTTTTAAAAGAAGCACTAGGTTGAGAAGCCCAGTTTCCTGGCTGAAACTGCATTTCTGGTCATTACAGTTCACTTGTTTAAAGCACGTCTTCAGTCTTCAACTGCATATTTGGATATTCCTTTTCATTTCCTTCTGGAATTGAAAAGGAGTTTGCTGTGGTTGTATTTCAGTGAGGGATTAAGTCACCCCTATGTGTTACCTACTTTCACAGGATCATTCACATTCCTCTAGACCTGTTCACACTGGGCGAAATTCTCTCCTATGCTGAAGGCCAGCACACAGCCAAAGCATTGCGTAAGTATTTAAGGGATTAAACAGGATTTGAAGGGGTGCGTAGGCACTGCAGCTGGATAAATTTCCTTCAAGATGATTTAATTCTGACACACTGACCCTTTGAAATACATACATCAGACCTTTATGTAGCACTCAGCTTAGTCAGAAACTAGTGAGAAACAAACATTTCCACCACCTTCAAGGAAGTTACACTCATATGCAACCCATTCCTTTGCACAAATCCTGCCCGGCATGGCACTGGGAACAGGGCATCAGGGCACTGGCACAATGCATTGCAGCTGCCAGCCTTGAGGTTCAGCTTGAATACAACTCTCAATGGGAAGATCGCAAAGGACCACAAGGACAGAGAAGTTCAACCCCATTAGCTCCAGCTGTCCACGTAAGCAGGACTGTTCCATCCCAGTCTAACATGGGATGGAACAACTGAATTGCACTGCAGCAGCAAGGGAATCTGGCCCAGAGACTAAAGAATTGAGAACAAAGCAATAGCAGAGGTGCTACAGCAGCACGGTATGTGTGTTCACACTTCCTGCAAGTGCAGAGGTAACCTGGGTAACCACTTACCTGCTTACCAGCTCCTGCTCCTTCCTGAGCTCACTGCTTGGGAGCTGTAACCAAGCAGCCAACTTGCTGGCTTTGCTGCAGGCTTCATTAACTCAGACAGAAAGACCTCCATCTACCAGAAATGCCTCGCTCATTCCTTATCATACAGCACTTCTCATTTTCCCTGCCACCAACCATGCCCGCTCTTGTTCTCAATAGGGCACCACTCAGATACAACTTTTTTTTTTTTTTACGGCCTAAGTATCTAGTTACTATGTTAATTAAGTACCTGGATATGTCAGGATTTCAAAAGGCAATGATCTCACTGGTCATTTTCATTTCCAAGCCACAGCAAACAGCACAGGAAGAATTAAACCAGCTATAAATGCCTCAAAAATGTAATCCTCACATAAGCCAGGCTGTTCACTGGGTAAGTTCAGAGTCCAATGCTGTTTGAATTTTAAGGGCAAAAGCAAAGAAAATATCTGCTTCAAAACTTTGGAACTACAGGTACATTCTCAGTAAAATATTTAACCCTACAAAACCACCTCCAGCCTCTGCAACACAACACAGATACAGGGAATGCACAACAGCACTGAAGCAAACTGTGAGAGAGTTAAGTAGATATTTGAAAGGATGCCAGCCTGTGTTAATGCTGTCAGTTAGCATGCTGCATTTGCAGTCACTAAGAACTGCATGCTACCCTAGATATACATTCTTAGAAATAGACTGTTAACAATTAACTAGGACATGGGGGCCACAATGTCAGCTTATTTGCACCTATAGAAACCTGTACAAGTTCCTCGGCTTTAGGTTGCATCTACCCAGCAAGTAGGAAGAATAGATTCAGTGTATATGGACTTGGCACCCTGTGGGAAATGGTACAAGCAGCTTCCCACAAGACCTGGGCAGCTAGGAGCTGAGCCCAGATTGCAGCAGCTAAGCTAATACCAGCCCTGGAAACATGGATGGGATTTAAGGATAAATATTTTCTATTCTCAAGTTAGTCATTTTTCCAACCATTTTAGCATTTCACCTTTCAAATCATACAAGACAGCACAGGAGCCCAAAGGGTAACTGAAGTACTTGATATTTTTAAGTGAGAGTAAGCTTTAAAACAAAGCACATCAGTAGCAGATCCTTCAAATTTGCTTCTTGGTCTTTCTACACTAAGGTCTCAGCTGTTTAAAGGAGATGCTCATATTTTAATATTTTCTGTTTCAGGGAAAGAGGCCATGCACAAGGCCGTAAGAACAGTCATTCTGCCTCAGAACAGAGTACTGATGCTAACCTCCCGTCCCTTGATAGTAGCAGAGAGCAGATACCTAAGACAAAGTAGAACTAGGTGAGCAAATGGATACCTCCCTGGCAGTTTCCCAGCAGCCAGTCTTTTGAGGATAAATACTTAGATACTTCCTGTGCCAGACTTCTTTTATCTATTTAGTCACCCTCAATTAATTTCCCTTTCATGAACCTGTTCAGTTGACCCTTGTACCCATAAAGCACACTATCTGGTTGCTTTAAGTAGATAGACAGGTATCCATGGTATGCGAGTCAGCAGCATTTTACAGCTACCGAAGGAAGAAAGCTACAAACCACTAGCTTTTGCAAAACTGCAAGCTGAACATCTCATAATTTCACCACCAGCATCTCCACACCATGCAGACTATATAGTAGAAACAAAAAGTAACAAAAGAGCTTCATGAGATAGGCAAAATCTGCATATCCAGTGCTGCAAGTTCACGAGATATGGCAGGTGGGAGCCTGAAAACAAGTCAGGAATGAAGTTTTATAACCGGATATTTGAACTCAGCCTCTGAACAATCTTAATGGAAGCAGAAGTTTGCAGGTGCATCTCTATCAAAGGTAGTATATAGGCCACAATGGCGAGATTCATCAGAGGATAACAAAGAGATTATTTTCTTATTTCTAAATCCACAAAGGAGAAAACATTCACCGAAACCATTAGATAACAGTCTTTCTATATCTTTCCATTAAATGAAGACAGAAAAAAAGAGGTAGCACAGAAACACTTCAGACACACCACTGTGATTTTTGAAACCAAACCCCCAAAAAATGATGCATTAATTTTTGCTTTGATTCTGGTAGATTTCTCTCCTGGCACTACTGGAAAATTCCCCCATAATCCTACTTCCTGTTACACAGGTAAGGACTGCAGCACTTAAGTCCTACTTAAGCATCATAAATAGCCTCAAAGTGGGATTGAAGAGATGCAAAGAAACTATGCAGACCTCTTGCACAAGATGGACTTTGACAGTCTGTGCTAATAATGGAACCTGGTCAGCACCTGCTCAGTGGGTCATCTCCTGTTCCTGCAAACAGTAGCTGAATAAAATACCACGGGAAAGCCTCTAGAGGGGAAGGTAATATTCATATACATGATATCTAGATATCACTCAAGCCCGTCATCCTGCAAAGAAAAATTTCTACCTCTGCTTCACGGATTCAAAATGAAGGTGTGAAGAAGTTGAAGACACAGAAAACTCCTTTGGAAAAAGCTGACAAGGCCGCGGGATGGAAACCCACACTTTTGACCACTGAAATACAAAGGAATTCTTGAATACCTCTATCTTTTCCACTCTGCAATGATATGTCTTATTGTAAGGCAGAAATGGCTAATCTGGGCTTCAGAACAACTGACATACCAGAGAAAAAATATAAGACATTCTCCTAAAACACATGCACATAAAGAATTAACTTAGACAAATCAGCTCACATCTTCAGTATGTCACGAAAACAGGCAGAGAAGTCACCTGCTGCCTTCAAAAGGAGAGGGGAAGGTCACAATCTCACTCATGACTGTACCAGCACACACATTTCATTCTTGGTGGGGGTGTTCATGCTATCTCTGATTTACTCTTCCCAGAGACCAGCAGAAAGAATTCTGAGCGATCCAGCCAAGCACCATAAGGATTCCTACAGCATGTAATCCAGTAATATCAACCCTAACCATGCCACTCAGAGGCACAGTCAAGCCTTCACCATGCAGATCCACTGCTTATAGATTCATACTCCCTCTCATACTCTCACATTCACCCAGGGAACAGCTGTGATCCATATATGATCCTCATGTAAATTTGCCCACCTTTCATTTGAATCCATTATACATGCCGAGGTCTTGAACAGTTACACAGCTGAGTCTACAGAAGTCTTCTAAAGCAGTTAGAGACAACAGTAATTTAAGGATTGGAAATACCCAATATTCAATATTAATTTTTGCTCTACTAAACAAGATAAAATAATTGCATTTGAAATAAGGAAATAAAACCAATTAACCAAAGAACGTTGTTTTTCAAATTGCTCTCTTCATTTTCAGACTTTGCTTTTTCACACATTCGTTGTATTTGGTCTGGAGAAGGAAGAACAAGAATACAGGAACACTGTTCAGGGGGCAGTGTTGGCAGTAGGTGGACAGACTAGACTATCTTAGAGATCTTTAACAATCATAATGATTCTATGAAAAGTAATTCCCAGAGTTGCTTTCTCTCTCTCCTTCTCTAAATCAAATAAAAACAGAAGAGAGATTCTGCCATAAAATGAGAAAAATAATATAAGACGACATCCCATGTGTCAAGCACTGAGAACTGAGACTTCCTAAAAAAAGAAAAGAAAAAAAGCTCCTGAATTTAAGTTATAGCTTCAGAAATTCGAGGCTGCTCTGCCATTAGTTGCTATTTCCTTCAGACATTCTCTGGATGGAACTCCATTCTGTTTTTAGACATGACTCTTTTTGCATGTGTGCAGTTAAGCAACCAGCACATCAAGGCAAACATTTGAGATAAAGCTTTGTGTGCAAGCCACAACTGTTGTTGTGTAAACAAAGCCAATGCTAAAAAAAACAATCATGCTTCAAGGTATATAACAACTGACTTTTTTGATGAGAAGAAAGAAGCACTTAGCCCTTCATTGTAGCCTCTCACTTGGATAGATACCTAGCAAGAAATCCCACTGTTGTCTGAAGCACTGATTAAGGCCAAAGGCAGAGAGCAGACTAGATGAGATAAGCCATTAGTCTGACCTAGCAAATCATATCCTTTGTTCACCATGTTTCCTGGGGATTTGAAACAGCTCTTCCCATTCTCTTTAAAACCAGCTAAATAGAGAGTGATGGCTTTAGAGCTTTTCAAGTGACAAGAACAGGAGGAAAGGCCAGCCTATAGTAATAGGCTTTAACAAGGGTGGTATCAGCTGACATAGGAACCCTTATATTGGCTTATTGAGCAGATTCCTCCCACACAAAATAACAATGGTTTCCTCCTTCACATGCTACTCCAGCAAAGCTTTAGTACTTCCTATAGCCACGTTCCTAATTAGGGAAAAAAAAAAAAAAAACGTAACTGCATGCTGAAAAGGCAAAGCTACAAAAAGGGAAAGGCTAGTGGAAAAATCTAGCTAATCCTCTCATGAGTCTTACCTGATATCAAGTGTCTGGCCAGTATCTAATACCATACAACAATTTTCAAATCAATAAGAAAAAAAGGCAATCATAATATTGCAAATGAAAAATACTTTGTGCAATTAAAACAATAAAGAGCTGGTTCCAAGCACAACATTCCTCTCCCTTGCATCTGTTCTTACTGATGCTATACCATCAAAACAAAGTAGTGCTACACTAGCACTCCGAATGGTGATAACACAACCAAGTTTCAACACACTAAGAAAAAAAAACGTTTTCACTTTTTCTTCCAGACGCTCCCACACTCAACATCTAAGATGAACAAAAAACCCACAATAAGGTTTGTGGTTAGAGCAAAAGTAAACCCATTATCAAATTTCTCTGAGACTGTCCTGGAAGTTTACATTGTGAGAGTAAAGTCAATTTGTACATTTATGATTATGCATATCACACACCTCTGAAAGTAAATATGATTAGCCTGATTTGGGACTATCTGGGACAGAAGGAGTTCACCACCTATTGGAGGAAATTTATTTCACATGTTAAGTATTGTAAATGGACTCTACATTCTGCCAGCTCGCTCACACAATTCTTGCTCATCAAAATAGCAAGAGTTGTTACTCTGGTACATTCAAGTTCAATGCTTATATAAATAAATGTTGTAACCTCAAATACAGCAATATTGAAAAAAAAAAAAAGGTACAATATTCCATGACTCTCCAGCGTTGGATAATGAATTCTCTCTCTAGTGCTTCTCACAGTTCCCCTGTGCAATTCAACAGGTTTATCAAAGATTTCTAATCATCTTTTCATAACCATATAAAAACAAAGAAAGTATTTTAAAAACTACAGCTGGAATAGTGTAATCTGGAGTTATAAATGGATTTTGGACAAAATACTTAAGAGGCACAGTTACAGCACAGTAAAAAAAAAACTGCTTAACAGTGTGTGCACCGAAACCATTGCAGAACAACAATGAAAATAACTCAGCTCTAGATAAAAGTTGCATGCTTTAGGGGACTCTGCGGTTTGTCTTTTCTTCCTTCTAAGATTCAGAAGACTCCTCAGTGTAACAGAAGCTTCTCATCTTAGGAACACCTACAGATCAGTTGAGAAGACAAATACATAAACTACAGAACTTCAGACTGTACAATGGTTTCTACTAGAACATACACACAGAAGGTCTCAGGATTTTCAAAGCAACTGGATTTGAATCTCATCAGCAAATAGCTAGAATGTTCCTAATAAAATAAAAAACCTGCTCATTTTCAGAGTTTGTCCAGGAACAGGTTTGAATGAAATTAGTGAAGGAAAACAATGTCTCATGCTGCTAACTTGCCTGCTTTCAAACATCATAAGCCAAGGAGAATCCTAGTAATTATTCCAGGAGATAGGTAGCTTCCCCAAGCACAATTGTTGGTTTAAACTAAATTGCTGCACACTCCAGTTTTGCTCAACTTCAGGATTCAAATAAACTAAAAACCTCAGAATAATTCTGAGGTCAAAACCATTCAAAGGAAAATGGCTAATTCCACATAGTTTTGATTCTGAATCATATGGTAAAGCCAGTTTTTAGGGAAAAGTGTTTACCCAAAACTGGATAAACAAAATCTGTTAGGAGCTCACCCACAACTACATTTTTAGAGAGTTCATTCTTGGCACAGATAGGGATGACTTCCATTAGCATGAATGGAATACTCACTAGGACTAACTTTGGTCACCAGCATCTGCAAACATAGAGCAGAGGATCTGCTTCCCCACAGCTAACTCAAGTTTTACATCTTTGCAAATTCACTCTTTTTGATGAGGTATACAGTGGCAAAACAGCAGACGATCAGGATGTGGGCTAGTTTGTTTTCAGAGAGATTCAGTACGCAACAGACATTGCCATGTTTAAGCAATAAAGAACACTGCTTCTGTCCATCATAGGGACTTGTCTGGAATTATAAAGACATATGGTATTTTTAGAGGCTGAAACAAACATACTGACTCACACTCACCACTGCCAATTGAGAATAAGGCACATTTACTGATGCAACCAATGTTCCACTTCAATCCACTTTCCAATCAAACCTCAATGTTTTATTTTAGCTGCAAAAAGGCTTGCAGCCACACGATAATTCTCTCAACTGAGAAGTGTACTGTGAGACTTAAAAAATCTATGATATTCTTTCCCTTTTAAGAGTCAACCTTTCCGAGCAGTATTCAGCATTCCACTGAGTTCATATTTTCATTTAATAAAAGCACCATAAGTAGTGAGAACAGCAGCTGCTTCTTTGGTTTTTACACATCCAAAAATCAGGAGATTTGGGGTAATATCTCCAATTCTGTCACCAAGTGTAGCTTCAGACAAATTACTGAATGCTTTACGGTCTCATTTTACTGTTCCCAATTTGTAGATAAGGATTTCTCTTCGTACATCAGTAGCATCCTCACCCTCTTCTCCACAAGCTCCAGTTTTCTCTTATATGAGAGTAAGAGACAGTCACAGCAGACAGGCATACATTTGCATACCTACCCCCCTCCAGCAAGAGTCTGAAATTTAAATGTGTAGGTGGGTTGGGATTTTTGTCTTTGGTCTTTGTCTGGAATTTGTCATAAGGAAGATGAGGAACTTATTCCAATAATCACTTGCTTTGTGTTTAAGAGGTATTTTTAAGCAAGAATCTTTTCAAGAAGTTACCTAAACTGGGGTCTTCAGTCTCCCCTAAAATATTTAGGACACCAAGCAAAACGTAGCTGATTGAATGACACGCTGTTTTTCTCCTAGATGACAGCAAACAAAAAGCACAGAAAAAAAATTATGCAGTAGTGAATCATATGCATATTTTGACTGGTGGAAGCTCTGCCAGAGAATGGAAAGAAAGATTAATTTAGTTGGTTTATCCCTTCCCTCAACTTCCACACAGACTAAAACAGTGCTTTCTTACAAAGCCTGCCCACATCCTGGCTGCCCTCCAGGGAGGCACTGGTGTATGCAGGCTGTGTATCAGACCGCACTTTGTCCTCGCCAGGATGTGGTCTGCCTTTGTAACAAGGCCTATGCAAATGGCAGCCCATGAGCCCTTGCAGCCGACTGCAGCACTGGTTCCTTCACTAGACATAAATGAACTGTAACTACCTCAAAGCAGAACAAACAATATAAGAAAAGAAGGGAAAACATCCAGATTTAACCAGATTAACGATAATGGCTCTCCTGAGGAAAGACTCCCTGAAGAGGAGAATTCAGGGAATTATTAGCAGCCATTAAGCAAGTTGCTAGTTTGTGATGTGCCATGCAGTAAAAAATACAAGTCTAAGACTTCCCTTGTGAAAGTATTTGGGACAGAAGACAGACTAGTCAGAGTGCAAACTGCCATCTTAAGTGTTTCATATTTGTTTTGCATTCCCAGCATCCTACTACAAATAAAAGTTACAGTGCAACAACAACAAAAATCTGCATAGGGTTTAGCTACAGATGCACAGTTGAACCACCAAAATGGCCACCATTCCTCTGTTGCACAAATACTCTCAGCTCATCTTGAAATCTTATTTCTATCCCTTTACTTGACTTGGCTTACCTTTAGAAAAACTTTTTTTTTTTAATAAGCACAAACTAATCGTAACATGTGCATTAGAAGGGAGAAGAATAATGAACAAGCAATGAATAGCACAGAATTTGTAGCATTTTTCTTCAGGCTTTATCTTATCCCGCCATCAAACTATTAATGTTTGATCTTGAGAGAAAGATCAAAATCATTACAGCTATGAGCAGTTTTCAGGCTGCAGGACTCCCATTTCTGAAAGTTAAGATATTGGAGTAATGGAAATCTGAAGTACTGATACTTTACTGAAAGAATGGATACTGCCAGCAGCTCATAACTCATCAGAACATACGGATCATGACAACTGTATTCAAATCCAGGTAACAGAGTCAAAAATCCCATGAAAGCAATAAAGCAGAGTAGTCTCCCTCATGACTAATAGTGGATATCCATCTCTATTCACATATGGATTCACCCAGACAAGTTTTTTAGTCACTGTCCCTTGGAGGTTTTCAAGAAAAGTTTTGGCACTGAGGGACATGGTTAGTGAGCATGGTGTGGATGGGTTGGCAGTTGGACTAAATGATCTTAGTGATCTTTTCCAACCTTATTGATGCTATGATCCTAGGATTCTATGGATTCCATTCCCTTGACCAGAAAAAAGTTTCAGGGAACCATCAGATCCACATATACTATATATATACACTAAATATATACACGTAGTGTATAGACATATAATGGTATACTTGGAACATATTAAAGGACAGTTGTGATCAAGCCTGGTTGACTGACATGAAAAGGACACTCCTCTCAAAAAAAAAAGTCCATCAAGTGTTAAAGGTCACAGCCCCCTTGCTTTCTTCACAAGTCTCAGGCTCAGGACAACTAATGAAGAAAATACAAAGGGGAAAGCAAAAAAGTTGAGTTTCCTCAGCCCACTGCTAGCTAGCTGACAGGCAAATTACAGCTGAGAGTCAGGGCAAGAGCACATATAGCAAAGGCTGACATTAGTCCAGGATGCTCTGATTCAATGTGTTAGAACCTACTGTAATGACTTCTAACCAAATCTTTTTCTTATTGATCTCAGATATAGTCAACAGCGGGTTTATATAATATACCAGAACACCCTTACAAAAAAAAAATTAACTTTAGAGTTTATAAATCTTTCTTACTTGCTAGCAAATCACCTGTGACTTTGTAGACTATGTCCATAAAGATTTCAGTTTGACATTAACACTTTTCTGTGTTGTAGCACAATCGCCAGCAACTTCATGCTCTATTTCAGCTGTTTTCTCTTCCCAGAGCACAACTCTTCCCCCTCAGCCAGTTACCTTCCGCTCCTAATGGAGATAGGGTTAAATTTACAAAGTGTTTTTATCCTAATTACAAGCCTTTCAGCTAGTACCTTGGTTTTAGTCACAGCAGGAAATGATATGCAAAATATACTTTCATGCATCTGACAGTCCCCAAAACTACCGGTCATATAAATTCTGCCAATTTACTCTAATTAAAGCTAAGCAGTGTCGTGTGTGCTTAAACGGTCAATCTGTCTTGAAGTAATTATACCTGAAGGCAGGAATACATCAGGGTTTCCTTCTCTTGGAATTAAAGTCAGATGGGCAACTGAGAAACAGTCAAGTGACATTTGCTAATGATTAAATCCAAATCACATCTCTTTCCAACGTTCGTACCAAGTACAAGCTGCTGCATGGATGCTGATGGATTTGTGGAGGAAAGAGGCAGATGGTACACAGCACTTGTCAACACCACATTGCCTATGCAAGGCTCTCTCACTCCCACTGCTGCACAAGCTTGAACTCTGAAGCTGTTGCACTAGGGAGTCAAACAGACTCTGCAATAATGCAAGGCAAGACATGCTCGCTACTATCGATAAGATTCCACATAATGCTTAAACAGTTTGTTTCTTTTGCAAGGTAATACTGCACTTACTGAGGACTTGTTTAATTCATCCTTATCATCAACCATGACCACCAGCATAAAGATGAAGAAAACCTCTTCCACAATGCTGAATTCAAGGCTCCTTCTCTATGCCTGTGAAAGCTCTCATCTTTGCATTTCATTGCGGTTTATGAGGTCAGCTGAGTATTGAAATCCTGAAACTGTAAACAGATTCTTTATAGTAAGCTGTGCTTTTAAGGAGACAGCACTTACAGGAAAATGCCTAAGCAATGTCATGTTTTGATGTGAAGATGAAAGAAGAGCCATCAGATAGAGCTTCCAGCAGGCAGGAAACTGCTAGTCTCCCTTCCACTCAGTATTATATGAAAGAACATCTGTCCATTCTTGATTTTTTTCTAAGAGAAGACTAAAGATTCCCAGAGATGGACAGCCACACTGATTCAGTTAAATGGGTTGCACTGCTCCATCCAAATCCTTCCTGCTCTCATATACAGGGCAAGGAGCACAGAAGGCAGAAAGAGTGAGAAAAGAGCAATCATTAACCGCTAACTACACTTACACAACCATATTTTCAGTGCCACTCAACAGCATACAACTCTAAATTCACACCACTCCCAGCTGTGCTCAAAGACAGTTAGTCAGAAGGATGCTTAGTTTGGCCCTCTGGGAACTGACAAACTCAGCTTTATCTCTCTGGGATCTGACTATTCCATCCTGTCACACGGGAAGATGATTATGAATGACAATGTGATGAGTAACTTCTTAAAAAGGCAAAAAAAATCTGACTTGAATATTCTGCCTAGATTCTCATCCTTACTGGTTCACTTGAGATGACGCCAAGGTTTCTGGAGAAGGATGTATTGGTAGAAAAGAGGTGACTTCAGAGGGAAACAGATCTGTAGCTATTTGGGGGAGAATAGTACAGACCTAAAAAAAAAAATCTCATCATTTTGCTACAAGTTTAAGCAAAGTCTGGGTTCAGCCTTCAGGAATACCATTTGAAAGAGGCAATAAGCTATAAAAGGAAAATCTGAAAAACCTATGGAGCTTTTACCTGTAAGCTTTGACCATCCAAAAACAAACAAACAACAGAACAAAACACAACCCACACAAAAGGCATTTCATCAAGCTTAGCTTGCATTCCTTTTTGAATAAGAGGTGAAGCTTCATGTTCCCTCTCACGCTCCTGTTTTTCTTCTCCTGTATTTTACAAAAATATGGTTTTATTTCAGTTGGATTAAAATAGTATGAGGGATACTTATCTAGAAGTCAGTATTTTTTACTCCTTTATTATGATAAAGTCCAGCTATATTAAACACAATAGACCAGTTCTTTGTATTCCTCTCCACCTAGTTCTTTCAAAAAAGGCCAGAAAACTTTCTATTTAGATGTACTTAAAATAATCCGTTAGTGCTTCTCCAGTACTATTCTGAGCTTTTAAAATGCAAGCATAAACACAGCAAAGATTATTCTATGCCAAAAATCACTGCCCAGTTTGTGTTTTGTTAAAATACTTCTAAGGGATTAACCTGCTAAAAATGTTTATCTGGGGGGCACTCTTAAAAGCTGCTTTGTCATTATAGTTAGTCACTAACAAGATTACTAGTATTGGGCACAGGAAAAAAACTGAGAACACAGTTGTCCATAATCACAGAAGTTTGTCATAGTGGTATTTTCCTTAATGATCATCTAGTCCAGCCATAAACCTTCTACTAAAGTTTCCCCAATAAACCACATTCCCTTAGTACAACATCTCTGCATTTCTTGAATGCCTCCAGAGATGGGGACTCCACCACTTCCCTGGGCAGCCTTATCCAGTGTACAACCACTCTTCCACAAAAAAGAAGTTCTCCCTAATATCCAATCTGAACCTCCCCTGGTGCAACTTGAGGCCATTCCCTCTCATCAATCAGAGTAGGCAAAGCAGGAAAAGCCAATCTTCAAAGATATTCTGTTGAGAGAGATTCCTCACAACAGTGGTCCCAAAACATTTTCCATTCCAGTCTCTGTGGAGTTCTGGTTACAGGATGACTTTTAACTTGTATTGATTGTGAAGATGGGCATTGGAGTAGGAATACCTGTCCACCCTGAAATCATCTAAGCTAGTAACTTCATTTTAGCTTTCCTATGGAGTGTTGAATGTTACTGATTTCAGATCACTCAAAAGGTATGGCTGTGCCCTAGCAGTAAATGATAGCAGAATAATGAACTTATCTCTTTATATAGCTAGCTTATTTTAGACCAACTGAAAACAGATGAACCAAATTTTACCAACAAACTTGATTCTAATAATCTAATCCAAGTTTGTTTCTCAGACGCCCTTTAGAGAAAAAAAGTCTCAGCCTTTAAAAAGAGGAAAAGAGGAAAGAAAAAAAGCCAATTAAGTATTCTCTACAGAGATATTTAAGATTCCCTTCCTTCCCCTTAGCAGGAATAATGTATTCATCTTCATCTTTTGGATATTTTCCAGAGTGCTTAACTTTGGAATTTACATACTCTGCTTGCCACAGCAAGTATCTCTTTAGACTAACGTTCCTCTCCTATATTGGTCTGCATACTGTCACTTATCCTACTCCTCAGAGTCTGCAGTAATGAGTGGACAGCTTCTTCGCTGTAATTGTGGTCTGTCAGAAAAAAAACAAAGGAGAGGAAGTGTGTATCATTTGGCTGCCTACTTAATTTTAGTGTAACAATTCCATTTTTAGGTACAGTGTCTATACTACAGTGGGCACATCCAAGTTTAGTACACAGAGATCTAAATAAGACTTACTTTACAAAACCACAGCACAGAATAGCAATTGTTTCTAGCGCGGTAACCGCAGTGGTTAAGAGATGCCCAAAGTAACTTGTTTTTTAAAGGAGAAACTTCAGTGCGTGGTGGTAAGCTCTGAAACCACAGATATAAATGGATTAGGCCATGAGCACAGCAAACAATAGTTTCATTACTTCAGCTTAGGTCTGTTTTCACAAAGCTAGGCGGCACTTAAAAAAAAAAATCCTGTTCTTTCCAATATCACTGGAGGGCAGGGTCAGGGAAGAGATTCTTTGTGCAAGCACACACCAGGATATGCTAATATTATCGGGCTATTCTTACTTCGCTTCTAATGCTACATGACTCTTTGACTGCAGTTTTCAGTCCACATAGCAGCTACATTACTGGAGGTTCCAGTCTGTTGTTTTTCTTCGAAGCTAGGCTTCAGTCTCGGTTAATGTTTGCCCAGAAATATGTAATTGCGGACTTCCTCCTCATAAACCGTTCCAGAGCGCAGGCTGCCATCCTTCCATGCTATTATTATCTCTGCGCCTGCAGGCTAGAGTAGGGTGTGCTCTCACATTTGAGAGGATAGATAACCCTTTCCTTGCAGGAAAGATGGTGGGTGCCTCGATTGCTGCAGCCACTATTAAAGCAGATTACCTGAAAGTTTTGTCAGTGTAATTTTCTGCCTCTAGCTTACAGAGTAGAATTAGTTTCAACACAGGCCTCATAAGTTGCAAACGTATCTAAGGGAATCTGAGAACAGAACAGACCTTTCCAGTCATCAGATTCATAGCTATTGCATAAATTTCCCTGTGCTTCTTAGCTCCCTGTTCTGCCTGATTGTTCACAAATTTCAAAAAAGGAAAGCCAACTCATTTTCTGTATTTTTTCCATAATCTCATCCACAGCAGGAAAGAAGAAACATGGACTATCTTTTGTACTAAGCTTTTTACTTTGGGCACAGTATTTGAGCCAGTACAATGCCAGAAATGCAGTATCAGCAATAATAGTAAAGCCTTAGGCACAAGCAAACAGGAAGGTACTGCTCAGAATTTAAAGTGGTGAATATGCCCCAATAAAAAGTCCAACTCATTCTGAGCTCCTGATATCTTAGAATCTATCTTTTCCTGAGCATTGTCCACATCTCCCAGGAATAACATAGAGAATCAATGACAATCTTTGCAATGTTACGTAAAATGACCAGAAGATTTGCAATAGAAAACACTCAAAAAACTAGAAAAATTAAACTGATGAAATCTCTTCTGATATTATTTAGGTAACAGGTCTTCTGAGGTCTTGCCCAGATCCATGCTGATTATATACTGGCATGCTTTCCAGTCCTGACAATTGCCTCTTTGCCCTCAAACCATCCAGATCTGGGACCTGTTGGAGTGTGTTGAGGCTCACATCCAGACTGTTCACCTGGATTGCCTCAAACAAGGGGAAAGGGAAACTCAGTCTGAGCCCAGAATCTCACCTTGATGTAGCCTGAATGCATATCTGGCACACACACACAGTCTCAAGATCTGGGAAGACTTCTTACGTTAAGTAATATAATCACAGACTAAGAGGTTCGCTGTCCCTGAACAAGCAGATCACACTGATCAGGGCAGATCAGGGACAACTCGCATACTAAACAAAATAAAGCTGTGTCCAACTCCTCTGATCAGAGGGATGAGTGGATATCTGGAATGCAGTGAGCTAAGAAAGTAGACCATGGGTAAGCAACGGTAAAAAATGGTAAAAAGCCTTCACTTCTCTCCACATTAAAATTCACTGACAAACAGCAGCTGGGAAAAAGTAGCCATCATCTAAATCAAAATTAAATCAATCCTTATTTCTGACAAGACTGACAAACACTACAGAAATTAAATGTTGTCAGCACAAATGCCATCCATACACCATTGGATGGCATTGGGATAACAGGTTTCCAAGGCCACCACACAACCCAAACCTCTGGGGTTAACTGCCATCTCACAATACTGCACTTGATGTCAGAGGTGAAAAAAGGTGCTACTGTATGCACAACACACAATGACCTCAGCCATTATTCAGGAACTGTTAAGTTGGTTTCTCTCAACAGCTTGATGGCAAGCATTTGCAAATCTTCCCTCATTTTTTATTAATAATTACAATTTTAGAAGTGCCTTTTAGTAAATGATGAACTAATGCAAAACTCTTAATTAAAAAGGATTTCATGTCAAAAGATGCTGAAATTCAGCTTACTAATACTGAATAATATTTCCTGAAGGAAACTGTAACAGCTGCCTCTCACTGAAAGCACACATCACAAACTAAATCACAGCGAAAGGCAGCATCTAATCAGTTTTTTTTCCTGAAGTTCACAAACCAGTAAAATTCCATTTCATAAAATAGATGCAATTTATTTTTACACCTTTCCAGACATTTGTGGGTTCACTTACAAGGAAAACAAAATATTACAGCTTCATTTAGAAAGTTTTGTTTACTTGCTTTGTTAATTTCTACCACTGAAAACACATAGATTAAGAAAATATGTACTTTCAGAAGTACATAAGTGTCTGAATGGAAGTGTCTGATGGAAATTATCTGCGAATTTACAAACTAAAAACTAACATAATAACAGCGAGTTCTGCTTCTGATCCCAGCCATCCTATGTCCCTTCTACATCCACAGATGAGAAGTCACACTTTCATGAGTACACATACACACAAGGTTGAATTAAGCAATACAGCTTTGCTGCCTTAGCTGGCCAAAAGGCCAAAACTTTACACCCACCACTTATAAAATAAACGCTCTAGGATATTCAATAGCTACAAATTATCAGGAGATCTCTACTTCTTACCTGAAAGAAATGTAAACTCAACAGAAAGGAAGCATTTGGAGACAAAGAACTGTCTTTTCTCAAAGCTTTCTGCAAGTTCCCAATAATTTGCATGTTTCAAGGCAAAATGAAATAAATGAAGCACTGAAGACATTATCACCAGAACATATAAAAATTCCACTCCATAAAGTCCCACTTTAAATATAAATATTAAGCTTAGAAAATACTCAGAAAAAAAAAAAAAAAAACAAGTACATGCTTCAGAAAGGAATAGTTAAACAGTAACAGAAGATGAGCTACAGGATTGGGCCTCTGGCATATAGTAATCACAAAATTAAAAAATAATCAGAGTAAGATCACTTCTGAACATGAATTCCAACAAAGCCAGCTTATTGCTAGAAGGCAGTTCAGCTACTGAAGATTTGTCCTTGAATTCCTGTTGAAATCAATCCATAAAAATCATATTAAAGGATTAGGCATCAAACATTTGAGTGTTGATGTGCGTAAGAAATTCTTCACTCTGACTGCTGACCTTACATTCTTAAGAGGATCTTTTGCCCCATAATAAAGTGTTCACTGTCAACAGTAATTCTTGTGTTTCACGCATCTGTTGACAAAGTCTGAACAGGAAGATTTTCTGCAGGTAAAGCTTTCAAGTGCTGTGCTTTTACAGGGTTTTGTACAAAGCATGATGTACTATTCAGACATTTTGGTGAATGGATATTCAAAGGAATGATTCAGAGAAGTAATTAAAGTTAACATCTAGAGCCTGAAAGAGGCTGTGAGTTTGACTGCAGATTCCACTCCTACTAGTTCACTGGTTCACAGCTACCTTAGAGCAGCAGTTCTGAAGCTCAGCTTTAGATTCCTGTCTGGAACTAAGAAATTAGTGGGGGGGAAGAACAGTCACAGTCAGCCCTGCTCAGCACAGGGTAATTTTGCTAACATGTACTTACACATTTTGAAAATACATTTTTAAGATGGTAAGCCTAGAAATAAAAAGTCAGATCCTAACCTGATGTTTACCAGCCAACATCAAATAGCAAGATATCTCAATTTCTGTTCATGAAATAAATACTCCCTCTGTAAGAAAATCTTGCCATCTTCTACTGAAATACAAGAGGCAAGCGATTACAGCAGACTGCCCAGCTCATGCTGAATTTTTTCTAGCGCATATATTCAAGTCTTGTTCAAAGACACAAAGGACAGAACTTAGGGTAACAAGCAATCAGGCATGTCTGACACACACTTTATTTCCACAAAATTACTCATCGCTTTGAGGTCTGACACACGTTAAACGATTTTTCCTAATTCACACAAGGAGATCTTGTAAACAAATGGCAAGTATTCCTATGACTAAATAGCTACTTCGTAGATATTTTGACATAAGCGCTCATGGAGTTTTCAATAACGCCATCTTCAAAACAAAATATATGTACTTCCCCCTCCTTTCACTTGTTTTTCAGGAAACTGCATTTGCAGACTTCCTGCAGCTTGGGTAGGTCAGGTAGATGCTATCACAGCATAAAGCAATGCTTAGGCTCCCCAGAATGATGCATCATTAGGTGTGAAAAGTCAGATGAGAAAATGAAGAGGAGCTTTGATTTCTTTTCTTTTTTTCCCCACAGTTAAACTATAGTTAAACAAACTGACTGCCAAATAAATAGGAAAGATGCTCTGAGTTTAGCATATGTGTTTAGCATATGACATATTTCTAGGAGTTAATACACAAAGCTAAATCCAAAGAGGGAATTGGGCATATTCCTTCTGGTAACACTAACCATCTTCAAGTCCTGATCTAGCTGATTCTAAATCAGCAGGTATCTAGGCTTTCCTCAGCAGACAAATTCAGAATGGAACACTCAAAACACCTATTTTCTCAGTTCCTCCTTCCTCAGATGGAATTTTCAGCCTAACATTTTTTCTGCCTACTGCACTTGTAGTTCTTGCTCCAGTTAAGACATTGGTTATAAACACAAGGTGAGACCTAGCCCTGGAAATCTTTCAAGAAAGCTTCCTGGCAGCAGGTTCATATAGCAGGCATCCCCAGCATAGCCAACAGCTGCGCTCATACACACATATCCCTGAAGACTGATGATGGGGAAAGAAAAGTATAAATGGGGAAGAAAGAAAGATAAAGCAAAACATTTTTATTCCAAATGCACGTTGAAGCAAGGACATGGAGTTCCCCTCCAGACAACTGTGTCCTAGACACCAGACTAGAAAGAGATTCTCTCTCTTCACTTAAATAATCAGGCACTGGGGAAACTATAACAGAACAACTCCAAAAGGACTTACCAAGGACAGCTCTCACTCCTTCACTTCTATAACTGAAGATACTATAACCAATACAACTCAATGTTCCCGAGCCTGTAGGCAACCCTACATCATAAGACCTGATCTGTTCATCCCTTCTGTGGCCCAAAAAGCTAAAACTCAGCCATTACCATGTCAACGCAACTCTCATGAGTTGTTTTAATGCAAAGAAATATCCAACTAATATTTATTCCATTACTAGAAGCAGCTTGAGATGGTGAACTAATCATTACCCCAGGGTGCTGAGGGGAAAGACAGTAAAACTAATCAGGTCTGCACAGAATTTAATCACCTGAAATCACAACTCAGAATTAAAAACTTTGAGAATCATCCCGTCATTTTTGTGCCTTTCAAGCAACAATGTATCTCATTATACACAAATCATTCTCTCTCCTCAACAGTCATCAATAAATTTTTTTCCCTAGAAGTGATCACTAATGAGACAGACCACTCAGAATATTTTTACATTTACAGTTTAATATCCACACTCTTGAACTAAGCATGTTAGACAATAACAGGTGTTGTAGTAAGGGAACAGCAGTGAAACATCAGGTAATCTTTCAGTATACTTGCATATTCCATTCATATTAATTATATTACTGTAAAAGTTAACCTGAGAATTTTCTCACTCCCAAGGTCAGGGCTGTTTCAAGACTCATACTCTGCACCTGCAACAGATGCTTTCTTGGTCACTAATCATTCTCCCTGCGGGTTAATAACACTACTTTAATGAGCCTTGTCTTCCTACACAATGGTAGAGTTGTTCCGTTCCTTTTTGTATCCACATGCCTGCCAAAAAGCCAACCATACAAGCTGGAGTTTTTGCTACACCAATATGCTATGCAGCATAGCAGCTATTAAACAGGCTACACCCAGTTCTCTTCATTTTTCACTAGCAAATGAACATGGAACAAATAATCCATTCCTTCACTGAGGAATGATTTAGTTCAGAACAAAAAGAACAATAACAATGAAAAAAGCATTTCTTGAAATAATCTAGAGCATGAAGGGCAAAAGCAATGCAAAGAAAAATGAACTTTGTGTAGGTATGTGCTCCATAAATCCAGACAGCTCAAAGTGAGCTGGAGGGAAACACCACTGTAGCACACAAAGCAATTTAGCTTCCAAGCTAGTTCAGTCCTGCTTGGTTTTACCTACTTGTGTTCATGGACTTCTACAAAACAAAAGACTGGAAGCTCATTCACAGGCTGGAAAGACAAAGAGAGAAGGAGAGGTAGGTGCTCCTTCTGTTGGTTTAGACGATCACAGTCTCCTTTCTGAACTTGTTCTTATCTTACCCAGGTGAGTTTCTCCAAAGTAACTACAGATTGTATAGAAAGCTTTAAACAAAACCCTGCTAATACCATGACTGTTAGAATGACTTAGGCAGCAGAAATATTAAGCCTACTTATTTTAGGAGGAGACTGGTTAAATTCTTGCTTTGCTATATGACTTAATTGAGTAGCAGACCTAGAAAAAAATTTAAAAGATAACAGGCATACATTATACACAAAGGTGCTTCAAAAAAAAAAAAAAAAAAGTATTATAGTATTAAACTAACATGGTAAAGCACACGTTTATCTTCTTATAATTACTCTGTCCTGTGTCCTTCTACAACCAGGTCTTATCAGCGTCAAACTGATAGCCACTAGCATAATCTCAGGCATTAGTTTCTCATGTAGGATATGCTTCAGTATTCCAGAATTAGTTTGAAACACAACAGCTCCATTTCCTTCAGCACATGAAATATTAGCAGTCAAGCTGCTCTTAGTACAAAAATAAAATGCATAAGGCTCTTGGCTTTCATTAGCAGTGCTTATTTTGGATATGCAACTCAAGCAATGGTTTGGATCTAAATTCACAGTAATCCTCAGTATAAAACTAGGCTGAAGTCCAGATGCTAAAATAAAGCCTTTAGGAACAGCCCTGCTTCACTGGTTGGGCATTAGCGTTCCTGTCCTTGCAACAGCTTGGCAAGGAATTGTTGAAATTTTTCCCTTCTCTTTCCTGGGGGGACTGGATGCTGTAACAGTTCCCAGAGGATGACACTCCCTTCCTCTTGCCTTCTTAGCTCCCCACGGAGAATGGGCCCAGATTTGCTAGAAAGGACAGCTAGGGAAGGGGGAACCTATTTCTCTGTTCACTGAACATAACTCCAATTTAAACCTAAATTATTTACTTATAAGACTTGGGTAAATGGCTGCTTTTGAAGTACTCCATGAAGGCAAAGATTTAAGAGATACATCAAACACAGTATTCCCATAAGAATAATGTCTATCATGGAATGGTTAGGGATGGAACGGACTTTTAAGATCATTTAGTTCCAATCCCCCTGCTGTGGGGAGGGACACCTCCTACTAGACTAGGTTGCTCAAAGCTCCATCCAGCCTGGCCTCGAATGCTTCCAGGGTAGGGGACGTCCACAACCTCACTGGGCAACCTGTTCCAATGTCTCACTACCCCCACAGTAAAGAATTTATTCCTGATACCTAGTCTAAATCTACCCTCTCTCACTTTAAAGCCATTTTCCCTTGTCCTGTTGCCACATATCTTTATAAGACATCCCTCCCCACCTTTACTGTAGGCTGCCTTCAGGTACTGGAAAGCCACTATAAGGACCCCCCCAGAGCTTTAAGGTTGGAAAGACCAATAAAATAATCTAGCACAACAGCTCAACCACCAACCTATCAACAACAACAGACTGAAAATCCGACAAGCAAATAAAGATCAGCTATACATTTTAGGCTGTCAACTCCAATCTCATTCCAACTGAAAGATTACTTTGACTTGTGGGTTATAAGGTTCAGAGCAAGAGGGTGTGTTTAATAGATTTCTGTTTACAAGTCAGGAGCTATATATATATATATAATTTCTTTTTTTTGTCTCCAGCACTTCAGACTTCATCACCCTGTGACAGCTAGCATCACCATTTTCTTTTGATAGACACTATTTTAGGCACTGGGATTTTTAGTACAGTTTAGTCAAAACTTTGGCATCACAGCTGTAACATCAGAACAGATATGATGAACTTTAAACCATACAGATAATCCTTGTTTTGTGCATTGTCTTGTTCTAACACCATGTTGCATGGTTTAAATACTGGTCTTGTTGGGCTAATCAGTACAAGCTTTGGCTCTTGCTCGTACGAGAAATCTTGTGGGATTACACACCCTGGGCAGCACATCAGGGTCTGTTGATTACAGTGCTGTATTCACCTCTGCACCATGGACCTCATAAAAGGTACAGCAGAACTAGAAAAGAGTAAAGAAAAAGTTCAGAAAGTAAAGGTAGAGGACAACTTCTGGATAAGAAGAAACTAAATTAGGACACATCAGCTGGCTAAGAGAGGATAAAAATCAATATCAAGAAAATTAGAAATGAAATGATTAAAATATATAATATGTTTAAAAAGCAGGCAGTTAATCATTTACTGTATCTAATAAAGGAATCTGGAAAGCCTGTTCTTAAATGGGTAGCAATTTAGAAATGAAGACCAAGGGAAGTACTTTTTCTATTACTAGTTTGGAATCCTGTACCACAGGGACTAATCAAGACAAGAGACTGTACACGTATAAGTGGAAATTAGAGGAATATGTCCAACAGCAGCTATCAAGCACAGCAGTCCAAACGCAGACTTCAGATACGCATGCTGCTACACGACTGTCAGAAGCCACAAAGATCATTCCAAACACACGCTCCTTTTCCCAGGCCCTTTTGCAGTGCTGCTCTTGCTGGCCTCATCTGGAGCCAGGATACCCAACCACAATCACCTTTGATCAAATCTAAAGTGACAGTTGTTCCGTTCTCATAAATTTCATGTCTTGAGCAAGATTCACACTGAACTTTACAGACTACTGAATCATTTTCAACACTTATTACAGTGAGTGACAGAATACATTCCTTCCTTCATGATTTCTTGTTTTTTAGGGAAGACCCCAAAGAACAAAACGAACTCCCACTATAGAGCTCACATTTGAGAAAATCTTTAGGAGACCAAAAGCCCCTTGAATATTGTCTCAGTTTCACATTTCAACAGTGAAAACATAACTATTTGAAAACTTATGTGATCTAGTGAGCCCTGCACTCTTTCCAATAGGGTTAGGCAGCAGTTTCAGGGCTAGATCCCATGACAGACATTCTCTATAACATCCTTGGTGCTTCTCTTGACCAGGAAGCCACTTGGCAATACAGTGTACAGAGCTTGCTGGAATCCTCTGTGTTTACGAGGAGTCATTTCATATGAACATGGCCTGCTCCCTCTGTTTACCTGCTGCCCCACTTGCAAATTTCTGGCCAAAAACTGAAAGAGAGGGAGGCCACACACACCTGTTGATTAAAGAGAAAGGCTGATTGTCATCAGCAGGACACAGCTGCCACATGGCAAATGCCTTAATACTTGTGATGTCCTATGTGGGCAAATTACTTGCTACTGGAGATCATCTTGAGTTTGTTTGCTACTCAATGCTTTCTCTCAAAGCATCCTCTAAAGAATTTTTACTAAACTTCAGGAAAAAAGGCATTAATCACAAATAATGAAATTCTAATATAGTATTTACTACAATAAACCTGAAAGGATGTTGTAACAAGGTGGAGGTCAGCTTCTTCTCCCAGGTAACTAGCAATAGGACTAGAGGTAATGGCTTCAAGTTGCACCAGGAAAGGTTCAGGTTGGATATTAGAAAAAAATATTTCAGAAAGAGTGATAACATACTGGCAAGGCTGCCCAAGGAGGTGACAGAGGCATGATCCTTGGAGGTGTTCAAGAAACGTGTAGATGTGGCACATGGTCTCAAGCAGTCACAGGCAAGGGTTGATGGTTGAACTACATGATTTTAGTGGTCTTCTCAACCTTAATGAGTCTATGATTCAAAGCATTCCATTCAAAAATACTTTCAGTTCTTCCTTTGTCCACCAGAGAACTTACTGGACTGGATGTCAGATGATCAGCACAAGCATAAAAGATCAGTATTAACTACAAATTCCTCTGCTTTCAAGGAACTGCTTAGTTTAATGATTAAAAACCTCATGAGTGCTTGAATTGTGTGAACACCTGTTAGCATACTCTGTCAGAAAAGGTATTTGCTTGTTTATCCAAAAACTCTAGGTATATATTTGACAAAGGAATCTTATTTGGTTTTCAAAACAAAGGTGAGATGATATTTTCAGGAGAAAAATGCAAAGCTTCAGTACAAAAACAGCACACACAATTTCATTACACAGCTTTTGCTCAAGCAAGCATTCACTGTTCTGTAGGCATAGTAGCTGGAACTGTAATGCACCTTTAAATTCCCTGCTGCTCTGCTCCTGTAAGTAGCTGTATTAAAAGCCCCTACCCCCTGCATATCTAGGAGGTCTGCATGCTTTAAAAAAAAAAAAAAAAAGAGAAACAAACAAAACATACAATGAAACGTCACATGGCAGAGAATAAGCCAGGAAAATATCAGTCCAACCAAGAGAAATTTGAGGAAGCTGAAAACAAAGAGTTATACAAGAAATGCTTATGTAATCCTAATTGTAGAGGATGCTTCTTCCATAACCACAGTGGCACATGGATGGCCTGCAACTGCATGTGTTAGAGAGATTAGGGGTTATTCTGCTGGCTTCTCCTTGGACCTACCTCTCCATCCACATTTTACAGTGCAGCAGAAATTCACTTGCATCCACCACACCTTCCCCACCTTCCCCCCCCCAAAAAAAAGAAAAAGTTTCCCTACTAAAAAAGGATATTATTCTAAATAGCCACCAGACTCAATAAGTCAATAGAATTTTTCTGGTTGCATAAGAACCACCACATGGTGTTTGCACAGGGAAATAATCGATATGAATATCATCCAAATACAGAACTGACAACAGCAAGGATTATGATCTGAGGGAGGAGATGGGGGAGGGAAAGGGGCTATCCAAGTAGAAAAAGGGGAAGTGTCAGAGGTGCTGGAGTCAGGAAAACCCTTCCGAGTTTCAGTGCCTCAGCAAACTCCATTCATATCTTCAGAAATGTCAGAAATCAGGAAATATTACTTCAGGTTGCATGCTTCTGTCCTGGCCTATCAAACACGCAGAGTAGTAACAGCAAATTACTGGAAACTGCACTTTGAACTTAGCTACTGGCAAGGATCCCAGTCAAACAGAAATGTAAAAGTTCCTTTCCTCCATGGGGCCTCTTGTATGGGGGTGTCCCCATAGACGTTCAATAGCTGGTTGCAACAGGTTGGAATGAGGCCCTGAGCCAGAAAAACAAGCCCTGACCAGTATTATTTCCTACAGCCTGTGTTGTTTATGAAAAAGATATTTTGGCACATCGCTCCCAGCTTTGTTGGGCTATATTAGAGGTTTGAGCCCCATCGAGGAAAAACTGGCACTGTTTTCACAAACTGTTTACTCCTCTTTTTCTTCCAGGACTCTGCCTCATGCTTTCTTGCGTGCATGACAATAGGTGTAACATAAAGGTGTATTTAAAGAAGAATTAGAAACAGCCAGACTAGTTGCTAAGCAAAGACACTGGATTTTCTATGAATGCAAAGGCAATTAGCTTCTAAACACTATCAATATTTTTAGCATAGAACAAACAACATTTTTCCCAAACGCCTGACTTGTACAACACTATTATAAAGAAAAAAAGTCTCCAATGAAGTGTTCAGAAGCAGTAACTGGGGTTGCTAACATCCCTGAGAGTGCCAGCGGAGTGCAGAAAGGCACTGTAGATTGCTCTTTTCCGGAGGTGAAGCGATCAAAAGATTGGACTCTTTGCAGCATGATACATTTCTGCCTACAAAAACTCAATTTGCACAAGCAAATAAACTAGCTCACTATAAAACTAAAGGGTCAGACCAAGTCAGATACACTCAAAAGTTAGACAGCTGAAGAAACAAACTTTTATTTAAGCCACAGCACAGGTGATCCTAGGAGGAAATGGTAAATCCCCATAGATCTACACCTTCTACATCAGGCAACAGAGAGCAAGGGGAAGAGAGGTGTGGGTAGAATGTATTTGCGGTTTTCTACAGGCACGCAGCTTACCACACATTTAATCAGAAACAACAGATCCCAACACTGCATTTGAAGGGGGAAAAAAAGCAAAAAACTACCATCAAATGCTGTAGTCTCAATGCAGCAAATCGGATGTTATTGCTCATACCTCACCCTGTTTTTTAACCCTACAAATCATTACGTGTGATCACTTGCTTTCATTTTTTATGAGATCAGGATTTCCTTTTCTTCCCTTTCATCCCCTCTGGGGTGTGTGGGGAAATAAAATAAACTTCCCTCTGCTCTCCGCTTTTGGAGATTTAAAACGAAGGAAAGGCAAGAAAGGGATTAAGAAAAAGGACTATAGCATTTGTCAGGTATTTCTTTTCTCCGTTTGTGTTTTCCTTGTTTTGCCTCAGCCCCTACAACTGATAGCAACCTCCTCCTTAACAATAATCCTGAAATTTCATCTATTGCTTCTACAGACAGCAGCCCAGGAAGGAACATTTCAGTCAGGTCTAGAGCTGAGAAGCATGGATCCCATTTTTCCTTACTACTGAAGGAGAGGAAACAACATTTAAAAAGACCACATCAAGACTGGTGAAGGGGAATGATTAAGAAAAATAATAGAGGGTAAAAATCGTAAGGATCAAGCAAAAAAAGCTTTTCCCAATTGATAGCAGGTTGTGGGGTGAGTTGTTTTGTTTGGTTTTGAGATTTTGAAAGTTTGGTAAAAGTTCATTTTCAGAAAGGAAGAAACTAGTACACTGTAGAGATTCCAGATCCGTAAATCCTCTTCTAAAGAGACATGCAAAGGTATGTATCCTGACCTTATGAAAATAAAGAGTGATTATTTCAGCTCTTCATCATATATCATTAGAACAGCACCACTGATGCCATTCCCTAAGCCTTTTTCTTCCTCCAGTGGCATTGTAACATATGTTGTTATTGGAGTAGTTTTCCCAATTGCACTGTCTTCTATATAAACCCAAATAATTATTGTTTAAAACAGATGCACCAAAACTTCAGTGGGATAAAGTAGTTTACTCTGTAGTAACTTATTTTTAGGCTAAATTTAGATTATAAGTCTGTTTCTTCTGCACTTGCAAACTAAATGTGCAGAGAAAAATGTAACATTTGAATTATCACAGCTGTTTAAGTAGAAAAAAGTCATTAGATCACCAGTTCAAAACACTACATGTTATTCCATGACACCGTCTCAAGGAATAATGATATCCTATAATCTAAATAAGGCTAGATATTTTGTAGTGCCTGTGTAGCGTAGGACAGAGAAGTTGATGTTTCATAAGTAAGAAAATATATAAATGAGGCATTTCCAGGCCGTCTTGCATGTGAGAAACATGCCACAGCTGGCAGCAACATGACTTGTCTCAGGTGCACTAGCACCTGGCTTCTTTACTGTTCTCCATACATTTGCTTCACGTGCAATGAAGAGCTACATTTTGGAGCACACTTTTGTACCTGCGTACCCTATCAAAGATTTTGGATTGTGTGTAACCCTGGCATCTAACAGGCTCTCAGTTTCACTGAGAGTTGTGTAATGTATGAAGTTTTGCTGATAACTTTCACATTACGTACAAGCAAATCCTACTTTGTGTTGTTTTCCCAAGAATTGTTCTACATAGTTACTGCTGGCTTGGGGCTTGCTTGTTTTTAAACTTCATAAGTTGTTTGCACTAAGTGGCATGGGTTTATTGACAATAATTCTATAGAACACAAACTGAAAGCTGAGTTATTCCCACAGTGCTGAATTATGTAACTCATGAATCAGACCTGGAGTTGTGAGTGAGCAGGTTAAGTAGAAGTAAACAGGAATTCAGTGAAGCACAGTTCTGCTGAAAAAATTTTGAAGTGTTACCCGCCTTCTGTACTGCTTGGACTGCATGGATCACTGAATTTATCCCAGGGAGTCATATTAGATGTCAACACAAATTCCACCAGTGTGCTCATTGCAACACATAGTAGTTGAGAAGTTACAGCTGGCACATCATCAAATGAGAAAATCCTCTGACACTGGGAACAAGGTTTGCTTTGGAGGATGAAAGAAAAACTAAATTACCATGTGGAGAAAAGCGGAAAAAAAAATTAGGCCACTACCAGAAACTGCATTAACCATTTTTCATCATTACAATTACTATTATCAAGGTATAAGCTGACACTTATGTCACGGAGACTGTATCATGCAGAAAACAAGCACATAACTGGTTTTGCTCCCCCCCGACTCCTCCTCTTTAAAAAAAATGATGCTGAGATTAGAAGGACAGAGGGAGCAACATTAAATCAAAAGGCTCAACAGAAGTTGTCCAGTCACGATTATGTTGCTGTGTTCTCTCCTCACTGCCCAGCTCAGACTCAGAAAGACTCATTTTTTAATTATATCTAAGCTTCCCTCCCCTTTTATCATTTTTAGAGCTGATCATTCTACTTTTGCAGCTCAGAAGATTTACAAGACTAAGGTTTCTTTGCCTACTACCCTATTTCATTTCCACCTACAAAGTCTGATTCCACAGATATCCCTATTTCTGTTTTTTAAAAACATTATTTAAGCACAATATATACGTACCACTTATCCCCTAATTTCCTGAATATTCTATATATTGCCTCACTGAAGTCACATGGCAGTACAGCATTACTCCACAGCAGCTTTGCTGCACCCTGCCAGAGGAGTCAAGTTACCAGGAATGTCAACGCACTTTGAAAGGAGTGGGTTAGAGGAGAAAGACAAACACATTTAAGATTGTTACAGAGAACACACGCTGCCCTGGGACAAACATTGAAATATGCAGCTGATTTGGCTTGTGTAGAAACAAAATACAATGGGAATGTCCAAAGATTTTCATTCCTTGAACGCATTATTTGCCAGTGTAGTTAACTGAGAACAAATATGGAAGAGCCATTCTGAATACTGGCAAACTGTACATGGTAAGAGCACAGCCCATGTCACACCAGGCTGCTGGCTTCCCAATTATGTCACTTTTCACGCAAGGTCAAGAGATCAAATTCTGTTCTAAGTTGCACAAGTAAGTGGATAATGAGTACCGTAACAATCCTGAGTTTGCTAGAGGTATCTCAGATCTGCAGCAGGGAAATAGAAATTTCCTCTTGGAAGGAAATATTCTCAAGCAGAAGAGAATCCTCTGCATGGTATGAAACACATAGAGAGATGGAACAAGAACACAGTCAGAAGGAAAAATAACTGTGGGGAATGAGTAGGGGAACAAGTAGAAATCACAGCTGATACCCTTTCTCTCACACTCTAATACCTTGAGGAGTTCAAAGGTTTTCCATGCCTATGGCATTTAGCAATTATAATCGCACAGTAAAATACCTAAGGTTAATGAGTAACCTCTAAAGGAAGTTACTTCACATAATGACAGCAATTTCTCTGAACTAAATGTTAATAATCAGGCCTGTAATACGGTGAGAAGGAAATAGTGGGCAATTGGCAAATGGAACTCTGTTACCTAGTAACAAGTCCTTGAGGAATGAGCCTGAAAAATTTGAGCAAGCAAAACACTTCCAGGCAAGCAGAGTAGCCTGACAAACAAAAAACATTTTGTAAAAACAGCAACTGTCCGTGACACACAAAGTGGAAGCAGGTGCAGCAAATTATTTTGTTAACAGGCAGGCTGAGGGAGAATTAGCTAATGCCAAAGTAAAGGAAATGCTGTTGCATAATCAGCAGTAAAAGCAGGGCAACAAAGTTCACATTACTCCATGCAAGACATCAAGCAGCAGCTCTGTAGGTAGACAGGCATCCTGTCACTTAGGCTTAAGTGGTTCTTGTTTAGCCCTCCTGCTCATTCCCTTTTCCTGCCCACCACCCGACAAGCAGGGAACCCACACAGCTGTGTGTACAGCTGCCAGAGTAATGCTGCTGAGTCAGCAAAAACACCCCTAGCTATGAGGTTGGAGAAGCTGTTGCAGAAGGGTTTTCAACACCTCTTGCAGAGCAATATGTGCTCTGATCCTGGATGGGGTTATTGTAGTTTGTGATGAGAAAGACAGCAAAGATGACTGTTACACTTCCACATGCTCTCTTATGTTGAGAAACTTACCAATAAAGTTGTCTTGCAAATCCGTCACAGTTAAGGAAACCAGTACCTTCCTTATTCTCTATCTCAAAATTCTCTGGTCTGATATAGAAGCTACACGGGGAAAAAAAAAAAAAAACCCTCAGTCAACCTCCTTTATGCATTTTCTTGCAATAAGCAAACACCACATTTTATCTGAAGCTGGACAAACCAGCTCTTCACAGAACAGTAGCAAATCCCATCTAAGCCACAACTAAGATAACATTGACTACAGCAGCTGTGTTCTCCCAAAGCCAGCCCTTCCCCTGTTCTTCACCAATGCGCACAGCAGTAGGCACAGAATCACCCAAACACTTGGATGTGTATGTTCACTTTTGACTCTTGTTCACCACCAGTGGTTAAAGCACTATGAGACTGTAGGATAATGAAAAAGGCTTCATTCTACCTTTCATAATAAGAAACAGAACACTTATGCTCAGAAGAAATGAATTTTAACCATTTATGAAAACTAAACTGTGGATCTAGGTGATGGTCTCATTGTCAGCCCCCAGGTCCCAGCTGGGTTTTTCCTGATATTTCCTGGGAATTAAAGTTCATCTGCAGTCAATGGCTAGGTTGCTACACCTTTATGTAACTTTTCATTGCCAGTGAATGTTTCTAGAAAGCACTGTGTGATAATGGTGATATGGCCAAATCTCTGCACAGAAGCAAACAGCAGACATTTCTTTCCAGAAGGGAAAAAAAGTGCTCATTCCTGACTGAACTTGTCATTCATTTATAATCAGCAAGTGTAGCCAATTTGTTTATTTGCTTGTTTTAGTAAAATCCAGTCACAACTGGCCTTAATGCATTTTCTTTGGCAAAAGAAAATCCTGTTCCCAGCTTTCTCCTTAACTTAAGAACAACAAAGGAAATTTGATTTTAAGATGTGATGTTAATGCAAAGGTAAATTTGATTTTCTTAAAATCCTCAAAGGCCAGGAAATTCACAGTTAACCTTAGTTGTAGTCTGAGAGCAAAACCAGCATTTTCATTTCACAACCACAAGTCTGGAAGATATACTGTTTAGTGCTCTCACCTTAGTGGAAGTTTATATTTGAGACAATCCCTGCAAGAGGCATCTCTGGAAAAGCAAGTCACAGTGAAACCAACACAATGGCTTGACTGTTCCTGCTTTGGTGATGCACTGTGCCCACATGGCCTATTTCATTTCTTTCAGCAAAATTTCTTTGCAAAATAAAGTTTTACTTAACCTGAAAAGAGATTACATCCATAACCTCAGCCTAAGCAACAAGGTGGAGCCAAATATTTAAATAATCTTGACAATGAAAACCCAGAATCAATCTGAATTTCTAGTCCCTCCTTATGAACACTTCTCGAGAAGAAATAGCTGGTTAGCTCTAAAGTGCTTTGCTTATTACACATGCCCTAGATCTAATCTAACATCGCTGGATGAAATACCCAGATCACCTGCATCTCTTCATCATATTTGGAATCTGAGGAGAGCCAAATAGAAATGACCAAAGAAAAACATCCTCAGCAAATACTGCATAAAAGCTTTTTAAATTCAGCTGATCGTGTGATAGGCACACAAAGAGAAGAAATATCAAATGCAGCAGAAATTGATCATATAACCTGGTATCTATTATCAAAGAACTTTCGTTATTTACTCCTTTAAATGCAGGAGTGTATCTCTAAATCATGAAGTCATAGCCAACAGCAACTGCAGAAAAGCACAGGCCAAGTCCCACAGTAGTGCAGCAGTGCTGCTTCTAATGCTTGCACAAGTTCACTTTGTTATTTTACTGTGTGTCAACAAACCGTATCACATGCATGAGGAGGATGTTAATTGGTCACAAGTGACTTCTGTTCACCAAGAGCACACAGGTAAATATCAGCTATAAAAGCAGAGAATGATACATGCAGAAATAATTACAGATTTGGCAATTGCCATTGTTCAGATATGTGACTACAGCATCAAAGAAACTGGCTGCTTTTCAGGAATAGGCAAGTGCCACCTTCAGACCCTTTATAGCATCCAAAACCAGAAGCTAGCAGAATCACAAGGTGCATTCTGACTAGTTTGAACAGAAGCTGATAGTCAGCATTGCACAGTTTGGATATTTGCCTCCAAAATGAAGTCAAGGTGTGTCTCCCATGACTGTGCTCGACTATGAGCATGTGTGTGTGCTTCAAGTGCCAGGGCTACAGTGAGGCACCTGGCAGTGAGTCCTGGCTGGCACAGAGGCTGCTGGGCAGACAGAGCACACAAAGGAAGCTGGACAGCAGGAGTTCCTCTAGTGACACCAGGTCACCCCAGGACACAGCTACATACATAGAGCTTTGTTCTTTTCCATTATGGAAGCAGCGAGGGAGCTCCTGTGGAGCTGCTGGCAGCACCACCTGCAAGCCGCTCCTTTCCCCCCTCTAGCATGTAGCCTCAGAAGATTGTCCCTTGGAAGCTGAAAAGATGTTCCTAACAAACTCAACAACAGGCTCTTTGCACTGATCCTGCCCTTGCATATGATACTTTTACAGTAGATGGGCTCTACCAACAATCTCAAGCAACTCATTTTGTATTTGTTAGGCAGATCAGAAGATATCCTCGTGACTTAACAATCCATAGCTAAAACTGCAAGAGCATAAAAACAAGTTATCTGACAGAATGAAAGTTAAATAAATACAGGTGCCTTGTGGTTGCTACTTGCTGCTCTGGCAGCAGCTGTTTGTCATTTCATCAGAGGGCCCATCTGCAAGGATCTGAGAGTCAAATGCTTTGATTGTCTGCCCTTCATGTTGTCTGGCTCCTCTTCATTCAGTCACAAGGGCCAATGAAGCCTCAGAGCAGAAAAAGAAACCTACCCAAGCCACGCTGTTTTGCAGATGTTTAAAAGATAAATGCATAAACTGTGAAAGAGCTCACACAATACACAGCAAACGTTTTGATTAACTTTTCTAACTAAAAGTTATAGATTGTAGGCTCCCCTAGCATGTGTCTTGGCTTTTAAGAAAGGAAGTTTGTAATGGGGTTTTTTGCAAGTGTCTGTCATCCTGAGATAATTTAGAGCTGGCTCAGCCCACTGCTCTGCAATGGGTGAAGGCTGCACTGTGCCGGAACTGATGCAGATGTGCCATGGGGAGCAGTGGGAATCAGATCCCTTTCAGGAAGGCCTTATGAGGACCCTGGGAAGTTGCAGCCACCACTGGGCTCAAGACAGCTTCTGGGGAGCAGCTCCACAGTCACTCTACAGCTTCAAAGGAATTCCTTCTTCTTGGTTCAGTCTGCTCAGTGGCCTGGATACCAGGGTCAGGCACACAGCTCTGGGCTCAGCCCTTTGGGAATTACATGGGAGATGAACAACAGGGAACAAGCAGAGCATGAGATGACACACGAGGCTCTCTTCAAAGCAGGCTCAGGCTTGGAGTTTTGCAGAAAGTCAAGCAACACTACGGTTATTTCTTCTCAACCTTAAAATCCAGGACAATACCTGCCATAAACAATTTTGTGCCAAAAAAGAAGCCAACATCACATCCATAAAATACCTTCACAAGTCAAGCAGCATCGCTGCCTCATGCAGTGAATAGGGAAAGGTCACATCCACACAGACAACTTAGATGCTTGTTGCTGAATTTCTGTCTCAAATTTCCTGTACTGAACAATATAGGACACACTAAGCATTGCAGGAAGCATTGGCACAAACCAACAAAACCAAAAGAAATTCAAATTCAAGGCTGAAGAGCTTTTCTTACCTCATCCCATTGTACTTAGTTATTTCAGCACATAATTGCTAACATCCTTCATTGATCTGAAATTCCTGTGGATACAATAAGACCAGCCACGGATGGATGCTAGCTTTCACTTTGAGTTTACATGCCTTTGTTACAGCCCCTAGGATCAAAATGTATAAAGCTTTCAAAGTGTCAGTGACCTAAATACATTTCTGAAAGCCCTAAGCATGTTTGTGGGCACCCCTCAAGTTGCATGCAGCCCATTTCCTGCAACCACACCAAAAGCCTGAGGCTCCCCTGCACACAGCTGCTCTTCCAAGCTCAGTTTAATTCATCCTTTTTCCACTTACAGTCATAAAGATGTTTTCTCTTTTTCCTTGGCTCCACATTAACTATGAATAACTACCACAGCACAACCCCCTTCTAAATTCTTTATGCAGCCCCATATGAGGACTTAGGTATCAAATGCTTGGAGATAAGTAATCAGAGTATCATAAAGGTTTCATTATTCAGAGAATGAGGACAGATGTATATGTGACTGCATCCTGCAAGAGCATAAAGGGGAAAGTACTGTTGTATAAGACAAACAAATTGAGAGATGCATTAAAAGTTTTTTTAAATATTTTCCAGCAGGAGAAAGATGTAATGATGTTTTCTACACATTAAAAGAAACAGCCAGCATACTGTTTTTCTATTTCAGTAGCCCACTTTTTAAAATTCTAAAGCAGTGCAAGTTACTTAAACTCTTTAACAAAATACACTTCAAGAAGGAATTTCTGGTTATTTCCAATGGTTCAGTAAAGACATATGATCTATCTAGACTATGTTTGAAAATGTTTGGTCCCAACCCATATGTTAAGAACATATCACTCTGAAGGTGGCAAAAACATTCCATGGTTTTCATGTTTCTTTCCAAGAACAACTCAGAAGACATATTTACTGAAAGCAGGACAAAAACAGATGGTCTGGGGCTTAAGCAATAGGATTTGAAAGAAGAAAGCGAGGGGTGTGGAAACATGATGTGGATAAAACATATCCTTAAAAAAAAAAATAGGAAAGACACCTTATTTCCATATGCAGCATAACTGTTTTGTTGAGATTAACTTATTGAACAAACACGTCCACATATCTAGTAAATCTGATCAAATAAAGCCAAACCAGACCAAGAAACTGTTTTTCAGGGAGAGTGATTCTGGGAGAAGGATGGGACAAAGGCTATTTAAAATGAAGGTCTCTATCTTTAAGCTCTGCAAAATACAGTGAGACTTGGCTGTTTTAAAATAGCAATCTAAACCTACATTTATCTAAACCATGACAGTCCCTATAGCAGTCCAAAATGCTGTAAAAGCACAAGTTTATTCCAGAACTGATTTCTGTGATTTTATGAAGACATACGTGTTCACTTCAACTAATTTGGTTTTGAAAAGTTATTGACCAAGATACAAGATTCCTCTGCTAAACACAACTCCATTAAAACTCTCATTTCCTTTTCTTGTATCAACATTTTTGGGGGGGGAGGGACACAGCTCAAACCACCAAGGCTTCCTCACAACTAAGTGCACTCAGCAACAGGCAGGAAAGTGGGTCACTGACTGATAGTTGACTGAGCCTGCCTCAGGTTGACCTACAAGACACATCCAAACACTCAGGAGCCAAAAACTCAGAGGGTTTATTTGCTGTCAGAGAGGTGAGGGTTATCAGCTTAGCTCCAGGGAGCGGAAATAATCTAAACCTGCAGTTTGGTACGTTTGTGACTATAGAAAATGCACCGGTAGCCCTGGACAGTCTCTCTCTGCTCCTTCGAACAGGGAATCATTAAGGTTGGAAATGAGCTTTAAGATTACCTAGTCCAACCATCCATCTATTAACAATATTGCCCAGTAAATCATAGCCCCCCCAGTGTCACATCTCCACGGTTCTTGAACACCTCCAGGATCAGTGACTCCACCACATTCCTGAGCAGCCTGTGCCAGTGCATTACCACCCTTTCAGAGAACAAGTTTTTCCTAATGTCCAACCTGAAAGGCACACGTATAACTGTAGCTTCCCACAAAGCAATATTGTGGAAGCAGTTGGCCAGATCCCCCACTGAGGAACACATACACAAGCCCCTGGACACCACCACCCCTCACAGAACCAATCTGAGGGGCACCCAGTTGTTACCACCAAAATGGGGCCACACCACCTCCACATGCCCACACTGCACCATGTGCAAGTGGAAGCAGGAAGGTCACCTTTCATCACCACAGCCCTTTATGCTCTTCAGCCACCACTGTGGGATACCACCATCACGTTCTTGGTACAAGGTCAGACCTGCAAGCAGACATGAAAAGCTTTTCAAGGCTCACAGCAGCAGTGAATGGCCCTGCAGTCAGGGTGACTGATGAGGAGCAGGCCACTGAGATAAAGACTAATACCCTTGGATTTTAAGTGCAGGGGCTCAGCACCACCTGTCCCAACCTAATTTACTTGAGGGAGACTGTGAGGCACCAGACATACCTAACATTTATGAAGGTTCTGCTAGCCCCCCTTCCATCTCCTCCTTCCCACCACCTGCAGTGGTGGTACAGCAGCAGCAGTTGAGCCTTCCCGCCAATATTTCCTTAACATGCTGCCACATGACAGACAGCAGCAGAGGGACAGTCTGACGCAATGGTGTCTGACATGGAAGTCCATGTGAAGCCAAGGCAAGTCATTGAATTCTTCCATGCACAAACAATGGCACCCACTGACATTCATCAACGCTTGTGAATGTTTATGGAGAATCACCAGTGGATGTGAGCACGAGTGGTGTATTTCAGCAGTGGCAACAGTGGGTCACATCTGCTGGTGCCCATATCTACAAGCACTGCATACAGGATCTTGTTCATCACTGGCAAAAATGCACAGCTAATGGCAGTGTCTATATTAAAAAATAGTTCTTCATAGCTAAGAATTTACTCTATCAAATAGTGTCATGTTCTTTGTATCTGTTGTAGTTTCCTTGAAAATAAATAGGAGGCATTACTTTCAGAGCAACCTACATATAGTATCAGACCTTTTTACAACAGAAGGAAGACTTCATGTGGAAGTAAATTACAAAAAAAAAAAAAAGGGAGGTTTTTTTTTTTTTTTCCCCTCCAGGCAACAAGAAAGCATCATTTTCAGTGTGAATTCTGGAGAAGTCCTGCCTGGAAAAGAGATATATGGTCAGTAGTAGACCTTCATTCTTGAGCCTAATTAGAAGATGAGAAACCTTTGCTGTTCAGTGAGGTTTTGAGAGGACAGAAGCCTGAGGCAGCTGGATGTGGGAATATGAACCATACCGTGTTCAAGCAGCCTTCTCATATTCTTTCTGTAACCAAAATCCATCTGTTTATCATCAACCAAAATACAGTCTGGGACAAAGTACATTGTTAATAGGGTGTATTTGAGAGAAAAGTCACAAGAAAGTGCCCTAAACTAAGTGATTTCTGAAAGTAATGGCTGTACAGCACATACCACACAGTAGCACAGCTCTAATAGATATTTTACTTCAGTCATCACTATTAATAGTGTGTTTTTGCAGGCCAGATTCAAAACCAAAACTGAATAGGTGGCAAAGCAATTTCTCTAGTTAAGAGATAATAGTTCTTAAAACAATATTTTATGGTTTGTAAAACACAATACAAGATTGCTGCAAAAATAATAGTGATATTTAAGAACGGGTAAAGGAGAAGGACAAAGAATTTACCTAACTCAACCATAAGATGCAATCTTTCCTCTAGAGAAGAATGGAGATTTTGGACCCTTAAAAAGATTTCAAACCTGGTAGCCACTTGATCATTTTAAAAAGTAATAAATGTGAAATAAGTACACAGAAATTAATATTTGTGAAATCATAAGCGATACATACTCACTGAAAAAAATGAAACCTCACAGAACATGGCACACTCAAATCCACACATGCTCAGCTATTTGAAAAAACATGATTGTTTTTTCCCTCCTCGTGAGGAAAATAGGATTCACCATGCAACATCAGAACAACAATTCATTTTGTCTGTAAGTTTTCTCCAACAGTAACCCCAACACAGTGTTTCAAAGCATGGAGACTATTCTTCAGGAAATAGTCCTATATTACCTTGCACCTATGAAACTACATATTAATTCCAAAATATTAACTCATTTGAAGGCCTTTCACCCCCATCTCAAGTTTCTCTGTTCCTAAAATACCAATGTCAGTGTCAGCAGCTAGAAATCCTGATTTTAGGCCACAGTCCTTACTCTATTCAGAACTGTATGAACATGAACGGTGAGATCACACTAACACACTTCACTGAGGTACTGTAAAAATACAGCAAAACTGATTCCACTGAGGGATGCCCCACACCTGGATATTACACACAGCTGGATATCAGTTTAACTGAGAGCTGCACATTCTTTAACATTAAAGAAGAAAAAGAAAGGAAAACGAATATCTCAGAAGTTGAACAGTCTCTATGTGAAGCAGTCAAAAAGTCAATGACCACATAAAAAAGATTATTATACTTATGTAAATAATATATTACACATTATGTACATTATATTATGCATAAAGGTATATATGTCAAAGTTCTTTCTAAAATCATCTGCGTGCACGTAACTACTAGATTTCTACCAATAAAATGTGAAGGATGCACAATAACACAAGGGGTATGGAGTGAAATACTATACAAGAGAAAAACAGAAGCATGTTAATGGCAAGCCTAAAGCACACAGAATGCAATCTAACCTGCAGGAGGATTTTAGTCTTCTCTCCCTAAAGTCTGCGTAACTAAGAAAGAAGCATTTTGCAAGTGACATGCCCCTAAGTTAAATCAAAGGTTATGGAAAGATTTTTGTTTTCCTGTTGCCCTTGTTTCAGCTTCTAGAGATTTAACGATGTTCTGTGCTATCAGTGTTCATTCACCATCTTGATTTCCTGCTTCTCCCATTGTAAATGCTGTTCGAACTAATTTGTACAGTTGCTCTTAGGCTCACAGAAAGTACTCTGAAGACAGGTAGGCACTAGAGTAACTCAAGCAGATTATTTTATCTGGTAACAGATTTTATATGTATACTTACTTTATAAATATTTTTATTATTTATATTTTATAAAACAAGGATATAAACAAGTAGTTTCCTTTTCTATAACTGTACCCAAATGAAAAATGGATTTGTTTGCTGGTAGAAGCTTGACTATATGAGTTAAGAGTCAAGACAGAAATAAAAGCTCAGATTGGATCTTTTCCAACAGGACCTAAACCCGGAAGAATTACAGTAGTCTTGTGATACAGAAAGAAGTTATATAACACCTGCCATTCCCTTTCAGTAATTTCCAAAGATGACTTCACAGCTTGCTCTATGGACTTGCTCTTTGTGCAAGGTGATCTACTTTCCAGGTTCAAGTTGCTATTATCTATGGCTGAAATTGACGATCCTAGCATAAGAGTCAATTTAGTTCCCAAATTCACTGAGTTGAAGAAGTTTCTTGCATCACAGAAGATCACATGGCTTGTATAACAGGTCATTTAATCTCTGCTCATCCCAGTAGTTTGTGTTTGATTTACGAAACTCTATCAAATGGGCACGCAGTCTTGATCTGAATATTTCAGGAGATGGGTATCACTTTGCTTGGGCAAATCAAGGCACTGGTAAAAATATAGGAACCCAGGTGGACTCCAACTTCAGTCACAGCCCTGAGACATGAGCATGAGTGGATGCCAGTCACCTTTTCCCTCTTCTGGCAGAAGTTCTTCCCATATCTTGGGAAGCCTCCATGGCTGCTGCCAGTCCTCTGTCTTCTCTCAGTTGATTAACTCCAGCATGAAGAACAAGTAGGAACAGAAAAGTGAATATAAAACATCCCTGCTTGTACGAGTGGGAGATGAGGCTCATTCCTGACAGAACATATCAGCAGAGAGGTGGGAGGCCTATTTACATACAGAGAAGCAGAGAACAGATCTAGCACTTCTCCACAAGCTTTAGTTCCTACTTATTAGTCCCTATTTAAGGCAGCCTGTGAAGGTAAAGAGGAGAAGCCACTTGACTCCAACTGACTTGCAGAGGCATGAACCTGGCCCAAATTGTATCCAACTCTTGGGTTTGTCTGTAGCCTTCTAATAGCCAAAGAATCTTCCTCTCACCTCCTGTAATACTCTGGAGGTGTGATATTACCAAGAAGGGGGCTTTGAGCTTTCTTACAATGAGTTTTGCCCCAGAAAACAAAACAAACACAGCCAAATAGACAGCAGCATCCTGCTTTATTGAAGCAATAGAGTACTAAAAGCATGCTGATCTCAAGGCAGGCATTATTCATGCAGACAGGCTCGTTAGCTTAGTCAGGATGAAGAAGCAAATAAGCCAGGGCACTGCCAGTGATCATTGGTAGCCTTTTGTGGTAGCAGTTCTCAGAGAAAAGGGAAGGGAGTAGTCAGTCACTTTGTGAAGCAAAGAGGCTTGCCCAAACCCTGTTCACTTGTTTGAACTGATTATTCTAGCCTGAAATCCAGAGCAAGTTATAGCTATCCAGAAACAAACCTCAGCTGCAGACAAAGAAAAGAGAATTCCCTGCTCCATCTATGAAAGGTGTTCAACTGAGGCTTATCTTTAAGCAGACCATCCTTCACATCCCACTGCAACAGGCTTGATGCTCTTCCCTTCATCTTCTACTTGAATTGCCACAGAAACCACCATTAAATGGTACTGTACTTCAGAATAAAGTAACCCCCAATTCACTTTGTATTACAGATGACTTCTGGAGGAAAAGCACATTCTTCCAGCTGTTTCCATTTCATCCTGCTTTTTTGTTTTTGAAGGAGAAGAACATTTGTTTTCAATTTGTCCATAAATAAGAGGAAAACACAGCTGAGATTTTTATAGAAAGTTCATTTTTAGAAACCTGATAAGCTTATAATGACATATGTTTAAAATCACAATAATATAAAATACAGAAACTTTAAAAAACTACTTGTCAAGCACTTTAATATTTATCTAGCACTTAGCAGCATTTGTCAAGTATTGCATGTTGGGTGAAACTCTGGACCGGGATCCTGAAAGCATGAAGAAATACCTTGCAGATCTTCAGCATGGTACTAACCCAGAAGGCTCTCCAACCCAGAAGATACTGCACATGTGAGCAGCCCCTCTCCAGCAAAGAGGTTTGCTCATCTAGAGAGCATTCCAGCACAACACTGTGTCAGGACAGGCTGCTGCTGTCAGCTCAACTGAGAAGCAAATAGAGAGAGTGCCTGCAGAGCTAGTCAGATATCCACTACCAACTGTCTGCTGTGACTTCAAGGACTATTGCAGGTCCTCTGGCTGGAAGAGGGAACTAATGGACTTAACCCTCCTGAGGACGAAACTGCTTGGGTTTTTTTCCCAAGCTTGAGAGTTACCTCACAAGCCAGCATGAGAATTACTTAGCTCATGTTTATCAAAATGAGTCATGAAAGCAATGGACTGCACCTCCATTTTACTCAAACTGCTTTGACACAGACCAGACAGAAGATTACCAATGCTACTGATGACATCTGTTCCTCAACCTCTCAGCCAATAAAGAGATAAATGTACTTTCAGATGCATGAGAAAGCCTAAACAAGACCTGATGAAAGCCACAGCACAACAGCAAACCAGCTAGCCACCTTATCTTCCCATAAAGTCTTACAGTATTAAAAAAAATGAATCATCATCATCAGGAGTTATGCCACCACTGTACCAAAACTGTACCAGAAGCCTGAAGAATTTTTTCCTGATCATTCAGTGAGATCACTGATTTGTAGTAGGTTCAAACAGAGCAACCCAAGGAGAATGGGACAAAAGTCAGAGGGAGACAGAACATAGCTCCAATACAATAGCGTATCTTGGAACGTTCAAAGTCCCTCTCCACAGTCCTAGAGCTATAAAATTGTATGTAATCTTCTACTTTGCTAAAATATAATCACTCCATGTCATGCCTATGTCATTTACATTATATGAATAAGAGCTTGACAACATAACGTGATGCTAAAGAATATTTCCAGTCTGACCTGAATTTTAATCCTTAGTTGTTGAAGCTATTGGAAGTGCTATTCTTGAAGAAAAGCGATTTTCAGCTTGCATCATGGCTTGTGAAAGCTATGGGAAGCCATTAATAAGCAGAGAGGTTTTTTATTTCAGAGGCTTTGGCTTTCACCTCTCAGGTTTTCCATGGAATCAGAAATCCTGGCCTGTTAGTATCAGAACAGTACCTGGAAGAGATACAACATGCAGCACAGGGAAGCTTCTAAATCTGCACAGGAGATGCTGCACTTCCTACCTAAGGATGCATGTGCTGTGTTAAAGGAGATGTGAGACTTACAGGAAGTTTCCTGTGGAAGATTTGAGGTCAGAAAAGAACACCCTGCGTCAGACCAGCTGGCTGGATCCATCTGTCCAGCATAGGGGAACCTCCTCAGAGCTTACAGGAACAGTCAGGCAGCAAAAAGAGCCTTGCTCAAGGAACTACAGCAGTCATATCTGTCCTTTAATCCAGAACAAAACCCCCACCTTAAGAGCAAAGTCTAGTATAGAATAGCCCAGAGGTGATTATTGCAGGGCCTAAGGGGAAGAAAATGGAACAGAAACCACTGCCACCCAGGAGTGCTCAGGAAACCTTTGCTTACATGCCTTTAAGAATGGTTTCCTTTTTTTGCTTTTAGGCATTATTTCCTAAAGTTTTAGTGGCCATCTAGCACGCACAACTAAGATATCTGTTCCCTCACCACAGCCTGTGTAGTTGACAGTACAGACTGTGATTCTATCACATATGACTTTCAAAACAAATGAAAAGGGAACTGCCGTACTCACAGCTTTCTCAGACCTTCCTACAGCTGTGCTGCTTCCCAGAGAGGCAGGCAGTGCTTTTCACTGTAACTTTAGGAGATAACTCATCCTTTCAAGAGAACCTTCTGTTTCCAGATAAACACGTGGAACAGGCTGCTTAATGAAACAAGACTTCTTCACAAAAGAAGTTCAACATGGCTCTCAGTGGAATCTTGACTGTGAGAGCCAAAAATAACTTCACTGAAACCCAATGGAAGCCTTCAAGCAAAGTTCTGTAACCTTTAGGCATCTACCTGCTCTAATGCTTTAGCTCCCCTTGATCTAAAAGCAGTGAATTAAAAACCACCTCCCACAACCCCCATCTTTGTAATATATTGATTCACATTACCCACATACACACCCTGTGAGGACATGACAGATTTGTTCCCGTCATCTTTTACCACTCCTTAAGGAAAATATGTCGCCAGCATCCCACCTGTCACATACTGAGTCACCTCCCAGTTAAACATATTTCTTATTTGGATTTTTTTTTTCCCCAATTCAACAGATAAACATGCTTCATTTGTCAGTACAGCTCACTTCCTCAGGAAAAGAGCTGAAGGTTATGCTAATCATCTGCCAAAACACTTGCTGTAAAGCATGTGCTTATAAGCGTTCCTGGAAGCAATGAAAGGTATGGGGGATCTGTTTCAATCAGATGCTGAGGAAAGGGAGCCTCTTACACTGGATAAGAAAAAGATAGCTCACGGACAATCCTATCATACAGAGTCAGAATTGCTACATGGCAGGAGGATGTTACATGAGCTATTTTTATACACTATAATCCAATCTAAAGCGTGTATGGGAGCTGTTGATGGGTGCCATATGACCAGACAAGCTCTTCATGCATGCAAGCTATTTGCAGCACCCCAGGGTGCTAAGTCCTCATCCTGGCCAGGAGGCCCAAGAACCTGTGTATAACAAGCTATTTCCACCCGCTCTGTGGTATTACTCTCAATTCTGAGGTGGACACAAAGTGTGAGGATTATATATGGGTTGTTTGCTCATGGAGCAATCTGGTAGCAGAATTAGGAGCAAGTTTGGCATTGCCACTCTTGGCTTTGTGTTTTAATCAAACCCCACAGAAGACCAAAGAGGCCCAGGAACTGGTCTTACTATCTCTAATGTCAGGAACTGATTACAGAGGCACCAGTGGCTCTTGTTCTCACCAATACAGCTCCAGTCTGATTGAAAATTACTTGGCTAAGGGCTGGTTCAGAAAGGAGCCATAAACTGATAATATCCATTTACTACAGGAACCAAGAACTTAATCTCTGATGGTTATTTCCCAAAGTAAATATTTAAATAAACTAACATCTAAAAAATAATAAAATGTCATTAGAGATAAGCAAGATTTTAAAACTTATTCTCAAAAGTTGCAGGAAATTTTATTTCCAAATCCTCTCAACATATGAGGCTGAGAGAGCTGGGGCTGTTCGGGCTGGAGAGGAGCAGGCTCCAGGAAGACCTGAGGGAAGTCTTTTAGTATCTAAAGGGAGGCTATAAAAAAGAAAGGGACAGACTCTTTAGCAAGGTCTGCTGTGAAAGGACAAGGAGAAATGGTTTCAAACTAAAGGAGGGGAGAGTGAGATTGAACATAAGGAAGAAGTTTTTTTAGTTGTTGTTGTTTGTTTACAGTAAGAGTGGTGAGGCACTGGCACAGGTTGCCCAGAGAGGTGGTGGATGTCCTGTCCTTGGAGACACTCAAGGTCAGGCAGGACAGGACTCTGAGCACCTGATGTAGCTGTAGGTGTCCCTGTTCATTGCAGGGAAGGTGGACAGATGAACTTTAAGGGTCCTTTCCAACTCAAACAATTCTATGGTTGGATTAAAAGAAAACCTCTGTTAGAAATAGACAATCTAAGAACATTTTTCTTGTTAATAGCAGAAAAAGTTTCCTGTAAGCTAAAGTCTGTGAACAGACCCTAGCAGAACAGCTAGGTTTATTTTAGCACTGTCTTTAAGGAACAGCACCCATATGGATAGCCTCCCTATTTGCACCTGCTTGTAGCATCCAGATTGATCTGTCGTCATAAAATACTCCAAGACACTCATAAAAGTTCTCTCATCCAATAATCCAGGAAGCATTATGAACCTACAAGCTTCTTCAGTCCTTTTTTTTTCCCCCCTCCTTTCTGAGATGAGAAAGATGTCTGTTTTTCTGCCATAGATCTTCAATTCCTAGTTCCAATCTCTCAGCTTACAAAATAAGTAGTCATCATTACTCTGTCCATTTGTGTCATTGCCTTATGACATTTAAAACCACCTCAACAAGAGAAGGAAAATATTTCATAAAACATTTCAGCCCCAACCGTAAGAGCACAGACTGCAGTGAGCCTCAACCAGGCAGAGCCCAGAGAGGAAAAGAAGGAGCAGAGCTGAGGGCTGCAGCAGGTGCAGGACTTCCATTCACAAGCATGCTGACCCTCTGTAGGAGCATGGCAGGAATTTCAAATGGGATTAGCCACCCAGACAAGAGAAAGGTCATACTTGACATTTCCCCTGGAAATTCTAATGCAAATAGACCTCTGATACTCATGACATTTTTTTCACATACATCTAATAGCCATACATATGTAAAAGGAAAATGATAAAATGTGATGACTAATTTATGTAAATCTCATAAAGGCAATAACATTAAGGGCTGACTAGCTAGAAACATTAGTCAGGCAAAGGAGCACAATATTATTGTGCTCCTCTTGTATTTGCTACTATTTGAAACTGGTTTATTTTGGTAGGGTTATTTGCTTAGCTTTCAGCAAGCACTCAGTGCCATGCAAGGAGTGGGCCATAGAGCCCTGCTTATTAGTAATGAGCAGAGCAATTTCACAGCTTTATTTTGAATGGCTTTGGGTTGCGCAGTGGGGGCAGGAGATGGAATTGAGAGAGAGAGCCAAAGGGAGGCTTGTTTTGCCATCTGCAAGGACAGTCATTCTCAGCCTGACTCTGGCCTGAATTTTTATACTCAAATAATAGCATCTGAATCATAAAATGGCTTACACTGGAGGGAGCCTCAAAGATCATCTAGTTCCAACCCCCTGTCATGGGCAGAGCTGCCTCCCAACAGATCAGGCTGTGCAGGGCCGCATCAAGCCTGGTCTTGAATGCCTTCAGGGATGGGGCACCCACAGCTTCTCTGAATAAACTGTGCCAGAGCCTCACCACCCTCTGAGTAAAGAATTTCTTCCTAACATCTAACCTTAATCTCCACTTTTTTAGTTTAAAGCCATTCTGAACATCCAAGGAACATCCCAGCAATTCATGTACAATACTGCAATAACATGAAAGTTACATGGAAAAACAATGGTTGAAACAACCTTTTTCTCACCTCAAGGAGCCTTGACAAGAGCATTAGGTCTCATCCACCTGTTCCCAAACTCTGCAACATCAGCTTGCAGTTACTGCTATTTCTACCACTAACTTTTACAAGCAAGTTTCCTGTCGCTGTTTTCTTTTGTAGTTAGAAAAACTGGACCCAGCACAAGTGCCTGAAGTGCGTTGGAAGTACAGGCTGAACAACAGTAAAGGGGACTGATATTTTGGTTGCCATGTCAGCAAACCATGAGGAGTGCACGGCAGTATTTGCAACAGTCTCCCACTCTGGTAGGAAACTGAATCAGCCAAAGCTAAATATAAACTAGGTAGAGAAAATCCAGCACTTTCAGAGGTCTTGCTTAATTTAGACCGCAGCTAGGAACAGGTTTTACTTCATTTGTTTGCATCGCTTACTGTACTTCAATGCATTTATTCCAGTACCAAAGTGGTTTGAAAGGGCAGTGCCTCATTTTACCCAGTTGGGGGTGAGGGAAAGCGTTTATTAAACTCCCTCAAGCTTGTTTATTTTTCTCAGGACTAATTACCTGCCCACACTGACTTAATTCAGTTTATTACAAGTTCTAAAATGACAAGTTCATCTGAGACTAGAAAACAGTGATACTTTAGCAACAACAAAAGGCAAAAATCCTGCAAGTGCTTACATATATGCTTTGCATTTTGCATGTAAATAATCCCAAATATATAATAATAGTAATCCCAGCTCATTGAAAGGAAAAGACTGAAAGAGGATCATTGTTTTCCCAGGCAAACAGTACAGGACAAGAAAGGAACAAATTAAAAATATAGATGATTAACTCATTTCCCTTCTCCCACTGAACAAACACATATCCTGAAACAATTTCAGATATTTAAAGTTTCTTCTGTAAGCAACCTAGCTTGTCACAGTCTTAGTCTTCCTAATTCTACAGAGCAATTTATTTAGATCCAACAACTTCAAACTTGGAACAACTAAAGAAGTGCTTCACTTGATATTCAACCTCTCTTTAAAAGGGAAAAAAAAACACTAAAGAAAATTGTATTTGAATGTTATAGGAAGGAAATAAGTAGTCTTGCTCTTTTCTTGAGCTTCTCACTTAGATTCGTCCCCATTTCTTGTGTGCTGGGTTAGCCCAGGTGTATTGCTACAAGCAGACTCACCCTTGGTTAGAGCTGGCAGAACTGATCAAAACATAGCCAGCATGGTTGACACTCAGGGCTAGGCCCAAATTCCATGTTATGAACCAAAAGGAGGCTTGGACTGGAAATGAACATTGATTTAGGGCATGAGTGTCCAATTTTTTTTTGCTTGCCTAGGTAGGCCATATTGAGCAAACAGGAATTGCATATAAAATATGTAATATAGTTAATGTATATAAATAACAAAAAGCTTCATTTAAGTATTTATCAAAACATAGGAAACAGAGCAACAAAAACATAAAGCTAGAGGGGTTTTTGTCCCTGTTTTTGTAAACTAATGCACCAGTGTCTTGCTCAATGGAAGCAGCCACAATTCCCAGTGAATTATCAGGGTGGTCATCAGATATTTTTGATGACATTTCTCTTCCTTGCTTCATCCTTAAGGAATGTTTGTTCAGAAACATACATACTGCCAAAAAGCAGTTAGTGAGTAAGGTGTGATTGTGAAGCATGGAATATCTTTCTTTGTTAAAATAGGTCTTATAAAAGTTCACTAAGGAGCCACAACTAAATTTTTCTTTGAGTCTGGTTGCAACTCTGTGTTCTATTTGGAAATGTGCATGTAATGTATTTATGTCAACTGAAAATAGCATCACAAATATACCCCAAAGAATCAATGTTTTTCTTGGAAGTCTTGAAACTTAAATACCCTTATCAAAATGGAAACTTTGTTCAGAGGACTATATTTAGCCAATGCATCAAAATACATGAAATTATTTGCTGCAATTTGAGCATGTCATAATTTAAGTTTCATTTCAAATGCCGATATGGTCTGAAACATCATACAGATAAATTCATTTTCCACCTCAAAGACATGTTAGTTCATTTAAACAAGAGGTTAAATCCACCAAAAATGCTAGATCTGTAAGCCATTTCTCCATCTTCACATTCTGGCATAAAATTTCCTTTGTTTCCATGAAGAACTTGATTTCATTTTACAAATCATAAAGCCTTTTTAGCATTTTAACTCAACTTAGTCACCTTCAAAAAAGTAAGTGATGTCCCCATGGTCAGCATCCATACTTTCAAGGAATTCCTAGAACCAGAAAAGAATCAATCCACTGGGCTTTATGAAATTCACAGCTTTGATGATGATTTGCATGACATTTGCTATTTTTAAACTTTTCACACATAAATTTTCTTGACGTCTGACGCAATGGTAGTTCATCAAACATGAGTTGCTAGTGGAAATTGCATTGCCTTCTTTTAATTTTTTATGTCTGTTTTGGGGGGTTTTTTTTGGTTTTTTAAATGACCATCACCCAGGGCGACATTGGTAGCAATACCAGATACGTGAACAAAAGTTAAGAAAATGACCTTAATGTGTTTTGTTCTTCTTACTGCTTCATACAAACCAAGAGGCTTATTGTGCCTTTCAATGACATCAACGAAGCCATTTCTTCAGTGATATTATGATCATTGTCAATACCTCTGATGAAAACACCTAATTGAGCAGTATCTGTAGCACCAGTATTCAGCAGTGCATGCAGCCCACAGGCTCAACATGCCTCATTTAGGACATGAAATGACCATGTACTGACATGAGTTAAAACATGGCTTCTTCTTTGAACATGCTACCACAGATGCTGCAGAGAAACTGGGTAAGATAGTCCACATTAAAGCCAGCACTTCTCTGGTTTGCTCACTAAAATTTCAGTTGGCTTGCATCTCTCTGCACTACATTGCAGCCAGAGTTTTGACACCTATTTGAGACCTCTAATGTGTGGGCATAGTGATAGAGCCATGGGCTGCAGCCCAGACAGGTAGCCCACAAGATGTGTTCAGTGGGCAGAGGGACATCGTTATTTGTGAGAAAAAAAAAGTCTGAAATGACATGTAAACAGCTAAAAACAACATTGCTAACAGTCACAGGCATCTTACCAGATACTAACAGTAGCAAAGGCATTAGTAAGTGGAAATAGCCCTATTAGATAAACGTGGGTTCCTGTATAGGACGATGAGAACAAGATACCCTACTTTGCCTGACACCAGGTCACGCTTTTTCCACTTGATAAAAAAAAAAAAAGCACCACTCTTTCTGAAGTTTCTTCTGCCATTTTCAAACTCAAACCCGACTTTCATATTGCCATTGCTGAAACCATAAGAGATCTAACAAGCGGAAAGAATTAAAACATTTGCTTGCATGAATTTTCCTATAACTGCTCTTCATTGGATTCCCATCACTGAAGTAACCTAGATGTGCACAAACCGTAAACTTGAATAAAGAAATCTGGAGAAGAATAATTGCTCTAAGGTTCCTCTATTTTCACATACATACCTGTTTATCTATTACCAACACAGCTGGTCAGCCCACCACAAGCCAACCCATGGCTTGCTGACAGGTTATAACACTCCTGGCACATCAGACAAAAGGAAAATGGAGAGTAACACACACCTGCCTGTTGTACTTGGGAATAGTTGAGAAGAAAAATCATATGCAAAACCTACTCCAGACACCACTGTTCAGCATCGTGAAGCTCTCACACCCCACATCAGCCTGAGCTTCCTCTTACTTTCATGTCAAAGGTCCCAGTGACACACAGCTTCCTGCAGCATAACAGCGTTAGGGGTGACCCACGGCTCTCCAAACATAGCTGGTCATGCAGGTACCCTAACACAGAGCACTTCAGAGTTTATTTAAGGAATAAAATACATTATTCTTCAGAGGTTTATTCTTGCACATTTCATGCCCTAAGGGTATGATTAACTGCACACTAAAAGGACAAGTACCACTGTCCAATGGAGTTTTGAAAGACTATGAACACACATGGATGTTTCTTCTACGGAAAATTACGTGGCACTGAGAATCTTGATGTAGCTGCATATTCAGACCAACCTGCATTATCTAGTGAGCAATTCTCTAATAGACTTCAAGGGAAGGGGGGAGAGAGGGAAGTATTGTAATATGTAAGCACACTCAAAGGAAGTTGCAGAGTCTATATCAACGTTGCCAAATTATTTAACATAGATGTATGCAGCACAAACACCACAACACTTGGATCACAAGATCAGGTATACATTTACTATAGCAATCCTGCAGCAGATGTCACCAGGGCACTCCAGCTACCGTCCCTGTTACCCCAACAGAGTAGCAATAGTCAGAATTAACAAGTTGGCATTGAATCAGCAAGTCCAAGAGAACATTTTTATACATTTATGTATAAAAAGTTACTTAAGAGAGGAGTACAATACACAGTGGTAACCAAGACAAATTATCCCCTCCAGAAAATTCTGACAGGACTGGGTAAAAACAAGAAATGCAATAAGAGCCTTGCAGAAAAGTGATCTCCCTCCTTTAATTTCTACACTAGTGGAAGCCAGATATATTTTTTCCTTTCTATTTCACCAAACTACTGAAGACTAAGCCTCTTGAAGATGTATTGAAAACTTAATTAACAAAAAACAACAAAAATATACTGATTATAGTTTTTGGATCACTGAATAATGTGTAAGATAACAGCTTTACTCTGCTGTCCCTATAAACCAGCCAGCCAGTCCAGAGGAAGGCAAAATACAGAAGGTGTTACAGAAGGTGTCTTAGCTTAAGCTCATGGGTAGCTCACCCATTTCCTTCTAACGGGAAGATGATTTTTTTCTTACTCCCCTCCCCCACCACCAAAAAAAAACCAGAAACAGTACATTTTGTCTTTAACTGAAAATAGCAGAAGAGTATAAGATTTATATAACTAAGAGAAGTGTATAATGCACAATCAAATTCTAGGGTGAGGTGGCTTTGTTGTTGTATTGTTGGTTTTCTTGGTTTGTTTGCTTTTTTGCAGATTTCTGTAGTATGTCCTACTTTCCTTCCCATTTCACGTTACAGAATTTCTTCCATCTTCTTTAAACAGGCACTCTTTAAGCCCACAGATAACCAGGAAGCCTCCTCTTTCTGAGTCTATCAAAACTGCTTTTCAGAACCAGAGAGGCATTATTTCCTCCAGGGCCTGAAGGCATTGCCCCAGAAATAACTTTTCCAGCTTCCCCATCAGGGAAACACAGCAATCCAAAGCTTTACACCAGCTGGAGGGCGGGGGGCTCCTGTTTGGGGGTGGGTTTTGGCTTACCTGACTGCACAACCCCATCAAAAAGAAACAAGGAGTGGCTTTGCTTCCCGCTGTTGAAAAGCTTGGGAAGGAGCACGGAGCAATTTGCACGGGTGTGCAAGATGAATGTTAAATAAAAAGGACCAACAAAATTTGTTTTGCAGTTTATTAATGGGAAAGTTTTCCTATAATTAATCACGGCCCATGAGGCTGCTCTCCAGCACGCCATGCCTCCCTGCCCCCAGCCAGCCCCACGCAGCCTGAAATTCTGCAAAGCCCCACATTGTTCTCCCTGACACCGGATCAGCCAACACAAAAAAGCAACTGCCAGCTCAAAAGCAATCCGGCGATAGAGCCTGGTGCTATCTAATCAAGGGCAAAAGGTCACTTCCGAACAACTGGGCAATAAAAGATTATTTCCAGCCGCGGAACAGAAAGGCCCCGTGGTGGATGCTTGAAAGGGGGGGTGGGAGGAGGGCAAAAGGGCTCCCGTCTGTGGGAGGAAGTGCATTGAATACAGCCAGCAGACGGGAACCATCTGGCTTTGTGCGCGGTCTGTTCTCCAGGAGAGAGAAAAAGCCCCCTCAGCGGGGCCGCTGACTCTGCGCAACAATTCAAGCCTCTGTTCCCCCCCCCCGAATTTAAGAGTGGCTTTCCCAGGCGCGGCAGGACCAGGAAGGGGAGCTTTCCCCAGGGGCGGATGCACCGTGCCGGGCCCTGGCTGTAACATGGTCACAGAGGGCTCAATTCAGGGCAGCCAGCCCTGCAGACAGCCAGGTGGGGCCTCCTGGCTGCATTTTTCAGAGCAAACAGGGGTTTTAGCCCTTCACTTCAGACCGGGCAGGCTACAGGCCACGCAGCTCCTCTCAAGGTACAGCACACAAATCCTGCAAGCAATAGGTCCCTATGAGCTCAAGGCTGGGGCCTGAGCTAATGGCTGCCCACTAACCCTGCTGCATGGTGGGAATGAAGCAGTTAAACGCTCAGTTTATCAACAGAAAACAACAACTGAGCCTTTGTCCAAACAGGGTGCATTAGGAAACTGCTTGGCAGGGCTCATATGCATGAGAAACCAGGGCAGCTGGGAAACACTGATGTGCGCGTTTTTGAGAGCTGCGAAGACGTTTGGTGAGAAAAATACTCCCTGCATTCATTTTCTCCTAGGTCAGCTTCAGAAAGAACTCAAGAATTCTGAACGTGTCTGACACAGCTTAGCACTCAAAGGGTTTTATTGAAAAAATGCACCAAGAAACTCCTCAAAGCAAGAGTTAAAAGTGAGAAACATGACAGAGCAGGCCCTCCACCACACCCTGCAAAAAAAAAAAAAGCAGCAGCAACAGCACTGTGACCAAATGGTCAGAGCAGGGGCTGAACAGCTGCAGCATTTATTCCCTCCAGCTCTGTGAAGCTGAGGCACAGCGCAGGTACACCTGTGTTTCCACTGCAGTCCCACCAAAGGGCGAGGTACAGCTACAGAAACATGCAGGTTATAATTCAGAGACAAAAGGCTGATGGAAAATCTTACAGTTAAAATGCATCACTATAAAGAGGGTAAAAAAAAACTAAATAACACCATACTGTCACTCTCCAATACACCCCGCACTCCCCTCCCCCAGCTGAGCCACTCAGTATCTATTCTCAATTTCTACCCAGCTAAAGATCTCTAATCAGGCAAAGGCATTTTTCTGTAAGGATTTGAAATGCTCATGGATATTGAAGAAGCATAGGCAAAGGGTTCTCCCTTTACTTCCCCTATTTCCTCAACAGCTGAGCAAAAAGCACTACAGCATTCATCAGAATGAGGTTACAACCCATGCAGCAGACATGGAAACTGTGTTCCATTGGCTGTGCAAGCCCTGTGGGAAAACAGCCTGAAGGTGGAAAAAATACATATACACAAGCAGGTGAATCTCAGGTCGAGCTTGTTGCTGCTTTAATAACAACTTTCAACACTTCAGGAAGTGAAACCACTTATTGAAGCAATAAAAGTCAGGGCAAGGAGAAGTGCTAATTAAGCTTGTACCCAGAGTAGTCCACCCACAGACACAGCCAGGTGAGACAGTAAAGGCATCATCAGGAAGATCACAGCTCCAAAATCCTAGAGCACAACCTACAACAGGATTTCGCATCAAGCTTTTAAGGAGAAGCAAACTAAAGATTTCCACAAGCATCCCCAAAAAACGCCCCCCGAAGGGATGCTTCTTTGCCCCAGCATTGAAGTAATCATACTTCAGTCATGGCCAAGCCAAACACCTGGGGCTGGGGGCAAATATATTCTCCCTCAAAAAACAAAACAAAAAACAACACCAACAGAAGTGATTACTCCAGAGCTATACCAGCATCCTTGGAGATCAGACTACATCCCCCTAGCCCTGTGCTAAGCAGCCATCTTCATTTCCAGTTTGTGTTAATTACAAGCCTCTACCTTAGATAGCCTAAAAGCTTGATGGTTCAAGGGGGGGAACAAAAAAATAACAATTCACATCTTTCCCAAAACTCTGAAAGGTAGGAACCATCTCAGCATAGACAAACAATAGAGCTGCGCTTCAACACAGGCAAGTAGCTGCAAATACCTCAAGTAGCTGCAAATACTGCAAGAAGGAATTCTAAGCCACACCACTTCTGGGGGCTGCTATCAGACAGTTCATGCCCAGTAGCTTCCCACCACCAGGCCCATACACGACAATGCCTGCCAGGTTTTACGCAAGCACTATTTGTATCACAAAAGCCTCCCAAAGCTCCAGTCCGGATGGTGCTCTTATCAAGCACCATACAAGTAATTGTGCCCTCATTAGACAATTATCATGGTTTGGTCTCTCTGGAAGTTCTTTCAGAGAGTAGATACTGTAATTCACACACCAAGCAGCTGAAGCTTAACTACGGTTCACAGGCCGGCGTGGTTACCCACACACATCAAGAAGCATGCTGCTACTGAATCTAATACCCCAGCAGAGACTCACCGAACATTCACCACGTGCTCCAGAGTAACTCCAACACAAAAGGAAGCACGCCACCCACAGCCATGAAGGAACAGTTGGTCCATTACAGGAAACAATGTAGCAGAGCTCAACACGCATGGAGAAGACTAGAACACTCGTATCAAGAGGAACAGCCTTCTCTTACCTCTATATATTAGCAAAAGCACCGTTCTGGGTGTGCTCCTCAGCTGAGATGAATTTGCACCTGATGACTTTGTGCAGCTACCCTCCAGGTGCAGAAACGAGCCCCACACAGGGGCCTCTGATTGCTCACAGCTTTCAGGACAAAAGTTCTCCATTCCAGCCCAGCTCACAGAGCCTGCCATGCCCTGGGTACCCTAACCTGCCCAGCCAACGGCTTGCAGGTACACTGCTTGATCCCACTGCCTTGGGATGCTTTAGAGAAGCACACTGCATTAATCTCCTCTGCAGATTAGCCACACGATCACTATTTCTTACATCCAGTTGTAAATCACTGGGTTTCCTGCTTAGGCCTAGATAAGAGGATAACCCCTAGGCTACACACCAGCTGACAATATCAAGTCTTTTTGTTAGGGAAATGATTGCAGATGACTAAGTGCTTTCACCTGCTTCTCTTTGCCAGGTAATGTCTCAGCCTTGTGCCCCCAGCTGAGCTAGGCCTGTACTGACAAAGCTGTGGGGGCAAGGGGAAGGCCGCCGGCTGTTAAGGGTAGGCTGAGGCGCAGCTGTGGGCCAGGAGGCCACGTCGTCACCAAAAAGCAGCTTGTTCAAGGACAGGCTGGGTGAGATCATTGGGAGCTTTCACCATTTTCTGGCTTTTGGTGTGCTACCTACTTGTCTGGGAGGCATTTGTGAGAGGATATCGTAAAGGTTACACGTAACCAAAACTGAGTAAGCAAGAGTTTCCCTATCCACCAAAATTTGTTTTGGCCAATTGACATTCTCTGAGTATCACGATGGAGACACTGCTTTCTGCAGCAGTGTACAGGTGAGGCTGACAACCAGAACAGCCTGTCCAAAGGCATGGAAAAAAAAACCTTAGATGTATGAGAGGAAAAGCTTTGCTTTTTGCTGACTGCATACGCAAATATCTCCACATATCCCCTCTGTGCCCACAGAATGCAAAAGCAGAAATTGTTGCCTGTTGCACAGCCTAGGTCACTGGATATTCTTTTTATTGCAAGTTGTATTTTCTGTAAACACTCCAGAAGAGGCAGAAATATATCTCTTTGAAAACACATCTCAGTGGAAGCCAGAAAGTGAGCCACTGATGTCAACTGCAGGACAAAATGAATTCATTGAGCTGAGGTGGCTGCAGCTAAGTCACCTCATGTCTCTCCAGCCACCAAATCTCAGCACTTACAAGTCAGATACAGCACTGAGAGGTTGTAACAATCAGAAAGATCAACACGTGGAATGGTGATCCAGGAAGCGTAATGACAAAGGGTCTACTAGCATGATGGAAATGTGTTACAAAGAAAAAATGCTCACTTGTCTCCAAAGATCTAGGCTCACAAGGGAAACTCCACCAAGGAGGGATCTCCAACCACAGATCCTTCCCCAGTGGCAGTCAGCGTCCCTTCAATGAGGTCTAAGAGAGATGTAGCCAGGCTCCACCCATTATGGTTGCACAGCTTAATTGCCTTCACCTGTGCTCCCAGGGCTGACCAAGTCCTTTCCCCAGGTGCTTAATCAGTGGTTCAGGCCATGACACAACAGGTTTTGTTCCATTTTCCATTCCACACTTTTCTTTCCATTGTTTTAATTAGCCTCACTTAAATTTCAGAAGTAAATATTAAGAGTATCAAAATTTACAAGACTTCAGATATTAGGCACGTAGATAGACAACAAAATATTCCTCAGTGTTCCTGTCCATTCACACCCCTGCAATCATTCTAGTCTCAGCTCTTCTACTGTGGCCCTTATGCAGCAGCATCCATGCCCAGCCTTATCTTGACCATTTGAAGGTATAAACTAAAGGCAAAATGAGCAACAGAGGCCCATCCTTTCATTTTTTTCTGCTCTGAAGAAGACATACATCCTGTGTGCTGTGATCTGCTTTCCTGTTCTCCACTGGGGATATTTTTTATTGCAAGATTCACAGTCAGAAGGATATCAGTGAGGTCATAGAAGGGAGAACTGCAACAAGCAGGAAAAACATCGGTAGGTTACAGAGTCAGCCAGTTATTCCAATAGCCTTGCAGAACAAGAGGCAAAAGTAATATCCCCAGTTAAAGCTAATTAAATGCTACAAGCCTCATGAGAAACTCAGAAACGCAGCTGTAAACTGCAGAATTGCAGAACTTTCATTTCTTCCTTTTTTTTCTTCTTTGTTTATAAATACTTTGCTTACATGTTCAAATTCGTGTAGATAGCATTCATGTACAGAATTCTAAAAGGTGCTGCTAGAAAATCTTGCCCTTTTTTGGCTCATTGATCTGTATCATTCCATGTGATGTCAGTAACCACCTACACAGCTGCACTTTCAGACAGGGAAGTGAGGAGAGAGCAGATGACTGCCTAGAGCCCACTCACCATGGAGAGGCAGCCTGAGGCTGGGGTCTCCAGGTATGACCCTTCGTGGCATTTCCCTGGTGCCAAAGTCAAGCATCACAAGTCCTTTTCTTTTCCCTCTGTTTGAAGATCAGCTGTATCAGCGTCACCAGTGCAGGCAGCAGGCTCGGGCTAGCGGTGCTACCAGCAAGCAAAGCTCCTGGCTGGCAAAGGCAAGCAGGACAAAAGCTGCCCTGGGGTGGGCAAGTGTAGTAGATGCAGGGCTTTGCTCCTGAGTAGGACAGACGGCTTGCATCAGCCCAGAATCACTGGAGCAGGTTTTGCCACGGTTAGCTTTTCTGTCTCCTCTAGCTTTAGCACACGTCGATGCAAAAGGCAAGAGCGCATTTACATACCGGACACCTACATTATATGCGTGCACGACTCTCCTGCCTACTCAGGAAGTTTCTACATACACAGTGAGGCCAACTAAGCAGCTCTTCGTGCAAAACGTCCTTCTTCTTTTTTTTTTTTTTTCTTTTTTTTTTTTTTCTTGTTTGTTTGTTTAGTTTTTCCCATTTTTTTCATCGCCCGCCCGCCACCCCACAGCCCGCAGACACGGAGCCCACTCCTAAGGCTGACGTTCATTCTGATGTTAATCTCTCCCCGGCTCCCTGCGGGGAGCCCGAGCATCCCCATTCAGACGTTTCCTCTCCGCCCCAGCCACGTGGGTGTATCTCTAGATACATACAGATCATGGCGTGAGAGCATCTTCTTTGGCAGCTCCTTTCCAAGTCCCCACAGCTCTGTATTAACGAGATATGTTAAACAACAGGCGCCTATATGCGGTAAAACAAGCTTCCGTATTTAAAATAAACTGTAAAGGACACGTGTTTTCCTAGGATTGAATAGACATAAGAAAATATTTAACCGTCCTACAAAAATGTCAACAAGGTATGAGAAGTACGCACCTAATAAAAGAGATAGAGGATACGATAAAAAGGGGCCCTAAATCAAAGAGCAGGTCCGCAGCAGCAGCAAACACTCGCACTGATGAAGGAGGACGACCTGGCCGGGCTTTGCTGCTCATCCTGCAGCAACCTAGCGCCTCTCTGCCCTGTTTTCCCCTCTGTCCCTTTGGGTGTATGTGGGACCCATCGTGCTGTGGCCTGGCAGCCGCAAAACTGCGGTGCTGTGTTGGGAGCTTGGGAGATCAGGGTGTGCTTCTTCCACCTCCATCAGCCTTTAAAAAAAAAAAAACAACAACAACCGCAGAGCAAACATTATCTATTGTTAATTACCTGTAAAGTAGGGCTTTAGCCACTTCCCCAGTTTCTAAGAGCTCTGAAGTGAAACCTGAAAGAAGCCACCCATTGTTTTCAATTGTGCAAGGGCCAGGAGCAAATAGGGCTCAAATTGCAGCTCTGAAAGGCAACAGGAAATTGGCATCCCGGTAATCTGCTCCCGACTATTCATAGTAACAAAGGCTACATTCCTCCTAAAATATTCACCATTAGAAACCCAAGGCTGATCTATTTAGTAAGGCCCACAGAATAAATCTGTGGAAATAAAGGTTTTTAATTAGAAGGCCATAGGATATGGCTCTAGCTTCCAGCCCCGCGAGCCCCTTGTCGTATTTAGAGCCCTGCCTCGTTTCCCACATCTCCAGACTCCCGACGATCAGGATCACTGCCATTTCCAAATATTAACAAACCCCAAACTGACAAACATGAAGCTGTTCGTACTGCACAGCACGTTATACCAAGGGCACTTACAATTGGCCCCTGTGCTATCATCACGTATCTTTCCACATAGGAGTATTATCACTTCCAAATCAGTGCAGTCAGAGGCACACACCTACACAGCCTGTGGCACGTTACAACATCCGATTTATAAATACTCTCCAGAAAGTGCTACAATGGCAGATGCTGACTGCCTTCCCCATTCATTCATTCGTTCATTCATTTATTCATTCATTCATTCAGCTTCCTGTACAGAAGAGTGACTTTACGGTGGAACACCACACTGCAGACAGGAGAGCTGCTGCCTCACAGCACGGCTCTGTGCAGCCCTCACACCTCGGTCTTCCCCTCAGCAAAGGGAAATGCTTTCCTCTGAGATTTTTTTGTCATTCCTTATGAAAAGAATGCGTTTTCAGTACAAGCTCAAAATGCTCTGAGCTACTTGGTAAAGAGATATTGCAGTTTTTGCCACCAGAACAGATAAAGTTGTCCCCAGCCAAGTACATTAGAGTTGTCAGCAGGCAGAGCAAGCCGGATTAGCGACTACAGGGGATGCTATCTGCACCTGGCAGCAGTGATGTGATGAATGAGAGAGGAGTCACCACGTGAATGCTCCTGCTCCAACATACGGCAAGAGATAGAAAGGGGAAAGCAAGCCTACCGACTCAAAAACTCAAGATTTGAAAACCTCACACAAAAAGATAAATGAGACTCCAGAAGGACCCAATTTATGTCCACCACTTGCTCCTACAGTGATCCTTTGACTGATTATTACAGCATAAATGATGCATTTCCAACTGTAACAGTGTTTCCTTATGTAGCTCTGCAGGTTAGTAAACCTAAGCCCAGACTCTATGTGCTGTCAAATTTTGGCACAGTTCATATCTGGATCTGAACTTTGAACCAAAATTGAAAACCTGAGATCCAGCTGTGCTGTATTTCCTACCCTGGCTAACCAGGATCATCATCACTGTGATTTTAAGAGAGACAGATCTTGCAGAAACACGTTACAGTAGTGGGTGCCCAGTAGCAGAGGGTTAGGTGGTTCACACAACAATGGCTTTTTTTCATCCAGAAGAGCTTTGCCTGCATTGTAGAATAACGAACAAGCATACAATTCTCTGAAAAGAGGAGGTATGATACAGGACACAATAGGAAATGGATTTGGATAGGAAATACATTTTGCTGAAAATGAATTTTGAGCAGGGGCAGCTGGGAAACCTGGATGTTGAAAACAAGGTACCAAAATTCAGAGAGTGGAAAAAAGCCACAGCACCTCCTCCTTTGTCCCTTGCAAGTGGTTTATTCATTTTCATCTTCAAGTGTCTTGCTCAGAGCACGTAGATCCAAAAGTATCTCACTGAACACTATCAGTAAGAAATAGTGCTGTTGAGAGGATCTTTCCCAGGCCAAACAACAAAAAATGTTTTTTCCTGCTTAAAATGGGGAAGAAGAATCCCCATAGTGTCAGAAGGGCTGTCAGATGGTCCGAATCCTGAAGTGTTCTGCAGAAGATGCACAATTTCTTTAAAATCTGTTAAAGAGTTAATCGACCAGATAATTTCAGCATATGCTTAGAATATTCTGGCATCTTTTCCCAGTTACTCTGACAGATCAACTAGGAACATGTTAATACTGATAAATCTTAGTCGTTTATAATACAGCATTCCATGTAAACCAACCTAATTAATGCCACTGCTGCAAAATAGAGAGAAAAAAAAAAAGAGAGAGAAAAAAAAAGAGAGAAAAAAAAAAAGAAGAAAAGAAAAAAAAAGAAGAAAAAAGAGAGAAAACCAGCACCAGGATGAAACCCATTCAGTACTGGCTGCTGGGCACCAGCTACTAGTGGCTGTACGCTGTCCTCGAGTGAACATAGGAGGTGGTGTAAATCTGTTGACTTCATTCAGAAGCAATATTCTGTGTTACCAAAGCAGCCATACTGCGGTCGTGGCCTCGAAGGGTCAGGCAGGATGTGAGCTCCATTGTTTTCCCTACTGCACAAACACAATGTTCAGCCCTTTGGGGTAGAGCCCCTGTCAAACATTTGTGCTTTTTGACAATGTGTTCTGGAGGGTATTTGTTTTCAGAGTTGTAGCGCTGTGCACGTATACAAAGACAGCGCAAGAGAGGCATGCTTACCACTACACCTTTCTCTAGTGGTTAGACAAATGTATGATTCTTCAAAAAATGAGCAATTCACAATAATTATATTTTCAAGCTGAAGGTAACTGCCTTTGTAATACATGTAACAATGTCCTTCCCCTGGGATGGCACGCTCTTTCCTTTGACAATATAGTCTTAGGTTTTATTCCAAATGCATGTGTGTATCAAGAGCACTGACAGATCCTGGCATACAGTATGGCTGGGTTTCACCCCTCCATACTTAAACCTAGTAAGAGTACGCGTGGTTTACAGGAAATCTGTCCCATATTTGTATTTACTAATTAGTAAATGAGGAAGTTTCTCATCTGAAGATACCTTCACCTGGAGAAGCAAGAGTGGCAACTGCAAGTGTTATACTGGGAAAAATAACAGCATTGTATCTCTTGGTCATAAATATAAACTGAGCAATACATGTCACTCTGGGAATAAAGCTAGGCTAACAGGCTACCTACTAAATAGGCTACTCCTATCAGTGAAAAAGGTGAGAAATCGTTGCAGCTAGGAAGGAAAACTACTTCTGACCCACCCTGAAAGCAACTTGACAAATGCTAATCAGGACAGCCGTGCCTCCCACACACTTTATGAGGCTGGTAAATCCAACTGTGTGATATGTGAACAGAATTGTATCCCAGGTTTCTTGAAGCACCAGTGTGCTCCAGCTGGAAGAAAGCCAACAGTTCTTCAGGATTCCTTAGCATCTTGAGGTAATTTTAGCAGAACAAGAATCACAAAAGTATCAGTGAATCCTGAACATTCCTTCAGGACAAACAACAACAACAACAAAATCTCATCATATAAGTCCATTAAAACATTTCATGTAGCCCTTTTAATCCCTCTTAACAGATTTGTTTTATCACAGAGAAAGAAGCTAATCCTCTCCCACCTGTCTTTATGATATGGAACCGTAAACAAGAGCAAGTACTTTTCATTTGTTAAGCATTAACCTCCCCCTGGATAACACTATCATCCACTCTAGAATTAGTGTAATGAAGCTACCTTTAGCCCAACACATGAACTCTCAAATTTTCACCCTACCAATATACTCTTTGCAGCAAGGAACGTGGAAACCTAACATGCTTCCCAAACTCACCTCTTACCACAGTTTTCAAGGTGCTAAGCAAATACAGACTGAATCCCAGCCTGCAGAAGCTTCCCTTTTTCCTTCCTCGCAGACCTTACGTGAGAAATTTCAGCGCTCTGCTGCATACAACCAGATGGCCAGCTTGTTCAAATCCATCAGTGACCTATACAATTAGGTTAGTAGGTCAGCTGAACTTCTTGCCTAATTACACATGTCCAATCCTTTTACACACAAAGTGCCTTTTTTTTTCCCCCTCCAAAATAAAAGCAATCTGAAAATGGTTAAGAAATCATTATCATTTACATTGTAACAGCCACTGGACCTCTGACAGTCTGACCCGCAGAAAGTAACCTGAGCAACTGACAAACTCTGAAGAACTCAGTCGCCCAGTCATCAAAATTCCCATTAGCATTTGGCAAGTCTGTTCAGCTCCTTACATGATACTGTATCTCTAGGTGTACATTCCAGTTACTGTATTGTAGGAAGTAGAACTGACCATAATGACTGACCACTTCGAGCAAATTTAGAATAGCTTCTGTCTCTCCAAGTCAGGAAGGCTTACTTCATGCATCTGTCAGCTTGCTTAACCCCACCACCCCCAGAAAGACATCCACGTGCTCTTATGTGATTCTAATAGGTTCTACATCACAAAAATTTGCCCAAGAGAATGCATCTACTTCCATACATTAAGGCAATCATTCTGAGTTCTGAAGGACCCAAGAGTAAACTCAAATACAGATGTACATCAAATACAAAAGATACAGCATCTACAACAATGTGTTACTTGCATTGCCTCAACACTGCCTTCTCTAGGGTCACAGCGCTTAGAGTAACAATTAAGACATACAGTGAACAGTTATCTTCTGAATCCACATAGGTCAAGTGTTCCTCCTAAGAAACTTGAAATCCCCACTTCAGGTACATGGCTGGAAACAAGAGGCAGAGGCCAACAATGTCTATTTCTTTCCTCGAAGAGAAAGATCCAGCACCATTCCAAGCAAGCTTACTCAACGCAGACCTGGATTGTACCCAGTTATGGAAACATAGTTGGCTCAGTATTTTTGATGGTCAATATGTAAGTCTTAAAAACAGTCTTATCTGACCGATGGTGACTGTTTGACAAGGATTTCATCATCTCTCGAGGGCTGTTTGCAGCTGCCACTGTTGGAGAAGTATCAGTGATAAGGAAGTAGCTCAAAGTGAGTCACTTACTCCTCAGAAACATTCTTCTCTTGGCCTTGGTTCATCTCAAGAAGAACAAATCTTGGAAAGCAGATTAACATACACACTGCCATCCCACCAGCTTCCTCACCTGTAAGTTCTGTCACATTTACATGCAGTATTACCAACTGTATTCTACAAAGCAAATGGTTTCTTAGATGCGTTCATATTGCAACTTCACTGTATACCTTGCAGAAATCATACAAGCCATTCAATAAGGAACACAACTTCCAGTCAGCTCAGACAACACTGGATCAAGTTTGATGGAGTTAGCTACAAAAGCCCAGCTTACTCAAATCATCAGTGTACTGCGAGTTACAACAGCTTGAGTATGACAATTCAAAGCAGCAATACTTCAAAATGCAGTGACACATTTGTCAGATTATTACCTATACTATGCTCCTTAAGTGGAGTTTCTCTAGAACCACTCACTCTGAATACCATGTGCAATTACATCCCTTTAATAAACTTTTTACTTTAAAAGAATTGTGAGGTTAGCCTTGACCCACATGGACAGAAGAAAGAGTGAATGGGGAAACCTCTTAATGAAAAGCTTTTTTGTTGAATACGTGTTAAATGGCCACAAACAGCCGTGACACTTGGGTCACCCTTAAGAGCCTTTAATTTAAAGACAAGGTAGACTCAGTTGACATTGGGAAAACTATGGGAAAAGAGCCAAGCAAGCCACACACACACGTACATTCGCATATGCACACACAACCTTCAAAGCTAGCAAACTGCAGAAACACAAATGTTGTTTTATATCCTGCCTCTTGGTTTTTATTTAGATTTGAGCTTAATAGGTTCATTGCTTCAACTGACATACAATTTAACCAGCCAAGAAGTTCCATATAGGAAAATTTAAAGTACTTTTACATGTTAATTTGGAATTCTTTAAAAAAGAAAAAAAGAAAAAAAGAAAAACTCTTGAAGCTATGGTTTCCTCCTTCACAAATGTATCTCCAAACGCTGTTAAAGTAAACAGGGCCTATACCTCCTGGCAACGTTAAGCACAATGCATACATCCAATTGCAAAACCTTGCTTGACAAATAGTTAGCAAACTTAAAATTAGGTAAACTAAACTAGAGCACAGACTAGTGGTTTTGAAGTAACAACAGGAAGTTACTTGCTACCTGATATCCCACTAGGAAGGAAAAATAAAAATCAAGAACCCAGAATATGCTCACAACTACTTGTTGTAACAAAAGAACTCAAGAGCCATTTTCATTAATTAATATATTTTCTGCATTATAGTTAACATATGTACTTTCTTCGTGTCATCCTTATTTCGTTAAGTATTGATATTTTGTTATATTCAGACATGAGTACATTTTCAAAGTCTTTTTGCAATAAATATCATAAAATAATAGAGATTCACATAATAAATATTCTTTACAATAAAAAAAGTTTTAACAGACTTTTGTCTTAAAAATAGTTGGGATTCAACTTTGTGTTTTATACATAAAATATACAAAAAAGGACCACAATCTGTGGCTAAGGCAATAAAACAGGGAATAAAATTATAAAGTACAGAGCAGAGCTAAATCCACTAAACCAAAGGATCACGAGAAACATTAGAGATTCGAGAACATTTAGGTGACTCAATGACACCTGAAGGCTGTCTGGATACACGAACACCACCAACTTTAATATCAGCATGATACTGATGGACTAAAACAACAGGAGAAGGGTGGAGTGAGCAATATCCTTCAAACATTTGACAGCAAGAGAAAAACAAGTACATTTGCAGCCATAATGTCTCCAATGTGAAGATCTACATAGTGTAGCAAAAACCGAAGTTGTGTTAAGAAAGAATTAAAAACAAAGCAATAGGAACAATTGGCTAACTCTCAGGACTGAGAATGTTGCAAAAGTCAAAAAAAGAAGGAAAACAAACGAACAAGAAAGCAGGCTGCTTACTGAAGAATCAGGCCTTTCGTTTGGTAAAGCCTTACATCCCTCTCCGGAAAGAACACAGACAAGAAGTTATTTCACAATCCAGCTCACTCGTGAGAGTTATTCCTTGGAGGTACCCAAGGGGGTCAGAGGAAAAAAAAAAAAAATTGCTGAGAATGAAAAACATCTTTGGGAAGATATTCAGAGCAAGAAGCTGCAAGAGCCAAATTAGCCCTCACTGTCTCTTTCAGGAGTGGTTCAGTTACAGACTCAGAAGACCCTGCCAAAGTGGGTGGCAGATGCAGATACCAAGTCCACACTTACCATAGAGCAGCAAATGACTATACGTAAAACACTCCACACTCAGTTGACTCAATTAGAGGAGGAGAACAAAGATTCAAAGGGAATAACTTGTGTATTTGAAGGAGGGGGAGGTGAAAGAAAGCAGCCCCCCCTACACACCCCTAAAGGGGGGGAGGGAAGAAAAAATATTTATATATCAGCTACAACCTGAAAAATCAAAAGTTGGAGGAAGTAAACCTCCCTCCAAAAATCATGACGGCTTGCCCTGACCCCGGGAGGGGCAACTCTCCAGTTTACAATAGACAGTGTTGGAGTTCTTGCATCGGCAGCCCGGACGATTGACGCGGTCGTAACACCCTCGACACAGTTTTAGGCATCCTTTTGCAGGAGGGTAACAGAGCAAGCAAGGCAAAAACAAGGACATGGCTCCCATGCACAGGTACCTAGAACAGCAATGTGACTGGGAGCAAGAGCAGGGATTATCCGCGTATGAGTCCCCTTCATCGTCGTTAGAACAGTGGTAGAAGATCCCTTTGACCAAACACATGCAGGTGCCGTACTCCACCATGCTCTCCGCCGAGCACAAGCACTGCCGGTTGCAGGCCAAGCAAGAAGGCAAGGCCCTCGGGGCTGTGCACTCACCACACTTGCACTTCCCACACTGTTCGCAGATAAACTTGTGCTGTGTCAAGTCCTCTTTCAGAGGACCCTTCAGATCATCTACAATCAACGACGACTGCTTGGGTTGCGTCTGGATTGTCCGCTCGGACCTGTGGCCCGGCCACGACGGAGGTGACCGTCCCAACAGTCCTTGCTCCGAAGAAGCACTGCTGTTGCTCCCAGAGCTGGCCGCGCTCCCCGTGCTGGTTGATCTGCTCAAAACGGGAACCCTCGCATTATGCTGATGCGCCACGTGCCCCACGTGGCTGGGTCTGTGTTCATAATTGTTATTCACATTAATCGGTATGATTTCATGAGTCCTTTCGTGCTTCTCTTGCCTCGGTGCCGTCCGCGGACCGGATTTTTTCACCACAGATGGCCCTTCAGTGTAATCATTGCTGCCGCGGATCGCCTTGATCTGGTCCAGCGACAAGATAGCTGTAGGCTGGCTCTCCCGCTCGTACTCCAGCCGCTGCCGGCTGTCCAGAGAGGGCTGCTGAATCACCACCAGCGAACCACCACTGCCGTGCTGGCTTTGGGGCTCCATCTGTAGTGATCTCTACTTCTGGCATTCAGCAGGAACCTGGCATGCATCTGAAATCCTAGAATAATAACGAGAAGACAGGAGGTATAAATAAACATTGCTTGTGTACATATATACACGCATACACAAGATCAAGCACAAAAGAGGAACAAAGAACAGGATGCTGTCTGAAAATAAAAATGCTATAGCAAACCACAAATTGCCCGAGCCACCTGGTGCCGAACTCTTTCAGCAGGGGATTACAGCAACGCTGAGGATCTGGCCCAAGTCCAGCAGCGAGGAGAGCCCGGGCATGGCATCATAGGTGAGGAATGCTGGAGGAGACCCCTCGCCATTAAAATGAAAACTCAGAAAGAAAATAACTATAAAAATCACTATTAACCTGTGCACTAACTTGGCAAGCCATAGAAGTGCGTGCTTCTCGCGTGCTACCGAACTCGGTGTCTAATTAGCAACAGCAGCTCTGCCTGCCCCCAAAACTAAGCTGGAAAGGGGAAAAAGCACTGTCAAGTCGGTGCTCTGCCGGCAGAAGGAAGGGCACACTCAGTCCTTGCATTTCTGCCTGCATCTACAGCACCAGAAAGCTGAAGAGACCCGCACTCTATTGCATCTGGGTATGGCTCCTTCTGGAAGCAAAGTGTGTGCACAGCAGAGCCTCAAAGTAAGTCAGGTGGACAAAGCATTTCCTATAGGATAGAAATTCAGCATCTAAACCTTACAAAATTAACAGCTTCAGGTACTTTCTCACCAAAGGGCAGAGCGTGAGTATGGCTACAAGAAAACAAGACAAGCTAAGTGTCTTAGCTAATCAAAGCTATAACAAAGTTCTTAGCTAGAGACTCAGTAAAAGTGATGAACAGATCCCTTCGCACAAGATAAACTAACTGAAAGCTTCCCAAACACAACCCTCACAGTTTATCTTTCAACTATTGACCCAAAGATTACAAACGCTGACCAGGAAAAGTGCAGTGACAGCCCTGCACCCGTATAAGAGCTGCACATGAGACCCATGTAAAAGCTGCCGCTCTTATACATAAAGCTAAGAAAATAAACTGCTTTCCCTTCGAAGAAAGCCCACAACAACTCGCTCCCCTTTCACCCCCGCAAGATGTCACACACAGTCGCACAGTGGAGCGGACAGACAGCAGCAGGACACCGGCTGCGGCCAAGGCAAGGAGCAAGTCCCGCTCCCGGAGCGTGGGGCAGGCAGGCTCACTGCAGCAGGTGGGGATGCATCTCCGCCGCCGACCACTCGGAGAAGCGGTACCCGTTCATAAGGATGCAAAAGCCCCCGCGCTCGTCTGCCCGGTAAAGGTCGCAATTCATATTTAGGGTCAGCAGATTAACGAAAAAAAATAAATGAAACGGCTCCACGCCACCGCGCTCCTTTCAATTCATCCCGCACCACGAGCCGCGCTCTGCCCAGGAGCCGGACGCGAACCCGCGACACGCACCGAGCGTGAACGGAGGTGAGAAGGGCGAGACGCACACGCAGCTGCGGCAGCCCGGAGCGAGCTCCCGGGGGAGCAACACGCGATCTCCTCAGGAAACGCGACAGCCCCCGCTGCCGCCTCCGGGGGGACGCGGACTGACAGCACCAGCTGCGGGCCGGGAGCGGAGAGAACGGCGAGAAGGTCAGCCTCCGGCGTCGGAAGCGGCTGCCCCTCCGCCCCCGGCCGGGCGCACGAAGTAACGCGACGCACGCGGGGCAGGAGAGCCGCGTCTGAGCGCGGCGCTGCCCCCTCCCATCCCTCCCCGTCCCGCCCCGGTCCCGCGGAGCTCGGGCGGCCCCGGGCGGGCGGCGCGCGGCGCCCTCTGCGAGCGGAGCGGGGAGGAAGGAAGAGGAGGGGAATTAAAAAAAAAAAAAAAAAAAGTTATGAATGAAAACAAGGGCTGCCCCCCCCTTCCGCGGGGGGAGGGCGCAGCCCGAGGTCGCTGCCGCCTCACGAGGGCGGACTTCCCGGCGTTTAAAGCGGCAGCGCCGGCACGGGGATTCCCCGCCGCCGGCTCCGGGGCCCCGCGCAGCCCCTCCGGGAGGCGGCCGCGCGCTCCTCCTCGGGGCGCCCCGGTCCCTCACGAGAGCCTCCCCGCAGCGCGGTCCCGTCCCGAGAGCGAACCCCGCCTTCCCGACGCGCGGGTTCTGCCGGGCGCCCTCCCGCCCGCTCCCCGCCGGCGGCGGCGGTTTTCCCGGGGCACGGCGGTGCCGCGGGAGGCGGAGGGGGCGCGCGCGTGTGCCCGTGCCCGGCGGCACCTGCTCGGCTCCCGGCGCGTGCATGCCGCACGCCCCCGCCTCCAGCTCCCCGCGGCTCAAACGCCAGTCCCTAACGCGCTTCTCGCCACGCAGCCGCCGCTGACGGCGGCGCTGGCTGCGGCTCGGGCTGCCCCCTCGGCGGCTCCGGGTCGCGCCCGGCGGGCGGAGCACGGAGCCGCGTCGGGCAGCACCCAGCGAGCGCTCCGCACGGCCGTCCCCGCGCGGAGAAAGCGCTCCGCGGGCGCTCCGCACCGGCCGGGCTCTCTGAGCCGACCCCGCGGGGCCGGAACGCCGCGCGTCGCTCTTCCTCCGCCGCTTGCGGAGCTCACTCCCCGCGCCGCACGCGGTCCCTGCGAGCGGGCGCCGCGCCGCACCGCGCGGTCCTCGCCGCGGACACGGAGCAGCCCGGAGCGCTGCGCTGTCACGCGCCCGCTGCCGGAGGCTGACACGCTGCGAGCGCGCCCGCACCCCGCGCACCGCGGCCCCCCGGCACCTGCCTCGGCCCCGCACGCCCGCGCTCACCTGAGGGCGAGGAGGCAGCCCGCTTCCCGAGGCACATTGGCGGCCGCGGCGCGGGGTCCAGCCCGGGCAGTGCAGGCAGCCGCGCGCCGCTCCGCGCCCTCCCGGTCCCGCCGCCGTGCCGGAGTGAGGGCGGCCGCGCTCCGCCGCCTTTCAGCGCGCAGCCCCCGCCCGCCGCCCGGCCGCGCCCCCGTGATGTCAATGTGTCACCGCGCGGCGCCCCCGAAATCCCGGAGTGGACTCCCGCGCCCTCCCGGGAGCTGCTCCCGCCGCTCGAGCCGAGGTCACGGCCGCCGGCCTCCTCCCTCCTTCCTTCCCTCCCGCCTTTCTTCCTTCCCTCCCTCCCGCCGCGGCCCTCGGGCGAGCTCGGGGCGGGGCAGCGCGGCGCCGCTCGGCACGGCCCCGGCCCAGCGCCTCCCGGCACGTGCTGAGGCCGCCCGCCCGCCCCGCCCGCAGCGTCAGGTGGCGGCACCGCCCGGCCGGCAGGGGGCGCCCTGCAGGAGGGGACTGCGCCGGGCCGATGGGGTCCGGAGCTTCGCGTCCCGCTGCGCTGCTTCGGCCAATGACTTTAGAAAGCGTTATGCTTGTAATCCCTTACACTTGTGCCCATCCACTGGATGGAGGACTGCTCTTTGCAGGCAGGTACTGAAGCACTGAGGATTTACAGGCCTCACTCCTTGGCCTCACTGCCCTACCAGGCCTGGCTCTGCAGATATCCGTGGGAAGTTTGTCCCTCCTGGCCTTCCTACCGTGATGATGGAGAGGGCGAAGCAATGCCTTCAAAGCCATTGTTGCCTTCGCTGAATGCTGCCTATTGTTTGAGTAACTACAGAGCATTAAAAAGCAACTACACGCAGAAAAATCATACAACCACTAAGGTCCGAAAAGACTTTTAAGCTCATCTAGTCCAACCATTAACCCGTCCCCACCATACCACTAACCATGTCCCTCAGTGCCAGGTCCACATGGTCCTCTTGGGATGGTGACTCCATCTCCTCTCTGCGAGAAAAAGAAATGATAGAAAAAGAAATCAACATTTGGAGAGTTACAAACAATAACGCAACATACTGGGATGTGTGAGACTGTTAGCACCTGGCTAACCATCCCCAAAGTCCCCAGCCTGGAGCACTGCAATCAGCTTTTTGCAGTCTTTCTCAGGAGATTGATATTCTGCCTCATTTTGTCCCAAAGCAAAAAATAAAAACACATTAGGAATACTCAAAGCAGCTTAGAAAGAACCTTCACCCAAAAGCAAATCATTGCTACAGTGCCAGTACAAACGTATTTTGCTGTTGCATTTTCTGTCTGCCCAGACCACACTCTCGCGGTACAATTATTTTGCATTAATCTTCACTAGGCTTGTGAAGAAAATTTCCAGGCTACACTTCTTGTTTCTGTCACTACTAAAAAAAAAAAAGGCCTCGACCATGGTATTCTTCCATGAAATAAAACATTTTTGCATTAAAAGTTATATACTGAATATAATTATGAACATCATAATGAAACTTAGAAGTAGTAAGAATAGGCTACTGATAAACACAAACCACAAATACTGTCTTCCAGCTACAGAGGTTCCAGTGACATCAGCATAAAGGTCTTAGGTACTGCCATAAAGATAGGCCAATTCATCATTGATATTGCTAGGGGCATTAGGCAATGTGATTGCCCACCCGAACCATGCTCACACCACTGCGAGCAGAAAGCAAAAAGCTATTTTCACTGAACCCCATCTGAAATTTGTGGAACCTATTGCTGCTCAAAACAACTATAAATCCTGCCGAACAACCAAAAATTACTGTGGAACTGTAGTGCTCGGTAGGCCGGTACACTACATTTTAGATATCTTTAGAAACAGCATTTCTGTAGGTGTGCTCCACGCAGTAATTCTCGTAGCAACATTGACTGTGGGAGCATCAGAGGCAGCAGGAGGCAAACTGCAGACAGACTGCAGGTAACCATGCCGCTGGGGCCACACAGCCAAGAATACTGCACCTAGCAACCAGCTGTCTTCTCTTAGGAGGCAGAGTGCTTTTTTTCCTAGGAAACTGCTATAAAAACAGTGCTAAACACCTTTTTTTTTTTTTTTTTTTTTTTTTTTTTGCGCATCGCTAAAGCAGGTACAACCTTAAAAAGCTATGCCAAGCGTAACAGCTTAATTTTAGAAATACAATACAAGGCTTAAATGGGTCACTAAAATAATCAAGAATACTGGCAACAGTCTACTATCACTTGGCACCAGAATTAACACTTCACTGAAACAAGGCAAACCCTCCAGTTAAATCAGAAGGCTCTCCACAAATTCAAGCAAACACGCCTGCATCTCCTGCAAGTCATCTCAGATTTTTCTTGGAAATGATAGCATAAAAAGCTTTCGTTAGAAAATGGAGAGCTCGAATTCTGGAGAATAAGTTGGCAACTTGGAAGAAGACTGACACACCTTATGACTACATCCTGGCACAACCTTGCTTTGAGGATTGACAGACAGACAGGAATCCAAGCTGTCCTGCAGGGAGCCTCTCTCTTATACTGACAATAAAAGGAGTTAAGAGAGACCAGCCCTCTATGCACAAAGTTAATCCTCATGACAAACCTCCGAGAATTAGGTTCAAGAGACTGAATGATCGCTGATAGTCATGATTCAGCCCCTATTTCCACTTTCACTTGCAGGATAACTACAGATAATCTCCTCATTCTGCAGTCCTGTAGTGCTTCTCCCTGGTAGTGGATGGCTCATTTTTGTTTGTTTGTTTGTTTGTTTACTTTTCCTAATCCACACTTTCCTAACTCACTTGATTGACTTTCATAGATTGTCAACCACACCTCTGTAAAGGTGAACTGTCATCCTCCCGCTACCTGTAATGAATAACAGTGCTTCCATTCCACATAGGAGTACCTTTATCTATCCCCCTAAGCAACATCTAGCCCATGCTAAGGCACACATCCCAACCGAGAAGGGGGATGCATTCTCAGACCCACACATCAGCACCTCATGCCTCCTCCTCAGCAGTATGAGGTTGCATCATCTGTAAAAAGCAAAAGCCGTCCCATCTATTCTCACACGGTGTCATTTCAGACAAAACAGGTGTCCAACAGCCTATGCTTGAAGAATTCGATATTTACTGTTCCCATCACTCATCTTCTTTGGTGATAAGTATCTTAAGCCAATACGGCTTTGAGGAAACTCAGCAGAGAAAGTGTTTATCTTTGCACAAGTTATTTGTCAGTCACCTACGAACCTTCACAGCTGTAACAACAATTATAAAGTTATACAGGAATTTAAAAGCAATTAAAAAAACAACAATGCAGATTAGCATCTAAAGCCAGATACAATTAGAAGCAAAATTGCTGTGCCAGTCTCCTTACCTGTAGAACGTGTAAGTCATGCATTCACCCGTGCTGTGCAGAGGGAAGCTTGCAGAGGCTGTGAGGAACAGCTGGGCTCTGCAGCTCCAAGGCCTGTGTGTGTCAGAAACACAAGAAGGTACTTTGCAGCTATCAGCACTGGGAAGCTCAGGACCCACAGTGTGCTCACAGAATCTCTGAAATGGAGTGCAGGGAAACTGTGTGCTCTTTAGGAGAAGAATTCACCAGCACTGTGAAGAGCTGTTGAACACTGCTATAATAATTGGACGTTTTCCTATCAGCTCATTGGAAATCTTGGCAGCCCTGTCTGAAGCACGGCATGAAATAAAGATGTTCCGAAGAGCCAAAGTGAAAATCATACCTGCCTTAATGGAGGCACACCTTGAAAGACACAGTGAACCATTCCAGGGTAGGAAAGAGAAAGTGAAGGAGGTTGTGAGGTTGCGTTTCTGATCATGCTTTCTGCTAGACAGGTTGACCTTTGTCTGAGATCAAAGGGACCAGCGGCTGGGGATTTCTCCAGCTACCGTGCAAGGAGGGTTTTGAGAGCTGTGTGAAGAAGCGCAGCCACGTACAGCCACTGCTCTGTGCTGTCAGTGCACGGGCTGGGGGCAGGCACACAGGAAATTCTCAGTTGCAAATACAATCTTGACTTTTCTCTTTAGAAGATAACATCAGTTTTTCTTAGAGGCAGATAGTACGAGGCAACAGCCAGGCAAACCTCCGAGAACAAAGGACTGAACCTCAACTTGAACCTGCTTTGTGAGCACGTGAACGCTGAATCAAAGTGCAGGGGGAAGTGCTGCAGAGAGAGGGGTTTGCTCCATACCCACGTTTAACGCTAGTTGAAAAGAAAGAAAATCCGAAGGTTCAGTAAGTTCAGAGGTTGGCAATGTGCTGCCCTTCCCATCTCTTGCACCAAATCAGACAAACCAGTGTTTTCAGTGCATATTTCTCCCAGACACAGTCAGCAGTTCTGTGCTGGGGTTAGAGATACATCCTAGGTATTTCTAAATCACTGAAAACAAAATTTTGTAAATGAAGTTTATTGAGAAACACTGGGGTAGGCCACAACTCAAGTAGCACCTATATCACTTTTTAGCCTTCCCCTGTGGTATTTTGTAAGGTAGTCTTGCTTTTGCTGTGAAGCATTAGCACAGTAATTTTTGCTGCCAGAAATGCAGTTGAAGACAAGCAGCACTGAAGAAAAGCTGTAGGAATGACAGCAATCTGCAGAGACACCTAACAAGAAGCAAAACTGTTTGCTCTTCAAAGCACAGCGTGTCTGTTCACTGCTTGCTATTCTCTTGCCCTGTAGGGAACTGACACATTCACTTCTCCCCTTCAGAGAGTCACATTTATTCACTTTCTGTTAAGTTTCTTTCTCTCTGTCTCTTAAGACCTCGTGTCTAGCTGCTGCACTGATTGTCTGGCCTTAACACAAGATGAGTCAGTGCAAGGAGGAAACCTGGGTAATTTAATTTCTGTAACTGCATGAGTTTAAGCAGTTCCCTAAGCCTGTTTTTCCTTTTCTCTTGCTTTCTCCTATAGCTGAGTTAGGTAACAAACAGGTAGAGCTACAAAGCTTCTCACAGTGGGATTAAGCGCCGTCGATCTAGCTGCGTAAGTATGTGCTGAGAGCTGACTGAAAGGAGGTGGCTGTTTTAATTATAGCTGATAAAATACCAGCCAGAGGAAATCCACCATGTCTGAATAATAGCCTTGCTCTTCAAAAACAACTGAGGAACAAACCTTTCCCATTTCTGTTCAAGAAGTGGCTGCTCCCTGGGTGTGGACTGTATTATCACAGGAAGAGTGAAAGCTCTGTGCTAATTCAAAGACACTGCTCTGTGCGTGTTTTTATTAGCTCACCACTTGTGGAGACTCGGCTATTGGTACCTCAGCACATCTCTAGGAATGCCGACTGTTTGTCAGGTTGTGCAATCAGTCACTGCCTGTTGAAGGAGGTCTCGGGAGCAGCATTTCCAATTTGATTTGAAAATATACATGGAAACCTGAGACTGCTTTTAGCAAGAATGATGGGGTTGGCCTAATGAATACAATTTCTTTTGTTGTTCTCGAGAACAGTATGTCAACAACTAAGTTCAGATTCCCTCTGCAGCTGCAACAGCTTCTGTAGGGAAGCTGTAACTTATGTCTATGTCACATTCTTGGTTCTGCTTTACCAATTGAAAGCTATTTCAATGAGATTTTAAGATACAGCCTTCAGTTCCCTGGAATGCAAGAAGGCAGGAAGTTTATCCACAGATTCCTCAAAAAGAAGTTTGTACGGAGAGGTGATGTTTTTTTTCCACTGACGCTTCTTCCTCTGCACCTTACTGCTGGTAATAGTGCTTATGAAAATACATATCTAGAGAGCCAGTTCTCACATAGACAGGGCACTGTCATGGACTTGGGGCCAGAAACTGGCTGCAGGAAAATAAACAAGGCACAGAATGTCCCTACAGGCAGACACACGCATTTCTGGCTGCAGCATCATCCCCTTCAATATATAAAATCTAGGGATTTTGACTTCTCATGGGAAAAAAGAAAACAAACAAACAAACAAAAAAATTCCTTTACTCTTTTATGGCTGAAAAGACATGGAAGAGATCTCTCATCCAATAAGACAATTATACAATATCATTTATATTGTATCATATCATTTTTTTTTTCCCTATTTTTCTGGTCTTCTCTGAAAGATCTTATTTTGCATTTATCAATTCAAATAGTAAGTACCTTATGTGTTTGATGTGGTTCGCCGTACTTTGCTTTTGCTAACTCAGTGAGAGCTTGCTAGTCACATCTCGGCATTTTGCTTCGCAGTAACAACTATCTGACCAGGAGCAGTCAGCACCGAAGGCCTGACTCTGTTCCTTGGGAAAATAAATGTTAATCCTGGCTCCCTCTGGGATTCATGAAGAATTCTGTGTTTTGGGGTTATTTGTGTGTTTGCTCTGTGCTGTAGTTACTTATCTAATATATATATTCCATCTAAAAATAAATATTAACCCTCAAGGGCTTTTGTTTCGAAACGGTCTGATTTCTCTTGCTGAAAGTGATTTGACAGTAAAGAACATGTCGCTGCACATACCACAACATCACTGATGGAAAACCTCTTGTTTCCATCGCGGTGGGAGACAGGCCAGGGATGACACAAGAACTGTGCTGCTCGAGTTGGGCACAGGCTGATATGAAAGTCTGCTGGGTGTCACCCAGAAGAGCACGACACACTGACAGGTACATGTTACGACACCAAAAACTGGGGGTGGAGGCAGGAGGGGTGCTTCCCTCTAAAACTTCCTCAGTAACTCTCTTTGGAAACCAAAATGTTTCTTATTTCTTTCTCTGATTCATTAAACATGCTGGTCTTGAGAAGCCAAAGAACTTCAGTGTGTAAAGAATACATCTCCCATTGAAACATACACTCTTTACAATATCTCAAAGCCTAATTAGCATCTCGTATCTATTGCTTCCCAAGTTCAGGAAACTGAAGCTCATTGGTTTTGAAAGTTATTCAGAAAATGGGGTAATTACCTTCTGAAACACCACAGTAGCACCACTGCAAAATGAGTATTTTTGGATCACTGCTATAATGCTTAAGTATTATAATAATAATTCACGTGGCTCATGCTTTACTGTTGCTTACAGCTGGTTGCATATGGAATAGTCTAGCCCAAAAGAAAGATCTGAATAAGCAGAAAAATATGAAGTGTGCCCAGTTGAATGATTAAGAAATTTATCCAATGGAAGAAATGAAAAATACAAAATGCATTGCCTTTTCCAGCATTCTTACTGAGCATGTTCCCACTGGCTTTTGTCTTAGCTTAGAAATGTGGACGTCATTGCCTGACTGAACTCAGTGTTTGCAGTTATTTCCTGTGCTGTTGTTAAGTAAATAAAGAAAAAAAAAAAACCACCAAAACAGCTCCCTAGTGGGCTCCATTCTGTTCTGCACAACAGACCAGCCAGAGACCTCAGAGTATTCAAAAAGGTCTTCTTCAGCTTCAGCAGGTATCGGGGTCAACTGCTGCTTATGTCTGTATCTCTTAAAAGTACTGAGACAGCTCCCATTGCCAGGAGTAGTTTTCTGCTCTGTAGAGGATAATTATGAAAACATCAGTCTGTTAGAACTTAAACACCACTCTTTTCCTATAGCTAAGACTGCTCTTCTAATGTTTCTCCAAATGCCTCATTTAAAAAAAAACAAAAAACAACAAAAAAACAGAAGCCTATCATATTCTTACACATATAAGATATGGTTTTTCACATATTGCTACCATAGTCTGAGTTCTTGATGCAGGTATGGTACAGATTGCCCATTGGGACCTTCAAAAGAAAGTGGTTTTATCACATAAATTGATGGAAAAAAAGCATGAAAAGTAAACAGAAAACAAAAATTTCAAAGCTGGATTGATGTCAAGAATTAAAACTGTTTACCATTCTTTTCTAAACTTGCTACACACAAAAAAATAATTTGAGTCAATTACAAATACTACCATAGACTCATTAGGTCCTGTAGACTTAATTTTGCAGGGTGCCAATTGCTTTTGAAAAAAAATCTCAGCACTTCTTAGAAAGCCAAAGAAAGAACCGGTTGCTTAGGAGTTTTTCCTAAGGCAGGAAGGGAGAATTAACCTCCTGGGGCAGATCTTGAACAAGAGTTACTGAAACATACCACCGAAGCACTAAATGGTACCAAGTAGATTCTGTGGCAGTTATCATTCTCGATTGGATTAAATTATTAATATCACAATGACAATAATCTTCATACTAATCTTCATACCAGTTTAAAAATGGGCATTCAAAAATGTTGCAGAAATTTTTCAAGTATGCAAAAAAAATTCACCTGCAGGGACTTATACTGACCTCTGGATATGATATCCCTATCATATCAAAGGAGCAACATTCTAAAAGGAGCATGGATACCCAAGAAAGAAGACCTTGAAGCCAGTCTTTCACTTTGGGGTAAGACTGGGAAGTCAGACTGGCAAACAGAGATATGTCAATAAAAGCCTATTTAATCTCAAGTGCATTTGTAGGTTCCTTGCCAACTGATGCTTGGAAACCCTGCCTGCAGCAGGAGGGTTGGAACTAGATTGCTTTGACGTCTCTTCCATCTCAAGCCATTCTGTGATTCTATAGCTTCTGGAGGTTACATATTTTCTAAATTATATGCATCTGTCATGCACTGTTAGTTATTTGGATATCAATATGTATACTAGATTATTCCTATAAAGTTGTGAGAGAGGTAGTGAATGAAAACAATTTATTTCAACTTTGCTCCCTGTGGAACAGCTAAACTGTAAAAATTACGGGTAGTATACATAGAATGCTGTTGATCCATTAATTCTATTACAAGCTTAGCCTTCAAATTAAAAAAAATAAATAACCACAAGATTTCCTCTGTGCATATAATCAAGTGATCTCTTGTGACAAGCAAAGTCAAAATGGTGAAAAAGGAACAGACAACCTTCACCAACCATTTTAAGAACATGAAGAAAAATGTATTTGAAGGGTAAGTTGAAGAATAGGCTCCAAAGCAAAGCCTTCCAACAGCAGAGTCCAGCCAGCATTTGAATACGTGTTCTTCCTCGTCCTTGACAAGCTGCATAAGCTGCAGGAGAGCCTATACTTACTGCCACTCTTTCAAGATCTCAGGAAAAAATACAAATTAAAAAAAAATAATACTGGAGTTCCCAGTACTGTGGACGTTATCAACATTAAATCCATTTTTAATATTGGTAAAAAAATTTGTCATATCACCTCTCTGAATAGTAAAATTAGTGGACAATGCTTTAGCTCTTTAGAGCCAGTCAGATTTAAATGCCAGTCCACTGGGTCCTGAAGCAGGCCCATAATACAAAGCAAGATCCACAGCTTAGGAAACCTCATGGACGCTTAGTGCTAACACGATCGGCATGTTGTTTTGTCTTGTTCCCAATTGATTTCCTGACAAAGATAATTACCAAAAAGTGAACCTCTGAGGAAAACAAAAGAGAGCTTTTCGTGAAGTATTTTACAGTTGTAAGCACGAGCCAATTCTTACAACATTCAATACACACTCATTGTTTTCAATGGAAAGTTGGATTGTGCCCTATTTTGCAAAACCAAATGCAGTATAAACTTTTTCAATGTACTTTTTCACAATTTACTCTCTCGAAAGAGGACTTGATACGTTTATCAGAAGAATGGTTTGATCATAAGCAAATAAAAGTAGATGAGTCAAATCCTGACTGGACGACATCCTCATCCAGTTCCCTATGGCACAGCTCTCACCCTGACTTTACAGGAAAGCATGCCTCACTGATGGCTGGCAGATGTTACTGTGCTACATGTTTGTTTGGCGAAACACGCCGTCTTTCAGATCACTACCACATCACAAATACTTTCAGCACTGCTTTATGCTCTGCTGAGCTGCGTCTAGGAAGACGATCCCTTCTGACAGCGGATGGCAAAAGGAGGCAGAACAAGACAAGAGGAAAGGTGGAAAGGACAAAAACAAAAGATGAGGAAAGCTCAGCCCAAGGAGTAGATCAATAATGTTGGACTTTATCTTTGTGGCAGTAATGCACTAAGTTCTTGTTCCACATTTCACAAAAGAAGCATGAGTAATTCCTCTGTTGTAAGCACCATACTTCATACCACTGTGCTCCAAGAGGGGAGATAAGTGAACAGCTTCTAGGTATAAAAGAGGCAGTGACTGAGCTCCTGGTGGTGAAATACCTCCGTGGTATGGTCTGTGTACTGCATTATTAGCAGTCATCAAATTAATCCCTGCATCTGTAAGCAACAGAGCAAACACAAATTGATAGGTACCGTATATGCGACTGACAGACTCATAAACACACTGGGCTGTTCCCACGGCATTGCTGAGTCCAGCTGAGAGAAGTGTGAATACTTTTGAACACAATTTTCAAGAGCAATGATTACTTAGGAGATTAATATACCTAGAAGCCTTTCAAATTGCCACTTAATGTCAAAAGTGAAATGAGATTGCACTGGGAAGTTCACTGCCTGTGATAAGGCACTAGAAATCTCTTGCAAAGAGGGCTTGTTTCACCAATAGACGTGCCAAGGACAGAGCCTCCATTCCTACTTTCAGTGCTCCATATCACAGCAAGACTTTAGTCAGACTACATTCTGTTCTAACTTTTTCTTTCACTGTTTCCCCACCCAGCTTCATACAAATTCTTACAAAGGTTATGTACAGACTTGTACAAAATTGAGATTGACACTAGCTGCTGGAGAATTTCCCAGAGCAAGTTTAACAGAGATTATATAACATGTTAAATCTGTGTTGTTGTTGTTGTTGTTTTTAATACAGTTGTTATACTACTAGTTTCTTCTTCCTAGCTTAACCTTCCAACCGCCCTTTCAAATAGTTAACTGTGTTTTGTAGAGATTAAAAACCTGAGGTGGTTATACACATCTTGCTTGCAGCTACTACATAACACAGGACAAATGTGTTACAACTGGAGGGTCTTAGCAAGTCGTAACAACTATTACTTTCTTTCCATATATACTACTATGAAAGTCATGGGAGGTGGGAGGAAATCTTTTTGTAGTTGATGTAAAAGCAGGCGCATAGAGCTAGTACAGAACTTGACTTCACCTCTCTATTTTTAATCAGAGATATCCATCCAGAGACCACTATGGGAAGCAAAAATGACTGAAATTGCTCCAGTGCATGGCAAGCTGTGCCAGATGAGAAGTCATTTTGCACATAATTTGTTCTGACTTCCAAGCTCCACAGGTTCTTATCTCACTTCCAAACAGAATTCAAAACCCTGATAATCCTGGTCTGCACAGCTCTGCTTCATCTCAGCTGTTGTGTCTCCTGTGGTCCCTAAGATAACATAATAGGATAAATTCAGCTTAAAATTACATTAGAAGGTACTAGCGATTCCCAAAACATCAGGCTAAAGAGTCCAATCCTGATAGAAACGATTTCAAGGTGTGGAGCACATCTTTGTGCAAAGCCATCTCCAAGACACCAAATAAACAGTCCTGAAAGCGCACACAGAGCAAAGCTGGCTGTACTTCGTTCCAAAGGAATCACCAGGCAAAACCCTGTTGCTTTTCTTGGACATTCTTGAGAGTCACACACTTTTAGATACCACGCAGTAACATGGAACTTTCTTTTTTAAAATAATCTACGGAGGTTTCTTTTTATAGCATTGGGGCTTTTTAAATTTCAGGCTTGGGGTAAAACATAAGGACTTTTAGGGAAAAAAAAAAAAAAAAAAAGCCTAAGAGTTACAAACACCCCTCTTCTCCAGCTGATGCTCACTCACAAGGTTGATTTTGTCATCACACCACACCAGTATCTTCCTGAATTCAGAATACATAACCCCAGGTTAACTTAAAATAGTCACTATGGCTATGCCAGGGTGGATGCTTAAGTGCAAACTGCCTACTGCTTGTTTGGTCACTATGGCAGACCTTGCCAGCAGGAATGGCCACAGGAATGGTCCAGGGCATGGTTTCCCCATTAGGCTCCGTGCAGCAGAGAGCAGAGCAGTGCGGGCATGCTACTCCTCCAAATGTTTTGCTTCAGCCCCTACAGGTGCTGTTCTGGGACCTTACTCCAAGGGTCCCACAGTTGAGAAGTCAGTTGCACTCCCTTATTTCACAGGGCCCACAGTTCTAACCTCACATCTGCTCAGTATGTTCTTTTCCACAAAGCAATCATCTCCTATCACAAGATCTCAGGGGACAACCAAGGAAATTTCCATGAAAAACAGCAGGGAGGAAAAAAACGTTCTGCTGGAGGTACTGGATCCTTTTGATGGTTACAAATACTTATAGGAAAATAAAACTTCTTTGAGCTTAATGATGTACTGTGGGCTTTCCTTCCCCATCTCATTGTTTTTCATGTAGAGTTTAGAAATAAACAATGAGCAGACTTAGAAGGAGGAAGCTTTCCACACATGCTTTCTATTAATTTTATTTCTTCCCCAGATTTTCTTATATTTTTACTCACCAACATTTTCCTTCTGTTCTCATTGAGGAAAACAGGCAGAATTTTCCTCCTTTCTCCCCTGGTTGCTACTAAATTTCTGGAAGATCCAGAAGACATTTCATTTATTCATTTATTAAAATAAATAAATAAATAAATGAACTGCAGCAGTGCTGGCTGCTGCCAATGTTATTATAATGAAATATTTCCAAGAGGATAAGAAATCTGTAAAAATACCATGATTTAATTCCATTCTAGCCATAACAGGTACAAGCAATGCATAGAAGTAAACCATAGCACTGTACAGGTTGGCTGAGAAAGGGTTTTATTATATGCTTTATTTACTCCAATAAAAAGATTACATCGGAAGATGACATCTGGGGACTGGCTCTCACCTCAGAGACAGAATTCCATGAAGGCCACCTCTCTGCGCTACCCAGACTTTGAGACCAATGCAGAAGCCAGTGGGTTTGGCCTAGGAGAGCTTAATAGTAGAATCATAGAATGGCCTGGGTTGAAAAGGACCACAATGATCATCTAGCTTCTACCCCCCTGCTATGTGCAGGGTTGCCAACCACCAAACCAGGCTGCCCAGAGCCACATCCAGCCTGGCCTTGAACGCCTCTAGGGATGGGGGACCCACAACCTCTCTGGGCAACCTGTTCCAGTGCCTCACCACCCTCTGTGTGAAAAACTTCCTCCTAATATCTAAGCTAAATCTCCCCTGTTCCAGTTTAAAACCATTCCCCTTTGTCCTATCACTATCCACCCTCATAAACAACCGTTCCCCCTCCTGTTTATACGCTCCTTTCAAGTATTGGAAGGCCACAATGAGGTCTCCCTGGACCCTTCTCTTTTCCAAGCTAAACAAGCCCAGTTCCCTCAACCTTTCCTCATAGGAGAGGTGCTCCAGCCCTCTGATCGTCTTAGTGGCCCTCCTCTGGACCCGCTCCAAGAGCTCCACGTCCTTCCTGTATGGGGGGCCCCAGACCTGGACGCAGTGCTGCATATGGGGCCTCACAAGAGCCGAGTAGAAGGGGACAATCACCTCCCTCTCCCTGCTGGCCACCCCTTTTTTAATGCAGCCCAGAACACAGTTGGCCTTCTGGGCTGCAAGCGCACACTGCTGGCTCATGTCCAGCTTAATCTTGGATTTGATTTTACTTTGAAAGAAAGAAAACATGAATCATAATCTCAAGTTTTTGAAAGAGTCGAGTTCCAGAAGCACATCTGCTAATCCAGCGCTGATGAGGTTAATGAGATCAAAGCCAGATCCCACCAGGCATTTAACAGAGATGCTTCCTAACACAGGGTAGAGTGACTACAGCTCTGTTTCAGGTCACAAACACACCAAAATCAGCATCAAGATGACACAGACCAGCCCTTGCTGTGATTATGCTCGCTATTCCCCCTTTCTGCCTCCCACCAACTCCCTCAGCCCCTATCTTTCCAAACTAAATTCAGTCAGTGTTTGATTTCAGGGCAGTCATTCATATGGTCATCTTCAAACATTTTCTCCATCTCCTCTCCTCCCTAGCCCCCACTGCTAGGCAGTGAGGGCTCCTTGGGCTCTGCTTCAGGCACTTACCTTCTTATCCAGCAGTCAGAGTGACCTAGAAGTGCGATCCCTTCAATTCTGTGATTCTGCAAAAAACTCAGACCTGCAGCAGTCAAGTACGTGGAGAGCAGCTCTCCCACCATCTTCTTTTAAGTCTCCCCAGCAAGCACGGAGGGACCTAACAAAGCTCTATGCAGCCAATTGTGTTATCAAGGCACTTGGCACTACCAGCTGACCCTTGATTGCTATTCATCCCTCGGGAAAATAAAACACCCTTTTGTAGTGAAAGTGTAACCGGTTACTATGATGCATTACATTAACAAAAGCAGCTTTTTACCAAAATTACGGATGATGAAAGCCTGGATGTGGGCTCAGACCAAGGTAACCAGTTGTTTCTACACATTTCAGACAGCTTCACCAAGATTTTCACAATGCTAAGAGAGAGGTGGATGAGTTATGTTACATGTTTGTACAAAAAACGTCAGTGAGTTCTGTAAACCAAATTTCAAGAATTTTCTGTTGCAGAAATTTTTGTGGGGCAGCACCCTGTGTACACCACTGCCAGCCCTGCCGTAACCTCAATATTCACGGTGTCTCTGATATTTCTGTGCTTTGCTTGAAACTTACATAGAATTTTTTAATGTGCTTTTATATTTCTTTTTTTTTTTTTTTTCTAATGGTACTGCTTATTAAAGAGCTTAACTATCTGAAAGATAGAATCTGTTGGGTAGAAGGGTAGAGCTTGCTGATTTGGTGGAATAATTGCCATTTAGCTGGTGAGTAAGCATTTCGGCACATTAAAGGTTATCTTTGTGTCCTAATCTACTTAAGCACTCCTTGGCCTTCACACCCGCAGCCCTGTTTTAGGGATCCCTCACTCTCAAGGCAATAGCTCTCCGTTAAAGCTGCAGTGCCCAGGTTTGGGTTGTGGCAGTGCAGCCAAGGGGCCATTCACCTGAAAGGAGCCCGATGGCTTTGGTCACCTCACCATTCTGTACCCAACACAGCCAACTCCCAGCTAACACAGCAATCCAAACGCCACAGAAATGCCTCACACATAACGCCATGAAGCCAAATGAACACATTTCACATCCTCAGCTTTGGGAAAGCTTGCTGACAAGGAAGTTGCTTTCCATTGCATTAAGCAGAGAAGACTGGACGGGAGCAGCTACCCCGTGTGAAACTTGAGGCTCTCTCCAGCAGTGTAGAGAAAAGACATGACCTCATTGTTCCACAACCCAGATAATCCATTCCTGGATAAAGCAAGAGTTGATGAGTGCTTCACCTTGAAGGTTATCAGAGTTTTCCACACTCTGTGGAGGTGTTTGCTTCCCCAGGCAGGGATGTGAGAACTCTTCTGTGTTAGTGAAGGAGATAAAGCCATCAGGGGGTTATGGCTGAGACCCACATAACAAGCACAGGCACTGAGAACAACAGCATTTCCAGGCCTATTCATGCACACAGGATGGAGGCATGCCGCTCCGAAAGTAATGCTTTCCATGAAATAAATAGGAAACAACAGCTACAAAGAGCACAATAACACTGATGATAGAGCAAATTCTCAGCTACCCTTTTTCAACATAGTCATCACCATCAGCTATGAATTTTTGCCAGCGATGAACAAGGGCCTGTGTGCTGTGCTAAATCACTACCTGGGCCTTCTCATCCCTCTCCAATGACTGCAAAGGGAAGCGAGAACAACTTCACTCCTCCAGCCTTATGGTGAGAGGAATTCAAGTCTTTCTGCTATGGGTTTTGAGGCAATGCACTAACCTCAAATTTTGCTGAAAAGACCCCAAATCTGTTTGAGCATTGGCTCAAGGGGAAGGAATGTCATCTGGTTGCCATTGCCTTCCCTCACAGCACCTGCGCTCCTGCTGGAGGCCTGCCATGTGAGCACAGAGTAGGACTCTTCCCGCATCACTGCACTCTTTGGCGGATGGGTTAACAGGGAAAACACGTCTCCTTCTGCTGTCGGAACACTGCAGGTGCTGGGTTTAAGTCTGCAGGCAAGAATGACACAATTTAAAATACTCAGCAAAGAACACACAAAGCCCTGGAGAAAATGCATGGCCTGGTTTCCTACAGAAAAAATGTAATAAACGAACAGGCAGAAGTTGCAGAAGGAGTAGACAAAACCCAAGATTAGGGGAAGGTTTCAGCTGAAATATTTCTCTTCCACATGTCAATTTGCCATTCAAAACTATGCCCAAATTCAATTACAATCCTGCATACATTTTGAACCCACTTCTTAAGAACAGATCTTTACTGAGCTGTATTCACGAGATCACCTTCAGCATTTTCTTTCATGTCAAGGGGAAAAAAGGCATCAGCAAAAGCCAAAGATTTTGTGATTCCTCATAGATAAAAATAATTATAATTCATTTCAACCAACCAAAAACTATAAGCACAAATACAGAAGAGACAACCAAAAGCCTTACAGCCAGTCTCCTTCACTCTTCTGTGTTGCAGTAAGGAGGGGTAATTTTCCTATTCATGAACTCAGAAGTATCCCCATCTAACTCCAGCTCAACCAAACAGCACACAGGAAAGCACCGTGCTTTACCTTTCAGCTTCCTCTACCCTTGCCATGCCCCATCAGCACAGGGTTTGCACAGAGCATCATCCCCACGTAGCCTCACCCACAGCTCTGATCGCCGATGCTGATCTACAGGAGCGTTGTGTTTGGCACATGCCCAGTTTCTAGAGGAGAAGAACCACACTTCGACATTGAAAATAAATAAAGCAACTAAAAGGACAGAACCAGAATACACAAACCTGAAAAATCAGCTCTACAGACACGAAATTCGTAAGTCCTGATTTTAAATAGTCATCCTTGAAAATGAACTCAGCAAGCCTCACGTTCCATTTGTGCTCACACTGCAGAAAATTATCCACAGTAAACTTCATTCTTTTTCCAGGATTAAGAATTGTGTATTGTGCTTGCAGTGAGAATCTGTTTTACGCATTAGGGAAAATATAGAACTGGATGTTTTTCAGGTTAAGTGAAGGCATTTTTGTGTTTTGATCATAAATATTCTCCCGATCATTTTTTGGCAAAACTGTCAAAATACATTTTAAGCCATTTTTCAAGACATTGTTATTGGAGGAAGAAGTTAAACTCTGTATTTAAACAAAATGTGCCTGAAACATTGAAAAGCTGATTTAATGTTAACAATTCTGCAATTCAAGCAGTACTTGGGCCAAAAACCAGCTCCAAAAGATAATGGCCGGCAGGAAAAGGACTGCATTCCTAAAGAATGTAAAGAAATAAGTATGGAAACCACTTCAGGAAGTAAAGAGGGAATGGGAGAGAGATGTTCCTCTCAAATGTGTTCTTTTCTGTTTGCCAAGCTTCTATCATTTTATTAAAATAATATCTCACGCACACACCCAAACAACAATACAGGTGATTAACCCAGTAGTTGAAAGCACTCCTCTATCTCTGATTTATTCTGAAGCATTGAGGTATTTGGGCTTATATGGTCTCACAATGCAAGCAGCTTGATTCGGTGCCAAGGCACAATGTGTGCATGAAAGCAGGCTGTGAAAAGTTCAGCTCCGAAGTGAAAATGACTCATGTCAATGCTAGAGGAAGAGAAGCACTTCTGAAGTGCCTTGTCCAGTAGTGCCCTTGCCTGCATCTTCCAATGGGAGCCTGAGGGTGCAGAGGCGCTCACTGGACGCCCATCCCCTCAATCCCAGCCAGTGCAGTAGCCCATTTCATAGAACCATAGAATCATTTCACCTGAAGGGACCCTTAAGAACCATTTAGTCCAACTCCTCTGCAAGAAATAGGGACACCTATATCTACATTAGGTGCTCAGAGCTCCATCCAGCCTGATCTTGAGTGTCTCCAGGGACAGAAGGATTTTCCAAGGAGATTGGAAAATTCCAAAATGATTACAAAAGGACTCTCATGCTGATAAGCATTGACCAAAATTGTATTCCAGCAGGAATTTGAGGTTATTTTCCAGAATTCTGACAAGAAACATTTAAATGTAACTGTTACTATGAATGGCTCTCACATCCTGAGCTCCAGGTTGGAGAATACACAATTTAAAAAAGGAGTTGTGCCGTAGTTTCAAATGTGGCCTGGATCCCCAAGGCAATTTTTCCTGTTTATTTATTTTGTTTTCATTCCCTCTGCTTGCTGTACTATCAAAGAGTGGGTATGGGAAAGAATAAGAATTCCCTGCACACGTATCAGAACTAAGTAAACTATCTGCTTTTCTGAATCCTCTAATCCTTGTCAATGACAGTAAAATTAAATGCTAATTATAACAACAAGAAGTTAAGCTAAAACTAATAAAAAGTTATTAGCATAATACATAATGAGATTTCTTTTTTAAAGGCTACAAATTGCAGGCATGGTGGAACTCTCTAAAGAGAGAAAAAACATAAGGCCAAGAAATTCTTCTTACCTTTCATACTGATAACATCATTACATGTGGTAGAAATCTCTCTTAAGTGTATGCAAAGTTCTTACTAAAAACCAGACATTTCTAAATAAATACCACTCTCACGAATAGAAATACATGGCTGCAGGAAAGAAAAGTCTTCAGAACCATCAATAAATAGATGCCAAAGACAATCTTACACTTGCTAAAGCCTGAAAAAGATTTTTCCTGCTTATTCCAACAAGTAAAAGCAGGACTTGCCTAAAATTTTGACTTGTAAATTCTTCTACTTACCTGCAAAGCACAAAGGAAGCACAGAATTAAGCAATGAAATTCGGGCTTTTGTCACCTTTTTAAAAATTTTTGTTAAAGTTCAGATTGGTTTTGTTGCATTATTCCCTTTATTTTTCACTCCCAGAATAGAAAAGCTGCCTTTCCATTCTTCCATTTCCCAGTGGGGAAGAATGCTGAAGATCAATTTGCTTAATTAATTCTTACATCAAGTGCAAGAGCAGAGAGCCCAGAAATATCTGCTGCTGTTTCAACAGGTGATATAACAAAGAAGTAATTTGAAAAGATCTTATCTGTCCCTAAACCATTTTGTGGTCATTTATAGCACTTTTTGTAAGGTTTTCTTATTCATTTGGAGCTGTGATTTCCTCTGACTGGAAATTACCAATCAACGCTCATATTTACGTATGTTGATAGAAGCAAACAACATTATCTTTCACTGATGCCTGGAAGTGGTTTCAGGTGAGGCAAGAATCAGATGCAGGTTGCTTTCTGAAATGCGTTGGAAGCCTGGTGATGTACAATTTGTAACGTGCCCGCTTTAAAGCATGCGTGAAACATTGCTGCTGAAGATTGAAGATAAATGCTTTGCTGTAATCAATCAGGGAAACGCTATGGTCGACAAGCCTGTTTGGCAGCTTCTCTGGAGATCATAAATCAAAAGATTCAGAATAATTTCCAGCATTTTTGTAGTGAGGCCCCTCCCCAGGTCTGTGCCGTGCTGGGAGGGTCCCTGGGATTAAACTGGGTTTGAGGCACGAACAAACGAAGGCAGCAATGACACTCACTGCAGTTCTTTTAAAGGCCAAGAATCCACTAAAACTTTGGATTTTGGGAATTAGTTTTTGACAGATGGGTGTAGACTCAGAAATACTGAGTTAAACCAGCACTCTTACTGCCTCTGACATGCAGATTATGCCATTGGAAATGTAAAATACAAAGTTTAGATGATTTCTGTTACACTCAAAAAATCCACATGGGCATTTATTATGATGATTTCACATTTGAGTTAACATTGGACATTCCATGTACAATGCAAAATTCTTTGGCTTTTGTCAGCTTTACAATGGAAATTTGCTATTCACACCATGAACAGGCATAGGTATTGGTTTGCCTTTCAAAGCGCATGCAGTCCACTTTGCTGCTGATAATCTGCATAAAACTGGATTAAGGAATCGGGAATTCTTGGTGTCACAACCGTCAATGCATCCCGAAAGTGCCGTCCCAAGATACATTTGGCATTGATGTCTTCTTGAAGTGCTAGCAGGGCAGCTTCTCTACAGACTGCTGTTATCTGCAACGACACAAAGCATCCCACCATGTTATTATTTTAAAATGTATTGCTTCAAATGAAGAAAGCAAGCACGAGGCTATCAGCACATTCCAAACACCAGATACCCACTAGGACAGAGTTTCTCTGACACTTTTTTTTTTAATTTGAATTAATGAGGCTGTGGCTGATTAGCACTTCCCAGCAACGGGATAGAGCTCCAAATTCAAACCACGGTAACATTACATTTCATGCACAAGTACACTGCAAATTACTTTAACTTGATAATCATATTACCTTGCCTTAACCCCTCTGCAACACCTGATAAATTAAAACTCCAGAAAGCAGCAATATATTTTTCTGTCCCCAAAGCACAAGAACAGATATTCCCAGGCTCCACAGGCACTTTTCCTTTTAAACTTTAAGCTGGGAAAGAAGTAAAACCAATTAATTCAGCAAGGAAAGCTCGAAGGAGAGGGGTATGTGGAAGGGGCGGGGGGTGAAGGTCTCGTACCCTGAAATGTGTTTTTAAGCTCTCTGGACTTCAGACAGCGGAAACAGACTGATGCCAGTGTCATTCTAAAGACACATTGCTGTGGTGAAAAGAGCTTGTGGAATGAAAAGAGATATTGTGATTTCCAGTGCAACAGGGAAAACAGTGATTGATATTGACTGCTCCCTTATATCTGTAAATGAAAGAGCCAGCTGAAACACATTTGTCCAGCTATTCAGCATATTTTCTCTGTTTGTTCACTTACTGAAAAGAGTTCCCCTGCTTATGCTGTGCTAATGGTTGCCAAAGCCATTTAGTAGCTTTTTAGAGGATTTAGCAGCATGTTTAGGAAGCTTTCACAAGAAAACATGCATGGATTTAGATGGCTTTGTCAAGTTTCAACAATATTACTTTTAGTTCCTTGCTGCTCTAATGAACAGTGAAGCTAAACACTGCTGTTATGCATTTTAATGCACTTCAGGACTTCAGAGACAGTTAAAGGTGGAAGCAGAGCTGAGCTTTAGTGCTCCGGCTTCTTAGGGAGATAAGCAATGTATCCTTCCGGAAAGTAATGCAGGTACTTCAGTCCTTCCACTCAGGTTTTTCACTAAGTAGGTGGTGTGACTATTTCCTGCTTTCCAGCACAAACACAGAGCTATTTGAAGATAAAAAAAACCCACCACCACCACCAAAACAAAACAAAACAAAAAAACCCCCACCAGAATACACAAAACTGAGATCAACCCCCCCACATGTCCCCACCTATGCTTGAAACCAAACGCAGAAGTCTTTCAAAAGAGAGAACACTCTGGATAGAGAAACAAATCCCAAACATCCTGGACTCCAAAGCCGTGCCTGTCCTTAAAGAAGGGTGTGTTTTCCCTTGCTAAATGCAGCACTAAGGGCAAGTTTTGCACAACACAAAGAGGAAGAGACCTCTGGGTTTTGTCCTTTCAGTTCTGCTCACAGAGACCGCCTATTTACAGCACCAAAATGATGAAGAAGGGTATCACTGAAGTTGAGTTGTTCAGTTGGTGATATATTGCACTGAAGGAGAAGCTAAGTAAGGGCCGTTACACTGGCAGATCCAAAAAAGAAGGCACTCTTCTGCCAGTCCTATCTCTTCCTGTTTCATTTGCACAGGGAAGCATTTGGGAGGAATTTGCCCAGAAGTCAATACTTCTGATGATGTCTAGATGCTTTCTTTGAGCTGTACAAAGAGTAGCAGTAACAGCGACCATAATTAAGGATTTTTTTTTCTTTTAATTGCATTCTGAAAGTCTGAAACATAAGTTCTGTGATAACCAAAAATTATGACACGTGAGGAAAAACCAGAAAAAGATATTCTGTTATTTGGTATTCAGGAATATTTGAACTGCTTTTAAGGGAAGAGGAAAAGATTTTAAGGCATAAATTATCATCCTCTCTTTTCCTGGCTGCACTCAGAATTTTTGTGGACTAAATCTTCCATATAATATTGAGTAATAAAGAGTAGGCAATATGGCACAGTGTTTAAAATTTGGGCCCTTGCACGCGGTCAAAGAAGACCCAGAGCATTGTTTCTGTTCCTTTGCTAACTGAGGACATCAGGTCTCTAATAGATATTTCTTGTCATAATCATACTGGGACATCTCATACCAGACCAAGAAATGGAAGGGATTTAAAACTTCATTTCTGCCTGGATTAAAGCACAATATATGTCCGGTTCAGCGAGACAAAGGGAAAGGGAGCAGAAGGGGCTTACAGACACACAGAAGAAAATCAGTGGCTTTTCAAAACAATGTGAAGGTCCTTTCCCACAGGGCTCAGCATCACTCCCGCACCAGGCCCAATATCTAGATCATGAGTTTTAAAATCTTGCAGTAGACTTTTCCTCAGTCTGTCCAATTACTTTCTTAAATCACTTCTCCTTTTGGCCTCCATGACATCCTGTGACGAGCGCCACGGTCTAATCATGCACTGTATGAAAAAGCACTTTTGTTTGTCTTGAAGTGGGTAATTTCAAGAAGTGCCTTCTAGTTCCTGTGTTATGAGAGCAGTGATTTATCTGTTCCCTGTTCACCTTCCCCACGTCATTAGTGATTGCATGGACTTTCACTATACCCTCCTCAGGCAGGTCTCCACAATCCCCCAGCGACAGTCCCTGCAGGTTCTGCTCTGCCCTGTGCCTCAAGCTGCATCATGGCATGGAAATGCTTCTGGGGTGATTCTTTTCAGAAAACAACCGATAGCACCTTCAACAACTTTTTCTGTGCAAAAACATCTAATTTAGACCTCTTGCTTGTGAGTTTGAACCCTGGCTGACTTTCTTTTCTTTCCACTGCACTTATCAGCTTGAACAGCAACTGCCTGCCCCAGCAGATGAATGCTGTTAAGCACCATTTCTTAGTTAGTTAGTTAGTTTTAAGGCAATTCTTACCTATTTTCAAATACAAATCCAAAAAATCACAATTTCTGTCTTTTCAGTTAAAACAGACTTTCAGATCTCAGCATGCTGTAAAGAATAGGAATAATGTCCTGTCGCTGTCCCAGAGGCAAAATTGCAGCTAAGAATACTGAAGGACAAAACAGGTATTCTCAGCTTCATCTGAATTGAGAGCAGCTTTCAGCAATGACCATTAAAGTGGTGATGAAGACATTAAGTGAATGTCAGAAACAACACTGCTTGAACAGCTACAGGCCAGGCAGCAGGTAATTAAATAACAAGTAAGGGTGAAGGTTGTTACTGCAGGGATAGCAAAGCAAGCCAGGTGGGGCTGAATATTACTAAATCTATGAGTGCTGGAATATACCCTGTATTGATTATTAGCATCGTTACAAATGAAAATTTAACAGACATGTTTCTCATTTTCAGTGCAGTGAGAGCAAATTATTGACCTATTTACTGACATTAGTCTGATCTTAGCACGGAAATAATTTTCAAGCCTCCTTTAAAGAACAAATTACCATTTTTTTTTCTTTTTAACAACAGAGTTGAACATAAGGAGTGATTTATCATCTGAGTGAGTGCTTCCAAGGTCAGAAAGTAAGCAACTCATTTACTCCCGCTTCGAGGCCCAGAAGGGACTGTGTCAGGTTATCTTAGGAGGAACAGAGAGCGCCAGCAAGCCATCCAAATCACACAGCTCAACTGCAACCAGCAGAGCCATACACAAGCTTGCAGCCACTGCCCAAGTAACAGTGGGTCCCAAAAAAGCAATGGGTTTACACTGGCTCCACCTCCAGCAAGTACAAAACGCCGGGTGCTGGCTGCAGCCCCCTGAGCAAGCAATGCTCAGCACAACCCATCCTTCCATGCCATTTCACTGGGCTGGCTCTGCCCGCTCCTGGCAGTGAGCACCAGCCCTTTCCCAGTAAATGAAAGTCCTTTTCAGCTTCTTTGTGTTTAAAGTGCTCTAAATAGCTTTAAAGAATCTTAAAAAAAGCAAAAGCAAGAAAGAAATGAGCTTCTGTGTTAAAGCCTTAGGTATTCTCAAGAAAGTGGTTTTGTTCATGCAGGGTCTGCGGGGAACACCTGTGAATGTCGGCTTTAATTGGGCTGCAGCTGGTGTCAATTGTGCACACAGACCCTGGCAGACACTGCCTGCACATTGTGTTTCATTTTCCTTTTTCCTTCCTTTTTAACTCACTCCTCCACCCCATCAGTTAAAGTTGTAAGGGATTGTGTGTAAGAGGGATTAGGAGGCTGGAAGCAGAATGGTGCTGCGGTTTGTGAATAGCACGACGTGGGGTGCTGCCCGGCAGGATGCTACCTGCGAGCTGCTCTGCGGCACCAGGGCAGGCTGCTAGGCCGCGGGGCGGGCGCTGACCCTCAGTGTGCTCCCATGAGGGGACCGCCAGCCCCACTGGGTCCCTCCGTGGTGGGAAGCGGCACCGCAGCCTGCTCTGTGACCCTCTGCACAGACACAACCTGGCCACAGCCTCTAGTGCAGGTGCAGGCATGAGGTTGGGCCTTTCATACCAGGCACAAACCACCAGACCACTGGGAAGGCAATCCAGATGCTAGCTGACCACTGGGTTACTGTTCTAGGAGCATCATGCTGCTTCTGACGGGCAGAGCAGTTGGGGTATCATAGCATGACACTGGCAGCGAGGCACGCCCCAGAAATGTTTGCATACAAGATGCTGCTTTGGAGATAAAAATGCTGTCTTAAGATGCCACAATTGCCATTTTATTTCCCTTGAAAACAGGTTAAATTGAGAGATTTTTAAGTGTTGAGAGGCAGACTTCTGATACATTTCAAAACGTCTTCAAATTTGTATTTCTCTCATGTTTCAGTTTTCCTGCTTATACATAAAATAGGAAATACAGGATAACATGTCTTTCTTCTCTGAGAAGATTAATCCTTACAGCCCACTACAAATCTTGTTCTGTTTAGGAGAACAAGCTTCCAACACTAGGAAATAATTGATTGCCCCATGATAAATTTTCATCTCATCTTTGAACAACAAAATCACTCCTACATGGGCACCTCTTCCTTCCACTCTCATCTGTGATCTGTAGATTTAAATCAGATGGGTTCTGTGTTTGGTCATCCTGAAAATGGAAAATCATATCTTCTAAATGGAAGACAATGAAGTATATTAGTGTAATACTTTTCATACAGTACCCATTCATTCCGAAGACTCATGTGTTGCACCCATCACTGGAACTTTGCAGGGTATTGACTTAATAACTGGTTGTCACTTTATACAGCTTTCATAACCTGCTACAGCAGTGCTAGAAAAAAGCAAGTGTGCAAAGCACTCACCGGCCATGTAAGCACCCCAGTGAGACAGAAGCTCCTCTGATCTCTAAGCAACTATGTTTTAAAACATTATTAAATGTTTTCCTGAAACTGAAGTGCATACATCTATTCTGGTTCTGTATTCATGAACACTGTTCCTATTCGTATTGAAACCATTCTCTGCAATGAAATACTGGATTCAAATATTATTTTTTTTTACAAAAAGATAGACTTCCTTCTTCCTTGTTTATTAAAAGACATTTAATATGAGTTGATGTTGGACAGTTACTTTAAAACAGACAGGAAGAAGCAAGCACCTTTGTATTTCTTAAATAAAAAGGATAGGTATTATGTGTGTCTTGTGTCTCTGATCCAACAAACCAAGCAAACAATCTCTGCTATTCCTGATTTCTTTTATGAGAGGTCGTTAAGGAAACGTAATCGAACAAAACCAGCTCCTTTAATGGTCACTATAGGTAACTTCAGAATAGACGGGCTCAGGTCTTCACTTAGTGTTTAATCTATAGTGTGCTTATTTGTGTAACTTCACAGATTGATGCACTTGTCACTACATATACATGTGTACAGAGCCTACCTGATGATCTGCACCAGGGACATTAAGTTTTCGTTCTACCTGAGTTCACCCAGTCTGAGCAGGACAGCAGGCCCCTTGGATCTTTCCATGGTGGCCACAGCTACTCTGGGGCTGCAGTAGAGACCATGTCCTCTTCTTGGTTTCAGCCATGAGGGCTCGGCTTCATGCTTGATTGCTTACTACGGTCACAGCACCTGGCACACCAGTAAGGAACCGAGCCAGGCCACTGGTCCTGTGCTCTCATGGGGCAGCAACCAATGGCCACAAAATGCTGCATGTAACTGCTCCCACAGGACCAAAAACTGAGCAGGGCTGCGCCTGGGCAGCAGATATTATCGCATGTATCAGTAGCTCTTAATATTCTATGACACCAGACCCACCCAGAGAAAAATAAGGAAGAGATAAGGTAAGTAGCCAAAATTAAGCATATGTATCATAACTATAACACATGATGACAGCTAGTGAGAATAAACCAGAGCCTTCAGTGGTACATGGTAAGTGTCATCATACATACCTCTACTCATCCCGACATGTTCTAACAGAGTGAAACTTCGAACCCATCTGTAAGCTTTCTTTATTCTTCCTTCCACTCTCTTAAAAATGTTACTAGATGTGGTATCCTTCCAAGCAATATATAAAACATGTAAATTCCAATTTAACTTCTGTAACTACAAGCCCAAAATGCAGCTAGTTTCCAAAATGTACTGTGTCGATATGGATCCCATCACTTTGGCAGAGACATGTCATAGCTACACCTTTCACAAAGGAATTCCGTAACAAAACGAGTTTTTACATGCTGGGACTAAATATTTTTAAACAGCGCTCTCTGCCAACTTCAAGTTTCAGCTATATTTGTGCAACTGAAAAAAGAATCACACACATGTTTCTATACAAGATTAAGCTGCATTTCTGGTTAACCTCAGAATTATTTCATTTTTATATAAACATTTAATGAGAAAGTTTAACTTCTTCCCTTCAGTGAGAAAAAGGAAGCCAAGCCACTAGAAAAACAGTCTTTCTGTATGTACACATACATATGTGTGTGTGTGTGTGTTCATTTTAATTAAAAGTAATTAAGAGAATACTGTGTTCTCACTCAGAGTATGCTGTTACTACAGAGGACCTGCACATTAAGCCAATGCTATTTTGCTGAATGCCGCTAGCAAAGTGGATTGAATTATGCAACTAAAAATTCAAAAGACTTCGAAAAGATCATTAGCTGCAGCCATCATAAGTTTCTCTCTAGAAAAGCAAAACAAAAGAAAAACAACAAAACAGATTTGTCAGCTTCTACCTGAGGAAACCTATCAGTGTATGGGCATTAATTAGCTCTTTTGTTTGCTCAGCTTCTTTCAGATGATGAGGCTGAGCAACACATGCAGCATATTCCAACTTTCTTGCATTGAAAAATAATGCTTTTGCTTCTCAAGCCAGTGTTTCCTTTCTCAAGTTTAACCTAAGAGAGCAGCAGAGGTCTTAGACTCCTATCAAAACAAAGCAAATAAATTCAATTCTGCAAAAGGAATTGGGAGACGTGTCCTCCCTTCCCTAAAAATATTTATTCTTTTGTCAGTAGAACTCGGCCAGTCTAGAACTGTCTTTCAACTTGTTTCAGCTCCAGTAGCATTTCTGTTACATTATGTCAGCAGTAAAAGATGGCTGAATCCACTCAACAAAAAGCCAAAAAAAAAAAAATAATAATAATAATAAAAAAAAATTCTTTTTCATGGTTTTTGAAATCCTGTTTTCATCCTGTTTTTAGACCTTCCATTGTGGCAAATAGTATCTCTGATTTAGATCTGGTATACCAAGTTAACAGCAAATGAATTTATAGTACCTATGTGTGAGATATGGTACAGTAAAATGCAAACAAACTCAGCTAAAAATAATGGCCAGAAAGTCTAGGAAATGTTCTGTAGTCCTTCTGTTTCTATCTGTTGGATAGAAAGCATACAAATTGTAGAATAATGAGAATAAAAGGGATGTTATACCTTCTGTTTTTTTCTGTATGGCTATTTACACACACATACATATCCTGAATTGAGGCAGGGAGTGGGAAAATACATTTGTTGGGTAGGGCTTTTAGACTGAAAGATGAATAATGTCCTTAATGGGAGCTCCCTTGCTTTTCATTTATTGGATCTCAGTTCCTGGAAGGTGCGAGATGTCTCCAGTGGAGTATCTATTTCCTTGGCAGCGTGCTAGAGGAATTTCAGACTGTTTCTAAGTTTACCTCTTGGAGCTTCCCGTGGTACCCAGCTGCTCATGTTTCCCAAGAAAATCAGAAGATTGCATGCCTGCATTCTAGGGAGGTAGAGCAGGGCTGGGAGCGCAGTCAGACCGAAGAAGCAATGCTTTTGCCAAAGGTAGATCCCTCTGTGCATGGTTATTACTCCTTAAGGAAGGAGCAGAAGGGCTGGTAAAGAACTTAAAGTTAAGCTTTAGGTTCTTAAAGTAAGGCAAGTTTCGCTAGTGCGAAAAAAGCCAAAAAGAAATCAGCAAGAAAAAACAAGAAATGACAACAAGGAAGAATAGTAGCGTGCCAACAATTACTTCTAGTTAAGGCTTTATTTAAGAGGCATACTTTAGTAGAAATAGAAAATAGAACAGAAGATCAAGAAAATAGCAGTAAGACAGATGTGACAGTGAAAGCCATGCTGCCATGACAGATGGTGAACCTAAACAAGTTACACAGAGGCCATCATCTCTCTTTGATCTGCTCCACTGATGAGCCCTTTCAAGTGCAAGGGTAGAAGCCTAACCCAGCTATACTGAAGAAGGCAGTATGGGCTGCTTTAGTACCCTGAACTAGCTCACTCAGGCTCACTCACATAGGCAGGGCCGTGAGGAAGGATATTTTGAGTTATTCAGTCCTAAACCATTCAATACAATTCTGTTGTCGATAACAGCATATCTGCTAAACACTTTCTGTTTCAGTAAAAGCTTCCAGAAATATATTTCAGGTGTAGCCCTGTTGTGTCTGCTGAATCACTAGGTGCATACAGTGAGGGATTCATAGCATGGTCCCAGAGCAGTGTGTCTTTCCGAGTAGCACAGATTGTCACTGGTGAGGGTGTACCTAGCACACTGGGAACAAGTCAAACGATCGCATGAAGCAAGAACCTGTAACATAACGTCTGCTGTTGCAATGTTAACATTAAAGGATATCATTTGAGTGCCCTCTTGCAGCTGAAAAGACTCTATGTTATGTCTGAAAATCACTTAAGAATTCTCGGTAACTGAATCTGTTTGTTACTCCTATGATAACAGACGTCACTTAGAAAATTCTTCCATTTCCTCTCCTTCGTATTCAGAAACTCCTCAACTTGTGCCATGATATTAAAAAAATCTCCCTGGTCTCTCAGGTTTTCTCCCTCTCCTCTCTTGTCTAGGCAAGACAACATAATGCAGATCTCTACTGCGACATAGACATAGAAAATGGATCATCTGCATTTCTCTGTAAGTTCAAAACTTACCCTCAGCATTTTTCACATTCATTGAGATAATGTCAGGCATCTCCCAGCTTTCCTGGCAGTAAGAAAAAGGTTTTAAGGTTTTCCAGGACAGCATCTTACAGTATGACAGAGACCAATAGGGCAGGGAATCATGCCCAAAGGAACTGATACGGCGGTAGTACAGCAGAGAATGTCACAAGAGTGAGCTGAGAAAGATCCGCTATCACAGAACTAAGGACCACATCTAAACAATCTCAAAAGCTGGTAAGAAACATCAGTGACACCAGCAAGAGGTCTGTTTTGTACTGCTGAGGGGCCCTGAGCTGACAGGTGCCATGTTTGTGGGACAAACTGAAGCTACCAAAATTTTTCCTGCAGGAGCAAGCCTCTTGCTCCTTCACTGATTTACCTTACAAAGAGTAAGCTCTGCCAGACATAACATAATGATCCCCCCAGTTTCCATCACTGGAGAAAGGAGATATCCCACCTCTGTTTGTGCTAACTGCTACAAAGAGAAAGGAGGAAAGAAAGATGAAGGTAACAGCTATCATGGAGTGCAGTAGAAGAGACAGGCAGGACCCTTGGGCAGGGAAAATTTTTGGCAGAGGGAACTGAGAAGAAAACGAGAAGAAAACCCAATACTGTGGGTGGTGAAGGTCCTAGCTATTCCTCAAATCCATAGTCTGAAGAGTAAGAACATAAAGCAGCCTTATCCCATACGGCACGTTTCTGTACAAGAACTATGCAAGTTTAGGTCTTCAAAATGCCCAGCAGTCTGCTTTGGGAGAAGCTGGTAAATACACAGAGAAAAGCTCACCTATTCCTCTGAGCTGCAGAGCTGTGGGTGCAATCATCCTCATACAGCCTGCAGCACACATGTGGCCTCCTCATGACTTGCCATACATATTTTACTTCACTGAATTGGGCAGCCAAGCTATGCAATTCCACAGTCAAGCATCACTGCACAACTAGCACTGCCTCTTATCAAGAGATGAGTTTGTAAGATTCACCCAGGAATAGCCTACCTGCTGGAGAAAGGGGGAAATTTGCAGTGAATTACATCTACTCATTTTATGTTAGATGCAAAGACACCAGGGCTGCAACAGTGAGTGTTTCAGTACCTGTACAAACACAGCAGAAGAGTGAGTACAGCACGTATGGAGTGCTAGCACAGAAGCACTGGTTTGCATACTGAACAACACAAAATGCTATACTCCCTCTGTTTTTTAATGAGCCTGTAATCTCAAGATTCTCAGCATTTTCTACTTGATATCACATTCAACATATTTCATGATATCTGGAGGACTTTGTCATGTCAATGATCTGCTGTGTCTGGTATGAGAGCATCCAAAATGCATGAGATGTCATGCGGAAGCTGGATTTCATTGCTTCCTCTTCATGGTGTCCCATTTTGTGCACCCAACCTGTCTGGTGCACAAAACGCAGCCTCAGACCTGTTCTGATATTTCACTCAGCTGTGGGTCAGTCAAAACCCCATGGAAGAAATATTTCAACATTCAGACTTTTTTTTTTTTTATGAGGAAGACCTTCCACACCTCAGTGGACATCGTATTCAAAGCACGCTGCCAAATATTATATGATGACCTTTCCAGAGTTAATTTTTAATTTCCTGACTTCACTGCATGAGAAATTTTCAGATTGTCTTGGCAGTCACTTGACAGCATGTGCAGACCTAATTGCAGAAGCGAATGCAGTGTCAGCCCAAATGCAGACCTCTGGACTAACTGAGTAATTTCTGCAGAATTAGTTAGTTTGCTAAATTAAGTTCCAGAAAGCACTGCAGTCCAAGAAATGATCACATATGTAAGGTAAAGGGCACAATCCTTACAAACCTTACAAACCTTGTCCCCGTCTGCCATGCAGTAAGGGGACACAGGTGTCCTAAACACATCACTCAAAAACCCGATGATTTTCCATTTCATTTGTTAATGCCGCAGTTCCAAACCCACAGATGTTGTGCATGGCTATAAATCTTGGCACCCTCTCCATTATGGAAGAATTTCCCCTGGTATTCAGCGTTCCTTGCTTCACCTTAAGTCACCCTAATCATGCTGACATCTACTATCGATGATTATATTAGCCCTAAAAGATCCTTAAACAAATGAAAAGGACTGACTTCCACTCCTAAAGTTCTGCTTCCAATTTTCTAAAGGAAATTAAATAATGTATAAATCAAATGCTGGGCGCAAGCCCAGGCAGCTGAACATCGCTTTGTCCTTTCAAAGTGAAGAGGAAGTGTCTGCTACAGAAGGGACAAGCCAAGAGAAATAAAGTTTAACCTCAGCTCCATGTGAAAGTGATTTGGGATAATCGAGGGAATCTGCAAAGAGGTTAAAACTGGGACCACATAGTAACAGCGGAACGTTACACGATGATCAAAAATCTATCAGGGGCTGACCTTCACCTGGGGGAACTGTGTGGCCCTCACAGCTCATTATGCTGGAGTGGAGCGTGAAGGGCAGGAGGAAGAGCAGACGAGCAGGAAGGGGAAATCTATTTATAGCGGGTGCTTGTCATGTCATGGTAATCTTACCATTTTTCTCAGGTTTGCTATATTCATAAATAAGTTCTGCCTGACAACTTTACAGCAAGGAGGCTATGCAGGAAACATTCACATTGCTTTCCAGTTCTTCTTTAGCTAATATGTAGTGCTCAGACTGTTGAGGCAGCTACCAAGAGACTTCTTAATTTATGCACTATTGATGGACTACTGGTCCTTCTCTATAAGATGGTATATATCTATAAGGGGAAAAAACACTAAAATTGTGCTAGACATTTTCCTGGTATAATCTGCTAAGCAAGAGATGGCTATAATTGCCAAAGGCATTTCATAAAACTATTGGGAACATATGTAGTTTGTAATAAATTTCCATATTAAAAGAAGATTCTGATCAAGTTTACATGGTTTCAAGAAGACTTTGCACTGACACTTTTGAACACAGAAGATCAGCGCTGGACTTCATAATTAGGGTCAACATAACCCTATTCACATAAGCCAGACTTTGATGGAGAGACAAAGATGTGACGTCCAGCTATTAACACTTCAACTATGTACATTCCTGCCCATTTAGAAAATCTTCCTCTCCTCAACTTTAAAGGCTATAGAATATTTTAGATGCCATGCAAAAGGCCCTTAAAAACAGTCTAATCCCTTCACTTCCTTCAGAAAGCAGCAAAATTATTTTCAGTGCTGTCACTTAGTTGTTTTGTCTGTCAAAACGCTAACCGAGCAGCTGGCAAAGCATGGAGAGCCACATAACAGCTACATACACACAGCAAATCAACAAACATCCTGCTTAGCTGTTGCAAACATGTCAGGAAATGCTTCACAGCTAAAAAAATAAACAAAATAAAAACAAATCCCCCTCCCCAGAATACCTTCTTTTAGTTTTCCCTTTTAAAAAGTAGAGTTCATAGACATACTCCTACACTGTAGAATTATTTTAGATTTAAAAAGCATGAGTGTTACTGTCATTTAAATCTTGGGATGCAAACTCATCTGAACATTAGCACAAGTGATTCAGAAGAACCAACAGGTTTACTGGGCCCGCAGACTTGTAATTATCAACAATTATCCATACACTTTAGATACCTATAAAAGATCAGGCTTCAGGAACACTTTCTTAGCATAAAGAGGCAATTCCATCAACTGCTATGAGCACAGAGCTTCACCTATCCATCTATCCATCTTCCACGCTACCTCTCTCTCAACAGAGCCTGTGCTAATGAAGTGTCAGCCTGTGCCAAGGCTGTGTTTAGAAGAGCAAAGCAAGCAAAGGAAGTAGGGCTTTAGTGGGACCACAAGGCTTTACACAAACACTGCTAGAATAAACGCCTCCGTAAAGACCTCCAAGTTTCTCATCACTTTGTCTCGGTAGGTTACCAAATCTTGAGAAGGAAAAAGAAAACAACAAAAAATAAATCCTTAAAGGAGGATGGAAAGTAGTAGGAAGTTTTCACAGAATGTGGTTGTTTGCCATCCTTGAATTTAAACAAAACCAGATGCACAATATGTTACTCACACATGAGGAGAGCCAGCAAGGGAAGGAGAGAGAGATCTCTCTTCTCTCTCTCTCTCTCTCTCTTTCTCTCTTTTCCTCACTCCTTCTTTCAAGAAAGCATCCCTGAAAGCACACAAGCATATGCTTCAGGTTCCACTGACGTCAGTAAACACCACTGAAGTAAAGCTTATGCTTACATACATTCCAAAACACATCTGCTGTGTATAATTGGAAGCTCAATGGAAGCTATAAATCAGAGACAGAATGTATTCAATCAACAAACAAGGCATCTTTTGTCTTTAAGGTGACGGTACTCATTGCAAAATTTTGCACTCATTAGAATCCACTGTTAAATGAGAGATAATTTCTAATGCTGAATTCAATCAATTAATTTACAAATGCTAAAACATTTGCACTAGTAACAGAAAGACATCACAATTAGCACCAACGTGTCACATTTCTTTGGCTCTTTGTAACTAAACCCCAGCATTAACATTAAATAGTTAAAATAGTTACACATAGGTTACTGCATGCAAAGCACCTAACAGCAGTAATTGCATCCTGGGTTTTCCATATCTCTGATGTATTATGTATTTAACATTAAGATCTTCTACAAACTGTTGTAATTCATTTTACTGAATTCTCTGTTCACAAGGTGCAAAACCATTTGCATTTCACATCTACACATGATAAATACCTGACACAGGAAGCCTGGGGCTTTCTGAGAGCTGCAATGCACACAGGGCATAGGCAATGGTACATACTGCCCCACCGTGCATTATTCTGTACATTAATGCAAAGTTAACCAGTAAGGCTTTACACCTATTTCTTTAATCAGTAAAGTCTCCAGTAAAAGGAAAAGAGGAAGAAACATGAAGGTCTGGTACAAGGCTACCCATTCCCACTGACAGCAACTGGATAATCTGTTCCAGTTCATTAGATCCCATATAGTAACGTCTGTGCTGCGATAATCGTCTTCATACAGGTACTTACTCTTCTTTAAAAGCCTCTCATCTGTCTGGGAATAACAAGGTTCACCATGGCCTGCAGTGACTTTGAGGCTGTTACTATCTGTACAGTCATTCATTATTTAAGCACAGGACATTGCCTCTCATGTCTCGTAGCACAGAGCAAAGACAACCTGACCTGCAGCTGAACGAGTGTTAATGCATACTTGAAACAGGCACAAAGCAGTACAGCTCTCACTAGAAATCAGTTTGCTGCAAGCATGAAGGCACACAGCCTGTAGCGCAGTTAGTTGCATGTGCATTTATTTGAAAATAATCTCACTGTGGTAGAGATCTCCCAGAAACAGAGAACAAGCTTTGCTATGAGCTATGTCAGTAGCTGTATGGGCAGTGGGCTGATGGTGGCTTCTACGGTGCTTGGTGTGGCCAGGGCTAGCCTTGCCTAAGCAAAAACCAGTCCTGAATCAAAATACTGACTACAGAACTACTTTTTCAGGACAAAAGAGCAGCTCCAAGGTGGACAAAAGAAATGCAGATTGCAATATGCTTAACAAATAGAGAAAGTTACCATTCTCCTGTATTTTGCTTTGGGAGTTGTTAGTACCTAGATATTCTCCATGGTTGAAAGTACATTAATGAGCTAAAAAGATGCACAGTAATTTATCCTGCAGATGACCTACATGCAGCAGCCATGTGTGTTTGTTTATGATCACTTCATCTGGTAACAAGCTTTTGACATAATGCAAAGCTGAGGTAGAAAAATGGAACTCTGTTCCTCAAACTGACTAATTAAAGCTCTACTTAATTTGGAAAAGGGCACTTTGAAAATAAACAATAATTTTCAGCAGACTGTAAAAAAATAGGCAACAAATGAATCTCATATGGTAAGGCCTGAAAGCTATTACAAGCACCAAAGAAGGTGATTTTAATTCCCACAATACCACTCTAAGTGGGTGTGCACACAGGTGACCCTCTGACACTGCAAACAGTACATTCACGTTTACACTTTATTACTAAAAGAGAAGCCTAAGTATGCGTTTTGTACTTGCAGAAGTTTTCCTTTTGTTCTGCTTCAAGAGCAACAGAACTCCAATATCTGCAGAGATGATCAAAGCCTATGTTATAATTTCTAGGAATCACAGAAACAGTAAGTGATGGCTGAGCTAAAACAGTACCCACCATTCATGTGTTAGGTATCAAACTATGGCTTGCATCTAAAAGTAACACTGTCAGTTGTCACCCTCTGCATTTTACTAACAACCGATAAAACAAGCAGGAAGTCCCATTTTCCACAGGTGACACGGGTGGGAAGAGCAGCCAGCCCTAGGGCAGCCAAGCCTCCCCTCCCCACCAAAGGCAGCCGGCGCCTCGGTGCCCCTCAACTCCCACCAGAGCCATCCCATGGCCTTGAGTCACTTCAGCAAGGCCTCATCTACACAGGATGTTATTCTGGAACAGCAACCGCATTTAAATTCACTCCCTATCTCAGTCCAGGACAACTTCCTCACGTTGACGTGCCCTCAGAAGTACAAGAAAGAGCATTCGTCTGTGGCTGCATTTAGCCCGAGGCTGAAGTCTCATGAGGTAACAGAGAATTGAGATCTGGCTCTATCTTATAAACGGTGTGAATATATATCACCACCCTTTGGAATGAAACCAACATTTTCTCTCTAATCTCCCAACCGTTTCCCACAGAAAGCGCGTACTTTCTCCAGCCCATGAAAGAAGGCAAGGACGTTAGGAAAATCAGAGGGATTGCAGAACACGGAAAGCCCATTTCAGCTGCATACAAGAGCAGATTTCCCAGCCCAAGACACTGGAGCTCTGAAATGGTCTCTGTCACTGACTGAGAAATTACCAGGATGGTGAAGAGAAAAGTGGTGTAAGCTGCATGTACTGAGAAACAATACTGCAGAGCTTTGGGACTGGCTCCCCAGATGGAATTAAAGGTAAGCCAGGTAACACAGATAAGCATGGAGCAAAGTACGTGGGTACTTGAGATTGAAGCTTTTCATGTATATTGAAGTGACAATGTCAAATTACAGTTTCTTGTGGCAAACATAACTGCCACCCTCCCACTCACACAGCCGGTGTACAAAATTTGTAAGTCAGGAGTTCTCGTGTGCTCCTTAACTCTCATAGGAAGTACATTTTTGCCGTCTGGCAGGTCAGACCGCTAACCATATCCCTCAGAGATCATCTGCCCACTTCCCCTCTTCCCTGCACAAGTCAGCAAAGGGGCTCAGGTTTCCCAACACAAAAGGAGAACTCAGACAGGGACACCACGGCAGGCATATACACCTGGGGGTACGGCCGGACAAGGTCAATGACAACAAGAACATGGAGATGCCAAACTGGAACTATCAACTGACTAAAAAGCTTTGGTTTAAGGAGAAGGCCATGTATGTTGAAGCCAACAGAGAAGTGCCAGCATCAGCTGCAGCGTTAAGCATCCGTGAACAAATGTCACAGAGACTGCCAGTCTTCTTTGCACTTCCCCCTTTTCAAATAAGGATCTGAATTTTTTTTTTTTTTTTTTTTTTTTTGAGTGTGTGTTCCCAGATCTATGAAACATGCTATTTCCCTTAGAAGAATTCTTTCTCTTTTTCTTTTCCTTTTTTTCTGTTTCTTTCCTTCTGTGAGACAAGTTACAACTTCAAACTACGTTGAGCTGCAACGTCAGTGCTGCAGAATCCCTGCTCAGCCGTACTTCTCTTTCCTCAATTCCTCTCTATCTGATTTACTGTTTACTTGGAGAACATATGGGAAACATGCAGGGAAAGCATGCATCCGGGTTCACGTTCAGAATAAATACTTTTTATGACTATTCCTGTGACCTGCAGCAATAGACTAGATTAGTCACCCACAACTATGTATAATCATACAATCATTTAAATATGTTTTCAAAACAGAATATGTTTTAAGGTACAGATCAACCTCTATAGTCTCTCTAACACCCATTTCCTACAACTTTACCATTTTCACCTGAGATAAAAGCATTATCTTTCAAGTGTGGAGTTCTCCCTCAAACATACAGTGCAGGAATAGAAATAAACTTGAAATTATTAGTGCTACCCAGTCTACTCAGTTTTCTTAAGGAAGGAACGATGAAGAATTGCAATAGATAAATATCTGAAAATGATGCTGAGGGTGAAGTAAATGTGTAATTTATCAACATGTGCAAAGTAACTTTTTTACATGTCTTTTCAGAAAGCCAAATTTCTTCTAACATTAGTTAAAACAAAAAGTAAAATTGCAAGGATTTTTGACAGTACAGAGAACAGAATACTTCCAAAGCAGAATATGTAATTTAATCTAAAGGCAAATAAACAAAGGGTCAAATTTAACCTCACCCATTATACTTAGCAACAGAACTGAAAAGAAATCTTGACAAAGTCATGTTGAATTGAAACACGTTAAATCTTTTCAAGTCAAAATGTTCTGAATTCTTCTAGGATAAAAAAAAAAAAAGTTAAGAACAAAAAACCTGATTTCCTAATTAAGTTCTGTCTTAGTAACAAAACAGCTAGGTTCTGCTTTACTGTGGCTTACTTAGGGTTTTTCCTCTCCTCTCCACTATCATTCACGTTTGGATTGAAGAAAAAACTGATGTATCTCTTTTGTTGTAGAAAATGGTCTTGATAATCTTTTAAGGGCTGCTGCATATGTAGTTAACAGCAGTGAATGCTGCTTGCAGCTTTCCTCCTTATCCTCCCTTCGCCATCCACCATGCAGAAGCCAGAAATCACCTGCTGCAGGAGAGCTACAGAACATCTCTTCAGCCAAACTGCCTGATTGCTTCTGATTACAAGGCTTAAGTAAGCTGCACAGATATTTTCCTTTTGTCGCAATCCACAGTCATATACAAAAGATGAAAAATAGAGAGATTTCATAAGGTTACTTGGCTTTTCCAGCTGTTTTTCTTTTGTATGAAATAGACATCGGGTGTTATTTCTACAGCTCGAAATGCTGCAGTGAATCTCTAAAAAGGAAAGCGGTTTTGTTTTCTTATTTTTTAAGAAATGCTTTTCCCATGTATTTCTGAGAGGGTGTGTGAGGCACTCTACGGTCTTTCTGTCTCACCACAACAGTGCAGTTCAGAAAAATAGTTGTGCAAATGCTGAACTGTAAGCACACTTAAGACTCCATTTATTCCTATCCAGTGTGAAGGATTTTGAATCAAGAGGAACTTCAAGCACACAGCTTTCCTGAACTGAGGTCTCTCAGCAGGTTAGCAGTCAGGCACACGCGGACTCGTGGTACTGACCACACTGCTGAAAAAGTCACGTTGTTCTTGGAAGAGTGGCTGATTGATCTCTGCTGGCCGGCCAGCTCCTTCACCAGCTTCATCCGCACTCAGAAAATGCAGTATCTGGAAAATTATTTGAAATAACAGATTTCCCTTCAGCAGGCTTGCTTGTTGTTCTGCTTGTTTGGGGGGCAGAAGGCTGCTGTGAAGAGAATCATTATTTGCTGAAATGCAAAAAATTCATTTTCATGCATGATTACTTCTATTAATATGTATCATTTTACATACATAATACACCTACATACGGAATCTATTATTTTTGAGGAAATGATTTTTTAATGGGGATGACTGAACAATACTTGAGAGAAGATGTTCAAACCAATGTTAATTTGCAGCAAGAAGTCTGGATTTCGTACCCCAGACCAGCCCAATCATCCAATGCTTACACCTTGAGAACAGAATTCAACTTGTATGGCTTTTCCAGGCTCTGCAAACTTCCTAAGCCTAAATTTAAACTCTGCCTCTGTCAAAGAGCTTTAAAAGTTAGAAATAGTGTTTCAGCTCTACAGAAGAACGAAGAGATAGCTCACTGTACTTCTGCATTCTATCCATAGAAGTATTTTTACTCTCCCCATTTTCTTACAAAGCCTGTGACTGCCCTTCTCTCCTAGCCTCAAACTCATTAAAAAAAAGAGAGAGAGAGAGAGAGAGAGAGAGAGAGAGAGAGAGAGAAAGAAGAATTAGGTAATACAGTTACTTCTGTATAAATGTAGCTAATTATATTCTCAATTGCTAAATTGTTTGTTTTCTCCCTCCCTGCATGCTGAGGTTAATTAAACTTCTTAAATGCTGTATACGAATTAAGAAGGAACAAACAACCAAAAAAATACTTGCTGTTTTCCTATGAAAAAAATCTGTTGGTAAAATGTCTTGGCAGGCTATACATTAGTAGAATAATACTGCTGAATTTTCAATGGTAAAAATAAAGTGACTAAAAACTTTTTGCTGTCAAAAAGAGAGACTTTCAGGAGAGTGCGTTCATGGTAGGAGAGAGGTAGTTTATTTCAGGAATCGTATAAAAAACAGGGATGAATTATTACTATCAAATACAAGCCTCAAAATAGAATCTCTGTTATCATAATGCAAATATGAACACATATTTGCTATTCCTGCAAAATGTTATCATTACTGTTCCGACTTGCAGGGGACAACCTGTTCCATGCAGATCCTGACTGACTAGGACTGGACTAGGTTCACCATTTTCACATCAATAACGTTGTTTTGCTCACCTTCAGAAAGTACAGCACAGGTAATGCTTATCAGATGATTCTGCAAGGATCTGTTCTGGCTCTGCTGGAAAAGACTCAGGAGCCCCAGCACTATGAGGAGAGCAGAGCAGCTCCTACGGTCCCCAATGCTGTCACTGGTCCCCGCACCTTATCTTGCCCTCACTGTTTGCCCTTGTACAGACAGCAGTTTTATGCACTTTTTTACAGGCTGAACTGATACATTACTCTTTTTTTTTTTCTCCTCACTTATTTATTTATTCATGGTCTCTCTGAACCTCCAGCTATTTTCCTTGTCACAAATGTCCCTTTATATTAATCACAGTTTCCTGGAAGATGAATATTTGGTTCTAATAATCCCTTGACTTCTCTCATTAATCACGTTATTCTTTTCTTTCTCTTTGTTTTTGCTTTAGTCCAAACGAACTTCTTCAGTATCCTCTGCTTTATTCAAACAAAGCATGGCAGATCTGCCTTGTCTCCATTTTTTTTTCTTTTTTAATTTTAGCAACTTTCTAAGCTTCTTAGCGGCATTTTCCAAGTGTCTCTTTCAATCACATGGTATCAAAAAGGTAGTGAAACCAATACCAGCCCATTCTGGTTTGATGCAAGTTACTGGCAATATAGGAGCCAAATGCTGAAACAGATATGTGTACTGCCAAAGACATAATTTGTGATAACGTCCCAATGGTATTTTTGAAGGTTGGTCCTGATTTTTAATTTGCACATTGCAAAATCAGTCCAGTAGCAAGAAATAAGGCAAATGGACTAGAAAATCATCCTTAGTTCTTACAGCTGATAGTACCTCCTAACACAGAGGGCTCAAAACCACAACTCTGAACTAAAATAGTTCATGTATAGGAAGAGGACTGGATCATCATCTTTGTCATAGTCCTCTGCTTAGGTTTCTTTGGAGTGAAAACTGGCAGATGATCTGTCCAAAAGAACCTGGCAGTATTTGGAATTAGGGAGGACAACACAGGCGTTTCTCCCGTTACACGTGGCCCATAGATATACAACATCTATCAATTCAACTTATACAGTGTCAAATGCCTTCTAAGCCTTGTGTAACAACAGATTTTAAATGATAAATCAGAACACCAGCACCACTTCAGGCTTTGAAATACAGCTTACCTCTTACCAAATATGATGTGTCAAATTAATTATGAAATTCACAAGAAAGAAGAAACCTCTTAGATGATCCAAGCATCTCCCTGCAAGTCCAGGACTGTTTCCAATGAAATGCAGGATTGGCAGAAGAGAGATTTATTGCCACAGTTTCTTAACTCTATATTTTGTACTTTAGTAAGCCATCCTATCCTGCTTCACATGGTGCATTTAACAAGTAGTCAAAAGTAATTTAAGAAGTAAAATACACTTGTCATCACAATATGCAGTGCTGAGCGCTGCTTATTTCCTGCAAAATTGTTAAAAAATAAAATGACTGGAGGCAGTCTACAGGTTTGGCATTTCCTTTGAAGGCCAGCATTCACCAAGGGCACACCTACACCAAAGCTATAACTGAAACAATCCAGACCATACCGTTCGAACAGCATGCAGCCAGCAGCTTGCCTGATTTTCCACCACTTGGCTGAGCCAGTGGCCCATTCCTTTCCTGCATCCTCTGAGCCGAGTTCTGCATGTGAAACTGGTTTACTAAGAATGTACTGGATGGCAGGAGAGGCAACTCAAAGAAGCTTACTGCTTCAGAAAGATATGAAGAGAGCAGCAGGCTTACAGTAGCACTGAGGCCAAGCTGAGTTGTGCTCAATTCCAAAATGCTTCCTAAAACAAAAGAGATTAATCTGGCCCCTACTTCTCACTGATACATATGGTCGTGTCTCGAATGAGAAATCCACAAAAAGACACCCTGAAAGACCTGGCACTTATTGTACATTTACAGTGACATAGTTCGGGACTAAGTGAAGCAAGGAACATGTCTACTCTTTGGTATAAGTGAAATGTGAGAGGTTTTTTTGATCGCGGAGAAATCATTTCGCCATATGAAAATGTAATCACAGAGTAAGCAGGGCAGTTTGTGCATTAGTTGGCTCCAGAAGTGAACTGCTGGGAAACAGGGCATAAAAGTAGCAGCACTACAACATCCCTTCAAAAACACATCTTACCTTGAAAATTGAAAAAGAAAGCTTGATACTCACATCCTCTGTTATTCCTACTGACTAGTTAACAGTATACATTAAATTAGAAGACATTTTAATCTTTAGGAATTAAATAAATAATACTTGGATTTAGCAAGCTTAAACATGTATTTGATTTTAAGTGCATTAAATAATTCCATTGGTTACAGAGAATTTTTTATGCACATGAAAATCTTTGAAATGCTGTAGGGTAATAATCCAAACTTTGACTAGGCCAGAAATAAGTTGGTATTAACATTCTGGCTTTGGTTGAAGTGATAAAGGTGATGAAATTCAACTGAAGAGTTAAATGCAGACTTCAAACCCTCTCAAAACTTGAAACTGGGTCAGACCAATTTTTAATTAGCAGGTAGCAATTATGCAGCAAATCTCTTCCCTAGTGCAACACATACATAAAAGTAATGCAGGTATGCAAGAGGATACATCAGTTCCTTGGCGGAAGAGTACACTTTGTAGGGCTGTGGCACCTCTGTGCACTTCCATGACCAAGAACAGCAGCAAAACACTTTCACAAATGGAACATTAAGGCTTCAAACAGCTAACTAGAGATCTTTTTTGTTCATGTTCATGATTAGTTCCTTCTTCTCTATGTTTCATGTACAAACCAGACAGCTTGGAACAGAAACCTGACAAGCTATTTATGAAATCTGTTGCACATGCAGAATTGAAGGAAGCTGACTGCTGCAGCACATATCCAGTCGGCTGGAACACATATAATGAAAACATTTTTGGGTTTGAAATAGCATCAAAATGTAGTACGCCTTCAGGATGACCTGGCTGGATGAGTAGTTTGTAGCTTTTTCTCCTTCTTCTTTAACAGTAAATTCACTGACTGAGCTAAGGGATGTTCAGTAAAGAGGAAGAGCTAGTAGACTCACCTCCAGCAGTGCAAAGATAGAGCTGTGTATAATCGAGTACTAAGGCATTCATAGCACAATATGTAATGCAGTGCCTGTTGCCATCCAAATGTGAAGTTCTGAAAAATCCTTAGTCTTAGTGAAATAATTAAACATGTGGTAAAAGATTCTACCATGCCTTTATAAGTAAGAAAAGAGACACAAATATATATACACAATAAGGGTAATGCAAGTAAGACGCAAAACCCAAATGAACAGTTATTATGTGAGCAGCACAACTGAATGAAATGAAAATGTCCTAGTGATAATATGAACAATTTTTTTAGGCTCCTAGCAAAAGCTGAATTTTTCCATCACTTAAGAGAGATTTGGGCTGAGTATATTATCCTGAGTAAACTGGCTGAATTGCAAAGATGGAACATTATCCCAGATTGGTGAAATAAAAACAACACTTTTGGTCAGCACTAATGTTTATCAATACATAATAGCCATTTTTTGCTATTGTTTGAAGTAAGGGAAGTAATTAAAGTAGTCATAAGCATCCTGATACAACCTGGTTGTTTCCTGTCGGTGTATGTAATGAAATGCCCCTCCCAGCATCACGCTCGCTGTTCATTAACTCTCCGCAATAAACATCATGCTTCCATATCACACATCTGAAAGCACTCCTCAACTGTGAGGTTGGGCAACAGCACTATGCTATGCAAAACCAGCCAAGTCCAGTCAGGAAACAGATTAATTTGAAACCCTTAATTAATGACTGAACATTTACACAGTCAAGATTTATGAGTTACAAGGAAGTAAGTCCAAAACATAACACTCCCTCCTGCATGCAAGCTTTCTTTTTAATAGTAAACAATTAGCCTAGAGTAAGATAGAGTCTAAATTCTCAAGTTCGTTTTCTTCCTCCAGCTTCCAAGCATTTGCAAACAATAAATTGATTCTGTGCTTTTTTGGAGGGAGGCCTCTTTTTTTACTAGTCTTACATAAATATCATTACTAATAAACAAGTGTTAATGAGTGCAAAACACTGATATATATATATATTTTTTTTCAAATAAAGAAACCAGTAAGTTTCAGACTGTTATTTTAAATAACCTAAGTAACACCAAATTTAGTAACAGTGGACGTCAAAAATGAGGAATAAGTTTTCAGTTTTGAACATTCTGGTTATATTCCATTTTGGATCATAATCACAGCAGCACTTTCTTCGGAAGAGAACTGACACCTTATTATGAGGAGTGCTTACTGTTTGAATGTTAGGACTGCCAGCTCTTGTGAATCCCTCAGGCCTTATTCCAGAAAACTCAAATTCAGGAAAAGTTTTGCTCTCTTGTTTATGCTAAATTAGTGAATACATTTTTTTGCCTGCAAATCCTGTCTCACTAATAAAGGAATGTGGTTTGTTCTTCCACCCAGATCATATAACACGTAAATAAGCAAAAATGATCACAGGAATGGCAATATCCCAATATCCTGCAATATCAGAGAGCAATCTGAGTGTGTGATGGGCCACAGACAAGTTACATGCTCCCCCAACAACCTCTGCAAATGCAGAGGTAACGAAGAATGCAAGCAGAACACAGGTTTGTGTTTTTTATTATTTCCCTTCCTGTAGCAGCGTGGCAATGCTGAACATGTGGTGCACACTGTGAACCCCAAACCTACGTGGCAAGGCTCGCTCCCATGTGCTCTGGGCACTGGCACAAATTGCTGGCTGGGCAATTTCACCTCTGCAAAACAGAACAAGCTGCCTCAGAGGTGATAGAGTGAGTCACTGTCCCTGCTGTCCCCAGAAACATGTAGATATTGCACTGAGGGACATGGTTAGTGGGCATGGTGTGGATGGATTGACAGTTGGACTAGATAATCTTAGTTTTTTTTCCAACTTTAATTTTTCTATGACTCTATGAAAATGCTTTGTGACTGTTATGAGAAAAATCTCCCACAACCTGCCTCCTGGCTGCTTCTGTTTGGTCCTTCCTCCTCGGCTGAGCAAAGAAAACCAGTCCTTGCATGCGACAGCGGCTGCTGGAGAGAAATCAGGTTCTCTTGACACAGACTCACAAGCACTTGGAAACATGCATTGCAAATACTGGCAGCCTAGGCGCTGTGTACATCATTTTTTCCCCCTTCATCAGTTTCTCATCAAACAGGACCTCACTGGGAACAGTTCCGGAAAAAGACAAAGCTGATTTATCCCAGCATAAAGCAAAGAAAGACAAAAACATACAGGACAAAACTGAAGACGGATTGCTACTTTCCCGCTCCCTTCCACCCAATGCAATGCTTCACTGTGCAATGTAAGTAAAATAGTTATAGTTTAGTTTTATAACAAATTTATTTTGCTTGCTAGGAAATAAAGTGCAAAGCTAATCTCTATTTGATGACAATTACCCTCAAATAATAACACCCGCTTCTTCAAAAAAGAAAATCAAACAAATCCAAAGCAGCCATTTTAAATAGAGCAAAATACTCTTAGTTCTCTTCCCTGACAATGGGGATGTCAAGACCAATTAACTAGCGCAGCCATCTGCGGTTTTGCTCTGTTTTCTTCCATTGCAAGTGGACAGTCCAGTTCCCATGGCTCTCTTCTACACACTCAGTGTCACAGAGAAAGTCTGAGTTGTTTTCCACCTGAGGCTCCTTGATGTCTTTGATACTCAAAGCCAGGACACAAAAAGCTTAGGCTGAGAACCTGGTAACAGGTAGGAGCAGTTTAATTAAAAAGCAAAATGTTCCACAGGATTGCTCCTACCATAGCTAATAATTTGCTGCAGAGCTACTACTATGCTGTTTCCATCTGCCAATAACCATTTAATCTTTTTGCCAAAGGCAGTGGAAAGCCTTAGGTATTTTCATATGTATTTTAGGGGAACCATAAAAGATAAATTGGAAATAGCAACTTCCAATTCTTGATATACAAAAATCAGAGCTAGAGAAGAGCATACAGCCATCAGCGTTTCAGAAACTCCCTGACAGCTTCTACTCCATGTCTGAAGGGTAAGACTCAAGTTCGGTGCAAATGCAAAATCTTTGGTAGGATCCAAGTAAAAGACACAAAGTGAGCCACAGAGAGCTCCCCTTAAAGTGCATTCCTCAACAGGACTGCAACTCTTATTCACAAGAAAACCCAGTGTTCAGGCATGCATTCAAAACAGAAGGTATATGACATAAGTGCAAATCTCCATCTGACAATGTCAGTAAGGTTGCAAATACCATCTTCTGCACCATGACTATCTTAACCCTCATCAGCTTCTCAACCTGTTTCAGAGTTCCTGCTGCACAGCTACATCTCCCCAAAGAGTCTGCAATTCCAACAAGGTTATCACTACAGTTTGTGGATAAAGAAGAAAAGCCCGATATCTCCCTACCAAAAACTCACTCAGAAAAATAAAAGTATGCATAATCCAAACTCCTTTGAAAGAAAGGATGATAGCAAGTATGTAAGATTGTGATGGATATCTTTTTTTTTTTTTTTTTTTTTTCTGAATGAGAAATATTAAAGAATATCACAGTTAAAATGCTAAAACAAGAACAATCAGGCTCTCCAATCACTGTGTTATTAGTGGTTATCCCTCCGAAAATAAGCTCAACGTTTACTTAATTAATATGAAATTTTGTTTCCATGACATGAGAAAGGATTGGATGCAGAATAGTTGGTGCATGTTCTATACAAATGAAGCTTAATAACGACAGCTTTTATGCTTAAAACTCAGTATATCCAGTGTTTAATATATTTACTGTCTAACAGCAGACTGATTTTATTAGATATCTTTCTATTAATTGTTTATTACTAGGTTCCAAGTTTTCACAAGAAACAATTACTTCACCAATGACTGCAAAAGGCAAACATCCTATTTCATATGTACACAAAGATACCACTATATATTCAAATATTTCAATTCACACACACCTCTCCAATCTTAGTGGCTCAGTGAAGTGTAAACAGTTAGCATTGTTATTAAAACACACATTCTTCATTCACAGGAACAATGCTCAGCTAGATTAATAAGCTTTTATTCCCAGGCTCTATTATTCCTCTGCCATTCATTAACATTTCTTCCACCTTGACGGCAATTTAGCTGGCACAACACTGGGAATACAAGTAGGTCAGTACAAGGTGTTCCTCTGTACATTTTCGTAGGTTATAAACATCCCATCTGAGTTAGCCTTCAGGTACTGCATTTAAATATTCCTAATGCCAACTAAGATAATAATCAGAACTCTTGGGGATCTTACTGTCCAAGTACTACGCTTATTTATGGAGGACGGATTCTGTTAAGACTGATGAGGCAATTTCAGTAGGGAGGCAGGGAACCCTCTGCAGCTCTCCTGGCCAACCTGAAGCCTGAGATCATGCCTCAGTGCTACCTCCAAGGGAAAACCCCTTAAAATCCTCACTGTGTCCAAAGAGGAAAACGTATATAAGTGTGGAAAAAGCCAGACTGAGCACTGAGGTCTCACAGTCAGACATTGCATACTATTAAAAGAAATCATAACAGGCATTTAAGCCAGCCAGACATGCTTTAATCTCAGGACATGGGAAACAGCAGGAGATGCAAGAATATTTACTTTTTTCTCCCTTGTTTATGAAAAATGTGGCTACAAACCAGTGTTTTCACAGAAAACCTACCAAAAATTTTGGATGGTTCTTTTGCTAATGTACTTTGTCATAATCAGTGTTAACAACAATTTATATACATTGAGGACCTGGCCTTGCAGTTGGGGTACAAGAGCCAAGGATCAAGATTTCATGATCTTAGATCAAAGCAAAGACTTACTGATGACTTTCTCTGATTTTTATACCTTATCTTATGCTTCAGTGCTTGAACTGAGTCAAACTCAAAGCAGCAAACTTCTAACTACATTCCCTATAATACATACCTTACAAGACCAAATTACCAACACTACAGGCTTAAATCAGAAAAAGAGGTCACTGGGAAAAATGTGTTGAATTTTTTTCTTTTCTTTTTTTCCCATAAAGGCACAGCTTATCACTGCACTGATTTGAGCCTTTATATTATGTAAATGAAAGCACTTCAAAAAGCAGAAAGCAATCGACACTTGCAGTTCCTTCCTAATGATTGCAAATGCTGTTTTAACTCTCAACATTATATACCTACATTTGTGATTACTGGCATGCGGAAAACTCGTGATATAAACCACTGATGAATAATCCTCTCTTTCAGAAAAAAAAAAAAAGAAAAAAAAAGAAGAAGAATGAATTAAATTAGTTGTTGCTAGAAATAACTCACAGGCAAAAAATAAAACTAAAAGAAAACAATAGCAGTAGCCTAAAGAGACATATTTTTTCCTTCAGGAACAAATTCCCATCTGCTTTTAAAGACCAACATGTTTTTCCATTATGAAGAATTACAGCCGAAACCAGGACAAGAAAGCAGCAGAGTCACAGGCAAGAGCAGAGGGCAAGGGAAGCTGGCTGACAGAGTATCAGTCAAGGACCCTCTTTATGAGGCCTTGCTGCAGTGACAGCTGAGCAGCCCCTGCAGTGATGTCAGCATACTGTCCTCTGCAATCCACAGCTCAGCAGCAGCTCTGTCCTGCAGCCTGGCCATTCTGGTGAAACTTTGGTCCTCATGGTTTCACATAAGTTCATCAGAAGCAAGCAGCACCATCAGCAGAGCACTGCTTGCTTCTTGCATGGTTAATGCTCATTGCTAGTTCTCTCTCCAGACAGGCATGCAGCATGAACCAGCCCTTCGGGGGCATGGTGAGGGTACGAGTATCCATGTACAAATGCCATTAAAATAATGGCAGACAATGCCATTAAAATAATTAATGAAGACACAAGTGACAAAGGAGGAAAAGACATACTGAAATTAGCCCTAATTTCCCTGAACCCCAGGCAGTTCATCATTCACAGAATTCAAATTTTTAGGTTTGAGAAGCTGGATAAATTTTATACCTAAATGCTGTTTGGGACACATTTGGGGGCTCATTCAAATTCCCTGTGGCATTCTCCCCAAGTTCCTCTAAGGACTGCAGCTCTTTGGGTTGTTTAGGAAGCAGTGCCGACGGTATCCTCCTGAGCTGTTAATGGGGCTGACCTTTTCGGAAATGCTACTGTCCCTTCAGCCAGATGCATTAAATCTCCTCTGCTTGATTAAACTATTAGCAAATCATTATCTCACTGAAGGATAAAATGTTCTTTCCCAGATGAGCAAGCCATGCATAAATTTCAGTGCAAACACTCCTCTGTATACCAAGCCCTATGTTTTACATAAACACACTAATTGTCAGCCCGGTTTTATATACTGGTGGGATGAATGCATGCAGGATGAATGCAGTTCTTTTTTGGGTCCTGGCTGAGACAAGACATGATGAAAATCAACCCGCTCAATGCTACCGACCCCCAGCCCCATCTCAGAAAAACACAGGAACGGAACCAGATCCTTCTGAAGCAGCTGAAAAGGAGGTTGGGGAGACACGGCACAATGCCACGACACTCTCGGGCTGATGAGTGATTACCCAGGCACTCACACTGCCCTGGTTTTCAGTCTGTCCAAGCACATTCTGCACGTACAAGGTTCTTGCGAGACCGGCAGTAAGCAAAATCCCATGGGAAGTCCTGTGTAGTTAGTTATTTCCTTTCAAGTGATTCATCTCATTTATCCCGAGCACTGACATTCAGAAAACATCTTGAATGCCAGGTATTTCCTCACCTTCCAGCCACCTGTGCCAAACACATCCTTGGTGCTGATAAACATGTGTAGGAAGGTGGTGATCCTGTATTACCTATATTGGATAAAGACTGAGTCTCTTTTCCACACCCACCCACACAAAAATGTTCACTTTTCAATGACTGATATGAATTAATAGATCTTATGCATCAGTCCAAGAGAAACTTTAGCAGTTCATCTGAGGTCTTAATCTTGCTGCATTTCAGTGTGATGGCATCCCTCATCATACAGGATAATGTTATACTTCGGTGCAGAGCGAAGCAGGACTCCTTCACACAGAAAGGCTGTCTAGCAGAGTCAAGCCAGAGCTGCTTCAGCACAGATAATTTAACTAACAAAGCACATTTCAAACCACATATTTCCGATGAGACACAAGCTATTTTTGTGTGTGTGTGGTATCTTACAAGTTCAAAACTTGAGAGCTCAGTCCCAAGGCACAACATGTCGAGCACCTTCAACAACTGATGAATTGAATGGGAATTGAACATGCTCTGCATGTAGTTTAACTAAGCAAAAAAGAATAAAACCACATTCGTGCTTAAAAAATGAAAACCATGAGTTTTAGCCAGGACATTATTTCCAAAGTCACAGAAACTCTTCTCTATTATATTTTATTTTAATTTTTTTTTGTTGTCTTCATTCCCTAAAGTCTGTTTATATAGGCTGCTACACAATGGATCAATGGATACATTGCTGTTTTAAAATGTTAGAAAGTCTTTCTCTGAAGTTTGGAAGATCTTTTGCTTCATGGAAAACTACATATGAAGAAGATAATACATCCTAATTTGTCAGATGCCTTGTTTTCTCTATATCTAAGCCCTCTCTTGTGCTTACTGTAGATGTACTTTAATAACAACAGACTGTTTTTTCCCACTCTCTTAAAATGCTGTTTACCTTCCTGTATGCCTACGATGAAATATATCCTCACTTCTTTTGTAGTTAGTGGCTTTTTATAAGAGAAAGAAAGGAGCTCTGGTTTTGGTTGTTTGGGGTGTTTGGTTTCTTTTTAAGTTTCTAGTTTTAGTATGTCTGCATCCGGTAAACAAGTACATGCATGTTTTGAAATAAATATTTTAATAGGCAAAGGCTTCAGTTGATTAGAACTAGTGTGCTGCTGCAAAATACACTTTTTTTGGCATCAAATATGCACTCATTTGAGCCACTGCAAATCTTCATTAGATTTTTTTTTTCTTGTTTTTTTTTCCCCCATTGTGTTCCCATCGAGAGTTATTGCAAAGTGAGAAAGATATTTTTTACATTAACTACTCTACTCTGACTAAAAACCAGTGAAAGATTTACAGGTTCCCAGATTCCCGCTTTACTATTGTTTCCTGCAAGCATGGAAACTGATAATGCTATAGAAACAATGTCAGACTCTGCTTTCACCATGACCTGTTTTCCATCAATTTAAAAAGTCAGTCACATCAGCTTATTTTTAGAAGAACACCTATATACCCTAATCAAGTACATTTAATTTGTTTTATTATTTCTAAATAACTTTAAACTCAAAACAACTGAATATTTGGTTTCAGCTTCTACCTAAAACCTCCCTCTTTGTTATTGCCTTCTGAACTGTGACAAAATCATTATGTAGCTGGAGTTCAAACAATTAAAGAAGGTCCTTCATTCTACCAGGTTTATTTTCCTTTTAAAATCATCAACTTCTAGAACAAAATATCTCTGTAGTGGTAAAACTTCCTATGGTGGTCTTGTTCCCTTACTCATTCCTTTTCACAAAGAAAACTCCAGAGATCTGAAGTAAGGTACATTCCTTCCATTTAATTTTTGAAGGCAAATGATACGTTTCTTTATGTATTTAACAACAAAAGTCTAACAAAGATATCGGCCTTTGCCTTATAAAGGTTACTGTCCTTCCCCCAGGTGAACACGAGTGACAGCTACCACCTTTCATTTCTGCAACAATGTTACTGGGTAAATGATTTCCTAATCAGACACTGTCCACATAATTTTTTTCTTACTTGCACTACAAAGGGTTTTAGAATCATAGAATCACTCAGGTTGGGAAAGACCCCTAAGACCACCAAGTTCAACCACTGCCTAACACTACAAGTCCACCATTAAATCATGTCCCAACATCTCTTAAATGCTGCCAGAGATGGGGACTCCACCACCTTCCTGGGCAGTACATTCCATTGCCTGACCACTCTCCCCAGAATCAGAAATTCTTCCTGATACCCAATTTAAGCCTCCTTTGGCACAGCACGAAGCCATTGTCTCACATCCTATCACTTGTCACTTGAAAAAAAAAAAACTGGCACACACTTTGCTGCAATCTCCTTTCAGGTGGTTGCAGAGTGATGAGGTCTTCCCTGAGCCTCCTCTTTCCCAGAGGAAAGCAACCTCAGTTCCCTCAGCCATTCCTCATATGTCTTTGAGACAGACTGAGACTACAGATCTCAAGCCAACAGGTATGATAAACCTAATCTGAACTCCAAATGAAAAAGGTGAACCTCTGAGTTCTTTGATGGCCAATCTTTTATAGTGCAAGCTGGCCGTAGTGACATCATGAAAGAAAAGAAATGAGATCCAAAGAACTCACATTATTTGCAATTTAAAACATTATATCTTCAGTTCTATAAAGGGGCAATGTTGCTCAAAATAAAATGTGATAAGATAAAATAAGAATTAAATTTTTAAGAGATTTGATGTTACAAGACATTTGTTACTCTAACCAGCTTCATTACTTACTACTTTTTATTACTTATTGCAGCAGACCTCTCCTTGTAGCTAGCTACCCCTGTGCGTGGCTCCCACAGTGCTAATCAGAGGTTGAAGCAGTCAGGGGAAAAGGAAAAGGTAAGGATGCAGCCAAACAAGCTACCTTAAAGGATAGAGAGTATGCTTCTTGGTGTTGGTATTGGCTCCAAGGCCAAACACTGCAATTCAGAAATGTCTAAAAACTCTCTCTCGCTGTCCTGATTTACAGACATTTGGGTATCCATGAAGAAAAGCCTGAAGCACCACTGCACAGCAGAGCTATCAAGGTATCACCATGCAGTTCAGAATGGCCAGGAATTAAAGATCAAACTCAATGTCAAATATTCCTAAAAAGCAGAGGCTTTGCTTTACCTATTTAATTGTTACATTAAAAGCTAACTACATTGATCATGATATTTACATGAAACTTCACTTGCACACGAGAGAAGGAAATTCTAGTTCATCGTCATAAATTATCTTCTATCTTCTCTCAAATGAAACAGTGGGAAGTAAACACCCTATTTTCCTATCTTGATGGACCTTTAACATACTCATTAAGATAAACATATGTCCAGCAGATGAATGGAGATAACTGGTCATAAGGGCTGACACGCAATATGCACGTGCTGAACTATGTGTACTGAACTATTCATGTCATCGTAGGATGGTTCAAGGTATTTTTACATGAAACCCTCTATTTATATAGCACCCTCTAGTCACAAAACCAAGCATTTTCCATTTCTTTTTCTAAACAAAGGATATAACAGTGCAATGAGAACTTGCCATTCAACAGCGGAAACTATTTGTAAAGCTGGGAAGCTGAAGACACTAGGAAGAAAAGGCTTTAATGAAACTGGCCACTGTGCGTGCCAACTGTCAAGACTTTTTATATATTCTTCCAAGGAACACTGACTGAGGATTTTTCTGTGTTTACTCTTTACATCTCGATTATTATACTTCTTTGAAGGATGCCAAAGTACAAAATTCATAAGAAATGCCATATTAGAAACAGGCAGGCTTTTTTCCTCTGCAACTAGTCTGCAGTTGTACTCAATGACCCATTAACTTATTTTTGGTTCTGTACAAAGGCAGCATCAAGACATTTGCAACTCATTATCTAAGCTAAGCACAAGAATTCACCACTAGAGCCTCGGCTGACCCAGATCCAAAGGAAATCCCCATATGCTTGGAATTTCTGAAATACAAGCATTACAGTCGTTGCCTGGTAAGAAAACAGTTTCCATACACAACCAAAGATATGTTTATATTTATGTTTTTGGAGGCTTATAACTTGGCAAGAAGCACATATATCTTCCCAGGGCAGTAAAATTTTTATCACTGACATCAGGGTAAAAACACAGTGAAGTTTTAAGTTACCAATCCACAACACCGAGGCAGTATAGCTGCAACAGTTCTCTAGACCAATATTTTAGCCCACAATAGGAAATTCTTTACTTCTATTAAATCATTATTATAAAATCCCACTTTCAGCTGCAAATAGAAGTCCAATACAAAACAGCTCCACTCACTGTGTCATTAATTCATTGCCAGAGCATGGTTTGTCCCGTGCTGTGGGGAAGGAAGGCCATAGTGCATTTGACTTTGGTCTCTCCCCTTACAGAGCCTCCTGGAACAAGCCTGGAGGCTAGTATGTGCTAGAGTTGCACATACAGCTACATGTACTGAGGTCTGACCCCAGTGCCTTTGACTTGGAGAAGGGCATCTGCTGCACTCTCAGCAGTGCCCTCATCAGCCAGAGTTTGCTTGTGGGCAATATAGCTTTGTAAAATCTACCAGCACTGCAGTAGTTAAATGAGCAGAAGCCTTGCCTGGGAGTAACAGAATAACTAGTTGAATAACTAGTTGAGAACAGCCATCAGCATTACAGGAGTCATGCAAACACTTTGGTCATTCTCTCTTTCGGATCAAGACAGAAGTTCAGCTTATTTCCTTGTATTTGTAAACAGCACACAGAAAGATGGGGTGAACTAAGACAATCACATTTCCCACTCTGCTATGGAAAATGTAGAAGGTGACTTTGTAATTAGAGATGGTATGATAATGCATACAATAGGACTGGCTACAATAAGGCAGAAACCTTAACTCTGGCATTTCATATCTTCTAAGAGATCGAATTGGCAAACTAAATAACATTCTTTGAATTTTTGAAGTATCATAAAATCACAGAATGAGGAAATAATGAAATATTCTTCTATAAGACAGTACCATGAATAATACTCAGGGTGCAGAGTGGTGACCACTTATGTATTAATGCTAACTATAATTGCCAGGCAGCCGTATTTGAATTATTTTCTCCTCCAACCCAGGTGGGAAATAATTGCCTGACATGCACTGTCAGAAGCTGAGTAACTAATAGCAATGAGCTATAAGAGCTGCTGTGAACTCTTGATTATACAGAATAGCAAAATATGAGCCTTAAGTCACCAGTGAATCCCCTGCAATTCCCTTATGCTGTCTGACAATTGTGTCTCTTTTTCAGTCTGAGACCATTCACCACAATCCTAAATGTAGAAGATCCCTGGGGAGACCCATTTGAGATGCCTAGGCAGCTGGGGACACTTGCCTCCATGTCCTTGAGCTCCTTCTGGCAGCACATCCTAATGAAGCCACCCGTGACCTTACTAAGACTCATCCTGGAAGAGGCCCTTTCTCTTGCAGCAGTACTCTGATAGGGATCTTCAAGGTTAAAAACCCCCAAAACATTGATATTCCGTTTTCTGAGCAGAAACACAGGAACCATAATGTACTCAGTCAAACAGTCTCTTTTAGGATTCCATCCTCTACACATACCATTTTGAAAAGACTCATGGAATGATACCTGGATAACACTTGATTTCAATTTTAAAACTACCATTTTGTGCATTGGCTCTGTGGCCATTACCATACAAAAAGCTTTACCTCTGCTCCTGAATACTTGTGGGTGTGCTGAACAAGCTCGGCTAAGCAGATTTCCTCACTGATTGGCATGGACTGAAAATGAAGTTTGAAGATCTCCCCACGAGTGGCTGCATCTGGCAAAGGCACATAGATAATTCTGTCTATTCTTCCTGGTCTCAGCAAAGCCTGCAAGGAAAATGTCACAGAAAATGGTATAAAGAACAGCACATCACATCACGAATGTAAAAACCGTAAGTCAATTAAAAACAATAATAGCAACAAAACCCAAAAAACAATTTCAGCAGAAGCAAGAAACTGCACAAGAAGAATTAAGTTAAGAGCTAGAGAGGTTGCTCTCTTACACTGCAATATATCAGTCACTAAAAAGACAGTAAAGCTATTCAGCTTGTGAAATATCAGTTTATGGAAAAAAGGCATCATAAAGGAACTAAAGTCATTTTCCTAAAATAATAATTTTAGGCTTGTTGCAAGGTGTGCTGGAATGTTAGGGCTTGGCAAAAGGACAGGTGGCAATGGACATTTCCTAAGTTCAGATCTTCAATCAAGACAAGCAGAGGAAAAGAAAATTGAAGTAAAGCTGGCATCCTGCATTCATATTTATTTATCCCACGTTACTAGCACTGCACACACTTAACCAAGAACATAGTCACGTTTTTCACACACAATAAGGTAATTCTAAACAGAGACAGTGATGTTCACCTTCAAAAAGGAGGAGAAAAAAACTACAGACTTGCAAAAATAATGTAGTTTAATACGTTTTGGCATCAGTTTTAGATTGTTGGAAGAACGTTTCTCCTGTGCCACAAAACAGCTGAAAATTCAGCAAATGAATAGTTACAAGGCCAGTAACTGCAGCCTCATACAAGTACAGGGAACCACTGCCACAAAAAGCAGCTGGAGAGTTGTCTGGACAGGAGGAAACCTCTCATCTCTCAGGGAGTTCATCCCTGGGACAGGTCAGCAATGAGGCTGTGAAAACTCTATCCCTGAGGCTCGGCATGATGAAGCCAAGCCCTCCTCAATCTGGTGTTGGTGACAGTCCTGCATCTCACGGGTGGGGGGACTGCAAGGCCTCTGGAAGCCCTCTTCAACCAAGCTTTCTATCATTCTATGGTTTCTGGACTGGGTCAATATGTAAATACTATCCATGAATAAAACGATTATGTCTGATACACAGGAGAAGCCAAATCTTTAGATTTATGAAATGGGAGGAAGCTTATTTCCCTGTATTTTTACAAATCTATAAGATTTTTTAAATTAAAACCATTTACTGTAAAAAAACTAAAAAATAAAAATTAAAACTCTCACAGCCTGACTTGACATTTGAGGGGAAAAAAAGTGCAGAGCAAATGCACCTAAATAGTATTTAAAAACTATTTTTTAAAAACTAGGCAATGTTTATAAAATTCAGCATGTAACCTAAATTGTTTTTATGTTATGGTTCTCCCTTGGGCAGAGTAGTTCAAGTTTCAGATGACTGGAGATACTGCATGGCTGTCCTGGGCTGTCAGCCAATAAGTCTTTTCCCAGCCTGATCATGTCAGTGAAAGTCATGCTGAAAAAAATAGTAGGAAAGAGCTTTTCTTCCTGCACAGCATTGATCAAGTTAACACCCTTCCTAGAGTTTCTTTAAAAAGACTGTTGTGGTGCTTCAGAATGGAAAAATGTATCCTGAATGTTAAGAGATGTCTTGTTATTTTTAAAACAGAACATGAAAATGTTCAGTAGGAAGCACATGGCACTGCTGTGTGTTTCGTTGGCCTAGCAAAGGACATAGCAAGGGAAGACTTAAGGCCCATATCTAGCCCCGTATCCTTTCTCCGTCAGCAGCCAATGCTGGATCCCAACAAAAGAGAGTGAGAAGCAGGCTGTCCACCAGTACTTCCTTATCAGACTGTGCTACTTGCCACAGCACTTTCAGTATATTCACCAAGAACTCAACACCCCAGTGATAACTCAACAACTGTGCAATTTGGGGTCTAAACTATGTGTGTATCAGGATGTTGCCAACACACCTGGAAGAAAAATTTGCATGTTTCAAGACTAGGCTTGGAGGAAGAGGATTTACACTGCAATTGCATTCTACATGCTGTTAAGGGAATGCCCATAGATAACTCTGCTATTTAGAAGAAACACAAAATGCTCACAAGAGTACAATGGTGCATCTCTTTTAAATCAAGGCAGATTTAATCAGGAAGCCTAGATAATTAGAACATTTTCTAGAGACAACTTAGCTCCTGCTAACAAATGATCATGGCAGTTGTGCAAGAAGAACAACAAAATGCTTGACAGAAAGAAGGTCCTGACCAGCCGCAACCAAATGCTACAGCTATAAGCTTTCAGCTGTGGGACAGACTCTTAACATAATGCAGCACCCACTCAGTAAAGAACAAATGCAGATATCAAAGAATGAATAAATTTTTTTCCTCCACATTAGTTAAAATTGAGTTTCTTCCAGTTTGTCCCAAACGCTTTGTATTTCATATATATAGTCTTAGTTGGAAGCCCAAGATTAAAACACGCCTCTTCCTACAGTCAAGCATACGAATGTTATCCAAGACAACCGGATGTGCTGGAATCCTACAAAACAAAGCACAAGTCAGTCTCTGTAGTGCTTCCTCGTTAAGTAAACAGACAAAAAAGAGAGGAGAGAAAATATCCCGTTAACTTCACTTGTGAAAAGTTCCAAATTCCCTCCTACCTCCAAAGAGAAAAGCAGATTCACCTGAGAACTGGACTCTACCAGTGCTCACAGCAGGTCAACCAGATGGACAAACCTGGTTTCCCTGGAAGACTCTGGGCACAGCCGGACTTTTCCCTGAAGGCCCAACACCAAAGTGTCCCAACACTTTGACTTCTGGCAAGCTTCAGAGGAACTAAGTGTATGGAAAGAGGCCAGAAATGGGTTGCAGAGCTGTTGTGTTGCTCGTGAGTGTGAAAATAACCAGAGGGCAATGGCAAGCCAAGGCCATTTTCATCTGCAGACTCCTTGTTAGCCTCTTGGGCTAGATGTTGAGGATTTTGTCTCAGTGTTCTTCTCACACTCAGTTTTCCTTCTTGGCCAAAATAATTTGGTAGTCAGAACTGAGCTGCACACAGAGCATGGCACTAAAGGAACAAGATACCTCTTTTGATATTTTTGTACAGTTGGAAGTTTCTTCTGGAGGAAAATGAGCTCTTGCTGGTTTGCTTATAGAAGCTTGATCTGGTATTTTATGCCAACAGCCGCAGCACCATTATCACCAAGGCCCTTAATGGACGCTGGCACAATCGTCTTCCTCAGATCCATTTCACTTGCAGAAGTAAAGAAGGCTTTTGGAGACGGTTGCTCAGAGCATGCTATGACTTTTACAGGCTGTCCCAGAAGGCAAAGCTTCAAGCTTGCAACTTGCCCTCTAGAAATGTCATGGGGACTAAAAAGCACATCCAGGTCACCTCCAGCCCAGCTCCACTGCCCCGAGGGTGTGGCGGGCATGGCAGCCTGGGGACTCACCAGCCATCACAGGTTGGAGGTGAAGCCACCTGGTATTGACCCTCACTGCCAAGCTGAAGGAGAAGAAGTTTGGCAAGAGAAGGTGGCAGCAGCAGGAGAAGCAAGAATTGGCTGTGCAAGGAGAGGCAGCTGGGGGAGGGTGAAGAGTTGAAGCGAGGCTGCAGGTTCGGGCAGATAGGAGCTGCTGGGAGTACAAAATTAACTGCTTGCGGCTGGGAGATGCAGAACTGATTTGAGGCTAGGAGTGCACGGAAGGTGGGAAGTTGATGGAGCCAAAATTAATTGATGTGTGCGCAGAGCTACATAATTCACTGATGTAGAGATGTGAGGGTTGCATAATTTATGTAGGCCAGGAAGGGCACAAAATTAAGTAATTGGGGTTTTGGTAGAAACCAGAATACTTCATGCCATTATGCCATTCTTTTGCAAGTTTATATAATTTTTTGTTGTTACCACAACAGTTATGAAAGGGGTCTGACTGCCCACACACTGAAGGGTTATGAGTAGTAAACATACACAACATTCTTCAGAGGAGCAACAGCATTCAGGAAGGTAAGATAATCATCAAGTAATACATAGTATCATCAATAGAAAAAACACACTTTAATTAAGAAGAAACTATTGCCCTTTGAAAAAGAAATGCTTAAATTCTGTACTAATTAAAATAGAGTATTACTTCAAAATATAGCATTGGAAAAGATAGATGGTTCAAAAATGTGTATTTTGTGTGCAATTATGAAGATAATTATTTCAGGAAACAAAACTTAAATATGCAAAGCCAGGAAAATATTTGTGGTTCCTGTTAAGAATGAACTAGAATTAACCCTAGGGCTTTGCTAATTTTCTTCTTCTTTTCCTTTTTTTTTTTTTTCTTCCCAACATAGTTAGCTTTTTTCAAAGAATGCTTGGCCATTTCAGCAACTACATCATCAAACAATGCAGAATTGTAACACTGCTAGAAGCACCCACAGCTGATGAGCCTTCTCTAAGATGGAAAAAATAGCTCTCCTATTGACATACTTCTTCAGTTACATTTACATTCATCAAAATTTTCTTGATTGGATCTTACAACAAAACTGCATACATAACATAAATGTAATACCAGGAAACATAGTGAACGCTGACAAAAATTTTGATAGCAAAATGTAAATTACGTAGCAAAGCATAAGCTGCACAGTAAACTGCATATTTAGTTGTGTAAGAGAGAGCAAGTAGGTTCAGCAGGTAACAGAAGTTCATCCGGAGAATTAATGTTACTGCATGTTCTCTGCTGCAATCAATCTCCACAAGTAGGAACAGATTTTTATATTAAATTTAAGACAAGTATATACTTTATTATTATTATTATTATTATTATTATTATTATTATTTTAATAACATAGAACCTAAAAAACGCAACTAAAAGTTTAATCCTGCCTTTGGAGTCCATTGAGATTAGACCACAGAAGAAAATGAGAAAACTGGAAATAATAGAACAATCTGTTTCCTTTGTAACTAAATCCTCCCAACTTGAATTAACAATTGCTATCTATGAACCCTGGTTGTAGTCCATACTTACATGAACATAAGAGGTACTTTATATCTTGTAATCTAATTTAGTAATGCAAATCTTTTAACTTTCATCATTAGAGTATTTAAACATATGTAAAGCATTTAGAAGTAAGTCATGTTCCTCCTGTTAACTACTTGTGAGATCCTTTCAGTGTTCTTGCACACATGTCAGGACAGATGTATTGCAAGGGAGGATAGTATTGGGGGTAAGAGAGAGGAAGTGAATTTGTTAACAACAATGAAAGGATCTTCTGGAGCCATCATATTTCATCTTGCAGGAGTGAATTCAGCTCCCGTAAAGATGCTTCAACTATATTTCAAGGCTCAACTCCATGTGTGAAAGCAAGACTAGAAGGTACTAAGGAGAAAAGGGAGGCAGGGAAAACATTTGTGTCAGTATTATGCACTTGAAAACCATGGTCCTGGGGAGATCTAAATATTATTGCTCTGCAAGGTTTTTCTTCCTCCTCCATTTGGCACGAGCTTACTCAGCAGGCAACACTGCACCTCGCCATTTCAGGTGACACACTTAAGTACCATGTCACAAGGCTGGAGTATTGTAGTCACAGGCTCCTGAGTCAAGCAGTACTGCTGTTTTCTTGCCAAGAGCCCCTTTCCTCACACTCTTCCTCCTCCCCACCTTCTTCCTCTTGTGCCAACATCTGTCACCACCATCAGCACATGCCAACATCTCTAACCAGTTCCCCTCTTTGATGACTTGTTTGTTGGTCACCACCCTTGTACTTCTCCCAAGATTTGTGCAGATTATTCTCAGCTCTCGTTACACAACATCTACAATTGCACTTGGGGTGGAGTAGTTTTCTTCCTTAGCTTACAGTATACCTACTAATGTAAAATCTCATTTGCAGACAGAAATTTATTATATATTATTGGAGACTAGTCCCTGCAAAATGCTGCATTCTCCTTTTCAGTCCCTACAGAAAGTCTTTACATTCTACATACATTTCTAAAAATAAGGAGGCTATACAACCTCTCTGTCATGTCAGTCTTGCTCAAGACCCGGAGCATTGTGCAAGTTGACAAGAAAAGACATGATACATTTGACAGCAGGTGTTCAAGAAGAATGTGCACTATAAAGTGGCAGTGAGCACAGGGTGAACATTTTACTCAGACACTAACCATAATTACTAATTAAGGGCAGAGAACAAATATACAGTTTGATACGCCGACAAATAGTAAAACAATCTGAACAGGGATACATTTATATCAAAACTCAGTCAAAAGCAAGATGAAGCAATACGGAGAGTTTACCACCTGAAAAATAAGACTAATCTGCCCTGTCTGTTAAGCAAATGTCCCTGCCTGTAGTATACATCACTTTTCTTATCCTTCAGGTGTAACACCACTAGTTTATCTTTTTACTTCAATCATTTGAAGTAAATCACAGATTTTTAGCTGTTTACAGTTTGTGTCATCAGCAGAGAAGAGAAACTTCTCAGTGTAATTCACTGCATGCTTTGAAATGGCTCTCTTTGCTAGCTACCTAGAGAAAACAACACCTTCAGCTGTCATTACAGATCAGTTCCAGAAGGCAGAAAAATAACAATCTCTTATTTTCTTATAGAGCAAAACTTGAGAAAGGAACTGCCTTTACTCAGTAGAAACCATTGGTGTTCCTCATTTGAACAGTATACCTCACTTCTGTGTGTTTCACAGCACATCAGCCACTTCCACCAATGGTGGGGATTTTACATGGATATGAGCATCACTTCAATAACTGAAGCTTATAAGCAGTGCATCAAGAAAGCAAAAATTTTCAGAGTTGATGTGAAAGCACATTCAGCCTACCAAAGCAACCAGAGCTTATGATTTTGAGATACTTCTTTTCCCCCACGTGTGCAGTCAGGCACAGACAAGGTCCCACTGTGGGCTGGTTCTCTAATCCCCACAATTGCATTATCACCACACAGTGCTGCCTTAGTCTGGCATCCACACCACAGCCCTGGCCTCACTGCCAAACAGTGGGGTTTCAGGCTGCTCCAGGCTGGAAGTAAATGTGCTTCTGCCTTTGGGGATATGGCACTGAGAATGTAGTGCCAGGGATTATTTATTTGCCTTATCTTGTCTATGCAGCTCAGTGAAGAGGCTCCTGGTCCCTCCTGCTTCCTCATAAGCATGCTGGGGGCACACATCAAGCATGGCCAGGAGAAACAGGGACAGCTTGCAGGGTTTATGCCTCTCTGCCACCTAAACAAAGTGCTTGCTGAAGCTGAGAATGGCTGAAAACCTGTGCAAAACAAACCTGCTAAGAGCTGGACATACTAAAATATCCTGATCTTTTTTTAATCAGAGGAACATTACTGTCCCAAACCACTGTGCATCACAGTCCTGACACAGACAGAGTTTGATTAATATAGCTAATTTAAGGGGAATCGTAGAGAAAGAGGGCTTGAGGAGACTTGTTCTTTGCAGCAGTGAGACCATGTAAACACAACTGTAAGGAACAATGTGCTCCTTGGCCCATGCAGACAATACCAGTGCACATTTCTATGTGTTTTTCTTCAGATAGGATTAAAATATCTCAAGAAATGGAGTTTCGATCACTTCTCTTGGCAGAAACATCTGCAGGCAGATATTCTGCACGCTGCAGAACTAGTATCTCCATGCTTTTTTTTTTCCTGATATTTCAAACAGTTAAATTGGCCAGTTGGCACGGCTTACTGCGGTGCTCCCTGGGAGCCAAGCTTTGCCCAGGCCTCGATCTATAAAAGTCTAAACCTGTCAGCAACACACCACATTTTCAAAGCAATAAAAGCAGTGCAAATCCAAGCAACCCTACTGATATGATTCCAGATACTCCACTTTATTACGATGGAAATTCAGCTCGAAATTGAGCCTCTTAAAAGTATTCAAAGACGTGCAGACTCTGACAGCAGAATCAGGCTTCTTCTCTGCTCTGCACTGTGAACATAATCTCAGAAAAACTGAAGCAATTCAGCAGGTTCTCTACAATCAGATTACCTTCTGGACAACGTAATAAAAGTCTTCAAGTGATGAGCTATTAAAAAAAATAATAATAAAAGTGCCCAGCCTTACTTCCTCTTCTTGTTCCTGTCCTTGTGTCAGTCCCAGATCCCAGCGCAGGGCTGTAGCTCTGGCTTCCTTTGCAAGTGCAACTTCAGCCACAAGCTCTTATTCTCACCTGTGGCAAATCTTAATGCAGTGATGTGAGGAAAGAGGATGTCCTGAGCTTTGGCTGCTGTCCCACAACTTCAGTAAGAAGCAGCAGTGAGCTAGGACTTGGCCACTTGCTGGACCGCGCAGAGAGGTTTTGATACGGAGAAGGAATTGTAACTCCTCTTCCTGTTCTCTAAACACAATGCAATGCTTCTTCCCTGGTTTCTAATAAAATAATTTGCAGCGAAGTTAACTAAAGGAAAAAAACAAAATCTATAGTCTGTGAATAAGCAATGTAACACACCCTCTTCAGCGTATGTTTACATAAGGGAGTCCTCCATGCTCCCATTTAAGAGGTGCAAAACCTCAGGAATGTCAGTTCTTTTTTTCTCCTCCCTCTTTTTTGGGGGTGGGGGTTTAATAAAAGAACCCCTTTAGAAAAGATAACAATTACATGTAATGGAACCTGGAACCAGACTCTTTTGGCAATTAATCACCCAGGAGCCGTTGCAATCCTGCAGGCTGTTTCTGACAGATTTTGAGAGCTTTACAGGAATCACTGGGATAAGATGTGCCTGGGCTGGCTCCTGACAGGGACCGATCATGTAGAAAGTGGGTTGTTGGTTTTGGGGCTTTTTTAGTTTGTATATTCATACAGATGCACACCTATACACACACACAGCCGCATGCGCTCATATATGCATATATATGGAATTCTTTCTTTACGTACATGGAACAACTGCAGAACTCATTATTAGCCCAGAGGCAGAAAAAGAAAGGAAGAAAGAAAAAAAGAAAATAAAGTCCTTTCTTCCTCTTAGCAAAGATGAGCTATCCATCACTTAACAGAGATACTTCCTGTTTTGAAGCAGTTGGGAAGGCATGACTTCCAACCCAAATACTTGGCTTGGCAAACTATTCCTGTGTTGACAGATGCTTTTATAACCACTTCATTCCACCTGAAATTTCAGCATAAAAGGAGGTGGGTTTTTTCTTTTCTCTTTTTTTTTTTTTTTTTCTGAAGGAGGAGAAAGGGAAAGCAGAAAGGATAGGAAAGGGAAGTAAAAGGAAGGAAAATACCACAATTATAACAGCTGGATGACAGAGGTTAACATAGCTCTGACAGATGTTACCATATAACCTTATAATGACATGCTAGAGAAAAAAAAAACCAAACATAACACAAAACCTGTTCCTTGTAGGAAAGAGAATTTTGAACCCCTGCCAAAATATTACAATTCACTTCAGAAGCTTTTGAAAATTGTAACAACGATCTACCATATAACAAAATAGTTTTCCATACAAACCTATGGCTTTAGATTACCATCACTCTGACAGAATAAATTACCAGTGCTGGATGAGATTCTTTTCAGAGGAACAACTTCTCCTCAAATGACAAAACACACAGCACACCAGCTCCATCAGGATCTGCCTAACAGCACTTTTTTTCATCTTCTATGTTCTGTTTCCATAGGATTCATTAGCACTTCTCAGGATTGAATACTCCAGTGCGTGACAAGCAGCAATAAAGATGCACTGCACATGAGAAGATATATCTGTACAGTTGCACGAACCACTTTATATAACCTTTTGTCATTATCAGTTTCTGTACTGCTTACACCTGGTTACTTTGGTGACTATCCTACCACAAAAATCTTGAACAGTTTCCCTGGCTTGAGACCAAAATTTACAGACCTGTCTAACAAACTACAAATAAATAAAGTGTAACAGAAATGTTCAGTGACTGAAATAGGTATGTGAAACAATCTGCTTCTGAAGAAACAGATCAACAGAGTGGGAAGCAACATCAGTGAAACAATTAAAAAGCAGTTACAAAAGGCAGTCAATGACTTTCCATCGTTACAGCCAACACTGTGGCAGAAGAAAAATAGACGATAGTTTTAATTATTTGAAATATACTGTTTTACTATCACAGCTCTGGAAGACCATTTGAAGCAACAAAATAGATGCCGGTCCCAGTAACGGTCATTCAATGGAAAAGTCATTCAACTTGAAGAGAGAATAAAGTCACAATGTAAAAAATACCACTAATTTGTGCTTGAAATTGGAAACCAGGAGCCTGCTGAGCACAACAAATAACACAAATAGTTCTCTTGTCATGTTTTCAGTGCAGGAACAACCAGAAAACACTCCAGGGTTTTAACTGATAGTCCAGATGTCTGAACGCCAAGGAAGCCCTCTCACTCTTCCAAAAAAAAATATGCGCTCTTAAACAGTTTTTATTTACAACTCGTGAAGAAATTATATGAGTATACATCATAGAAAAGAAGCTGCTCATCAGCATCCCTGAAGCAGAGAGCACACAGCAAAGCAATGGGTGCTGGGGGACATCTAGCAGCAGGCACGCAACGCAAGACTTTAACCACAGCCACTCAGTTGAGGAGCCCTGCTGGGGCCAGAGGAGCCAAGTAAGCCACGCTGTTTGGGAACAGCCAGGTGCTGTCCCTGAGGACACCACAGCCATAGCAGCACAGGTGACATGGTTCCAGAGATTGAGAATGTGTGGGTAGTACAAAAGAACTGCACACTCAACTACAAGATCTCAGAGAGCAACACGACAGGATATGAATGTAGTCAAGAAAGAGCCTAATTAAGAACAGCAGTGCACTGGCTGGGTCAGAAGCCAGGATACTCTGCTTCAAGAAAAGGCCCCAGCAGACATGCCTTCTCTTATTACTGTAAGCAGACAATCACTGACTTCCTCCACCCGGATGCAGGAAGACAACTTGGTGGTTTTCTCCTTCAAACACGCAGAAACCACTTTATGTGCTGATCTTAGAAACTGGTGGGTGGTGCTGAGTTTACATAAATTACGGTGCTTACTGTGGCTGACAGCTGCAAGTGACAGATACAGCTTGGACTTCAGGATTAAAATACGTATTTTCTAGTTATTAGGCCTGGAGCAATGCTGATAAAAGTCCTGAAATCAGTTTAGAAGTCTGCCAAGTGTTTATACACCCTAACAGACATGAAATCTTGAATGAAAAACTTTGGTGTCAATCAACCCACATTTTTTTCCCTACAATGTCAAGAGTTACCTCAAACAAATGTGAGATTCCTGACTATTGCCCATATACCTTTCTTCCTGAATGCCTCCGTTTTGTTAAGTCACCCATGACGTCCACCTCCAAGCACTTTTGCAAGGGAGGAATTATTTTGGTCAACCCCTATTTCATCTTCTATAGTCAGTCAGAAGGGATTCCTGCTATGGCAGACAGTCTGGCATAATATCTGGCTTCATTCTTACCACATATCCTAGATATTTCCATCTTTGTTTCTGGATAATTTAAGAGATTAAGTCTTGTTCAACTCCCTGACGAATCTCAGTATTTGTTATAAATTCATTTCATTTAATACCTACTATTTCCCTGAGGCATCTACTTTCAAAAGCTTTTAGATGTCTGTCTGTACCTTTGGTGGATTTCCAGCTTTTACATCCATCTGTTAAGGTGGAAACAAAATTTCTGTGGAAAACTCAGAGACCAGTTTTAAATCATAGATTATCAACATCCAGATCTTCTTCATGCTGGTAAATGCAGCTTCTGTCTTGCTGATATATATTATTATTTCTTTATGGGCATCTTGCTAGTTCTCACCTTGCTGCCACGCAGTATGAAGCTGCCTGTTGTGCATATGACTTGTTTTTATATCACATTAATGCAGCTGAAAATTGCTGCAGTTCTTGTTACACCGTTATGTCGATTTGGGTTTTAACTTTTTTTTTTCTTTTTTCTCTTTTGTGCATGAATATCTGTTGGTTGCCTGAAAAAAAACCAACCTGTGGTTTCCAACATAATGCACATTCAACTAGAGCCAACCTTTTCTCTTGTACTTCTTCCCAGTTAAAAGAGCAGTGATTCCAAATAGCAGAAGTGAAGTACTGCACCTCTACTTGACACCACTGTCTGCAGGAAGGAGTATTCATTCTGTCAATACATACTATGAGCAAGTAAGCTTCATCTTGATCGAAAGCCTTGATGAGGCAATTACTTCTCTTAACATATCCTGTCATTTCAACATGTTACAGACTCAATCCTGATGGACAAAGTCAAATATTATCTTTGAGTATAATCTAGTTTATAGAAACATGGTTGTTTCAGATGAGTTATGGTGGGGATTAAACCTGATCGGCACACGATCATCCTTTTGTTCATTGAACTTCAGTTGCCTTTTTTCTGCCTAAAACAACATAGGAAAAGACTTTTCTACCAATAAAAAAGCACAGTATTGTACTAAACACCATAGTAGTTTAGGCTTTAATTTCTGCGTGTGTGTAATTAAAACTTTTCTACTAACTCCATAGTTAAAAAATTCAATTATTTTTACCTATGGAGTCTTTCAACATTTTCTGGGGGGCTGTACATTTCCATGTCTTTAGTTTTTGTATCATGTCTTGCACTACTCAGCTGTTTAGTATTATTATTGCTTATTTTCATCTCTTTTTGTTACTAAGATGTCAGCTTTTTTTCCTTAGCTGGCATCTTGAAGGGTATAAATGTGCTGGTAAATTGTTTTCCATTCACCTTAATGCTCATTTATGCTTCCTTGATAAGATCAGCAATGTATCTCTTTTATCTTCTTATACTGCATACACTTGTGAATACTTAAAAATTTACGTAACTTATAGGGTTTACTTTTTTTCCCCCAAAAAGCAACAATGTTTGAATAGTTATTTTGCCCAATTTTCTCAGCTTTTACACTTACAAGTCTACTGTTTTTTTTTTAATGTTTGAAAGTCTTGAAAAATACACTTATTGCGCAAGCACCAAAACTGCCAGGCAGAAAGGACCAAAACCAAACTCAGCAACACTGAGTTCTTGAGGTGAATTCATTTGTCAAAGAGGCTTCCATGCTAAGTGTTTTGGGAGTATTCTTCTTCCATTTGTAAGTGTTCAAATAAGTGTGAGCTTCCAAAAGAAACAAGCCTGCACTTTGTAGGAATGCAAGTTTTTGAAACCTGCAGTAATTTCAAAGCATAAATACTTAAATACTTCAAAGCTTGCCATATCCAAGCTGTACATTCAGTGTCAGAGAATCTCATTCTTTCAGCACCATGGAACTGTAATGTACTAACAAAGCAGAAATAGCATGGATGGTACTATCATCTAAGAGAAGCTCTATGGTTTTCCTGTCAAACTTCATTGGTGAGTTATTGCTCATTTGTAAAGTAGAAATAGGAAATAAAAATCCATTCAGTGTTCATAGCAAAGGTCTTCCCAGAACTCAAAGGTGTTTGATCCTGAAAATTTATTAGGTTACTTGTTTGGGAGTCACTTCAAACTATTAGATTTATCTTGGGCTCTAATCATTGTTTAGAAATAGGTTTGAACTGCTGCTAGTTTAGTAGAAGTATTTGATTACTTCATCTGTCTTTATGTAGTAATACTCAGAAGGTGCCATACAGGCATGCAAAGTACCATTTAATACAGACAGTAGCACAGTTCAAGATACACTTTAGGAATAACATGCCCAGAGCTTGATGTTGCCCAAAGGCAATGAGGCTTGTAAGGAGACACCTACCTTTATTCTCTGCTGATTTGGATTTCCCTAAGCATTTGCAAATTGCAGGAACTGTAGCAACATATCTAATGTTTAGATTATTTAGCTTACTTCTCAGTGATATCAATACTTAAGGCTGACAACTAATGACGAGATAATTCATAAGATTACCCTCTGAAAATTGACAATTCTTGAGCTCTAGTGTTAGCAAAGGAATGTAAGGAAAACAAAATTCTATTTCATATTAATAGCTACATTTCTAACAATGAGATACTCAGAACTCTTGAAATTTCCTCCCACATATTCTTTAGTTTTCAAAATTATTCACATTTTCATTCTTCAAGTTTCTGAATCCATGAAGCTGTGCTTTGGCTGAAGGCCAAGATATACAGAATCAAACATTTTAAGCAAGCTGTTCTGATGGAGAAATAAGAGCTTCAAATTCTTTCTCAGGATGCAAAGATTTAATGTCCTTTGTACCAATAGTATATGCATGAAGAAATCAGTCTGTGAGAAGTCTATGCAAGGGAAATTCAGCATCTCTTAAGACGAGCATCAGAACAAGAACAATGACTGAAGCCAGGAGAATTGCATGCATGTTCTCTAAAGGCTTGTGCATTTGTGCAAAATGTGCTAAAAATTTGTGCTTTGTGCAAAATACAGACTTGGCATATACTCAAGCCCAATGAGGAATTGCCACAGTCACAGTCCTTGTGAAAACACTGAAGTAAACACACCCTCAAAAGAACTAGAGACACTTAATGAGGACAGGAGAAAGTCAGAACACGCAGAAACATTTCTCATTCTGTGGCTGTACAGAAGATGGGGGACTAGTACGACATCATTTTACTGTAGATTTCCAGGTGAAAGAATGAACTTGGCTATGGAGCACCCTTCTGCACAATGGTAGAAGCTCCAATTCTTGAAACTTTAAGACTAAACAGTCTGCTAAAAAGATTTCTGCAGACAACTTGCCTATATATACGCATAGCACGTGATGACATTTCCCAGTAGTTACTTTTTTTTATCTGCACTTCAACATTTCATTTTCAATGCAGAGAACAAGAAACAATTTGATTCCAACAGGAATTACTGAAGAGATTTCTTCGTGCTGTAATTTCTCTCAGAAAGTGTTGACAATGAATTAGAAAAACATATTTAAAATGTAAAAATGAAGATCATTAAAACGTAAGCTGAAATAAGTTGCTCCCCAGACTGAGTTAAGGATTGTGAACATCAGATTTTGATGCAAATACAACTTCACATCTGCCCAAGGTAAGTTAAGTCAGTTGTGGATGCACAATTTAAATCTTCCCTTGCAAAAGACGCTTGGTTAAACATCTCTTCTTTGAAGGCTGATCTTTTAAAAACAGTACTTGCACATAACAGAGAACACAGTTGTAAAACTTCTGTTCTTAAATGTAGCCACAGAACTGCTGGCATTAGACAGAAAGTAAAGCAATAAATGCCTCACTACAGTAACCTACAGAGATGGGTGTTAGCATCTGCACTGAAGAGTTCTCTCAGCAAAGCAAACTGACTTTGCTGTGGCAGTAATCAGATCTCCAAAGATTCTGTATTTGTTTCTGGAACACCTGCACAGAAACTAACACGAGTGTTTCATAACTTTTCAGAGTTTTGATCTCCAGGAATACTTATTGGGCAACAAGACAGCCATTGGCACCTTCAAGAGCATCCACATCCACCAAAGGTGGTGGGGAGGACAATGAATCTCTACATTAATGCTTCTTCTGTCTCACTCCACACATAGGAAATGCTTTCAGAAAAATCCTAAAGGCTCTCGCAGACAATGTAGAGCCTGCCCTTCTTGCACAGTACTTTACACTTTATTTTCTTACACATCAGTTCAGCCCTGAGACTGATGAAAGCCATCTCAGCTACACTACAGCTGTGAGCAGCTGCAGTTCTGGACCTGGCCACCACTTGTGACTCCTGTTAAGCAAGGAGGAGCTCAGGGGGTTTCTGCAGTGTCCTCTCAAACATCAGGCTTTACATGCTTTTAGCTTACTGGGATTTCGTCATTAGGCATCCACTTAAGAGAACCAGTGAGAAAGCAGTGGCTCACAAGAGCCAGAGTACAGACCAGGCCATGAGTGGAGGGGGCACCATCATGTCAGCAGCACACTCCGGCCATGCATGCCCATCATACCATGGCTCATTTCATCTGCAGCCGCAAAATGTTATTCCCTCCTTCTGCCTGCAAGCATCTCTTCTCAGTATCCCATCCATCAGTCTAACCAACCAGGCTGAAAGGAAAAGGGCAGCATTCCTATCCTCCCAGCCCATGCCACCATGACACAAAGTGCCTCTCCATGGTGCCCACTTGTGCAATGGGAGGCTGCGTCCACCATCCCACGTTCTGTGCAGATCTACACGTTTATTTATTATTATTAATATTTATTATAATTGATATGCAATATAAATATATATATATTTATCAAAGGAGATGGAGGAGGGGTATAGGCGCAGGGACCAGAGGTAATTGCTGCTACGCATTGATAGGACTTTATTTACTGAACACAGGAACAAACCAGCAAATGAACAAGTCCTAGAAGTTTTTCCAATTGCTTGTTTAGTTGAGATTTTAGTATCTCATCTGACATTTTCTTCATAGAGAAAGAGTCAGTTTCAGTTAAAAGTAGATAGCATTGACCCAGAAAAAAACTGACTTAGTGATTTCAAAATGAAAATACTTGAATTAATGACGGAATATGCTGATCTAAGTAAATCTATGAAGAGACAGGTCCTTCTCTCAGCTTATCATCTTCCTTTCTTGAGAGAAAAATATAAAAGCACACAAAACAAAAAGCATTTTCTAAGAAGTGAATTTAAATTTATTACAGTTATTGTTATATTGTAATATAAACACTACTGCTTAGAAATCTTGCAGATAGTAGGAGACAAAATAAGCAGAAATTATTCCTATCCATTTACCCAACTCTACCTTCCTCAAAATAAAATAGCATGAAGCAATTTTTCACTTCCATTGCAATAATTATCACAAAACTATGCTCAATTTATGAAATGAAGGACTATTTCTCACTTGCTCTTGAAAGACAACTTGATACACACAGAGAGAAATAATATTTCAGAATTCTACTAGCTACCATATATCTGACTGAAGCTAACTATGTTAATGCCGATGATGTTAATCTCTGTATTGCTGAAATGAAACTTGACACAATGTAAATGGTATTGAAAATACCTTTAGCTTCCTTATTTTTTTTCCTCATTAAAACAGGCTTTTGGAATATCCCCAAATACTTTTCCATTTTTTTCCAATCACCTATTTCCTTCACTTTACCCTGGAAGTTTTCATCCTTGTGAATTTCAGTGAAGAAGCTTTAAGAAGTAACAACTGCAGCAAAAATGTTTAGTTACTAAACTAGGTTTTAAACAGTACCTGTGGGAGCACACGATCCTCACATGAAGTTACTTAAAAGTAAATCTGCAGGAATTATTGTTAAATAATGGTACGATTATCAAAGAAAATTATTATCTGCAAGTTATTCTACATTAATTACAATACACTATTTGAAAGGCAGTGTAGATACAGTTTATTCTGCAGTGTTCCTAGGGAAGTTTAATGAGCAGTCCCTCTAGAAACAGTAGGAAGAGACACAGCTCTCACACAGACCAGATGCATGGACCATTCCACACTTGATGAAGTCTACATCAGCCTTGAAATTGGCAGGGATGCACTGATGCAGTAGAGCTAATGAAAATGGGTTACAAGAAGCTGCAAACAGCTCTAAACTGTTTAGAGAAAATAATGGAATCATAGACCTGACCAAATTTCCAAATCCCGTATTTTAATGCACTTAAAATACCCACTTCACTTTTTAGAAATCTCTCCAAACAATGGTTTGATTTAGCAGTACTCCCAAAAAATCTGTGAATCATTCAGGAAAAGCTATTCACAAACCATTTATAAGTGATGGGAGAATATCACTCGGGCAACATTTATATATGTATTAAATAGAAAAGTAACAGAATTTTCAACTCTTCCAGAACAAAACTGGATCATGCTAATGCTTTTCAGAAGGCAAAATCTTCTACAGCAACCATAATTTTTAAATGAGATGTAATAAACAAAGCTTATATATTACCCGTGTGATGCTGTGTTTATGTGAGAGCTCAGCAGGAGTCATCGTTGTTCAGTTCTGTGAATTAGACTACAGAGATATCTCTTTGCAGAGCTTGCTTTGGATTATTTTTCATAGTACCCTTATAGTACCTCCTCACATTCCAGATTCAAGAGTCTATTGAAGGAGGAAATCACTGTAACTACGTACAGCTACATATTTTGCAAATTGAGAGCTACAGTCTGCTGTAGAAAACCAGTGTGGTTAAAATTAAATTGCAGCCAGTGTTTTCTCCATAATATGAATCAGCAAAGTTTATATAACCTCAAAACACCAAATCTTGGGCAACTGAATCTTACTGATATCCCCTCAGTGAGCCTTTTCTGCCACTAAAGGAATTACCTCTAAGAAACCTTGATCAACCCACAAGGATTATAGACAGCTCTATTCTGCCCAAGGAAATTAAAGCCCAGGTTAAGGAGCTTCCTTTCTGAGGAATTGCAACTACAGAATAAAGCAGCATGAACTGTTTCTCCACAGAAGAAAACTGTCTGGAGTTGGAGCCAGACTAGAGAGGAAAGAACAAGAGAAAAGAGAAAACATAAGAGCACAAAGAGAACAGAAGAAGCCAAAAAGAAGAAAATAAAGAGTATTTTCCATGATGATCTGACAAAAGAGTCAAAGATGTCAATGAAATTCACACACATATAAGAAATTCTTGAAAGGGTCTGCCATAATTAGCACTGCAGAGCTTGATGGTGAATGAACACAGCAGATCTGGTCAGATCTTTGTTTTCCTTTATTTCTTAAAAACAAAAGCAAGACTTAGTAATGTTTATATGGTGCCTCCCTGGAGTTCCTGCTTGGGGACGGTGAACTGTGGAGCAGTCATGCTCTGCAAGCTGCTTGGCTGAGCTACGCCCTTCAGGATGCACTGTGAGAACAAGTGATGGCACATGGCCTTTAAGTTTGGGGACATCCAGCACTGACTATGAGCAGAGGGGTCAAAAAACTGAACTACAGTACCTAGTAAGTACAAAGACAGTGTTTTCAAACCAAAGCACTTACAGTGAACTAGAGAATTCATGTGAATAACATTTTGTTCAGTCAAAACTAATTTTCTATTAAAAGAAATCAATCAGAAACATTGGTTATTCATACTGGAAACTGAGTAAAAGATCTTACCATCTTTTTCTTTTACCTCAGGAGCATCTTCAAGAAGTTATCTGCTATAAGAGGAACAAGAAATCTGCTTTTCCTCAGTCACATGGTTATCTCAACTATGCTTCAAATATTGTAAGTGTGATAAAGAAACACTATCAGGTCCTATTTACTCTAAATGGAACTAACAATTTAAAGTTAAGCTGATGGCTTTCTAGAAATAGGAACAGTTAAAAATTCTTGCTTTTTATCAGGCTAGCCAAGATCAGATAATTTTATAAATTATTCTTGGTATGTTTTGGTCCATGGAAACCCATTGGCCAATATTTTACTGGAAGAAAAACTTGTTCCAAATTATTTGCCATTGTCTCTTAGAATCATTCATACAAAAGCACAACAGTATGGTATATATAACTTGATCTATATAATCATAAAGAAAAACTAATCTGAGAGAGACAAGCAGTGTTAACAATGCCTATTCTTTACATTCTTTTGATAAGTGCAATCTAGAACTCCTCCAGGGAATACGCCCAACCTTCTCTGCTGTCTCAACATGTTATCTTGAAGTCTCTTCTATTATCTACACCTAACATACAATGACAGATTATCCTTCTATAGCTTGACACAGCATTAGAAGCAGGACTTGGGAATCTAGCCAAATACCTGAGGCTAAATCCCTAACACATTAAAATTCTATTTATTATTGCCCATAAAGCTATTTTTTATATAAAAATGCAAAAGGAGATCCATATGGAATTAAGTGGATTGTTCATTTCTGTGGCGTTTTTTCTTTTTTTTTTTGGTACCCAAAAGAACTAGGTCAATACTGTCCAGAATTGCATGACATGTTTTATACTTCTAAGAAAGGAAAACCACTCTACTTATTAATGTTGTTTTGGGGAAGACAGTACAAAATTTATGCCAATTTTTCTCATTTGAATTTTCAGCACATGGAACAGTACAATAACCCTCCACTGTGTAGAATAATACATATTTTTATGGGAAATATCGGTACCAACATCTACCACTGGAGCTTAAAAACAGCAGTATTCTATTAGATGGGACAGTCACCACAGGAAAATGAAGTACACATTTTGCCACAGGTCTATTTTGATTTCAGAGGTATGCAAAGAAACCTCCATTCTATGAGACATTTAACACAGCAGCTACAAGATCCATCCACTTGATTTCACCAATATCAACTTCTATATCGGTTCTGTCCAATTTGTTTAGCCACTTGATAACCAAACTGCATGAATGCCATTACTCTCCACTCTTTTAAATTTCTGTGTGCCCTACTTTCACCTTTTAGCCTTTTTGAGTTATATGGGTGGGAAAAACAATATGTCAGCAGAATAGATCACATCCGATGACAACTGTTTAGCTGCCATATTCCATTAAACACCTACTGTACATGCAGAAATCAAGGTTTTTGGAAGTCACACCTGACCAAATCTGGATAGATATTTCGCAAAGATAACAAAGTTTAAAGGGAGGAAAAAAACCCTGCAATCTCTATTCTAGAATGCAAGAAATGACAGAGTTACTCAACCAAACCACAGAATAAGGAAAAGAGAACAATAACAGAATGGGCAAAACTAAGTGAAGAATTCATTTCCCTGTTAGTTTTTTCCTGAGGAATACAGAAGTGGTATTTTTGCTGAGATTAAGAAAGCTTGAAGCAGGCAAAGGTCTCAGTGATCATAAAGAGTTGGACATCTTTAAATAGATGGATCACTAGATAGTGCATCTAAACTACAACTAGGAGTTGAACTTCACAAGGGCTGAAGGCTAGCTCATGCTATTCTACCTTGAGAGCAAAAACATATAATTTTCATAACTATGTGACTGAAAGAAAACTCTGTGGAATTCATTAAATTGTAACATGGGATGGTTTAGAGTTGTTACCTCCACATGAATTAATACATGGCTGTAAAAGAATGGGCAATGTCTCTACACAGTGCTCCACTGCTGATCACTCACATGTATCAACATCGGTAAGTATATCCAATTTTGTCTTTAATTTGTTTGAAATTAATATAAACAAGATCTTTTAAAATTCAAATTTTAAAAGACATAAATATCCCTTTGAATAGAAAATGGCAGGCAAGTTGGAAATACATTTTTTTCATTGAACTTAAGCACCAGTTGTTGTTGCTCAATCCCAGCAGTCTGGTCCCATCTCTTTCCAGCCCTGCTGGAAAGGCACAAATGTTGCCTCAACAACAGTCAGAAGTCCAGGGAGCATGAAGAGGAGCTCATAATTCCTCAACCTGTACCTTCTTAATCATCAGCTGTTCATTAAAAAAACATAGCATTCAAAGATGCTGGTAGTTGTTAAGATGCTTAAATCATAGTTAATGCATGTTAACATCATGGATAGATCCCACTTGTGCACACCACTATAAACAACATGTAATTCCTTTGACAGTTCATGTTTAAAGTGTTTAGGGATGTTGGGATTATTTTAAAGTTTATTTTACTTTTCCAGCACACTGACATTCCAACTGATAGCTCTGGAAGTATGTTAACATTCCAAACTACTTAAAATATTCAAAAGTTTATAGTAAGTGGAGGAAAAGGTAGCAGATATGGATAAGCATGCTGAATCACATGCTTACCTCAATCAAAGGTACTATTTATCTTTGATGAAGTAAATAAGTAGCTACACTGAAAGCATTTCTATTCCAGTATCAGAAGACACTGTTTTACAGGCAAAAGCTTTGGAAGACATAAAGAAGGGAACACTTAAAAATTGTAATTTTCCTGTGCAGGCAAAATAACATTTCTGCAAAACTGAGCATATATACATGCAGTATCTTAAACTGATTATTAAACTGATTAATAATAGTAATAGTTTTCTCTTGATTAATAGTCATATAAATAAAACAGATAATTCTGCTAACCCATAAGTATTTTTCAGGAATGTGTGCCCACTTTGACGAAAGCTTTCTTCAAAACATTTTGGGGTTTTGCCTCTACTGAGTGAGAAGTAATTGTGTAAGTATGTGAGACCAAAGCTTAAAGCAACTTTTTGTTTTGAATAATCCAGTGACATTTTTTTTTCTTATTTAAGGAGGAAATAAATCAGATTGTGTCGTGACCATAAATATCTCAAGTGTCAGCTTATGAGCACCTATGAGTAGGGGGTTTATATGACTAAACACAGATTCAAGTTAATCAGCCTATGCACCACTAATAGACAGAAAAAGCAACTATCAAAATGCAACAGACTATAAAGGAAATAGTTTGATTAACTTCAGTGAATCCCTTTCTGCCCTTCAGTGTTGTGACATTTATTTTTCACCTCGTCATTGTTATTACAAATCCAAGGTAAACATGTAAGAAGAATTGGAACCATTCAGCTTTACACACATATGCAGTAATGAAAATGCCATATGATTTGTGCACCACTTAATACATAACGTACTAAACAATTTTAACTTCATGATATTGAATTAAAATATATAACAAATTTTTAAAGATCTCATTAGTAATAAGATGTTAATGTAACAACAGATGCAACGTACCAAATACTAATTTCAAATTATTTGGTATTTTTTGTATTAAAATATAGATGAAGAAAGTCCAGAAGTACAATGAATATAATTTTATTTTGTGCTTATTTGATTTTGTTTTTTACTTGCCAGTTCACTTGAATGATCATTGTTCTTGGTTTAAAGGCCATTCTCTATATTGGATCATTTAAGAAAATTTTAATGAACTCAAATACTTCGTGGTACACTACAAAAGATCTGTAATTTCAGGAACATGAAAAATGCTGTAACGATGGAGGAAAATCTGAGTTAAGAAAAATATTGGACAGATTTGAAATAAAAACAAGTTATTGAATGCAGACACTGGCTGCTAAGGCTTTATGAACACTTGTGCTACCTCATCCTTTTGCCTTGGATGACTTCTAGATCACCAGGAGCTACTGAAAGCACTTTTCAGCTCCTATCAACATTTGGCACTGTAGACCCTAAAAGCTGCTAAAGAATTTGTAGCAATACTTGTTCTGTTTGTTACTGACTGACTTTTCATGTTTTTTTACCTTGCCTTTCACGTAACCTCTCTAACCTCAAGTAGCATCTCACTAGTCTGCAATATTTTGGCGTAGGCAAAAAAAATAAAATATTTTATATACTTGAGTCACTAAAATGATTTTAAAAAACACCTCTCAGAGCTAATTAACATCAGAGCATGATTTAAGACCAAGCAAGAAACATCAAAAGACATTACAACATTGTTTGATGCTCCTCTCTTGGCAAAAAGCCTTCCACCATTTCACAAAGGGAAAACAAATGTTTCCAGTACACGTATGCTCACACTGTTGGCTAAGTGAGGTCAGATCTACCTCTGTTAACTACATTGGTATGCCTAAGATGCCAGTAGGCTTTCAGTATTTCTCAGAAATAAGACATTTATCCTGTAGCAATACAATAAAGGGTGATTATGAGATAAAAACATACTGACTTATAAGGAAAATAAATGGATATGAATACAGCGCAATTCAGTATTAAGAATCTTATTTCTGCATAGGCATCTGCAAAACATATTTTCTTTAAGGAGCTAAGCAATCACACAACAATTACTAAAAACTACAGACTTCTAGGAGTAGTTTAAAGGAGACTAAAATGAGAATTACTCCCATTATCATACAAGAACATGCTACCAGTGAAATGAGGACGGGCACCAATGAAGGCACCCCACACCAACACACAAAATACGGCAGCTGCTTTCCCTTTTCTGTGCACTATGATGAACCTCAGTAATCAGCTTTCTCTGTGTACGAGGGACCATCTTACGGTGCCTGGGAGCCACAAAAGTCTGGCAAACCATTTGGCTCTGCTTTAAATATTATGCAGATTACAGAGGACAGAGAACAAGTTCTACTTTGTAAACACAATTAATAGCTGGTACATCTGTACTTCTGCATTCAGGTTTTTCATTTTAACAATTTAGTCTCTGAATTGCACAAGTGTGTCTTCAGTTATTTGTCAGCATCAAAATCCACAGATTTTTCCCTATGATTTTAGGAGTCCCAGTAGTGGGCAAGACTTGCCACTGGGTTCCCAAATAACTAGTTTGATCTCCAAACCACATTGGCACCCTAGAATACTGAGCTCAGGGAAGCTCAGAACCAAGGAGATCAAGCTGCCATTCAGGGAAGTCTTTAAAAGCCACTGAATGGCCCTATTTTAAGTAAGGAAGGGCCTAAGACTGACATTTTGAGAATCTTTTTTTTTCTCTCTCTAGTGCTCTAAAATCTCCCTAGATCACCTGTTTGAAAATAAATGACTCAGGAACGATGCGAGGAAGTTCTAACTTAAAAATTCAAAATTGAGTGTAAGTGTAGCAGGTACTGCACATGAACACAGAAGGCTGCCACACTAGGAAGATAACTTTAACTGTCTGAAAGGAGTAGATGGAATAGTAAAAATGGCTGAGCATCTACACAAAAAGAAAAATTGACCAATTACCCTGTCAATGGAGACCTGACAGTAGCTGAATGAACAAGCAGGAATCCACCTTAGTAATAATAAATTAGCAGATGTAACAATAACAGTATGGTCATACACAGTTCTGATTTCAGTGGTTACAATGTAGTTTTACAAGGAAGCTTTCGGTGTACCTACAAGTCTAGAGCACCAGTAGTCATTTAGTAAGTCTTTTAAAAATGTGTTAGATTTTTTTAGTGTCTAGAATACTGATGTCTAACTTTATTGTGGGTAACAGAAATGAAAGACAGACAGGTTTTATTCAATGCTTTGGCAGTTGTAAACCCTTTCTCTCCATCTGCCCGTTTTAAAACTCTGCCTCAAAATACAAGACAAATGGAAAAAAAATAACAAAAAGCTACAATCAGAAAAGGTGAGACTGCAAAGGACAATGCAAGAAGCAAAAAAGTTTTCAGATGCATTGAAACTAGAGATCCAGTTTCAAGTTAACTAACAGTCCTTTATCCCTACTAATCAGAATAAGTTAATTATTGATAGCTTCAGCACAGCACATCTATCAATCACTAGAAAAAACTGGTTCTCCGTTCAGGATCAAGTGCAAGTGCTTCTAAATCCTTCTGTGCACTTGCATGTAGTATCACCATGGAAAATGAAGCAAAATTTAAAGCAGTTTGCTCAGGAACACTTCCCCAGTCTTGGGGTTAAAATTATGAGAGAAGAAAGAATATTCTGCAGTGGTAACACTTTCATTTTGTTTTGCTGTGCAACTTTCTCTGTGTAGTCAAGATAGTCCTAATTGATGTTTGTACAGAACACTGGTAATCTTGCCTATGTGCACTGTATCAGGTATGGGTAAAATTAATCCCCAGTATGTGAGGACAGACAAGAGATTTAAGTATGCTTTTCAATCCAAGCTGTCAAACTGAAAGAAAGCAGTCATTACAATAAATATATTTGAAGCCTCTGAATATTTCTTAGACATAATATAATCCCTTTCCTCAAAGCAAAAAGCCTTTATCCTGTACGTACCTTCTATTTTTGTACACACCGCTCCCCATTTTTGAAATAATACTTTGGCAAAGCATATGAAAAATTCAAAAATGTTTGGTTGAGTTTTGGCAAAGCTTGAAAAATATAAGGAAAGTCTGGGAAACAGGAGGCCGAGCACACGTAACGATGACTTTGTTCTTGTATATAGGCTGAGTTATTCATAGCCCATAATTTAGTGTATGTCTGTATTCACAATTTGCAGGTTTAATACAAGTGTTCGTATTTCTCTAGAAATGTCAAGTCTAAAAGGTTTTTCATTCAAAATAAAAGGATATGAGCATGAAGCTGCAATGTACCTGTTAACTGAAATTTGCTTCAAGCAAGGTGTGACTTAGAACAATTATGTATACCTGTTACATGCCATTTCTCTGAAGAGATGCCAACCCCAGCTAGGCTAAATCTCTAACATGCTGTCAGAAGCTAGGGAAGCATCTGCATTAAGCACAGACAATACTATCCTGCTATTTACTTCATCTACAGAGAGCAATTGTGCATTAGCTAGGAGGTGGCTGGCATCGCTTCTGAGGCTGCTCCTATCTCTGCACTCAAGTAATCAAATCCAGAGATGTCTGTCAGAAACCACATATACACTGGTGTTGTCTTTCCCTCAATGCACAATTCTGACTCTGTGATTCTCTACTGACCGAATCAGCAAGCCATCCAACATCTTTTAAAGAACATTCACTTTTTTCTGCTTTTTAAAAATTCTGTTTACATATTAAAATAGTTATTTATTAGTTAATTTAATTTCAACTGACTATTGGATACCGGATGCAGGAATTGTTTTACATGGCATAGTTGAGGAAAAGGAAATTCTTACCTGAAGGGAGTCAAAGGCAGAGGAAAAACATAACAATCAATGGATATAAGATAGCAGGGAAGTCAGCAGGGAACAGCTATGGGTACAGAAAGGTCACAGATCTCTCAAATCATGACTATTGTTTGCTTAGCTAGAATAAATCTCAAAACATAAGTAGATAAGTCAAATTGGGAAGCTATACTCAAATTTCACACCACATTTAAAAATTCTTCCAGGCGCTTTAGGAGTATGAGCCCTAAATGCCTGACAGGATGGGCTCTCAAATTTTTCAGAAGTTAGAGCAAATTTTTTTTCAAGTTTCACCTTCGCAGAGGTCATATCAGACTGAATTAACAATCTCTATAATCTAATAAAATGACTGCTACAGTTCAGGCAATTTTCTGGGGCACCTTCAACACAGTGAAAGTTGTGGATGGCAAGGAGGAGAAAGAAGATGAGTCCTTAGAGAAAAAATGATTCTAAAAACTCGTTCTGGCAATAACTTTTCCTTGAGTTCCTGCAATTCAGGAATATGCCATGTATTATCTTTGATTTAAAGTGCAGCTGAACTCTGAAGAACAGATGGACAGGGACTGAAAAGATTTACGCAGCTACAGGATGGTTTAGTTTTACTGTGAGCTGGTGCCCAACTCTGATTTAAGATGTGATGAGAAGCTTTATCTAAAGTAAAAATAAATTACTGTTCTTCACGTAGATTCATGTGTCAGGAGTCCAGAGCACAGAATGTATACTTAATGAGTTTTATAAATCTATATAAATAAACTAAAATGAAATCACACTGTGAGATGTCGCTATCTCGTGTCTCTCAATAGTATCTAAATTAGATATGGTTTATTTTCAACTTGTATTTAAATATGCTCACAGAAACACACTAATTATCAGTCTGCAAGATCAGCTTGGGTTTTGAGAGCCAATTAAGTTCCCCACGGGTTTATTTTTGTCAGAAAAGTCAGTGGACACAACTCAAAACACACACAGGAAGCATATTTGCTGCGTAAGATGAGATTTTTACAATTACTTTTCTGACTATAAATACACTTACTTCATTTCTTTTTCCTAACTCTACATTTCCCATATATGATTCATGGTGTCATGCAAAGGTCACTCGGGTCCTCAGTATTGAGAGGTTATATAAACATGGATCTAGAGGAAGCAAAATGAATCAGATAGACAGGAGACAGAGAGCAGACTCGATCTTGGAATTGCTAACTAGAGGGAGGGAGACTTAAAGCCAGATGATCAACATTTTAAAATTTCACTTTCATTTGTAAGTTCACACCAAACACAAAGAAATGCAGCATTACTGTGTAGAACAATGAGCAGCAAATGTTTCATTTAAGCGAGCTCTGTTAGGGGGGAGAGCAGGGAGACAAAAGGACAACATTCGCAATCCTTTTGGAACTATCTGACAACCTTAGCGTCCCACTTTCTTGTGTCATGCACAAGCCCAGAACTTAGGCAGATCACTGCTTCAAAGTCTTAGCACTGACAAGATCTTGCAGCCGGAGCCCAGACTCAAACACTGCTATTTTGAACTTAGTTTTCTATCTGGGTAACTACTCCACAAGTGAAACAAAAGTTGAAGACTATATTCTTTCCTTTTTCAAGGTACTTCTGTTAATCCGATTGCCTTTAGCTACAATCACTGGCAATATGAACTAAAATGCTGTTAGAGGGATAGTATCAGAGAAACAAACCAAGAATTTATAATTTCACATCTTCCAAATACTGTAATATAAACAGCAACACTTAATGTTCATAGCATTTCTGTAAATTAACAGTTTTAGAAGTGTGAGAATTGGGGAGCATAGTCTCTTAGTGGTTTGTCAGAAGCATCCTAGAATTTCAGTGGTCAAATTAGAATTAGCATCCATTTTTTTGTTTTTAGTTTCATGTGTGTGCAGCCTTTTAATCCTCCTTTCCCTCAAGCAACTTCTACGCTCTTAGAGTAAGCAGCGACTCCAGCTCTACGATAAAGCACTGAAATGGAAAAGCGAGATGAAGTAGCTAGCTTTTAATGAGTTGTTGGTTAACAGGTTGGGTAGTAGCACAATGGTTAACTTTGACTTATGTCACAGAACAAAGAAAGTCCCGTATCTCAGAAAAAAATCCATCCTGAAAGAGTTACCAGGCTAGCCCTATACACCCTGGCCCAGCCAGCATTCAATTCATACAGGTGAGTGTACACTTGCTTCTAAAGTGGGCCAGGGAAATCTAGGATGCAAGCTCTGCTGCAAACCCAAAAGACTTGAACAAAGCATCTCTTCTGCAAACTTGAGCTTATACTTCAGTGCAGGTCATGCTGCTCTTCATGTCTGTAGATGTTATGTTAGAAGTAATGACTGCTCCCTTTCCGGAACAACCTATGGAGAATATTTTCTTCATCAAGTTATTAACTGGAGATGAAAAGGTCAATATTCACTCCGTTATTCCTGTAAGGATCAACCAGGCCAAGAAAGAGCACAACCAGAATATCTGAAATCTCAAGCACACCTATTTGAAACTTGACAAGGAGTGGAAATATGTCAGTGTGCCTGAGCACAATTCACAAAACCCCAGTTTCCATTGGAAAAGGAAGCTCTACACGAAACAGAAGTAAATTGTGTGGGTAGTCTAGATTTTATTATAGTCCTAAAAATCTTTATAATTTTGTCCCTAGTATGTCTTGTTTTTCTCTCACTTAAAACAACCTTAAAGTATGCGATGGTTCCAGTAGATTCAGTTATGGAGAGTTGGCCAATGACAATACATCTGCACAGAAGCATTTTTCATGGATTTATGTAGTACCCAGTACAGTTTTATTTTATTTCTTTTGCTGTCAATGAATAAACTAAATGCTGAATTTCTAATAAACTAGAAGTGGGAAAGGAAGTAAATACTATTATTATTCCCGCTAGCCTGCAATCAGCAAGCTAAGGACAGTCTATCACTCCCAGATGTCAACTTTGTAATTTTGTTGCTGTATGTAATGGCAAGGTCCTCAACACAACTCCCTGAAGCAGCTTCTTATGTTCTTCTTCTTGCCTTAGTACAGTCTTACTGCAATACCTAAAAATCTATCAATACTTCATTCTATTTTGTTTTGAATGCCTGTTGTTTCTATTACTCATCAAATAAAATTCAAAACATAAATGGAACAAGATGGCAGAAAATAGCTTCCAGCTCTAAATTCCTGACACTACAAACCAAAGCCTATAATTTATAGCTTTAAAAAAAAAAAAAAAAAAAAAAAAAAAGCGCAATAACTTCTTGTTATTGTTACCTTTATTTGAGAGGTTACAGCCAAAAACTGTCCAGATTCCAGACAGTGCAGGAACAGTCACATTTTCTCCTGCCAGTTTACAGCATGTTAAGACAGGAGTAATTTTTTTGTTAGAGGACAGCATAGTTAGACTTCTGCAGAGAAGTAACTTTTTGAACGGTGATTTCAGAAACACTATCTGTGTTCACTGACAAACTGATAACCACACATCTGGCACGCAACCTGCATGTTCCCAACTGGACCAACACCCATTTCCTCTGCTCTTGTTCTCATGCTGCAGATCATCATTGTTGTATATCTTGAGATTTGGCTGATATCTTCCACTGCAACTTCACTTTCTCTTATAGTTCTTCCACATTTTTAGCAAAGTCAATGCTGATTCTCCAACTTCAGTGAAAACCATTTCCAAAATACTATCATCCTTTTACCAACTTTCCATTCTTACAATTCTAATCCCAGTGTGTCTTTAACTGACATTTTCCACAACAATCTTTTACTTATATCATTTCATATCATCTTCCTCACCAATCCAATATTTGATTATTTTTCCACTGACATCATCTGACACCAATACAGGTGTGCAAGTCTGTCTTCCCCCATTTTCTACATTTGACCTCTGCGAAGTGTCTGGTTGCTTGCCTGCCTTTGTTTCTTCTCCTACCATTCCTACACCGACTACTCACAAATTCTCAGGTTCTGTATTTCACTCTCTTCCTCAAACCAAAATTCTGATCAGCGCCTGATAAAATCCTTGTGAGAGCCACCATCAGCTAAGGAATGCAATGGACAGATCAGCTGATTTATTTACATCCACCACTTTTCCCAGTCGTTACCCCATCAGTCAAGGTTCCAACCTGAGCACATCTGACTTGGCCCATTTTCAAAGTTCTTCACTCTTATGTGAGATGCAAACTCTGCAGGTATTTTCTGCAAAATATTTGTAAAATAGATTAACTCTATCAAAATACCAACTCCTGCCTCACACCTCAGCTTTACATTGCAGTACTCCATCACTGACTCATCAGATGTTTGCTGTACTTAAAACCAAACACACACACAAAGTAATATTAGACCTCTTCCAACACTTGGACTTGGGAGTGCTTTTTGCCAATAATTTTTGCTGCACATCCTCCAAACACTTCTTCAGTCTCTTCATAACTATGAAACACAAACACACCCACATCAAAACCCACAATCCTTACAAAATTTAGCCCATTAACATGCCAAGGCCAGTCTATGATGTTTTTATTGCTTTGCTGTTTTCACCTTTCTACCTGTAGTCTTTTGTTGACTCAAGTCCTGTAAAAACATTAACAGTTGTTCTGGTCAGAAATCTTATTGGTGCTCTTGTCTCTGAGCAATGGATTTGACACCTCCAATAAAGTCCCAAGGCACTGCCATTTGGTAAATAATGAAAAACTAAAATTTCTGTCCAACTATAGGTCGCTCCAAAAGTAATGCCTCCTATATATTTCCATAGAAACTACAACAGATACAATGAGCACAATGATGTTACATGATATAACAAATTTTCAGCTACTAAACACTATTTTTCAACATAACCACCACTACTAGCTGTGCGTTTTCACCAGCGATGAACAAAAGCCTGCATGCCGCATTAGCAAAAATCTGCACCAGTGGAGGTGATCCACTGTTGCCACTGCTGAAACATACCACCTGCTCCCTCACTGTTCTCACATCCACTGTTTGGTATCCATCAACGTTCAGCAAGAATCAATAAATATCAGTGGGTGCCACTGTTTTCACGTGGAGGAATTCAGTAATACTGCTTTCCTTCATACTCACTTCCATATCAAACACCATTTTGTCGACTGCTCTTCTGCTGCCATCTGTCACACGGCAACAAAATGTAATGGGATATTCGTGGGAAGGTTCAAACTCTACAGCCAAACCACCAACATCCACCTCTGATGTTGTGGGACATCTTAATAAAATAAGAGGCATTACTTTTGGAGCAGCACTCGTACTTCAAGATGATTTACTGTGTAATTTTCTCCTGTACACTAGCCATTAAAAGCCTAACCAAAGTCTGCATTTCTGAGATTTCAGCAGTCCTTTAATACCCGTGCTATGCCTCTTTTTCCTACTTGCAAAAAATACAAAAATGAAGCAAGTGTACCATTTGATTAGTATTCCACGCTAATTAAAACCAAACAACTTCAGTTCTCCAAGCACAGAAGAATATTTTCAAGACATCTTCAAGAACATTCTCCATGCATAAGAACAATTTCAAGAAGTATTTATAGAGACTGCAGAAATTCAATTTTATAGATGGAATAATGGAAAGTAGAAAAATCTATTAGTTTGTACTAGCAAAATCACACAAAATGACCAATAGGCCTTCAAATATAACCTTATCCAATGTCTCTTCATCTGATTGTCCACGCAAATAGGCTTTACCCAACAAATTAAGAAGGAAGCCCTAACAGTGCAATAAAATAATAAGGTTCAGAATGTTCATAATGAGGTTCAGCAAGGATTTTGAAAGCTTAAGAGTCTTATCTCTTCTTTTCACTCAGATGGAACACCCGGATGAAGAAATCACTTAGTGATTTGCAGATCCTGATCAGTTCCTTTGCCAGTTAATACTGGCAAAATAATCTACTTAATTTTAGTCTAAGACACAGTTACTGAGAAAAAAACCCAGACTAGTGAGAATATTCCCAACTAAGTTAGCGAGGGTAAAATGTAATCTTATAGGAACTAGGCTATGACTGAGTACAGCATTACAAACAAACCACTACAAAAGCTCCTGCTTTTCCATCTAACAAGAACCAGCTATTGCTCTACTCCATGGGCAATGGCTTTTTGTAGAAATAGCCATACAGCCAAGTCCACTTGCAGTAAGACAGAACAAAAGGAGGACGATACCCCATTTCATACCGAAGACATCCCCACATCCAGTACTAAATCAGCCATTTTCAGGATGGAACCTGTGTTGATTACTTTGTGCAGGTAACAACAGTTAAGACTTTCGCATGGAACAAGTCCCCTCTCAATGTTGCCAAGAACTCAAACTACATCTCACAAAAAGAGGGAGCGGGAGAACAACACCAACAGGAGCAGAATCTGCTTGCAGATGAACCTGAGGGTAGCTTTCCCTGCCTCAGACAAACCACTCTTCCCAGACCAGGCTGTGGTCTCAGCCAAGGAAAGGCCTTCAGCTTCTGCTGGCAATGCTCCAGGCACTTTCCACCAATTGTTAAAAGCAAACGCAAAGCTGAGCTGTGCTGTAAGAAGAATTCTCTGTGTTTTTCCTTTCCTAACACGGCAGCCGAGCATGCATCAAAACCGAGCCACACCCAGCCACAGGCACTGCTATGTGAAAGCCTCCAGCTACCTCCTGACGATGTCATCAGGTGAAGCAGGCACTCGGTGCCCTAAATAAACAGTGCTGGGCGAGGGAATGAATTACTGACATTTCCGGATTTCAAAAGAGACCTCCGGAGCCTCAGCTCCTTTCCAGGTCAGACTGGCTGCCGCCACTGACGCTGACAGGGAAAGAGAGAGCCACGGTGCTGCCTTTAGTGGGCAAGGGCCAGGCACAGAGACAGAAAAATCTATTTCTAATACCTCTCAAGCTTCTGCGTTACAGAAACCTGTTAGCTCAGCCTTTTGTTGTTATTGTTCTATCAACGGGATTAAGATCCTTATCTCAGTGAGCTCTTTTCCTAAAGTTGAAAACCAGTACTAGTTATGGAATCTGGGAAGAGAAATGGAGAGCGTGGGGCTGTTCTCATGCCCCAGGTGCAGAATGCTGACTTCAGGCCAGAGATATGATGTATTTACATCCATTTAGAAAAACTAATGAATAAACAGAAGCTCCTGTTCCACCCAAATCCAATTTCTCTATTCAAAATGCAGATTTAGTATGATGGAAAGACTGAAATGGAAGACGCATGAAAGAGTTTTCTAACCTCAGAAAAAAAGTAAACAACCCACCATGTCATTTATTTTAATAGCACTTGCAGATGAAGTCCATGATATTCAAAGGCTTTTCAGTGTTCCTGGGAACTCTGGCCTTCAAACTACACAACCTTTACTTTTCTTCCTATCTCTAAGAATTACTATGAATGGGGAAAGGAACATTCCCAGGAAAACAATTTCACATTGAGTGATATACTCTACACTTTAAATCTGGGACTTCCAATATAACTTGCTCAGCAGATACAGTTTCTTCCAACTACAGAGAATTAAACAGTGATCATCACAGCTTCCCCAAGTCCCACCTCTTCCCTGTTTAATGTGCAGTGTGTCTCACCTTGCTTCTTCCACTAGGTATTCCAGAATGAGGCTGGGCACAGCAGATTGTTGGGAATCAATCCTTGCTCAAAAGAAATTTGCAGGAGTCCTTGGTAAGCCTAAGGTCCTCATAGAACAAACTACAACCTCTAAATCTTCACAAAAGATGTAACTCAGTATCACAAACCCAAGCACGCAAAATATCACAAAATATTTTCAATATAGTGATCTACTGAATTGTTTAGATGTGATTAATAAACACCTATCCTTTGTCAAGCTCATTTTAAATAGGTGGGTGGGCAAAGAGCTTAACGTTCTTATTCCCACGTAATGCAAAATAGTATTCTTTAGGTCTGTTTTGCTATTATTATGTAGCTGATGTTCTTCCATCAGCTCTTTGAGAGAATCTATCCTTTAACAATTATTGTCAAAATTCAAACAGCACAAGAAGTCTGCACCCAACTGCTATTAGAACTGTCTCTCTGCTCACTGAATAGGTGCCTGTTACTGGATCTAGAAGAAAGAAGTGTGGAAATGCAACCTTTTGTATCTCTTTCAAGAGTTTTTTCCTCTAAGTGCAGCAGCGGTTAAGAAATGCACTGTATTGAACAGAGAACTAGAAAACAAGCAAGATGCAGCCATCACACACTACAGGTCTTGTCATATTAAACAGGGATGCCCCCATGCATGTGTAACTCATTGAAGGACAGTTTCAGCTTAGTACTTATCTTAAATTATATTGCCCTAATTGTTGCTGCCAGGGTACAGTCTTCCTGAGACTGAAGTTATAGCGTCTTTAGAGAGGGCAAAATAATTAATTTCATATCAGGACCATATGGAGTAAAAGAAGAGATTGAGGGAATAAGTCTTTCCCTGCTGTCATGCCATCCATCTTTCAAAACACTTGGGACATCAGTTTCCAAACCATGGGACCTTCTTTTGAGTTGCAAATCCTTCTGAGTGTTTGGTAACAGCAGCTTGTGTGTGGTTATGAGGCAGGTAGGATGGTCAGGATAGAAAGTGTATGCTCTTCTTTATCATCTTAACAATGATTTTTAAATAAAAATAAAACAATTTTCTTTTGACACAAGCGTGGAACCAATTTCTTTGTTCCACTTTGCCCTGCCTTCAACATACCACCATTCTTCTATGGTTTATTCATCAGATCTGTTTTGACTTGACAGTAGAAGTAACACTGCTTTAAAAAAATAAAAATAAAAGTCAATCTCCGCCACTCTCTCTCTGACCCGGTGAACCTCTTCTGTAACTTTATAGCAGAGAACAGCCCTGCTCTGTGTTTCAATCTTATTAAATGCTTTTAAGATTTTAATCATTCATTCATTGGCTGCTAAGTGAATATTATATCCCTTTCCTGTAGGCAATCAGATACCATAATACTTTAATGTTAAAACTTGTTACTGCTGCATACAAAAAAGTAACAAATAGTTTCTCATTTAGTGCTGGATTGGTACCCAGAACACCACCTAACCAGCTGCAAATATCCTAAAGGCATCTTTATTAATTGAGCGAACCTGACAATACCTGAAAACAAAACTGAAAAAGACAATGCTTATAATGAAAAAAATGGGCATAGTTTTAAAACAACAGCTAACAGAGGTGACACAGGATTTTTACAGGTAAATGCTAAAATTATGTCAGTGCTTTACAATAACATTTTTAAGTTTTCAGTGAAAGCTCCATTACCATTGTTTTTGTTTCTTCTTTTAGTTTTTGCAAGTCTCTTGGTAAACAAACAGTTTGGTTAGGTGTTTGCAGCAATTACTGTAACGCACCAACAGAGAAAAAACAGTGTGGACGATATTCACGCTAGTACTCTGGACCTCCAAAGTGCAATTTGGGAATTTGAGTAATTCTTGTATTCTTCCTTAGTCATCTGCTCTTTGGCAGCTGCTAGGGACTGCAAACTGGTTAAGATGAACCATGAGCCTGGCTCCTCTTATGCTCCTAGGGTTTGAAAATAATGCAATGAATTGGAAGAATGGTTGTGCACAACACAGCTTGGTGAAAGCTTCCCAGCTGCAGGGTCAGCTCACAAACCTGAGCCAAGGAGTGATCACTCCCACCACTGCATCATTCCTTGCCCTGTGTTGCCTCAAGCACTTGTGTGCACTACAGCTGGGGAAATGAATGCTGACTGACTTTTGCTGGGTTCTCTTTTTTAGTCAAATTCCTCACTGCATATCACCATGAAGGCATACAAATGCACACGCTCATGCTGAGCAGGAGGCAGCAACAAACTGCTGTCAAACATGCAGCTGTAATCTTTTGATGCGTGCTCTGCTTCTTTTAAATGAATGCCCGTTTTGAAATACACAATTGTCATCAGCATAAGGTTGGATCGTTCGTTTTCTAAATATGAAAACATTCATATTTCGTATTCATATGATTATTTAACTAAGTTTTCCATCATGAAAAAATGTAAAAACTTTCTCTTAATTCCAGGTGAAACACTTGCTCTGAATTAAGCTATGATATGATACAGTAACCACATAAATTATTGAAAAACATTCTCTTTCAGTCCTCTGGTTTTGCTCTTCTTTCCTGCTTTTTCAACTCCCCAAGGATCCGACCTCAAGCACAATAAAGTCAACAACATTTTTTTTTCACTATCTATCTTCATCAGATTTTTGGGTCAGGACCAAAGTTGGCTTTTTTTTTTTTTTTTTCCCCCATAATAGTTACAGGCAAAATAGATGGAATAATAACCTGTTGACAGGTAATACTAATTTACAGTCTTACGAGAGCTAGAAGCATCACACAGAGATATGTTGTAAACTGAGCGCAGTATTATTTGCAACATACACATTTTCCTGTCTCAGGTTTCTTTACAATCATAACAACAACTTCTCTTTTTGAAGACAAGTTTTCCTCCAAATTATTATGTCTTTTAAATCATTGGGTATCTCCTAGTCTGTCATCGAATAATAAAGAACACAATGAGTGTATAAAAAGTCAGAAAGGAATCCTTTAATACATTTTTAACAAGATGGTTCTGTCAGTTTTGCAGCTCAGACCACGCTCTACAGGTTAATGAGATAAAGAGGCAGCTGACAATTTTGAATGATGATCTTTTAAAAATCTTCATGTTACAGAAACACCTCAGTTAAAAGAAGGGAACACAGTGGACGAGGTAACAGGGAAGAATTACTGCCTTACCATCAATTCCAATGAAAACTTTTCTTTCAACAGTCTTTCCCCCCCGAAAATGTTAATTACTCTGCCATTTGGTACTCCATGAAAATGAAACAAATAGAAATAACAACAACAACAACAAATCCATTTGCTGATTTAAATTTTGAATAAGTACATTCATGTGTGAAATGTTTCTTGTCCACACTGCTTACCAACAAATAGCATTTCTAAACGTCAGTTTGTACCACTGAATTACAAAGATGGTATTGCTGCTTCTTATTTTATGCTGAACTTTACCATCCTTCATGCCTGCTATACCTTTATTCTGGCCATGGGAGCCGTCTGCCTTTCAATAAGCTACTAAACCACCACAGACAGAAAGGAGCCATGACTCTTGGGGAAGCTTATAGCATCCCTCACAAATAAAAACAAACACCATCAGGCTTCTTTCTCACCTATATATTAATTGATTTTTATGTGTGTGTGCACACGTATATGTACCAATTTATTATATTTAACAAGAGAACTCAAGGGGGGGAAAAAGGCAGAAAAGCTGGTATGCTCCCATGGTTTTTGGTATGGACCCATCCGACAACATGTGACAGTTTGGTTGCAGTGGAATGGGCCCCCTGAGCATCACACCAAGCGCACACTAACTCTCCATAAATGAATGAGGCTATCCTTAGCCCAGAAGGCTAAACCAATAAAGGGCATTCTTTCAGCTGGGGAAGAAAAATTCTACTCAAAGTCACTTCTTTTATCCTGACTGTTTAGCATAAACAGGAAAGATTCAAATTAGTGCAGACAAGATACCTCACAGTCCTTAATTTACTGTAGTGCCATTTAGCCACTACTTTGCAGTCAGAAAGGACTGTTCATCGTTATTACTGCTAGGAGGTGAGGTTAGTAATAAATTCAACATTTTCCATTTTGAAGTCTATTCTCGTCTCAACAGGCTACCAGTACAGCTGCTCTCAGAAAGCTGAAATACCTATTAACTCAAATGCAAATAACTCATCTGTCATTGAGAGTCACTAGCCTTTTCTCTTCTACTGGTTCATGGAGTTGCATTGACGTATTTCCATGCACTAAGGATGAGGGCATCTTGAACAAGTCCACAAATGCACGAAAAATAAAATCTATTGTGTTTTTCAGTGTATAGTTCGAAATCAAGCCAGCGACATGTAAATAGATTTCGACTCAAGCAATGCAAAATAAAACGGCACTGCTGCAAAGCCAGGCACTATGAAATTAGTGCCATTTGAGAAAGCTTAAATAAACATTCTCAGCATATTATTTGCATTTCTGCAATCATTTACTGTAATTTTTTGAACTTAAACATCCATACATAAATAGATTTTGTTTAATCAGCAATCACATAAAATCAAAACGAAAACAAATTTGGCAAGATATCAAAATGAGAGCTCTTGCCAACTGCTACACCTACCCTGCAAGATATATCAGCACAGACTTCCAGGCAGATTTACTATTTATAACTGAAACTCACCTTGAAACAATGCAAGGTGAAGATGTAAATTTAACCCAAAAAACACACAGCCCTTTAGTAAGCCACGCATGCAAACTTTTTTCCTCTTCAGCAAGCTGTTTTGCAGGACACCCCATTGTGAAAACAGTCACTGAACAACTGTAACAAAAGGGGCTCTGATGAATTTCGTGGCTTCACTTTTCTACCTGGAATAGTCATATTGCCACAGCAATGGGAAAGGTATGAGCAATTCTTTAAACAGTTGTTTTAATCCCGATGCCAAGCCTTTTGGTTAGGAAGAATTTTTTTGACTGAGTTGAAAGTCTATCACAAGTACACAGAAAGACCTAGGGCAAGAACAAAGGTGCAGGGCAGAAGCTAGTTTATTCAGGCTTGTCAAGTTAAATCTTGTAAAGTATGTACACATTTAATTGTTTTCATCACTTATATATGTTCTAAGTGTGGAGGGGCCTCCTGAATCTTTTCAGGTAGGATGCAAGCTCTGACTCTGGCACTCCTGCTTGATCTGCAAGAAAGTCATTCATTTCTGGCACAATCTGAAGCTTTAAAAGACTTTTTTTTCTGTCGCACTAAACACATGCCATTTGGAGTCGTTTAATTTATTTCAAGCAAAAATCTCTCAACAGCAGCCTGAGCTCTGCAAGCAGCCTAATGGTGGATTAGACACATTATAAAGGATTAAACAAAGCAATAAAGTAATGGGGAATAAATGAGGGGCAATGAGAGTGTGGGAGACACACTGTAATTGAGAAGGCATTATAAAATGAGATACCAATTGTGATAACTGCTGTAAAACAGTTCAAGAAAGCACAGGGCAAGTCTGCTTTCTCTCTTTTGTTGTCACTTATTTTTCTGAATGAGTGGATTTGCTGTCTCTTTTCTTCTAAAAAATGAAAGATTACAAAAGGGACACCTGGAAAAACACGGATGTGGTCTCTTAGCTCCAAGCCCACCTCCCTGCAGCCCCTCATGAACACTCCTTGCCACCCAGGCTCCTCCCCACCTCCCTTCTTTCCTCAAAAGCAGTTCCTCTCAGCCACAGGAATGCCAAGCCATTCTTTCAGGTAGCTCAGCCTCACCATTTCTCCTTTCACATGTCAGGATGTGCCATTCAACAGAGCTTTGTAGGCACATGTTGGGAGGGTTTTTTCAGCATCAGTACCAGGAGTGCACACAAATGTTTTAAGAACAAAACAGGGAGCTCTCTGTACCAGCCTACCAGGTCCTCAAAGACCATTTGATTGCTTTTACACAAAGATTTTCCTCTTAGCACTTGCTTTTTGGCATTGTTTTGACAAATGTTAGCTACAAGAGGTCCCAGGGAAAAGAAGAAAAAGGTTGCATATCTTCATTCACCAGCAATACTATTTTAGACAGAAGAATGACAACCTCAGAGGAATCTCTTTGTTACACAGTTGAAGTTTTAGTTGACAGATTTAAAAAAGCAAGGCCTTGGGCAATCAGCTCCAATCAGCTTCTCTCCACCTAAAAGGAAATAAAGGTGCTTATCCTACTCAATAACCCGACTTGCCTCTTGCAGCTAAAGAAGCCAAGCACCTACAGAGCCCAGAGACAGCAGCAGCCACTAAGGAGAATACAGATCTATGACACACCCAGAATGCTGCTGTGAAAATATCAGTGTGAGAAGTCTGTCCCCAAGTATGTATTTCATATAGTTAACTCCCAGCTAGATGTAAATATTCAGCAAAACAGCAGGACTGATACATCACCTCTTGGTTACACAGAGTTCTATCCTTGACATACAGCTAAGCCAAATTGACCTCAAGATGTAGGATACTGAATACAAATCATAACATATGCCGTTAAAACAGACAAAGCCTTACTACATTGACTGTTGGGATAGATGCAAAATAACAGATCACCCTCTAAGAATTTACAGTACTGGAAAATATCGATCTATTTTTTCCACGATATAACAGATTGAATTATTTTACATAATCAAGAGCTCTGCAACATTCATACTAACAACAGAATGGAGTTAATGCATGATGTCTCCTAGTCAGGGGTGGAAAGGATGGCCTAGCTTAAAATCATCTGGGGACAAGACAGGCTTTTGTACAGTCTGCTGCTCTATGAAGAAACATTTCAGATTTTCTGGGGAGGCCTATTTGCTTCTTTCCAATGTGGTGATTTTGGGAAACAGCAATTAGGAAAACATCAGAGCTTTGCAGGAAATTCTCAGAGATCAAATGTACACTGGGAATTGCACAACAGCTCACTGGAGGTACTACTGGGACAGGTGTTTGAAACAATAGATTCTGTTTTCTTTTAGGAATACTGAGGGGAATTTAAGGTCTCTGAGCCCTTTCCCAAAAATACAACTAACAAGATTACCAGCCCACAGTCCAACAGTGAGGCAAAACAAGTACAAAAACAACCAGAAATCGTTCCGTTACACCCACTGCCTGTGAAGCAAACTCTAGGCAAGCTTTCAGCCTCTTGTGGAAGGGTTCCTTGAATATAGCCTGGAGCTATGTTTCATAGCAGAGCACTCTGGTCTCACGAGTTCCACAAAAAGCAATCCACAGAAATCATGAAGAAATAGATGGGTGATTTCTATCCACATTGATCAGTAGTAAATATCACATGGCAAGCATCAACAGCAAGCTCACGTTAATTGCTTGCTTTGCAAAGAAAAGGACGCCTGTTTTCTTTTTCCGTAACAAAAGAATACTAAAGGGTTCCTCATAGTGTCCCTCTTCCAAAATAAAAATATATATATATATATCTAATTTGTATATTGCTAGTGGAAAAAAAAAATCCTGAGGGAAAGGTAGTGTGCGTGTAATTTCCGCTATCTACCACACAGAGTATTTAGGAAACAAACATTCTTTTCCCTGTAATGACAAAACAAGTTATGTGAGCAAGATAAAATGATTCGCAAGTTTGGGCTTCATTCCAAAACCCCTATATATTAAACCCAACCATTACCTGGATCATCGTGTCTGTTTTCTGAAGAATATAATAGATGGAAATCTGCTTCTTAAACTGTTTTTCATATAACAGGAAACAGACCAAATAGCATTGCAACAGCAACATTCACAAAGGCAAATAAAGGAGCGATCTTGAAGTCAGGCTTTTTCCTGCTGAATGCTTTTTTCTTTAACAAAAATTGAGGGTGTGCATTTTCACCAACTTGGTTTGTATCTCTGTTAGGTCACATTTTTTCAAGGTACTTGTAATCCTAGATAAACATATTCCACTACAATCTGATGTATAAGGCTTTTATACAATCATGCCAGACTGGTACAGAGAAGCTCATAAACGATGCACAGGCAGCTACATGGAGCACACGCACAGATAAGTAACATCACAAATAAAAACCATTTTCCTCCAAAATTTGGTCATAATGAAACCAGATGATTAAAATATGCATCTCACTGAAAAAAAAAAAAAAAACAGGTTCACTTGCACAAAAAAAACCCACTCAGTAGACAAAAATTGATGAACATTATTAACCACGATCTGTTAACTTCCTAGCCTCAACATTCCGAGCTACCAGTGCTATTACCTTCTTGAATAAACACAGCTTTTGGAAAGGTTAAACCTGCGAGATCCTCATCGGAAAGTCCCTGAGTAAATTATAACATTTGATGATGGCATTCCTGTGTCTTTTGGAACCAGGCAGGGGAAGTAAGGGTAGGTCATTATAAGCCACTTGCCTTTACAACCGGCTGTAAAAGACAATGAGGACAGGAAGCTTCCCACCGAGATCAAGGTGCACAATCCCCAGCTAAAAATAAACAAGCACCGATAGTCACATCTGCTGGAAAATATCATTGGAGCCTGAATTCCCAGGTGCCAAAGCAACGGGAAGAGAATGCCTCAGCTCAGCAGGCTCTCCAAAGACCACAAAATGATAATTACAGGGATTGGCAATGATTGCTGTTCGTGTTAACACTGCAGATAAAATTATCACGGAGCTAGCTTGCTTTATTGAGGAAAAAAAATTAAATAAAAATCAGATTTAAAACGCTTTTGTTCCTACTTCCACATCATCTGCTATCTCTCAAACACAAGTCTGGAGACAATCTGTAGCAAAACCTCCCTACTAAAAGCAAGGGGAGTAGGAGAAAGCCTCAGATGTTCTCCCCCCTTTCCTCCCGTATTTCAACTGTGAAGTCACCTCCCAGAGATAACAAGGAGCTGGCATCTCAGCTCCACATTTCTGCCACTTGTGGTCAGCTTTAGTTACCAGCAGTTTTAAGGCACAGACAATGTGCTATAGGGCACAAGAGAAGGCTGCACTTTTCCTCTCTCAGTGGATGGGATCCTTTTCCTCTCTTATTCTAGTTAAGTCACCGAGTTGGCTAACATTGGACTTTGGACACCTGAGGGCTCCACAGCACCTCTGTGTCATTCTGAAAGCTGCTTATCCTGTGCTTTAGCACCAGCTTGCCTACCCCACCAGCACTGCCTGCAGCCTCTGCTGGCACAGGCAAGGACACAGCTGAAGTGCAGGAGATGCCTTTGGCACTGCTGCTGGAGCACACCTGCAGCTCATAACCCAGCTGAGAAAATTACAGCCCCCTGCCACCAGGGCTTCCACAGCCTCAAGCTAACAAACCAACCTGAGCAGGCAGAGAGGGGCCTCCACAGCACAGCTAAACAGTTTCCGTAATTTAGCTTATGTGATGGTTTTCCTCTGTAGATCTCCCATTTTTACGACAAAGTTGATCTTTATTTCTGGCTTCTATTCCACAGACATGGTTATTTTATTTATTTATTCTAACCTTAAAAAGTCCATCTTAAATGCAGCTTCACAAAAGTAAGCAGTGAAGACTTAAACAGAAGGTGAGCTGCAGCTCCTCCCCCCTGCCATCCTCACCCTGAACTGGAGGTGGTCATGCCGTCAGCATAGCTTCTGCAACCTGTGAAAAATGTGACTACAATCTGAATCATAACATTCTTCAATAGTCTGATTTTTTTTTTTTTTTTTTTTTTTGTGACAGAAAGGCCTGATAATAGACTAGAGACTGCAGTGGAAATAATCAAAATTCAAAATGCTCCAAGAACTCATTCTGATTCCATCAATGCATAAGTTTATTGGACCTGAGGCTGTTCCATTTCATTCTTAGATATCCTAGAAGACTTTTAAAAACAATGCATTGGAAACCACTTCTGGCTGTCAATACTAGGAAAGACTGTGCACAGGAACGAACCCAGAAACCTGATCTAAAGATTACCTAACCAAAAACAAGAGCTGGGACTAAAATACAGAATGAAAAGCACTCCAGCTGCAAGAGGGCAGGAGGAGCATTGTGTTTTGGTTGAAGCCTTTATAATGTTTTAATTACTGACATTTCATGGTGCACCACTCGAAGCTTCCTGCTCCAAATAGCTTTGCATGTTCTCAGTGCTCCTCACCTGCGTGCTGGGGGCTCGCTATTTCTTCAGCCTCAACTGCCTTTCTAAAACACTGCCTTTTTCAGAGCCACTCAAGAATGGCCACAACTGACATGGGAGAACTGCTGCTGTCTGGTTGTAATCGTACGCTCATCATGAAATACAGAGTTGTATAACTATGCAGAGAAGGTGTTTTTAAAAAGAGAGTTCCCACAGAAAAAAAAGAGTTAGTGAGGAAAAAAACAGTAATTACCTTAAAAAAAAAAAAATTAAAAAAAGCCTTATTTCTTGTTGATAACTATTTTCAAAGCACCTGTTAGTGCAAAGTGTTGCTGGCTAATCTTTGCCATCCTCCTGCAGACTCCACTGCACACATAACCTGAGAGCTATCTCACAGGTTCTCTTGGACACATTTTCCACATTATTTGAATATATCCTTCCCTTATAACTATTCTGGCACGACATTAAGGAAGCTGTGGCTCAGATGGTAAATCCAGGACCGTCTTGAAAGGAAAGCTGGTAAATTAAGCTATATTCAAATTAAACGGGAAACCACTGGTTGTTTAGATTTTATAAAACTACCCCTAAGAACAAAAGGCATTTTAAATTCCTGTTGACTGCCTAATAGCAGGAGCTATATTCTGGTTCCAGAGAATTCAGTGTACGATATAAACAGCCCTCACTTATCCACATGTGAGAGCCTTCAACCTGTGGGAGTCCTAAGGCCCTGTTCTTCAGGATACCAAGGCAAAATGAAGTTTATGAGCTGAATTGTTCCATCTCAACCCCCCACGCTCATTAAGAAATTTAATTTAGCGGGATTCAGATCTGCTGCATATAAATGAAATGCTCAGCACATCACTCCATCACAAAAGCGCTCTTTTCAGCACAGCTCAGGATATCAGGCTCCAGATTTTTTCAGGGTCTCTTCTGGATCAAGACTATCTTCCAGAAGGAAAAGCAATGCTTACACAGAAAAGAAGCAAGTTACAAAATATTCTGCAAAACTGAATTGTTTTAAAACACATATAATTATTTTTTTAAATCTAAGTTAACAAGATCCTTGACAGTCTATAAGATGAACATAGAGATGCAGAGAAATAGGTCACGTTAGTTTCTAACATAGAAGACTTTTGCAGCAAAAACTTCTGCAAAATAACTTTGTGCACGAAAACTCACATCGCAGAGGTTCCACTGATGAGCTACCAGAGTTTATTAGAAAAGTAATTCATTTCAGCATGCTAAAGCAGCTCAACCCAATTGCCTTCTCAGACCAGTTATCCTCTCAGCTGCTTTTGTTTATTTATTTGTTTGGGACCAGATGGAGAAGGAAACTTCCTGAAGCCAGAATGCTGGGAGGACAGGCCTTTGGTTCAACTGCTGTGCTGATGGAGATCAGACACACAGCTTTGGGGGAAACCTCTCATTTCACATTTTAAACACCTGCATAAAAAAAAAAATAGTCTTGCTCTGATCAGAGGAATCAGGGGACTGGGATTTATGAGTAAGACTGTCAAGAGTATAAGAAACAGAATACGGTATTTCCAGCTCACTTGCCAAATACGTATTATGACTGCAGTTCATTTTACATAGATTCAAGCAAGAAAAAAAAAAAGAGAGAGAAATAAAGAAAAAATAAAAAAAGCCTTACAGTCTTACAGAGAAACATCAGGGATTAAATGTCAATAGCAAATCTCTCTGTACTTCCTGCCACCAGGCCAAATAAAGCCTGTTTCCAAGCCAAACATCTGCTTTGTCTGTCCCAAACAGGAACTCAGACGAAGGAAATGTAGCACCCTTTATCACCATGGTCATAAGACAGCATTTTTAAAATTCCACTCAATTCAACAATTTACCTGTAAAATCTCTGAAAGTGTAAATATTAAGGAAAAAAAAAAAAAAAAAAAGAGTACTATTTGTCCTGTATTCCTCAAGGGCTTCCTTGAGCAAGACATCGTTCATCAATCATGCACTGGCGAGGATATTCACCCAGGCTAATGCTTTTCACAGAAGTTCCCATTCCATATGCATTAATTCTAAAAGAATAAACCAGACTGACATTTATTATGTGCATCTGTATATAGAACTGTATATAGAACCCTCTTTCTCTCTAACGTACACAATTACACAAAAATGAGGTGTTCCAATGACATTAACACAATTTGGGTGTACAGCTTTATCTGTGTCTATGCTATCAATGTCTTCACAACAACTAGAGACGATTACATACTTTCCTACTTCCCTGCTCTTTGCTTCAACTGGAGAGCAATATTATAGTAAACTAGATTATATACTGTAAAGTGATGCTGCAAATTAACATATGTAAACGTAGGCCAAGAGACTGCATCAGAGCTCTTGTAGCAAAGCATTTTGATGCAGCAGGGGCTTCCTAGGAACTGCATTTGAAATTCCCTGCTGTCATTGGTGAAGGCTGACAAAAGACTGTCCCCATAGATAACAAAGCAGCATTCTTTATGAGGAGTTGGGATCTTTTCAAATGAATGCAAGACTTCTACAATTACAGGTAACAGACTGCACTTCTTCATTTCAGAAAGAAAACCCTCGTGGATGCCAATACAGGTGGAGGCAAACCTTGAAACTTAGTATGCACAGTGACAGTGAAATAATCTAGAAATGTTTCCCCTGCATTTTACAGAGCTAAACAAATTTCTGATATATTTTCCTTCAAACAGTTATGTATCTCATGTATAAAAAATGCCTGTTTTTTATAACAGCATACCAAAAAGTTCAAAGCAAATGTGGAAGAACAGTAACTAAACATATCTTTCACTTACATTTGAGCTGCTGTTTCATCCAGTTGAACAGTACCAATTCACACCATCTGACAATCTTAGCAAAACATTCTCTGCATTTTTGTACATACAACTAATTAATTCTCAAGCCACACTGTTGAGACACTCAGATCAGCCTTCTCCTTTTACATGAAGGAGATGTACTGACTAACAAAACTTAGAGAGGCAGGAAGGAGCAAAGCCCAGCTTAGCACTTCTTGTTCCTTAATCCTGTGATTGCTCTCACAGATCACAGTGCACATAAAAGCTATGCTACTGTTCAGAAAAGATTTAAAATTAAGAGTAGCATTTGGCTATGAACTTCAAACACAGTTCAAAACCATGGTGAAAACACTGCCTTAGCAGGAAACAAGAAGGAAAGGAGAGAGAAAATGGAGATAATCCACATACATACACCAATAAATAAAACCATGCCACTATCAAGAAATGAATAAAACAGTTCAATAAATTGACTGTCTGTTCTGACTATGAAGGCTCTTCTAAAGAAAAGATTGTGAGTTCTCTGTATTGGATAACATCCACAATGGAGAAGCAGAATGAGAAATTCAAATCAAATTACTTTTTAGATACAAATATGCACACAGTTCAGTTTCTTAAAGGTCAGATACATCAGTAATGAATAAAGAGATTCAAACTCTTTTGCAAATAGAAAACAGATTTTACTTTCCCCTGATAAATATTACAGGCATTGTTATTTTGGTTTTACGGTAGTAAACGGCAACATACAGCCTCTCATAGTGAAAGGGGTTTTGATACATAACAATATTTACTTAGTGTGCGTTATTAAAAAAAAAAAAAAGTATTTTGTTAGGACTTGTTGAAGTTTTTAGTTGTTTTTATCTTGTATATCTCCTGCATCAGTTTCAAGCCAAAAATCATGTTTCCACACAAAATATTAACAGTCTTATTTTGTACTACTGGGCATCCTGCACTGCAACAAGCTGCAAGTTTCTGCAAAACACAGCTGGCCTCGTGGGGGACACATTACAATTTTTAGATCAACATTTGAAAGAAAAGCTGTCATTAAGCACCACTGTAATACAGGATGAATAGATGCCCATCTTCCCTTCATCTCCTTCACAACATCCAGTATACTTACAAATCCTTACATGCATTGAGAATGCAAGGATTGCTAAGAGATATTTCTTCTTAAACTGTGTGTGAATCTGTACTGCTGGTGGAAACCCTTTTCTCTGTTCTTGAGCTACATAATATAGAAGCAGACAGGAAACAGAAACAGATTTGAAAAAGAACTGATAAGTGCCAAAACACATTAAAAAAAAAAAAAAAACAACCCTCAGGCCTTGAGTCCCATTTCCTCAAGTTTGCTGCTACATTGGACATAGGAAGAAGGGAGACGGAGCTCTAAGACGGACCACCTGGTAGGCTGCTGAAAAGCCAGGAAGGCCTGGGAGCCTCTGGATCTCACTGAAATGAAAGACCTTTTCCCATCCAGCCACCCTTAATTGCTCAGTGTGTTTCCTGGAGATCGGAAAGGAAATGAATTGCTGCTCAATTCACTAAAATCCTGTTCTATAGCTCACTTTAAAAACAACAAGAACAACAAAATCAATGAGAGGGAAAAAACATAAGAGTAGCCAAGGAAAATGGGTTACTCAACATGAAGAAGCTTGGATCTAATTCCTCGGCTACTTTTAGTTTCCCATATAGTTTTGATCATATACTAACCTACAACAGCTGCTTACCATTTCACCTTATCTTAGATGGATAAAATCCACGAACAACTGTGATCTCTGAAAGTATTCTGGTGGAAGGTGCTATGTAGATGCCTTTCAAAAGGTCAAGCAGTTAGTAATATGGGACCAGTGTTTATGAACTTACCTTGCCATCAACCAGTTCCCACCCTATATGCAAACTTTATTATCACAGTTCTTTTTTAACCTAGTCAGCAATATTTCCCAAGGGTGCTCCTTTGCAATACGAAAAACAAGCACACTAGCAAAACAAAAACTGGAATCAAATTGGAAATTAATGACAGACCATTTATGAATTCCGTTCATGCGAGGACTAAATTTGCAAAACTGAATATTTAGGAAATGTGAACATCTACAATGGAATTAATTTCTGTGAATCTTTTAATATGACACACATTGAAAGACTTTGTTTTAGATGTGCTAAATGAAGGGCTCTCTCACTACTGTCAGCCAAATAAAAATATAAATGGCACAGAACTATTCCTCTGATGTTCTCTCACATGATAGCAAATAGGAAAAGATTATTATTTTTACTTAATGAAACTGTCATCTAATTTATTGTATCTGATTTTGGGAGATTAAAAAAAAACTTCTGAGAAGCAATACTTACCATATGACCTGAGCATCATCCACTCCATAATTCCTCAAGTGTTTGAGTAAAGCATCAGAGAAGTTTCTATTAAGCTGGCCTCTTAGCACACATTAATTGTTAGTAGCTTGTGAGGGGATTAGTGAGAGAAGGAGAAAGAGGAATACAATGAGGGAACACAGGGGATTGAGCAGATGTAGCATTGACTCAGAATACACTGAACTACAGTAAAGTACTCAAAAAAAGGAGAAAGAAGTATTAGAAAACATGAATGTGTTTTGTTAAATCCAACAAGTAACCCAAATCCTGCCCCAGGAGGCACCAGTCACATCCTGTTCCCTTCAGCAACAGCATGATTTCAGCAGTAAATTCTGGAGTTTATTTTTGGAGGAAGGATTTTCTCTGACAGCTATAAAATACTTCCAAAAATTTAATTTGAGGAACACATTATTCCTCTGCTGCTGGAGCAGCAAGAACATCAGCGACAAATAACTGACCTCAGACACAAGGAACTGGCACAGTGGAGCCCGGGTGACAATCGAGTGGACTTAATGGCCCACCATCAGACTGGCTTCCTAGTCAGCACTCTGCTGTGTAGCACACTGTCACTCTGTTAATCACAGGGGTCTGAGTAAAGGGACAGTTCTGCCTCTCACACTTTAATGACAAGCAGTGTACATGCAGTCTAAGATTTTAACTTGAAGATGTCCTTGCATGACTGCCCATAAGTTTTGGATCAGCCTCATTTTTTAGAGGAGGAAGGTAATGCGAACAGTTTTACTTAATTTGCATCTGTTATTTTTCAGCTGACTAATTGATGAAATCAGAAGGGGATTCCTTAGAAATGGCTTTGAAATGTCTGGAAAGATTTCTAGCAGAAAATTCTGATGTTCAAGATTGAATTATGCAAACAGCTCCGTGCATCTGGGTTTCTTCTGTGGTCTGTGTATTTCTGTCAGGAATAAAGGAGTTTTCCACACCAGTACACAGCTAAGAACAGACCTGTTCTGTTTGATTCCCCTAGCTATTGCAGCTTCTGATACTCAAAATGCAGCTAATTCAGCAAAACCTTAAGAGCTTCTTCCCTGCTTCTTTCATCCAGATAGAGTTACAATTCAGTTAGCTTAAGTATTTTAGTACACATAAGATACTTTAGATTTACTTTGGTTATTAAATATTGGAAAAGAATATCTAAAGATCTCTACTAGATTCAACCATAGCTGCAATTTACCTATCTCCAAAATTAAAAGTCACAACAAAAAGGACTGGAGCAAAAATGTAATCACCCTCTCAAACTCCTGTGCTCCATTACAGCCCCTGGGACTGGAATTTCCAGGAAAATCAGAAAAAAAGATACTTGGAGCAGGAAAGAAAGGTCGGTTATTTTACAATTCAAACAGCTTTTAATTTTCATTTTCTTATAGGTAAGTTCCCCATAGCTGAACAAGCATCGTTGCCTTAAGAACTACCAAAGCATACCTATGCTACTACATTTGGCAATATCACCATAAGGACAGTCAAACTTCTTCATCCCACCTGTTTATCGGCATTAGTTTTCTTATGTCAATTTCATGCCAAAATGAGGACAGTGAGTTTCCTGGGGCAGCAAGAAGCTTGCTTATACTTGTACTGGTAAGAATCCAGCCTAGTTTTAAGCTCTAACAAAATGAGGAAAAGAATAATGACGATAGCAAAACACACTGAAAACCTGCATGCCATTATTTTACTATAATCACTGAGTGTGTTTGCCATTTTTTTCATATGGTAGCAGCTAAACAATAGTAAGAAAAATACACACTTTGGAAAGATGGTAGTTGGTATTTCAGAGTAATTAAGATCAATGGAAGGCTTCCAAACTAGCCCACTAATGTATCATGTACAGCCTATTAAGCTTGACACGGCAAGCTTTTTCTCATGGCCTTGACTGCAATGACTATTTAACATATCTGGTGTGTGCTGTCCCTTAAGACCACAAAGTAGACTTTATAAACTGTTGGGACAAACACTGACATGCATCTAACCTTGTTTATCACTGAAGCCAGGCCAAACAGTGCTAATTGGAGTTCTTCTGCTAAACAACGTTTATGCGCTAATTAGTCCACTTCCTAAACTAAATGTTCCAAGAAAAGCTAAGATTATATGGCAAGCTGCCACTGAATTGCATTCTCATCAAGTATGTGATTTCACAGACAGACACGGACAGGTAACAGAGTAAATTCAAAATGATGATCTTACATACGTGGCTACACAACACACAGAAAGTCTCCACTGTCTCAGAAGGGAAACAGTTCTGTGATTTTAACTGTGGTTTTATCCAGCTGTTTTATCCAGTGAGAGACAACGGGGGCAGAAGACCTCTCCAAGAGAATAATATGCTGTAATTTGAATGTGAATGCACCATACTGCTAACATTTAGACAACTTACAAAATAAGAATAATAATTTTTTAAAAACATACAAAAAAAAACAGTCAGATGAAAAATAAAACCCGGTTGTTTTGTATGGATAAACTCAAGTCTATTTTGGAGGAAGAAAGGAGGTTAAAAAGAATTGAATCTCTAGTAACGTCAATAAGAGCAAGTGCCCACACCCCACACACAGGCAGCCCCTAAGCATGGAGAGGACAGGAGGAAGCAAAGGAAGAGAGAAGCCACTGACAGCAAAACAAACTGCAAGATCAAAGTAGTGAAGGAGAGTGGTCTCAGGGGAAGTATTCCCTTTTTCCCCCCATTTACTTTCCAGGTTGGATTTGGTTATGAGACAATGTCCTCTGGAACACTCACATTTTTGTTTACCTTGAAGATGATCAAATTTTTTATTATGTATAACAGAATAATTGAAAAAGAGAGTCAAATGGCTTGAGTATTAAGGTTTCCAGTGCTACTTTTTTTGGAAGGCTAATTGCAGAAAAAAAACACGGTAGAAGTATAGATGTTTTCATGCATCAGTCTGAGTTCCAAGAGTGTTCCTCAGAGCCCAGGCGGTCAGTACAAGGCCAAGCACAAAAGGATCCTGGTCTCTAGACACTACTGTGTTATCAGCACCACTGATAATCACAAATGCCTATTGCTCTGTTTAATGAAAGGAGGAAAAACTCTTGACCTGGAATTTCAAGCTAACTTTGCAATTTCTGTCTTCTGACCCCATAGTCTCTGACCTGTGTTTCATTTCACTCTGATGCTGAAAGACTTCCTCGTGCAGCTACAGCCAAGCGCCAGACATGCTGTCTGATCTGGTCCGGATCTTCAGCAACCTTATCTCCAGCCAGAAACTTCCTCTGCAACTACAAAGGAGACCTGCACCACCCTGCTGTACTCTGAACAGAAAGGAGAAAAACCCACAGGCATACCTAACTGGTCCCACATACCTCAGGAGCTGCCTAGCTTCCCCCCCTCTGTCCCATGAGGCAGGATCCTGCAACATATCTTGAGCTAAAAGGGGCTCCCTTCCACTGCCTGTGCCTTCACAGCCTGTGGCCATGCCTATTAAACACAAACCCATGTCTCAAAAGGGTCCCTTCTCCTTCCTACACACAGCTTCAAACAGTTTTCCCCTCTACTGCCAGGTACCATCTGATAAGAGCAGCTGGCTCTGAACTGTCCCTCTCTGGACTGGGAAGATATGGAGAAAATCTGTGGGAAGAGGTAAGTGTCCATGGCCCAGGGCATGTGCCCAAGTGCCCTGCAGTGAGATAAGATTCCTCCAAGATGTGAAAAAATCAAAGTGGCAAAGGACAAGCACAGCAGATAGGAGAGGGGCAAAAGTAAGGTCTATTAACCAATACTTGACCATTTCTAGGATGCACCTGGGAGCTCTGCTTGATTTCCCTACCCAAGGTTTCACTTTGCTAGCCAGAAATTCCCTCAGAAATAGGGGGAGGATGCACAACATCCTTCCTGCTTGGATTCTTTCTACATCACTCTGGAAAAATTGCTAGTTTCTCCTCTCCATAGCTCAATCTTTTCTAAACCACATGATCTAGATATGACCCCTTCTAAATCACATACTCTTTCAACTGGAACTGCAGTCTTTTTTAGCTCATTGGTTTCTCAGTTATCAAAACCCAAGGGCACTATATTGCTTAGAAGACTGTAATCGTAAGAAAACAAGCACTTCCAACAGTTCAGCATTGTCAAAAGGAAGCAAACAGCTAATAAGCTAGCAAAACTGTCCCTTCAAAACCTCTACCTGAAATGCCAATAATTTTACTTATTAACAAGTTCTTATATGAATTCAAAATTTATTTTAAAATTCAATTCTTAATCTCTACTATTATTAAAGGAATAAATTCCTTTTCCAGTGGTGGGGAAATCCACACAGAATCCAAGGCTGCTTAGTTAAATTCCCAAACGCATCATGTTGCTGATAGAGGAAAAAACAGTTTCTGCAGCTTTGTTTATGCTTGTGAATGCCAAAGGATATACTCAAAGTAACATGTAATCAGCAACCTGCAGAGTATAATTAAGAATAAAGCACAATGCTCCACACATGGCCCATACTGCAAATGTAATCAGCTTCAGAAGATTTCTTTCTTAAAACATGAAAACCTTGAAAAAATGCATGCCCTCAGTATAACTGAATTTGTCACGCAAGTTTTACGAATCCTCTCATGATTGGCAATCATGATTTATTTTTGCCATTTCTTTATAAAGCAAGAACTTTTTTTTGCCTGTACATGTGTTTGGAAGAATATTTCAGAATTCAAACTGTTACTGTCGGTAATCTAATATTCCTACAGAACCAGAAATGCCACAAAATGTCAACCATAAAGCAGAGTGAATACTATTTCAGGACAGTATATGCTCAAAAATGCAAACAAGAAGTTCTGCATTAGCGTAATTCTTGAAATAAAAGTAGTAAGAAATATTTATCAAGAAAATACACTCCCTTTTAAACTCTCAGGGTCAGATTTTCAGGATCTTTTGCCTGCAGAAATGTTTTTGCAAAAGCAGCATTCCAGAACAGTCCTAGAGCTAGCAGAGAATAAGAGCAATTAAAAAGAATAGCAAAACTGATAGCACCTTCCTTCTTGTTCGGGCTACTGTGATTTCTGCCATTAAGAACACATCTCCATTGATGAGAGAAATGAAAAACTGAGAATGACTGTATGTGCTAAATATACTGCAGTAGAAAGATAGCATGTATCTCATCTAACTCGCCTTAAATTCTCCCTACCACCGAAGTTGGTGATCATAATAGACAGATAGAGTCTGCTGCAAATTTGGGACGTGATACCCAACAGAGAGAGACCCCAGAGCCTCTCCCAGCTCATCGTAGCCTGTCCCTCTCTTACCAGCATGTCTGGAGCAGCAAGCAGATTCTCACACCATGTCGTAGCAAAGGTCACATTTCAATAGACAGCACCTCACTTCTCTTGATAGGCATGAACCTCTACCCCATCCCCAAAGGGAAGGGACGATGGCCTGGATGGAAAAATGATCACCATTAAGTATCCCTCAACTTTGAACTTTGCCTCAGGCATGGTAATGAGTGTTTTGAACTTCTGAAAGAAAATTAAGAGAATACGGACTTCTTTAATTCTCTCTCCCCCGCTTGTCTACAAAGACATTAATGGCTATACTAATCCTGCTGGAACACTTGTACTTCAGGATTAATGCTCCTTACCCTCTTTGCTTGTATTATGTACACAGAGAAAACAGAAGAGAAGGGAATATTCACGCGCGTGTCCCCATGAGGGGCTGTACTGAGAAAGCTCCCACAGGATAACTGCATCAAAGAGCCTCCTCAGAGGACAAAGTCCTTATCTCTGCTGGTCATTTGTTCCTTTCCTGTTAACTTGAAACAAAAAGAAAAGCTAACTGCTGCAGTTCTTCTGACTGCTAGTTTGTGAACTGTTGGACAGCTCAGGGACCATTACCTCTATCACGAAAATTTTCTTTCTCATAAGATAACACAATTTTTTATGAGATCATGCAGTTTCTGGGCCAAATTCGCCCACAGTTTTCAGTGTAGACCCAGTAAATCTAAAACATCTGGGCAGATAAGACGAAGACTAGAAGTTAGCCTTTTAAGTCTCAGAAACATTAATCTCCTCATGCTTATGTGCCATAATGCTCAAGATATTTTTTTTTTTTTTTTTTTAGTAATTACAAGTTATTTTTCAAATTCAGATTGTGGGAGACACTTGCTTTTAATTCACTAAATTAGAAAAATGAAAATGTATATTTTACTAATAATGGGAAACTGCTACTGTTTCATTCCACTACAAGAGAGGTCTGATTCCACCATAAGCTGACAAGATGGAGATTCCCCTTCATCCCTGCAGCTCTAACACTGTAGACGTCAGATCCATCAGATTCCTCCTGCAACATCTGTCAAGACGTAAGACATTTATGAACACAGAACAGGATTTACTTAGCTGGGCCTTAAGCTAATAGAGGCATGGAATTGTAAACAGGCAGTGCTTTAGGACAAAACATGTCAAAAGAGCAGAACTTAAACAATGACATGTAAAGAAAAATGAAAAACCAATCACTTGTAATTAGATTCAAAATATGTCTAGTCCCCGCTGCCCCCTGCCAATAGCTACAACACAGGCGCATATAAGTGACTCCTTTAGTAACTGTAAAAAGCAGAACTTAATAGAGAGTAACCTTTTTTGATGCAACAGATACAAAGTAAAGAAGAAAAATGATCCGTAAACAAACAGCAAGTTATTTCCTCAGTTGCCAGCCGAACTTAGAATAGTCTATTCTTTAGCATTCTTACAGATTAAGGCTGGCTCTAGCAGAAGACAGCCTCTAGCTCTTGGAAGTAGATTTACATGAAAACTCTGTGTTTGTGTTCCCTGACATTCATTAGTGCAGGCTGACACTGAAGGAGGAGTAGTGTGCTATGTCTCGTATTTTCTTCAACCACTCTTATTTATTTCTGAAATAGTAACAGACAGCTGAAATCCAATTGTTTTTTTCAAATAAAGTGTAGCAAATACAGTACATTTTAATAAGCAAAAATATTGTTGTATTTAATACACTAGTTTGTAAGTGCAGAAATAATAATAATAATAAAGTATTCACAAAGCAAAAACATTGCTTCCATTCATATTACTTACTGAGTAGATTTGATTAGAAAAACTGATGCTCACTCTAATATCATTATGTTATGATCACATCCATAATTGTTTCCTAAGGTCCCCTCTGCTGGCAAAAATAATGAGATTCAGAAGTACAAATAAATGAGATACAGTTATATATCTGTATGAGTTGTACTGCTATGAAGAACAGAAAAATCACGTTCTGAGAAAATAGACCTTCAGGTACATCTCCAAACAGGCTCAAATGTTCAAATCAAAAGAATGCATTTCCCACATTGGCAAACAAATAAATAGTCATCAGCTCTACTACGAGACATCTCCAGTATATTCATACAAGGCTTTTAACTAGCTAAATGTCTCAAGTTTGGGAAATTCTGCAAATGCTACAGTAGCAGTAAATAAGAAGTAATACAGTAGATAAGAAATGGCTGCTTTACAAGGCATCACAAACCAACGCTATTTCCATTCCACAATTTATTTTTTCACGCAAGGTTTTAGCTGTCATTTAGAATACAAAATTAAACTGCCAGAATATTCTACACCAAGTGTGTAGATATACATATACCCTACATGCCAGAAGAAAATAAATTTAATTTAAAAAATTTTGCTCCTACATATGTTTTCGTATGGCCTTTTTCTCCATCCTGTTCAAGTCACTGCACTTACTTTCCATACCAGGGTAGCTCTATTTTCTCCTCTGGATGAATACTCTACTTCCTTCAACATGTGCAGAACAAGCACAGTAGTTTTCTATGTATTGTTATAATACATAGTGTCTATAAGCACCTGTGGAACTGAACAGTGAACTTTACCCCCATGCCTGATGCTGGCCAGACAGAGGTCACTGGATACAGAATGGTTTTGGCAAACAGCTCAATCAGGAAGGTTAAAAGTGTGGATAAAAACACAGATGACTATGAATAACATTACAAGTCCATTGCCAACCTGCAGGAAACCCACAATATATTTAATCGATGTCATGACTTACATTCCTTTATATGTGCATGCTCCATGTCAAATGAATAACTGAGTTTCTATGGCAAGCGAAGCAATGATGCTGCCCACTTTTGCTATCAGCAGTTCCTTTCAATTTCTCTATGTTGTAACTTGAATTTCCTGGGTATTGTTGGGAGGGGGAAGGAGAGGCAGGGTGGCAACATTGTGTTTATTATCAAAGGAATGCTCACCCATTTCAGAGAAGACAGGATAACAACAATGTGACATCAACTGCTTTAATAGGGAGAAATTAAAGGCTAGGAAAGAAAACATGGGGAAAAAAGTTCTTTAAAAATAAATAAATAAATGAGATTTCACATATAACACAACAACTGCCAGTTGAAAACAAGAAACACAAGGAAAGGGAAATCTGGGAAGGAAATGCAGGAGGAGAAGGGCTAACAGAGAGCAATAAAAGAAATGCAATGGAATAAAATTTGGGGATTGGATAAAAGGAATCAGAAGAAAATAAAAGCTTGAAATAGACACGAGACTACAGCCTCTTGAAGTGTCTTTTATAATGTCACTTGTCCTACGACCACTGACGTATTTCAGTTGGGTTTCATCAGGCAATTGAGTTTCTGGTATCACATCACCATATATTGGAAGCTTCCTCAAAGGCATTTTATTTTGTCATAAATGACAAAGTGAAAAGTAGCTGACATGAACAGAAAGGCAGAGACACACTACGATGGAGAAATACAGTGCCAGGGAAAGACAAGAGGAGGAGCACAAAAGGAGGGAGGACATGCAGACAAAAAACTTGAAACCATGAAGTCAACAGAAAGAAAAAAGGTCAAGCAGAGAGCAACAGAGAATTTCAGCTGTTGAAAAGACCAGTGTTCACAAAAGGAGCAAGTCAGAAGGAAAGCCATCATTAGTGGTGGAAAAGGGCAAGTTGTGGTTCACAGAAAAACAATTGAGAAAGATCTGGAGGGGAAGAAAAAACACAAAACACAGTTTGGTGAAGACTACCTCAAGTGAATGAACTGGAAGAATGAACAGGAGGTGTCATCTAGAGAACAGGAAGATGGCTCAAAAAAAAAAAAAAAAAAAAAAAAAAAAGATTCTAGAGACACAGGAATCTGGTTGTTTTTGACCTTGGTAATGGAGCACTTGTCTGGAATATCGATAAGCAGCTTAGATAATTTTAGGTGTTGATATGAAACTTCTTTTTTTCAACCTTAAGGAATATGAAGTGTAAACAAAGACTGAAACAAATGGGTCTTGAAATTAAAAAGTAACAACAACAAAAGCAACAAGAAAAAAAAGGACAAACTCTGAATCACCACCGTAACTTTTGGCACTTCTGACATTTCTGAAATAGTTCTGCCATTCCACTGCTTTTTGTTCGCAAGCAAATTTAATTGTACAGCATGAAAGGAAATAGATTTTGAATATGTAAGAAAAAAGTGATCACAATGGCAATTACACACCATCATTATGCCTATACATGCAAAAAAAAAAAGGGTCTAGGAATTACAGTGCACATAAATTCAGTAGCTAATGTCTGAGAAATTAAAGAACAAATTGAAAGCCAGAGAGGATGTTTCTGAAAGGGCAACATAATACAGACGTTGGTCTTCACTACCTAATGCTAGGACTGATGGAAACATCCAAAACGCAGCTTGTCATTCTATCTTCAACAGGATACAGGAGAAGTACTATCTTCTATGAATCAGCTGACAAAAGAAAAAAAGATAAAGTTCCTGGCATTCATACCATTCTCTAGGGCAAAGGAACGTGTGCCTGAAAGCATTTTCATTTCTGTAATGTGTTTCTTTACAAGTTTTGCCCTTCTTACAGAACCAAACCATGTAATAAGATGCCCATAACAATGTGATTAACTAACAGTAATTAATCTGCTCTCATAAATTGTCCTTGTCTTTTATTTTGCATTGTGATTATAGCAGTTTGTTGGCTTACCCCTGGAAAACTGTATTTTCTGGGAAAAAAAAAATAAATTAAGCAGTTATTTAGATTGGTCTTTATATCAAGAGGAACATTTTCAGAAATGAAATGGCTCTTAAATACTACGGAATCTTTTGAGTGTTTCACATTCCTCTTATTTCACATAGACCTTGATGAACTTGGTGAACTTGATGAAGATCAAGTTCTCCAAATCAGGCTTTGGAGGCGAACAAGAGGAAGAAAAAATGCATTATTCCACAGAAAAAAAATGTTTAGTAAATTGCATAAGAGGTAGTCACAAAGTTCTAACTAGTTCTAATTAGTTTAGATCTCTCTTTTACGCTACTTCAGAAGTATTTCCTGACATGAGAGCATTGACTACATTTCTTTATGAAATCCAAAAGGAAAAAAAGCAAGGCAGATGGTAAACTAAACAAACAAAAAGAAGAAAGTGTAATGCTAGCAGTAGTGAAGGAGACACTTAAGCAAGAGCTGCAGTAAAGTTTGCAGCTAAGGACTAATTAATACTTCCACTTCTTTTCTCATGAACACCAGCGTGGCACCAAGTCACATCTGAGTTACAACCTGCTGCCCTTTAGGTGGGCTGTCATCCTGGCAAGCTGCACAACACACTCCAAGCCCTTGCGAGGATTTCACTTCTCAATGAATTAGTGTTTAACACTGAGAACGCCTTTCATCATCGGCTTGTATTGCCTTCAGGTGCCTATAAATTCCTCTCAGTCTTTATGTAGCACTTGTCTATCAGACCATGTCATCAATTTTACTGCAGGCAAGAGGCAGCCACACCTCTTCCTGAGACACAGACAGCATAACATAACCACAGCCACTCGTGCGTTATCATTTCACATCAGCTCGCTGCCAACTGTGGATCACCAGGACTCTCTTAGCAGACCACGTCCCTTCTTCTCTCCTCCGCCACTACATACAGTGAAAAGCCAATTGTATCCCACAAGAAAGATTTTTTCTTTCATTGTGACTTCACTGTTCATTCACAGCCTTTTTATTGACTACACCAAGCCTACATGAAAATAAACCATTAGGTGATACATGCTATCTGAATGGAAATGAATACCTAACAGATGCTTACAGAAAAACAATCAGTCTCTTCAGCTGTTTTAACTAAGTCTGTTCTGCACTAGCTTGTAAAAAGTTATTCCGTTAAAGATGGACTCGTTAAAATGATGGCTTCCCCAGGAAATGTTCAAAAGCAACACATGAACACAGCTTTTCCTCAAGGGACAAGGCAAATCACAAGATGAGATGGGCAATGTATAATGTGAGGGTCACTGATTTAATCTTGCCTATGGTCACGAGAGATTTGAAGCCGTAACCATCACCTCACCACTGCTTGGTTAATGTGCTGGTGCCCTGCTCACCTACAGGTAGGAATTCATTCATATGATGTTATCAGCCAGCTGTGGGATTCCTCACTGAAACAGAAGGATGAATGAAGAGAGAGATCAAAGCATTTCCTGCCCAAAGTTACCATTGTCCACTTAAACTCATATCTCAGGGCCTAGTTAAAATTTGCACTTCCACTGATAAACGGTCACTCAGGTCCTGGTCCTGAATCCTGAACTTAACACTGCACACACAGACATATTCCAGTTAACAATTAGCATTTTTCTTTTTAGCTTCGCAAACACAATTCAGCTAGGCCAAAAATCCTAGACAAAATTAAATGAGAAACCTTATGTAAGAATGATAATCTAAGTACAGAGGATTTTAAAGGCAAACTTTTCCGTACGTTTGACACTGAAATACAAACTGTGTGTTAAAGGAAGCAGTCTGCTCAAGTTCTTATTAAGAGTTGAGTGAGGTATGCAGACATTTGAAGATAAGGCTTAATTTCATCTAATATTTTTTTTTTCTTCCAAAAGGGACAATGAGAATGATGGCACATTCCTGTGCAGACCCCAGGAACACCTCTTGCCAGCTGTAATACTAAAACTCAGATGCCAGCAGCAGGTCAGGTCTAACTGCCTGACGAAAGCAGAAAGAACCAAAGGCAATGGAATCCCCAAATCTCAGTGCAATTACTGCCCTGAAGCACAGTGACTGAGCTCCTCAGTCCCAACCCACTGCAATTAATATCAAGTAAAGGGAATTCAGCTAAACTGCCCTAATGGTTCAAACTACTGTGCTTTGGCACAGGACAAGATCCCACAATTCTTCTATCTCACCAGCAGCAACTTTAAGCTCAGGGGTAGGAAAGTCATGCAACCTGATAACTCCATGGCTTGAGATCACGAATCCATACTTCTATTGCATACAGTACCCTCCTGTACACAATAGAGTCATGAGATATAGCTGATCAGTGCTGCCAAACACCATTTTTCGGTGTCATATTTAAATATTCCAGGAACAGCTTCAATGTCTTACAGTGACTGTATCCCCTGTCGATGGAATATTGTGCTGCTTGCCCTCCAGTTCTCCACTGGATAAGAGAATGAAGGCAAGCCATCAAATTATTCTTACAAGACAATTCAGTCTTCAAATTGCTAAATTTCATCCAAATGTGTATCTTGTTTGTCACTCCTTTGATTCTGTTTTCATAGGAAGAAAGTAATGATAAACAAATTACTGCACAAAAGCATGTGAGCTCTGGCAGGCAGTTTCAAAGCTATTGACAAAAAACAGTCTATTCACTGCAAGCGTCCTACTTTTACAATCTGTCTCTCTGATCAGGATGCAGAGGACTAATTCAATCGTTTCCGATGGAAAAATACCAGGTGGGTGTGTTTGTTTTCCAGACAATGGTTTGCCAAGTGGAGCTTTTCTCTACGTCCATCTCTCTATCCTCCATCTATCCTACAGCTTTTTTTTTTAATTATTATTATGAACTGCGCAATTTGCTGTGAAATACTGAATTTCTGAAATACTTGATTTCCACATAACCTTGTTAAAAAAAAAGAAAGAAAGAAATGGGAAAAGGGAAAGAAAAAACAAGAGAAATAAAAAAGTTTAGTGAGGAGGAAAAGCATTTTAGTAAGCTGGGACCTTACAAAGAGCTACTTAGAATCATAGAACCATAGAATTTCTCAGGTTGGAAAAGACCTTGAAGATCACCAAGTCCAACCACAACCTAACCATACTACTCTAACAACCCTCCACTAAATCATGTCCCTGAGCACCACATCCAAATGGTTTATAAACACATCCAGGGATGGTGACTCAACCATCTCCCTGGGGAGCCTATTCCAGTGCTTAACAACCCTTTCCGTAAAGAAGTTTTTTCTGATATTCAACCTAAACTTATCCTGGTGCAACTCGAGACCATTTCCCCTCATCCTGTCACCTGTCACCAGTGAGAAGCGACCTATCCCGCTCTCGCTGTAAGCACCTCTCAGATACTGGAAGAGAGCAATTAGGTCTCCCCTCAGCTTCCTTTTCTCCAGACTGAACAGCCCCAGTTCCTTCAGTTGCTAAATCAAGGCAGGCTAAATCTCACAGACAGATCTACAGTATGGAGAAATAGTAAACGTTAAAATCCATTTTATACTGTAATTTGTTAAGCCATTCAAAGAGAATTTTGTACTCTAAATTGGATTACTTCAAAGCTCTTTCAATAGTAATAGGCTAAATATAGCAGACCACACAATAAATTTGCAATTTATTGCATCCTACCTGAAAGCTGGAGTCACTGGCACTAGCAAGTCGATTTGCTCCCTGTTCTTCAAACTATGTCAGGGCTTTTCATACATGAGTCACCAGGAACAGAAAAAGAGCACATGAAATCTTATGGTAGAGGCTGTATTTCCCACTGTTTTAATCTCACAGCAGCACCAGCCACAACTACCGTTTCAATACCACTTGTAGACTCTTGAAAAAACAAAATTTCACATTGTAAGCAAACCTATTTCAGTCATGGTTTAGAATCTTGTCAAAAAAGAACTCTAACAGTCCTCTTTTAACTATATTGTTCATTAGGAATGTAAGAACGATCTATCTAATGCAACATATTTACCAATATTTCTCTTACATTTCCAAGGCAAGTGCCTGTTCTCTTTTGCAACTGAGCATAATTGAGGTAACAGTCTGAGATTTAAGACATATGACAGGCTTGAGCCCACATCAGAAGGTCTCTCTTACGTTTCTGAAAACTATTTGACTAATTTGTGTTTCAGTTTGCTTTGTTTTTCTGGCTACCACACCTCTATGCTCTCCCCATTAAAGTGAATGCTCCTGGCCGTAGTCTTTCCTCTTGTTGGATTTCCAGGACCTGTGGAAAGGTGTTCTTGAGCCCTTTCAAGGTTGCCAAGCATTCTGCAAGAAGTGTGCCTCATCTCTCTGGAGGAATTGCTACCCCAGGTTCAAACTGCAGACAGACAGGCAGAAATGGTCAAAAATAAAGAATTCTTGCCATTCAAAGGCCATAAAATTTCCAACAACCTGGCAATTGTGAAGACTTGAGAGTTTTCTAAACTGTTATGCTAAAAGACAGTTTTTGGAGGAGAATTGGACATAATTTAGAAGTTGTTTTCACATCCATAATCATTACCAGTGAAAGACTGAGATTTTGAAAGGAGTGGATATATTCTTTCTTCCTCATTTTTGTCCAGACGGCTGATTCATAGTCTTAATCTTTATAAAACAAATGCTTAATCTTTATAACAGAAATGGTTCCTCCAAAAGAAAAAAATATGGGAGAAATATGAGGCAATTTCTACACAGCAAGCAACTCCTAGAAAAAAAACACCACCAACTAAAACACCTGAATTCTGAACATGTTACATATAAAATAAAGACACAGGTTCCTTTCAGTGAAGAGTTAGAGAATTAGACAAACAGCCTCTAGGCTTTGCAGGTTTCCCTTGAAATTTCTCTCATAAATAATGGCTACATCTTATTTTGACCAGCATTTTTTCAGTTGAAAACCTGCAAATATTTAACCATCCACCATCTCCTTCCCCTCTGATTGACGAGCAAAGCTGAGCTATTAACTCAGAGTTCAGACATAACACTTAGAGTCTTAGGCCAATTCTGCATTAGAAAGGAAGCTGACCATAACTTGGAGCTTATCACCTCCTACATCACAAGAGCTTTAGATTGCAATTGCATCAACTAGACAGCTTTTCACTTCAGCAAACCACTCATCTAGGTCTCTCTCTTTTAAATCCCCAACACCGCAGACTCTTCACAAAAGGCACAAACCAGCATTACAGTACAAATCCACAAACGACCATCGACTGAAGAGTTCTCTTTCTGTTATCACCATACAGTGACAAGAAAATATAAAGCAGAGCTCAGCCCTTCAAAGAGTAGATGATGAACTCCGAACTGGTCGTGCTTCAGAAGTTTAAGGTCTGAGAATATTTTAATTAAATAAAATTAGTATTTTTATTAACATCTAGGACTCTGCCACATGTGGAAAGACAAAGCATAATGTTGAGTTCCCACGATCCTCTTTGTCTTTGCTCTCCAAACACACACTTATACACACACCATTAGAGGACTTATTTCACTTCTGCAGCTTTTCTTTGTTTCAGCAACAAACTGGAGAAAAACCAAAGCACTCTCCTTTCTTCAGCACTCCTCCTACTGCAAATGATCTGCTTTTAATTACAACTAACATTTAAAACAGACATTAGAAAGGAGAAGCTACCCCTTTATAATTATGGAGCTGATAATTACCTGGTGACTTGTAACAGAACTGTTTTCAATGCATCCTCCTTCCTCTCTCCCTTGATAATGTAATCTAATCTCCTGGCTATGCTTTCATCTGGCATCCAATGCTGTTCATTGTTTATCAAACAACAATCTTTTCTTAGGTAATGACAGAACAAAGGCAAGGAAGAGCAACTTTGGTAATACTACAGCACTTACCACTTCAAAAGTAACCATGTCAGTATAATTTACATTGCCTGTGTGCTTTTTATTTTTTTCGTCTTAAATCTAGTATTATCTTCTCTATGTGAGCCCATGACCTATGCTCGCCCTATTACTGGACAGTCCCCTCCCTCTCCCTGCTGCCACTCTTCCGTTGATGCAGCCAGGATGCAGTCAGCCTTTCGGGCTGGAAGGGCACACTGCTGGCTCACATACAGCTTTTTGTCCAGCAGGAATCCCCAAGTCTTCCTCTGCAGGACTGCTCTCACTGAGTTCTTCCCCCAGTCTATACTCATATCTGGGACTGCCTCAATCCAAATGCAACACCTTGCCCTTGGCTTTGTTGAACCTCTCATTAGGGTCACATGGGCCCACTTCTGAAGCTTTTCAAGGTCCCTATACCATAGGTCCCTTTGCATTTGAAAGAATAGGCAATGTCTTGTGGCAAGGAAATCACTTGCTTTATGATACCAGACTATCACAAAGTGCAATAATGTGCAAAGACTTTTTTAAAACGCATTTTTGTCCCTCAATAGCACAGTTAGAAATTCTGATAGACTACAAAACAAGTGAAATTTCTCAAATTTCTTACACCTCTAAAAAAGAGGTCAGGTTGTAGAAGTTTCTGCTTTGGATTTTCTGGGACTAATCATGTTTCCTACAGGTGCTTTTACTCCATATTCCGTTTGCCTTAACTTCCACATCCAGAAACTAAAACAGGATGATTTTTGCAACATCCTATCTGTGCTATGATCAAGACTTAATTCTGGTGTAACAAAGAACCAGGACCCCTTAAGCCTTAATGTTTTGAGAGTTTGTAACTAAAATTGCTCAGCAATTAGAAGCTTGGTATCCAACCAGACATAGTGTGTTCCTCTGCATAAATGGTACCTGCAGCCCCAAGATAGATCACTGAATTCCAATGTGCTTACTCGTACCACCTGCCTTGTCACCAGAAATGATGCAAAACAATTAAAAAGTAGACACAGATGAAGGAAGAGAAAGATGAATATGAGGTATACAGATACATAATAGCATTGTAGTTTGAGCTTTAATATCAAATACCAAAAGATATGTAATGTATACATTATTATAAAACAAAGCTGCTGGGTACCACTTTCAAAGTCTTCACAAGGTAAAGTGAGCATGCCCTGGCCACACTTCTATAAAACTGATGAGAAAAGCATAGCAGCTTCACGGTGTGCAACACTGACCCAAACTGTTGTTGTTAAGGAGATGATGATGCACTTTCCCAGCTCACTTTTCATGCACTTTGAACAGATACAGAGAGAAACTCCATCCTCCTCAAAAGCTGCAATGAATGTTTCTGACACTGCTCTCAGAAGATACAGTGAAACAAACTGCTTAATGAGGAATGAACTAATGGAAGACTCAGATTAATAAAATTTTAAAAACACACAAAAATGTGGTTGTGTATGAGTGTGAGGATGGCTCCAAGTTCTGATATCATTTCAATCTGATTTATAACACTGCCCTGGTACCTGCAAATCAAGTCACTTCCAGAACTAAAGGTGGGAAAAATCAAATGATATCACTGAAAGTTTGAGATTTATATATTCTTTTATAATCCAACAACTAAGACATCCAATCCTTGAAGCATAGTAGTTCAGTTACCTAACAACATTAAGTTATCCCATGTTACTGAAAAAAAAACCAAAAAATACAAAGGGGATAGGGGAAAGGGTTATTTCCTGAGAACCTTCTGCGTCCTTAGTGAAAAGAAGGCAATAGAAGACAAAAAGTAATTATGAAGGATCATAAGTAATTATGATAATATGATTTCAGAAGCCTTTATAATAATTCTTTGCAGGCATTCACATAGTCATAGGAAGCTCATGAGGACTACCTGAAGAGTTATGTCAAAGCTTCGCTGTCAGCATAGAACTGTTCTGATTCTCCAAATGAAGAAAGGCCTCAGGATCTAGTTCTCCAACTTAAACTGATACTTAAGCCAGGCCATAAGAAAGCAGCAGTTATGAATCTATTTCTCAAGCACAAAAAGAGTGAAGCTATAAAATGCAAGCTTATTTCTTTAATGCCAGTGCTTAACTCAAGAGCTTTTACTGACTCAAAGCGATTATGCCTCTGGCAATCCTGCAAGAAAGTAGGGCACTGCCTCTCCTGCCCGCTCCCCCATGCGCGAGGGAAGCTGTTGTGACACAGAACAGGTGTGGAGCTTTGACTCACCAGCCACGCACGACTTCCCATTACACACCCAACACTTATGGGACCACTCATATTGTCTTCTGCCACGAGGTTAAGCTGGAGGTGAAAGAAGCCATGCCACATCCTATCAATCTGACAGCATGCACACAAAACCTGTCTCTTTGCATCTGTTACATGCAGAGAAGCTGTACCTGCTGTGCCTCCTCCCTATGCAGTCCTGCTCTGGCCTCTTCTGTGTTACCAAAAAAAAAACAACAAACCAACACACTCTGAGAAGCTTTTGAGTAAATGGAGTATGTCCCTAGCTAAAGAAAAAGTTTCATCAGCAATGCTAACCATTAAATTTCCTCCGCATCGCTCGACTAACAGCAGTGAGCAAATCAGATGGATTTAGGCTGTTTCTAATGCTATTTGTTTATAAGTGGCTACACTGCCAGCTGTGACAGCAACACCACTTTGATAATTGGGACTCAGCAGCTTTTGCACCTGAACCTTTCAGCAAAATGCTTTTGCTGTGGCTCCGCTGACATCCCCCCAGCAAAACACTGGCTCATGAAGAGAAACCCAGGGTAATTCAGAACAAGTTAATTCAGGTACCAGTCACACAGTTTGATTAATGCAACCTTCAGACTCGATCAAAACCTGTTTCTCCACAATGCCACGTGAACAGCAACGTTACTGTTAACTGTGCTGCTCCCTGGTCCAGCTCATTCAGATCAGAACAGCTTTGCAGAGCTCAGTGTCAGCTCAGATACTTCCTTACGCTGCTTTTACACCACCGAGTTCTCCACCTGAAAAACTGGGAGAGATGATGGAACAATTTGTACAAGAAGCACTGACAACCCATGTGCCTCTCACAAATCCTGCAATTATTTAATAAAATATCTACTCTCTATTCAGTGCTGAACAGTAATAAGATCGGCCTCCCTGCAGGGCACATGCAAGTGTTAAAATATCTCTGTGCCTGTTTATCTCCTGTGCATTCACAGGAGGGAGAAGCATTTCTTGGTCAGCCACAGCTGAGCCCTGGCTGGGCTACTAACAAGAAAGCAGCCCCTCCATAACAAAGGGCGAGTGATAAATGAAAGAGGAATGTGTGTTCAGCCTTGGCATGCGTGAGAGCTATAGGGTCCTTCAGCCCCTTCCTCCCCTGTCACAGGGAAACCTCACAGCGACGCGGTGTGTTTCACGCACAGCTGCTTGATGCTATTCCTCATGATGCACACCACAGCCAGTAATTCTTGGTAAATGCTAAGGTTAACAAAGCTGCAACAATTATTGAATATCACTTGTAAAAATGACAAGCTGTGAATGAATCATAGCTTTATGAGGCACCCATTATCCCTAGCCTATAAGAAAACTGTTGTAATTAGCTTTCCCATCGCTGTTCCCAATCCTTCTTACCTTTTGTAATAAAATCTTAGCACGATTACTACTTCTATTTTACTATAAAAGAGTTGTGCTATGATTTTGCTACAAAGGAAATTTTAAAAGTGAAAGTGTGCGTTCCAGAAAATTAAAATTGGGGTCTTCGGTTTTCTAAGAAAGCGCTGTAACAGCTGAACAAGGAAAGGTTATTTTAACCTCCAAAGGCTATTGTTCCTTTTTTCTCCCCAAAAATTGTCTGGAGCCAGACAACATAAGACTGCTGTGCCCTGGGCTAGAATGGAAGGGGGGATGACAGGAGGGGTGCCTGTTTACAATTACTCCATTCCTGTTTTTAATGAATCTTTCTGAATGACCACTAAGTGCTGGTTTTGTTCTTTGGAACAAGGGAGCTATTACTGCAGGACTGCAAAAAGGAAGGAAAAGGGAAAGCAAACGGAAAGCTGCCAAACTCAAAGGCGTTTCAAACATTTCAGCTGTATATCCCGGAGGTAATCTGCTCCACAGGCTCAAGGCTGTCCCCACACATTTGTAGCCTCTTTTCTTCCTCTTCCTTGACAGGCTAAAAGGAAATAGCTGAGATAAAGGGTAACCAGACCAAAATAAAAATTCACAGGTACCTACTAAAACATGAAAAATTACATTATGAAAACGGGGGTAACAAGAACTAAGTCACCATCTACATATGTTGCTACTGCTACATGTGTGCAAGCCTTCCAAAAGCTCATCAAGAGACTTCAAGAGGGAGGGAGGAAGGGATAGGTCACCTTGGTCTTGCACCCTCTGCCTTGCTCACCCTCTGGTAGCTGCCCTTCTCCAGAATCTGGTCCCCTCTCCCAAATAGCCATTAATAAAAAGCAAATAAATAAGTAAGTAAGTAAATAAATAAATAATGAAAGCGAATATATTCTACTTTGGCAAGGTCAAAAAATCAAATGGTAAAGACACAAGAAAATGGCACTATGTGTTTTGTCTTGTGCGTAGTGTGTTTTAAATACTGTCAACACACGTTTAAGGAACCTCCTTGCATGAAGTTTGAGTAACGTTGCCATGTCAGATTTATGCCAGTGAAACCATCATGCACTTCATCAAATTACCAGGTTTTATATATGTGCAACTAAAGTTAATTGAAAACATTGCTTAGAAAAGAATATTTTACTCTAATTCTTAGAAAAAAATTGTAGGTGCTGCATGACTTGCTATATTGACTGTCCACTTACAAAGCTGACTGGGAGGGGTCAGTTTCAATTAACTAACATTCACTATCATCATCATTTTTAGTTTACAAAAGATACTGGTCCTCTACCATCTATGAAACCATCCCACTTGCACCAGGATATTAAAACATCACGGCTGTGATCTCACAAGTCTGGAGCATTGCTCCTTATTGCATCATTTCCAACTGTTTAAAAAGCCATCAAACAGACCTGGGCTTGTATAAACCAAAACTGTACATGAGATTCCTGCACCTCAAAGAAACACATGTTAACATTCACCTGCTGGACACAGGGTGAAGATGGAAATAGTTCTGCACTGCTTTTCAGTTTGCCTATTCTTCCTGTATAGAAGCATGTTTTTTTGTATTGTCCATAAATCATGAACTTGGTACTGCAGGAAAGGAGCCCCAAATCAGCTAAAGCAGTAAAGAGGAGAAGATTGTCCAATCAATCTTCAATATTTCAAAGCAAAGGAAAAGGAGAGAAAGAGGAAGGATGACAAACCAAAACAGAAGAAATTTAGTTTACCTCTAGGTTTTTTTTTTTCTATTTAGAGAAGTAACAAATCAATAAACAATTGATAACAACATATTGTCTTAGAGTACCATATACAGCAAGAAACTGTTCTAAACAGAAAATTAGCAGGCATTATCTTAAAAAACACTACCTGTCTTTTATTTTAAGATATCATTTCACATGCATATTTGAAAGAGGCTGACATCAGTTAAACATTATCTGTGTACTTTCATCCTTCAACCTGAGGATGTACTTAGAGACTTAGAATTGCTATGACTTATTTGATGATAAGAAATTGCATTGCTTTTACACTTTTCCTGCAGTGGTGGCTGGAATGCACGTTTTCACTATAAGGCTGATGCAACTCAAACGTGAGACAGTTCATGATAAGAAGGAATGGTCTGAAGTTGCACCAGGGGAGGTTCAGGTTGAGTATTAGGAAAAAATTCTTCTCCAAAAGAGTGGTGAGGTACCCAAATAGGCTGCTGAGGAAGGCAGTGGGGTCACCATCTCTTGGAGTGCTCAAAAATGTGGAGATGTGGAACTGAGGGACATGGTTAGATGGCATGATGGGGATGGATTGGTGGTTGGACTGTATGATCTTAGAGGTCTTTTTCAACCTGATTCTATGACTCAAGACAAGTTACCACATATCTATCATAGCCCACAATGAAGGACGTGCTTTGCCAAGGAACAGATGCCACAATTCAGCTACCAACTCTGCTGCTGTTTGTGTATCAAAGCTTTTGGTCTTCTCTTTGTGAGGATCCTCCAAGCTCCAGGAAGCAGAGAGCAACTAATATCAGCTACAATGAAGACTGGGATTTGTTTTAAAATATACATGTGTCTAAACACGTTTATATTTAATTATTCCTAAAATCTGGATAGCTTTACTACCTGGATAAATAGGAAATCCATTCTATAATCTGGCTAAGATGCTCACCTCAGTGACGCACTATGGCAGTGATTGCCAATTTGTCTCTAATATTTCTTTTCCATATCCAGCTAAGATGAAAATCATAGTGATAAAAGACATGTTCCTTCATTGGAAAGCAGCTGTACTTCCCAAACAACCAAGCCCGCTGGTCTCAGCCTCCTGCACAACACCGTATCAGTCTCAACCACATTGCTGCATAGCACTGACCTATTTTTATATCATCTCTATGCTGCTCAGCTTATATCTCAGCACTGTGTTTGTTTTTTGATTGTTGCTACAGTCAGAGCAGATATTTTTACTGGCATTGAGCCATCCATAAGTAATCCCTCAAACAAATACATTGTGCTCGTGAAATCTCAGATGGGACCCTATAAAATACACACAGAGGAGAACAAAATAAAGCTGCCCATGTAGTTCTGGTAAACTCCCAGAATTTAGCTTTACTGCCTTAAAATGGCTTTTATCAGATTTTCTCTATGTATTTTTGAGACTTAAAAGACACCTAATCTGAGAGGAACACCAGAAAGTCTGTCACGTGGCACACTGCTGATAGAAGGGGAACATGGGGTCCTTACCTCTTATAGTGGGCAGGGACAGGTTTTCCTTCAGCATTTTACATGGTACCTAACCCAAACCGGTCTCGGTCGCTGCCCAGGGCTCCCTGCAGCCTCCTGCACACGCTAACCTAAGTAGTCAATTCACAGACGAGACACTTTGCATCTGGATGAAGAGAACAATTTGTGGTGGCAGGAGGATATTATTCTGTATGCGGACCAGCCATTTGAAAGCCCCACTAGAGTTTCATAGCCTGCAGATTGTACTATTTGCAAAGCAGCAGAGAAATGATTTCTTTCAAGACTTGGCTTCTTTTTCTGGCCCCTAAGGAGCAATGTGGTCCAGCGGTTACCAGCATCACAACCAAACCCAGACCTTTCTGAAAGTCTGGGGAACTAAATAGATGCCATTTAAGAGCTCTGCTACAGTTACAATTAGACTCCTGCTTCTCCACAAGTATCTAATATGACCGCAAGCAACATCTCAATCCTGTCATCTGCAAATAAGGCAAGCACTCACTGCTTGCCTTCTATCCGACATACAGTTCCACATTGACTCCAGAACGCAGAGAATTAACAGTCGCTCAAGACAATAACAAGCATGATTTCATTTACTTATTTGTTAGATACTTTGCCCTTATCTTTACCACAAAGGATAGTGGGGGTGCTTGTATATCCTCTTTCCTCACCCCAAGCCCAACATCCAGCTTTGTGCTCCACAGATGAAAGCCATCATGGAAAATGAGACTGCAATCCACACACAGAAAGCAGCACATTGTCCAGAACATCCAAAACACAGAGAGGATGTTTGGAGACTTTTCTGATAAGCCCATTAAATTTGCTAAACAAATACATTTTCCATGGCTGAATCTAGGGGAATCTTCCCAGGGGAAGCAGTTCTCCTGTCTGGATTATCACCAAAGCTCTGAAGACGAAGAGCCTGCAGTTTTTCAACACTTGATTTAATCTTGACAAATTATTCCCTTCCCTTTTTTTTTTTTTAAATAATGTCTTTTGTTCTCATATTCAGCTACAGTGCTGTCAAGAACCAGGTCAGCCCATAACAAAGAGGAGCAAGCGCAGAATATTGCAGTTAGAGCAGCTAACAGCTGACATTATTTCCTTTGCGTTATCTACGGCCTTTGGTACTGCAGCTGTCAAAGAGAGTGAATGGATGCTTCTGGGTTTCTTGCCTGCTTTACTCATGCACAAACATACACACAAGTGGGTATTTTTGGCTTGTCCTGTGCCATTCAGGTAAAAGGCACAACTACATCAACAGAAAATCTCTTCTCCTTTGTCAGCTTAGCTAGCGAAATGGAGCTCGTGAACAATCTCAACTGCAGCCACACCAGTGGCACTGAATCCATCCAACTGCTCCAGTACACTTGCAACTGTGCAGACCTTGGGAACAGACAAGACTCACGCAGGATTTCAGACAGATGGATCTAACTTAATGCATTGCAAACATTTCTTTTTAAGTTACTTAAACTTCTGTTAATTCAAGCTGGTGTGTAATTTACAATGACTTGCACAAAAGTGCGACATTAGGTTGAATTTCTTTTCACATACAACATCGTTACTGTTAGCCTTTTGTCAGCTGACACTTCTTTGGGAAGCATATCACGTACAGAGATTGAAGAGAAAGTCGGAAACAAGGGTATCTTAAAAGAAAATTCCTCACTATTCTTTTCCTCTATAAAATACAACAAAGATGATTTCAGGATTAAACCTGTGGTATCTTTGGGGTGTCATTCACAGACCAGATAAAAACTGAACAGAAACTGAGCGCAAAGACAAGACTGTTTTTCACAGCATTTTCACCAGAGATTTTAACTGGCAGATATATATGTAAAGCTGGACATAGCAAGTTAAATTTGGAGAAGAAAAATCTATCCTTCTGACTCTTGGTTTCCCTTTTTTGAAATGCAGGCAACTACTTCTTGTTCTGGAGGGCAGCTGTGTGCCTATGTTATATGTTAACAACTAATTTAAAGGGTATAGAGAACAGAATCGGTGATGTGGACCAGTCTAAACAGCATCATGTCAGACAACAACAGTTCTACTAATTCTTACATAATTTATTTTCTGCCTTTATTTGCCACTCTTCTGCTTCTTTGCTTCCTCCTGTCACCAGCATTTGGATGTGCTCTATTGTTTCTCTTCTGTAGTCTGAAGTGCAGTACTTCAAAACATAGCCATAATGGCTACACCACCTTTTTACTGAAAAGGGAAGAAAAAAAGGTTTTTTCCCATTTGCTCTTTTTCCTTCACTCACCTTCTCAATTCCTTGCATCTTTTGTCATGACCACACAACAGAGATTTCCTGTTAGAGAGTCTGTTTAGATGAGCTTAGATGGGATGATGCGTGAAGATTAAATGCTAATGGCCAGGTGTGTTCAGATGGTACAAACGATGTGTGTAACATCCAGAAGTCTGCAGACAAAAGGAGCTATTTGCAAAATCACTTTTTTAGACATTTCAGTAACAATGAAAACTTTGCGCATTCCAAAAAAATAAATAATAAAAGGAAACTATTATAAGAGGACCTTCAATCAAGGTAGAATATTTCTAATTAGTTTCAAAGTTAATTTTTAAAAAAGTCTCTATTGCTTTTCTCTATAACCTTTCTATTCTTTAGAGAGACAAAATAAATCTCAGAAATAACAGTCAGTCGGTAAGCATCAGAAAGTGGCATTTGATTATGAAATTTAATTACTTCTGACTTGATCTCCATTACATATTATCAGTCTTGGCCATCATTCCATAGCCACCACAGAGAAAAATCAGGGGACAAAGTTCAGTGAAAACCCCCTAACCTCCTTATTTTTTGCAGGTGATTTTAAACTGCAATAATAGATTAAAAAGGAAATTAGCAATCATGTTAATGGCACAAGTTCATGCTGAAGCTTTCAATTTCTCCTAACACAGCTGCCTTCTGCAGGTTTTCTTCTCCATATGACACTATTGCAGTATCACACAGAGAAGTTTCCATGCTGAAGCTGTGATTTTCTCTTTATGGTTTATTAGAGCCAATTTAAGCTACAATAATAAAAAGTAAAGAAACAAAACAAATGCACAGCTGTCATTTAAAACATATATTCTTAAAAGGCTTTAGGGGTATCATTTATGAAACGCAAAGAGATTTCCTTCTTTAGCAGTGTTCCAACACATTACTCTTTTGTGCTTACTCCAAGACAAGAACATACTTGCCTAACATGTCAGCGAGGTATTTATACAAAGGCAACTCTTCAGAAACCTATTATTGTGAACACAAAACAGGAAGTACAATAATACCACCAGTGTATGTTAAATAATGCTTAGTATATAAACTGTGCTCTTCAATTAATGAGTAGCGTTAACCCCTTTAGGGGAAAGGGAGATGTGAAGTGTGAATTGAAAATACTGACTCACAAGAAAATCTTTGAGCATCTTTCCCACAACATTTTTCATACTGTTGACTTTTTTTTTCTCCTCCCGTTCTTATAGGAGAACACAATGGAGGCCAGAATTTGCAATCCGAGATGACAATTAATTTTCTAAATGAGAAAAAGTGAGAGTAGAAGTATGATGACACGTTTTGAGGTAGGGAAAAAAGGCATGAAAACACAGTGAAGTAGTGGTGCCATAAATGCTTAATGATAGTTTGCACTTTGCAACTCCTTTCTGCTATCATGCTTTCACTAACTAATCCCTGTAATAACTATGCCATATGGGAGATACATCTTTAGGAAACAACGCCATCAACTATTCAAATACAGTTGTACTGGTGTACAAGTGTCACAACTATTTATAGCAGGATGCTAATAAAAATACCATACAATGTGAAAATTCTTCAGCAACTTAGCTGGTATCCTACAGAAGAACATCATGATTAAAGTACATGTTAAAAATGAATATAAACATTTTTGTCTGTAAGCATTAAGCACTGAATTTAGAGAAACACACTTTTACAACAACCCAAAACATATCCCATGGTGAGACAGACACTCCAGGCATAAAAGCTCTTTCCTCACACATGTGGCATAAGAAAATATTCTTGTACAGAGTGAGAGAATACAAGTGAGACGATGCAATCACCAGCTCATTCTTTGCAAAACAGCCAGAGATGAGGTTAAAATAAATAAATAAAAATTCAAGCACTTCCTAAACACAAAGATTGGAAACAAAAAACACATTCTAATTCCATATGGGCAGAAATCAAAGCTCCTCTTCACCAAAGGTTTGGCAAACCCAAATGTGTAAGAACATCAGTTCTGACACAACTTGGTTGCACAGTCTCTCATGTGCACAGTGCTTTGAAAGATGGAACTTTGCTTTGACTGCCATCTGCTGATCCACTGTTTTGCAAACCAGGGGAGTTGTCCCGAAAGACACGGACAAAGCTTTCAAAATCTTCAAGTCTCTTCTTTCAGTTCTTGTAACAAAGAAACTGAAGAATTAGAGAGAGCGCATATTTATGTTTAAACAAAATCAAAATCAACCAACAGCCCTGATATCTGTTGCACTTCAGATAATTTTCAGACAACCAAAAACAAAAAGTTTAACAATTGAGTGTGTGAATAAGATGCCTACTTCAACAAAATCACTTCACACAGGTTCAGCACAAGAAATAGAGGATCATGTACAACAGCTGCTCTTTACAGAAAAAGAAAACATAACTGAAGTAACTATTAAAAAAAAAAAATGGGGAAAGTATAAAATAGTAATAGGCCACCTTCATTGCCCTCTGCAAGGGAGAAAATCACAATCCAGTTTAACACAAAATTATTTGGTATTTATATAAAGTCTTTTTTTCACTGTATTCTCACACACACACAAAAAAATTCTCTCACACACAGAATAGAAATTTACTTTCAAGACCTGGGCATTTCGCTGACTTGTTCCTTCAAAAACAAGCTTACACTTCTTTAAAGGGCTGAGTGAGTTGCTGATCCTGAAACGATCAGCATGAATGAAGATGAGGAAACGATCAAAACCAGCTCCAAAAATGTTTTTATCACTACAACCCACCATTACACTCATGTTACTACAGCTTAAAGCTGAAACTGAAGCAATAAAAGATTTATATTCCTGTTCTATACAGGAATAATTTTTCTGGTCATGGAGCTTTAGCATATAGAAGTGCCTATAAGTGGAAAAATGAAGTGAATATATTTATTCAAGTGGACAACCTTAAAGCTGAATGGGCTCAGAACTGCCAAAACAATGGCTGTTTCAGTCTAATTTGTATTCATGGTATATTCTTGCCTGATCTAATACCAACTCTAGTCACCTTCTTCTAGTTCCTGAAGTTCCAATTCTGTAAACATGCACATATTTCCTTAGCTTTAGAGTAAAACATAAATGATTCCAGTGTTGGGAAAAAAAAAAAAAAAAGATGCATTCTTTGTCCTATGGGAAAGCAGCTACAAAGGTTTGAGCACGGACTGAAGGAGTTCCAACAAATCAAGTTAAGATCTTTTGTATCAGTATTTTTATGAGAATCAGATTCACCTGAATAAAAAGTAAACTCATGGAAATCTCACCACAAAAACAGGCTGACATTTGAATAATGAGTTTAGATTTTTGTACAAGCCCAGAAAGTTCAGGTGGCAAGCCAAGTACACAAATTCTGGTAATTCTGAATGAAACCACAACTTCTATTCTGTTAGAACAGTGCTAATTAAAACAATTTCATTTAAAATGTATTCAGTGTCTCAGAAGGTTAATGATCCAACTTATATTTTGCCCTCTTTCAGAACTTACATTGTTTGAGTTATGTCACAACATTGCTGGCACATCACATTAAAATACAGCTTTGTTGTGGAAAAGTGTGTGCTTAAATAATTTCTTTATTTGTGAAAAGGCATCTTACGTGAAATGTACTTTGTTTTCATGTTCAAAACAAAGACAGAACAGATCCCCATTTCTTTACAAAACTTGCAAATGATCTAGTACAAATCGTGCACACAATATAAGACCTTCAGTGCTGGGTTCTTTCCTTTTCATGCTCAGTCCTCTGGAAAGGAAAGCAACTCCTTAAAAGCATGACTGGAAACAAGACTTCAGTCATAACCGAAAACTCTTTGGACATAGAAGGATTGCACAATCATAGAACAGGGAAGGATTCTGTCTCCTGTGAATGTTAACCGGCAATTTTCTTAAGAAGCAGTGACACAACAGCATCTAATGCCTCAGTTACAGTCTCCACAGCAGTTACAGCTATGCCACCTTGTTTTCACCACTGTGGTGGTCACTTCTGCATTCAAATGCACAAACAATACAGAGGTCTTCAATAAAAAGGTGGTGTTCTTCTACAGCCACTACACAAGCCATGACTGCAGCGAGGTGCACAACCTGTTTCCACTTCACATCTTACTCCTTGCACTGTTCCATCTTTTTTCTTTTTTTTTTTTTTTTTTTGGAGAGGCAGCTGAAGCAGTATCACAAAATACTTTGCTGCTGCTGTGTGAGTCTATATTCTAACAGTAAAATGCACATATGAGCAAGACAAAAATACTCCAATAGTTATTTTCCAAACAACAAAAGAACTGTGTTATTTTGCACTTTCTGGTATTGATAAAATAGACTTTCCATTAAAAAAAAAAAAATCAAATCAACAGTTTCTCTTAATTTCTGCTTCAGGAACCCAGGCTATTAAGAGCAACATCCAGTGAAGACAAAGTTTACGGTTTGTACTCTAGCTTCCCTGGGGACTGCATTGCTTTTAAGTCAAAGTAGGGAAGCTCAGAAGATCACAGCGAAAAAGAACCAATGAGGAAATCTAAGATGAAGCCAGTTACATTTCCTCACACCTACACTCTACTGGCATCATTAGTGCATGAAGACAACACAGAATATCAGATCAGAATGGTACTTAAACACTAAAACAGGTATTTAACATAGTTCAAAAAGAAATGTATGAAAAAATGCGGTTTCATTTAAAAAAAAAAAAAATCAGGAGAAATTTTTTAAGTTTGCATAGAATACTTACATTCCTTAATAAAAACTAAAATAAATGGCCATTTTATAAGTGTAGTAACATGCTCCAAGGTGTGTGTTTGCCAATTACACACACCTCACATGTTGACTGATGAACACACACACCCTGGCATGTGTTCTTGATTACATATCTCACGTGCCTCCCTGTTAAGTAATGGAATAAGACTTGCCTTGCAAACTGGCTAACACTGCCCCTTCTCGCTCGGTGACTTCTGCAGAAAATATTCACAGCTAAGAAAAACAAACTTCTGGAGCAGAGTTACGCTACTTGCAATCTTAAATACACTCTCTCCATCTACAAGGCCTAACTCTGTGCTAACCTTCATTTTCTGTGCCATTATCAGTCCCCTCAAACTGGGTTGGCATTCAGCATTTTTCTGCATGCTCTTTTTTCATACCAACTAATTGTCCCCAGTGTTTGCCTGTTTCACTACTGCCACTCTTATGAAAAGATGGGCATGCTCATGCTCTCTATACACTGCAGTATGAAGACAGTCTTCTTCCAGGATGTTTTTTTCTCTTTCTTTTTTTTAAAAAAATGTTGGTTTTTGTTTTGCTTTGCTTCTACTTGAAACAGCATGCTTATTTTGAATAAATGCTAACTATTGTATAATAGTTCTAACAGAAAGGCATGCTTAGTACAATACAAGAGATTCCTCAGCTTGCTGAAAGACAATCCATGAGGTTTTTTACAGTGACAGGACTTAATTCCAGAGGTATCAACATCAGAACCTGTGGCTTACACAATAATTTCTGACAATAAGGCAGCGTAAAAAGTAAACACATTGCAATGCTTATTGTTCTTCTCCTCTTCCTTTTCAGAACCCATGTGAAACAGGGCAAATGAATTCAAATTCTTTAAGTTCCTTATATTGTGGGATGCTTTATCTCTCATTCTTCTGTTTTCAGCAAGTCCAACTGTGCTTGTCAGGATCTGCCTTCAGGTAGCAGCACGCAGCGACAGGGTGGAATCCTTTCCTATGTTACCTCTCTATTGTGACACACTACAGACCCCTTAATCTCATCTATTTCTCCTGTATAAAATTTACATTTGTTTATGACGTTTAGTACCAAAGAAATGATGTAATATAGGAGCCAATGACTTCCAGTAGTATAGCTACACAAGGACGAAGACTGAGGGTAAAGAACTCTGTAAGGATTTCAGGAGACTTAGCAAATAAGCAATATTCATTGAAAGCAAACGCAAAATTATGAACATGGGAAACTCAGTTGTTCATTCGTATATAAAAGCATGAGTTCTGAGATGAACAATTACCACTTAAGAGGCAGACTTTCTAGTTTTAATAGACAGTCGTGAAAACTTGAGCTCTGTGCTTGGCAGCAGTCAAACAAGCAAATTAAGTGTTCAAAATTGCAAACTGCTAATAACAGAGTAAAGAACAAAACAGACAGCACCATTATGCACACATGCAAATCCATGTTTCACCAGCACCTTGAATACTGTGTGCAATCCCAATTCTTTTCTCTCAAAAAGGATATAGTAGATTGGGAAAAATTTTAGAGAGGGATAGAAAGGATGATCAAAGTCATAAAAAACATATTTGGTTTAAGGAATAGTTGACTTTCCTCTCATTTTGCACAGGATCACCTTGTTCACCCACTCATTTTTCCAGAAGTCAGTTCTTTCAACAAGATTACGTTGCTTCATAGCAAGGTGGAAGGGTGTACATAAGGGAAATCATGACAAATTATGAAAAATTGTCATCAGCTGAGCTTATATACAGGCTCTAAAATATCCAAAGAACTCTTTCTTTTTAAAATTTATCCATGAAACATTAATGAGAGCCCTACAGTTCTGTCTCACTTTAACCTCTTCTCCCATCTGTGAAGTGATAGCTACATAGGTTGCCTTCCCTTCTCTTATCAAGGTTTTGGAAGGTGCTCTGGCAAGCAACACATAAGTGTATTCATACATTTACCATAAAGCTGCAACCCTCTGATGAAAGAGCCCAATGTTTCAACAGGTTTATTTACCTCTGTTTATTTACCTTCATACTTTATTAGTGCTCTTTGTCTTCATCAGAAAAAAAAAGGAAAAAAAAAAAAGCACCCTCTAATGGCACTGATACAAGTTCTGTCATCCTTTTCTATCATCCTGCCAGCCCAGTTTCCAAACATAGTTTCCAAAGCAAAACGCCCTTTGCAGGAAAAAACAAAGCAGATGTGGGGGAAAAACAAAAATGGAGGGGTAGGGGAGTGGAAAAGACTTGTTCCACAAACTTACAGATGTTGGTCTGAGGTTACAGAGAAAAGATAACAGTAGTACCAGTGTAAATTTAACATATGCATTTAATTTCATAATAGATTTTTCTTTAAGTAATATAATATGTATGCTGGAATTACAACTTAGAGTGAGGACATTAATAGGAAAACTGAATACGCATCCTGTTTGAAGTAGTGGCTAGAAAAAGTGAAGAAGTTCATTTTTAGGTTTGCAAGATAGAAACAATACAAAGCAGGAGCTGTCAGCGTTATGTTACCATCAGAACAAAGGAACAGTTTCCAAAAATATCTTTTTCACCACCTGACAGGCAACAGAAAATTTGGAAGATGTTCTAGACAGCAACTGGAATACTGTTATAAAGTGTGTATGAAACACAATTAAAGGAGGGCTGTTTTAAACTTTTCACTGTACATCTGGAACAAACATGCTTCCCTGTAACACAACGCTTAATTCGCCATGGAGGGAGTGTACTTTCATTTACAACAAAGGAAAAAGTAACTACACCCTGTTTAATTAAATTCTTCAGCTCAGTAAGAACGAGTAACAGACACAAGCCCCAAAAGGAGCAGGCACTTCAGATTTTTAGAACTGCTGAGAGGAGGCCTGTCTACCAGTGCCCAGCACCACTGAATCAAAATACTCATTTGACTTTCAGACGTTTCTCTCTCAATCAGATTCAAAGACCTTATAGCCTACATGCTTTTCTAGTTCATTCAAAAAATTTGAGAATTTGTTGTGATTCTGAGCCAGTTTTTATAGTTGTATATACATCAAATCACAGAGCTTCAAATAAACTTTTGTTATTAAACATGTAATCCTGAAGTACTCTGATGACCTACAGAGTCATACACTAAGCCTGCACTGATCACAAGAGACGGTAATGTGAAAAGAGCTCTGGCTTTCTGCTCCTGCATATATGCATAACAATCCTTCCACGTACCTTATGAAAATGATATATTATAGATCAACAGTTCCCAGCTTGTTTCCTTTTTGATTATAGTACTGCCTTCATTTAGTTTGATGTTAAGAGTTTTTTTTAACAACTAAGAAAGAACCTGGTTTTCCTGAACAAGTCCATTTTCTTTATTGATACCCGCACTGCACTTGAATGCTATTTTTACCAGTGCATAAGCAGAACATATGCTAGATGTGCCAGGTATCCAACTTTTATCACTACTAGAATGTAAAGTTGGTGTTCTTTCAGTGAGAAAAAAAGAATAATCAACTAGTATGAACTCTTTGATGAAGTCTTATTCTCCCCACAGAGATCTCACAAAGACAACACTACTAATAAACTGAACAGACTAATGGTAACATCCAATACTCCTAAAGAACCTTAAGCAAAAGCTTACTCATATCCTTACTGAGAAACAAGTGCATATCAGCTCACAAGAGGTGCATTCAACACCTCTTGGGTCTCTTTTACTAACACGGAAAGACTGATCATATTCCAACCTGCCCATTACAAAGCTCTTACGTTCAGAGGTTTTCTAAAACTAAAATTTAAAAGGTCAACTTCATTCTACATACAAGCAAACAAAGAAACCATACACTGATCCCTCATGCTTCTCTCTCCCAGCACAGTCGCAAGGTGTACTGAGGTATGATCCGTACTAACCAGTGGCACAGACAATCCTCAGCTTTCTGTTTTACCATGACTTCCATTTTTACCGAAACATCCTTCACTCTACTTGGAGAGAGATAAGTATCTACACTTATTATAATGTAAAATGCTGAGTGACTTCTATAAGATGAGGCATTTAGTAGTTTATTCTATTCTGAGCTTTGACCTTCTTGTACTTTCCAAGCTGGCTGGCTGCCTTCAACTGATTTGTTTTGTAACATTCCAGTCAAAACATTTCAGCTGTTGCATGAGAAGGAGACTAGGAAAAATATGTTGCTTTGTTTACAATTTAAAAAAAGCTAATAAAATGACTTCACCCTAACCTTTGGAGGAAAGTCTTGAGATCTGACCACGCTTGGATCTGAAACTTCTTAATTAGAAAAAACTCAGTGATTTTCCTTGATATTTAACAGATACACTTTCAAAGATTGAAACTACCAAGATTTGAGGAGTCAGTGTGATGAATCCAGGCTACCAAAGTCACAGCAAGAAAACGACCTCTCCTCTCACTGGAGTAATCTGAGTCTAGTCAAGCAGGAGAAGGTGAAAGAGGATACCAGAACAGACTCGGGAAGGAACAAGAGCCAGATACGGAGAATGAACACACTGAAGCCAGGAATCTGGACTCTGTGGCAAAACCCATGGTCAATTAAGAAAAATTCTAGATACAGGATCCCAGGATGCAAAGAGAAATGGGAAATGCTGGCTGGGCAGGCAGGCGAAGATAAGATAAAAAGTTGGGGAGATTTGGATGACTGAGAAAATGAATCTACTGAGCTTGGGAGAAAGACTTTGTGAAAAGCAAAATACATCCAAGCACACAGAGGAAAAAAAAAAACATCAGTGGAGCAAATAGGCTAAGAACAAGGATCATACTGAGATTAGGTTTGCCAAAGATGAAGAAATCAGGAGACAAAGAAAATGCAGACCAAGAGGATACTGGGTAAAGAATCATAGAATCAAAGAATGGCCAGGGTTGGAAGGAGTCTCAGGGATCATGAATCTCCAACCCTCTGCCATAGGCAGGGCCACCAACCTCCCCATTTAATACTAGACCAGGCTGCCCAGGGCCCCATCCAATCTGGCCTTGAACACCTCCAGGGATGGGGCATCCACAACCTCTCTGGGCAGCCTGTTCCAGCACCTCACCACCCTCATAGTAAAGAACTTCCCCCTGAGAGCCAACCTAAATCTTCCCTCCTTCAACTTAAAACCATTTACCCTTGTCCTGCTGTTATCTACCCCTTCAAAGAGTTGACTCCCCTCCTGTTCGTAGGCTCCCTTTAGTACCTGAAGGCTGCAATGAGGTCACCCCACAGCCTTCTTTTCTCCAGGCTGGACAAGCCCAGCTCCCTCAGCCTGTCTTTGTAGGGGAGGTGCTCCAGCCCCTCTGATTGTCTTTGTGGCCCTCCTCTGGACACTCTCCAGCAGCTCCCTGTCTTTTTTGTATTGTAAAGAGAGAAAAGACAAACGTCCCACAAAGAACAGCAAAGTAGTTGAACACTGTTTGTCAATTTACCACTTACTTCAAGCAACCAAGTTTTCTATGGCAAATCTAGAGGCTCCTGTAAAGCTGATAACCATGAAGATACCAACATGACACTACACCATGGGTTCCAGACACTCACACGAGAAACTGGTAATTATTAATCTGATTTCAAACATTGTAAAATCAGAGCTTTTAAAAATAAGGAAATGTGAGTATTAGGGTAATTAAAGGTGATCATAATAAATTGTAAAAATAATTTTCTAAATTAATGCAATTTAATTAATCATGCACAATGAATACCACTTTCATTAACACAGTTAAGGACTGCACGATGATTCATATGCACAAAGAAGAATGAATTAAGATTGTACACGCAATCTTACCTATGGCATTTCTGAAGTCATGGGTGTTCAACAAGCACAACATTCTCTATAATGCCATTTTAATACAGTCTTCACAAAAGCACTTCATACATACTGCACATTTTGCATTCACAGAGAGAAAGACTAAGCAAAAGACCACTTGCAAACCAAGCCCTAAACGTGTCTATGGCTACTGGGCAAGTATCCTAACTGTGGGCATTTCTCTCGTTATGTAGCTCACAGGGCCACATTAACTAGAATCGTGCCCTTAAAAATCAAGTCCTTTTGGAATGTCTCATCCTTAACTGTTATCACTACCCTAGTGAAGCTTATTACACATGAAAAGATTCACACCATATAACACAGTGACTGTGAAATATACCTTGCTGTGCTTTTCTCACCTGCCATGAAGTAGTGTATCCCTAGCTACATGTCCCTAAGGCTCTGATAGCTCCTGAGGGTGCTCCTGGAAGAACTGAGGCAAGCCATATCTCAGCAACCCAGCTGCACCCCTCCTCTGCACGGCCCCGATACTTAATACAAAGGGGAAAGATTGAGCTGGAAGGATTTAGTAGGCAGAAGTTAGCATCACACAGACTGTTCTCAAGTAATTCAAGAAGGAAGCTAAACCTTGTGTTTTGACAAGCAGACAAAAGTTTTAAGGGTTAAAACTTACTGTACAGGTACAAGGAACTTAATAATAAAATTACTATTAATTCTCTAGACAAAGGTGCTACGTTTGCCTCTAAATCCACATGAAGAATTCAGATGACCTAACCCAATGCTACAGGTACTTCAAATTCACTTCATTTCTAGAGGCATGATTCATCTTAAGGCACAAGCATATGTTCTCATGTTCTCTTACAAACAGTGTCACTTTCATGTTACACACACAAAAAAAACTGACGCCCAAAAACCAAAACCAAACGAAGAGAAGGCAAACAAAACCAACCACACAACATCGTGGTATCACAATTACAGACTCACTGAACTGCTGCATGGTCTTTTGTACAAATAGCACTCTGATAAGCCTCTCAATTTTCCCACTTTTAATAGTTTGGAGGTTTCCCGACACGTTGTGCCTTCATTGGTATTTTCTGAGAATAGGACATAGGAATAAAAACAAACTCGGGCCATTACTCTGCCATCTTCGTATTTTTCCAAATTTAGTATGTATGCTTTGATACCTTCAAATAAGTCTTCTGGCACGTGTCGTAGAGTTTATGAAAGTATTAGTGATGCTACACTACATGAATGAATCAATGTAAGGAATGCCTTCTGTTATAAAGAATAAGAGCAGGCATATTTACTTTTCTGTTCTACTTGAAGTAAAACTATTATATTTTTACATACGCTGTTTGGTTTTATGTTTTCACAGACAAAATAAAGCCAATTTATCCTGGCCTTATGGTGTGTCTGTTAAAGGAGAAAATATGCAGCCCGGCAAGTTTTCCCTCCAACCCCTTATTACAGGCAAGTAATAAATCTTGAGTGAAAAAGTCACTGTGCTCTTCAGCTGTCACCACTAAGATTTTATTTTTTTTAAACCGTAGCAGCCTTAAGGCTGATTTACTACTCAGGCCTCCACACTCTGACAATCGATGCTGGAAACAAAAATCACTTTTGCACACCTGGAAATATTTTATTTGCTGTACTCATGAGAAAACAAAGTTTTCATCAGCAAGGAAGGGGGCGGGGAGGATGGAAGAAGAGAGCTTCAGGTGAATCTTAAAACCCAGTTCTCGACTCAAAGAGGAACATTATATACATAAGTTCACGGGGAACACAGAAACTGCAACTCTGCATTCAGACAGGTTGATAAGGTGCTGGGGGAACTCTGGGTTCACTATTCAATCCAGCCTCAAATCATCAACTTTGAGATCCTGGCCAGTAAACAGTAGTGTTCGCCAACAATGTCTGTTCAGTGTTTTCAGTACAACAGGTGAAAATAATTTGCAACAACATTAAAAACATTTTACTCCCACTTACGCTCTTCTTCTTTTAAATAAACTTAGAAAGCTCTTAGTCACCTGAAAATGTAAACATCTTATATTAATAATGGCAAAATTAGATCTCTGAGAAATATCTACTTTCCAGAGCACATCTTTGCTCTAGTCACAGGTGCAAGTTTAACTGCATTATAAGGTAAAAACCCAAACACATACCACAGAAAACCAATTGATGGAAAATGTGATGGTGCCAAGATTGTGAAACAATTTCAGAATGTCAGACCTTCTTTTCAATGGCATGTAGTTTGATATCATTTTTCCCTAAAGCCTAATTTTTTTAAAATTTATGATATGCTCCAGAACAATCTTGTCTTCAAAAGAAATCCCACATCTTCTGTTATTTCAAAGAACCATACTTGCACCTGGGCAAAATGATGTAAACACGCTAGGTGCTGGCTGACTAAAAAGTCACAAGACACAAAATCTCTCTCTGCTTTTAATCCCAGGGCTTTAGAAGAATATGAGGAGTGCCTTTTGACGAGCAGAGAGGCATTTCAGCATTTAAAGTAAAAAAAAAAAATTTTTTAAATTGATGGTTCAGCAGTATGGAGAGGCATGGTGATTGAATTTACATGGTTTGATTGCTATTCCGAAACACATTCCCACCTGTTCTATTCTAGTGATAACTACAAAGTCCATCCACAAATGAAGACTGGTTTCAGTCATGTGGTATCAGACAGGGCAAGCAGTTTAACAGATTACTTGTCAATTATCTCCTGTGATCCCCAGACTGGACTACTTCCTCTCCAGTAACCTAACAGTGACAAATCAAATAAACAAAAAGATTTCACTCTAACCAGTGTTTACTTGATATTAGTTTATTCATAAAATGCTAAGACAAGGCATTAAGTGTCCCAACATTGTCTCCTTTTAAAAGGTACCTACTCTTGTGCCATCAGTCTTCCAAATCAGATGAGATCTGAGTAGAAGCAACGCTGAGATGCAACAGCCAGAGATGTATCCCAGTTTCCCGTCTGGGACTCAGCTCATATTATATCACTGCAAGGCTAAGAGGCACTTGGGTGGCTTATCCTCAAACGAAACCCAACGTAGAGTAGGATGAACAGGTAAAAATATTTACAAGCAGCAGGGAGCAGTAAAATGGTTTTCAGAGGAGATGGAAACAAACACTTCCCAGAAGTATGCAGCAGGACAAAAACACACAGGGTTTGGGAAGCTAGACTGCTAGATGCAAAGAACAAAAATCATGGTGAGGGTGATCAAACATGAAGCAGGTGACCAGAGAGGCTCTGAAAACTACATTCATGGAGGTATACAAAGACCTCCTTAGACAAGCCTGGAACAACCTCACCTAACATTGAAGTTGGCCCTGCAGAAGCACGAGGTTGAACTGGAAAACCCCCAAAGGCCTCTTACAACCTGGAGCTTTCTATGACCTTTGATTAAATTTGGGGGTCACAGAGGGGTGCAGAGCACATGACTGGTGGGCTATGTGGCCTGTAACTCCAGTCCTACATTAGGTTTGGGAAAACTGAAACAGAACCTAGTCAAGGCCGTAGGAAGACCCTCTGGTAAAATGTATCTGACCAAAATGGAAATCACACATAGACAAATATGCAAATAGAAGAATATAACATGTGGTAATGAGTTAAGTTAAGTTAATGCTACTGCATCTGACTGCTAAGCATATTTCTAGTATCACCTGCTTTACAACAGCACATACCCATTTCCAGACAATAATGAATAAATATGCCAGATTCTTTCCTATTTCTTTTAACTTGTAAAACTGCAAACCTAAATATTTGAATTTCTTCCATAAGCCTTCAGAAAGACAGAACTTTGATGTTTTAAAAGAGGAAAGATTATTTACTTTTGCTGCAGGCAAGAAATTATGATTTCTTTACTGATTCTGCCAAATGGCTCTATCACGCACTTTTTATTTTCATCAAAACAAGCCACTTTAAATTAAGGTTGTCCCAAAACTGCACACAGTAATCACCATTTTAAGGGTCAAATTCACTTGTCAAACCTCTGTTTGACTTCTCTGACCAAGAGAACTCCTCCAAAGCCCAAATGAACCACAGGGGAGGAAAGTTTTATTCTATTTCCCCATAGTTGGCAGTTGCTAGGAAGAATACTGGCTGCAGTTTTATTTTGTTCCTATAAGCAGACTAGAAAACTCAATATCCACATGGTTCTTAAACGAAATAAGTTGAACTCCAGTGGTTAAGACACTGAAGTCAAATGAGCTTCTCTGCAGAACAATGTGGACTGAAGACTTCAGGTTGAAGGAAGAGAGGATAGAAGAGAGAAGGTGAGGAGGAAGGCTGGAGAGTATGACGCTTCTAAAAGCAATATAACTGTTCTAAAGGAGGCAGCAAAAATCCTCTGCACTGGCACAATCCACAGAACACATGTTCTTATACTAGCACGCAAGATACTTCAAGATTAGAAGCCAAACTGTACTATAAAAGTATTTTTAAAAGACTCAGCTATTCGGTATTCAGTGTATCAGTAGAGCTTCTGGTTAGAGCTACACTTGAAGCCCATGAACACCGATGCAATCCAGACCATCATCCATTTAGAGACAATGGGTAACGCTGACAGCACAGGCTCTCATTAATCTTCATTTGTCCTATCACATCCTGTCATTCTTATGCAAATAGCATATTTGAGGATACATCTTTTCTGCACCCCATGATAAGGAGTAGTGAAGCTGTCAGGAGCACCAGGATGTCATTGTATATCACAGGCCATCCCTTCACTTATCACCCTGTGTTTTACACCATCACCAATGTGTTTGACAATCAAATTTGACCCAGCAGGAGGTAAAACTATCAGATACCACAGTAACGGGCATCTTGCTTCCTGTGCTGAAACATTCACCACGGTCCCTGGGGATCTGACAGTTTCTCTTCCTTAAGTGTACCCTGGCTAATGGAGATGAAATGCAGAGGAAAAAGGTGTCAGCATGGGCAGGAAGCAACAGAAATTCACCTTCCTCGCCCAAGAACTAAGGCCAGCATTAGAAGTTTAGGAAAATACAGGTTTCACTGTAAGAGAGAAAAAGGACACACAGTCCTGTTGAGTTAATCTAGGTTTTCTCCTGTGGAGATCTGTTGGATTACAGTGAAAACCTCATCCATGCATATATGAAAAGATCGTTTAATGTCAAGCAAATCAAAATATACACAGTGCTCAAAATAATTTATGTGCGGTTTGAAGCAATGAGTGAGATTTCTTGTTAGGCCAACTGATACATGGGAAAATACCAGCAAGCTTTGAATTGCAAGCAGCTCCATGAAATTACTGTAAAATATTTCAGGCATGAAAAAAATCACTCTTGAGTGGAGAAATCATCAAAAGTTAGAAGTATTTTTCCTACTATTACTCATCAATTCTACCTCTACAGTAAATAGAAAACCAAGACTAAAAGGATAGTTTTACTATTCTTACTGACTCAGTGTTTTGTTTCTGTATCACTTTCCAAGAATGTTCAGAACATCTTGTTCCAGAGTACTTCCCCTCTAACAGAAATCACTCTTTCTGCATCATATGTAGGGTGAAATTGGTACATGCTGGTTTTGTTTTGTTATTTCAGTGGAAATTATCCCAAAGTACTTCCAACATAGCATGAATGGGATGCAGAGTAGCTATGTAGCCCCAAACATGGAACACAACATAAGTCTGGAATAATATTTCAATAAAATCATGACATCTTAGAGAAACTACCTTATTAATAGACTTTTGTAACAAGTCAAAACAAAATCACCATTAAACATAACTCTATAAAAGGATGATTCAAAATCTATTCACTACTCAAAAACAACAAAGTGTAGTGTTTGCAGGGATGACCATGTCCACACTAGGCATGGGGCAATACCCTTAAATGCAATATTTCCACGTGCTGTTTTCAAAGTAAGAAACACAAAATTGCCTTGTGCCTTTATACAGCATGTAAAGTTCACACATTAAAAATTACTGCATGGTCATGATACACCTACACAAATAGGACACTCATTTATTGTAATATACTACTGAAATAATATTTCCAATACACTGATTTAATACAAGTTTACATTTTCAAAGGCATTAGTGATTACTAAGCAAACTGTAAATCCATATGGAAAGGCTTCTAATTAACTGAAGTTCAAAACAAACACTTTCTGGTGTCCATCTTTTTTTTTCTTCTTCTTTTTCCAGGAAAGAAAAAGTGCATAGCCTGATGTAGCTTACCTGGTTTGCCTGAAGCATGATGTGAGTTACACCAACTCAAACATGATTGTCCAGTCCTTTTAAATCACAATTTAAACACTTTCTCCAGACTGGTGAAATTTTGCTCTGCTATTCTATAAGCAAATACTTTCTACAAAATTATCAGAACTTGTTTCTTTACATCTTCGCAGAAATCATTTTAAAAATATCTAAAATATCAATTTACAGTTTCTAGCTGATAACATTCCTATAATCACACAGATCACTATTCTGAGAAGCACTGTCTCCTGTTAGTCAGGATTAACTTGGGGTTAGAATACATCAGCCTAACACTGCCATCTCAACACAAGTGTGTTGTTAGTTCTATATTTCCTCTCTTCTAGCTTCTTACCATCGGAGTTAATACTCTATAGAGATATATATGTGTAATATTCTTCCTTTCAGCCATCACAGTGTCTACAAATCTCCCCTGTGGTAGTTAGCATAGTTCCCTATACACAGAGTATTCAGATGTTGCTGATAAATGCAAGAAAAAAAAAGTTGGAGTTGAAAGTGGGGTTTCCACAACATGCTGTCCTTTCCAGCTGCAAGTATTGGATCAGTGATGTTGCAGAACCCAGCTAATTTCTGTGTAAGCCCATCTCTCCTCTGACTGTGTCACCTATTCAGTGATGGGTTATCCCCCTATCATTTCCTGGCTCCAAGGCTGCCATTAGTTAAAATAAATGATTCCTGGAAAAGCAGATATACAAACAGATCTTTTCAGAATCAGTATCTCATCTCATCACTCCCAGAAAATTCAGATGCAGGGAAGATGCCAATTTTTTATCCTCCAGATTAAAATTAAAACTTCCAGGTACTAGGGCTGGATTTGCACCAGTGACAGAGATACAGTGCATATACATCTAGCAATTTCAGTTCTACAAGTTTTGTGTATTGCAGGGTGGCCCCTTTAACACACGCTAGTTTTGTCCCAGGTAAATGCCAGTATATCAGATAAAAATGAAAACACAAGCAAACAGCATTCACAAGGAAGGGAAGTCTAGGCAAAGGGAGAGTGACCAGAGAATTGAATGCCCAGGTGGTGACGGAGTGACCCAAACAATGAACTGACCCAAAAGGAAATTTCTGTTCAACCGATCAAAATGTTTCAAATTCAGCTTAATCTGATGCCAAAGATCATTACCAAAGAAAGCTGAAATCAATCTGACTAAAATTAAAATCTCTGGAAAATCTCAGTTTTGCACAAGTGTATTTTTCACTGATTTACCACTTCTTACTGAATACACTTTGCTAGTTCTACTTCGCCTTAGCAGACGCATAGATAATCCTTAAGGAAGCTGTAAGCAAGCCTTTATCGGGATGCTATCAGCTGGGGGGCTTCCGGCAGTTCAAAAGGGAAGAAGCTGTGTTATGCAGCCAAAATACAAGGGTTTTTTTCCTTCCTCAAGACTTCATGTGTATACTAATATTATTTTAAAAGCTTTCACCTCATATATATTTTTACATGAATGCTCCAAGACAAACAGAAAAACACTATTCCAGAAATATCTTAAAATATAAGAATTTGTTAATGTTGAAAATAAGAAAATATTTTAAGAAACCCTTCAAAAGACCAGGAAAAATAAATTTCATTAGCTTGTCATCAAATTCATGAATGTTGTGAAGGTGAAAAGCTGCAAAATAAAGAATCTTACCAACACCACAAAACATATCTTAAAGGAAATCACTTCAGACTGATCCGTCTACTGCACTTAGCTGTGAGAAGACACAGCAGTGGCAGACTTTTAAAGTGGATTTTCTGGAGGGCTGCTGGGTTTGTTTTGCATTTGGAGGCTTTCTGCTTTAAGTGTTACAACCATTCTGGTTTTACATACTTGTCTCTCCAGCAAGGCTGCTGCGAGACTTAAGGAGAAACCGTGCTGTCTGCAGCTGGAACCCCCACTGCTGGCAGCAGGCGAACAGCACTGAGGAGATATTTAATCTTTTGAAAGGAAGTAACTAATGAAACCAGCAGTCCAGCAAACTCTTGCATAAACAAACATAACAGAAGCAAAACCCACAAAAGCAGTTTGACAGAAATGTTGCTGCACAAGTTCAATGAGCTCAATTTAAGAATAATTTCTTCTAGGAAACAGACACTGGGGATATCACAAAACATTTTGTTTCTGTTAAAACATTTGTATGGGAAAAAAAATGCCAGGGATGTAAACCATTCCTTTGCCTTGCCACCATTTTCCAGCTTCTACCCTTATCATAAAACTATTAGACAACAATTTGCAGAGTAAACAAAGAGAACTGAAGTATTCCAGAATCAGGCCTTCTCAAGAGAACGGTACATTCAACACTGCATCTATTCGTACCTTGTCTATCATGTCCGGTCTGTTTGTAGCTGCCAAAATTGTCACGTCCTTCAGCTGCTCTATCCCATCCATTTCCGTCAACAGCTGGGCCAAGACACGGTCTGCTACATTTCCAGCACCTGAAGAGCTGATTAAAAAAAAAAAAAAGTTACAGCATTTGTTTGTCCTTCCCAGAAATTTGGAGAAAGCAAAAAATATAGAATTCTATTCAATTTATAGGGATACACTTTTTTTAATGTTTAATTTAATTCTGATTTTTATTTTCAACTTCAATACCTGAATGTAAAATAGTTTCAGTCATATGAAGTTAGTAAATGCAAGTTGAAGAATTAGTCCTTCAAAAGATTGCTTGGTATTCAGAAACCAGATGAGGTTTGCTACTTACTAACCTACTGCATAGGTTGTAAAGATTCTATAGAATGTGGATATCTGGAATGAACATTTCTAAGATAACTAAATCCATCTAGATTCTTTTCTAGTCAGGCAAATTTTAATTTCCAGCATCCTGCAAATGAGTGCTTACACCATCCTGGATGAAAAATTACTTAGTTATGTATTTTGCAGAGCTGGTCTACATTTGTACGTTCTCTCCATCAAATGAATACAAATTCAGTGTGTACCAACTCCTTCATAATAGCATTGTCAGTCCTTTTGATTTTTCAGATGCCAGGAAAGAAAGACTGAGAAACAGAAAACTCCTGTTTGAAAGTGCCAATATGTGAAACACCTAAAGAGGCAAAACAAAGTATTTTCAGCATTTATTTATTTATTTATTTAGGCAATTAACCCTGGTAACATTGAAGTTTACAGAAAAAATTATTTAAATAGATGTAGCAAAATATATTACAAAAATAAACCAGTATATTAGTTAAACCTTCCAATATTTTAAAAAAGAATAAGTGATATACCACCTTCTTCCTAGGCATTTATAATGTATATATGTTCACATACATATACCCATATGTATACATGGTCACACATACTGTAAGAATGCAGAAGACACTACATAAATTAAACCAAGACCAAGCACCTGTGTTGCAATAAGTAATAAATGTCATCAACGGTTGTGTTCTTTACTCTATGACATCCTTTTAATTCTGTGTAAAGAGGCTTTATTTCTGAAATATTATTAAAAAAATAGGTCAAATCATGTTTTACTTTTTCAAAGATGCTGTGCCTACCAGATATAAGGACTGTACACAGACAACCATTCACTCATATACAGGGGCTGAAGTGAAGCAGTGGGAGCCCTGAGAGCCTGGCTGCTGGCCACTACCACCTCCGGCTGTGGGAAGGCCCCCAGCACCTGCTAAAATGCCATTTAAAATACAGCTTAAAGAAATAAACCTCTCTGGTTTGTGACTGCTGAAGACAGATTAGTTCTAAGCCACTGAGCACTGAGCTTTTCCAGCAGATGCAGGCAGGATGCCCCCATCCAGCTGTGGCACTTGGCAGCGGTGCGGCCATCCACCACCAAGGCAGCCAATGTGCTTCCTGAGAGCCCCGGAGCCAACGCAACATGCCACTGCCACCACTACATAGATTTCCTCCTTAAAAGCTCTGTAGCTTTCCTGTTCTGCAACCGGTTCTGTAATTTACCAGAGCAAAATAGTTAACTGATCCGACCTAGCCTGGAAAATATCTTTGAGGAGCTCTAATAAATGCTGGCTAAGAAAGTTTTTAGAGAAGGGACTTGGGTCAGCTCGTTGTCAGCTTTTTGGTTTGCTGCAGCCAAGCTAGAAACTCCCAAGGGGTATCAGAGCATGTCTAACACAGCCCTGGGTCACAGTCCCTTGCTTTCTAGAGGGCTGAGCTTGATAAAACACTTCAGGTGTTGCACAAGGATGGCAAATGCTTTTCAAAGGACACAGAACTGAAAGGAAATTAAAATCAACTTTGTAACATAAGCTGGTCTCAGGTGGGATTCGGGCCTCCCATCTCGCACTAGTTTCATATTCACTCAACTTTATACCCCATGGGCTGCATACAAGGAAAAGCTAAGCAAAGGGAAAAACATTAGGAGTGGGACCAAAATGTTAGTGTTATATGAGATGATCTGAACCCAGAAGGCACTGGGGGAGATGTCAAACTTTTTTTTTAAGGAAACAAAGAAGAAATACTTGTTTATAAAGAGAGGTGACTAGAACGGATATTACATCTTTCACCAGTATAAACATTTCTCTTACAAGTATCAGACTAAAAGAAAAAAAGGTTTCTAAGGAAAACTCCCACTGTTAGAGGTGAACGTATCCTGCAGTTTCACACAGTTGGGGCATAATCAGAAAATCACTGTTAAGCAGTCATGGATGGCATCCTGCTCCTCAAACAACAACAGAGGGGGGACACCAGCACATTAGTAGGAGCTCTGTTACTACCTGTTAGAAGTGGAATAATAAGATTTTAAAACCACACATGGAAAAAATATCAAAAATAATAGTACTATCAAATGAAGACATGTCTGGGATCTACGACACCAGAAGTTTTCAATTTTGGTGCTTTTGCTGACATAGCTCACTAAGCCATCATATGATGCACCATATTTAGCACAGAGTCTAGAGCAAATTAGCTTTTGGCTTCAGAGGATGCCCTATGAAATTCCCAGCAGGCATGTGTGATCTCTTTACAAGCCGCTCTGAATTGCACTGCACACCCCGAGAATGCTAGCACTGCCTAAGCTGTTAATCTGAAGGGTGACACGCAAGTATGCGTTTTTCCATTTTCCCATGATTTCCCAGCAAGGGTTTCAAATTAACACAGGCAACTTTCATTAAAGCTGCCTGGACTTTTGACGCAAACAGCAGTCGGAGAAACAAATTATGATTAACCCTCCAGTCCCATGCAGGCGCTGCCAAAACCAACTTCCAGCCAAGAGACTGCCTTTGCCCCCCTCAACCTGACCTCTGTGGGTTGATGTCATCATTGCAACTGCATGAAAATCACTCTCCAAAGGCACGTAGTGGTACAAACTAATTTCCTGTCAACACGCCGCCTGCAAATCCCAGCGGTCGGAATTAGGAACCTTACATAATCCACACAGGGCCATGTGTGCACGGGTGCGTGCACACAAGAGCTGTGCTCCACCAGAAATACCTTGAACTTCAAAATAAAAACGTGTGAGGAAAGAGCAGCCTGGCTGCTACACGTGGGCCTCAGAATTCTGAGTAATCTCTAATGGTGTTGTAATGAAATACATCAGTCTGTAAGCTACGTGCTATTTTAATCTTTTTGCCAATTCCTAAATCCTCGAAGTAGTTTTAAAGGGAGAAAAACATATCTGCTTTTACTGGTTTACCACATTAGGCAGATCCAGATACCCTCCCCCATGTGAAGTTTCAGCTGGTGCTGCAGAAGCCCCACCAGCCTTGGGCTGCATGCCCTTCCAACACCCTTCCCTCGACCAACAACAGAGAGGCTTCTCGAATTGCCAAGCCCACCAGGTAAAACTATCTATGGGGAATAAAAACCTGTTCGCAGTATTTTTTTCATGCTAAAGGCACTTCCAACGTGCATTCTGGCAGAAGAAAACACATTCTACAATGTACCAGTGCCTCACGATTAACCTGAATTAATTTTTACCTCATCTGCTGCATCTGAGAGACTGCTGCCCAGCCCCAAACTGAATTATGCAGGTGAGGGCCACCCATAACTCCCCCTCTCACCCAGTGCCCATTCTCACCACCTGGAGTCAGAGGCCAATAAGAACCGTCCTTTCCACATGAATGCTTGAAGCTGTTCTCACACTTCTTCCCATAAATGTAAGAGTAACTGCAATCTGATTCTACCATTGCACCAAGTACATAAAATTTACCAGCATTATATACCTCTTCACACCAAGGAGACTTTTCAGACACAATCAGATGTAAGTAATCAGCAGACTGAAATAGAATCATTAAGGTTGGAAAAGACTTCTATGATCATCTAGTCCTACCTTCCGCCCATCACCAATACTGCCCACTAAGCCATGTCCCTCAGCATCACATCTTCACGTTTCTTCATCACGTCCAGGGAGGGTGACTCCACCACCTCCCTGAGCAGCCTGTGCCACTGCATCACCACTCTTTCAGAGAAAAAATTTCTCCCTACCTCCAACCTGAACCTCCTCTGGTGCAACTTAAGGCCAATCCCTCTCATCCTATCATTGTTGCCTGGGATCAGAGACTGACTCACACTTTGTTACAACCTCCTTTCAGGCAGTTGTAGAGAGCCATAAGATCTCTCCTGAGCCTCCTCTTCTCCAGACTAAACAATCCCAGTTCCCTCAGCTGCTTCCCATAAGACCTGTGCTCCAGACCCTTCACAGCTTCACTGCCCTTCTCTGGATGTGTTCCAGGTCCTGTTACCTTTCTTGCTATAACTAGTTTGTTGACAGCAACAGCTTACTTGTTTTCTATGTTTTCACTTGTTTAGCTCTCCTTCCCCATCCACTCCCCATCTAGCAGGTTTGTTTCATATTTGAAAATTGAAGTCCAAGAAAGCAGTGATTTTACCTCATGATCAAATCTAGAAAGCAACCTCACTGCAATGATTTTAATAGTGATGCAAATATACATTTGCACAGGCGGAAAACTGAGAACACTCCCAAAGCCAAGGCAATGAATGTTTTTTCAGAACACCAGATGTTATTTCCATTGGAAAAAACTATTTAAATCCTGATCTTCAATTAAATCCTGTCAAGGAGAACCAGTGACTCTCCCTCTGCCACGGCCTTCAGTGGCAATGAAACCCATCAGAACATGTTAGCTACAGAATCAGGACCTTAATTTAGTTACAGTGATAAATGATAGACTTGAAAATGCAGGAACTGTTCACACACCAACATTCAGAGCGCTCTTAAATTCATAGGCAGGCCTGCAAAGTCGCAGGGGCAGGCCTCAGGGCAGGCACCCGGCTCAGTTACTGCCCAGGGATTCATCTCCACACAGCTGAAATCTGTAACGCAGATCTGGTGAGGAGGAGTACAGCCCACCTTTCTTTCCAAATCAGCACATCAGGCAAGATTCACCTACAGAGATAAAAGCTGCTTTTCTTATTATTCTCTCTAACAAAAGAATTGCAATGACAGCCAAAAGTTACGGGTTTTAAAAGTACTCATTGGACATGATATCATCTCAAATAACTTCTTTCCTGGAATCTCTGGAAATAATTTCCTCTCACAACAAATGCAAAACGCATTGACACAACAGAACGGCTGGTGTCTTAACAATTAATGCTGGCTGAAGCAGACCTTGCTGTCAGGCCCTCAGCCCTGTGCAGATGCAGGGCAGAAGGCTTAGTGCGTTATTGTTGTTCTTCAGAATTACTAATTGATTCATCTACCTACGTGAACATGTAGCAAACAATGTATCTCGTAAACCAAAAAGGCATAGGAAGCATACCTAGGTACAAACGGTTGTTATGGCCAAATTCACATCTGGCACATGTACAGCACAACTCCAGTGCACGTTATTAATTCAAACCATCACTGATACCACAAAATTGGATGCTGTTAAAAAAATCTAGGAGAAAGACACCTGCATAATATCACTTCAGTGTATTGGCTGTTTGTGAAACAACAACAAAAAAAAACATGTCATCAGTGCTGAGATAGTAAACATTCCCAATATCAAAAAATTTTTCTGCCTGTATCAGCAGAAATATTCCGAAGGAACAAATTCTAAATCCCTTCTTCCATCAGCACCCTACAATTAGATGTTGTATTCATAGAATCACAGAATGGCCTGGGTTGAAAAGGACCATAATGATCATCAAGTCTCAACTCCCCTGCTATGTGCAGGGTTGACAAACACTAGACCAGGCTGCCTGGGGAATATTCAACATACCCCTATATTAGCTTTTACCCCCTATATTGTTTCATATCTTCTGTTTCCTCAAGACCAAAATTCAAATCTTATATAAGGGAAATGTCCAGAGGAAACTTGGGAAAGTTAGCAAAATTCAGAGACCAGGTAGAACATTTAGCTTTATGCCCCCAGACGGTGCACTTCATGCCTTTTTTTTTTTTTTTTTTTTTAAGCATTACAAAAGCACTGAAAACTCGAGGAACTCTTAGAGTTCCTTGAGTGACCATCAAGTCTAAGCAAACTTCCCTAAAAAGAAAAATTGGGCTTCATGAAAACTGGAAACAGTGCTCAGCTGTCAGCAGGTGACACTGTATTAAACATAGCCCATAGGTCACTTTTTACATCCTAATTACCCTCTGTATTCATGTAATCAACATCTTCCACTTGACCAAATTTCTTATTATTGCAGCTTTTCAGAAGTCAATGAAACGGGCCCAGAAAAAGGCAACACAAATGAAAGAGAAAAGGAGCCAGTCTGAGATGGGCTTGGAACCACCAGAATCTTTTCCAGGGGGCTTTCCCCAGCATTTCTCTGAATCCTCAAGTACTGGACAGCAATCCATCACCCATTTCCATCTGCTCACAACCAACTCCAGACACGTCTATGAAGGACAGATGTTGGGCCACACATTCATCTGACACCAGCACTATCCAGCTGAAACAGGAAGATGCTAACATCTACAGTTCTCCTATTCCTTCAACACTGATGTCACCTTAAAAATAACCACACACCTGATGCACAGTGTATTTCCCATTTCCTTTCATTCTGTTTCCCTCAGCATTTCTCTTCTGTACATTCCTGGAAGTTAATCAAGTCGAAAACTGTAATCAATCATGTCAACCAGGGAAGTTAGAACAGTTTAAATTGGAAGCATTGCACATATAGAAGCAAGTAACTGGACTGGAATTCATTTCATTATAACAATATTTAAATACAAGAGGCTTACACTGTTCTGGAATAAGTTTCAATTATATGTTTTGATGACAATTATGTTCTCCTTTTATTTCTTTTTTTTTAATACTATTTTTTATTTATCTTATTTAAAAAAATAAAAGTATTAAATGATTATATTCTTAATCCCGCTGGCAGTTGCAGCCTGCTTGGGCCCATTCAGCATGGGTAAGTTGATCTTTTCCCATAATCAACATCATACCAGGAAGGAAAGTGGCCATCACTTGTGCCTGTTTCTGATTCCTCTAATCCAAGCATGTCTCATCCAGGCCTCAGGTAGGAATCCATACAACAGCTCAGATGCATGTCTTCGGCTGAAGCACCTTGCTGCAGAATCAGCCTTGCCACAGCACTCTTCTGCACTGTGGAACAGGCTTACCTACTTCATGGACTTCATAGGTTTCTCAAAATCCTGTAAATTTATCCATGCATTTGAATGATGGCAAAAAAACAGTTTACAGATTCAGTCCTGCTCCCACTGATGCCAGTGAAAGTCTTACTGACTCGAAATGAGCACAAAGCTTAAAGTGTCAAAATTATGATAAAGACTGGCAAAATTAAATTTTGTTGTTGTTTTCATGAAGGAAGAAACACAGATTTAAAACACATTGTGATAAAGGATTTTTGCTGGACAGGAAGGAGTTTTGGTTTGGTTTTTTTTTTTTTCAAAAATAAAGATATTGCAAAAATATCTCATATGTATACAGCATATGGGTAATGTTATTTGTTAAAATTGCTATTTCAAAGCAAATTACAAGTTTTACTGTGTGATTCAGGTGTTTCAAAACTTTTGCTTCTTCACCACTCCTTGTTAGGCCTAAAGTAGACAGCTGATAGTGGCCATGTGGCTTTTTCACCCCCAGACAATATTTTCATTTGGATGGCAAATACATTAAAGATCCCAGACCACAACCACAGACATTCTGAATGCCTCAATTCTCCATCAAATCCAAACTCAGCTGATGTTCTCTTAATCAGGGACAACCAGTGTCAACATAAGTCAAAATAGCCAAGTTCCTTGCTTAGCTTAGTCAGCTACTAGCATCAACTCACGTATGGCACAGGAAAATTCTGTTTCTTCACATAATTTGGCCATACATAATTCATAACAGTAAGGTGACAATACCTACAGCTCTTCTGCTGGTGACTTACCATGTGTACTGTAGTTTTCTGCAGAGAACCTCTATCCTATCTAATGCTGCTTTGCTCTGTCCCAGCTCATAGATTTCACCTCTCCCATGACAGAGGCTGCAAATGTCACCAGGTAATTTGCATAGATATAAGCATATGACTGTATCTTTGAGTGCACAGTGTAAATATGTGCTGTAATACCCCAAAAAGACAGACAGCTTAATTTAAAAAGACTGATCACTATCCCTGTTAAAAGCAGAGGTGTCATAGTACAGAAGAGAAGCCATGATTCTTCATAGCTTCATGTGCCTTGAAAGTCCAGACTGCAGTGAAAACAGCACAACTTCCAGACATTTTGAGTCAATTAATTTGTGGCTTCAGAATGTAGCTATCGGGGGCCTAACACTCAGGATAACACAACTCTCCAGAAGAGCATCATCAACTTGTAGAGGATTTGTACCAAAGCCTTTTCACTTTGTCACTTCTACTTTTGCTCCAAAATAGTACTGTTCATCTACCAACTTGTACTGGCACTCACTAATGCAATGTACTGATCTTTGTTCTTTGATTTCTTTGGTTTTTTTTCCTGCTTTGAAAATGGTATTTAACAGAGTCTTTCCCATCAGCCTACATTTCCTATCTTACGTTACAAAGATCTCCAGTTAAAGGGGAAAATGCTTTGCTTCTGAAAAACAAGAAAAGGAACAAATATGTCCATTGCCCAAAAATCCTAAAAATCCTACTTATATAAACAATGTCCCATTTCCAAAGCACATAGATTTCTTAAGTTCAGCAAACAGACTGTCTGTGCTGCATTTACACAGAGCCATGTTCATTCATCACTTTCAAGTCTAATTACCAAGCCATTTCCCTCTTGGCAACCTCTAATGGCCAGAAGAATTAGGTTTTACATAGTCAGGATACCAAGGAATAACAAATACCCATAATTCTTTGCAGCTGTGCAATTTGTTAAGAGACTCGAGCTCTGAGCAGGGAAGGGATTACTGAGAGGCAAACATTCCTCTCCATGTGCTGCTGTATCTGGACCAATCCTGCGGGGCTCCCTTTAGCACAGTCTCTCCTCTAAAGAGTTGTAACATCAACTTGCAAAAGCAAAGAAAAAAAAAAATCATGAGCCTATCATTAATTACAGCCAGAGGACAACAGAGAAGATTTTGTGCATCACACAGTTCATTTGAAATATGTCAAGTCGAAGGTTGCCTGAGCTTCTTCCACAGTACCAACCCACAGTGAAGGAGAATTCACTATCAAAAGTCTTCCTGGTTTTCAGAGGTTTCTTCTGTCTTAATGCAATCATCTATCCTATTCTAGACTAACTGTGTACCTCTGCTTTCCCCTCCATCTTTTCATTTCTAGATTTATCATTTATTCTTTAGAATCAGTTTTAGTACATCCTTCCCTTTTTCCTTGTCAGTCCATTCAAACCCTATTCTTACCTTGTTTTTGTTTAATTTTTATTTCTCTCTAAGCTTCCTCTAATGCCTCAACATAAATCAGAGTGAAAAGTCTTCCAAAAGGACTAGATAAACTAGGAAGAGCATTACAATTACAGAATTTTGGCTGGGATTGGTAAAATAAATAAAACACTGTGGCAGACATGAATTCAGCTACAATGTTTGCCATGGCTTGTGCAGTGACAGACAGTCCACTGAGTGGTACAAACAAGAAGATTCTCTTGTTTTGTTGGTCTACCTGCTATAACTGGCTGCAATCAATTACCAAGTCTATTAATCTGTATGTGCTTGCTGATGAGAAGGGATTGTTTAGCGACCTCTACAGAGAGTTGGGAGCAAAACATTTATGTATTTCAAACCCACAAGCTTTAGTCAAATTTAAACAAGTACTAATGGGTTAATAAATATTTGGCAAAGTGCTCTGAAGACCATTAAGCAATTAATGTTACTTCACATCTGTATATTAGATCTGAACTATGCACAAAACCGCTCTCACAACTTACAGAAAAGCACAAACTGTTATCTCTTGACACATCATGTGAGGACCAGGAGCGGGTTACCTGCCCAGGAAGTTTTGAGATGCACAAACCCCACAGCCCACAAAATCCTAAGATTTAAACTAAGAAGAAAATCTTTTCCAAAGCTGTACCACAGAGAGTTTTTCACTGCCAAGACAGAGAAAACCAATTCAACCAACAGAGGGAATAGGGAGACAATATAAACAGGTGTTTCCTTGAAAACTTCACTGTGGCTAGTAACAGTACAGGAAATGGATCTCCAGAGGCCACAAATCGTTAGCATCTCTAATGCATTTGCAAATTCCTACTGTGCAAAGTCAGCCTGTAAAAAAAGGTCATTTCTAATAAGTGCCTTGTCTGGTTTCCTACACCATTTAATTTCAGATGAATTTTATGAGAACTCTGCTACATATTTTACCTCCCATCTGGTTCAGATTTGACAATGAAATATTTGTGTGTCCCACCCTGTTCTTTTTAAAGCTCCAAAACCAGATGTCTCCAGCGCAACATGACTGCAGCAGGTCATACCACATTCTTCAGCAAGCTGTGCCAGGCCTACTACCCCCCACAGACAGTTCCAGGTAAGGTAAAATTAGGTTATTTATCCCCTAAAAGAATAAAACAAATAAACAAACTCAATGCCTTCAGGGCATGGGGTGAAAAGGCTGATTAAAATGTACTGCATCTTATTCTTCCAAAAGGTTTTATCTTGATGAAGCAGTGTTTCTGAAAGCTAAACACATTAACATTTCAGCAAGGGGAAATTTTTTTCTTCCTATTGGCTTGATTCCAGCACACATTTTTGCAGCTTCTCTATTGCGATAAGCAGGCAGGTGTTTCAGTGCATGCCACAGGTTGGCAGACATTTCTAGGAAGTTTACAGATTTCACAGTTGCATACAATGTATTACGAAAATGATGCTGTGAAGACATATCAGCTTTTACAGTTGCAACAGAAAACGTGTTCATTTGTTAGCAGTTTCACAGGGCAGCTTTGTGCTACTCTAGATGTCATCTCCTGTTATGTAAACAGTTTCAGTTGCTGAAATATCAGGACTGATGTCGTTTACCCTCTTCTGCAGGTACTAATGGCCCCCTTACAATACATAGGGATCTAAATGGATGCTGAGGTAGCTCCTTTTCCAAAAACACAATGGAAATCTGAGATGCTTTTGAACTAGAGAAATACTTCCTACATGCTTACATTTCATAGTTCTTCAGGCAAATCTAACAAAACAGGAAAAGAAAAACAACAAAAAGTCATTCACTCATTTACTAGAAGTATATTATGGAAGGATACTCCTAAGACTCCTAAGAACAACTCCTTCCATAGCCAGCCAAGTCTTAAATGCCATTGTAGCAAACAAAACCTCCTATAATCCTCCTTCAGACAAAAGTTAAACACCTCTCATAATCAACAACAGGAAGGGTATTTTAGTAAGATTGTTAGCTGTTTGCACAAGAATCCCTTTTTAAGGTCAAAATTCCCAGAACTATTTCATGAAGTTTTTCCCTTGGCAAAAAGCTTAAACGTAAGTTTAAATTTCAGCATACGGGTAATCTCTTTGGAAATTCCAAAGTTATATAACATAAGATCATCTCCCCTTCTTGATGGAGACATTATATTGGGACAGTGCAACAACCTTGGGAAAAGAAAGGAGTTGGTTACTGAAAATAACTGCAGGTTAAAACCACAGTAAAGAGCCCAAGGGAATGAGAACCAGCAGAATTCTTCTTGCTCATGACATGAGAAAGAAGGAACTTCACCAACTTACCTGTTTGTACCAAGTTAAATATGCTTGATATCACTACTCTTTTACATGTGGAAATAAATTTAATAAAATAATTCTACAAAAGTAATACGCTTCTGATTGCACAACATAAAAGTAATTTATCAGAACATAAGGTCTGTGATTTTTATAACAGAATTACTTACTTTCCCCTTTCAACTGCCAAGGCATCTATTTCATCAAAGAAAAGAATCGAAGGAGACACCATTCTGGCTTTCCTAAAGATCTAGAAAAACAACAATGGCGCACTCAGTTTTAAGGGACTGACATTTCTTACATAATGCTATCAGCACTGTATTCCCCAAAAGCTACAGAGCATCACAGAAGTGCCATAAGACACTTAAGAGACATTTTTTTAAAAAACACTCCTTTCAGTAGGTACTCCTGATTCTATGTGATATAGGCTTGTAGTGAAAGTTGCTACTGGAGACTGAATTGGACATGCATCATGAGGTTGGTGCAGAAGGAAGTTAAACCCCACACATATCCCTTCTGTTTTGTTTTGTTTTTAAACTTAAACCAAAAGGAGATTTTTTAGAAAATTTAAAGGTAACCTTATAAGCACCAAAGGATTTGAATGCCAAGACAGCTTGTGCTTTCTCACCTCTCTCACTGCTCGTTCTGACTCACCAACATATTTATTCATCAGTTCAGGTCCCTACAAAATAGAAAAAAATAAATATTTTAAAAATATGTTTACATCTCAAATGACTGTCACAAGCTGCCAGTACTGTGATACTGATGGTCCTACAAGGAATTTTGATATTTTGCCACTTACAAAGGTCTTGTTTGTGCATTTTCAGACTTACCTTCTACCCATTCCAAGTATTCCTCCTTTTGTAATAGCAAGTAACTATACATAGGTTAGTCCTCTTATTGTAAAGCTTACCTACTACTCTTATGTGAAACAACATTAACCAAAAAAATAAACACATCAGTGTTCTTAGAAGTTTATGGATCACCAACAGCAACAAGGGGTCTGCAAGTCAGTTGAAAAAGATGAATTGCAGGAAAGCATTTACTTATAGACCCAACGTGATCTTGCCAAGCACCAGAACTATGACCTAAACCTATATCTAGCAGAACTTTTTGAATCTGACAGCTTGCAGGTCCAGAAAGAAGCAGCTGCCACAGCAGCACACCTGAAACCTATCTACGAGGGCTCTATTCCTAGTGAGAAAGCTGTTCAGTGTCTTCACTGATTTGCATTCCTTCTCCTCTCTGCTGAGACTGCCAAGCACGATTATTAGTGCCAGCTGCTGCCGTGCCTGTCTATACTCACAGCCCCATCCACCAGGAACAGAATGGAGACCACAGGGTCAGCATTCAAGTCTTGAGCCAGTACTTACAATTACAAAAAGCAAAACAATGGAGAATTCTCAGAGCATTTTCTGTTTTGCTGTATCCTGTAGGATACGCTGCTAAAATAATGCTTCTTAATGGGACTAAGATTCTCATGGGATTGGTAATGACTCATTGACTTCAGCCTGGTTTGCATCAACACTGACCTACAGCCATGACCAGCGTTGATTATCCACTGCCCTGAACAAAATGAGCCAGTGGCTTCAGGCAGTTTTTCAGGGAACAGGTGCCCTCATAATTTCACCAGCAGCAATGACATCCTTCTTCACAGCTGGAAAACTGCACAGCCTTCCTGTGCTTCAGTGCAGTGAGTCCCTTCAGGCAATGCTCTGCTCTGAGCAGTAAGGCAGTTTTAAACAACAGTTATGCTGGAATTAAAATGGGTGGCATATGCATGCTTACACACTGACAGTGACAGAGCTTCTGGTGCAAACCCTCCTTCAGTGGGGCTGTCTGGCCTTTGTACCCAGACCAGCCGAAAAAAGATTAATTTCTCCAAAAACGCAGCACAAACTGTTTTTATGCAGTCTCCCCATCTCCTCAGCTATTTGCAGCATTGCAATAAAACTTAGGATAAAATCTGTGCACCGACACTGGCACAATGTATACTCTAATAAGAAAAGCACAAGTTATCTGGCATCAGCAAAGCGTACTGGCTATGTCATGCTTTTCTGTTTTCTTGTCCCCATAGGACCCGGTAGGATAGAGCAGCAGCCAGCCATAGTGTACTATGTGGGTAAAGTCAAACTTTTTAAGGGCTGAAGAAGAGTACTGCTCATCTTTCCAGAAAAAACCTAGAATGATACAGCTAGCACTGTGTCCATCCTTTACCCTTCACCCCTAAAACAACTGCTGCAGCAGCTAATGTTGAAGGGTCACCTGCAGGCTTTCTACAAATTCAGAATTCGAGTCTGTCAGATACCTGCAGAGAAACAACCATTCAGACACATCAGTGAGGAAAGAAGATTGAAAAAATGAGGTGAGAGAAATATGAGGCTATTTCCACTGTGGACCCCAAAGACAAGGACGTGCAGCCAGTTGTGCAGAAGCGGATCATAGCTCACAGAGACAGCATCCAGCTGCCCTGGGCCTTTGCCATTCATCATGTTCATTGCAGATGAGGAATCTGATAGTGCAGGCCTAACAAATCCTTAAGTAACAGGAGAGCAGCTTTCCCCTTCTATCTAGCTTTCTTTCAAACCCAGCTGACACACTGAGAACCCTCTGTCCAGAAGTACAGATTTCTATTATTTGCTTTTCCTTGAAATGTCTCTCTCACACCCTTATTTTTAAAAGCAATCTTGATCCACATCAGTATTCTCATGGAAGCCAACATCATCCACATCAGTGCCAATGGTGTACTCCTCTAGTACGACAAACAACATCAAGTAGTCTGACATTTCTTTTGTCTGAGCAAAAAATACTTAAAACTACTCCCTTTGAGCTTTAATGTAAAATATAATTTTAGATGCTTGGAGTTTTATTTTTAATTAAGCATTAAAGTATATGATCAAGGTAACATCAAAGCAATAAATGCTGTTTAAAATGTTTCCAAAGAGAATTATTTGAATGCATGGTTTTGCTGTAAGCTTTGGCTTGAAACTTTTCTCCATTTCTCTCTTTATTAAGGAGCAACTCTAAGTGAATGACCACTACGTATTAATGACCTGTGCCTCCTCAAGGAGAATTTCATGAAAGTTGATTTGAAGAAGGTCTCAGAGTTCACCACTCTCATCAACAATACCAAAACTGCCATTCAGAACCATGCTGTTTATTACAAGCAGCTTGGAACTGTTATTATACATGGTAATAAAAGGAAAAGACTCCAAACTAAGAGAAAGAGCATGCTAAAGAAGAATTGGTGTACAGTTCATCTAATGCAAACACTTAAAACCACAACACAAAAACTAGAAATGTTCAAAGAAGCTGGATGTAGAAATTGGATGTAGAAATCTTCAGTCCAACCTGAGCTGAACTTCTGCCTTGCCCTTTGTGAAAACGTGTTGTCCTTTAGTAGGGATTGAGAGCCATTCTTCCAAAGGATCTGCCTATATGCCAAGCAGCCTAGAAGCCATCAAAAGTCACTGGCTGACAGCTGAGCAGTGATACAAATTTTCTGAAGGCTCAACTTCTCTTTTCAGAGAAGCTTCCTTAGCAGTTGGAAACCATTCAAGAAATACCAGGAATATTTTTTTAATTATTATTTTTCAGTGCTTTTCTAATGCTTCAAAAATCAAATGGCATGATTAGTCAGCAAATTGGCAGTTGGTGAAACATCATCCTTGGCCTGGAGATGGCCACACTGATTCCATTAAAAGTTGCTGATACAATGACGGAGAGGCGTTAGGATCAAGTGGCACAGTTTAATGATGCGTAGCTCAGTTCTCTTCTGCAACACAAAATCCTCCATATGAAAGGACATGAAGAAATAAAACCTGTTCCTTCTGGTCATTTGCACAGTGCCTCCAAAACCAGAAAAACATTTGCAGAAGGAAGTTGGCAGAAGTCACTGTAGCATAGCCATGCGTATAATCATACAATTTGTGAGCTACAATCCAGAGCAATAGTACAAAATTTGCCAATTCAGGCACACTGCACACTGCTGGGTTTTATTTATTCAGCCTCAAAGCAGAGTTTCCATACATGCACGGTTGAAAGGTGATCCCATCCTCATTTACAAGATGCATTACCCTTCTGTCATGAAACCTCCCATTTATTTATGGTCTGGATTGGGTGTGGATTTTTCTCTTATATTGGTATTGGTTTTGTTTTGTTGTTTTTTTTCCAGTAACAAGAAAAAAGAAAATGCATTTTAAATACGATCAGAATGATCTTGAAAGATTAACTGCACAAAAGATAAAACCTCTGTGTATAGGCTACAACACGAGATAAGCTTATGTGCACTTTGTTATGACAGAAATTCACAATGTTTTAAACAGCAAGAGCAACATCTGGTATTCCTGAAGGTAAAGAGTATGGGTAATTTTTCTATCCAGTGCTTAAAGTCATCTGGGGACTTCTTTTTATACCACCTGAAAATACTAGGGCAATGACTTTCAACTGATAGGAAATCCTCACTCTTTCTCTCTCTCTCTTTATATATATGTACATTTATATATACGCATATATATATATATATAAATAATATTATATATATATATAAAAATAAAACTGTTTTGATAATCAACTAAGTTATAGACTTATGCTTGTTGAGCCAGATAGACATGTCTCCAGATTTCTTCAGCAACACAGGTTTGTCTTCTGCTCTCTTACAATATTTCTGCCATAACCACACATGAAGGTTTTGGGCTCTAACACAGACATGTTAAAATGTGTTAACTATGGAGTGCAATTCCTATTTTTTAAAAAATCCTAAGAATTAGAGAATTTCTATCACCTCCTACAGATTATTTCTCCGTAATATTTAATGCAGTCTCTTCTTTGTCACGTCCGAAGTAGAAACAGTTCAACAAACATGAAAACATCAGTCACATATTTAATTTCGAATTCAGTGTCTAGAAACTGCGAAGCACAAAAGAAAAAAAAAGAAAGAAAAACTTCATGTCAATTCTTAGCAGTTCTCAGTCACTCAGAATGCATACCTCAGACCAAGCTCACTTGCCTAACTCAGGTGCCAATGTCTGAATGCAAGCATTTACAGTAACTGATCTAGATAGGCAGACGACAACCTGCAGATGTGATCCACCTAGCTCTGATATGCTGACTTCTCACCAGGCTGCTGGAGCAACATGAACAGCCAGCTCTCAGGAGCATGGCTTGATCTCAGCCACCACCAGTACAGCTTTCACGGAGTCAGATTTAATATTCTGGCTTGTTTTGTTTCCTTCCCCAGCTTTGTGATGATGTAAGTGAGCAACCTCCTATCACAACACTAACTGATTTGGAAGGAACTCAGAAATCAGTTACTTTGCATGTTAAATTGCACCACAGAAAAATATTTGCTTATAAAACAGAGTTTATTTGCTTGACAAGAATAAAGCCTGCTTCTTCTTCTCTTCAGTGTTGTTCAATGACTTAATCTGCACCACTCCGATTCTCAGCAGCCCACAAGCCCCAGGCTCAGCATGTTCACCATTTTAAACACTTCCTCTTCCCCTGCCCAGCATACCAAAGGACATTAGAAAAAAAACTTGCTGGCAAGATTTACGGTGTGGTGTCTTAAAATTTTCAAATTAGACAGGTTTCTGTAGGCTCCAAAATATCTCAGGGAGCAGGCTGGCAACAATTACGGTTCTAATAGAAAAGGGGGAAGAAAACAGAGACAGAAGATAATCTCTGAATCATTTTCTGTCTGCACGTTCTCTGTTGGAAAGCTTATAGTAAGAATGGATGAATGTCTTATTTTTTATTGGGTAAAACATGCAGATAGCCTGAGGATCAGAAGTCTTCATTAATGTACCTAAATTACTATCCTTTGTGGAAAATGTTAAACATCAGAAAATTTTCTTAATATACTTTGTTTCATTATCAGATAATTAACTGGCATGGAACTGTAAATGTGGTACTACAAATCTTTTGTAAGCTTTATCAAATGTTTGCCAGAGTTTCCCATAAAACCACAAGGCTTCTTCATTTTTAAATGTGTTGCTCAGCTAGTCACAGGCACCCAGCTTTATTTCATGCTTTGGCTCACTGAAATCCCTGTCAGAAGGCAAACTATCTTCCCAAATTCAGTGACAGTTCTTCACAAAGCACAGCACTCAGCCTTTCCAAGCCTCATTAATCTGTTTGAACTTCCCCAGCCAAGAGCTGAAGGGAAAAGCAGAGGAAACTTCAATTGGAAAATATTTTGACGTAATTGACCCAGACGACAAACTAAACTTAAGCACATGTCAAGCACAGGGAATGGTACAAAAGCATCTGCGGGGCAATACAGGAAGTTAAATCAAGCCAAGGTGAAATCAGACCTCTGAGAACACTGTATATTTTTGTAATTACTGCTAATTGAGAAAAGACAAAAATGCCTTCAGCCCAAGCTCTTAAGTAACAGGAAAAAAAATTTATGTCAGGAATATTTTCTAACCTTCTATTTGTTTTCTCTTCTAGCACAGTTGGAGCTCCTAACCAACAAAACTAATATTTCAGAGCAATGTAATACATATGCATTGCCTGCACCATTGATTTGCCTGGCATTAATTACTTACCATCATAGGTTTTTTTGGTTGTTGTTTTTGGTTTTAAATATTGTTTCCATGTTTCGACAGGTTTACAACCATCATTGTGTCTCACTCAGAGAGCTGAATTCTAAGGGGTTTAACTTTTGGAAATCTAAGTTTTCTGAAAGGTTAGGCTGGTTGTTTTTTTTTTTTTTTTGTCAGTATCACTACATGAGTTTTCACTTCAATTTTGATTTTAAAGAAAAAATATATTAAGAAGCACTGAGCAGCAAGAGGAAAAATGATACTTCTAAAACCATTACAGGCATGTAGAAGTTCTTAGTACTGATTTAGTAAACTCAAGTAATCTGCATGTTGCATAGAAGCAGCACTCAGAACCCCCTGTTGATACAACACAGAGCAAAGCCTTCTGAATTTAGCAGGAAGTCTCCCTCTGACTTTAGCCAGCTGAGTAGTGCATGATGCCATCAACAATATGTACCCCCTCTGGGTACACTGCATCCAGGGCTCATGGACAACTCAAGAGGCAAAAGGATTTCCCAATCCCTGTGGCCCTTTTGAGACCACCAGGTGCTGCAGATGGAGCCTATCAGCTTTACAGTATAAGAGGAAACGTCAGTGTGCATTTTGAAATAGGCAAAAACCAAGAAGCACAATTGTTTTCTTGGTAGCAAAGTTAATTACATAGATACCATAACAACAGAGAGATAAAAACATAGTTTTTCTACAAGGTGCTTCCCAGAAAACCAAGGGAAAACCCTGAAGAAAAGTAGTATTCGCTAGATTCTTAACACAACACAATGATATAAGATTTCCTAAAAAATAAAAATAAAAAAAAATCCAAGAGGGCAGGCATAGCAGACCCAAACAAATCAAGGTGTGAGACAAATGCAGATAAAACTATCCTCATTCCCCAATCTTTGAAATAAAGAATTGTAGTGGTCTAATGAACAGACATCTCAAAAAAGCAGTTAGTCAAAACTGAATTCAAACACGGGAACTGTTAAATTGCACAGAGAAGTAATCACCATAAACAAAAGACAAAAGAAAAGGAGGAGGGGAGAAATCACAGAAATAATGCAGCAATATTCAATTTCAGAAAATTAGATCGCATCTAAAGCAAAAATGTCACAGAAGGAGCAGTATATAACAGAAGTGTGTCAGCATCCTAGCAGAAGCTGAAAATCACATCCCCCATCCTAATAAGGTTTATAGGTGTAATATCTGCATAGAATTTTCCCATTGGTAGAAGAAATGCATAAAATACAAGCTTTTGGGACTGTGCAAGAGAAGCACGAAGAAGGCACAAGAGCACACAGAAGACTGACAGAAGTAAGAATTCAACACGATCAGAAAATACTGATAAAACCAAGACTGATGTTCAATCACTAAGGAATGAAAAAATTATCCTAATTCACTCCTTCACCCAGTCATCTACCTGTGTATATCCATGACTACAAAGCACTAACAGCACTCCTAGAAGTTGAGCAGAATTCAGCTGTGTTTTGGTCAGAGGTTTTGAGGAAAAAATATATCAAGATGAACACTAAAACCCTGGTAAGCCCCAATGCTATAACAGATTTAGAAGAGGGGTGATAGGAAGTAACAGAAAGAGTCATTCCCTGGGAAACAGTTGAAAACCTCCTCCGGAGTAAATTTAGCTGATATATTGTATGCAAGACAAAGAAAGACAGTCAGTGAAGGAATAAAAATAAACAGTTCCCCTTAGGAATTGGAAAAACAAACAAGCAAAGCAACCGCTTTTCTCTGGAAAAGCGAAAGGTCACCAATCTCGATGAAAATACAGCTATAAAAAGTTTTGGAAAAGTATCAAAGAACGTGTTTACAAAAGGGCACATTCATTGTAATACTAACCATTCAAACTTCACAATAGATTTCAGGAGAGAACAGGATGTAACGTCAAACATCTGTTATCACATTATTTTCTTCAGCTCCTCTGCCCAGAAATTACATGTAGACTTTGCCTAGCTTCCAGACCGTGTTAGAGACAAGTCAGACATGCACTCGAGGCCACACCATGTGGTCACATCTAATAAGGCACTGTGACAACCAGTCACTCCAAAGACACTCGGAAACATCACGTTTTAGGAGATGACATACAGCCCAGATTAAGTACTTAATCTAACAGAGGCAGCTAGCCAAATCAGAGACACTGTACATACACATCTGGACAATAGCACAGAGTCCTCCTGGACCAGGAGATGCCTGCTGCATTCCAGTGTGCTCACTTCTGGAAAGAGATGGACTCACTGCACCCGCGTGCCTTGAATGTGGTAGGGCCATCTTCCAAAAACCACAGGTCCAACTAAGAGCCACATATAACGTATCCAGTTCCCTGTCAGGTTTCAGGCACAGGGAAGAGAGGTGGCACCCTGCCACAGCCTCATCCATTGCCAGAGCAATGCCTCCAGCCCATGGTCCGTTCCTGGGAAGGGCCCAAGAACCTTAACCCTCTGAACTATGCTGCAGGAGCACACGTATCCTACCGGCTGTACTGCAGACACTTTTCATCAAGGTCACTCATTTGGAGCAGGACCAAGGAAGGAAAGCAAGTCTGAAAAGTAAATTATCACAAAACACTCTTCCATTTCGAAAATGCTGATATCAGTTACAGCGACCAAGATTTGAGACGTAATAAAGGGAAAATTAACAGAATTACAAGAAAAATTATTTTGCTCAAAAAAAAAAAAATTGTATTAATCTACTCTTGGTTTATTGCAGGAACAATTCAGTGGAAATGAATTCAAGCCTGTTGTGCTTTAAAAAGTGCTACAGGCAGTGATGTTTAACACATTTAGTACATGATGGATGTTGCCTTTTCTGCCCAGAAAGCAAATGTGAAGTTAGGGAAAGTGGGCTACATTCCCTTCCCGGAGACAACCTATCCAAGGTTGGACACGCTCCAGAGATGTGCCTCTTAAAACATCTGTACATTGAATATTTGACCACTTCCAGGACAAGGGATTAAGTCGACAGAGAATAAAAGGCATTTCCCCAAGGTAGCCCCATCTGCTGCAGCTTGGCCGAATCTGGGGGGTTACACCCTTAGAAATACACCCTGAAGAAATGCTGCATTACTGTATTAAAAGCATTTCATGTCGGTGCACCTTAAGACACGACACCTCACGCTCAGCCCAAGACATTCTTTATGATGGATACAGCTCCAGCAGGCATTTCAGTGATGCAGTAAGACTGATGAATGAACAAGTGACATCAACATTCATTTTTAATTTTTTGAGGGGGGTGTTATTTGTTTTTTTGTTTTTCCAAATTGAAACTTTTATTTCCCTTCCTTTCAAGCATCAGTGCACTGGGCAAAACAATGAAAGAATGTTTTCTTAAGAAGTACAGGAAGAAAAGGTTACCTTGTTTACCAGTAACTCTGGAGTACAAAGACTGACTTTGTCTTCATGGAAGGCAGGAAAGCCAGCATTTCTGAAGGGCTGAGGTTTCCAAGACCCTTCTTGATGGTGTGACCGTGACCCAGAGGCCTGTCTGCAGCACCAGGAGGCACATGCAGCAGAGGGCTGCAGGGTCAGTGCAACCACTTCTGCTTCCAGAGCTCCACTGGCAGTGTGGCTGAAAGGTCAGGCACAGGAGGGAGCTCTGCAGGGGCTAGCGATGCCAAACATTTTGTGAGTGAAGGGATGCTCAACAGAGAAGAATGTGATCGTACTGTTGATGAGATACTTTTAAAAGAAAAATACTTAAACAAATGTTTTTCCTTGCACTTCATTAACGTTCTTACACAGCTGCAAGACTACTCCATGTGGAATCACTCTATCTTTTTTCCTTTCTATGCATTGAAGCTCCACATTATTATTTAATAACTTCCATTCATGCATTTTCCATACAACCCGCAGTAATCAATACACTGTTTCACAGGCAATTTCTCTGTGCTTCTTAACGCTGGGAGAACATCCCACTGATCCAAGAGCACTCCAGATATAACAAATTTTGCAAACTTTCAAAGTCATGGATGAAATAGAATGTCTTTCCCTGAAAACTACAATAACTGGGCATGAGAAATCTGTAAGAAAACATGGGTAGTATGACAAAGAAAGCGATTTTATGGAGGAATAAGAATGAACATAAGAGATGAGATAATAATATCTCTAAACAAGCAAGTAAATATTATAGGTAAGAATAGCTACCACTGTCCAGATTTGCATTGTTGAAGAATTTCATTGTTTCCATGAAAAAAAACTTCTACAATAAAATAATGCTAATAATTAAGATTTTTCACTAGAATAAAAGAAGCATTTTTTTAAATGCTTTTGTGTAGTTCACTATTTAACCTTTTTTCTATACTGAGAGAAAGAGAGAGAGAAAAAGGGAGAGAGAAAAAGGCACAGACATCTAAGAAAGCAGTAGTCCTCTTCACAAGACAATACAAATGCTAAGAAATGCAAAGAGACACTGAATTTTACCCTAGAAATTGATAAATTGTTGTTATCTGAGAGTTATGAAACTCTAAGAATGAGTGACCTACCTTCACTGCCAAGAAGTTGAGGCCACTTTCATGAGCCAAAGCTTTCGCTATCATTGTTTTTGAGCATCCAGGAGGTCCATAAAGCAGCACACCTTTTGGAGGCTGAATCCCCATTCGGATGAAGGAGTTGGGATGTTTGAGAGGCCATTCAACTGCCTGCTTCAATTTCAGCTTGACATCTTCTAGTCCTCCTATGTCTGACCAAGATACCTGCAAAGCAGACCAATTTTATTATTATAAAAATTTAAAAATGACAGTATGACCATCTAGCCAATAACACTTTCTGTTATCGTGAGTCACAACTCAACTCTCTCCTCCACTCCACTGATGCAGAAATTCTAAATTTGCTGTCTTCCTTGAATATTTACATGAAGACTGCATGAGCCCAAGAAGGTTTTACTTAGTGCTGCTCTGGTCTGGGTGTTTGACTTCAGTAAGCTCAACTTTTGAGCAGGGTTTGTCCAGTTGCCAGCACCATCACTCCTATCTATGACAGGAGCACTACAGACTTAACTAGAAGCTGAAGAAAAAAAAACAAGCCAGCAAACAAATATCTATGAAAATTAAAAAATATTATTCAAACTCAACTAGTAGTCAAATTGGCTTTGTTAAATACACAAGACAGGCTTGTCAAAGATAACAAATATGTCCTTCCCAAAACAGCAGACAGATCTAAAACATGCTACACATGTCCAGCTCAACACAAGCCTGAGAACTTTACCCACATCCTCCACTCATTCTTTGTTCTGTCACCATCCATTCCCATCCACCTTAAATATTAAACACGTCAAGACACACCTAAATCAAATGATCTTCTGTCTTAAAACGCTCTTCAAAAAATTTACTAGACATAAATCACCATTCAATTCTGGAAAGTCAGCTAAACTTGAAAGACAAGCAGAATATCACCAAGAGGCAATGGATCACCTTTCTCTGTTGTTACTCCTGGTTCATCCCTATTTCCCTGATACCAGAACACAAGACACTAGAAGTGGAAAGTCCCTAAACCAGGTAATAAGAGAAAGAAAAGGATCATTTGTTAGTGATGCAAGGGTTTTTGTCTAAGTACAAACATTTGCAAACCAACAAAATGTCTCCCCAATTGTTAGTCATTAACATACATGAAAATTACAAGGATTAAAGAAGAGTAAATGCAAAAGATCAACACACATGGATCAACTCCTCTGAAGTATTTCAAGAGTAAGGGTTAACTGGAAGGTGAGGAGCTGATTTGCTGCCAGCAAAACATGTCTCCCACAGCAGGAATATGCAGCAGGCACTCTAGAAAAAATTAGTTTTTTCTTAGAAACCAATAGCTTCTGTTTCTCAAATAAATAATTACTTTATAGGCTTGATAAAGAATAAAATATGTAGAACTGACAGTCACTGCCCACTAAGAAGGATCTGAGGGCAGGGGGCTGCCAAAGATTCTATTCCTTTATTGGGACAGAAAAAGACCTAAAACAGAAAAGAAACAAATTCAGTGAAGGTCAGAGGAAAGAGAAGTCTGAATAAGACCCAGCAAAGTAACCAAGTAGCAGGGAGGAAAGTATTTTAGTGGGAGCATTACCAAAGTGGCAGGACTGTTCTGGTAACTCAAAAGCCAACTTCTGCAACCTGGCAATACTCCTTCTTGAGGCGCTTTTTCAAAGTAGTAATGTAAAAACAAAAAACAAACAAACAGCAACAAAAAACACAACAAAACACTCTTTTCTGTTGCTGCTCCATAATACCAGCAAGACTAGCCACACAATCAATTTAAAGAATGGCAGCAAATAAATAGAAATGAGCTGCACAAAAAGGTCTCTAGTTTTTATAGTTGGACTAGATCATCTTAGTGGTCTTTTCCAACCTTAATGATTCTGTGATTCTATGAAATGAAAGCATTTGTCTTAATTCAGTAAAAATAGTAAAGTGAGAAACTCCACAATGGTGTAGAAGTGAAAAGGAAAAGATGCTCAAATTCATACCATCTAGCTTTGACCAGGGTACCTTGGGCTCCCAACACAGTCTAAAGAAAGAGACCTTCACAGAGTGACCCAGCTGAAAGATGAACACTTCCAGAGACATGTAGTCTCTCACCCAGCTTCTCCCTCTTTCATTCGGATGGAGCAGATACAATGACAAGATGACTGAGTTAGTCACATAATGCCTAAAGTTTGAAAGACTCCTTTGTTCCTGCCTAAACTGTCACAGTAAGAGATGAAAATGCACCTATAGATTTTTAATTACCATAAAAAAGACATACAAGTTTTAAGAAAGCAAAGACATGCATCAAACACCTTACTTCCACATACACAAACAATCCCTTTCAGCTCAAATTTCATGGCTGATCCCCATTTTCAGTATGAGTGCTCCCTCACACCTGCCAGTGTATGTTTTTGTAATGTCCTCCTTGCTAGACAAAGTGATTGTGACAAATACAAAGGAAGAACCTTAAAATTAATTAAGCCATCAGGAATTTCCTACAACTTTTAGCAACTGTAGGCAAACCAGTAGTGGTACTCGCACACACACAGAAAATCCAGCGAGAAAACACATGCATGGTCTTTTACCCCCTCTTAAATACACACTATTGCATAGATTCCATTATTTAAATGGCTTTAGGACCTGCTATATAACATCTATCATCGTCAGTGATGGAAATTATAAATATGGTGAAGTGGGTCCTCTCTATATGTTGGAAAATCTAGAGACTTCAATTTTGCTTACATTTTAAAAATGGAAAGGGATAAGTGAGGCAGGACATACAAACTGGGACATTAAAGGTGAGCTTGCAAAGTACAAGTTAAAAAACAAACAAACCAACGAAGAAGTTAACTAGGCATAATTTCAGCCAATTTAATCAGGTGGAATTCAAACAGCAATGGTGTTAAAAGCAAAAGCAGCTAACAACACACTACCTTCACATTCTGGACAAGTCTTTCACAAAATATATTTCTTTTTCACTCTTCAAAAGGAGATAGGTAAGTGGGGGAAAAACCACCACAGTCCACCAACACTAATACACTCAGAACTAAGGACTCATTTAGACATAAGCTAGTATACACTTAGCAGAATTAGGAGGATTGCTTTTGCAAACCATCCTCAGGAATTTCCTGACAGCAATTAACGCACATTACAGTACACACAGCAGAATGCCTAGCTGCACATCCTAACCTGCACATGGACTGAAGGGAAAAGCCTTGCAACACAGCAATTAAGTGTGATATTCTGTCACTGTGGAAGTGGTGGAAAAGATTAGCCTTAGGGCTGAGCTTACGCATCCGGAGACAGCCACAGAGACAGACAGTGCTCTGCTTCAGTGCATAAGGCACCAAGATTTCATTACTGCCATAATCTTTAGCTTTCCCCAGGTCAACAGATCTCAAATACGATGCAGAACAGCAACTCCCCAGAGGTCATGAGCAGCAGCAATAAAGAAATAAAGCAGGCGTGCAAAGGATGTCTCTTCCAGAACCTTTTCTCTGCAAAGACACAAATCTGAGTGTTGAATTACAGTAAAGGGAATGAGGCAGGCAAGCGAAATCCACAGCATTCCCAAATATTTCTGAAAAACCCACAGGAGAGGGAAGAACTGCAACTATGGTGCAACTTTCCAAACAGCTGAAGTATTAACTTCCTGATTTATAACGTGCATCCCCTTTCTCCTAAATTCCTGCTGCAAAAAACCTTCTAACAAGGTTGTGACACATAGCAAAGTTCAAGAAAGGTTCTGAACAAATGGAAATTGAGAAACCATGTGGAAGCAGGCAGACAAGTCTTTTGCTTTGGTCCCAGCAAGGCACACAGCACTCTGGGCAGAAGCAGAAGGAAAAGAGAAAACTATAAGGCAGAGCACAGAAATTAACACACAGTAGAATCAGTCTTAGAAACAAAGGGCAATATGAAGCTCACTGTGAATCAGCTGAAGTGAGTTAATAAAAAAAAATCATATTGATCTTGCCATAAAGCACTTTTGAGAAGTAGACAGCAAAGCATTCTATAAGAGTTATCAAACATCCTCTAACACCAAGAAGTAAAGTGACTTACATAAGGCCACCCAAACAACACAATTCTATTACATATTCTTATTCTTTATTACTCTACATATACATGTAACTTTTTCCAGATCTTAAATAAAAGGTTGCAAGAGAACAATTTAGCTTAGTAGCCTTTTAAGCAGCCAAGCAGTTAACACACTATTCTAAGACCTAGGAAGTGAAGGCTGATTCAAAAATTACATTTTCATTACAGCCTACTTACAAGTCCACTGATTTCAGAGAACAAGCACTGCAAAGTCTAAACAATTTGGAATTCATAACAAAATAAATATCAGAGGTAACACCGGCCCCAAAAACATAAATGGAAAAGGTCTTTGGACTATGAGGGAAGAAGCATTTCAACTACATTTCTTTAATGGTGGCTTTATTTATAAGTTACTTTGCACTCTGCTCATGCAATTTGTACACGGCTACTTCAAAACAGTTGAAAATGACAGCCACCTTAGGAAAAATCAGAAAGTTAAAAATCACAAAAGTCTCAACTAATTCAGCATGTGCATCAATGGATTTACTTATAACCAAGTGCATAGCCCAGAAGGTCCATTCACACAAAGGGGGATGCTGAGTCAGGAATATATCTACAACTAACAGCAAGAGGATATCATTAATATTGACATCAGATTTCCGTCTGCTATTTGGAAAACAAACAAACAAACAAACAAACAAAAAACAAACAACACAGCTGATCATTTATTTCATGTCTGAAGATATTTTAAGAAAGGATTTTGTAGATGACAAACAGCACTGATGTCGGATTTCGAAACATGAAGGAACGTAATACCTGATTTTCTAACAATATTAACTGTACAACTGTCAACCTGAATAGCTCCTAGGAAAAGGAGAGTAGGCAAAGAAAAACTATTCTTACAGATGAGGAGAATATAATGCAGGATAATTTTACAAAATACGACGAACACATTAGCCAGAAAAAAAAGATAGCTGCATTCCTATCTTGTTCACACTTTCTTTTGCTTTTCTCCCCCTATTTTTTAAATTTTGATAAAAATACAACAAACAGAAGGAAGGCAGCTCCTGTAGGCGTGCATTACTGCAGAGCAGTTATATAGTGTACCAGAGTACAGCAGGTTAGCATCCAATTAGTAAAGTGCTGAAAAGTGAAATGGTGCAAGTCCATGAACAGAAAGTACTGGATTGAAATAAGGGCAATTATTAAAGAGGAATAACTTACTCCAGAAATGAGGGCAGGTTACAGTTCTGTATTCACACTACTTCGACTTTCACAGACAGCTGTGCAAGGTATTTCTCAATATTTAGACAGCTTCAGAGCACAGACAGGTACCTTATGTTGATAGAAAGTTGTCTCCACAGTCCAAAGTAGCGGTTAAACTCAACTCAAGCACCTCCTTCAGCAGCTTAATGTAGGACAACACACTTTCTGAATGCATCTGGTATATTTGGAGCCTAGCTTCCACTTTAAACTCACCACAGGCACCATGTAAGTGACCTGAAATTCTACACAGCATATTCACTATTTTGTAAAAATCAAAATCCAGTAAGCACACAAGGAATCTGCACTACATTATGCCTTCCTTTCATCAAAGGAACAAATTTTAGTAGTATTCCAGTGACTCAGCTGGCATTTAACAAAAATGTGACGTCTGAGAAAGCCAGCAGAAGGATGGTTTTGTGGATTACAAGAGCCTGAGTAGTAGGTTGACCTGGATTCAGACTACACTCTCTGCAGGACTTTGACTTATATATCTCTTAACTGTGCTGTTGAGCAGTAACTCCAAATGGGCTGATATGTCTAGAAGGCACAAAGCAGCGATAATGATGTGAGCCCAAGAGACAGCAGCACAATAAGCAACAAGAGGATTAGCAGTTCTGGTTCTCAGCAGAACTAATTAGCTCTTGCGGATATTAATGCCTCTATACCATTTCCAGAAAAAGCTGTCTGGGGCCAACCCAGGCATTTCTACCTAGCACTCCACTGCACAGCGTGGACTCTTAACAAGCCAAGTGTGATATCCGACCTGGCTGCATGCAGCATCCTGTTCAAAGATTTTATTTCCCATTCCTATAGTATGGGAATAGGGGTCTGTAGCTGTGTAACCTAATTCCCTGATGACTCATAGTCATGCAGTAAGACATAAATGTTTTCTTCAGGAGGTTGGAGAGCTGCTGAGAAACATCAGCACAACTGCTTGCAGTCAAAATGTAGTGCGATAAAATATAACATTTTCTTTTGCTGAATCTTCTTAAACCAGATGAGATCCACAGTAATTCAGTAGCAGATACAACATAACTGAAAGGGTTGCGAGTGTCTTAATGACGACTGAATGTGGCACTGCCAAAAGACCTGTTTGTGTAATGACAGCACCTGATGGGTAAGTGACCATTTACCTACAGAGCCCAATTCTGCCCTCAAAGCTTTGTGATTTTTGAAGACATCCAGGTTGCAGTTCTTACTACTGTATGTAGAGTTACTCAGCTGCTTTACACAAATCACAGCAATCACTCTGTTTCAATACACTTTGATTACAAATGCTATCTTGGTTTCCACTTAAATTTGTGTCTGCTTTACAGAAGGCTTCAGCTTACACAGCTAATCAAGATCAGCTTTAAGCAGACATCTTAAGATTTTTACTCCGTTAACACGCTCAGAACACAGAAGTGCAGATCAGGAAATATGCTTCTACACTACCAGTTCTTTCCAGAGCATTACAAACTAAAGAGGTTTTCAAAATTATAATTAATTAAACATGCAAACAAAAAGATGATGTACAGAATTTATTGGCAACTTGAGACTTCCGCTTTACAAACCAACTCTCTTTTGGTAAGACGTTTCAATGCGTAGCTGTGACTCTTAATGTGGCTCTAACAATGTCGCTAGTGTACTGCAAAAAAACAACTTACTTTTGGCACATCGACTGCCACCTCCCTCATGGCGCTGGGCCTGACATCCTTCATCCCCTGCAGGAAGTCATTGAAAGCAATCATCACTGACCCAGCCACCTCGGTGTCTGAGGGGCGAGCTCTCTTCCCCAGAGCTCTCCGCAGCGCGTACAGACCTATTAAAAACAAAAAGCAGAAAAACATGTAGACTTCATCCTGTTTCTCACAAACATGAAGCGTACAATGGACAAACACACAGCAGCACTGGAAAGGAAATGACATTCAAAAGCATGTCCCAGCGCCGGGCCCTAAGTAGGTCAAGGAACATGCAAGACACTTCTGTGGAGAGAGGAAGAAAAAGGGGATTTTATGACCGCATATAAACAGAATATAAACTAGATTGCTTCCAAAAGACAGAACAAAACAGCCTTATTCCCGTGTTCCAAGAGATGAAGCTAAGAGGGCAGAAATATCCATACACTGACCTAAACACATTTTTAAACCACAAACTGGGAAGAAGGATAGATAAAGAGTAATTGAGGCAAGTGTTAAATCAGTACTCATAAGACGGCTGTAAAACTGTCCATTTCTCTGTTGATTAGGATTCTCTTTTCCTTTGTAACCCTGCTCTACGAATCAAAACAGTTCAGTGTGTGATATGTCAATGCATAACAAGTATAATCCTGAGTGTAGGCATACAGCCACATACACACTCCACACACACACAGATATGTAGGATAACCTGTCACGTGCTGCAAAAAAATATGAGGCAGCCACTACAGCACCAGTTAGTCTTGCATGACCATAAAAAGGCAAACATTTGTTAAATCTTTTCTATATTTAACCAAACAAAACATCAATTAACGCTACGTGAAAGCACAATTAATGGGATAAGCTGTTTCTGAAAATAGATGCGGTGTTAACTTTCAGCAGATTATTGTCTTTATTCTACGGAGGAATGGTAGGGGACACACAAAGTTTCTGACAATGACAGGAATTCTGCATTTCCTACAATATATACAGCGTGTGAAGAGATATAATACCTCCCCTGTGCACCAGTACAGCTGGTGTCTCTCCATTAACTGCCAATTATGACAGAGCCACAGCACCTGCATTTAATACCCCAGCTCTTAATACAATAATGAAAAAAAAGTTTGTAATTCAGGTTTCCCCTTGTGCAGAACATCCAGAACTAATAAGATATATAAATAAAAACATTCCACAAGGCTGAGGAGAAAATGAAAATCTGGTCACCAGAGGACACACATAAAATACAACTGACTCATTTTAATAAGCCAGACAATTTTCATGGTTCTTCCTCCCCCTTTCTTCCTTCCTCCAGAACAGTTCATTTCAAGCAAATGAAAAACTTGAGTGAGGAGATACCCCTGCAAAATTAAAATTTGCATTCAAGCAAATAACAAATGGGGTGAGGTATTCTAGAGGCACTGTAGCAAATGCTCGGAGGTGAGAGCAGGTACTGGGGGTCAAGCCCTACATATTCTTTTGGGTAAAGTCAATTCCTATGGCACAATCACCCTAAAATGAAAGAATAAATAAAATATTAGGAAATTAAGGCTTGGAGAAAGCAGCTTCGCTTTTCCTTTCTGTACATAACTGTTCCACCAGTTCTGCTCGTTTAGCACAAATTTTAATCTCGCCATGGCTATCTTTCTTTCCATTACGTAAGGAATTCCTAAAATAAATGACTTGACTTTGAAGTGGACAGAGAACATCACACAGAAAGGCCAAAGAGAAGGGTGCTCTTCATGATGGTGCCTATCTGTGCTGCTGGAGCACAAGAGTGAAACCGCGGTCACTGGCAGTGGGTCTGAGATGCCACAGCCTTGATCCAGAACAGGAATAGTGAAGTCACAGCTCTCCACACAAAGCCTGAATTCATTTCAGCACGTGCATGCACACGCCATTGCACAGGTCAGCATTTAATTGAAACAATGTTTTACATTAAAACAATAATAAAAAACAGATTGAAAAAGAAAGCATGATTCTTCCTGTTTCCTCCTGTTATCATAATCATTCTTTCCTGCACTTCAGATTGACCTCTAACCAGAGGGGGGGAAAAAAAAAGTCTTACTAACAGAAGGATACAGTCAGCAGCCTGCCTGAGGGAGAAAAAACACATCTTTGTCTGGAGACACTGAAAGACACATGTAACATACAGAAACATGGGGCAGGGCACACAATGGGCTGCTGGGAGCCGGGCACAGCCAAGGGGGGTGAAACACCACAGCAAACACGAGCTCATCACTGCTGAAGATGGAGATGAACTGAAGATTCAGACAATGTGAGGGGTGGTAGAGGTGGTCAGTGGATCCCTACTGTGGGGAAAGGGATATGTTTGGTCCCCAGGGCTCTCCTGTACTGAGCAGGAATGCAGCTCAGAGGGCAGTGACTGCAACTGTGAGCAATGCTGATCCTTGGGGGAGTATAAATGGAAAATCCCAGTTAAAAAAAATAACACAAAAAACTGGAAAGACACAAGCATAATAAGTCATGCATGATTACAAACAATGGAAAATAAACAATCTGTTCCAGTCCAGCAACTGTGCACTCCACCTCACTAACTCATCCTGTCTGTCTAGAACAGAGGAAATTAAGTGGACAGGAGGGAAAAAGCCACCAGAACACGTTGTCCTGGTACAGCTGATCCTTCCTTGGTACCGGGCTGAGCGGGAGGTAGGTAGCATTGCTCCCTGCAAGACTTTCCTGCTCGTAGTTTGGCTAAGGGTTGGCACATTAGATCAGAATCACAAATGCCTGAGCCTAAAAATAGACTCTACTACACTGCTGCGTTTGTCAGAGTCTGTGTATAATTACACACTAATGTAAATAATAGAAAGCATCCACTCCAAACAGAGAACACACATACTTTAGGCTTTAAAAACAGAATATACACAACACATGAGGAAATGAACCAAACCAAACAAAATCATTAATCATGCTTCTTTCAGTGCCATCAGACACTTCTTCCGCTAATCTGCCCTGCCTGGACTTACTCTACCAGAAGCACAATACCAGAACTTGTAATTTCCGTGCAAGTTTGTTTACAAGAGGAAACATTTCTTCTTCCCTGCTAATCAGGCATTTTCCTCCCAAATTATCATGTCCAGGACACACACACCATTTCTCCCCGTGACAACTTTCAGATCCAACCCAATGCTTTCCTGCATGACTGGAAACAGAAAGCACAACAGCATGTGGAAAGATTTCAGCTCCCTAATGGCTCTACATGGAGCATTCTCCTGTCCTTCTTGATCTCCAGACACTATCCTCCAAAATTTAAGTTTTGTCCATAGAAGAAAACATTTCTTTTAACTTAGACTCAATTTTGAACTTTAGAAACCATAAGAGGGGTATCCTTCATGAGCAACAGGTACAAAGTTATTCCAATGTTTAATATTTTTAAGATAAGGAACTTCTCTCCTTTATGTGTGATCATTTTTACTTGCCGCAGTCATTCATGACATAACACTAGGAAATCTCTTAAAGGACTTCATGCACCACATACTACAAATCAAAAGCATTCCTGAACATAAAATGTCATTAAAAGAAATGGAGTTCACAGCACCTTATTACATCAAGATATTGGATGGTCAAATTCAAAGGAAAAAAGAGAACACATATGTATTTTGTTTGCAGTTACGCACAGATGCATAAGAACACAGAGCTCATTAACGTAGCAGACGGAGACCTGGCTGCCATCGGCTAAGGTGACACATCCTCACATGTTCAATCTTGCATCCTGTGCAGCCCCAGCAAAACCATCACGGTGAGGAAGCAACAAAAGCAGCTGCCATGAGCTCTGAGGGACAACAGAGCCATGTCTTAGCCATGTCTAAGCCACTCATTCCCTCTGCTCCACAGGCAAAGCAATGGCACAACAGCACTGGGTCTGTGCACCACTAGCGAGCTTTCCTCTTACCTGGGGGCAGGAGTCACCACAGCCAGCACAGATGTGTACCTCCATCTGCGTCCCAAGAACTCACCACAATTTAGGACTGCTTTGTTGGGTTGGTTTGGTTTAATTGGTACAGAAGCAAACACACCAATCGATTACCAAAAAATGAGAAAATATCTATGGATAAAACCGCTATAAATATATTTCTATAACTTATTTCTTGTGAGTTTAACCTCCACACAAAATTCATGCCCAAGTAGGATTTTTTCAGAAAGCAGAAACTCCTAGCTTTGCTCTCATCATCATATTCTGCAATTTGTCTTTAGCTGCCAGCCTCATAAGTGAAAATCCCCAAAGAACTTTTGTGTGCTCTTTGCACAAAAAAGATAATACTCTGAAACCTTTCATAGCCATAACTCTGCAAACTCACTCAGCTAACCTGAGCACTGATCTGCTGAGGGGAATCTGTCTGTGATTTATAGTCCTGCATGAGGAGCTCCGGCATCTGCTGGGACACGTCTGTGGGGCTGACTGTGAGTTGCTGAAATCTACAGCAAGAGAGGCAAAGGAAGGAAGGAGGAACTGTATTTTCCAAGCTTCTTTCATACAGGAAACAGTTTTTTCACAGATCAGATAGGCACACACCATTTATCCTAAGCAGATGACAACAGAAGGGAACAAGGAGGGAAGCCCGCTTTCCAGGCTGCTCTCCTGTGCAATGGTCCTAAGCATGGGTGAGAAGAACAAGGGCTGCCTTTGCTGTCCTGGTACCAGGCAGAGAGACAAGAAACAGCAGGCAGTGGCTAAGTTCTGCTCTAATTGTGAGTAAGAATACTGTCAGACCACAGCAAGTGAGGAAGCCAAGGAAAATTTCTCCAAGAAATATCGAAAGTTGTGTGTCCCAACTGCAGTCATTCATTCCACAAATACCTATTAGTAATTAATACCACTACAAAACCAACACAGATACAAAAACTAAAATTTCTGGCAAAATATCACTATCTTTATCAAGTAAAAAAAATCCTAAGTTTGCCATTATGTACAAAACCATTTTATCTGGAGTCTGAGAGGGAGCAGAAAACACTGCCCTTTTCTGCTAGAGCACCACTTCTACATGGATAGTTCAAATAAAGTACAGCCATGCTCTAGGCATGGGGCATTCCTTTTCTAAAAACTAAACTAGTCCCAGATACATCACCCTTTACTCAGATACTGATAAAAACCATAACTTTTCAACCTGAGTATGAGCATCTACTCAGAACAGACCTTAAAATGTGACACGCATTTCAAACAAGTCATTTCCCAAAAATGTATGTCTGTGCCTCAGAGGAAAAAATAGCTTTATCCCAAATATTTAATTCCAATTTGTAACTGGAATGCACTCCAGAACCAGGAAATCAAAGAACACTCTTCAACACAAGGGACCTGGTCTGAATCACCTGTGACAACTCAGAGCCTGCTTAACACAGAGCTACAGTGAACGTGAACTCTGTCAGCAGCAGAAAGGCGCCACAGTGCACACGTGCTGGCCAGCAGCAGCAATGAGCGTGGTTGTCCCACCTGGGCTGGAGGTGGAACATCAGCAAGGACACAGTAGGAGACAACGAGGGAAGCACACACCTTGCAGAACACTGGTTAAGGCAAGTGACCTGAGTACAACTGGTCCTGTTATCAAGAAGAAAGTCTACTGAGTTGCTTCTCAACTGAGATTAAACGTCCCGAAGTCTTCCTCAGCCCTCAGATGAGTAAAGCCTCCCAGGTCAGCATGGGGGAACCAGCAGGCCCTGGCTCAACCCCGGTGGCATATGGCTGGCCTCCTGCCCTCGCTCCCACCTCTCCTCCTGCATGGCCATGCATGGAACACTAGTTATGATGGAAAATCAAACTTCATATGCCCTGACAGCAGTGTTCTCCATAGAAAAAAAAAAATAGCATTCAAGAAAGAAAAAAAAAAAGACAAAGATGTTAAATATGAAAAAATAACTACAAGAAGAAACATACAACAGCATCTCTTTAGAAAGTAAGACAGTGGGGCAAGGGTTTTATCTTAGCACAAGGGTGCTCATACAGCCATCCTTCTGTGCAACTGAATTACGGAAAGACTAAGAAAAGAGATTCAAAAATGTTGCAGTCTCATCAGAACAGCACTGAGCAGAAGTTAAAGGGTGAGAGTCTCACCCTCCGCAGCTGAAACACAGTCCAGAGAAACCACATTGCCCTATTACACGTGCCTGCAAGCAAGGGCACATTTGTTCATAATACATTAAGACTGCAAACAAGGTCATTTACTTCAGCTTAAAATCAGCATCTGCATTACGGTCCCAACCTTACAACTATAGAGCACAGCACTGGCTTACAGCTCCTTAATGCCAAGAATGGGAATTGATTCTCTGGTCTTGTTACACTGGAGACTAGTGTGATGGAGCATTGTGCAAGAAAACTTGCACATTCCAGTCTAAACATTCATTTGTTACTTCTATATCACATCTGAGTTTTTCAGCGCATTTTAGAAGCCTGTGTTCTGGCAATTCTACAAAAATCTCTCCATTTCATAAGAATACGTTCTTCAATAAAACAGTATTAATAATATTCCCAACAAAACCATGTTTTCTAAATGACTTTTGCCCACCAAGACAAGTGGCCTTTCCCCAACTTGTTTTGTACGGCAACAGGAATGGGAAAGTGCCTTCCCTTTCTTACCTGTAACTGTGACCAGTTAATTTGCAAACAAGCCCAAAAATGCCCTGCAAAATAAATAAACCCACAGGCTTTGGTCACCCACTGCCTTTATCACTTTGTCAACAGAGCAGTGCTGGACCCACATTCCTACTCTTGGGATTACAACCCAAGAACAATATTTATGTTTACTGCACACCCTCAGCAGAACCCTGGTCCAAATCATCTTGGGAAAGGCTCAAGCTGAACCACAATTTTCAAGGCTCAGAAAAAAGCCCGGATTTCAGGAAATTTCTCTCCCCATGGATCATGGTGAATAACAAATAAAATAAAATAATAAAAATAAATAAATGAATAAAGGAGACCTGCAATTGCTTTGCCTCGTTTTGTTTTGATGCAAGAGGGCTAAGGTGGATGAACAGCCCCACAGATTTTCAGGGTGAGTTGCAGAAATTCTTTTTCCTTCATAAATGGTGCAGAAAAAGTTTCTCGGCTCCAGAAAAAAAACAAGTACAGTATTCTATTAAGTCACTTCTATTTTTACAGATCTAATACTTCCCCGTAGTCAATATTCCAAGGTACAGATCCTAACCGTATTACTTATAAGAACACAGGGGCAATAAAAGGAACAAATGATTTTGATGGACAACAAGATCTCAAGACAACAGGATTCGTTAAGGGATGGACCACCAAATTGTATCTTATGTCTATGCAAGTTGTGTAGCCCCTCGGATTCAGTAGTAATGCTGACTTACGCTAGTCAAAAACACAGCTCAACTTCTTATTTCTGTAAGGTTTTTGCTAATAGCAGCTCAAATCAGGGAACCACTATAATCTCAAAATCTGAGCAAGGCAATGCCTTGCTTGTAATGCAGTAATGCATTGTAAGTTGTAATGCAGTCTGGTGATTTACAAAGCCTTGATGCAAAAGCAAAGCGATTACTGCTTCTTTCACAGTAGTTTGGAAGTTACACTGGTTGCAGCATCCTTACTGGAACCAAACTGATGTTATTGCAAGACAGACCACAATTTAAACAAAGACATTTGTTCTTCCTCTCCTTGTGATGCTATCTTATCACAGTCCAAGTGTTTTATATCAGCACACTGAAATTATGTGCAATGAACAAGGATGTTTGAGATAAATTCTAAGAGTTACAAAGCAAATACTTCCTCTCTCTGTAAACAACGTGATTGAACCCACTTCTTGAAGAAATCAAGTTATATTTATATTCACTCTCTTGAAATGCTACAAGCAGCCATAGAAGGATAAGTTTATAAAAAATTGCTATATTTGGCAACCTTTGTTGCTAAGCATCTTCTAACATTCAGTACAGTTTATACCATTCATGTCCCCACTACATAATTAACATTTCATATGTTTTTCCAAAAAAGTGGAGTGCTTATCTTTGTTGTTAAATTAAAACCATTATTATTTTTTAGAGAATTAATAAAAGGCTGTGTGGCCACTTAATTAAAGCAGAAGCAACAAGCTTTCAGGAGCGTACAAACATGGACATTACATGCAAGGATATGGCAGTCTATTTCCCAAACACTGCCTTCACTTGAGATAGAACAATTCTGAAGGCAGCTGTTCACAGTAGAAGGTGGTCTACTAAACAACTTAGGTAAACGTCTTCCGGTCTTAAGAATACAAGTTTCTCAGCTGCACACATCAGTAAGCCCTTTCCTTGGCAGGAATTCTGTGCACATGGATCCCATAGAAGGTACTCAAGTCATCTGAAGCCAACCATGAGGAGCCCATCGCACGCTGATGTCCAACAGGTAATGGGTAACTGCCCACTGAGGTACTAGCAGGTTTTCCACACTATGCTGTCATCCTTTGGATGTGGTGCTTGGGGATATGATTTAGCAGAGGGTTGTTAGGGTACTATGGTTAGGTTGTGGTTGGATTTGATGATCCTTGAGGTCCCTTCCAACCTGAGTAATTCTATGATTCTATGATTCTTTAAGACAGGTTGCAAGAAGCAGCAATACACAATTAACAATGGGAATCACAAGCAGACTGCCAGGCAGAAGAGAAACCTAAAAATCACTATTTTTCCAGTGTAGTCATTATAGACAACAGAACCTTGAACAGAGATGAGGTATGTTAATTCTGAGAAGAGCCTTTCATACAAGCCAGTGATTCTTTCACATTAGGACTGACATTTTTGCTTTCAACTTTGTAAGACTGATCATAAGCAATTTCTTAGTTATTTCCAAATCTGACAAACAGTATCTTGCTCAACACTAGATAAATACATGTAACTTGTGCAACAGCAAGGGCTGGGACAAAGAGCTGATGCTCATCACCCCGTTGTCAGCTCTTGCAACAATATCATAAGGCTCATGATACCTAGGATTTTTCCATACAAACAGCCAGATAATTTTGTCATTTCATTTTATGCCAAGACTATCTTCTGCAGTGGAAAAGACGGTACTGAAAGAAAAACCCTCTAATACTTTAGAAGGACGAAATAAAACCATGCTTAACTGATGATTACATCCATCCATACACAAGTATTTAACGTGTTTGGTCATATTAACATTGGAAACGCCCAGAGCATGACACACATCCTCTGGGTTCTTTGTCTCCATTTCTTCTCCTTGCCCATTCTAGCATACACAACATTGTCCTTCCTTACACCACAAACACAAGAGAGTAGAAACATTCAGTGCAAGCTGGCATACACAACATTGTCCTTCCTTACACCACAAACACAAGAGAGTAGAAACATTCAGTGCAAGCTGATCTTAAGAGGCTCCTGAAACTTCTTAATGACTTCCATGAAAATGCACTGAGCTGCTGAACAGAAGAGAGAAATGGTTTGCCTGACCCCAGAAATATAAGCAAGTACCACTCACATGGAGAACAAACGAGTTCTGCCAAGAAAACAGTTGGAATATATTTAACTCTACAATAGCTGTTTACTTTCCATTAATTCACATTAGTCAGAACTGGATAGAAGACAAACAAAAGCTTTTATAATGAGGAATCTTAGAAAACTTAACTATTGATGCCAAAGTGAAAGTTTTGGCTGTTGTCATACAGTTACTACATTTACCATGTTATATTAACTTCTACAACCTTGGTTTATATAAGCACTATATACACAATATTATACATGTGCATAAAAAATAAAAACAAAGTTGAAGTATAAAGATAAGGAAGGATGAGTCCTTCAGAAATTCTCTAAACTTCGTGTTGAGAATATAAACTGTTCCAGCTTGTAAACTTTCAGGCTTTCCAGCCACAAACAAAGCATCTCAAGATGCTAACGGAGTCAAGAGATCTCCAATCAACAAGCAAGAATAATCTTGCTGTAACAACCAAGTTCAGAATTCATGCCTCTAAATTCATTTCCGTGTTTTACCCATACTTGCATGCATGTCAGATGGTATTGCTGCATTTAAAATTTGCAAAGGAACTCTTAACTCAGATACCACCTGAATATTAAACACCTTGATTACGTAGAAACTCACACCAGCAGTCTTAACTATACGTTTACATTATGTTTTATATTTTAATAAATACGAGCATCGGGTTCAATTCTGAGCACCACGTTACCAAAAGATTATTGACGAACTGGAGGGAGTTCAGAGAAAATCCACAGAAGTTCTCAGAAGGCAGGAAGGGCTTATTTATGAGGAAAGATTAAACGAGCTAAATATTTATAGTTTGGCCAAGTAATGAATGAGGAGGTAGGGGACATGAGAACAGCCTTCAGATATCTAAAGGGTGTAAACACTAAGGAGGGAGACTGAAAGTGTTATACAAGGATGTAAATAGAAATAATAGGATAAAAGTAAACAAGGAATACTTAGGCAGACTATCAGAGAGCATTCCTGGACAGCAAACTGTCTTGGCCTATGGCACAGTTTCTGAAGTGAAGCAACAGGAGCCCACTGCTTGGCAAAACAACAAAAAGACAAATCACTGTAACACTTGCCACATGGAACAACCCTGTGCTGCTACAGAGAAATTACCTCATAAAAGTTCTCTTTCCTAAGTCTAACTCCAGTGAAACTAGTAATATTTTACAAGGTGTTGAAATTTTAATATAAAAATAGATTTTAAGAGCTTAAACAATTAAAAAAAAAACCCACACTACTATGGATATTCCTTAACCACAAGCAATTTAATTTCTGTGTATGTAATGTTAAAGCAGCTGGGCTGTATTTTCCCCAGCAGAGGTCACTCCAAGTTAGCAAATGACAGATATTTAACAGCATGGCTTCAAACCTCAGGGAAGATCAATGAAAAAGGAGAAATCCTCATTCTCCTGTTCCAAGCACTGGGTTTGCATGCAAAGCTCCCAGATAGCAGTGCATCCTGCACTCCCACTGGTAGATGCCAGAGCTTTGGATCTACATTCAGTTTACACAACATTTACAATTTGCTGTCTGAAAAGCCCTCTGAAAGAGGGTAAATATCTCCTCTATGCAGCTGGATGACAAAATATCCAGAATTCACAAGCAGCACTGAGGCTGGATCACAGGAGACAGGGAGCCTCTTCTTTTGCTGTTGGTTGTACACATTTGTCTTTAAATGAACGTTTGCTAACTTAAAACAGAGCACAACCGTAGCCAGCAGAAGAACACTTTATGAGGCCTTGCTATGTCCATACATATTTTTTTCATCTTGATCCGTGCAAAGTCCACAAATTCTTATTTGAGAACCATCTCCTTAAAATTCTGGAAATTGGCAGGCAAAGATCTTGCCGTTCCCAGCACCATCAGCCCTAATAATACTTCTGTCAGCATAATAGTTAATTCTGATGCAAGAATTAACTGTGCAGGGTCACTGCCAGAGGAAGCTGTCCAAGTGCCAAAGGAAATAGAAGTAACCAGCACATACAGCAAATACATATTTGCCAACTATATGGGAGCAAATATGCGTAAGCAGAACTGAAGAGTCATATTTTGACTAGACTGCTTTAAACAGCTGTTCTTGGGTAGACTTAAGGTCCAGCACTTAAACCATGTCGACACATTCTAGCAAAATGTAAGAACTGATACAGCGCACTTTTAGTATTTCATCCAATGAAAACAGAAGTGAGCTTGTGTTTAAGGACCGCCTGGAACACACTGAACCCTTCCTGCAGGATGCGTGGATGGTTCTACAACGCTGTGCTGCTACTGGAGGCCAGGGGAGGCCCCCATGCTGTGCCCCAGCTGAGCTGCCTGACCCAACCAGCACACACAGCCCCAGTCACAGGCTCCTGCTAACAGATAAATTACACAGAAGCATGCGGTACAGAATTAATCAATATTCAATGTCTCAGCATCTTGGGAATGCAGATCTGCAGGACAAGCTGTTCAGCCTGAGCAACACGGGATTTCAATCCAAGCAGAAAAATTCCTAGGGGTAGGTCAGTTAACTCACTAAACCACTAGAAAACCAAGAGACAGATATCAGGTGCTCCAGAACTGGCACAAGGGATTCCTGGTGTTAATAATCTTAACATTCGTTTTTTAAATCAATAAATGCTCAAACATTTTCTGGGTCTGTGCAGGAGCAGACTGGCGTTCCTCATGCTCTGTGCTGGACTAAGTTTCCTTTGACACAAAAAATATCAGATCTCATCCTTTCAAAAGCTGTGCATCCTTTCAAAATTAGTAGACTGTGGATTTCTATTTTTTATTTTTCTTTTTTTTTTTTTAAAGAATATGCTAATTGTTAAGTAAAATACTAAATAAGATACACAAATCCTTACCTGCTTCCTTGCACAAGGCTGCTAAGTCAGCACCCACATAACCATGTGCACTATCAGCCAGTTGCATCATCTCTGCTGCTGTGAGAGAATGGGGAACTTTCTTCAGAAGCTTCTGTAGTATATCCAGACGGTCTTGGGCATTAGGAATTCCTATTTCTATTTCTTTATCAAAACGGCCGGGTCTGCGCAGTGCTGCATCTAGCACATGAGGACGATTGGTGGCCCCAAGTACCACGAGCTGCCCTTCACTGCCTTCCTGAACACATCAAACAATGCAAAACACTAATTGTAATTACATTTATAAACATATTTTAATGTAATTTAACGTAAACATATTTCCTGCTTACTTTTCACAGCTCCTACACACATTAAATCCTGATGATAGACCTAAAGGAGCAAAGCAAATCAACCCCCAAACTGTACCTACAATTTAGAAATACCTTAGGTTTTATGTACGTACAAACAACAAAAAACAAACTACACTCCAAGATCCCTTAATCCTAGCGTATCTCTCTAATTCCCAAGAACTTGCTTTCCAGTATCAGGAAAGTAAGCACCTAGGTGAAAAAAGTCAGCATTTAGGCTAGAAGGTAGTGCTGGCATAAGAACAAAAAGGTTTCAACAGACCCTGAACAAACAAGGTTGGGAGGCAAATCATTTAGGGTATAGAAAGCAGCAGAGATGGCAGGTTACAGAACCCTCTGTAGGCTCAGTAGTAAAAGCAAAGTCAAAAATCCTAACTAATTTCCTCAAATTCTGCTTTTCACATTCAAAGAGAGGCAAAATCAACAAGGTCACTTGCACTGCCATTTGCATTTTGAGAATGAAGTACTTTCTCCATGGAGAACATTCAGCAGTCTTTGCCATGAGAAAATATGTTCTGACTGAACAATCCATGACCGGTCAGCAAAAGCCACAGTGCAGTAAAATAGCAAGAAACTTGCAGATTAAATAAACAACAGAGATTCATTTTTCATATTGTGGACAGAGTTCTTTTGTCTCTCCTGCTAGTAAACAGAAAGAATGAATGAGAGATTGGCAAATTTTATGGTCTTAATATGTAATACACTAACGTCAGTTAAATTTACTGTTTTTCTTCAGTAGGCTTTTGTTATATCCTAAATTTTACTATAGCAATCTTAAAATAGTCATTGTTTCCTTTAGTAATGCAGACCACAAATTATCAGAAATATCTTGATCTCTTTGTCAGAGCAATCAAATTAGCTAGTTTAGTTCAATGACGAGCTAGCAATAAAATTTCAGTTTTGTCTCCAGAACTACAGAAATAGGAGAAGTCCAATGAAAGACCAGAAATGGAAAAAGATTTACTTTCTTTTTATCCCACAGCTACCAGGGGACATTCCCTCCCTATGCCTAGCATCCAGTAAAGCATTAGATTACTACATAAAGTTTCACCTAAGGCTACTGTCTTTTTTCCCTGAATGACATATCTAAAATTGGCTGCACTATAGAAATAAAAATACTTTGCTCAGTTAGTTCCCATACACACTGATTGCCTCAATGAGTCTACTTACAGAGCCAATGCCATCCATTAATGTCAGCAAGGAAGCTACAACTCTCTTTTCCACTTCATTCTGAGCCCCTTCTCTCTTTGGACAGAGTGCATCCAATTCATCTATAAATATAATAGAAGGACGACTGGAAAAAAAATTGGAAAGAATAAAAACACCTGTTAGGTAGCTCAGGAGAACTAAAAAAACCCAAGACACAGACTTGCAGAACTTTATAAGGAAAATATCCAGTTCCAATGAAAATTAATGAGCATCCCACCGCTTTAAGCAACTGAAAAATTTGAAACTGAGTATGGCACTACTCTAAGGGAGAACCAAAATGACTAAAATATTAGACAACATCGTCAATGACCAAGTCAGTTTACTTTCCTATGACTCTCTTCCAAAGACTCAACACTGATTGAGAGAATAAAAACACAGCCTCTTACTTGCCACCTGCACAAATACGTGATGTGATAGCATTTTGCTAAAGTATTATCAACAACATCTCAAAGTCTGCCTCAATAAGATCCAATAAATTTGCCACCATAATTGAGAGGCGTCCTATATCCAGGACCAACACTAGCTCATTCAGAGCTAGCTTCCACATCCCAGCTCAGTCTTAAACTGCTCTTTCAAGATAAAACTAGAAAAATTTGGATCCAGGTGAAACTCTGGCTCATGCTTCCACCTGCTGAACTAAGTGTACCATGCACTAATGACACAGATAAAGCACTCTGGCACCTTCTTTAACAGACCCTTAACCAGGGTAGCGTCCAAAACATTTAACAGGCATACTAGAATTTCACTGTTCTCCTTTTACTTAGCTTTTTATAAATAAATTTATTTCCTTTTAAAACCACTGCAAGAAATAAATAATTCAATTCAAAGATTCTTGCAGATGTTTTTCTTTGAAAACCATTAACTCTGGGACCAATACTGCAAAGAAATGAGCATGAATATAATTATCCAAAAGAACATACCGTAAAGAAGCTTCGGCAAATATCTGACGTAGTCTTGATTCAGATTCTCCATAAAACCTATGATAATTAAACTATTTTAAATATTTTAATAAGAAATGGTGAGTTTTTCTGTATTTTCTGGGCAACTTAAATAATTACTGCTTGTGTGTTCCAAAAAGCCATAGCGCACCCTCTCAAAGTCTCCAGCAAATTTATGAAGCACATGCAAATCGAAAATAACCTTCCATCCACAAGAACAAAAAACAGGTTAAAAAACACAAGGATACACCTATGTTCTAAATAGCAAAAAATCAACTGTGCTAGAAACAATTTATATCTGTGTTTTTAAAGAACAACAACAAAGAAAAGTTTCGTGGAGTCATTAATCTGTACACTGTCATCTATTAATTTCAAATACAATTCAACAAGTGAAGTAATTCAAATACACATCAGCAAGTAAAGTAACTCCTCTGGTTGCAGAAATAGCATGCGACTGCAGGTGCAGTTTTAGTCTTCTTTTTAATTCAGTCCATGCTTACCGAAATTTCTAAGCCAAATCCAATGAAACTCTGTTACTGCAACAAGAAAGAGGAGTCCTACTTGAGAGAAGCCTTTCCCATCTGTTTTTGACTCTTGAATGGATAACCTACAGCCAATTCCACAGAGGATGATGGATTTCCAATGGGTAGATGCTAATGTACCTATAGAATTAATGAACATAAACTGAGGACTTACTTGCTTATTATTTCAGGACCATTAATAACAGTTACATGAGCGCCAACCTCATTTGCAATGGCTTTGGCAATGAGAGTCTTCCCAGTACCTGGAGGGCCATACAACAGCACTCCTCTAGGAGGTGAGATTCCTTCCAGCCAGCACATGCACACAAACAGAGAAGAGAGTTATTTGTGATAAATGCCTCCTTTATCATGTGCACATTACGCTGCATTTGCACATTTTGCTGCCCTACAGTTATTACTGATTAGAACTTGATCTCAGCATTCATTTCTCTAGCCAACATTATTCTTTTCATTTTGATATAATGGCATTTTCACGGGAAAGAGCTCTCTACAAGATGTGTGACACTTAGACGGGATGCATTATTCAACTATTTTAAAGTCCAAATGATTTTGTTTAAAAAGCAAACATTTCAATTGTTTTATTTTCTTTTGTAGTTTGAATTACAATTCTCCCTATGTTTTATGGGTTATTTTTTCCAAAAAATTATTGGTCTAAGCACCTCGTCTTCATAAATGTAATTTTTGAAGTTATTAACGACTCCTACAGTGCCATTATTCCAAATTTCCAACACCAGAAAACGACCTTTCCTCCACACTCCAGAGATCTCAGAAATACCTATCTGGATTGAAGTATTTGGCTACACCTTCCAGCAGTCGTCAAAAAAGATGACACCCACAGAATCACAGAATTGCCAGGGTTGGAAGGGACATCAAGGATCATGAATCTCCAACCCCCTTGCCACAGGCAGGGCCACCAATCATCCCACCTAATGCTAGACCAGGCTGCCCAGGGCCCCATCGAATCTGGCCTTGAACACCTCCAGGGATGGGGCATCCACAACCTCTCTGGGCAGCCTGTTCCAGTTTGACACCCAGTTTGACAGTGTTTTGACACCCACGTGTCAAAAGGACAAATGTGCCCCTTTAATAGTAAACATGAAAAGCCAAAGAAGACAGAAAGATGAAATGGAAGACAGAAAGAACATAACGGACACTGAAAGAACAAAATATTCCTGGGTCCAGCTAAAACTGGATACAAGCTACAGATGACCACAGCAAAGTTAGATTGTGACCTCAGCTGGAAAAAAAAAACATTTCAGACCAGCAGAGGCAAATTGAGAGAGTAGAAAGCCAAAAGCAAGAAGTGAAAATTAAGAAGCCAAAAGAGGGGACCAACTTTGGATGAAGTGCGTTGCTGCAGTGACAGAGGGCAAGACACCTGATGTAGGCACAAAGATTGAGTCTTAGGAACTCAAAAGGGCAAAACTGATCTGCTAATTGACAGAGGACAGGAATAGTGCCTTTGCACTTTCTAACAGCCAATTCCAGCACACACTGCTCCCTCGTGTGGTGTTTCTGATACCGCAGGATACAGAGCCACACGGCAGCTCTGGCCTCCAGGGCAGCCCCATTTTCTCCTCTCCCAGCACTCCTGTGGTTGTGGAAGAAGCAGAGAATCTGACTGGATACACTGGGAGCCAAGTGTGAAGAATGTTGCTGCTGAAGCAATATTTGGTTCAACACAAGAACACGTGGTGATGCTGGAGTTGGAGGTCAGAGCTGGACAGTGCAGGGAAGGAGGCTCCTCACAGCATCCCACTGACAGACACTCAGCTCATGCCTGAGCAGGGCCTGAGTGTTAGGGAATTTGTCACAGTGATGGATGATAGATATCACCTCCGTTTTGATGGATGTGGGGGGGAGAGGCAATGCAGGGAAATAAAGAGCCTCAAAGACGTGATACAAAAGAAGTATTTATAAGTAAGAGCCCTACCTCACAGTGATGTGCACCTAGACATGTACAAGGAGCAGGTGTGCCTACTTTATGGACAGATTCATTTGAGATAAACACAGTGTAGTTTTATCTTCATTACAAAACCCCTGCATATACACAGAGATATAGATATAGATATTAGATATAGATTAAAATATGGCAACAGTAACCATTAGGATTTAAACCCTGCACTTGCATAAGAAACACTGCAGTTGGGGGAACGCTTCCTGAACGTTTAACAGGAACCCTGTGACGCACAGAGATATAACAACAGCTCACCTCATTTTTCTCAACTTAAAAAAATATGATTAGTTGACTTCGTCTAAATAAATAGATAAATAAATAAAACCTGGGAAAATACACCTTTCAAATGTCCATGTATAAGGTCTTTACTATTTGCTATAAACTCTGCCTAAGCATTATTTGAGTTGTCCTAGAGATAGATACATGTTACTTTCCTACTGAATTATGTTTCACACAAGCTAACCACTACATCTCCATCGTAGCCACGTAGTACAAACTGTAAAACAGTTTGACAATGCTTGGACACTCAGGTATGCTGGATCAGCATGACATAAAGTTCAGTGCATATTTTGGTAAAAATAACTTGGTTTATAAGAAAAAAAAAAAGTCACAGGAAAAAAATAACTAGTATCAAGTGAAGAAAGTCAACTCTTAGCATCATACCGTAACTCTTGAACAGTTCAGCTTGCTTCAGGGGCAGTTCAACCATTTCTCTAATAGTTTTCAGCTGGCTGCTTAAACCTCCTATCATGTCATAGGTAACTTGGGGTCCGTGGTCACTATCTTCTGCTATGTTCATCCTAGTTTCTATAAAACTGATTCTAGTTCTTGAAGAAATGTAATAAAAAGTGTCTGTGCTGCTGAATGCTCCGGGTATGGCAGCCGATGGAAGTCCCTCACTGCCTCCTTTCCTGGGCAGCTCCAAACCAGCAGCCAGGTCTGCAGTACCCTCCCTGCTGTAGGCTTCATCTCCCTGAGAACCTTGACCAGCGGCTGCCACAGCAGAACTGGGTGTAACTGGTGAACTCAGACACACCAGTTTGGATGGAGTGCTTGCAGATGCAGCCTCTGGATCCTCATCAATGTCCATCCTGCTGAGCTGTAAGGACAGATCCAGTGCACTCGTCTCCAAGTCAGATTTCTCCAGGTCTGGCTCACACACCTCGCTGGAAACGGCACCAGCCTGGGCATGCAGCTCCAGACTGTCAGTCCCCTTCACTTTCATTACCACCACATTACACAATTTGCCATAGAAACTGAATGCCAGGAGATTTTCTGGTAAAACAACTTTCCCATCTGTGAGAGAATTGAAAAGAAAAAAAAAAGAAAAGGAGAAAGTTGATAAAAGTAATTGGTGGCAATAATTTTAAGACAGCCTTTACAGTAAATGTAAAGAGTGCTATAAATTAACACCCCAGAAGGTAGTTACATAATTTACATGATCCTTTTATACATAAGAAGACTTTACTGGATAAACATTTGTCATCGTACATAAACTCTTGTACTAAGCCCACCATTACTTGAGTGTTCTGAACTCCACACAGTGTGCACAGCAGGATTACAGAATTAATACTGTATTTGCTGTGTGCCCCATAGGTTCACACTATTTCATATTCAGCCTAAGCCTTGATCTACAGAAGGTAAAGTTTTATCTCTGTGTTGGCAGAGAGAGATCTGGAAATGTGATCTGAATGTACCCTACGGGCACAAAAAAGCAGTAATGTAAACAGGAGTTATTATTTCCAGCCAAACTCACAAATCTGGAATCCAGTTTGTACTTCCTGCTTCTTAGCTTGCCAGCACTGTTATTATATATCCCTAAACCAGAAGGTTATTACTGAGAAGAGAAATTAAAACTTTGAATTCCAATACCTTGAAAAACACACTGGTTTTATTTTTTCCTTACTTACAGACACTTGCTACCCAATGAAAAGTAATTTTGTTTATTTATTATCAATACACTAAAGATTCAGAGCATGGGATTTCACACCAGTACTGATCCCTTATCTTGTTCTTAATGCATAGTATCGTTCTTTTTTTCTTCACAACACAAGACAGCCCCAAAGTCCATCAGCCAGGAAGCCAACAATGACAGCTCAACAACAGTATCTTGAAACAGCCGTAGGTACAAAAGAAAGAAAGAGCACGATTAAGACAAGTTATATATTTGAATCATAGTAATATGATTTAGCCCAAAGAAGATCCCTGTGAGAAGAATAATCCCTTCTATTTTGGCATAAGCCCTCAATTGAAAACAGAGGAAACTCTCTGCTTTTCTATCCAAAATGTGACCTTCCACTGCACTACAAAAAACTGAACAGTCAAAAGAAGAGCAACAAAATTTATACCTAAGTTTCTCAGCAGACAGACAGACATTTCCTCAGCATTAATATGGGCATCTTTGTCCCTGTGGTAAGAAGAAACAATATTTTTTCAATCACTAACTGCTACAAAAATAAAACGGAGTCTATGCCACCAGGGTACCAGGACAATGAATATCACCAACTTTACACACTGAGATTTAATCCCACAATCAGAAGAGATAAATGAGCTCCTTACAGTCTTTGATTCCAGTAACAACTCGAAAGATATTAGTCACACAGCTAACAAAAGGAGTGTTTATATGGAATTTTGTTCCATTTTTCATACAAAATGCTGCAATAAGCAATAGAGTAAGTTACATTTACAAATCTAGATTATATATTATGAGTCCATTCCACAGGTCAGCCCCTGTAAGCGTCACAGAGGTGAACAGCATCACCAAAAACATTTGCATCAGGTGCAGCAGCTGCAAATAAAATTATGACCAAGAGAGGGAGCTCCAAGCCTAGAAATAAAAGTCCATTTCTCAGTTTCACCGATCAAAAAAGAAACTTGAGGGAAAGAAGCATTCTGCTATCAGAGGGGAGCCCTCAAAATGCCACAACCTCGCCTGACAAGCAAATACACACTCAATTGCATTGCTGGGGCCTGAGACTGGAGGTTGGTTTTAACTGGAAAATAAATAATGCACACAAGCAAATCCCCAGAGATACAAATTTTCAGAGAATAAATTATACCTGTAAAGCATCTAGAAAAGTAAGAAATTCTAGGACAACAGGATTCCATTTATTCTTCTAATAACTAATCTTATCTGATAGATCGGCTGTAAATTTTCTGTTAACTTAGTACATATCTCACTGTAATTTACTACAGTGGTTTGCAGTAAATCAGTAGGCTTAAAACAAACTCCTGTTTGCATGTGTTCTCTCCTAGAGTCATTCTAGAAAAACCTTAATTTATGTGACTTTTAATTTGGGGGCACACTATGTATAGCATTTCTAGGAAACTGAGTAAAGGATTTGGGCACAAAGTCCTTCTTCAGAAGGAAAATCCTCGCTTTGAAACAGTTTCAAAAAGAATTACAGTTACCACAAGTATTCCAGAAGTTACACACTATTCCTCTGACTCCATTCTTATCACAGGTGCACAGAATATCCAGAGCTGGAGGAGATACACAAGTCTAACTCCTGGGTCTGCACAGGACCACCCAAAATTCAAACCCTATGTCTTTTATAACCAAACTGTTTGTAATAACAGTCAAATATTGTAACATCAAACCAAACTTCCTATAGGACTAAATTAGCTGTAGCAAAAAGCTGCAATGACATGATTTTTTCATTTTCTTAGAGAAATTACAGGTGTTGGGAGACTTTTCAAAGTGATTACAAAATAGCTTTATTTAGGAAATAACCATAACCAGATTCTGCATTAACCCAAGTCCTGTCTGTGGAACGTTAGGTCAGTGACAAAGATAAGCAGATCAATAAACAGCTAATTTTTCAAAGCCTTTGTAATTTCAAGACAGCCTTAATCTGCACTTTCTGCTCTCTACCCTTGGTGAATTCAGAGGGGAAAAAAACCAAACCCCTTCTGCGAGAGTTTCCAGTTAAAAAAAACCCAAAACATTCCAATAAGTAAAAGTCACACACATGATAGGTGATGCTTTGAGGGCTCTCCCCAGCCTGTCAGCCCTCCACTGCCCCAGCCATGGCACAACTTCTCACCAGGAGTTCCTCAGGAAGAAGCTTGCAGCACAACCTCTAACGACAACAGTCACAACACAGGCTCCTTCTGGTTCTTTCTAACCTAATATCAACACTATGCAGAGCTCATCCTTGGGCCTTACAAGTGACTTAGGAGCTTAAAAAACCCACCTTGATCATGCAGTCACACACACACACTTGTCAAAAGCCTGGTCTCAGCTTCAGGAGTTGACTGTGCTCAAGACTGGCTAACATTGCTGCCTGTTACTTTCACACAAAAAGAAGAATGTCTTCACACTACCGGCCTTTGTGGCATTGTGCTCTCCTCAACAGCACTAATCCTCCCTCAGCTGAGATCTCCTCACTCTGCAGCTGACCCACTCTGCTGTCCTCACAGGAGGCAGCAGTTAGTCACCAGGTATTAAACTTCAGCCTTCGTCCTTCAAGCATCTGTGGATGCTTAACTTTCAAAGAATTGCACAATACCCTGAGCTGGAAAGGACCCATAAGAATTAACAATTCCAACTCCTGGATCCATACAGCACCACCCAAAAATCAGACAATATGTCTGAGAGCGTTGTCCAAATTTTCCTTGAACTCTGGCAGCTCAGGGCCCTGTTCCATGCCCACCACCCTTTGCTGTAGAACCTCTTTCTAACACTCAACCTGACCCTCTCCTGACACGGCCCCATGCCGTTCCCTTGGATCCTACATACTAATTCCATGCAAGCATGAAAGAAAAATGGTACCTTCTAAGAGTGTGCAGTGCAAAGCAGATGCCTTGCAGTAGGCACATTGGTAGGGGACAAGATAGTTCATACCTCATCTTTACAGCAACTTCCTCTGCTTGGATGACTGCACCAGTCACGGGCTGCACGGTGACGGCATCACCCACTCTGACTCTCAGGCTCTTCTGTATGGTGTCACTCAGCCCAATCTTCCCACCTGGGAAGCCTGGAGTGGGCCAGGCAGTGCAGACCTGGAGGAATCATAGAATCATTAAGGTTGGAAAAGATGACTAAGATCATCTAGTGCAACCATCCACCTACCACCAATATTGCCCACTAAACCGTGACCCTCAGCGCCACATCTACACGTTTCTTGAACACCTCCAGGGACAGTGACTCCACCACCTCCCTTGCCTGTGCAAGTACATCACCAGTCTTTCAGAGGTTTTTCCTAATGTCCAATCCGAACCTCCCCTGGTGCAACCTGAAGCCATCACCTCTCATCCTATCACTGTTAACAAGGTGAAGAGACTGATGCTAATTAACACCTTGCCACAATCTCCTGACAGGCAGTTGTAGAGAGCCATAAGGTCTCCTCAGAGCCTCCTCTTCTCCAGACTGAACAACCGCAGCTCCCTCAGCCTTAAGTGTAAGACTTGTGCTCCAGACCCTTCACAGCTCTGTTGCCCTTCTCTGGACAGACCATAGGGCATGGATGTCTTTCATGGATGTCTTTTGTTAGGGCCCCAAAAGTGAACACAGTAACTGAGATATGGCCTCATCAGTGACAAGTACAAGGAGACAACCATCTCCCCAGTCCTGCTGGCAACGCTACTTCTGGTAGAAGCCAGGATGCCATTTAAAGCAGGTTCAAAGCAAACAGCTGTCCGTGGCCCCACATTCAGTCCTCCAAAGTAAGCAATATTAATAAAACCAGGGGCTGAGGAAGAAGGAGGATTAGGTTGCAGCCTGGTTCCACGGAGGGCTAAGGTACGAGCAGCACCGAGTTTCCCAGCGGACGGGAACGCGAGGGGCTGCCCAAAGGAGGAGCAGAGTATGGAAGGGCCGGGGCCTCACCCACCTCCTGCCTTCCTCCCGCCGCCGTGAGCAGCACCGGGCGACCGATGCAGATGTTGGCGGCCTTCATGCCGTTCAGAGACAGCTGCGCCAGGGCTCTCCGGAACATCTTGGGGATTTTGTCATCTTCTGAAAGGTTCAGGAGAAGCACATCACCGCTCCGCACGCGGGACACGCGCCGCACGCCCCGCGCTCCCACACAAGCACGCCCGCAGGCCGCGCCTCGGCAGCACGGGCCGCGCACAGACGGAGCGCGTTCCCGCGGCACCGAAGGCCGGGCGAGCGGCAGGGCCCTCGCACCGTTTACCGAGCAGACCTCGCGTCTGCCGCGGCGAAAGGCCGTCGGTGCCGACGCCGCCTCGGGGCGGCAGATCCCGGCCTCGGGGCCGCTCCCGCCGTCCGGGTCCCGTACCTGCCCGTACCGCCTCGGCGACGCCCAGCAGCGCCGGCCCGCCCTCGGCCCCGCCGGCCAGCGGGGAGCTCCCGCCCGGAGCCGGCCGTCCCCTGCTCCTTCGCCGGGCGGCCATGCTGCCCGCCGGCCGCCGCGCGGCGCTTCCGGAGGCGGAGGCCGGCGCCGCCCCCGGGGCGGCCGCTTCCCGCCGCGCCATGGCGGGACCGGCGCTGTGGCGGGCGCTGCGCAGGGCGCGGGGCCGGGGTCCGGCGGCGGCGGGGGGGGGCTGGGGCTGGGGCGGGCCGCGGCCTCGGCCGGACAAGTACGGCGGGGTGAGCGTGGAGCTGGCCGAGCTGCGCCGGCCTCGCCGCCGGGAGCGGGCCGCCTTCGGGCGCTGGCTGCGGGGCAAGTGGCGGGCGCGGGTCCGGCGCAGCCGGGCGGGCGGGGAGGTGGGTGCGCGCGGCTGGGCGAGAGCGGCGCCGTGCCGCCGGTAAGCTGACGCCGCGTACAGCGTGGTGCTGCTTTGCCTCCCCCTGACACGTGTTTATTAGGCCCGTGAGCGTCGGGCCCGAGCACAGGCGTCCCCGCAGAAACCCTCCCCTGTGCCCCGCTGGAAGCCGGCCGAGTGGCGGTCTGTCCTGAACTTCGTGTCTCCAGGGCTGCGCCCTGACCGGCGACCCCGCGTTTCTCTTCCAGCCTCGGTCGCCCAGTGGCAGCAGGAAGGCCGGGTCGCCGTCTGGCTCCACGTTCCCATCCTCCGGAGCGGGCTGGCGGCCGTGGCCGCGTCGCAGGGCTTTGACTTCCATCACGCGGAGTCGGGCTCGGCCACCCTGACGCGGTGGCTGGGCGAGGGGCCCAGCAGGCTGCCCGCCTTCGCCAGCCACCAGCTGGGAGTCGCAGGTGAGTGGCACGGAGCTGCCGCGGGAATGCCGGCAGCAAGCGTGGGAATAGCAGTAGGAACGTGGGGTCGCTCCACCGAGTGAAGCCGTTCTGCCCCGAGTGCGTCTGTGCAACCGCGCGCTTTGCTAAAAGCAGGCCAGCGCACAGAGGGGTTTCTCAATCTTCTGATTTCTGCAGCCATTCCATTTGAGGAAAGTCTGTGCACGGGGCAGACGGAAGCGGCAGTGATTGCTAAGGAGCTGGCGCAGCCGTTGGCTACAAGTGTCACAGTCCAGAAGCTGCTCTGACGTGTCTGTGTAACAAGGCTATGCCCCAAGCACCTGGACAGTACCTAGGCCCATCCAGACCTCCCCCAGCCACTGCTGGAAAGGTTGCTCTAAAAAGCAAGGAAACTCAGGAACAAGAAGGCGGTGTCCCGTTTCTTACACATCACAGTGCAAGGAACTAATCGTGAGCCAAAACCACAGTCGGCTTGAACTCAGTCTCATCAAGTGTGCACACTTTTGCCTTCCCTCTCAGCAGTCATCCACAGACACACGACTGCCAGACACATCGCTCAGCAATTTCTTGTAGGCTGGTGTCGGCTCAGGCCCTGCCGGCCTGGTGCAGGCTGTGGCATGTGGCAAGCATGGCAGAGGGCAGCACATCTCCCCCTGAATGTCCGCACTTTTCGGCCTTGGCTGCGAGGGGCCGAGTGACCCGTCCTGCTTTGACAGGAGCTGGGCTGTTGGCAACAGAAGGCCAGGTTCGAAGTGAGTGTTCGAAAAGCAATGCCTTCAATTACCAAACGGTGCTGTGGTCAATGGGAGCTTGCAGCTACAAAGCCAGCAGAGGGCAGCGTGGAAGCTGAAGGCAGGCTGGGTTTTTCAATGGACATGTTAGAGCATGTTTTCCTGATGGACGAAAATCTCACCATTAAAATATGTGGCATTAAACTCGAGTTAAGATAATGCATTCTCCTAAAAAATAGCACCGTGTTAATCCTTTTATTTCTTGCATTTTTGAGGAAATATGACTAACTGAAAGGGGATTTTTCTGCAGTAGGTTGTGCATAGCTGAACGTGCTGCCTAAAAGAAAATCGTGCAGTGGGAGTGTTGTGGCCCCAGTGGTTGTTAGGAAGGGCTCACTGTAAGAAAAGTCGATTTAGAAAAATTATAGCAGGAAAGCCTGCACTTTCAAAATATCATTTGCTATTGTGTTTTTGATCATTTCAGTTACATTCTGTGAAAATAGAAAACAAAATCTCTGAGAAAAGAAGCAGTTTAATAAATGGGGAGATACGGATTTCATAATTTTTGCACATATATAAATATTACACAACAGATAACATATATACTGTGCTACTGCTTTTCAAATCTGTCCATTCTTATTCATGGCTGGAAATCCTTTTAATGGATGAAGACCTCAGAAAGGCATTTGGTGAAGTAAGCTGACATTTCTGCATATGAAAGCAATCACTGCAATATTTTTTTCCTGTTTTATGCACCATCAGTGGACGTGGAATACACTGCAGGAGCGCACCAAGCAGTGTGGTCACCACCTGGCATGTGTTTAACCTGTTACCTTTCTACCTCATCAAACAGGTCCTGGGTAGCAGAAGCACTCTGTTCTATTTTTAACTCATTTTATTCTAATACCAAAATATTTAAATATGGTCACACTTTACATCAGCAGTGTGCATGTGCCAGACGCCAGGTGTTTTTATTTCTTGTGCAGAAAAACTCTGTGTCTTAGAATAATCACTTAGGGACATGGTTTAATGGGCATGGTGGTGATGGGCTGATGGTTGACTGGATGCTCTTAGTGGTCTTTTCCAACCTTCATAACTCTATGATAGCTTCTGCAGTAAGGAGAAACAAACTTGCTGCTGAGAGTCCTCATCTCAGCACTGTGGCCAGCCAGCTGAAGACAAGACTTTGTCCCTTGAGCATTCTGGAGATAAACAGCAGAGCCTGCACTGCCAAGCAGACCAGCAGCTGTTGTTGTACTGTCTGTGGCTTCCTGTGTGGTGAACACCGCACATCCAGGGCTGCTGCCTTACCCTTAGCCAGCCAAGGGATGACAAAGGTGTGAATAAGCAAGGTCAGGCCATATTGGCCAGACTAGATCAGAGTCGCCAAGAAGAGAAAGTAGCAAATGTTACTCATAGGGCTTGGCCATTATTGTTTAGAAATAGTGGAATATGTGATGCATCTCCCGGCTAAGTTACTGCATCCGTTCGTAGGCGGCACGGTTTTCCAAATATGTAAGGGGTAGGAAAGCTTCTGGTGAATGAAATGATCGAGGCATTTTTGAAAAGCACTTGGGAAGTTCTCCATCCAGAAAGTAACATATTTGTAAATATGCCCCATAACAATGGCATAAGAAGAGAAGTTGAGAAGGAAGAGTAAAACGAAAGGAAGAAGCTTTTACTTAAGGAACTGTGTAGAGTGAGCCACTGCACGAAGGTCAGCCTGCTGGGAGGATGCCTTATGTAGTCATGGCTGTCCATGCAATCACAAGTGATTTAAAAGAAGGCACCAGGCTGTTTACAAATCGATAACTGCTGCTGCTTGGTGATGTTTATAAAGCAAGCCCTCAGGGGTGCTTGCCAGACAATGGTCTGCTGTTATGAACATTTTGCACATGCTTACATCAATTGTAAATAAAACTGCCAGGGGGAAGGTATTTTTTCCCTCCATTAGGCATTATCTGGAGTTGTCTCAGGGCTTTTAAACGTAAGATTCTTCCCTACCAACAAAAAGCAGTCAAAAGAAAGCAGTGTTGTACTAGTGACTGCCTGGGCAGTCTCAAGCATCAACCTTTCTGGAAAGTCATCCTGGGGCTGGATGATTTAAAGAGTGGAAGTTCTTAAAACCATGGGTCTGAGCCGATGGGCAGAGCCTGGCCTCACTGATGCTGAGCAGGTGCGGCCTAGTGAGCTGCAGCAGGGGATTCTCAATTTTGCTTGAGAAAACATTACCAGAGTGCAAAGCCTATCAGTGCTATTTCTTACTTCTTGCTTTGCATTTAAGTTTCATCTGTCAGAGATTCTGGATATCTCAGAGAATTTTATGGCCAGAAACTACATTCACAGGCATCAGTTTCTGGGGAAAAAAGCAGAGTTCTTTCTGCCTGGTTCATGCTGCAGTATCCTGTCTTCAGCAGTCCAACTGGGCCTCAGTAAACCATCAGGCTAAAAAAGGCTTTTCTAGAAAATAATCCCCACAATCACAGCATGTATCAAAAACTCCCACTTCCCTTTTTTCCCCTCTTTTGATCAGTACAGTACTTGAACCTGGGCATTGCTAAATATTTACAAGAGAAATGAGATCATAGTCATAAATCATGGGAAGCAGATTCGTGACTACCCTCTTAAAGCACATCCTTTGACATAGCTTGAAGGAGAACTAGTATTTCATTTTTTAAGTATTCCTCCTACGCATAATTCTGCCATGTATTCTTTAAAAAAGAATAAAAAAGAATGCTGGACACTCATGTCTTAATGATTCCCTTCTGTGGAAATATTTCTCCATGGCATTTTAAATGTGTATATCATCACAGAGCTATCCATATATTCTTCCTCTTGCTGTACAGTGGCAGAAGCACTTTTTTTTTAAATCATTACCCACTAATTTTAAACCCATGCATGACTGATGTGGAAAAGAACCTGGTAAGCTGCACCACTGTACTCATTCTGCTCACCACAGCCACAGCTTTAAAATCGGACAGAATTCCTGTTTTAAAGGGAAGACATTTTTACACTATGACTAATGAGAGTGACATGATGCTTAGACATGCAAGTACTTGGGTTTTAAAAAGTAGGAAAACTCACTCTGTGGGAGAAATTCCTGGGCTCAGCATGAGGATGCACGGAAAAGCTGAATTTCTCATTCATACATTCTAATAGATGTAGTTCTTTAAATTAAGTGAAAGCATCATTTTTCCACTTAGGAGTAATGGATTTTGATTAACAAGTTAATCAGAGGCTGTGCACTGTCATCAGCTGTTATATGGGCAGTGCAGTATGAGTCCGTTCAGTTGCTGGAATTTTTTCCTTAGCAGTACAGTCAGCCCCCCGAGTATTAAAATTTGAGTGTTATCAGCCAGAAAACACACAAGTCTTCATTGCAGCAAGCAGTTTTGTCATGAATTTCACTAGAGAAAAATTCTTGCCCATCACGGCTATTTGAACAAAATCAAGGGGAAAAAAAATCTCTTATTTCAGTAAGATTATGTATTCCTGCTGAAGAAAGCAGCATTGCTGGGTTATCCGTAGACATTCTGATCTTACGTTCTTTACTTCTGATAATGATTATTAGGGTTTGTCACACTATATCAAAACATGCTGAATTGTTCAATATTGTCTCTCCAATAGGTGCTGTATTGGATGAAAACAATGGAAAGGTGCTGGTTGTACAAGACAGAAATAAGGTAAGTTTGCAACAAGGTTGTAAAATAGAGAAGTTCATTTAGATTTAAATGGTTTCTCCTTTCATCAAATTCATTGTGGTGAATGATGCCAGCTAAGGTCCACAAGCATGAAGACAGGTATGTGGATACATGCTCATTTATATGGCATTTGTGTTTATCTTACTTGAGGATTTTTAATATTCATTAATAGTGCATTAGATTAAGGTAGAAAAAGGACAAGGTTAGGTAATATAGTTGTTTACTACTAAAAAGCAACAGTATAGGTATTCCAGGCACTAGCATACCTGTACAAAAGAATACCTACTTCTTCCTTGATGAGCATTTGGTTTGCAGTTCCCAGTACTATGAAAATGCACCAGATTGCTGGCTTTGTCCTTCCTCTGCCACACCACATAGGTTAAACCCATTCTGTTTCTTGGTTTCATCACCCCGTATCCCTTCTGCTTCATGGTTTATGTTTCTCCTGTAACTGATCCAGGAATACCTGATCTTGTGTTTGGATCCATGCAGACCTCTAGAAAACACTCATGGCTTTAAGCAGATTTTGGGAGACTGTGATTTTGCTTGGTTTCTGAAATTCCAGTCATATCTGTGGGATTAAATAAGCAATAACGTGGTTGGCCATGACCTGTAGACCACCTGTGTAAAGCAGGTGTAAAGATCATGAATTTCTCACAAACCAAAGCGCTTGACCTTGCTACAGAGGATGCCAAACCAGAGAGCATTAGTGTGGTGGGGCTGGGTTATGTGATGTGGCTTGAGGTAACCGTCACTGCAAATGTCTTCTAGCAACTATCAAGCTAACCTAGGTTTTAACACGGAAGTGCATAAAGCTCATTAGCTCATTTGTAGCTGCCTCTGCTAGTCTGTTTAAAATACATTTAGTTTACACTGCTTTGAGCAGACGAAAGAGCTTTCACAAATGAAGTAAGCATCTCTAGGACACTGAGGTTATTTGCATTTTAACATGGAAAAAAAAGTCAAAATCTCTACATGCTAACTGAAGTACACAGGGTTGCATCATCTTTATAGTTCAATCTAAGCCAGAATCTCACTGGCTATATTGTTCTGCTTTTCCTGAAATAACTACTAAGGAATTTTTCTTGGAAACCAAGTTAACCATCACTTCATGGTAACACAACACAGTTAATGAAAATGTGTTTTCATAGGCAGATCCATTCATTGAATTTACAGTGCAAGAGTTGGTAGGAAGAAAAGCATCCTTTTCTTGTTCCCTATAGATTGCTGATTGTATATTTTTACTTACTGTAAAGTAAAATTTCAAGGACTTCTCTACAACAAGATCTTCAGGCTTTCATTCAATAATTACCAATTAAAGCATAAACACAGTATGCAAGGCATAGGTTCCAGAAATGGTTCTAACCCCAGAAAGCCTCTAAGAAAAGAACAGTACATAATACAAGTACTGCATTTGTTTTTCCTTAAAATTTCTGTGCATGTAACAGTGAGAAATCGCATGCTGACCTTTCATTAAGTACCTTAAAGAGATCTCAAAGTGTAAAAATGGAAGCTTTCTGCGACTTCGAAGGAAGCAGTAGCTTCCTAAGCCCATGGGACAACGGAATTTTAAGATTTAACTTCCTAACACTGAGTTATTGTTAAAGCTCAACCACAGCCATTTTAAGTGCAAATATCTCTGACCAGTTTTACAGTGAGACAACAGATATTCTGTTCAGGTTTAACATCCAATTCTATACTCACCAGAACTTGCTTCCTTACCCTCTGGTCCTTGAATGTAACAGGACCAAGCACAGCACCACACTTTCCTCTGTCTCCATCTGAAAGGTGGGATGACATTCCAGGTCAGCTATTTCTGCTTACCCTTGTAGAACAAAGCTGTTACTACAGTGCGTGAGCTGAAAGGAGAAAAGTGATTGTTTCTGTCTCTTCTCCTTACAGCTCATTTTTATTGAGCGGACAAAATTAAGTATAAAAACTGAGGTGTGTGAATACCCATACAGTTCTTGTGCAGCAAGCAGTTATCTCAGTGCAAGCAAATTGGCTCAGACAGTGATTTGCCAATGCCAGTCCTACCACTCCTCTCTCCTCCTTCCTCCCAGATGAACCATTTCCCTGAAATGGGTAATTACAGATTATGGTCTGGAAGGTTTAGAAATTTTAAGTTTATATGCAGCTTTGTAATAGAATTTTGTGGATTTTTAAGAGCTGTTTGGGTTTCATCATGAAAGGACAATTCCACTGCATACACAGCAAGATTTCCAGGATCTGAAAGCAAATCTTAAAGCCAGCAAATCTATGTACTTTCCATCTGCACTATTTTTAATCTATTACTCTCAATTCCTATCCAAGCCCTTTATGAGCGCCCAGAAAAACATTTTCCAATGTAATCAGTGGGGCTTAAAATCCCTGGAAAGTTGCTCATAGGTGAAAAGCCAACTTTTTTTTCTTTTTTTTCTTTTCTTTCTTTTTTTTTTTTTTTTTTTTTTTGCTAGCATACATTTTTTTTTGCATTAGTTTCTAGTTAAGGTTAACTTCTTCCTATATGCATATTTATTAAGGAAAGGAATAAAAAGTGGTATGTGAAGGTAAAAACCTGCAGATCTTTGTGCATTTGCCAGAGGTGTAGGAACTAGGACTTCGTAACCAGTATCGATTACAGCACCACGTCTGCAGTTCACATTCTGTTTTAAGTACTGAACTTTATTGGAATTCTATAAATGCTTCTTTACATAAATCACACACACGGCTTCGATTTTGGTACTCCATAAAAACAAGTGACAAGGTGCACAAAATGGTTATTACAGACACACACAGTCATCTTAAAGCCAGTGCAGTATAGAACAGTACTAAAATCATACCTGTTTATAGGATTAAACATATATACATTTTTTTAAAAGCCAAAAACATGGAAGTGGGATACATTAGTGATTAAATATAAGAGTATATAGTCTGTAGCAGCTTTTTAAAATATTCAACTACTATCTAGTTATCTAGCAGCAACGTTGTCTAATGATTGTTAGACAGTTTGTTTCAATCAGTAGATGTTTTGTTCCAATATTTCATACAGACTGTAGATGTCTCTGATCATCACATTAGCAAGAACAAAATAGTTTCTACTTAAATCTTTACTGACATTTGTAAAAGTAATTACAATACCTCAACTTCACATGTGTTTATTTGTCACTTTCATATTCCAGAGTACAAAATAGGCTGCATACTTCATTAATATTTTTTTCTCCGATGCAGACCGTAAATGGATGGAAATTCCCAGGAGGTCTGTCCAATCCTGGCGAAGACATTGGTAAGTTCAACAGTAACAGGTCAGACATCAATGGAACTACAAAGACATTAACACTGAAATACATAGTGACCCACATCACTCCCTGTGACTACTCACTTCTTTGAAATAATGGCTAATGGATGAAGTGACACAACCTTAGAACATGAATGTTAATAGGGTAAGATCATATTGAGGGCAGGGAAGCTTTATAACATCTGCATTGTTGCACAAGTTCTCATAAGTAAGTACTTAAAGCCAACTTCTGTAGATTTGTTGGGTATGTTGCAGTAAACTAAGAAGCACAGAGGACTTAAATAATCAGCAGATAACAAAACATAAAACTGAAATAGCAAGCTCACACTGCAATCCAGAGCAGGGAGCTCAGAGATGTACGGGGCAAAAATCTAAAGTTTCCAGCTTTCAATATTTATGTGCAAAACAGCAGTAAATACACATGCTTCCTTCCACCCTCATCCATTGATTTGCTTACACTAAGAGCTCTTGGCACAGGACCAGCGTAAATGCAGTTCCTGATGTTTGGGGCCACCTACTTTGAGGTGACATAAGGCACTTCTGCATTAGAAAATAATCCTGTTTTGAGGACAGCCATTTCTACCTAGCATAGCACAGATGATGCTGAACACAGCTGCTGCACTTATGTTCAAAAGTGAATGAATAAGGGTGTGTATGAAAAGAGAGAAGATTGTGCTTTTGTCCTTGTATTTCACCTCCTGAAACTACAATCCACAGACTGGTTAAATCTTAAATTACACTGCAGTTATTAGGTAGGTCTTAGTTTCAAAAGGTAAACTCACAGTTATTTAGCCCCACATCTGTCTTCAGATAGGAATATATTCTTCTAATAAGTGAAGTTTGACAAAAACGCTGCCCAGAGCAACGCAGAAGCTCTACAAACAGTACTGACATCTTAAAATCTGTTTCACACCTTAGCAGTGATCCTACAGCAATGTGTGGAAAGCTTGTATTCCAATCCATTACTTCAACACATGGAAAAAGTTGACTTGTAGTTTTTGTAACTCTGAAATCACATTTCAACTGCATCGTCAAACACAGTGATAGAAATCAAAATGATTTGTTCAACACGGCAAATACATACAACACAATGGAATGGTTTCATGCTTTCAAAAGAACCCACAGCACTGTGTTTTTTGCCTAGCCAGACACCCTTGCACTTAGAGTGAGAGAGAGGATCTGGGCCAAGAGATACCAAAGAAGCTTTTGTAGTGAGGGAAGAGAGTAACTAGAACGAGAGATGGCTTCACTAGGGCAATTCTGAGTACCAGCAGCCATCCCTCAAGTAACAGGTGAGATTATGGATGGAGCCTGGATGTAAATATTAAGAAGGACCAGGAAGAAACAAATCACTCACAGCTCCCCTCCTACCTCTGCTTAACAATATCATAAGAAATGCTATGATTCTGTGCATCACATTTCAATATTACCAAAGAGATAAATTAGTAATGCATAAAATAAGAAGTCTAATTTTTTACTTTTTCCATCACTTACGTGAAATCTTACAAACCCGCAGTCATCCAAGAGTCCAAATTTTAAGTGCTGTTACAATGCTTGAAAATCCTGTGATTATTGAAGCAACAAAATATATGACTGCTACCTTTAATGAGCACAAACTGATTTGCATAAGTAATCTGAATAAATTCATAATGGAGATTATGCAAATAGAAAAATCTGTGCACTTTACTTATTTCTGAGATTCAAGCCCTGTTTCTTCTAGTTTAACTGTCATATTTAAAATACATACATTTAATTAAAATAGAAAAAGAAAAGGGCACTTGATCTAAAATAAAAGCTCAAAGCTTGAATGAAATCTCCGTTCAGTTTTTCTAACCACAGCCTGCCTTGGCATTTTGCCCAATCTCAGTTGTTTACCTTCTTTGACCGTTTCTGTGCAATACATCCTTTGCTTAATAATAAAAATCACTTGCCCTAGGGAGTTTGCTTTGCAACCACTTTTAAACCAGAGGACTACAAGGGCCACCCTGGGCTGTATATACAGTGCAGTCTCCCTAAGCACTAGTAATGGTAAATGAGTATCCTTCCCCATAGCCAGCTGCCTTGTAATTAAAACTGCAGTGAAAGTTACAAACGCAAATGTTGTGCAGGCACTAGGTATTAATGGGTTTCCAATCCCACAAAGGCCTCTATATATTTGATGTTTACTTTATGTGGAACATTACACTGCAAGATAGAAGACAAGTTTCAAAACTGCACCCTGGAGACAGTATTATGGAAAGTTTCTTTCATCTTTTTGTAGCATATGCAAAATAAAGGTAGTTTGCAGTTAGTTTTGTTCAAGGACCAAAGAGTTAGCTTGTCCTTGTGTAGAATAGCAGACAGGCTCTGCGTTTTGAAAAGCTTGCTAAGCAGAACAGAAGATGTTTGTTCTGGGATCAAAAGGTTTAAAGAGTGTATGTTCTTGTATATATATATCTTGTATATATTGAATTGCTCTCTTTGCCAAGGCGACACGGCAGTTCGAGAGGTTTTTGAAGAGACTGGCATCAAGTCAGAGTTCAAGTCCATCCTAAGCATTAGACAGCAACACAAACACCCTGGAGCCTTTGGGAAGTCAGACATGTACATCATCTGTCGCCTGCAGCCCTCCTCCTTCACCATCAACTTCTGCCAGCAGGAATGCTTGCGGTGTGAGTGGATGGACCTCGACGAGCTTGCCAGGACAAAACATGCTACTCCCATCACGAGCAATGTCGCTAAGCTGTTACTTTATGGATACCGGGAAGGGTTTGATAAAATTGATATAACCATGAGAGAGTTTCCAGCTGTTTACACAGGCCTCTTCTACAAACTATACCATAGGGAGCTACCTGAATCCTACAGAAACATTACATGATAGCAACAAATTTCACAAATTATTATATTAATAATTTACAATTTTTATTTAGAGTTACTTAGACCATATTGAAATTATTCGTGGACTTCTTATTTTGGGGAAGAAGAAAAAAAATCACTTTATTCTCTAATAAGCTACAGATACATAAATTATTTTAAATGGCAAGTTTTCCTGTTAGCGTGCATCAGATTAGTTTCCCTTTACTCTATGAAGTGAATATAAAGTAAATAAAATAGCTCTATAGAAATCTCTAGCAGAAAATAGAGGTGTTACTGATCCTGAAAATAGATTCTCTACGTAATTTTACCTCCACACACACACTGGCACAATAGGTTTACAGAGTATATGAAGACAGGAAGAAACATTCATGTTTTAATCTTTCTGCAAAAGTAGCTGATAGCAGCAAATAACTGCTTCTATTTTTACTAGTTTGGTGAGGAGTAAGAAACTCTGCCTCTTAAAGTGTAGTGTGGCATACGTTCAGAACCCACCATGCAGATCAGCTTTTAGCAGACATGGGAAGAAAAAGGATAGCTTTCTGTCCAGGTCCAGTTTTTGGTCCGGGCTTGTACTGTCCAGTTCTTTTCAGTGCCACATACCAATCAGAGTACTTCCGTGACCGGTAAGTGTTATAGTTATTAGATTCCAAACGTTCAAAAAAGAAACATTCTTCTGTTGCACATTTCTAAAAGAGAAAAAGAAAGGGATTATTGATATTTCCTCACAACCCAGCAGTTGATCTGATTTACAGGACTAATTTACCACAATATTCAGATTTAAGAAATTTGTATGAAATGTTTTGTGCTTAAAGAAAAATACAATTACTGTTAATGTACTGTTTAAAACACCTATAAAAATAATTTTTAACTATGATTCACTAATTGTCTTTAATAAAGACAAAGCAGGTTCTATCTTGTTTTTGCTATGTAATTCTTTCTGTCTGAAATATAGTCAAGTGCAAGAAGAGCCATGTCTATCAGCACTGATTGACAGATCCCAACTCCCAGGTTGTGCATGTTCATATTCACAGTATTTTCCTACAGTCACCAGAGGGAAGATGCTCAGCTGCACTAAGCCGCTCAAAAGGTTGAACCTGCTTTAACCAACAGTGTGATGCAGTTCAATCCACACATCTCTGCGCTCAGTGGAAACCAATGCATCCCAAGAGTGACCATGCTGAAGAGAAAGTATCTTAATTTTCTCATGATTCCATTCAATCAGTGAGATCATTTAAGAAAAATTCTTGTAATGGATAATGATCACAAGTTTCCTTGAATGCCAATTATGTCCCAGTGGAAATAAAACCTGGCTAATTTAACTGTCTGATACGTAGAGCTATTGACAGCCAAGAGAAAGCAGGAAAGTTTAATCTCTGTTTAACTGCAGTTATCCCATAGCATATTCACAACAAGAAAAAAAAAAAAAAAAGATTATCCCTGTCAGTCAATAATATTGTTCCAATAGCGTAAACAGTGCCAAATTTGCCTGCAGAACCTACACTTTACACAACAGTAATACCCTCAAATAAAAAGGTGGATGAAGTTCACCACTGCAATTAACTTACTGGGGGAGGGAGAGCACGGTTATACACGTTTACCCTGCAAAAGAGTTTGGGATGGCTGGAGGAAGAAGGAAACATGCAAAAACTTGGAGAGAAAACAGGAGATGTGAGGAAATTTCCTATATGAGCGAGCAACTCTTAGCTACAGTCTTCTGGTAATATTCATTAACAGATAAAGTAGCCAAACTAAACTATTTCAGACTAAAGAAAAGTGAGCTTGAAATAACCAGACTTCACATAGAATGCACAGAAAAATACAAGAAGAGTTCACTCCTTACACATGCCCAGTTTCTGCAGCTACAAGCAATTAAGTCATTCAAATGCAGTTTATAATAAAGCAATCCATCTCCAAATATGTGTCTTCAAGTCTTGGCAATAAAAAATACAGCTCCTCCACTTCAACTATTTTCAGAGAGGAGTTTTTGGTTTCTAAGGAAAAAAACTTGGAAAAAAAACACTTATAATTAATTTATCATTTTTATAAATGACTAATGTTTTTATATTTGACCAACTGAATTTTCATATGATTTATATTTTAAATAATCATTCTGGAGAGTGATTATATTGTAATGGCTTTCAGTGTAGCAGTGGGAAACAGATGCATTAACCATCTCAGGTCCCAATGATTCAAGTATGAAATGGATTACAGGCCTTAAGAAGACAAAAATAACACAAGAAAGAACAGCGTTTGAGAATGGAACAGAACTTGGAGTGTAGATTAGTATAGTGCAGCTGCCCTAAGTGGAAACTGAAGCCCTGTGCCAGGCTCAGCCTCAGCTGCCACCAGCATGGAAAACCACCACGGTGAACCAAAGCAGGCACCAATGGTCTGGATACAAGTGAAAGGCAACTTGGCACAAAAGCAACACAATCATAGTTCAAAGAAACACATTCCTCCTATTAGGCTTCCTCATATTTTTCATGTTTACAAAGAAAAATAGATTAAACTCCCCAAACACATATTTGTGCAACTCGTGGGTGTGATAAAAATAACAAAAAATTGGGAATAGAACAATAAGAAAATAAGAAAACCTATTATTATTATTATTTTTTAAGTTGATAAAGATTACTTAGAAAGGTGCTGCATGGTTTGCTCTGAACGCTGAAGTCCTCATTTTTGCACAAAGCTTACCTGGTAAATAGTCTCATGCCACAGTTCTAATCCCTGACATAGAAAAATGTCCCTTCAGTCTGGCAGAGCCTGCCTGATCACAGCTAAACCACATCAACGTGACGGGGCTGTACACTAGGAAAGTCAGTCAAAAACACAGTTCTTCCTTTCACAGGAAATTTTGAGACATTTCTTCATAAAATGAAATAATCAGAAACATTTGATTCCATAAAGTGAAAATACTTAATCAGTGTAATTAAATGAAACTAGAAAGTCAAAATAAAACATGGTAGCCATATTGGAAGTGAAATGTTTTGATTTTGCCATTATAAATCTGATGGAGTTCTGAAAAAATATTTCTGAGGAAATATTCTTGGTTAAAACAGCATTTTCCAAGGAAGGCTTTAGATTAGCTAGTATCAATCACCAGCCATCTCCTCCACCAACCAGACCAGTAAGCACCACCACTCTCCCACAACAATGGAATCTGTGGGCAAACAGAGGGTACACAGCAGCATAATGCAAAGCCACATCTAGATTTCAAGACAGGAATGCAGCCCACCACGCAAAGCACCACTGTAAGAAGCAAGATACTGGCTAAGCAATAAGTCATTTTGCAAAAATCAAACTAGGCACAAACCACAAAGACACAAAGAACCCAAGGCTGAATGATGATTTTCAAATGGATTTGTGAAGCTGATAGTATGTTTATCAAACATTAAAAATTGAACTTGATACTGGAAAGTAATGAGAAAGAAGAAAGAAGACAGACATTATGAAGTGTTTACATAAGACGAGCACGCCTACCCAATGTCATAAGGGCTATAAGCCTTAAAATGTTTGTTTCACATAGCAGAAACCTGGCTCGCACAACAAAGCAAGAGGCAAGCACAGATAGGAGAGCCTGCAATTACAGAAGAGCCAAACATACCCAGGACAAAGGATAAACTATGTAAAGTGATGCTCAATTTAGCGTGCATCCGTGCAATACCAAAGAGATTCTTAATTGTGATATCTCAAAAAAACAGGTCCTGAAAGATGGGCATGCTGTTAGCTGTTGAATCACTTGGCAACGTATCAATGCCTATGAACAAAACTGAACAGGGAAGGAACATAGGCTTAAGCTGGTTTACTGGTGACTAAGAAGGTGATCAGACAAGGAAAAAATACAAAAAAATAAAATAAATTGAGAAAATAACCAGCAGTTTCACCATAGAAATTTGTGAAGGCCTCATAATGTTTAGGGATTTAATGTTCTTCCTGGGAACAAATCTATCTTTCAAATTCTGTCATAATTGGAAAGTATGCTACACAAAACTAGTGATGGAAAAGCACAGAATACTGGAATGGAGAATTAAACAGCTGCTTAGAAATTAAAGCTCAGTATTTTTAAAGGAATACCCAAAGATCTCAGCAGATACAAATTCATGTGCACTGATGAGATCACTTCAGCACAAAAATTTCCAGAACGCGCTCTTACAAAGCTCCTGCTGAAACAACCCTCCTCGAACTGAAGAAATGCTGGCAATTATGCACAATTCCATGGACGTGTTTATAGGCAGAAAAGAGCAGAGGCACAACTGCCTACTAACTCACAGAAATCCTCCTGGAAAACACAGCTTGTGCCTCAGAGAACAACTGCAGAGCTGCAGAAATAGTCATTAGATGTGAAACATGGGCTGGATGAAGAACAAAACCTTCTTAGAGCAAAGTGTTTTCTCCTATGAATAGCAAACCTGAAGGCTTGCAGGAAGCAGTGTTTGCAGCAAACGTGATTCAAGTAAAAGCCATTTCCAAAACTGCTGTGCACAGCTGCAACAGAGGCACATCCTACAAAGAAGGACACGATCAAGATCCACTGTGCAACAGGAGGCTGGAAATCCCAAATACAAACACAGCCAACTGCTCATAATTTTACAACTGATGCCAAACGTTTACTTTGACCATTCACTGCTGCTTAGGCTAAGGAGGGTAATTTGAACAGGAAGCAGAACGCCAGCACACCAGTACCACAGGAAATTCCCAATTATCCTTAATACAAGAATAGCACAGTAGACTACTATTCACATTTTCTTCAACTAATCTGTCAAAACATCCAAGTAAATAACACTGTAACTTGAAACGGGTTATTTAACTATATTCCCAGGCATAAACAGAACCTGTTTGGAGAAGCAAGAGATGGTGCACTACGTGGCTGAGAAGCACACCAGGGCTCCCTGCACACGCAAAGCTGTTGAAATACTCTGTTTGCCTTTGGACTAATTTCACTGAGACTAATTTCACTTTCACTTAGTGACTTCGTAGCCCTTCGCCTGGGCCTTTCACTAGCTGCAGTTCAGCTGAGGTTAGGAATTCATTTTATTATTAACACCTGTTCCCAGTGTTGTTAGTTGGGATACAGAATCCAAATGTGACTATTTTCAGGATACCAAAAGCATCACAGCTAGTTTAAAAATAAAATTCCAGTGGGATGCTCCACAACGGTATTTCATTGGACATAACATTTAAAGATCGTCTGAATTCAAAGTTATGAACATGGACAAAAGATTTTTTTTCTTGCACAGGATGCCCAGAGAGCTATGGAAGCTCCACCCCTGGAGGTGCTCAAGGCCAGGATGGATGGGGCCCTGGGCAGCCTGAGCTGGTAGGGGGCAACCAGCCCGCAGCAGGGGGTTGGGACTAGATGGACTATGAGGTCCTGTGCAACCCAAGCCATTCTGTGATTCTACAATTTACAGCCTCTATTTAAGATTTAGGCCTTGGAGATTCTGCTAAACAGACTGGCTTCAAAACACAGTTAAAAATTAATGCGAGAGCAATAAAAAAGAGTAGAGTTTAAATTAAAATTAGTGCTAGTGAATTGGTTTTAATTAACTTTTTTTTTTTTTAATTCTATCATTAGATTGACAAAAATGCTTTTCTTGCCAACTCACTAGCTTGGAAGTGTATGTACTCAAAAAAACTTGATTCCCTACAAAAAGGAGAATGAGAAAGTAATAATACACAGGCTACTGCCAAAAACAAAGTTTTGTACGAGTTGGCTTTACCTTCTACTTTAAAAGGGTCTTTACCGTCACTTATGTGAAAGGAAGCTTAAGAGGAAAAAAGGCACTGCCTATGAGAGACTGTCTATGTCTCTCATAGACAGTGCCACTCCACTTACATTCTTTAGCATGCACTGCTGTTTGTGGGTGAGGGCAGAAATCTCTCTCTTAATTGACACAAGTTTTTCTGAGCTGATTTCTCCCCAGTATATCACACAAACTGAAAAGAGGACCTAGCAATAAGGTACAGAAGGATAAATTAAGAAATACTGCTTACCAGTGCCAGCAATCTGCCATCCTCCTTCATAGCCAAAAAGCGGTTTGCACTTACACCTTTGATTGATACCACTCCTCTTTCTTCTGCTTGAAGCTGCAGTTTGACTGTGAACAACAGGACAAAGTTATTATGAAATTGGCAACGGAAAGCTAAGTTATTCTCTTATACACGTTTCACATGGAAGCAATTCAAAACAAAACAACTCCTGAAGCAGTACTTTATGGCCCTGTTAGCTGCTTATAGATGGGAACTTTTTAATCTTCTTAGAGAGCTCTCTCTTAGTGCTTATAGAACAGCAGCAGAGAGACTGTATGGTTAGGTTGCCAATGCTCAAAGGCATGAGTATGTTCTCTGGTTAAGGCTTAGGATGCAGCACTGTACCTCTGTGGGAGCTGCTAAATACCCCACAGGTTCCCAGCAGACAGCACTGATGCACTTACAGTGTGACCTCCAGCAATAAGCAAACAGGAAGAAGGCAAAAGTAGATGACTATGGCAAAGACACAAGAGACGGTGCTGTGCAGATTAGGCACATGAAAGTAGATGCAATCCATTCAAAGAAACAACACCAGCAACCCTCTAAATAGCTATGATTTCTTGAAAGCCTGTAGGAACACAGGCACAGCATTTACCTACTGACGATGAAACAGAACAAAGTCTGAACTGAGTTTTCTGGTCACAAGTGAAACGCAGTAGTTCACAAACATTTCCCCCTTTACCTATAGCTTGTCTCAAGACATGAAGATAAGCATTTTTCTTTCCCTCTTCTTTGGCAATTCCTGATATCACCTCATTCAGAAGAACAAATTGAGCCTTCAGTGGTTAAAATAACAGAACGCGGCCCAGGAAGTTTGCACACACGCTGCATTTCTACCGAACTCCAACAAGAGTATCTGCAATACGCTAACTCACAGCCCAGACTTTTCAGCCATTAATACGTAGGACTGAAAATACAACCGTACAGAAAGTCCACTGAGCATCTTCTCAATGTGTCAGGTTTTTGAGGCTTGAAAGAAATCTAAACACTGTGCTGGAGCTTCCCTTTTTCTGGAGAACTAGCAGAGGGAGAAACAGCAACATGCACGTTGTCCCAAACCTCACAAGGCACTATTTAATCCCAACCATTTCAAAACATCTCCCTCTGAAAGTTCAACTCTGATTATTTAAAATGTCACTTGGAAACTGCAACAGCACTCTGGACCGCTTACAGCTTCACATGTGGTCTTCTCTCCCCTCTCTCCCTGCCTTCAAAAAAAACGAAGCCTTTCCTTGTGGCTCTGCTCCGCTGCGGGCTTGCCCGAGCAATACAATTTTATCTGATTTCTGCTAAAAACAAACACAACCATCCGCGTAACAGTTCCCCAAATCCCTATTTGCCCTCTGTCCTGGACTGCCACTCCTTCCAGACAAAACTGGACCTGCGAAGTCATTCACACAGAAGCAATCCCAGATTTTCCTGCGCAGTGCTGTGCTTTCACTTACAGGGATTTTTAAGAGAATAGTATTTCCATGGCAGAAAGCAAGAGCATTGCAACACAGCCATCCACAAAATAAGGAACAGGAGAGGAATAGCTTCTCGCCTTCCTGGGGTACTTGGAGAAAACACTTTTGCCAAAGAATTGCAGCAGCTAAAGAAAGAACAACCAGTGCGTTGCAGGCTGGTATGGGTTACATGCCCATCAGGTGTTAAAGTGAAGGATGTGACTCATCTGGTGTGAGACTTATCGGCGTTTCCAAAAACCAACTGGACTGAAACTCTGTTTTCATTCCAGAAATTATTTTGGGAATTAGTGGGGAAAAAAAGAAAGAAAGAAAGAAAAAAACAACAACAAAAAACCCAAAATATTTTGCATCTGAAAATGCAATAGAGAGAGATCTAACTGTGACAAAGCCCAGCAAGATGAAATGACAGCTACACTTGGAAGTACTCAGCAACACACTTGCATCAGTCTGGGTTTGCTGCTCAGAACCAGCATCTCCAGTTCACGTCCTGTATCATAAGACAGGTATTGCAGCTTGGTGGGATGAGTCTGACAGGCAATACCAGTACATGAGCCTCATGCACCCCTCTGCTCTCATGAAGTGTTATCAGTTCTTCTATTTAAAGATGTATTTGAATTATAAAGCTTCACCCTTTAACCCTCAGAATAAATATTCGAAGCAACAGTAAGGTTTGCAGTGGAAGCATCTCCCAGGATTCTGAGGGTGGCTGTGGCTCATTTGAAATTTTGTTTTGGGGAAAAGATTTTGCAGTCCAACTGGAAGACCTTTTTCTGCTTTTCTGAAGGAAAGGACTGAAAAAGTCCTAATAGTGAGAATGCCAGGAACATGGAACTTTTGGGATAACTGTCGCAAACTCTTTTTCAAGCATTCCACTGGATTTTATATATTGTATATAAACATACTGGCAAACACCGTGTTTACATTGACTCCTCTAATTTTTATACAGATCTGAAGCCAAATTAATGCAGGTGCTACTCTATAAAGAAGAAATGGTTTATTATTGATTATATGCCTGTTGCCATTTTACACAAATAAAAAAGTATAAATAATCAAGACCTTTCCAAATCACTAATAGCCCAAGACTTCTAAGGAATACAGAAACCTCTGCTATTGTAAGAAGACAGCTGAAATGCTGAATTTCACCCCAGAATCCAGTACCCAAAGCACAGCCCTCCCTGCATTAGGCCAACAACAGAGCTGTGAGCAGCTTCCAGCAACATGCAACACCCAGCCTTTGGGGGAAGCTGGAGCGCAGAGAAGTGCTCTGTGCAGGGACTGGGGGGAAAGAGACTTGTGAGGTGCACCCAAACATGCTTAACAAGGAACAGCTGTGTCAACCATCTGAAAACCAAGGTGATGGAGTTTATCTGAACAGAACTTCATAGAATACTTGGCACTGTTGATCCATATCTTTCGTGCCCCTTAAGTCACCAACAGCGACCGTTGAAATGTGAGCCATCATTTTAGATGTATTCATAACATTTGTCTTTAGTGTAATTGAATCTCAAAACCATGAAAACCTTTGGACATGATGGTGAATAATCTTGAGACGTGACAGCAGTCGCTCCACGCCTTAAAACCACGCTCACCAGCTGTTTCCCCTTGACAAAATGTAGGTCATTTAATCAAGAAGTTTGTAACCTAAGAAAGAAGCACAGAACATCGTCAAACAGCTAATTGTGAACCCAGGGGCCAAAAGGGTGTGTTTTCCCAGTTATTTTTGCAGTCCTTTGGGAGGGCCCCTCCAGCACAGCACAATATACGTACGTGCTTCACTATTCACGTTCACTGAACACCCTTTAGTTTGTGGTGAATGCCACAAATGTGGCGTGGTAGCAACAAAGGACCCGGCACGCTGAGCAAACGTCTTCGGGACTAAGGCTGCATCACCGCAAGGTTATAAAATATACAGCACTCCCATCCCAGTTATAACCTACATGACCTTTACTACAAAGGAACATTCACTACTGCTAATAAGACTTTCTTTAGCACTTCTCCCTAATAAAGTGAAATGCGATCACCTTCCCTTTGTCTACCAAGTATGAAGAAATGAAATGCAAGGTGGACAAATTTCTTCTCATGCCACAGTAAAAACTCTCAGGAAGAAGGATAAAGTGGTATCTTTGCGAAGATATAAGAAAGATTACAAGAGATGAATACAAAGAAGATAAAGTTAAGGCACTGAACTATAATTAGGAGATGAATTTGAAGCCCTCTTCTGCAGCAGCCTTCTAATACTTGAAGATAGGATTGCAGAACAATCCTAAATAAAGCCCTCTTCTGAGCAGTTTCCTTGTTCCTGTGCTGTGCACAACCACAAAAAGGAATTTGTTCACAAACCATAACATACAGCTTTAACAACATGACCCATTATACTGCAGCGTTGACTTCCCAGCAAGAAAGAGTGCTGCAGTACCAGATGTAGAAGGGGGACAATCTCAAACCCATATTAAATTAATAATAGATATTAATTGCCCTTTGGACAGAATGTATCAAGGAAATTCTTAACTAGAATATTGGTGTGGTTTTGTTTTTGTTTTTAATAATAAATACATGCTTTTGTTCTTTTGTTTAGAAAAAAATATTAAAATAACTGGCTCAAGAGCAAGAAGCACTGAAAGTATTCCAGCTGCAGGGAAAAGAACTGTGATATAAAAAAAGCACATGACAGACAAGTCTCCTTTTGCTCACCCTGCAGGTGACATCAGGAGATTCCTTCACACTACTCTCCTGGCAGCCCTGTTTCCTAACTACTGAGCTGCAATAAGCCCAGAGGCAGAGTACCCCACCTGGGCCACCAACCCTCTGTAATTAACTTGTCCTTGCAGCAAAAACTGAATTTTATTTTACTTTTTACATGGGAATTTCAGAGAAACTCACAGTAACAGAATGAAAAAAAAAAATCCCCAGATCTTGTAAATTTGCAAAATTTACAAATCTGTTTATCATCTTCTTGAACTCCAAAATGCTTTCACAGAGGACTCTATCCAAATTCTTTCCCCAGCTGCTAATTAAGAGCAGCGCATCCCACCTCCAAAGTGTGGGAATTCTACATCTTTTTGGCAGCTGAGCTGAGAGAGCTCTGGTCCCCATGCAGATACACAGTGCACCCCAACAGCACTGACTGCAGCACTGTGCTCCTGCCCTGCAGCCAGCAGAGCCCTGCAGGCACTCACGGCACTGCTGGCCTGTGCACAACAGACTGCAGTTACAGCACTGATGCGACCATCCGTCTTGCACAGGATACATGGTCAGGGCAGATCTACAGGTTAAACTCGCCAGTGTGTTTGAGAAAGAATGATAAATGGGCATTTATTTCACTGTTAGGAGAGGCTCGTCTAAGAATACGAAAATTGAGAAGTGATATTCAATAGCACTGTGGCTGGCAAGGTTTCCATCAGATCTCTGTTACCAACTACATCTTTCCCACGCTTTCTTTGAGAGCTCAAAAAAGTATTTCCAACTCAAGTTTTGCGTACTCCAGTAGAGGAAAAAATTTTACGGCCAAGTAGCACAATGCAGACAGAGCAGACGCCTGCAGACGTGGAGAATGCAGGAACTCTGTATGTTTTCCAGAAGGTCTTCTACTGACCTGAGCGCCAGAACAGCGCCAGTTACATGCGCAGAGAAAACTCCAAGGTCCCCTTACAGCTCTCCCAACCCAGCAAAGGTTTTGTACAAGCCCAGACCAAAAAACACTACGCTGACTTAAATCATCCCAAATGGTTTTTATCGTTCTGCATCATAAAGGGTTCAGCCAAAAGCCTCCTAGAAAATGGGCTTATTTAGAAGATCTTGTCAAAATTTAGAAACCTAATGTTTTAGAATGAGAGAGCTACAGGCTTTGCCTGGGGCAACAGCTGTGTGCGAGGGCATGCACTGTGATTTCACTCACAGCAGCCATGCCATCACAAAGGAGGTGGGAAAGCAAGGGTCAGACTGAGGGAAAAAAGTGGCAAAAACACATGAAGGAAAAAAAAAAATAGATGTAAAGAGCAAGCTGCAATGGAGAAGGGGCAGGGCAAGCATGCTATACTTGAAGTCACTGCACTGCAGCTCAGGGAAGTGGGATTTGAGATGTATGAGTGGAGTCACATCTCCTTTTTCCTATTCCTGCACAAGGAAGTGGGAAATTTACCTACTACATAAAAAATCCTAAAGTAAGTATATGCCGTGAGCATATATGCTCGGGTACACTTGCACAGCAAAGGAAGCAGGGATAAAGGCTTAAACTACAATTGCACTATAGCTGACTTAGTGAAAATCACTACAAGTGGATCTCAGTACAGACACAGCCACGCTTTCATGGGATTCAGGTCAGCTGGGCCCCTGCCTACCCCAGCCTCCTGCTCAGGGCCCATCACCCCGCAATGAAAACCCCACCACCCAATCTCATTGCAGGCAGCCACCCAAGCTAAACCTGAGCTCACTAGGGCTCACCAACATGCCCTGCAGCCACACCTACTGCTGCTGCAAGACAGACCACTGCCCCCAAACCACACAAACAGGTTTCAACTCCGCAGGGTCTTCTTTCTGCACTGAAACATTGCTTCCAGGGCTGAAGCAGGTGATCTGGATGTCCACTGCCAGCACACACAGCTCTGTATTTTCCCACTTCTCTTTCTCTCAGACTTAAGACAGTGACTCTTTTCATGACTGCAACACCGTCATTAAATCCCTGCAGCATTGGGATGGGAAACAGATTTTACCAAGAAGAATTCAGGCCCCCAGGCACTGACCAACTTCAAGAGGTTATATGCATGTTGTGAACATCTCAACAGCAAATGCAGAGTGCTTGGACACAGAAAATAGCAGAGCAGCTTACGGACTCCGGAAAAAGAGGAGGAACTTGATACTACTTCAGGCCATTTGCACTAATATACAGCTGCTTTATTGTAACTGGAAAGGTCACCAGCCAAACACCTTGGTTTACAAGAAAGGAGAGTTTCTGTACCCTTGAAAGCCCCAGGCTGCACGTCCCTGGATCAATGACTGCGTTACTGCAGGCTCCGCTACGGAAAAGAGAAATTCAAGCCAAAGGCTCAGGGCCCATCTCCAACATATTTGCAGAGGCCCTGCAAGGAAAACCCTTCCACGAGGCCCCCGAATGACACTGCTGCAGAGCTGCTGCGCCAGCTCCACGCTGGTTGTCCTCTGCAGCTCCATGCCTGCAGAAAAGAGCAGGGCAGTAACACTCCACAGCCTTGCTGCTACGGAGGCAGAACAACTCCAGAGGGAGTAAATATCAGAAACATGAAGTTCAGAAAAAAAAAAAAAAGGGGGGGGGGGGTGAAAATAACAATCAATGTTTTGCTAAACATAACACCCTCTGAGTTCCCACTCCTGCACACTGTGTGGCTGAAGCTAACAATTCCTTCATACTCGGGGCAACTCCTATTCCCAGCCAGGTGTCCAGCCGGACACAGTTGGCTGCGCTTGCTCCACACTGCACACACCAAACCTCCCAAACCTGAGGGCTGGCTCAAAGATAGACCTGCATGCAGACATGCACACTAACACCTCGGCTTTGGCATTCCCCGAGAACTGCCCTGTGGGTCAGAGATCCAAATCCCAGTGAGTCAGCGATGCCTACATAACCCGATCTCTAGCAATCAGAAACATCCTGGGCTGTATTTCTCCCATACATAGCATATACATGCCCTCTACTAACTGACAAACTTTGCACCCAAGGTACCTCCTGAGACTGCAAACGGGAAACCACCACTTTGCTTGCTTTCTGCTTGCCCGTCGAAAACAACAGTGCTATCAGAAATACACACTGCCCAAACCCCAGAACACACGTGCAGGAGGGACACAGACAAAAAGTAGCAAGCGGGCCCCAACAGGAAGAGGTGGTCATTTCATAAACAAAAACCACAGAACAGCAACAACAACAAAAAATAATCAAGCAAATGAAGTGCCACACTAAGAAACAGTGAGTCATGCTCCCATACAAAGGCACATTTCTTTGCTTTTGCATGACAGCATTCTAAGTGTATCTTTTTCCTTCTTGCCAGCCAGAGGCATAAAACCACTTGCAGACAGACCTAAGGTCTTTAAAACGTAAACATCCACAACAAAAATGCACACTTCTGGAATACAAACACTTTGAAAAGTTCCGGCTGCACTTAAGGTTCAGTGTGAGGCACTGAGTGGAGTAACAAGGAGTGGGGCCAGCTACCAGCTGACGAAGCCAGCCTTACAGCCACTCATTGGCTTCGGGGGCTTTAGTCAAAGTACAAGAAACGCTGAATGTAATGAAAATCATTTCCCTATTTAGCTTCTCTCTTTGCTGTAAGTTATATCTTAATTCCAGTTCCTACAAACATCCAGCTCCACCTAATGTACACCTATCACCCCAGCAGTCCTCCTCAGGAAACACCGATTACCAACTGCAGAGCATCCTCAGATGCTCCCCATACACTGGATGGTACAGAAGTTGTTTCAGAATACTGTAACGTTCACCCTCTCCAGCTACAGCCAGGCTCAGCCTCCTTGCCAATGTGCCTGCCTGTAAGATGCGCACAGCGGCACTTCTCCACTGCACGCAGCTTGCACAAACTGCGCCATCAAACTTCACAGAGTGCTTTGAAAGTTAAAAGCACAGCAGCTTCTATGTTCTGCTGACAATACACAACCTGGGTATTTCATACTGCGGAGTCAAGTACAGAGCAATTGCTTGGCATTACATGAGGATATGAAGTGCCAGACACTACAAATACACCTTCCTATACAACGTTTCTAAATCCCTGCATGCAGCCCCCTGGTTACTGCAGAGGAACCAAATGCATCGTTTTGTTAAGAGGACAGAACCAGCAGGAAAATTTATCAGTTTTACCAAGGAACTCTATTAATTACTGAGTCCACAAAGTTGCTAAGTGCCAGTAGCTTAACCCAACAACTTGATTTACAACAGTATTTGAAGGCTTCATTAACAAAACCATGAATGCACATACACACATGGTTTTTAGACTTATCCCGCATGATCTGTTTTACTGAGAGTAAAGTAATCCTTCACATTTCCTCCAACTGCTCTCACCCAGTATTCACAGCAATAAGTGAAAAAATAACCACTTCCTGTTCTTCAGCTTTAAAACAAAGCTGCTGCAACAATCGAGCCATAACATAATGCCACTGGCTGATAGTAAAAGGTGCATTTGGAACTTGCAGAACTTGGGCTCTTTACATTAATTGCACATTCACCGGTGTCTTACAGCTATGAACTGTTTCTCACTTGCAGCAAAATCAACACGCATAGAAGCAGGAACAACCTGAGACAAGGCAAAGCGCACTCTGAAGATAAAAAAAAAAGTAAAATGTGTTACATTTAAAAGGTATTTTTCAGTACAGTAACTACAGGAGAGTATGGTGCTGTAGAGACATTGGAGCACTTAAAGAACAGAGTCAGAGGAAAGGACAAGCCAGCACTGCAGTAGTGTGGGATTGCTAGCCCACAGGTACAGCCAGCCTGGAGTCTGCAGGTGAAGAGGAAAAGCTGGACTTCAGGAGAGCCTGAAATACAGTGGTAACAGGGGAACTGTGTCACGCATGCAGGGTGCTCGAGGGACATGGGAAGAAGAAGAAGTAACAGAGAGCTGCTTCAGAGATGCACTCAGACACGATTGCTTGAGATATCACACAAAAGGTTGAGATGGTGACAATGACAGTTTTGCACTTTTCAAATTTTCAGTACCAACAAAAAAAGAGCTGATCAGAATCAAGCACTAAGCCTTTAATAAATATTAATGCAAAGGCAATTTAAAGCAATCAAAACCCATATGCATGCGCACAGCATTTCACTGGTGCCAGTTTACTGCAAGGACAATGCAAAGTCAACATTAAGCCCAGAGACTTACTTCATCCTCCGTCTATTTTATCCCCTTCCATCAGGCCATGTATCCACCCTGCGCTGACATTTAAATAACGCACACACAGGGGAGCGGCGCAGGCTGCACGCAGTGAGGCCAGCGAAGGACAGCAGCTGTCAATCACTGCCAACTCAGAACAGCCAACTGCAATCGTCACTAACAGCCCGACGTTGCTTGAATGCAGCCTTGCCCCCAAATAATGGGTTGTTCTTCATATAAAACCAAATTCCCTAAATCCAAAAACAAAACATGTAGCGCGGTTTCAGATTTTCCTCCAAGTGCTTAGGAACACTCTAACTTTCTCAAGCCCCAAGGCTGACTGTGAGGAGGCAGATGGCACACACCATAGGACTCAGCCTGTGCTGGGGAGCCAACGACTGGGGTCTGCAGGGCCACATACCCTGCATTCACTGCTTCTCCACACTAAAATATGCATTCCTTTCTATATCCATCTCTCTTGCTATAGGTATCAACAGCATCCAGGGTAATACTGCACAAAACTATTCTCCACGTGCAACCACCTACATCCAGAGTCAGAACAAGTCTTCCCCCAAGCTGCTGGACCATGCTAACACTCATTGTAATATAGTCCTAACATTACTATTCTGACCTGTGATGAACTATAGGTGACAACTTCATGGACTGCATCAGAAGTGCACCACAGTAGTTAGTTTAAGATGACCTCCACCCAACTACATAGGCACCATCTCATTGATTTATTCTCTCCAAGCCATCCATCAAGCAGGATACTGCACCTTGTCCTGCACTGTAACACATGAAATGGCTCAGGTCACGGCAAAAGATGGGCTGTGACACCAAACCACCAGCTGCTGCTGAAACAGGAATGTTCCTGCCTGTCCCGCACTTCCAGCTGCACACTATCATCACCTCCCTCACACCAACTCTGGCACTTTCTGTGACGTCCTGGGGAACCAATTCAATGCAATAAATCAAATAGAAACTAATGCGGTGGAAGGGACTGAGAGAACAAACGCATTTCTGCCAATACAGCAAAAGAAACGATCTGGCCCTTCTGTGAACTCAGGGCTAGAAGTAATGCCAACTACAGCACAGCTGAAACTGGGTGGGGGGAAAGAGTAAAAGAGACCACCCCTTTTAGCAGCACAGACTTGTTAGGTCAGCTGAAGCATCTAGCCAAAGGATTTTGGTCAGTCAGCACAGCAGGTAATGCTCAAATACAACACCGAAGAAGTCAAAAAAGAAAAAAAAAGAAAAAAAAAAAGAAAAAATGAAGGGGGAATTTGGATAGACCGGTAGACTTGAGTACTTATTCCCCAGTATCTAGAAACACCAAGAAATGATATTGCCTGCCAAAAAAATAGTGCCGGTCCCACCAGGTACAACTGTTGTTTCCCCAAAAGAAGCATACCAAGCACAGGCTGAGCTGCTGTGCCACCTAATTCTAGAGTCTCATTGTATTTTGCCAGTACACTTCAAAGTGGTAAGAATATTCTTTATCAGGATAAGACAATCACAGAGCTACAGCACACACAGAATAGCAGCAGAACTACTAATTAAACGCGGGTGCAGAAATGTTTCTAGATGGACACCAAGCAGGCTGGGGATCGGGCTGGGTCACCTTGAGAGAAGGAACACCATACAATATTTCATAGCCATAAGCATCAGGATTTTGCAGTGTACAAATTCCAGGTGGAATCCTACTGACTACTGTTTTATGAGATCTGCTGAAGTCTCATCACAACAGGCAAGCTACAAGCTCCACAGGATGAGATCATTACTTGACATCATATCATAACTACTAATGACTATAGAGTCTAGCTCCTAGTTTGCCCTTTCTCCTTTGAATCACTCAAGAAAAGTGATTTCAAGCTCTAAAAGTCAAACATGAGTGATAATCTATATACAGGATCACTCAACCAGAAGTGTACAGTGGTAGTTTGTGTAAGACGACCTCCACCCAACTTTGTAGACATCATCTCATTTATACTCTCGGACAAGCATATCAGCATCCAGTCAAATTCTGACCCTACCCTGAGGAAACAAAACAAATACATAAGATAATAATCCTGAAATGGCATCAGCACTCCAGACAGTCACCGTTTAAATATTTTTATGGAAAAGCCAGGAGGCAGAAGAAGCAGATGGGAACTCTGGTTTACCCATATATTGCCACAAAATACGTTTTTGAAAATGACAAATAAAGAGAGCTGCTTTAATTTGAAGTTCGTGGTCTTGCGAGGATATTACTAAAGTTATTCATTTTCAAACAGAATTTAAATGTGATCTCATTACAGACTTCTGGGCTTCAAAAGTCATGCCATAAATATTTCAAATACTGCTTAGTAAGGATACCCAATTCAAAGATCATGGGCAAGTATCCTTTTTCAGGAATGGAAACTTAAGCATTCTCAGGAAATCTTTTTTTTTCTTTCTTTTTGAATTGAATTATAGTAAGGTTACATAGTTCATACTGGTTTTAGTAGGTTATTACACTAACCATGATGCCACTGACAGCCAAACAGCTCCACTGTTTCCAGGGTCATATATCAGCAGCACAACTGATCACCTCCCTCGTACTTTGAAACAACAGATGACGGCCAGTGATCTGAGAATCATGCTCCCAACCATGTTAAAAAATGTTAACAATCAGCATATGAACTCAATCTTCTTCTGAACAAATCATCAAGTTATGGATGAATTCATTGCTTTAGTTCTAACTGCTTAAACAAAGGAGGAAACACCAGAAAGTATTTTCCTAGGGAATAAAAAGGAAGAAAAAAAAGAAGAAATTCTAGCTCGGGGAAAAGAAGCTTGGTAAATAAACTCTCTTTTTATGAGTTTCACTTCAGCACGTTAGCAACTTTAAAAGGTACAGAAACCATTGGATAATTATACTTTTAAACTACTTGCAAGATATAATAAACTGAGGAAGATGAGTAGCTTAAAGAAAAAAGAAGATGCCCATGAAAAGATTACGTTTAATTAATGAATCTCTTGACCTGAATTTTAAAAGATAATTAAATAGAATTCTGGCCCTAAACTGCATGTCCCTCCCTTTCAGAAAATACAGCAGGTATGCGTATTCTGTGGAGACAAGGGTATTATTCTAGGATTTTCCTGTGACCGTTAATTCAACTGCCCAAACCAGATCTTCACCCAAGCCTGATCATTCAGCAGCCTGTGCCCTTAGCACTGCTCTAGCTTTTATTATGGAACAGAAGATGAACTTAACATCTTTTTAAAATCTTTTGCAATATACACCAAGCATGTATTAAGGGGGGAAGGGTGGGTGGGGGAGGCAGGGAGGGAAGAGAAAAAGAGAGGAAAAAACCCACAGTTTTTAATTTAATTAACTTTAATTTAGGTTCTTTGTCTACCCAAAGAAATTGTATATTAAAAAAAACAACAATCACATATTACTAAAAATTTTAAAATGCTTTTAAACTTATTTCTACCACAATACAAACTTTTTCTCACGACCAGCTGCACAGTTTTCAAGCGTTTATTAGCAGCTGCCAGATCTGATTTGCTTGATGAGCAATTCCAGAATACGTGGATCCGTTTTATCAAGTTCAAAAATATCCAAAAGTCTTCATCACATCTTCACCAAACATTAGACTTGTGTAGCTAAAGAGTTTTATTGACAGACTTAATATACCCACATAATGGGATCAGAGAGAACTTTCACAAGAATTTGCATTTCTGTTACTATCTCCATAACTTGGCCATATGCTGTAAAAATACTAAATATTATCTGTATTTACCATTCAGGTATGTTGGACATGAGTTGGACTTGCTTTTTTTGCTGTGAAGACGTATATTTAAGTACCATATAAGCACTCCTGATCTGTGAAGCCCGTTAAAACACTGATGGGCTAAATCCTGCCCTCTAGTGTACCTGCGGACAGCTGTGCCCTGAGAATCCTCCACTCCTCAACCAGCCTTATCCACACGAAGCAGAAAGCAGGTGGGAGATGGGACAATTTACATCTCTTATTTGCCTGCCTTCACCTTCAGAGAGCCCCCACTGCTCAGCCACACACCTCGGCGGTAGGTAAGAAGCACTAAAATCAGAGTATGAGGATTAGCATGCATGATAACAGAACAGAGAATACCCATCCCTTAGCAGCACGCTTGTCCCAGTGTGCCCAGCTAACACAGGCAGTCTGCCTCTCACTTCATTACTTTCCCTTATGGGACCATGCAGGAAACATGACAGTAATTCTATGACAAAGTAAGCCAAAGACATACATGAAACACATTCTCAGCTCTTTTTTTTTTTTCCCCCCCCAATGTGGGCTATGGTACCCCATTCCTTAAAACCAGCTACATCCAGGAAGAATGTCTGTATGGATCATGTTGCAAAGAATCAGTATTTGACAAAACAGTCGAGGTCTGTGCAGTAGATCAAAGGTAATGCCAAATGAATCCATTTCCAGAGAGACTTTAATAGAAACAATAAATTCTGACATTTTGTGCCAGATTTCTGATAGATAAATAAATAGATAATTAAATAATCAATCTCTCATTTACTGTTAGGATTTGGAACGGGATGCCCTGTTAACAGTTCTGGCCACATCAGTGGGAAACCAAAATGGGAGAGGAGATGATCTGAGTCCTAAATAACTTACACACCTAGTTATACAAAACTAAGCATTGGGTGCTGAACCGTTACACTGAAACACTTCTTGACATTCACCAAAATCTTTGTTTCTGACAATCACACCTAGCTTTCTTTCATTACCACGATTTTGCAATATTTTTATCTTCTTGTCAAAGCTGGTAAGCTCTAAAGTCAGTATATACTTGAACATATTCTTTCAAAAACTATTAGAGTGCGATCATTTAGATATTGCACATGATACAAATAAACTCAGAAGTATTTATGAAAGGAACTTTCTTAAGGAGAAATTTTCCTGGACCAGTATTACCCTACTTCACATTTCCTTGAGATATTTCTTGAAAGGCAGCCAGTTACTGAGCAAAAAGAAGGTATTTCAGACATCTGCAGGGTTGGTGGAGCTCATACTATTGACTCCCTTCCGAGTGACAGACTGGAGTCTCATCATTTTGTTAACAAGTGGACAGAAGGGGCTCTGGATTCCTCAGATGCCTTGTTTTATGCTCATCATGAAATAAAGCAACTTGAAAAATTATGGAAATATACAAATGCCAACCATTCCTCAGTGAGGGAAACTGAAGGAAAAACAGCTGTGCTGTTAGATATTTTTTAAAATGTATGGATACACGTTCCTTTTCCATTCCCCTTGCTTTTCCCTTTCACCAGCACTGCAGTCTCTTTGAGACAAAAACCTCTGGAGAGTTTCTGAGAACCCTTCCAAAAAGACTGGGATCTTTGTACTTTTCCACAACATAAACCAAAAGTTGTTGATCAACAACAAGACGTGGTTTTTTGTTTTGCTTTAAGCAACAAAACTCTAAGAAAGCCTCTTCTGTTTTTTGTTTGTCTGAAATGTACCTCTTGGAAGGAAAAAAAACCAAAGCTACTTAACAGCAATCCCTAGGGTATGTCCAAAGGGGTACTTTGCTGATGTCAATACACACACGCGTCAGATGTGGCAATATCGGCCGTCTCAGATGTATTGTCCAGCTTTTTCACTACGTGAATCATGAGTCGACTCCTCTAGCACACAGGGCATGAACTTCCATTCCTTCATTTCACTGACGACAAAATTAGGAATAAACTAAAGTGAATGGGATGAGTGTGAAACAATCAAAACTCCTGACATCAAAACATAAACCAGACCGTACACTTCTAACAAGCTGTCATTAGTGCTTAAGGCAGAACAGAGGAGGCAAAAGAAGGACATGGATAATGGAAATTCGTTTATAGCTTAAGTATTAGTCTTTGGTCTGAAACATACAGAGAGAGCCATACAAACTTCCTTCAAAAGTGAAAATGAGAATGCGCTAATCAAATGTTATTCTGTATAATTAGAATCGTAAGATATCCCAAGTTGGAAGGGACACATGAGGATCATCACATTCAACTCCTGGTTCCACACAGGACCAAACAAACAAACAAACAAACAAACAAACAAAAAAAAATCATAAGAATAGCAGTTCCCCCAACAACCTCTCCTAGCTGTCCTATAGTTAGTTTCCTAATCCAAATTCTCTGCAGCCATTATATTTCTTTTTTCAAAACTATCTTACAAAACCTTTTATTTAATCCAATAAAACCTTCAGGGCTTGAGGTGTGCACTTTCTTTGTTAATTTTTGAAGTCTTTTCACATTGTCCAAGATTTACGGCACTTCCCTGCCAGCCGTCACGCCACTGTGACCCGCCAGGCATACCACAGGATTTCAGAGGGACTTCCCTCGAGCAGCACTCACCGGGTCAGAGTTTAGCACTGCGCATAGCTGCACTGAGTGACATATTTACAACGAAGATGGCAGAGATGTGACCCACGTAATGTCACAACAACACGCCTTGCTGACGCTTTGAGCACTGACTTCTCCCTTTTCTCTGCTTCTGAGAACTGACTTCTTCCAAGAAAAAAAAACAGCTGTCTGATACCAAGGAGAGGAGGAGGGAGTGAGACTCAGAGCAAGTGCACAGCCTGACACCAGGGAAAGAGGGAGCAGCCTACAGGGAGTGTACCACATATTTGCCCTCATCCCAGCCCATCAGCTATACCACAAATCCTAAAGAGGAAAACAGCCTTCTAAAGGAAGTGTACAGAATGGGATCAGTACAGCAGTATCAACACTGGAAAGACTTTCACCTGTAATTCACTGGTAGGAAAGCAGCACGAGAAGTCAGTTAAACAATTCTACTATTGATAAGGCTTAACAAGAAATGAAAGCACATATTAGAAAGACTCAAGAACACAGAACTAGAATTACTGTGGCAGAACATTCAAAAATAAAAAAAGAAGGGGCAACAAGGGCAAGCCCTACCACAAACAAGAAGGACAGTGTTTGGGGCAGCCTGGCCCAGCCCGGTGAGCACAGAGCAGCATGCAAACTCACAACCCTTTTCAGCACACAAGGCTGAAATGCTGTGTGAGGAGAGAACCCAAGTGCAGCATCCGAGACCTGCCTTCAGCATCCAATACACTCGAGTTGTCTTTTCCCTCCGTGTCACATTTCCAGCAAATCCCCAGAGCTACTTCTAGGCATAAGATTGCCTGTTTTATGAACAAATTACACTTATTTCCGGTAAGAATTTCCACATTTCCCAAATAGAAAAGGCTAGAGAAGACGATGCATTACTGTACTCATTCCAGCACAGACCTGATGGTGTGCAGACACTGGCCGGTATGAATGCAGAGCAGACCTTTGGCTGGTAGGTGGTAAACCAGCAACATGCTTTAGGCACAGACCTTTGAGAAGTCCAGGCCCTATGATTTACCCTGTTGTTCTGGCAGCAAATGTATTTTATTATTGCTCATGCAACACTGAGCACATCTCCCTTTAAAACTGTATCTGAGAAAGAGAGAAATGCAAACATACCAGATGCAGCCCAAAAGCTTCCTAGCTTTTTCTGGGAGCGTCAGTTGGACTAATAAACTTTCCCTACACACATTCTGTAAAACAAGCATCTTCACCCCATCTGTTGCCAAACGTTTTTACCAAAGGATCATGAAGTTGCACACGGTCAGAGCGAAGCCCAACCTGGCAACACTGTTATTTGTGAACAGTCTGTTGCAATGCTTCTTTGGAACTCCAAGACGTTTTTTTGCAGATGGTGAACATCCTAAACTGGAACAGAATAAGAAGAGCAAGAGCTTTTTGTCACTTCTGTGTGCCCACACACCACTCTCATCTCCACCGCTCAGGCCTTGGTCCCACCTGTGCAACTGTCACTGGGAGGGCAGCTTGGAATCAGGCAAAGCATCACAGTAACGCATTTCACCTGTTTGCTGCACCAAGGCTCTGCAGCTAGGGCACTGCCTGCTCACGGCGCTCGCGCTGCGTAACAACTGTGCTCAGATTGACAATCTGACAGCTAACCAGCAACTCCTTGTACCTGCTGCAAGGAAACAGGCATTTCACAGACTTGATGCCACATTAAGAAGACCTGAGGGCTGACGGCTTACAGAATGCTCCGAGGTGTGAAGGAAGGATCAGACACGGAGCACTGGCCTTTAGAGCAGCCCGCTCTGCCTGTTCAGGGTCTCCTCGGGACATGGTACCAGGGGACAAGCTGCTGCTGTGGAACCACAGGATGCAGCTGCACCTTGTGTGCCCTTACCACATTCAGTCATAAATCACACCATCCACGGTTTTCAGCCAGTGATATGCTCTGACCACTATAAGCCCTGTTTCCTTAAACATCTACACCTCTGTTCCTGACTACTGTAATAAGAGAATAAGAATGCCTCTATTTGTGAGGACATACACCAGCAAAACACCAGCTTCTTGCATCCCACGGGCAGCTGGCTACTGGCAGCTGGAGCCAGTAGCTAAATGCCACTGCACCCACTTGAGGGCAACGCAAACTAGTTTTGACACCTTTGGGCGCACAGGCAAACCCCGTGCACCTGGCGAGCCCTGGGACACAGCGGGAAGAAGATGGGGAGGCTGAGAACAGCCGGCCCGGGATACGGCAGCGGTGCCCGTGCAGCTCCGGGCACCGAGCGACGCGCGGCACGAGCAGGGACCGGCCGGGCCACTCACTGTGCGGATCGCTCTTCTCGCGGACGCCGTCCACCCTGCCGTCGGGGTTGATGCGCAGGAAGAAGCCGCCGTTCTTGCAGTAGAGCCGCTTGGGGTCCTTGAAGTGCCCGGGGGGAAAGGCGCCGCCGCCCCCGTCGTCGGGCAGCGCCGGCAGCGTGGTGATGCTCCCCGCCGCCCCCGCCGCCATGCGCCGGGCCCCGGCGGCTCCCCGCCGCCCCGGGCCCCCGCCGGCCGCCGCCGCCAGCCCCGGGCGGGCTCGTCCCCTGCCGCGGCCGTCCAGCCTCGTCTCGGCCTGGCCCCGCTCGACTCCCGGCCCCTCGCGGCCCGGCCCGGGAGCTGCGCAACGCCGCCGCCGGCCGTCGGGATGGAGGCAGGAGGGCGGCGGGCAGAGCGCGGCGGCTGCGGGCTCCCCGCGGCACCGGGCTGCCCCCGCCCCCGCCCGCCCCGCTCCGCTCCGCGCCCGGGGGCCGGCCCGGGGGCGGGGGCCGCTGGCTGCCGGGGCACCGGGCGGGGACACGGGGGCGGCGGGGCCGCTTCGGCGGTAGCGGGATGATGGGGCGAGGGAGAGAGGGCGGGCTGCGGGGCGGGCGGCGTCTCCCCTGGCTTTGAACGGAGCATTAAATCGGAGAGTTACGCGGCCGCTGTATTAAAATGCTTAAGATAATAAGCTCGTATGGCGCTGTTCGAATCCGCACGGTGACCACCACTTCACTTCTATACACGCACAACAGAGACAAACTCGCTCCGTTCAGTGGCAAATCGAGCACCTGTTACCTCCAAAAGCAACACAAGGCAGCTGGAAGGGCCCTCTGGCAGCCCCACCGCTGTACCTAACCCCAAAATGCACGTCCTTTACCATCCCCACACCTCCCGGCTGTGAGGCAGACACCTTTGCAAACACCTGCTCGGCCCAGAGGCTGTTTCTGCAACGCCCAGCAGCAGCACACCCACACCTGTGCCTGGGAAGTTGGGAGAGCCTTCCTGATTCGTGGCAGCACAGCAGCCCTGGTCCTATCCCAGCTCATACAGCAGCACTGGTCTTTGCATTCTGCAGAGCCAACATGCTGCAGCTCACACTCAGACATGAACCAAAAGCAATACACATTGTCCAGCCTACACTATTTGCTATTTTGCTAGCCCAGAGTAGTTTTGCTGCTGGTCAGCGTTCCCCCAGGTCTGATCCCTCGCAAGCCATAAGCTGTAATTCTTTCCCAGAATCGGTGACAGCAGTGCTGTCCCCACACCCTCACTCTGGAGGCTGAATCACAAGGAAGGTAGCACAGGGAGCTCAGCGCAGCCTAGGGTCTCCTGGTGTCAGCTGGCCACCCCTCTAGTCGTGCTGCAGGCAGGGGGGCTTTTGACCTTGCTCACCAGCACCCCCATCTTTATGTTCCTCAGCTCCTGCTTCTTGCTGCCCAGTCATTTCTGATGCATTCTGCTACTTTTCTCTGAAATCTGAATGCTATCACAGAACCCAAGAGTTTTACAGTCTCAGCCAACAGGAGAGATGCTCCTGGTTTCCTCTTGTTCTTCTTTTGCAACAGAAGCTGCATTCAGGACTTTTTTTTTGTCAACACAGTGTAGATTCTTCCAATGTCCTCTCTTTCTAAGAAGGGGGAATTATTCACATAGGTAAAGGGAAAGTGGGGAAAAGGCATCATTCTTAAACATACAAGAAGCTTTAACAAAATAGACACTTTTCTAAAGAGTGAACATTCATAGACTTGCTTACCCATGGCTGATACTCTCTCATCAGGCCATACGCACTCCCACAGCACTCTACCATTGGGGCTGAGGGATGGCACAGGCTAGGCAGGAGGTGAGCTCATGCTGGGAGCACCCACAGCAGCACCTCTCAGCTGGCTGGAAGCCTGGATGCATGTTTTACAAGAGAGAGCCCTGATATATTCCAGATGCATCTGTAAGGAAGAATGGGAGAGACCAGCTCAGCAATGATAGGACAACTTACCATTAATCAGCTCAAATTCCCTACCAAGTGATCCTCTTAACAAGTTGTGCAGCTCTAAGTGACTACCACTATAATGTATGGAGCTTAAGAGCTCTTGAGAAACTTGGTAATAGGACTTATAGCTGTGTGACCTCAAAATAGACAGCAGAGCTGAATGGAAGGTCATGCTCTCTCAGCTATTTGTACTCACCTGAAGATCTGTCCCACTACTCTTTTTCTTTCTAATATATGTTTTGTTTTTTTTTTTTTCATTTCTCATCTTCAAATAGAAAATGTGTCAGTTTTTATTTTCTCCACACTATTTTCTCCTGCACTCCAGCCTTGTAATATGGTCATTAATATTCCTCTTAACATTGAGTAAAACAATTTTGGCACTGATATTTTCCTTTCTTGTGACCTTGACCACATTATCCCCACCACCACCCTTCCTTGGCTCAGATCTGGCACACAATTACACCCGTACAGCAATTTCCCCTCCACCCAAGCCATTAATTATCCCTGTTTTTAACCCCCTTTACTCACATTCTCATGGCCTGCTTAAAACATAGTCCACCTTAGAATGCCTTGAACCCTACCTTCCTTCTACTTAAAAAACAAATCTTAAAGCTCTATTCTCTAGCCTGTTCCACTTATCTAAATTGTCTACCTTTTTGTATTTGTCTTGCATTGTTTAGCACACAGCTAGATTTTTAATTGCATACCTCTTAGAGAGAAAAACCGGCTTTGTCCAGCACTGCTCTCATGCTGAACGTGAGGCGCTCTTAATGCACATCCAAACATGGCTTTTATTCAGTAATATAATGCTTGAATTTTCTGGAGACTCTCAACTGCATCGTCCTCAGAACACCTGAAAACAAACAAAGAAAAAAACCAACAACAACCAACCAAACAACAACAACAACAAAAAAACAAATTAAATGATATATTTAGCCTGGTTACTGAAAAACAAAACAAAAAAACCTTGAGAAATGCAAGACTAATCTTTGAGATTTTACAGATTAAAGGTAACAAACTCCATCAGTGTTACTCCTTTATTTTTTAATTTTGAATCCAAAGTGCCAGGTCTATGCCTTTGCCAGACTTTCCAGCAGATACTGGAAATCCTGCCATACCACAATCCCCAAAATGTTCAGTCCCCTTTCTATGTCCTTCATTGTGCTGGGACCGTGTGTGCACAGTGTGTTGGTCACACATATTAAAAGGCTGCAGATGATCTTTGAGAAGTGTGCTAAATTAACCTGAGAAAGATCTGACTGACCATAAAATTAAACGAAACAAAAAAAGCCCTCACTTTTGTAAAGAAAATTAAAGCTAATGGAAATTAACGGGTCATGTGGACACCTCAGCTCAACCACCTTCCCACCATTAAGACATACCAGCGCATGGCTTGCATCAGCACAGCAGCAGGAAATGCCTCCAAGTATTAGAGATATATTACTGCTTAACTTTAAATACATTTCTTTCCTTCAATGTCCGAGCATGAGTTTAAGAATTCAGTAGGAATTTATCCCCCAGAACGCTCAATTCTTTCTGCATCCACAGCTGATATTTCTACTGTGAGTCAAAATTCACATTCTCAGCAGCTTATTCAGATGCTTCATCTGCTTTGTATGACGGAAACATACAGCCACAGATTTCCCTCTAACAGTCTGAATTTGTCTTCTAAGTGTTCATTACAATAAAATGCAGCCTCATTTTTTGCTCTCCTACTATTTTAAGTGCAGTTTATTTCAAAAAGTTTCTGTATTTTAAGTATTAATTCATATTATTAATTGCCTGAGAAAGTCCTCTTGCAGATATATTTTTTCCATGCAACATAAGCTCAGCTTTTCATTTACATTTCTGATGACTTTATAACACTATCTGTTATATCTGTTTTTAAACAGAGGCTTATTTTTTCCTCCTTCATCTTTTTTTTTTTTTCCCCTGGTACAAATGAATTATCTCCTCCCTGTTATAAACCTCTTACAGTCTCCATTCCATTTCAGAAGAATACTTCAGTCCTGTAAAGCACTAGTGAACACTTGCTATGCCTTTCTAAAACAAAATTTTCCAAATATATGCTTAGTTCAAATACAACCACATATGGCCAAAGCTTTGTTTTGGGTTGTCTTTACAAATGGCTGATGTTGGAAATATAGCAGGCCAAGATGGCTGAAGATAAGAGGACTAACAAACCGATGAGGCTTAAATTGGAAGTAAATCAAGTTTGTTCTGGTCCAAAATGATTGCACTTGGAAAAAGAACTAGACTGTCTAGAAGCAGCGATAGCTGTTGCAGATGTAAGAGTAAAGTAGTGACCTAAAACAAGAAATAATGTTCTAAAAAGAAACATTACAGAGGTTAAAGTTCAGAATCAGCAGTTACCATTCTCCCTCTGGTGTATACGCATCTAGGATCTCTGTACCTACATCACATATAGTAATACAATAAGTCAGCAAAATTACTCCAGAAAAAAAAGTAAGCAAAATCAATTTAAAGTCAAGATTGAGAATATGCTAGGAAAAGAAAAAAAATTAAAAAACATTCTGAAATTAAACTTGGTTAACTCAAAGAATATGAGTTCACACTGGATTTCAAGGAAACCCACATTTGTTAAGGTAAGAAAATCCTTAGTAGGAGCAATCCTAAATCCACTTCTTTCTCACAGCACTACATTATAATTGTATATCATCATTTAGCAGCAATGAATGCCTGATCTCATGCCACTGGAAAGGCAGGAGCTGGAAGTTTCTGGTCCAGCTGCACTTCCTATCTGCACTGTAGTGGTGACTCTGACCAGCTCTAAGTCAAGGCAGTTTAATGTGAAGTTGGTAGTCCTGCCACTGGTCCCAAAGCAACTGTCTCTGCTTATTACTCAGACATGTTAGTTTCATTATATCCAACAACTCTGCTCAAACAAGGCTGCTTAGATATAAGTTGCAACAATTCTACTTGGCAACAGTTCTAAATATTTTCAGTATAAAGACTTCCACAACAACTGAAGACTACTCTGGGAAAACATGTCTACCTCAGAACATTACACAGTCTAGCAAGCAATCAGGAAATAGTGGAAGAACTATGGCTGAATCTTTTTCCTCTTGCAACTTTTTCTCGTCTTATAAGGTTCCTAAGATTCAAAACTTCCATATGGGCTAATTCTGCAGCAAGTCAAATCATTCAAAGGACTGCATATATAAAAATATAGGTGTAGGTAGGGCACATATTTTTCCTATTCACTAACATGTTGTAGTAGAAGGTCAAACTAACTTCAGAAGGAATACAGAAAAAATAAAAATAAAAATAAAAAATATTCCCAAGGAACAGGAGTTACCGCATTATGCAGCTTTTGTCATTTTGCATTTAAGAGTGAGGAGAGATGAGATCAGTGAGATGTTACAAAATAAACAATGTTATTTTACTATATCATGAATTTATTTTCTACCACTTGATCAACTGAAATCTTGTTTCACATTACCTCTGTAGAACACATTAGCTGGCAGGTTGAAAACATCTAGAACAAAGAAAACATAATCCCAAATCTCTCTCTTGCTGACAATCTGTACTTGCTGATAGTACTCCAGAAGGCATGTCACAACTCTCCAGTTTGTTTTCTCTTTGTTTCAGGGCTGTTTCCATGGATCCCCAAACCTAGGCTCCTCTGTAGGGCTCCCCAGAGTACAACACCACACAGCAGCAGGTCACAGACCAAGCATCACATGCAGAACACAAACAGAATTCCAGTAGTAAGTCAACATGTTAAATCTACTGCAAATATAGTTCAGGATACTAGCACACTAGTATTTGGGGAAAGACAGACAGGCCCTGGAACATTATAAGTGCAAAGATATCAGGTAGTCTTGTGCTGTATTAGCTTTTAGTTCTAGCAAGGGAGAAATATCCCAAACAAGTTTGAGAAACCATTTAATGCTGAGATGGATGTAATTATTACTATTCCACCACACCCCAATTCACCTATCCACACAATGGCTATCTTAAGTGAGAAGCTTTTTGGAGCTCTCCCTTTCATCAGCTATACAATCATTCCTACATGTCTGTAAGTTTAACATTATCACATACAAGCCTACACTTCTTACAATATCTGAAGTTACAAGTACTGTAAGTGCAATGTAAGCCAACTGGCTCTTGTGAAACCTTGTTTGTTTCTTGGAGAGAAGCTCAGAGCATTTCTTTGTGGCTGTTTAAAAAACTGTAATCTTCTGTCCACGGACCAAAACAGAATTTGTTTCCTGCCAAAAATAAATGACTTTCCCAATAATGTTTAGGCTATTACCTCAAACCTGGCTCACAATAGTTAACTTCCAGCCATCTGGGAGATTAAACTGCAGAGGCAATATGGATTACATAAGAATCATACTTAGTTCATGTTCATTTCTCCCTGATGCCTGAATTAGCCTCCCTACTACCTACCCTCACCAATTTTATCAAATGCAACACTCAATGGAAACATTGTGAAAAATGTGGCCATCTTTGAGAACAAAGTGAATAGTGAAAAGAGCCTCCATGTTGCCACATACTTCTTATCCCACTGACATTAAATTGATGTGAAAATGGATTGTGCTTCTTTACCTCTAATAGAACTTCCATGTAAAGATATTGCTGTTTACACACAAGACAGCAGATAATCTGCAAAGTGACAGAAGAAGAACCTGCTCATACTTTACTATTTTTTATGTTGTTTTGCCCTGAAGAAGCTGTATTTCCTGGCCAAAAAAACACCAGTGAATGCTGAAGAATTTTACTCCAGCTTTACTGTGGCTGGCTAGCTACCAACCTTGTCCTGTTCAAATGCCAACTGTGTCATTCCAGTCATTTCATAGTTAAGATGGCATTTGGGAAAACTCTTCAGATCCCTGTAATGCTACAAATCTATGCCAGAAAAGCTAACTTAGCCTTAAAAATAATGTTGAAGGTGCAAACTTCAAGCAACAGAGACAGTGAGATGAAAAGTAGGAGTTACAGGTGACATTACCATTCTGAATCTTTTATGTGATGCCTGGTCTGTTGTTAATCTGCCTTAACCAACAACTCACAAAATCTCTATTGACACCCAAAGTTAGTTATCAGCTGATAATGCAGAGGAAGCTGGGCCCACTAGCTTTGCCACAGGCCACAGTTATATGACATTAAAAGTAAAGGGTTGTCTCCCACTCTACTGAGCAACAGTAATTGGGGTCAACATATGCATGCCAGTAGTGTATTTCACTGTCTTACAACAGAAGCCAAGTGGAAAGGCTCTGTAATCCTCTGGAGACCCAGGAATAAAAACTAGGAGGACACTGAAATAGGCACAGACTTGTCTTCCTTTCTTTTCTCTGATCCACCCTCCACCTCCAGCCTGTCTCATCTCCTCATCCTTTGTCCCCACCCTGTTCCTTTCCCATCCTCTGCTTTCAGTCACAGGTTTCTAGCCTGTTTCTAAATCTTTCCTCAGCAGCTCATGCCAAGATCTGTCTTCTGGACTACTTTTCCTCTGCATTTCACTATGGCTCCTAGCCATCTGCTCCATAGCTAGGTTTTCTTTCCCCATATCTTCTTAATTCCTGCTTCTGCTCTTGAAGTTCAAAGCCTATGTTCTCATTCTCCAGCCAATTCTTGTAACTCTATAGCCTAGTATTTCCATAAACTTTACCCCTTCTTTACCTTAACAATTTTCCTCCTCCCAGTATTCCCACCTCCCTGTATTTCACTCTCACCCAGTCCCATCTGATTGGGCATCACTATCACCTGTCTACGTAGTGCACTTACTGTTTACAACCAGCTATAAAATAAGGCTAACATCACTGATCTAACTGAGAAGGTAGCACTGGACAGTTCACAGCCAGCTCTGGTGGGAGCCCTGCTCCTCAGGCCACTCTTCTGCACTTCTCTCTCAGCCCAAACCAGCCCTGGGGACCAAACACCACTCCAGACCACCATGTCGCTTTGGGTCCCACTGTCCTCAGAATGCAAAACTAGGGTTCAGAGAAAAAGAAAAGCTAGCTTGGCCACTTTCCTTTCAGCTATTTTCCAGCCCTTCAATAACAGAAGTTCTAACGGAAGTCATTCTGAAGCATCTGGACCAGTTTAAGAATTACATATTAAAAAAAAAAAAAAAAAAAAAAGTCAGTCACAAGGCTTCTTTAAAGGTTTTGTAAAACAAGAGGAAGCTTCAACTATTCAGTTTCAAATATGCATGAACTCCAGTCTGACAAAAAGGCAGGAAAACCAAAATCATTTTTAATCACATCTCTTACTTCAAAACCCTTCCTTCTTTAAGGAGATACTACTGCATAGAATTCTCAGCAACTGCAGCCAGTGTTGATGATTCCCTTAACTGTGTTACACATCTTTTATGTCAGTTTCTCCTAATATGAAATTTGGCTTTTCTTTTACTAATTTCTTATCCACTGTTGCATTTCATACTGTTGATGTTGAAATACAAACAAACAGGACACTCACCTCCGAGGTATTAGTCTCTTCTTATGACATCAGTGTGTAGGCTGTGCAAAAATCAAGGCATCTGTTAGTCACTCACACCATCTGTGTGGGCCTGCAGAAAGGAAGATGTAATCTCTCATATCCATATTCAGCTGTGCAGATTAAATGGATCCCTGGAGGAGCTTCAGCCTGCCAAAGCGTGCCTTCTGGGTGTCAGTTGTTGGGGGTCAACTCTTCAAAACACAGTGATGAAAAACTTCTTGTTTGTCCAGAAAATAAATTTGAGGGTGGTGGCGGTCAGTTTCACAGACCACAGTTTGTTAGCCAAACTATGCCGGCATTAAGTAGCATTTAAAAATCTCAGGGCCAACATCCTTTCTCAGTTCTGCTGACGTAAGAAAATTTGCTCTGGGATGATCTAAATACAAGAAAGGAGAAAGCGATGATATCATTCCTTTTAGGTTTTGTCTTCCCTGGCCAGTCTGAAACTACCACCATGTTGTTCCTCATAGCAGGGAGCACAGAGCTTACTTTGCAAAGGGAAAGTCAGCAGGCCTGCGTATGTCTCACTGCACAGCAAGAAGCCAGCAGAGGGAAGACAAGAAATGCACAGAACATATCCCCAGGCCACCTCACCTATTTGTTTGGAATTTAAGATGACATTCTTTTTTGACTCACACCCTTCAAATAGCACCTCTCTGGAAGCCTATAAGGCATTATTAGTCACTGAACAATGCTTCTCCTTTCTTCTTTATATATTGTGAGCTACTTTTTTGGGACATTTTTTCTTTTTTAACATACCGAACTCTGATATTTATTTTCAGATTAAGAATATAGTTTATTACTAAATAAACTTGTTTCTCTGTTAGTGTTTTTATATGTGTGGCTAGTTTCAAGACACTTGACAATCTGTGTCATCATCCTGCATGTCCAAGTACAGCATATTACATACAATCTTGTAAGGTCACAAGTTAGAAACTTCAGACCAAGATTCTCCAAAATTCCCTATTTTTTTCCCACCACTTCAGCTGCTTTCTTTTCAGAGAATAGCACTGTTAGCACCTCCACCCCAAGTTATTGGTGAACAATGCACATAACAATTACAATGAATTCTGTGGTTCTCAAAAGTCAATTCATTTTTTTTTCTAAATGAGAAATCAATAAAGCATCATCTAAACTCCACAGAAAAATAAATTAGTGCATGAATTGCTAGTTTCAGCAGGTCTGTTAAGAAACTGAACATCTTATTAGAACTGAACTGTACCAGTGCTTGAAAACATCTTGAAGCTTTCTTCTGAGAGGAGTTCTGTAGAGGAACAGTCCCAGAGTCAAAGAAGGTACAAGGACCATCTCCACAGTCCTGATAAACTCACCAGGGACACAGAGAATATAAATACTTTTTCCAATTGAGGCTGCAAAACGGAGAACACAACAGAGAAGCAGAGAACCGTGATCTTTAAGAAACAAAAGATTCTTCACTTGTGAGAGAAGAGGAATGCAGTTTGTCATCTTATCCCAAGAGTCACCAGAAAGACAGGAGTCAGGTTTCTACAGTATTAGCTACTCAGTAAAAAAAAACCAGGATGAACCTGCTGAATACAGCCCAGGAGCATTTTGTTACTAAAGCCAGAAAACAACCTTTTGTTTGTTTGTTTGTTTGTTTCCCTTCTTCTTTTTCTTTTCCTTTCCCATAGTCATCCTTGTGTCTTAGTTTGCTACATCTAACAGCAGGTGCCCTTGTCTGGTTTCTAGAATAGGTCTCCCAGCTCCATGATGGCAAATAGATGAAATAGTTAAAAGTAACATTAAAACATAAAAACAAAAAAAGACTTGCAGGAGCTAGAGATAGCAGAGGGGGAAAAACACATATATGGGAACAAATGGAAGATTAAATATAAGGAACGAGTTGCTGCCAATGAGCCTATAGCCACTAAAAGGCTCAATATAACGTCAGAGTTATCATTTCATCAGAAAATTAGATTAGTCATCTAATAAAATCTGTGATCACATTAAACAAATAGATCAACTAGTATTTTGAACTAATTTGATTTCATGTTTAAGACCGTATCGCCATGTGTTACGTGACAGACATACACAATTAGTAAATGTTCCAGTGGGTCAATTGGATCTATTCAGGAGTACTATTTAAAGTCTTTTTTCAGTCTTGCAAGACTACTATAACTAAATTCACTTCACTGGAGTGGTTAGCTTGATGACAATACACTTTAAGTAAAGTCTTTTCTGTTATTCTTCCTTAAACTTTTATGTTCATCACTAAGCATTACTTAATTCCAAAGTTACTTTCCATTTTGCTTGTATTCTGAAACATTCCATTCCCAGACAACTCCCATGGTCCCCAAATTAAGCATTTAAAATTGCAGTGCAGAGATGCACCTCAATCTAAGTCCTTTAAAGATCTACTGAACTCTATCAATTCATCATGGAAGCAATTGGTTTTATGACATTTCTGTCAGTTCTTACTAGATGTTCTGACCCTATCACATATGTGTAACACCTTGGTTCTAGGACAGCAAAGGGAATTGAATAATTATATGAAAGAAATGCTGATGAAATTATTTCCATAAAAGAATTATAGTCAGCATAATTAGTAGCTTTATCCAATTATTTTTAAGCAATTGTACTTAACAGATGGATGTAATTTTTCATAAGAAGAAAAAAAAAAAAGGGGGCCTCTGAAATTTTACAAAGGTGTGAGCAAGTACTCCATTGCTCCAACATGTCCAAAACACGTCTTTGTAGAGGTTTAGGTACAAAAACTGTATTATGGTGCCACATTTGAGGTGGTGACACAAATTAGTAGTATTGATCATTAAAATTAATACAGCAGGTTACCTTTGTTCTTATATTCACCCACCAAAATAGATCAGCACAAATAGTCTCTAACTATTTGTATTTCAGTCTTTTTAGGTCAACTTTATGTAAGGTTTATTAAAATAAATATATACATTTAACGTATATTATGATGTGTGGATTAGTACCATGTGAGATAATTAGAAAAACAATTATATTACCACTCAGACACAAGGCTCTTCTCCAGTATGGTTACGTGCAAGAAAGGCAAATCATGCTGTAAGCATTGAAATGAAAACACTGGAACAAACTGTATGCAATTAACTTAGCTGACCATATGGAATTGGTCAGAATTCAAACGAGTATAAACAAAGAAACTGCATTTGCTTACCTCATGTCTGAATTTGATCTATTGGCTTAAGCATATGAAAAGCAATATTACTGGGAGCAATTTAGCTGTAATCCCTGCTCCACTGTAGTTAACTTGACTTTGTTGACTTCAAGTCTGCAGAAGATCAAGCTATCTTGACTGTCCTGTCAAGAATTTCCCCACTTTTAAAAGCATTATCTCCAATACATCATAAATTAAAGGCAAGGCACAGACATCAGCTCCTAACTGCCTTCTAAAGAAGAAATCTCCATCAGATCTTCACTAGGAAACTTCAGTTGTTGAAAAAAATCTTTAAGAATGTGCAATAAAATAAAGCAGCATAAAGAATAAGCACAAGTCAGAGGAGAGTTACAACAGCAAATAAATTCTGTTCATATTGATATGCACAAGGCATGCTTTTCACTCATTAGAACACATTTTGTGGTTTTCAAATCTATCTGTTCAGTAGAAATCACTGCATGTCCACTGCCCACAAAAAGTCAATGATTCAAACCCGTGATAACCTCAATTTTTTATTTTTATTTATTTATTTATTTTTTTAAGATACCTAATTAATGAGAAGAGAAAAAGAATGGCCATTCTTTTTAGACACCAATCTGGTGTGCTGGCCCTTCTGCAGATACAGCTGCCTTTTGCATGGGAGTAGTAACATGCTATGTGTTAGAGTAAAGATGCAGCCATAACACCTTTCCTTCTATCTCCCTTCGGTGCATTGTTACCTTGCTAATTATCAGTTCCCAAGGGTTAGGGAAAGAAGACATTTTTTATTCCAGGGACTATGGCTACAGCCCACGGAAAGCATAAAACCAAGCAAAAGCCTTTTGGTACACCCAATTTTCTCCCTCGGGCAGACAGACATCATTTTTTTAGATGAGACACAACCCATCCATCCACAAAACAAAATTAAAAGGCAACAACAATTAGTTAGTTCACTGCAAACGCCAGCCAATTTACGTCATATCCTTTTACTCAGCATTTTGTATCCACTTCAGGGTGAAAAATCTCAATATAGTGTCTCTGGGGAATTGAAAGTAGGGGAAGTCAGTTGAACTCACTGTCCTTCTCCAGTCACAGCTACTGTTGGCTGCTTGATAGTCTACACATTACATCAGGATTACTTCACTACCAGTGAATAAGGAGGTCTTTATTTCATTAGAATCAGCAATGCAATTAGTGTTAACGTGCTTTAATTGTTATTAACAGCAGCTGTCATTTTAATTTGACAAAGCACAAATGCTCTGTGCTGCTGCTGCTGACATTATTCCACAACGCACACAGAAGAATCAACTCCAGAAAAATCCTGAGAATCATTTTACAGATGGCAAGGGGCTAGAAAGTACAGGCTGAAAGATAGCAGTACTATGACTGACTGCTTTAACGTACCTAGGAAATAAAGGAAGAGCTGAGAGCGTGAAGATGAACAGGCTGGACATAAAAAATACTAATTTCTTCCCCAGAGAGCCTTTTAGTAAAGAAATATGTTGGCAGTACACTTACATCACCTTGAAACAGGACTAAGAACCTTACCTGTTTAGTCAAGAAATAGAACCTTTGTGACTACAATACAATGCCCTCATATTATATATACATGTATGTATTATATATACTTAAACACTTATTTCAGAGCTCCACTCCCCTACTCTTTCCAGGAAAATGAGCAGCTGCAAGCTGTTATGAATGCTGCAGCTTTGTTTAAATAAGATAAGTGGAAGAAAACAGAAAAAATGTCAGTTAACTGGCTTACAACTGGAAACAAAATATGTTATGATCCAAACAAAGCTTATTAGACACATCAGATATCAGAACTCTGAAATTAAATCATATTTTTATGGTATCAAAATAAGAAAATATTAAGACTGAAGTTTCAAAATAAAACACTTCTATGTTTTATGTTACTTCTATGTTGATATCATATGTAGCAAGCACAAAAAACTCAAATTACATTTGCTTCTACAGAAATTGTTTGCCACATACACCCTTAGTGATTTAGAACATCCATAGAAAATTTAGTTGATTAGTCTTCCTTTAAAAGCCATTGGCTTACACTCCTATTTGAGGCTCTTAATTCAGTTTTCCTTACTCAAAAGTTCATAGTAAGTTACTAAATGTTTAAGATTATGGACAAGATATTTAAAAAATCCTTTTGAAAGTTCCAATAATTTTGTAATGTTTGGATGTTCATAAAGGATCTGACCTACAGGAAGAATGTTTATATAGTATTATATAGTATTATCATAGTCATCTGCAATTATAATGAATATCTATGGCTTTGATGAAGAAAGATCTACTTAAAATGTGGATCTAACCTGAAAAACAATGGGTAACATTTCCCTCAAAAATCTAAAGGTGTGTGTAGAAAACAAAATATATACCAGGTTTCCATGAAAGAAAATGCTCTGCAATTATCTTAAACATGATGTCAGCATCCATTTCATTTATTTACAAGATTTGAGATCTTTTCACAGCTTTTCTTTTTCAGTAACTAAAGTTTCCATCTGTTACTCTTGCTCCTCCTGGAAATACAGCAGTAAATGATCATAAAAATTGTTATGAAGGACAGTGTATACCATTTTCAAGAACAGAAGGCACATTTCTATATGTCATAATTGTAGAATATAATGACGTATCACTGTGCAGCGTCTCTAAAAAGACTGAGAACTCCAGAGCTGCAGTAAATTTCCCTGAATTCTGCAGAAGTCTCCTTTGACTGAAATATGGAGCCAATAAGGCACCAAAGCCTGAGGAAATGCACCTTCCACGAACATGCAGACACCACAGACCTTTGAGTACATAGGGGAATGGCTGCCGATTTCTAAAATTGAAGTTAATGTGTCCCTCTGCCACAAATAAATAAGTGGATTTCTATTTTGCTTTCAACTCAGAATTTGTTTTATTTAGAGATGTTTAATTTATAATTATATCACGCTGGCTGAATGCTTAGTTGTGTTATGGCCCACTGCCCAGAGAACCTAATTGTTGCAGCTTTTAATTTTTCCACGTTTCACAGATGGTCTGTATTTGTATTTTTTTTTCCCCCTCCCTTTAAATATTAACTGTAAGATTTAAAAATGAAAAAACAAGTTTTAGGCTTTCAGGGGTTACTTACCTCCCCAATTTATTGTGGAAATGAGCCACTTCAGATTAATAAAATTCAGTAAATATGGTTTTAAATATTAGCAACTTGTAAGGTCTTCAGAATTAGACCAGACATAACAAATATCAGGTGCTGTAATTGCAGTGTCTACAAATCTTCTCATAAGAAATAGCCATTTAATGTTAGCCTGCTATAGTGCAGTGGGTATTTTCTGCCTCAAAGCTACATGTAAGGCAATAGGTAGACTTATTAGCTGAATTTTAGAGACCCACTTCAAGGAATGGGGTGAGGGCTTGATAGTTAACAACAGATACAGACTGCTGGAAAACCAGAAAAACAGGAACAGTGATCTTCTCCCTGAATAGGAAGATCTGGCAAACATCCTTCCCCAGAGTAGTTCTTTCTGAGATTGCCCAGTCTCAAGGCAGTTCTCTATATGGTATACTGACATTCCCACAGACAATCCAGTGGCTTGAAAGAAAAAAAAACCAACCCCCATGGTTCCCACAGATGTCGCAAGTACCACCAGTAGTCAATCTTTAGCATAATTTAAAAAAAAGAGATTATTGCCAATGTAAGACAAAAAACAAAAAACAAAAAAACAAAACAAAACAAAATATTAAAAGAAAACAAAACCAAAACAAACATCCAAGCAACATTTAAAAAAAAAAAAATCATTCTACAGTCTGACTTGTACGTTACTTCACATAATACATACATTATACATACACATAATACATACATTAACTCAATTTTTGATGAATTTTCTTCTACAAGACTGATTAAAAACTGAAGGCAGCCCAAGTTCTTCACAGAAGCAAATACGGAGATCTCGATCCTAAATATCTCACATTTGAGCATGTTCTGGGATTTGGTCTGAAGTCCTTCATTTTCCTCTGATCTCAAATATGAATCACAGTGGAGTTCATTTTCCGACCTCTTGCAGCCATTCTCATGGGACTTCGTCATAAGCAGAATATAGAATGGATTTAAAGAAAATTACTTAGATGGATTTCTGGAGTTGCCACGTCCAAAAGGATTTAAGAGGCTATATGAGATACAAGGCCATCGTCTTTATGTGAATACCTTCTTTTCATGCACATTTTGGAGGCCGGGGAAGAATTTTCTCTTGCCTAGATTTTGAATACAGAAAACTACTCCCATAGAGACAACCTCTCTGCTGTAGAAAATATGCTTTGTTTGACTGTCTTGTCATTAAGGAGCATGAGATTATCTAATAAAAGATGGTGACACCATAAGGCAATCCAAGAATAAATCCAATAGCATTTGTGATTCCTTCCCAGTAAGTTAAATTTCAGCAGGACTTTTGCTATTGTTCTCAATAGACCGTGACAAGAAACTCCAGGATTCCAAGCCAAATAAAAGAGAGTAAATAAGTGCCTTGGAGCCACAAAGAATCCTTCTTAGGCTGCTGGCAACAGCACAGCTAACAAAATTAGCCTCTACTTGTGACGTTCAAACACATGGGCGTCACCCAGGTGGAACAGATGACACATTAGACAACAGTCAGTCTCTGACTCTCTCACTGACCCCGAAAAAAAGGCCAGGTTGGATGGGGCCCTGGGCAGCCTGGTCTAGTGGGCGGTAGCCCTGCCCATGGCAGGAGATTGGAACTGGATGACCTTCAAGGTCCCCTCCAACCTAAGCCATTCTATGACTCTATATTTGAGGAAGGAATTACTATCATTTGCTATGCAGATTATGCAAGTCATCCCACATCCATTTAGAGATGAGTACAGAACAGACTGTGTGATATAGAGGTTTTAACTACAGTCATTTACCCAATGGGGATTATGGAAAGGTAAGCTGGTGGCAAAGCTCCCCACACAAAATAAAGCCATCCTGATCTGTCTGTAAAGCAGATGTCTTGTTGCATAGACAAGAGAAGGTAATACTCTAGCTGGTGCCATTAAAAAACAATAAAAACATAAATCACAATGAAGACACAAAGGGCAGTGAAAGAAAAGAAACAAGCTACAGTTACCTCGGAAGATCTATTATGCTTTAAGAAAAGGAATCAACAGCTCAATGCACATGGGCTTAAGGGAAGTAGATTTATAACAGCTACATGCTTGTGGGAGGGTGCTCCTGTTTTACAGCGGGTCCCACAGTTCTGAGATGGACATACAACAAGAGATTATCAGGCTATTTATCCAATTACTAATGGCACGGCACAGAATACTTTGTTGAGCTAAGTAAGTCTCTTACTGGGTCAGACCCCTGAAGGTTGCTCTGGGGAACCAAGCTATCCCAGTATGTTGATAGCTTGGCTCCTGGGGATGAAAAATCACACACAGGAGAAACTCATGACAACACTGACAGTATTAGGAGACGATCTGCTGTACAGTACGTACAAGTCTTAAAGGATATGTGAAATTTTAAACAAAGCTGGATCACCTCAGTTAGAACCAGATTTAAACCCAGTAAAATTCCTAAGATGTCAACCAGGTAACTGCAAGTCTGTTTTCCCCTTAGGAAATTTGCTTCTTGTTTTCTTTTGTTTTTAAGATGAAAGTATTAAGTAAAACAGGTAGGTTTCCATCTATTCAGGATCCTTGCTGAAAGCAATGAGTTTGTAAACAAGGGAAGCAAAATACGGTATGAATTCATTGCAGAGGAAGTATAATTAAGAAAACATTATTTTTACAGCCAACAGTAAAAACCTTCAATAGCCAGAAACATTTGCTGTTTTCCAAAGCTTGAGTATTCCAAAAAGGCTGTTTTCCATCCAGTATCACAAGAGGGAAATAACCAAAACCAAAATAATGTCTCATGGATTTTATTTTATGTATGAATCAACTAGTCTAAAGAAAATACTACCTTCTTTAACTGGAAGCATGGGAGAGTTCAAGGATACAGTATGTATTTTTAAAGAAAAGCCTAATACACATGTTTGGAAAGGAAAAGGACAAGACTTAGCTCCTGGCAGTATTTGCAGACATCCACAGACATTTTGAATAGAGGTATTCTTCTGGGGGCTTTCACCTTGTCTGAAGGTTTTGTACTTGTTCCAGGTCTTACGCTGTTTATTACATTTTAAAAAGTCAAGTTATTCTTTCCTACTGCACTACAAACTAGAACATTACTCCTGCTAATTCTGGGGACTCGAGCAAACAGAAAAAAAGAGCCAGACACAGATGAAAGCATAATTCTAAAAAAGTAATTTATGTTTTCACTCAGGGGAAAAAAAAAAAAAAAAAAAAAAGGAAAGAAAGAACAAAATCAGACAGAAGGGGGTAAGGATCTTCCTCAAACTTGAAGCAAAAGAGCCAGTTAAAGCCAGTTAATTTTCTTCTTGCAATACTAAAAGCATCGCTGTCTGAAATGCCTGACCCAGCACTGCATCACATCAGTGGCACAGAAACATGCAAAGGGCAGCTTTCTATGTTTTTGCCAGACCACAACTAACAAACAGAGATCCAACTCTGAAGATCAGTATTAAAGCCATAAATAAGGAGAACTTACGTAAAGTAAGTGATCACAGATTATAGGGAATTCTTTTAAGGAGATATTAGAAAGAATCAGTGAAACTCAAAAAGAAAAAAAAAAAAAAAAGCAGCCCTAAAAGAACCAAATAACCCACAAACACTGCAGTCTCAGTTCATTTCCATATGATTTAAAAAGACGACATTCATTCCACCCTGCCAGCATGCCAGTTTGTATGTGGAGGAACCATTCTGCTCAGCCGAGTTTGCACAGTATGTTATACGACTACTGGTAGCTCTTCTAGGCACTCAGTAATCACAGTGGTTTAATCTTCACCCTATATCCCAAAAAAGAGCTACTGTGTTCCTTGTCAAGGTTTACTACTACCCTCCAACAATTATTCTGTCTTAGATATAAACCTTACAGAAACCAAATCTGTGTGAATTCTGCATGGCCAAGCAATGCAGAAGGCTTTTAGACAAATTCCATCAGCTTTATCAGGTTTGAAAAATAATCAAGAAAACGTCTTTCAGGGTGAAAAAGACAAATTTAAATGGCATCTAAACTTCTTTAATTACTACAACAATTCTGGCTTCTATTCATTATCCAGGGCCTCATTCTGTTAGGCAGTATAGGAAAAGAACAAAGTTTCTTCTCTACAGAAATTTGCAGCCTTAGAGATAAGAAACAGATTGACAGATTGAGCTGAATACAACTGCCTCCAAAGCTGATGTCTCTAAGTGACCCTGCAGGAGACGTGCTTTTACCTCAAAGGATGCGGGGCTCTTACTCTGCATCGAATTCTTCAGTGGAAAGAATGGTTTGACCTACTGCATCTCTGAAGCTTTTTCCCCCTCCAGGTCATCATTAAGTACTCAATTTCTATCAGTATTAGAGCTTACTAGAGGTTCATCACAGAAAGAGTTCATGCAGCCCCTGATTTCACACTTCTTTCCAATAATGATCAGAAAGTTACCCTTTTCCAGCATTCACGGGAATGGGAAAAGACGATCATGGTTTTAAATTATGTTTCTTAGGGACTGAGCATTTTACTTCCCAAAGCAACAGAAACTTCACTGATGTTTTTGATGAAAGAGGGATTGGTATTACTTTACAACCAAAGCATGATTCCCCTTTTCCCTTCAGCCTCCTGAGAATAACAGCAGCACAAGAACACCTCATCACATCAGCAAAAGCATCTGTTAATTCTCATACAAGAAGTGCATTGGTGGTAGAGGCTCATAGCAACAAATAAAACAGAAAGAAAACAGATTAGCTGGCCTTTCAAAGGAAAATCCAATTAATAACAAGTCCTATTTTATCTTGTTAACTGAGGTAGATGGGCATGAACACTTAAAAGAATAGAACGTTACATACAGTTACTTATTTTTACCATGACTTGCCTCTCTTCCAGTCAGGAAAGAATTTATATACATAAATAACATACATTAATTTCTACTTAGGTTATAAGTGAATTAATTCACCTAGTTGTAGGGGAAGACAATAAAATCCTTCCTTAATTACTGCCCCCATACACCAAAAATGTGGCTTACAGTAAGTTAATTGGAGTACAATTCCTGGCCTTGAAGCTTTTCTGTTTTTACATAGTTTCACTGTCTTAGGAAAGGTTATGAGAATAAACTGGAAAGCAGAAAATCCTTTTAAAGTTCTGTTTGAAAACAGTCCCTGGAATCCATCACTGGAGCTGAAATTTAAGAAGGATTCTTGTATTAGCCACAGAAACTTCATGTATACTAATTAGTGACCTGATACTTGGCAATTCTGTGGAGTTTATTTATAGCACAGCTCCAAAATGTCAAATACTTTAACATTACAAGCTAGAATAATTGCCTAACCAGGATCAATTTTTTTTTTTTTAATTAATTGCCTTGTATTTCAGATAAACAAAGATAAATTTGATATCCAGTAAAATTCTCTTACTGTCATTGAAATCTGAGTTTCCAGGCTTCTGGCAGCCATCAACTTACCATCACAGTTAAATGGCTCCAGAAAAGAAATATCCTTGAGCAGAGTGAATAATATTTTTGGGATGGCTATTTAAACAGTGCTTACATGAACTAAGAGCAGCAAGAAGGGAAGTACTGAATACTGACTACCCCTTACCCTGAGCAAGGTATACTTGAGAAACTGCAGTGATACACGAGAAGTAGTTTTCCAGTTAACTAAATCGCTCTACTTACCATAATGATATTGCTGCAAGAGGACCAGTCTAATTTTCATTACTGTCAGAAATCTGTGACATTATACAGATATGGAGTTTTTCAGTAAAATAATACTTGCACGGTATACACACATCTGAGCTGCAGTCCACTGACAGAATTGCAAATGCAGTGAGCAGAAAATGAAATAGAGGAATTAATAGCCAAAACAAGACAATTCTTTTCCATTTACTCTTTGGGTTTTTGTGGCTTTTCTTTCTTGTTTTTTTTTTTGTTGTTGTTGTTGGCAGGTTGGGGTTCTTTATTTGTTTTTGTAAAAGACTTGTTCACCAAAACTAGGATTTACTGATAATAGATAGTCTGAAAAATGAGACAGATGGTTTTCTTTGATGTAAACAGGATGCAAATAGATGAGCTGTCCTGGTTCAGGATTGTCTGACTACAGGTTAGCATGTTCTGCTGTAGAACACATGTATCATAGATACATGTATTTTCTACAACTCTTCTGGAGTTCTTTTGGCTCTCCAGTACTAACAAATAGATGTTTTGTTTTGAAGTTTAAGCAGTGTAAGCAGCGACTCAGATTACACCTTGGAAATAAATCAGTTCAAGCAACTGTTATGTGTTATTTTTAGTCATCTCTCCAAACCCACAGCATTGGTTAAATATTTGGTCTCACAACACAGCAGACAAAAGCTGCTAATAACACTAAACCCCAACCTACTGATTTGAACTGAAATTGGTCACTACTTCTAAATAAAAATTGCATGGTATTTTTTGTAATCTTGCAATAATGAAAAAATAATCCTATTGTTTGGACTGAGTCTCAAAGAAAAGAATTCCTTTCCATCCAAACAGATTTTTACTCATGTTTTGAATCTCTGTGAGGCAGGCAAACCAAGTACAGGCTTTCCCTTCTTGCTTCCCCTCCTTCCCACGTGCTCTTTCATCATCTGTGTATGATCATGGGCCAGCCTTTCCCTTCCAACCCGCTGAAAAGCTAGAATTCCTCCCAAACATGTCTCCTGTCCTTGTTGTGTCCCCTGAAACAGCTTTAAAGTAACTCTAGAGACTTGGAAATCTATGCTGTAGCAATGTTTCTTACCCGACCCTACTTGGAAGCCCTCTTTTTACAGTATATTAGATTTAATAAACAGGATAGAACCACCATATAATCTTGTAGCAGACATTGTAAAATTCAGGTGTATATTTATCAACAACTTGTGTATATTTCCCACTCTGAAGGATGACATGCCTAATATACAGACATCAGAAAGCTAGCGATCCGATTTCCTTTTAATTAAGCATTTAAAAGAATCATCCTCCCAAAAAGTATAGCTGTGAGTGTAGTAGCCCTAAACTCACTGATGCAACGTCTCCATAAAGCAGAGCAACCTCATCTCTCACTCTGTTCTAGCTACATGCCTCTATTGAAAACAACATTCCAGGTACCTTCCCATTATAAAAGGGATCTCAGCCACCAGTGAAAACCTAGCAGCAGTTTTCTTGTGCCTCCAGTGGAGTGAGCTGGCTCATTGTGGCTACAGTTGTATGACATCTATTCCAAGATCCACTTGTTGAGCGACGTAGAAACTTGTGGCTTCCAGGGACTGTGCTGGTAAACACTGGGTTCAATTAAACGTAATACAAAGCCACTCCCCAAGCACCTCCCTTAGTAGAGGGAGAAATTAGGGAACTACTTTTTCCCTTCATGCTGGGAAGCACCTCTTTCCTGAATTGCCACTGTGCCTCCCTGAACTGTCACTTCCTCCACCTACAAACTACCACAGCTACATCTGCCCTGAGGTCTGCACATGTGCTTCCCACTTCAGCAACTACTCTGAGGACTGCTGCCTCTGTTCTGCAGGACTGCAGCCTGTAAATCTACGCACTGACAAGTTCACTACTCACATTTCTCCATGGCCATGCCAAGCCACCAAACTATTACGTAATGTCCTCTCCACTGCTCAGGATGTTCCTCATCACGTCCTCTGGGAGTTCAGTGCCTTGAGCTCAAAGGCATTAAGGTAAGGAGATGGTGAGCAACGTGGTCAACGCTCGGCTCAGGAAGATCACACACCAGTTAGTCAGTCTGCAGGAAACTTCACTGTGACTGGTGTTTACACTGACTGGTGTTTACACTTTGAACAGCAAAAACTAGAAACTCCCTTCTAAGAAAAATAAGCTCAGAGTCCAGCAAGGTACTCAACGTTGTAGACACGTGACTATTAATTTCATTGATGTTCCTCTGCTAAGTCTTGAAATGCACACTGTGTGCCTGTGGAGGGAGCACTTGCAGAAGTGCAGCTGTGCCTCAGGCATTGTTTCCTCGGATGACACACTGCTACCTAGGCCCTGAGCTATCTGCAAGCATTTGCCAGAGGTTCCCAGTCCTACGTTCTGAAGGCTTACTGTAACGCACATAATACAGTTCCAGCTCTGCTGGGCACTGTGCAATACACAGCCCAGCATTTGCAAAGCTTGCACATACAGCCACAGATGCTAATAGATTCTTTCAAAATGGAAACAGCAGCAGAAACAACAAGGCTTTCAGGAACATAATGCAACAAACAGAATCACAGCACTACCATCACTGTGGGTGTTTCCAAATACTAAAGAAATGGGTATTACTAATGGAATAAACAGACAGAAAGCCAAAATAGAATAGTGTTCTTTCATTCCTCCATCATTTAGGATCAAAACCAGTCTCTAGTTTGTCCATGCCTGAGCTTTTCTCCCTCTCCCTTCTGCTGCACAGAAATCACTGCTGCAGACATTGGTTCTTGGAGCAATGTAATCTGCAAAGAGAAAGCCCATTTGGAGTGCAGACACAAACAGACCAGATTAACACACTGCCTGGAAAGAAAATGCTCTGCTCCTGCATCTTTGCAATAACTAGTTAGTTAACACAGCAACCCTGGCAGCAAGTGGCAGAATTAGGTCTGAGATTTTTTATATTCTAAATTTGTGTCATATAAACTGCTCTAATTATACTTGTATGGAACTGAGCTGAAGAGGGCTGCTGGACTCCCTCCATTCAAAGTAGCACAGTGGCAGAACCAGGCATCCAACAGGGACAGGGTTCCAGCAGAGTCATGGCCTGCCTACTTCTTGCAACTAAAATCTCTTCTGTCTTTCAGTATCCCCAGCATGTCAAATGTAAAAGCTTAGCTCTTCCATCACATCATGTTCTATACAAACAACCTTTGTGTATGGCGGAGGAACATCTGCCAAGGGAAAAGCTGAAACTGCCAGTGGCAGTTGCTGGCATAATTTCCTGCACTAGGTCAAGTCATGCCAGACACATGCACAGGACCATTCCATGTTGTAGCAGCAAGGTTTTAGAGATGAGGTGCTGAGGAATCCATACGTATATCAGATTTCACATTGCAGAAGAAGGATGCCTTGAAGACAGTGCACCTTTATTTTCTATGCAAATCAAAGAGACAATTTTAAATAATCCATTATACAGTATCCAGCAAATTTTTAAAACTTCCCATTTTGTTGGCCTGTAGAAAAGCAACTGTTAAGTAATCAAAATATTATGTCCAAGAGCTTTTCAGAAAACCTCTGCTTTGCAGAATTTAAATACACCATTAAGTACTTTTAAATAGCCTGATTGGAAAAATGACATCATTGGATTTTCTCAGCACTTGGTGCGTCAGCTCACAGTGCCTTACAGCCTTATAAATAGACTCTTGGACCACTTCAGCACAATTCATGTATGAAATTTTTCCATAATCCACTTAACTCTATTATTCAAGTGAAGTGCAACTGGATCTTTTCTTGGAAACAGGGATTATGCAACACTAAGTATAAGAGGCTCAAGAAAAACACTAAAGCCAAACAAGAGCTGCAAACATCTACAAAGAAGCAGAGTCTGTCTCTATTTATATGTTGGGTTTCCCTTTCTTTTTTCCCCTTACATCCTCTAGCTCCTTTAACCTTTTGATCTCTCATAGAATCATAGAATGGCCTGTGTTGAAAAGGACCACAACGACCACCTCATTTCAACCCCCCTGCTATGTGCAGGGTCACCAACCACCAGACCAGGCTGCCCAGAGCCACATCCAGCCTGGCCTTGAATGCCTCCAGGGATGGGGCATCCACAACCTCCTTGGGCAACCTGTTCCAGTGCATCATCACCCTCTGTGTGAAAAACTTCCTCCTAATATCTAACCTAAACCTCCCCTGTCCCAGTTTAAAACCATTCCCCCTTGTCCTATCACTATCAGCTCTCGTAAACAACCATTCCCCCTCCTATTTATATGCTCCCTTCAAGTACTGGAAGGCCACAATGAGGTCTTCCCGGAGCCTTCTCTTCTCCAAGCTAAACAAGCCTAGTTCCCTCAACCTTTCTTCCTAGGAGTTCTCTGATCATCTTAGTGGCTCTCCTCTGGACCCATTCCAAGAGTTCCACGTCTTTCTTGTGCTGGTTTTCAAACTGGTTTATCTGATGTCTTGAGATGTGTGATCTAGCACTTACAACGGCTGATTGACTAATAATTAAAAAATAATTGCAGTATGATTACAACTTTAAGATAGATCTGGATGGTGCTAAGAACTTTTCCTTCAAACTTGTATATTACTGACGAGATTTTACCAAAACCCACTGATTTCTGGAGTTTGTAAGAAAAGCAAAATACGCATACTTTCAGATGAGTGGTGGCCAAATACTGTGAGCACAGCTTTCCACAAACAGAAAAGTTATTCACAAACAGAAAAGTTATTTCATGATATTTACAAAAAGTAACTGCAATTCATATGCTCCCTTAGCCTTCGTAAAGACCTTCCATTTACATTCAATTAGAAAACATAAATGTTAAATTCAGCAATGAGAGCTCTCAATGCAACATTTGAAAATACACCAACATAACATACAACATAACTTTCATACACAAATGCATCTATAGGCACCTACAACATTTAAGGATGAACTTAATTATCTATGTCTTTCTTTACCCTATATGCTAAATAAAACAGTCATTCACTTAGCATAAACCACTCTGACAAACAGCTCTATGAAAGAGCTGTATACAGAATTTGCTAAAAAATGTATACAGCATAGAAGGCCGCTGCAGGTTGATGGTTGGCACCATGGGAGAAACATTTTAGGAACTGTCTTTCCTTTCCACAAACTCAAACTCTCTGGAATTTGGCACCATGAAATACAGAGGCAGAAGGAGTAACTCCATCAGGAATCAGAGGTACTGGGGCACTGCCAAAGACCACAGGGATTCGACACAGCTGATGGCTCCTCTCTAAAGCATCTTCTGTGGTGAAGACATACGACAATGAAAGTAAGCCCAGAGAATCAGGACCCAGAAAACATATTTGTTAGCCCACCCCAATTCTCAGATTTCACCACCACCCGACTGTCTGTCACCAGAACTCAGAATGGCTAAGTGCTTAAGCCAAGTACTGCTAGCCATCAGCATTTTAATGAGAATCAACTCCTGAAGTGAATTCCTAATTCTCTTTACATTCCCATTCTCTTTACATTCTGTTTTCATCCAACACATCACTATGTAAAATGCTCATTTCAGAAAAAATATCCTCTTGCAAACATATATTACAAACCTCTTTCTTGCAACAAATTGCCACTTCTGAATTGTTTTGTTTTCAGTTTTAAGAGTTGAGACACAGTACCATGGCTGTGCCTCAATCATTCAGGTAAGATTCACTGTCAGTCTTTAGGAAACAGCTGATATAATTACATTTGTCTTCTCCACACGGCTATCTGAAAGAACCTAAAGGAAATAATCTAAAACTTCAACTTGCCATTGAAACAAAACTGTGTAGAGCTATATCCACTCTGTAACACAAAAAGGGAGGGTTCGGCCTGAATTTACACAGAAACCTGAGAAATTTCAAAGGGGATATATTTCAAAATAAAAAACATATTGCCCATACAATTATGCAAACACAGAATCAACTAATACAATCTCTTAGCTTAACATACATAACAGTCGTAAGTTATTCTGAGCTTAACTTGGAATGCACAGAAATTAAGAGCAAGATAGTAAAAATTATGAATTACGATTATGAATTATGATCTTAATTATCTCTTAGGTCTAACGCAGACAAGTAAGCCAACATTATGTAAGAAAGCCCCTTCTTTAGAAGATATTAAGTATTTTACTGTATACGAGTGCAAATACCTCATACAGACAGTACATTTTGGAAGTTTATACAGGGAATCTAACATTTGTTCAACCTGACTTCACAGTGCTCCTCTTTATAATGAAAAAAAGAACTGCACATCTGCTCTGCTACATAAAGCTAGAAAAGTCAGCTGGACTGGATTAGCCTACCCATATAGACAATATCACCAGTTAGGAACGCATGGCTGGAGTTAGAGATTAGCTCACCAGTGATTTTTGGTTTATTTAACTCCAGTTTCTAGAAATGGGAAACAAGATCTATCTTGTTACTGTTTCACATGGAGACTCCTGCTATTATACTCTCAAGTCCTATCCACATCTAAATGTTCGCTTTTTGAAGAAATGTAGGTTGTACCTAGACTTCTTCCACCCGTTGACTCCTGGACTCATTAAAAAAAAAAGAAAAAAAAACCAAGCTTACAAGTCCTACAAAAACATAAATTCACTTGATGAAGGTGAGTTTAATAGCTGACTCCTTCTGGGACCTATGATGATTTCAGCATCTGTTTGAAGCACTAGCAGCACCAAGTCTAGAGCTCTCCGCCACGCCTCCATCTTGGCTGTAACATTATCATAAACCTTTACACCCTCTTCACTGTCAGTGAAAGGAATAGAACCACTGCCGAATATACCACCTCTTCTGAACTCTTTCAGTACATATGCTGAGGGAGAGCCACAGTCAGTTGCTTTTTGGAGGTGATGATCAATTAAGGTATGTGCTTCAAACTCCGATGCTGCTTTTGCAGTGTTACACATAACCATGGAAAGATACTGGTTCCAGCCAGTGGCCAGTGCTTGAAGCACAACTGCTTTATACTCTGATGAAGATGCTGCCAGCCGAGGACTATGAAACTCCTTCACAGCATTTTTATCTGCTAGCTTTGAAGACTGCCCTGAAAGCATCTGACTGTGACTAAGACATAAGAACTCAACTGCACCACCACCAAGAAAAACCTTCCCATCCTTTAAAGCATGATGGAGTCGATACACAAAAGTCCAAAACTGGTCTTCAATGAGCTGCATCTTTGAAGCTACAGTGGTGGTGAGCAGGGCCGTCAGCAGGGGAATTCCCTGTGCTTTTATTCTGACTGGCACAAGCTGACCCAGTTCCATTGCACGCTCGTCGCAGCCCTTCCACAGCTCTACCCAGACCCCGCTCCCCAGGCAAGAAGCATTCAGCTGAGTGAAGTACGTCACGGGCTGGGCACCGGTCACCTCCCCAAAGGCACTCAACACATTCTGAGTCACAGAACTAATTACCAATATATTGTTTGCGATGCATCTTTCCATTAAGTTTTCACACACAGTTCCTTTGACCAAAACCAAGTTTACTTCCAAGCTTATTAGAATGTCTAGCACAGTACTTAGCCACGAGTCTCTTGATCCACCTTCTTGTAGGCTAGGATTCTCCAATACAGTCTTTACATTCCGTGGTTTAGTGAAACCTAAGTGACGATAGTGTTCGGTTAGGTCACCATCCATTAGCAGAATCCAAAGGGATTTGTCCTGAATGTATTTGGTAACTGTGGCTTGTTCTGGTGACACTAGAGTGATAAAACCTGGGCAAACACAAGAGTAACTCTCAGGCAGACCTGGTAAACAGCATGTTGCAATTTCTGTGATACTGAACTGGGAAGAGCCGCTACATTCTGCTCTCTCGTGTTGATATGCAACAATGCTTTGAAGCAGTTTCATGCTAGGCTGATTTCCATGGCTTAGAGCCATTGCCAGGTGTCCTAAACCATAACATTCACAAGTATATACTGACTGTCCTGAGAGGTATACCTGAGAATCATGTAGGTGACTTGAAACGTGGCTTTTTGCTACAGTGCTGAAGTATCTGCTGTGAGTTAATATTTTTTGTTTACAGATGGATGCAGAGACACCACTTCCAGAAATCACAGATCTACTTTTGTTATCCACTGACCTGACAAGGGAAGCTACTGAACCAAAGCTGGCCAAAGGCCAAACCAGGCCCTTATTAGAATTACAATCAGCTTCCTGAGGGAAACAAGAATTTCTTGGAATGGGTTCTTCTGATGCAGAAATATCTTTCTGAAAATACAGAAAAATCTGATGATTTAGAGAACTGTCGCATGGAATTTGGGAAACTTTACTTTCAGAAGTTCTTGGCCTAACACTGCTAGAACACAGCTCTTTGTTTACATCATGCACTGATATTTGAAGACACTGGACTTTCTCACAGCAAGAGTCCAACCCCTCAGACATCACAGACACTATTGCTGAAACAGGAACATTCTGCTGGAGGCATTCCAGTACAGCATTACTCCACGCACCAACAAGGAACAACAGGGTACTCGTCCCAGTTTTAAATTCCTTGTTTTGGGCCTGAATGGTTTCATTAAGAAGCTGTCCAGCAGCACTAGTTAAATCCAAACTTTCCATCAGTCTAACAGCAGAACAAATCAACATGCTTTCGTTGGTGCTTTCATCCACAACAAATTTACAGGATTTCATTGGTCCCAATAATGTTCGTCCAGCAAAAGCCACGGATGAGAGCTGCTGGAGTCCAATATGTCTTCTTGAATTCACAGCCCTGAAAGCCATGGCCAGTGTGCAGCATCTGGGAACAGAACACAAACTTACTGTCCCATCCTCATAGTACTCCAGAGAACACATCAAAAAATACTAAATTAACAGTTTCATACAATAGAATCATAGAATCACAAGGTTGGAAACGACCTGCAAGATCATCTAGTCCAACCGCCCTCCCATTACCATTGCTACCACAGGCTACTAAACCAGATCTCGTAGCTCCTCATCCAGACGCCTCTTGAACACTACTAGGAAGGCAACTTCACCACCTCCCTTTACACTGAACAGAGATCTCCAGTGAGGCATTCTACAAAAATCCTTTATCTCGTGCATTTATTTTGAGACAGCAACTCACAGACTTGCTAAAAGAATGCACTCCTAAAATATTATGGATTTGTGTGTGTGTGTGTGTGTGTGTGTGACAGGTAGTAAAATGCTATTGATTCCAGTGTTCCAGTGGTTTCTTAAACATGAAGCAGTACAGATCTAACAGAACTTTCAGTTCTGTTGTGACCTGCTATCTGGAATTAGAACAAAAGTAGGGCTGAATAGACAATTACACACAAAACCATTGGCCTGGTACAGATCCATCTTGGTACTATTAGCTATGCCATTGAATTTAACTTTCAAATATGGAAAAACATAAAACTTATTTTATTCCAAATTCTATTCATTCCATTTAACACGCATTGATACTCCATTTAAGATTTTCAAGTTTTGGTTGACTACTCAGTTTTAACACGCCAAAAATAAATTTTCTCTCCCTTAAAATCCTTTCCACACCGCACTCCTGTGGGAGACCACATGGATTAAGCTAAAGCTCCTTTTTTTTTTTTTTTTTTTTAAATGAAAAAAGTATATATACCAAGAATTAAGAAGTCACAACTCATACACCTTTTCTGTCCAGATTCCAATAATACTTCATCTCTCTGAAGGTCTCTTTGCAGAACTATTCCAAAATCAAAACCTTTTTTGCTACTACAGTCAGTGAAAGTTCATCCAAATACTAGCTCAAATGAAAACAAAGTGGGAATTTAAAAAGTAGCATTGGCCATCAGAAATAACCTTTATATGGCAACAGCCGTCATGTTCTACTCCACTCCAAACTGCCAATAGAACTTCAATTGCTAGATACTCTTGAAGTATCAAAACAAATATTAATCAAGAAATTGTATTGTTCTGTAGTTATTTGCAATCCCTACTCCTGGCTTTAAAATTGCACTGGAAGTACACTACTGAAAATATCCATCCAAATTCCTTACAGCTTTTCTCTGGAAATTTTTCTTGGCAGTCTCTTGTGACAACAGACTAGGCATGCTATGCAACCACATCAGTACTTCCAGTAAAAACATTTTTTTAAGCCTTTTTTTTTTCTTTGCCCTTAAATGAAACCTTAACCTAATATCACAACTAGACTGTTTTGAAACAATGACCAAATTAAATAACAATCATTAGATCATGGAATCCAATATGAAACGTGAAACATCCGAAATGAAATAGGCAGAAACTGGAACACGGGAAGTTCCATACTAACAGTGGAACAAAGTCTGTTACTGTCAGAGTAATGGAGCACTGGAACAGGCTGCCCAGAGAGGTTGCCCAGGCTCCTTTAGATCCAAATGGACACTTTCCAATCCAACTGGCTGCAGGGAATGTGCTTTAGCAGGGAGATTGGACTTGTTGATCTCTAGAGGTCCCTCCCAACCCCTACAGTTCTGTGAGAACCGCAGCAGGTTACAAGACAGATTGTGCAGCTGATGCAGCTATCAAAGCAATGTGCTTTCACCAAATCTCAAGGCAGCCAAAAGGAGTTACTTAGCTAAAATTCATTCTGAAGATTTAGTTGAAAAATGTGCCTTTCACTTTCAGCTTATACTCACACTAAGTAGCTTTGTTCTAGGCACCAGCCTGCTCTCCTGCAGGTACATAAACCTGAACTGAATGGGCCCAAGGACTTGGCTGCAAAACTCGATGAAAGCAGGACATGCACTTATAGGAAGGTACACTCGTATTTTGTTGCTTGCACAACCTCTGGCACGGGTAATCGTGATACTTTTCCACCTTTTGGTTTTACCTGTTGCTTTGGCAAGAAGATGGAACTACGAACGAACACTCTCCAGGGATCAACGTAAAGCAGACCCCCGTTTAACTTCTCCCCCCGCCTGCCCCTTACCTTTCTCCATCCAGCCTGAGGTGGAAAAGCTGAAATGGAGCCCAGCAGAGGGGAGCGGGGATCCTGCAGAGCCGCTCAACAAACGAGACCAGCGCTGAGGACAGAAGCGGCCGCACGCGGGGCCTCCTCTGCCTGCACGCCGCGTCCCGCAGCGGCGGGCCGAAAGCAAAGGGCCGACACGCGGCTCGGCTCGAGGCCGCCCGTCACGTTCGCACACGGCGCTTGTAGGAGTCGCTAGGACAGAACCGGACGGGTACAAAAGCCGGGCCCCACACCCGCTGCTTAGCTTTGCACGCGTGCTAGCGGCCTGCCGGCCGGAGGAAGCGCCGGTTCCTCAGCGCTTCGCCACGGCCTTCTCCTCCCCCCGCCGCCCGCCCCTCGGGATCCCCGCGGCGGCTCAACGGCGGCGAGGCGGGCCGAGCCGCGCGCTCACAACCGCCCCGTTGCCATGACAGCGACCCCGCCGCCGTTGCGCCGCGAGCGCGGCGCTCTCGTGGCGTCACGAGCCCGCCGAGCCTCCATTGGTCCCGACGAAGCAGACGGGCGGGCCTCCGGCACGTCCGGCTTGCTGATTGGTCGTGGCGCGTGGCGGTGGGGAGCTCGTCTCGGCGTCCCGTGTGATCCCGGCGGCCGCAAGCAGATGGTGAGCGCTTTCCCCTTCCCCTACGCCGGGCTGGCTGCGCACGGCCCGCGCCGCTCCGCCCCGAGGAGCCTGCAGGGTGCGGGCGACGGCCGGGCCCTCACCGCGCTGCCTCCAGGGCCGCAGCGTCCCCACCTGGGGAGCGTGGCGGGCCCGCAGCATCCAGCCGCGCAGACGTGCGCCGCGGGGACAGATGCTCTGCGGTGCGAGCGGGGAAGCACCGAACACCAACGGAGCCGATGCTCTCAGGCCTCCCATTTCAGTACCGAATTTGAGGACTGCCTAAATTTGTCTCCCGCTTCCAGTCACGGCCCAAACGAGCGGTTCATTTTGAGGCTGTCTGCCTGCTTTCTCTAGCATTGCCTTTAACGGGCAGTCTTTCCGCTTAGAGCTGAACGCGGGAAGCCCGGACACTTCTTCCCTCAGAACAAAGTCTTCACCTCGGTTCCTTTCTGGAATCATCTAGGAAAATGCACGTAGAGACCCAGTCGCAGTCGACCAGGTGCAGCAAAGAATGTTTCTCACTTTTGCTACACCTTTACTGTTATTTATAATTTATCTGTGTTTTGACTTTTTTTCTGAGTGAGCTTTTTCTCATCTTTCCTCTTTCTGAAGGCGTCCAACTATAGAAAACCTGGCTTCAGTACAGCCCAGCGAAAGAAAAGTGGCTTGAAACCTGAACTTACAGAAGAGCAAAAGCAGGAGATCAGAGAAGCTTTTGATCTGTTTGATACTGATGGATCTGGAAGCATTGATGTAAAAGAACTCAAGGTTTTCAAAGTTTTTTTTTTCTTGGATGGAAGTATCACAGGTCACGAGATTGCAGCTGCTTTATCTATTTGCCCAGGCCTAACTTGCTCTGGTTTAAAATGGGTTAGGTTTATGAATAGCAGTAATGACTTACTGCCATGACTGAACTTGGGGTATACTACATGCATGACCTGAGAAACCTGTACGTAATAGAGAGCTGCCAGACTTCTCTAATGCATGCCTAGTTTGTCAGGTAGTTTTGAATGTCTGAGCATGAGACATGAACTAACTGTATGCGTTTCTATTTTCATGACTGGCTGAGGCCATTGTTTCTGGGAACTGGAATTCTTTTGTTTTAGGATGAATACCAGAACACAAAATGTTTTCTTCATCCTGGAGGTAAACACATAGATCTTGCACTTACTCCAGAAAGATGCTACCATTTTTTCATACATATAACCCACAGATTATCTGTTCTTTTATTTAAAAAAGAATAAAACAGAGATGTGAATTGCACTTCAGTTGGCAATTCAGGCAATGTCTGTGTGTGCATGCACACGGAGGTACAAGGGGAAATTTACTTTCTGTTATGTTTTCCCTAACAGTGCCTTACTTTTTTTACCCCCAAGTCTGAACATTTTATCTTCTTGACCTTGATTCCTCACATAGAAGCACATTACCTCAGCTTTTGCACACATTACCTAAAAGTACAGGTTGTCTAAACTATGGCTTAATTCAGGATTTATCTGGCTGTACCTTATACTTGATTAAGGCGACTGTGTTATCTGAACACAGTTTATGCATGTGAAAATACAGTTCTTAAAATGGACTGAAATGGTGTAGCACCAACCACCTCATGCTATGTTTTACTTTTTGAAAATTAATTCCAAAATATGGATACTTTACAATCCAAAGGGGATCCAAAGTGCCCCCTCTGAAAGACAAAGTAAAATATTTCGAGTTATCCCATCGCAAGGCATTAGACAGAAAACACACTTCAGATAAATGTGAAGTTTTTAGTGACTTAACACTTCCCAATAGAAAAATGTTTACCATGAAAATTTCTGCCACTGTTTCCACCAAATCATGCAGAAGGAATCAATATTAACTGAACAAATCCTCCTCTATTTATATGTTCTTGAAACTTCAGTTTCTAAATGAAATATGCTGTAATCATTTGGCACACCAGGACCAGCAAATTACTAGTCTTTTTTTTTTTTTTTTTTTTCCAGTAGCAAAGTAAATGTTCTAGGCTGGTAGAATACCAGAGTTTGGTTTAAACAACATTAAGCATTTGTACAACCCTCTAAACAGCAATACCCACTTTTATAGTAGTACTTTGCTTGTGTTCTGTAAGACTCAAAGTTTGCTTTTCTTTTCCTTAGTCCAGCAGTAATTGTGTGATGATTTGCTGAGGCAAAGATTTATGGAGTGTTGTCAGTTGCCCCCACTCCTGAACATGTAACCAAAAAGTGCCAAGAGCTATCCTCCTGGATTTCTTTAATTTGTTCTCTTGACTGTGTAAGTTAATAATACGTAATTTGGAAAACATCAAAATTAAAAGGCATTCTGCCCTCTATTTCTGATGGATTGAGATTACATCCCTGATTGCCCTCCTCCCCTACCTCCCAAGTCCCGTTTTGAGAATCCAGTCCTTTAGGAACCATGCTGAAAACTAATGTGTAGATCAGAAAAGTAGATTAGACACAAAAAGTTTCTCAGGTTCACAAATACATCAATGTTCCACATGGACCCAAAGAGAAAATACACGAGTCTTACAGACATCAAATCTACTCTATTACTAATATGAAAGATAAAACACACAGGCAAGAGCTATCAGGATGTCTTCCTTGAAATGACTTGTTATTACAGTTTTAAAGAGAAAATTCTTGTAGCTGCTGCCTTTAGAGTTCTGGCAGCCTCCTAACACAATTGCTTTTCGGCACAGGTTGCGATGCGTGCTTTAGGCTTTGAGCCAAAGAAAGAAGAAATTAAGAAAATGATAGCAGATATTGACAAAGAAGGAAGTGGCACCATTGACTTTGAAGACTTTTTGGCTATGATGACACAAAAAATGGTAGGAGTTCTTACAATACATCTATATAATCTTGGGACAGCATAAAGAATACTATAAAAGGATCTATCACAGTAGCAGGTGTTTTGTAAGTAATAAATATTTTTACTTTCCTTCTAGAGTGAAAAGGATTCAAAGGAAGAAATTTTGAAAGCTTTCAGATTATTCGATGACGATGGGACAGGAAAGATTTCATTCAAAAACTTGAAAAGGGTTGCCAAGGAGCTGGGAGAAAATTTAACCGATGAAGAGCTTCAGGTAAATTCTGATTTGCCAGAGCTTTCCCAATCCATGGAGTTCCTATGGACAGGGTGGGAAATTCATGCAATACAGAAAGAGTTGAGAGGTTAGAAATGTGCAGAATAATAAAATATACAGTTCTGTTTTCTTATTAAGTACTTCTGATTTGTTGTTTTTTAATGAATAGAAGGTCTTATGCTTAGAGTCAAGCCCAGTGCCTGATCAGATATACTCTGTGTTTTGTAGGAAATGATTGATGAAGCTGATCGAGATGGAGATGGAGAAGTAAATGAGCAAGAATTTTTGAGAATCATGAAGAAAACTAGCTTATATTAAGATTTGTTGCCTTACAGCTGTTCCAAAAGACGACAGGGAAAAGACTTAAAAATGGGTTTGTGTCTCCTGCATATTATTACGCTATGTAATGAAAGTCTGAAAGGACAGATTTTCATCTCATTCTTCTCTTTCACCAAAGTTAGTTGCTGGGAGGGGGCTCTGGTACCCAACAAACTGTTCAAGTGAGATACTGCAGAAATAAAAAAATATTGCAGAAATGAAAAAGAAGGATGAGTGAGCCGGCAAGGCAGGGTCCCTTTCTCCTCAGGCTCCCAGATGAAGATTTCACTAATTGCCATTTTGGATAAAGAATGCTATGTCTTAAGTAGACAATTAAAACAATCTGAAAACATTTCACTTGGGTTGTGAAGATTACTGCTGTTTCTTGGAGAAGCCTAGTCTCACCTTCCCAAGGCTACATAATAAAAAGATCATCTCATAACACCTTAAAGAACCAAAGTACGACTACAGTATTTTTATTCCTTTTAAGGCTTTTAGGTTCTTTTTGTGTCCTTTTGTTTATTTCCACGAAAGTCTCAGAAATCAATTGCATATTTATATTTATTTCTGTAATTAAACACTGTATTCTCCGAGCAAGTTCATTTTAGACATAGTGGGAAACAAACATATATAACTAGTTTTTGGTTCTTCACTCCAAGCAGCATGCCATAAGTAAACAATCTTTTCTTTAACTATTCTATGATCTGATATCTGAAAACTGGCTTACTTGAGTCTTACCTGCTTGGATTTTCAGAGTTTATAGTATGAGCAGTCAACATTTTGTGCCATTGCTGTTACTCCAGAGACTTTGCGGAACTGTTATTATGCCATGATTTTAAGTACTTAAGGAAAGCACAGTTCTAAGGCACAGTAGAGGAAGTTCTCTCTAGCTATTTAGAGTCAAGTAGCAGAGAGAAGTTGCATCTGAAGTGAAAAAATAGCTCACTTTGGACACCTGTGGATATATTTAGATCCATGCAGTTCAAATTCATTTCAGGTATCACACCCTTTTTTATTCTTATCAAGTACTTTAAGTTTTTGAATATTTCTTTTATATAATACTATCAATCCAGAATTTACTGGAGAGCCACACTTCCATCCTATTTTGACATAGCAGCAATGCACAGCCTGAAATCTGATTATTTGCTTCTGCAAGGTGGATTTATCCTTGTGTCATGATACAGCATTCAGCCTGGGGAAACTGTATACCCTAATCCATATCTCTGTTTGGCTCCTTATTACAGCTGCCTCAGCTCTGATGAGCTGTAAGGGCCCACCACGGGGAGAGTTACTTTCAGCAGTGGAAAGGGGAAGTGTTTATTGACACTTCTCATTAGCGTGCAAATGTGAAGCTGGCATGTAGTCCTCTGAGTTTCATACTCTGAACTGCTCTCTGAATAGACCCTCTCTAACCTACACAGTAGGCTTAAACCTGCTCACAGCCATAACAACCTCAGAGATCTGTGAAGTCCACTATTTAGACGTTCAGTGGCAGTAGATGTAAGCTAGAGTACTGTAAGATTTTAAAATGTGTATTAACTTTGTATAGTGTGAAATAAAACTGTTTTGCGAGTTAACAATGTGATGTGTTTAATAACTTACACTGATAACACTACATTTTCAAAAATAATTTTGAAGTGTTAAGCAGTTCACCAAGTATGCTTTTGCTTTATCTTTTCTTTTAGAGAGAGAAATTCCTAGTTGCAATAGTCTTTCCCTCTTCTGCTGTGCTGATTAAAAGTTTCTAGTACTAACCACTTATAATCAGAAAGGGAAATTTCAAGTTCTAGTTGATGATGGGGAAACCCGGAGCTGATTAGAGTAACTGTACTTTTAATACTGTCACAGGAAGAGATTGATGACTGCTGTTTACCTATGATGCATGTCACATCTCTCTTCCTGTTCTAATCCTGTTACTTGACTTCTGAAGGTAGGAAAAAGACACACAGTCATACTTACTAATGAGGAAATTTCATTTCTGGCTTGCACATTAATTTCTCAAGTCTGGAATGTTGGTCCGTGCCTGAATTAGCACAGAACTTGCAAATGTTAACGTAACAGAACAAGTGTCTCATGCTGCTTCAGTCTGCATTATAGTGAGAGATATCTTGCCTTCTCTTCAGCCACAGAGACCACGTGTGATGACTATCAGCAACTTTGGCAGCAGCCCACAGCAGTGCTGTGGTTCTGTGCAAATTGTTTTCACAGAATCATTGTCACTGTGAGTCCTTCTATATCTTAAAGAATTTCTTGTTTACATTTGTATAGCTGGTGGTGGAAAAGGAGCCAATGCTGAGCTCAGAGTTAAGTTTTTGTGAGGAACCAGAGATGAGCTGCCCAATTATCCTTCTGCAAGGCTAGCGACATTCTGCTCAGTGAATTGTGAAAATTCTCTGCAGATGTTTTTCCCAGACTCTGCCCTAGTGGCATATCCTAAATAAAACAGTTTCACTAGAGAAGACAGATTACTTGCACCCCCATCCCCTCTTCACTCTATACTCAAAAATAGACTAACTTAAGAAGTTGGAGCACTTCTCAGAGACCTGGATTCAATTCTTTAGCACTATAGCACTGAAATGGAGGCAAAGCAGTGATTCAGGTTTCCTTGCGGGAAGGGACTCATCTCTAAAAGCACCTGAATCCAAGAGAAATCATCAGTATGTGCGCACAGAGACCAGCACCTGATGCACGGCAGATAGCTTCATTCCTGAGCCAGAAGCAGATGGCTGTGAGCTCCGTTCTATGCGTGCCTTTACCTCTTCGTGCTGAGAGGGGGGCAGGTTCATACCTGGCATTTGCAGTTCCACTTGGACAGCTGTAGTTCAGATGGTTCAACATGTATTTCCAGTGGAACCCTCCTCCTCGACACCAGTAAAGCTGGATTTTCAGTTTGATTTTTAGTTGGAAACTGGACAAAAGGGAAAGTGGAACTGTAATTTGTGTTTGACAAGCACCTAAATATCAAAGTGTTGCTGGGGGATAATAGTTGCTTGGGAAATAATGTTGCAAATTACATCCAATGAAAAATGCTTTTATATGAAAATGCGCTGGGATTTTAATAGATACCAAGTAGTTCAAAAGAAAAAAAAGGTTACTTAGAAGTTAAATTCCAAAATATGCCAATTGGATGGCAATTTTAGATTAATCCTTCCTGCTATCTTCCCTGTGCAACTTGAAGTTGTTGTCTCTCAGTCCCACAATCCTGCCAGTCACACAGTAAAGGGAATCTTCAGTTGGCTTTAGAGAAGCAGAAGTGAAGAAAATGTTCCTAAGATGCTCCAAAACACAAGTTCTCTTTCCAAGCTTAGTTACATATGCTAACAGAAACCAGCCGCAGCTGTCTGATGCATTTACAGCACTCAGGCACAGAGAGTAAATAACAAATTCAGGGTGCTCCTCAGACATCCTTCAGTAAATGGGAATAACAGACACAACATTCATACCTCCTGCTGCAGGGGAGCGACCAACCTGCCCGGCCTGCAGACTGAGATGGTCCTTGACATTAGAGGAAAGAATTCCTATGAGAAAAACTCTGCAGAGATTATTTCCTTTTGCATTACGTCTGTAAGTAGCACACTTGTGAGTGACCAGTGATAAAGTAACATATGGTATACTCAGACCCAGAGAGCCTGGGTGCACACCTGGCTGAGTGGCTCCAGCAAAAAGAAGACAACAGTCACCCCTTTGCTACAGCTCAGAGTGACTGTGAAGGGCCACACTGAGCAGGCATGGAGTTCTGATTTCAGTGGGCATTCCACACACTGCTCAACTACAGGATGTGCACTCCTCCATCTCTACATTACAATGTGTAAGTCTTTCCAGTTCTCTCTACGGTAGTAAAGAACTGATAGATCTGAGAGTCTGGCAGTCTCGCTAGAGGGCATCCAGTTACTAATGTGCGGGTGATGCTGATTTTTCTTCCCTGTGGCTTTTAACAATGATCAAACGTAGGCTAACAAATACCAGCCTGCTGGGGCTTGAAACACACAGTTGGATACCAATTTTTTTGCTTGTTTCTTTTTTAAAGAACTCAGCACTTTTCATGGAACTCCAGCTCAAAATATTCTAATTAATTAGCTGCTTGTTCAAAGCTAAGCCCCCAAACCACACTTTCTCAAACTCCCACTCTGTATCAGTAGCTCTAGGCATGCTTTCAGGGCAGCAGAGAGCTGAGTTTGCCTTTCACACAGTCCTCCTGAGCTCTCCAACCACTACTCTGCAGGCTTATTTTCTCTCTTTAGAAATGCTGCTACCAAGTGGAACCACTTTAAGCAGAAAGAAAGAGCCAGACCCATTGTGGAATGCTGGTAGCCCTCTCTTGGAATGCTGGAAAACTGGAATTTCAGTCTTGCTTTGAGACAAGAGGAAGAAGGATCTGAGAATTAGACCTTTGCCCCAAGGTAAGTGTGTTGACCTTACGGAGACAGTTTACACTGGGATGGATATCTTATTCCAACAGCCTCTTGGTGTTGGAGAGTGATCCAAGAAATAAGTTTTCAGGAAACTGCCTGGCCAAAGCTCACAAGCAGAGTAGATGGACAGCTGCCTAACAGGTTAATGATGGCTCTGAATATCAAGGGTTTTACAGCTTGTAAATATCTACTGCTGGAAAAAGATAGGGCCCATGAGGAAAAGATGTAGAGTAACAGTTGGTTCAAGACAAAGGACCCGGGAAGTTTGACACTCCAAAACCTGATCTGTACGTGACCAATTGCTCAAGAAATACAGAGAGAGTCTTGAAGCCATCAGCCAAGCCTCCCTGCTGCATCAGGAGCCCAGCAGAGCTATAACACACAGGAAATGTGCTCCCATTCAGTGCAGCAGAACATGCAAGTTGCAGAGACTGTGGTACCTACCTTTAAAAGACTCAGCCCATATTTGGCCTTGCATATTTTTAGGGGCTCACTCTCATAGAGACAGGAACCTAAAACTGTAGCTCTTAGCTTCTTTGGAAGCCTGGCTGCCACCAACTACAGACTTGAAAAGTCACTTTTTGTCAGTCAGATTTTACATTGTGAATAGGAACAAAACAGAACTGTCAAGCTTGAGTTGGAAATATGAAAGATTCTGGGCACAACTGTAACAGTTTTGCATGCAGTTATTCTCCCAGTGTTTGTTGTGCGTGCATGGAAGTGCATGCTGCATGCACACGTGCAAATCTCACAGTCTGCTACTACCTGAAGTTCACAAGTACAGATGTGAGCGTGAACTTAGAAGTGTCATTTGGAAAGAGAGTGGATTTGCTGTAATATTTTAGTCTCACATAGGATAGGGTGTGTTCGCTGTGAAGAAGTGTAACCCTTACTTCTCTGGAACAAAAACCCAATGGGTTAAGCCCAAAGACAAAGTCAAGGCAATGCTGGGATGGATACTGCCACTCCAGTGCCACAGTTCAGGGGCATGAGGCAGGGCTGTGCTGCAGGGCATCACACACAAACTTCATCAAGAAAAAGGTGACCATAAACACTGTAAGTCTGATTTATAAATACATCTCACTAGGAACAAGCCACATCTATATGAACTTCTAAAGATGTCCTACCAGATTATCTCAATTTAAGGAAACACATATTTTTAAAAGCTATTTTAAAATAAAAACGAAGCTGATGTGTCCTCTTTAAATAGCTTATGGCAAGATCATCCAAAGATGAAATACACAGAAACATGGTTTCCACACCTTTTGAATGTTTTGTGCAAGTCAGTTCGTATGATGTAGTCAGTTATGTGCAGTCAAAGGTGATGATGACTGCAGAGTGGCTCAATTTTGAAAGTGAGGTTAATAAAATAATAGGAGACTGAGGTACAGATAAGGTCCAAAAAATGGGGCACACAGAGCCACACTATCTATGAAACCCAACATCTAGGTATGTGTTATTTGTTGTTTCAGATTCCTGACAAGGTCCCTTCTGTAAGTTTGAGTAGGAAGGACTGGTAATGCCATATTCAAATCCTTGTCACTTATTTCCAAAGCTGTCAATTACTCACTGCTTGATAGCTAATTATTTACAAAGAGAAACAGAAACCAGCTTTGCATGCAACTCTTCCAAATAAACTCAGCTAAGAAAGATTTTTCAGTAACTTTCAATTCTGATAGTATAAGCCGCTACTTGTGTACCTAAAGGTGCAGAAACAAAACAAGATTTTTTTTTCCCCAAGGTGGAAAAAACCTACCATGCACCAGTGGGGATACAGTCTGTCTAAAGCAGATGTATGGTTTTGTAAATAACACTGCAATTGCAAAATAAGTGCAATTATTTTCTATAAGCAGAAAAATTCTGTAGTTGAGAATAGGATTTGGTAAGCACATCCCTTACCAGGCAACTTTTCAGCTTTCTCATTCATATTAAGGTCCAATAAAGCATTTAGCAAAATGGCTGACAGTCCCAAGTATTACTTCTGTTCATCCTGCAAAACAAATACATATTCTCTGTTGAGTCCAGATAAAACAAGTCATCACACACTTGGGGTCCTTGTGCAGAAAGCCATTTATGGTATTAAAAACAGCAATATTACAAATCCAAGAGAAAATTAGTTGAAAATACTATCAAAATTGCTAGAGCAGTTCCCAGAAACAAAATGACTTTCAGAAGAGGAGTGGGAAGAAGCATGTATTCTTTTTCTTCCTAGTACCAAAACAAGATGTAACAGAGGCATTAGAAAGGATATTATTTATTAAGTGGGGGTTTTTGTGCAAATATTCAGAATCCTCCTCGCTATCAAATCTCATGAAATACTATGACTAAGTCAAGATCTAGGATGCTTCAATCCCAACCACCTCCTGCTACAGGTTCAGCATCAGGAGGACTGAGCGGCACTTAGCACTTCTGCAAAACCAGGCCCTAGACAATAAAGGCTTTTGGTATGGGCTTCCTATTTCCTGCAGTGAATTTGTGTAGGTGGCTTTGTTACCAGAAATCCATACTCCTACACAGCAACTTCTGACTGTGTTTCTGCAGAAATGACTATAATGAAAGGAATGAAATATTTTAAAAATAATAATCATGTCTCTGTTTCTCCAAACCAATTAGGGTATCTCCTGCTGGTGAGATTAATTTATTCACCTCCTGGGTCACAAAATTAAGAGTAGGGTGGAAAACAACAGGATTAAGGTTTGCAGAAGCACCAAGGCTTGGACTGCTACATGCATGAGGAGGCGAGAGCCCGTCTGGACTGCCTCATCTCCATGACCAGCAGCTGAGTCACTGCCCAGCCTGCAGAGCTTCTCACTGCTGCATTTTGCAGCCAGGAAAATCCCACATCCTCCCAGTGGGTGTAGGAAATGCAACCACAGCCTCTGGACGTGCCAACACCAAAAACAAAGGGAGACTGTGGAGCAGGCGGCATCCGTGGACTTGAGGCCAGCATCCCATCACCTTGATGATGGGAGCCCAGCTCCTGTGGCACAAGGGCATGGGTACAGGAGCTGCCCATTGGTTTCCCATCCTCGATGCTGGCAAGGTATGTGACCAGCACTCAGTTCCCCCACCAGGATCTGCTCTGGTCCCTGGGAAACCACCTCTCCTGTCCCATCCCATCCCCATTCTTGCCTGGAGAAGGTGTGGATACCTTGCCTCTGTAGGCATTAATGGCCAGGTTGGATGGAGCTTTGAGCAATCTGACCTAGTGGCTGGCAACTCTGCCCCAGCAAGGAGTTGAAACTGGGTGGGCTTTAAGGTTCCTTCCAACCAAAGGCATTCCAGTTTCTCTGCTCTTTAGTAAGGGGCAGGTTGCACCCATCCCTTGCTCCTGTCCCTTGCAGCCCCCTCCTCCCCCTGCCCCATGTGAAGCTTTCACCTCCACATGCAGAGATTTACTGCAAACAAGCCTTGCCGCGCTGGGGCAGCCAACGTAGTTTGGTCAACTCCAGTGGAGGTCACCAAAACACGTCTCCTGCCTGCCACTCATCTCTGCTGCCTCTCAGCCATTCCCTGTGAGCAGAATGAGGAGATGAGTGCAATTAGCCAAGCAGATTTTCATCTATGGATTTGCCAGTACCGACTGAACACTGCCAAATGCTGCTTCAGATAAGGGCTCCACAAGCCCACTTCTGGAAAAGCAGCTGGAGATGTCGCTCACAGACCTATATTCCTTCTATGAGTTCCCCACAGCACTTCCTGAGCTCACACTGAGGGTGCTGTTACTCAAAGCAGACCACAGACATCCTGGGTCAGCCAGAGCCTGCTCCTCCAGCCTAGGGCTAAGATTAGCTTTCGGGAAGGAAAACACACAGGCAGGCTGACAGGGGTTTGCCTGGCTGTCTGGGCAAGTGCTCCAGACAACAGCTCCTTTGAGAAGCTGCTCCTGTGCAGCTGACGAGACCTGCCATCCCTGAATGCGTGCTCACACAAGCAGGTGGCAGCAGAGCGGGCACCAGAGGCTGCCTCAGGAACATACCCAAACAACCTCTGTCAGTCCTCTGCAGTATGAGCCTTCCACAAAGCCTCCAACGGCTTGAGGGCTGCTTAGAACCAGCACCAGGTCTCAGCCATCCCCACCACACAAACACAACTCATGGCTGGCACCACGCACCACACCTCCTCAGCAGCCTCCCATCCCTTAGAGCGCTGTCCTGTGTCTACAGCACTGCCTCTCTGCTCTGTTTAACTACTTGTGCTTTCCCTAGGAAGGTTAAGAAGCAAGCACTGTGCAGTAAACAAAGAAGAGAAGAACTTTTCTGGCATCCATGCTCTGTCATATTTGTTCTGTGCTCATACTGCATGAAACGGGAAAGCAGAGACAGGGGAAAATAGTTACACCTTGAAGGGAAAAAATAGATTAGCCTTCCCTAGCCACGTCTCAGCGCACATCCACTGCATGGACCACGTGCTGCCTACTCTTGCATCAGATGAGCTAAAAGGTGCATGCATATTTTTGGAATTAATTCCTTTCTACAAGCTGGAGTTAGAAAGAACTGATATAAATGAGTAGGATGTGAGATGCTGCCTCATTATCCTTAAGTTCAAAAGTTTATGATGGCTTTTGAACGCTACGTGAAAATGTAAAGATGGCAGATGAATTCCCTGTAAACTACAAAATAATCCATTTTTAAAAAACAAAGCACCGACTGAAACTGAATCTATGTATTTAATGGAAAATGGAGTCTAGGACAGTATCTTTTGTGGCATAATTGCCACTCTGAAACTTCTCTAGTTCAGAAGGCGGCATAAGTATTTGACAAAAATGAAATTGTTTGACTCTTATTTCAGCAATTTCCACTGAGAAATTGGCTTGTCCAAGGCACTATTGCTTTTTTAAAAATTACATCAACTTCAGTAGATTTTACTTGATAATGCTCACCACATTCCTAGTAATTACCACTATTTATTATTTGCATATGAAATTTTAGGGACTCTCCAAGCAGAACAGTAACAGCCCCATGCCTTAGAAGGCCTTCAGCCACAGCTGAAGACAATTGAAAACGAACAGTGCAGCAAGAAGCAGGCACTGTGCAGTAAACAAAGAAATCCAAGGAACATGAACATCTTTCTGATGTTCATTTCCTAGAACAGGGACATTTCCCAAAGGCATAAGAAAATTGAAATTGGGATGCTTTGGAAGTATTAAAAAAAATGTACTCCTAAATATGCAATAGGAAAGCAGTAGGTCCTTGGAGAGTGGATCAGCATGAAGCAGAAGGGAACATACTGACAGTGAACAGGACATGCCAGTGAGGCTGAGCTCATCACAGCCAGCCTGTAGCAAACAGACCTTTGTCTTGCATTTAACATGATAGAGCAGAGGGATTCCTGAGAAATTATTTGAGCAGTGTGAAGGCTTAGAAAATTAGCACAAAATGACCACATGAAAGCCAAAAAGAATCCTGCAACACAAGGTAGACAAGAGGAAAGGCTTAGTTCTGTGAATAAAACCTATACACGATTGAATAAACACATCCAGATTTAAACACCACGTGGATACAGAGCAGTCCCTGTCAAAGATGTAAACCAAGTTGCAAGTCTGATTGAGAAACAAAAGAAAAAAGATGCTGAGGGTTTAATACTCAGTGATCCAGTACAGCCAGTGCTCACATTTCTGCAGGTGCCTAATCCATGTTGTGGATTAGCCATGCTGCAAATGAGGAGGCACTGGAAAAGTCCCTGAGCACCACCAGCAGATTCAGGCATAGGTGGCACAAATGAAGCTGCACAACCCTCTAGGCTTGCAGGTCCAAAACCTATTTGTGTGCTTTTGGGCAGGACTGCTCCTAAATCACCAGCCTGATGATTTGTCATTGCCATGTCAAACAATTTGGGTGTTTTTACCTGGGGCTGCTCAGAATTTAGGGTTCCAGGAGCACGTGTCACCACGTTATTTGCCCATCTTAGGCTCCTACATGTGAATAATTCACAAACCAATACTGCCATCAGAAAAAAACATTCATCACTAGTTTTCCTCATCTGAGACTTCTTGCCAGGGAAGGAATTGCCAACAGCTCCTTTCAGTTGGTCAGTCTTTGTGTTTACAATGACTGTGTTACTTGGCTATGCTGCATACTGCCATTCCTTACTCTTTAGCTGAATGACAAGACTAAAATGCTGAATGGGAGCTAACAAATAATACATCCTCCACATCTTCTCAGAGATCAGATAAGTTAACATCAAACACACATGAGCAAAAAGCACAGGGAAACAGTTCTCTGGTTTTCTGAAACTAACAGAAGATTTCAGGGATTGGCTTTGGATCTGGCAAGATGAGGAGTTGTTTTCAGTGCTCTTCATTTATTTCTTGAGCTTCTTCAAGGGCATATTTCCTGCTTTATTCATTTATAAAGCTGACAACCCATACACAATAACCCACTAACAACTTCAGCATCATATGTTAAACAAAAGAAACACAGAGTGCACTGTTGGTCAGTAGTGTTTAAGACTAAGCAAAAAACTGCACTCTCATCATTTGGCTTAGGCTCTCAATGCACATTTGTGCAGTAAATTTATTCCAGTTGTCAGGCTTTCCATTTGACCTTTTAAACAGTGGCATGCAGCACCAGTCCTTTTGCAGCCCCGCATCTCTGTCGTCAGTGACTCAGCAGCTCATCGGATACCCCGCAAAGTCTGCAGGCACACAGGATTATGTGGTTTTCAGTGACAACTTTCCATTAGCGTTTTTTTACTTCCTTCTAATTTAAATCAGCCTGATATTAACAAGCAAAAGATGGAAGCCTTTGATAATGTCTTCTTCAGCAGACAGGATGGGATATGTTAATTAGAATCATAGAATCACTAAGGTTGGAAAAGACACCCTAAGATCATCCAGTCCAACCACCAACCCATCTCCACCACACACACTAACCCTATCTCTCAGTGCCACATCTCCACATTTCTTCAACACCTCCAGGGTCAGTCACCCCACCACCTCCCTGGGCAGCCTGTGCCACTGCATCACCACTCTTTCTGAGAAGAAATTTTTACTGATTATTCAAACCAAAACTCCTCTGGTGCAACTTGAGGCCATTCCCTCTTCTCATCCTATCACTGTTACCTGGGAGAAGAGGCCAAGCCCTATATAACCACCACCACCACTGCCTCCTTTCAGATGGTTGCAGAGACCAAATTATACATATGAAAATCATGATGCTAAAAATGAGGTGTACTACACCACTTTATGATGGCATGTCCTTTTTTTTAAAAAAGGAACAGTTGAAGGTATTCTCAGTGCTTTTTTCTTTCATAAACACTTGCTGATGTTTAGTGGCTGATTTAATAACGATTTGCAGACCTGTTGATGAATGGCTGATATAATGGTATCATACTGCAGCACTTGTGGTCAAATGCAGTTTCCATAGCATAACTGAGAATGCAACAAGTAGAAATAGGAACCTGTAGGTACTATGTAGCCTGCACTACTTGCATAATTCAGATCTTGGTGGCTGCTTTATTTTATAGGGCTGCAAAAGCGCACACAAGGGATTGTTTTTGACAGAGCCTGACCTACTCTAACAAAGGGCTAAGTAAGTTGTTCAGAAATGCTATACAAAGAAACCCTGGGAGATTGTTTCAACCACCTTCTTTTCATCATCCCTAGCTTTTAAATCCAAGATTCACTCAGGTACAATGACAAGAGGAGATGGAGGAAAACAGATTAGTTGTGCAACACTGATGCAAGAAAATACTGTTTTTAGAGAAGACGTGTGGAAGCGTATCCCACAGTACTGCTACAGCTCTGCTGCAAGCAAAGTCCTTCCACATCAGACAACTCTAAAAGGAAAATCCAGGTACAGAGCACAACAGCACCAACATGACCAGAAGCCATCAAGCTCTCAGGGAACTGCCAGGAAAGAGCAGTATGCTTGCAAAGGCAAGCTCTTGTAGTTAAGAGCAGCAATAACTATTTTTGCTTAGTTAAGTCCCTTTTTGAGTACCATTGTTGGTTTTCAATTACAACCTCACAGATTTTACCACATAATTCTTGCTAATGACAGAAAAATTACTCAATTTATTGACGTAGTTATTCGCACTATTTTGTGCCAGTAATTCAAGCGTAAGTTCCCATATTAATTTTTTTTTTTTTTTTTTTAATGTGATGTGCTCATCTAAATCTCATTGCTCCTTACAAACCTGACAATTTTCTTGCAAACAGATAAAAAACAATGCAGGACTGTTTCCAGCTTTCACTCGCAACATGAAGCTTAGAGAAAAAACACAGGCAACACAACTGAAAAAATCAGCAAACTTCTCATGCTGATGGCATTCAGTATTTCGCATCAGCATCCAGCACAAGGCACTGCTGGCAGCTGATAGTGCTCACCTATGCCTCAGGACTCCAGGCAATCTAAGTTGGGAATACAGAAAATGCACAATTTCTGTCCCTGTGTTGGAAAAAATCTTGCTCTTTTTAGCTTGTGATCATTACATATAGTTTGAGGGCTGAACCCTCACACAGGAAAAAGGAATTCTGCAAATGCCTTAATAGAGGAAGTCAGTGACTATTATGGAATTCGGGGCAGAATTAATTCCTGGGATAAGGGACAGATGGGAAAGGAGCGAGAGAACACAGCCTGACTTCAGCTTTGGTAAATTAGAGAGAAGCTGAAAGCCCCACAGATCCCCTATTCATGGGCTGAAAAGTTCTGTTTCATGCACGTGCACAAACCAAAAGCGATGGTTACACAGATGAAAAAAAAAAATCCCCTCCTCACTCTTTTGAGGGAGTCTGACTCATGATTTTCAGACTTTTGGGGACTTTTAAAGGCTTTTCTCACAGTAGAAGCCACAGTCACAGCACTGAATAAGCAAAGGTGGGTGGGAAGGTCTCAAACCAGCAACAAGCAGAAAAGAGCAGTGAAGCACCTAGGGCATTTCTTAATTTTTAACACTGGATTCTGTGCTTTGAACAAGATTTTACTAAGCTATCTTTTGGGGTGAGGTAGAACTTGTTTTGATTACTAGGTTTCTAATATTTAAAGAAAAAGAGAAGTTTACATTCCCTGCTCAGAAGTCATGCAGACACCTGACCTTTGTGACCAGGGCTGAGATACAAACAGCCCCAGCGCTGGCCACTATCACTTGAGTTAGCACCTTTCCAGGCAGTGTGGAGGTTTTCTTCCCCTGTGTGGACCTGCCTCCGCAGGCATGGATGCATTGGCGCTGCTTTGCCATGCACAACCCTCTCCTTCACTTCTGTTCCCTTCTCTCTTCCACCACCACTTATTACTTGCCTTATTTTTATTCTCCTCTGGTCCCAGCACTGCAGAGCCTGGCCAGCTCCCTCTCCCATCCAGCCTCTCTTGCATAACCCAAAATATCTGCTTCTGGATCTCTCTAGCACTGCTGCTTTTTCTGCTAAGTAAATTAAAGAAACGATTATTAAGAGGATTTTGGGAGAAACTAAGTTCTGAACTCACAACCAGCTCCCCCTAATGAGGAAGATCTGTTTGACATGCTGCCTTCAGCATCCACAGTGGAAGGTGCTTTGGGCAATTTCATTGATGACCTCTAGAAGGACCCTACCAGCAAAATGCTTGGTGTTTGTCAGCAGGCTGTGTTTGAGGAAGGGATTTCTGTGGCACTAGCACAGGTGATGCCTTCCCTCTCCTTCAGGCAGGCACTGCAACCTTGTTCTAGCTGTTAAAACTGTTAGAGGTCTTTGACTCCTCTTCACATGATATGATATCAGACTATATGAGTCCTCTGCTGTACATCTTTCTTTTCATGAAAATTTTAGGAATTTCAAAGCCCAGTTCTGCACACTTGAATTGAAAGAAATCAAGTGCAGTTTGTTTAAGCAGTAGAACATCTGGTCTTTAGCTGGAGACTACCTCTGGTTTCTGCAAAACTTCAGTAGCGTGTGTGCTCATGACCTATGTTTGTTTTTCATTTTCAGTAATCCTTAAAAGTTATGTTCATACCCTAATGAATGCATTGATCTTTCCTAACTTTGGCAAAGGTTGTGTATGGTTGATCAGATACGTGGTAAACAAACATTACTGTCAGTCTCAGTTCACTTCTGAGTAAGAGAAGCCCCCACAAGCCAACAGAAGTATTAATGTACAGGCGGAACCAGTGGTTAGGCTGATTTTTTTTTTTTATTTTAGGAAGACTCTTTGCTGACCCATTTGCTTTGTACGCCAAAGAAATGCAGCACTGCAGATATGAGCTTTTCTCTTCAAACCATTGACACCACTGACAAATGGTTTAATCTTTTTTTTTTTTTCTCCCTCACGCAGCCTTCATTTCTGTACCAACATTTACATTTTTATGGATGAGTAATTGAGAGGGAGAACGCACACTAAGAAGGTAAGACTACAGAACAGTGTTTGTTTAGCTTTGGGAAGACTCTAGCCCTTACTGAAGCTGATATTCCTGCTATGCATTTCTACGGGTGCAATCTGAATCGACTGAACAGCAAATCTTTCTGAATAATGTATAGATTGATGTGTTCTGGATTAAGAGCGATGGGTCCCCAAATAGTTCATCCATTTTTATTCTCCCTTGTGTAGATTACCAACAGAGAGAGGAAGAAGATCGTGCACTGATAATTACTTCTTCCAAATATTTAACTGCTAGCATGTAGAGGCAGATTTTTCCCAGTCTGGATATTTTTCTCTATTTCTGATTAGGAAAAATAATTCACTGTATCTTTTAAACCTTTCTTTTCCTAATGTAACTTTGCCTGATTAAATATTAGGCAGTGTTTTGCCTCTCATATGCCCTTTCAGCAAACATTTGCTCTTTCATTATTCAATCGGAAAAGGATAATATTTGGGAAACGGCAAGATTGTATCTAAAGATACAAATTCAAATCAAGGATCCCTTCTTTAGTCAACTGTGACCAATCCTCCAGCTCACAGACTGAGTCTTGTCCAGATTCAGAGCATGTAATTTTAATACTACTCTTTCTAGTTAAGAGCTGTATCTTCTGTTTTTTTAGGCCTTGGCTTACCTCTGACAAAAGAATAATTCTTAATGGCAGTTAGCTAACTAAGTGAAATCCTTCAGGCAGGTTCTGGTTTTCACACAAGACAGCCTCCAGAATTAGGGTCTTTGGGGTGGTGCATTTGTATCAGTGATACAGCAGATTGTTGTACAGTATTTTAATGTAGCACGATTTCTGATTGATACAAATACGCAGACTGTGCAACATGAACCAGTGGAACTGCACAGCCAAAACGCATCTGCTGTCTGTAGCTGCCCACACAACGTCCCTGGCTGTGCTAAGCACCCAGGACCTGAGTGTTGCTCCCCAGCATTGAGCATGAGCCCTACCCCAAACCTCTGCACCCTGCTGCAGCTGACACGGGGAAATCTGCTTTGGATTTTCTGAATGAATTGAAAATAGAACCAGAGAGTTGATTCCTTGACAGCAGAGACACTGAAAGAAATGACTGAGAAATCCATAGGCAAGCTCAATCCACACTCCTCAGTATATGGCCTGCAGCAGTCACCAGAAATGACGTGGTGTGTCACAAATACCCCTTGCTTTGCTGCCCCTCTGCATACTTGTGTGCCCCGGGCCAGTGACACTGTGTGTGGAAACGTCCTGAATCATGTCCAGATGCTTCTGCAGCTTACACATTGGCACTGGGCAGTTCCTCTGGGCTTAGAAAAAGCATCTTAGGAAGTGACAGCAAAGAAAAGGCAAAAGGCCACACCGTGTGTGCCCAAATATTTCTGCGTGGCTGAGTACTCCAAAAAGAGCAACATTTTCCATTTCTAAAAACAAGAATTCTGCTCATCTCTTTCTAGGTCACTTATAGCATCACGCAGATAACAGATCTTACCAAAATGTCACCAAAGATAAAGCTCGGGGTTTTCAGAACAGTGCATCTGAAGGTGTGCACTTTATTTAGGCGTCTGCACGGAGGGACAGTTTTCATGTGCACTTCCAAGACTTTCTGTTGAAAGCATTGGCCCACATAGTACCATCATATGTGGGGATTCAGCAGCTGAGCAGGTGGGCCTGTGTGCTGTGACAGAGAAAGAAAAGCTGCAATGGTCCATTTAAACACTGATCACAAAATAGGATGGAGCAGTGGCCACGCCATTGTCTGTATCACCAACTTTGCTGTTTTCTGACTAACTGTGACTGCTGAGGACTGAGTCACCTAATTGATAGCTACCAGTGTGACAGAGACAGCTTGCAGGCTGGAAACAGCAGCTCAAGCTTTTATCCCAAAACAAGCCTCTTTGCTCCCTGCTCCACTAAGACTGAAATTTGGTTGTAGCTGAAACAGCTGGCGAGCAGGAAGGCCTAAACATGCACAGTGTACATCATGCAAGGGAATATTCTGCAAAATGTAGGGCTGATCACTGGTTGCAGCATAGCTTCTGGAGTTTGATGCCAGAATGGTGCTTTCCTATCAGGTCCTTCATAGTTCAAAAGCCTTTACTTGGAGAAGATAGAAGAGTCCCTATTTTCATGAGCTAATCAGTAAAATAATGATCTTTGGCTAAAATATATATATATGTATCACTAAGCCATAATCAAAATACTGTTTTCTTTTAAATACCAGTTTATCTTCAAGGTGCTTGAGTCCATCTCTGACCATACAGATAGCAGCTGTGCTGCGTCTTGACACGAGGAGGGAAAATACATAGGCTTGTTTCCACTTTTCTCTGTTCTCGCCTGACTGGATCAAAGTTACACAACCACAAACAGAAGGAAAAATAATCGCTGAACAGAAGTGGAAATGTGAAATACGTCAAATGATATTCTTTTTCTTTTTTTTTTTCTATCGTCAGAGGTGCTCGGGGGTTGCGTGTGGCCAATAAGAATAGACAGGCAGTCTGCAGAATGGGAGATTTCTGACGGTGAAGTCCTATTGAGGTTTTTTTGGAACAGTTACATATAAGACACCAAAGGAATGGCTCAGAACTACTATCCCCACCTACAGTGTTTCTTTCCCTTTTCATTTACGGTAACAATGTTCAGGCAACAGTTTGGTTTTTTCAGTTCCCACTTACTATTCATTGTGAAACTTGGTAAGATGGGCCATGTTTCAATGTTCCTCCACAACTGTACGGATTAACACATTTTTCTTCAACAGCTTTTTGCTATTATAAACGTATCCGACTGTTTGGACTATTCCTTGGAACAATTGGTTGGCATCAGTCTGTCCTAAAACTTCTGCCATTCCTCTCATTTTTATTCATATTTATAGAAAACATCCAAATGTTTTCTGATTCCTTGTACAGCTGCCTAAATATTGAGTATCAAAACTAACTGAAGAAACCCTCATCATTGGTACAGCAGGCAACTTAGTAATAGGCATGATTTGGAGCAAAGAGCAGGCAGATCTGTAAGAACAAATACTGAAGTAAAACTCCATGTAACAAGAAAAATAACTGCATGGCAAATCACAAAGATCACCTTTCAAACTGAAATATTCCAAGCTTTTTAATGGTAATAATAAGCCCCAAATCAAAGCTTCTATGCTAAGCCAGATTGTATGCTCAAAAAGGGATTCATTTGGTTATGCCACAGAACAAGGAATCTCTCCAAACTGCATTGTGAGTGCTGCTATTCCTTTTATTTAGTAACTATAAAAAAAATTTATTTCAGGTTATTAATGCCTTGTATTCACAGAAAAGTAAATTTAAATTGGCTTCACATTTGTGAACGTTTTGTAGCTCTGTATGTAGACATGGCACTGAGGGACATGGGTTAGTGAGCAATATTGGTGGTAGGTGGACAGTAGGACTGAATGATCCTAGAGGTCTTTTCCAACCTTAATGATTCTATGATTCTATAGAATTCAGCTGAGAACTGCATGGAATATCTGAGTCTAGTCTATTTAGCAAAACTTGACCTTCTGTGATAGCAAGTAAAAGCCCATCTTACTGCCATTTCCAAATCTGAAAATAATACCCAAACTACTGACAAAGTTTCCAGGAAAAAAACATTTGCAGTAGTTGGATATCATATTTAAAGTGGTCTTGAATGAGAATTTTTTATGTCTGACAACAACTTTTTCAATATCTGGGAATTATCCACTGCTTGAAAACTCTCTGGTGCCTGAACAATCCTTTGGTAGACAAGTTTGTCTTTGACCATTGTTTTCTCTTTTGTGTCACAAATAGCATCTATCGCTTTTACTGCCTTACACTAAACCTTGTTGATAGGTACATCAGAATTAAATCTAACTAAGTGTGTAAACTGTGAAAATTAGGTTAGGAGGCAGTTTGATTGTTTGGCAACCCTTGCAGAGTCTGTCATTGAAGCACAATGCCTGTGCTTCATGTGCACACAGCAGATCTGTTTGTACATCATTGCTGCCATTGTGTCTCTGGCAACTGAGGAAATGTGCCCTGTCAGCAGTGGTACTTCTGTCCATGCCATGCTGATTCCACTTCATATTACCACCTCCCACCAGCTTCACAAGAATTAATCAAAAGTCATTCATGAAAAGCTTTCACTATACAGCAGTTTTGATTTCTGCTCCACATAGCCCGCAACAAAGATTCAAAGAGCTGGGCCGTTTGACCTCATGTACCCATTTTCCTCCAACTCACAGCACTCTCATCAGTACTACCGAAATCATCACATCTTATTCATGGCAAGTCTTGACATTGCTAACTTTCGTCACCTTTTCCATCACACCTCTTCCTGGAGTGACCCAGTGCCATACTGACCTGCAGAGCTGGGGACTGGCAGGAAACATGCTGTGGGGGCTGCCACGGGGCTCTGGAGGAGTATGGGCTGCTTATCAGCAACTGTGCTTGGTTAATTCACAGTCTTTTGGAATAATTTTGAAGAAGTCCTGTTAGGAAAATGCACTTAAAACTTCTGTTTAAATCCCACACAATTTGTTGTGAGCTCCAAGAACTTCCCTTCCTCTCCCTGAGCAGTGCCCTTCAGCCCCCAGAAAGGCCACTGAGTTTCTGTGCAGCTAATGCACACAGCTCAACTTCCACCACAGCAGTCTTTTGGGGCACTCCTCTTGGAGGACAGTGTGAGAATATAACAGCTGACAGAATGCTGATGTGAACACTGCATGTTTTTACACAGATTTCCAAGTGCTGTCTTTAATTGTGCCGTAACTGTATTGTATTCCTTGCCATAACTTATTATACCTTTACTTACATTTTCCAAAATACTCAGTGGTCTCAAATATAAAGTATGCTCCACATTCTTGATTATATAAGCAATAACAGACTTTTAATTTACCAACAAAATAAAGTCAGCTTTCTGAATGAATCAATAAAACCACCAGGCCATTTTCAAGTAAAGCGATACCACATTGCCAGAATGACAAGTACAGCATTGCCACACAGACAATAAACAAGAACTGAATTGGAGAAACTTCATCTAGACTTTCTACAGTGAATCATCTCTTTTTTTTCTTTTTCTAACTGGAGGTTGAAGAAAGGGTGATTCGTTCTATTCTGAATTTGTTTTCTGTTTCATTACAGCTCTGTTTTCTGCAGTGTCTTTTTAGCAATCTTGGAAGTGCAGCATAATAGCCCGCTTACTATTAAATCAGTCCCAGCAGAAGAGAAAACCAAGTCTGGGGAAAAGAAGAAACATTTTCTCTCTGAGGTTTAGGAGTAAGTGGAAAATTGGGGAGGCAGAGTTGAATGAAAAAGCCCTTCTCAAGGCAAAGAAAATTCATCTTTTTAAAACAATATCCTGAAGGCAGAGCACAGACAGTCAGTATTAGGTGAAAAATCATAGAATTACGGAAAAGAACAGTTTGGACTGGAAGGGACCAAAAATCATCAAGCTCCAACCCCCGCCACGGGCTGGTTGCCACCCACTGGATCAGACTGCGCAGGGCCCCAGCCAACTTGGCCTTGAAAAATAGCAATGTGGGCTTTGAAACTGTGAGGTACCTGGAAGCTTTTCCACAGCCAGCAGAAAAGTGACTTCCTCAGGAGGGCTGGTGAAGCAGCAACATGTTTTGTTGCAGCCAGTGACAGTGATGCTGCAGATGCACCGGGCCAGCCAGAGCTGGGGCAAGGGGAAGGAAGCGGTGGAGGAGGATGCGCCGATACCACTGATGCAGCACCCAACACTACAGGAGCACCACACGCCAACATGCTTGCAGGGCCAAAGTGAAGCGAGCATAGACTGAAAGCTAAAATAACAAGGAATCAGAGGGATAAGCCAGGAAGAGGATCTCTTGCACAGATGGGGAAGCCTGGCTTTGAGATTCCTATCAAGGAAACTGAAATAAAGCCATCATCTCTCTTACTCAGACAGCCAGCATGACCGCAGAGCTATCACCAGTTGTGACTAATGCCTAAAGCTGAGAACCTGCAGGTCTTGTGTCTTGCAGCAGGAGGTACACACTAGGCTCTGAAAGTCACTTACATATGTATCTCTCATCTATAAATTTAGGAGAAAAATGTTGCCTGTGTGTTTAACTTTTGGAGCCCTGGCTAAACTGATTGACTTGGTGAAATTACTCCATGAACACTGTTTGTAGGTAGGAATTCAGGTAAGACTGAAGGCCAAGCTGCCTGGGGAAAGGGCATGGAGAGGCTGGCAAGCTATGGTAGTGCAGCCCCACTCCTGCAGAGCCCTTAGCTGTATCCAGTGCTGTGCAACCACTCAGCACTACCTGCAAATCTTAACAAGAAGCCCGAATTCTTAGGAATCTCTTTGGCCATGTAACGCAGGGCTCAGCTCCCATAGGCAGCTGTTTCCTACAAGTGCTCAGCTTAGACATGGTGCTGTTTCTCCAGGCACTGAGGATGTAGGACTCCACCTGATCTTTCCAGTGTCACCGTCTTATCTACAAGACACCCACCGTAACCATATCTTCACCTTTTTGAACAGAAGTTTGAGGTGACCTGTGCAATAAGGTGTTCTATACCAATCACAGAATTGGATGTTGTTCTTACCTCAGCAAGATTCAGCATGGACAAGACCATCTTTGCAATCATGGGACACGCATCTCAGCCATATGGCTCCTTAGCAAACAGTCATCTCTCACATTGACCAGAGGACATTTACTACTTGGAGGGTGAGGGAAAGCTGCCAGAGTGCCCCAATACTGCCAGTGTAATGGTGAAATGGCAAAAAAGCAAGTAGGATAAAAGTCTTTCACACACAAGCAAGAACAGAAGGATATGGAGGGAGGGAACTGAGAAAAAAAATGTGGGGAGAGAAGAGCAGGGGCATAGTTTAAAAAGAGATCAAGATATCTCTTCTTCCTATCAGAACAGTCTCCTTAAATGTAACCTATAGTTCCTTGCTTTCCCTTTAGCCATTTATAATGTGAACCAGTTCATGCCTGTGTGCAGGCCTTATGGAGCAGGGCTGTGGGAGAAGTGCATGACAGCCTTCCTTTCATCTGTTAGCACTGGCCCACTGTTATACATTCCTGCATCTCCTGTATGGCTGCAAACCCTGCTTCTCACTTTACATTGCCTGTTCTTGGCATTAACTGTGAATAAATGTAAAAACATATCAAGTATGGATACAGGGAAGAGGAAGTAACAAGGTTCTTCCAATCCTGTCCTAAGACACATCCCAAATATTTTCAGTAATGTATCCTTTTTCTAAACAGGCACAGTAACAATGAAGTCTTTGTGTAGGATTTAGTTTTCCGCCTTTTCAACCCAGACGTGAGCAACAACCTTAACAAGAGGAAGAGTTCATAGAGTAGCTATGATGTCATTCAGGTAGTTGTGCTCCTCATCAAACCTGTCAATCTACAACCTCCTGATGATGTGTATGTAGTGCATTCAGGTAAAAATCCTACAATGGTTGTAGAACTGTAAAACATTCTAAGCTGGAATGTACCCAGAAGCATCACTGACTCCAACTCTTGGCTTCACACAGGACCACCCAAAAATCATATCATATACCTGAGGGCATTAGTCAACTCTCCAACTAGGTACCCTAGGGTTATTTAACCAGTGGTGGATCTGAGCTGCTCTTACACTGTTGTGATGACTACACTACTACAAGCCAGCTGTTGGGAACCTGGCACAAGATTGTTTCCATTCTGGCAGGGAAGCCAGAACAGGTCAGTTTCACCCATCCTTTGCAGTACAGTGCTGCCCAGAGGATTGCTGTTCCTCAGATATTTCAAATCCTCCTTCTTCCACTGCTGTACATGAAAAGTTTAGTTAGCCATCAGCCAGGCCTTTGAAAAGGAAGCCGGGGGCTACTCTTCTCCTTTCCTACATTCTAGAAGAAGTGCACTTCATCTAGGTCTAGTCCTTAATCATGGAAAAGATTGCCTGTTTTAATAGTAATGCTGGAGCTCATCTGTAATTTTTTCCACTCCAATCTCCTAGAATAAAAAAGAAGTCACTTCCCTTCTGAAAGCTCAGGGAAGAGAAGACTGGCACAAAGGCTCAGGCTATGTAACTGAATGGCTCCATAAGGTGCGATGGCATAAACCACCAATCAGTATAAATCAATCAGTTTGCACAAGACTTACCTGCTACTCGCACTCCATTATTTTTAAACATCTCACTGCTCATTTATTCCTGTCTGTGTGATCTACTAGGATTACTTATTGATCTGCTCAGCATTACACAGTGTATGGAGTAAAATAATGCAGGTGAACAATGGTATTTGTGCTGCTGCTGTTCTCCATACTGAAGAAATGAAACATCTGAAGTCCATAGTGTTGTTAGCTCTGTTTGCTTTGTTAGCTCTCCCAGCTGTTCTCACACACAGCCATGCAGCATATAAACAAGAGTACCATTAGTGAGCAGCAAAGCATTATTTAGATCATTGGCACTTGAAGGGAAGAGGTTATTTGCTTTCCTTCTAGATAATGGTCTATCAAAATATAAACCACTCCACCCTGGTTTCAAAACACCAACATGCTAAGGTGGGGTAAACCAACTGCATTCTCTTCCTGCCTTTTTTAATAAACATTTTTGTTCATCATCGAGCAAGAGCAGTTAAGCAAAAAAACAAATAATCAAAAAAAAAACCAACAACAATTAAAAAAACACTGAACAATGTATAGGAAACTCATCTCAAAGACATCTTTCTGGCTATCCACACACAACATCATCTATTTTTGAAAAAATCATGTTCCAATACCTGTGCATAAAGCAAAACATCAAGTTAGAGGAGAATGCAAGTACTGGGCTGGTCATAGTGCTGTGATGCCTGTCTGCCTCTCCTTTGCAGAGATACTGAAGCACTTCTCAGGGCTTACCTGGAGAGGAGCAGAGCAAATTGCACCAAGAGCTTGTGCAGTGCCTGGCCTGGTGAGGTCCCTTTGGGAAAGCTCTGCCATTCTCCTGTGTGTAGGCAGCACTCATGCTGAAGCTCTCAGGATGGAGGGCAACTTCGCTGTGCATCAGTGTTATTTCTAAAATAACTGAGCTTTCTCTGCACTCACTCTAAGAAGCAAAAATAGGGAGAAAAAAAAAAAGACACTTCAAAAAACTGTTTCATTTTAAATACTCTAAATCTACTTAGATTTCTAAAGTACGTAAAAAGTAGAAGGCTGACTGCCATACAAAGGAGACTTGAGAAGAGAACTCAGCTACTTGTGCAAGTTAAATTTGAGAATGGTCACTTCCTGATGACTTATCTTGGTTCTTGAATATACATGGACCAAATCTTTCCCCTAAGCACTCACATCTCCTTAAATCTCAGCCTTTGCAGGAAGGACTGGTTTATCTTTTGTAAAAAGAGTGCATGGATTTTAAGTTGAAAGACTTCAGGGCATTTCATTAATTAGAAGTAAGAGATAATATGATACTTTGTGTTTTAAGTTACTTCCTACTGTATCCTCTTGATAAAATGAAGGCTATACGCCCTCACAATTTTCCATTTACACGGAATTCCACCAGTTTAATCAAAATGAAACATAAGGTACTGTTATGGTCCTTGTACCTTCAGATTTCCTTACTGATAACCCACATACTATCCGTTAACCCATTGCATCATTCAGAAGAATAAACAACTTGGGCTCATTATACAGGAAGCTGAACAAAAAGGAAATAGAAAATATTAGGTTTCAAATATACATTTGGGCCTTTGCACAGTTCAGACTGATATATGTTTACAGATCAAGGCTCTTCTTCAGAACAACCTGCTAACTTTACTAAAGAGAGAAAAAGCATTTCCTATTTTACTTTACTAGTTTACTTTTTCAAGTAAAGTATTTTGTTACACAATTTCCAACCCTAAGGGATGGATCTGGTGTTTGATAAATGCTGCAAAAGTCAAGACTTTATTTGTAATCTTTCATAGCAAGATACTGAAAATCATTCAGGCCATACCAACATGTATGCATTTTTCTAAGCATCCTCCTTCTGGTTTAGTAATATTACCACATGTATGTCAGCTTGTCCTCTTTTTCTATGCTCCATGGACTTGGGACATTAATTGCTTTAACAGTGCTGAGATGATTATGAAAGCATTCTATCAGCTTACAAGGCTGAAATAAATTGAATATGAACTGACTTTGCAGAAATTAGGAAAGCATGCTAGCATCATAATGTCAAAGGGCAAATGTCTTCACTCATAGTTTCTTTCTTTTGTGTCTTTAAGGTCTGGGATGCTTTCACCTCCTGTATCTAACGGCAGCTTTTGGTGGGTGGGGCTGTCCATGTCCCACAGCTGGCATGGAGTCCGAGCCCCAGGGAAGAGTGACAGTCACAGGATGGAGGCTGGCAGGACAATCCTTGGTGCTTCTCTGACCATCAGCTCTCATGGAGAAATGGCCAAAGAGATGTTCCATACTTTATATTATCATATTCAGCAATTAAATCCACAGTGTCTTTCAGGGTAGCCATTGCTTAGAAACAGTCTGGCTTCTCCTTGCAGGAATCACTGATTTGTAGGGGATGAAAGGGATCTTTAAAGATCATCAAGTTCAACTCCTTGACTCCTGCCCATCAGATACTTATAAGCATTGATAAGATCCCCTCTCAACCTCTTCTCCAGGCTGAAGAGATCCAGGTTACTCAGCCTTTCCTCATAAAGGAGATGCTCCAGGCCCCTCATCATCCTTGTCGCCCTCCACCAGGCTCTCTGTAGGAGATCCCTGTCCTTCTTGAACTGAGGAGCCCATATACACAATACTCCAGATGTGACTTCACCAGGGCAGAGGGGAGAAAGGCGAACCTTCCTCAGGGCCAGGGAAGAGATGAAGTTGTCTTTACTTCCTTTTTTACCCCCTCTTTCATTCACTTACTAAGTGTTGTGTTCAGACACGAGTTTTTTGCTTTTGTTCCTCCTGCATCCAGCTGCAGGAGGGAGCGAGTTTCTGTGTGGGTGTTCAGCTGGTGGCTGGGGTCAGCTCACAGCAGTGGGAAAGAGCTTGGTGTTTGAAAGAGGCTGGAAGCAGTCGCTTATATTCTGGGTGTTTGCCGACCCCACAGAACCATGCCTCATAACTTCTGCAGTGCTGATGTAAGAATCATAGAATGGCTTAGGTTGGAAACGATCTTAAGGATCATCTAGTTCCAACCCCCTGCCATGGGCAGGGCTGCCAATCAGGCTGCCCAGGGCTCCAACCAACCTGGCCTTGAATGCAACATAGAGGCACTGTTCTCACCTTTCAGTTCCCACATGCTTCTTGCTATGGCCAATAACAAAAAAAAGTACCTGATTCTAGATAGGAAGTTTAACAGCACCAGTCAAGGTGTAATTCTATCCAGATTACCCAGTCGTCATTCAAGCATCTTTTTCCTGGGCAACAGTCCACTGAAGAGAAGGATGCAACACAGTTCTATATTTAACAGGACTTGCTCTCATAGCTACAGTGTTCCAATGGCATAAAGATGACCTAGAAAGTACACACTACTACTGCTGCAATAGAAGTAGTGTGTTGCTGATGGATTGGACCCCATCCAGGCAGCATAAAATACTCCTCCTTGAAACAAGCAGAGAACCACCAAAAGGAGCCATTTGCCAACTCATTTGTAACTGAGAAAATATATTTTTCTCTTTTTTTTCCTTCTCTGTTTCATAATTTTCGGTGGGATAAGGGGGCCTTACCCTCTTAAAATTGAATTAGGTAATATGACTCCAAATACAGTGTCTTATACTGCACCACAATAGCTTGTTATTAAAGCTGGCACGCAGATTAATGATTGAGGTGGTGTAAGATTTTATAATAAAGGTTAATTTTTATTTCTTCAGTATTTGACTAGACTTATTTACAATGGGAATACTTTTCTCCATAATTTATATCACAGTCCAAGAAAAGGAATGTCTGGGCTATTTCTAAGGCTCCTTGTAAAATAGATACTATATCTTAAACAAACCTTCTTGCAAATATAAAAAACTACTTTGGGTTAAGTACAGGTAATTTTCTCATACAGATCACATTGCTCATATTGAAGACTAAATTCTCAGTCGCATTCATAAATTTTCAGTGGGATTGAATCACATTATTTGGTCACATTAGGTTATTGCAAGGCTGCTTGTGAACTCTGACACTATTTTTTGCTTATGCTACTGCAATAAAAAAATGTAACCAACAGATTTATACTGAAATTCTTCTAGGGTTTACCCATCGGGAAATCAATACAGAAAGAAGATTAATTCTGGGGGCATTTGGTGGATGTAGGAGAATTCCTTGATGTATAGCAGAGAGCTTCATCAACACTGAGACAGTAAAGCATCTGCAGAGGTGCAGAGCAGAAACGCAGTGCTGCCTGGGTGTGTAGGCAGGCTGAGTGCTGTTCTGTACCACACACAGCCCAGATCCTGCTGGGTAGAGGTTCTCTGTATGCATTCACTCACGCTTCTGCACACTGACACATTTGACTTTAAAGTGGACCTTGCTTTCCCAAAAGGCAAAATCCAATATATGTTAGGTATTTTTTCTCTCTGCTTTCTTTCTGTAAAGCATTAGCATAAGGAAATAAGCCCTTGTACTCTGTACATTTTCTCACCTTTTCTGATAAAAGAATTTTCCATAGCTTTAGGATATTTGCTGCTCTGGTCTGATGACAGGGGAAGCACTGGCACCTGCTAATAAACCTATGGTGAACATAGGTTAACAAAATACTGCTCACCACAGCACTGGACATTAGACACCTGTTTTTAAGTTGCTGTGGCATTGTGCAACTTCACTGCAACCATGGTGTAATTCTGCTAGATAGAGCAGTGAGAGACAGCAATAAAATGAAGCAGGAGCTGAACTCACATGTAAGAAGATTTTATCTTCTTTCTGTCTCTCAACAAAAGCATCTACATTATTATCTTCTGGGGATGCTAACTATATTTACATTGCTGACACTATTCGCAAGTCCACTAGAGAGCAGCTATGCCTCACATTTACTGAGTGGGGTTTTTTTTTTTTTTTTTGGTATTAGTTTCTCTGACATTTATTGCACTTAACACAAATGACTAATCAGACCTGAAAAGCTTTCCTAGTACTAGACTGAAGAACACCACAGGAGTGGTGGACTCGTTGCTCTGATTCAAACCAGTGTATTCTCCTTCTTACCTCTGATCTGCTTATTCATACCAAACTGCAGTATCGTTCTTACAGAAATCCAGTACCTGAAGGGGGCCTGCAGGAAAACTGGGGAGCGACTCTTTATAAGAGCAGATAGTGACAGGATGAGGGGAAATGGCTTTAAATTGTAAGAGGGTAGGTTTAGACTGTATATTGGGAAGAAATTCTTCACTGTGACATTCCTGGTGACACACTGGAACAGATTGCCCAGTGAGGTTGTGAATGCCCCCTCCCTAGAAGAGAGCCAGGCCAGGCTGGATGGAGCTTTGAGCAACCTGGTCTAGTGGGAGGCGTCTCTGCCTATAAGCAGGGGGGTTGGAACTAGATGAACATAAAGATCTCTTCCATCCCAACCCGTTCTATGATTCTATGAAATCTTCATTCATATTCTGGTTTGGGACATTTCATTTAAACTGAAGAAATGCAGAGTTAGTTTAGAGGCTTTTCCTCAAGCAAGCCTTGAGTAACCCACATCATGATCTCCACTGAATACCTTCAAGAAGGGTGGGAGTACAGATTTTTTTGGAAGAAGTTCATCGCAAGGTTCAGTCATAGTGCTCACTGTGCTTCCAGCACCTTGCTTGTTCTTTCCAGTCAATGGATAAAACAGGAATTGAAAAATAGATGACCGAAGTTCTTATATGTCATTTCCCCTAAGCACAAAGAAGTCTGTGCAGGTCCACAGCAGAGCAGTCCATATCAACCCATATAAGGCCATCTTCCACTTAACTTATGGAAGATGTTAAACAATAGCAAATAATATTTTACATAAATAAGGAGGTATAAAAATGTTATTGTATGAAATATTGGTTTCTCCTGATTATTATCTTAATGTTTGAAAGTAAATGGGTTAAATGGGCCTTTCTGTAAAACATCAATCAGCAGGCTAAATATAAAGGCACACTTCAAATTCCAAAAGTCACACTATTTAACTTTGTAAAGGAAAAAAAAGAAACAACGTCAAAAGAAATGACTACTTGTCCCAAAAGCTGGTAAGTCATATTCCTTAGCTTGGTCTGTTAATGAACAAAGAAACTTATTCTGGTCCTGTTAGAAGAAGAAAAGCATTACTGAAGTAGAAGAACATCAGCCTTTCTCCAGCCTCCAGACTTAAGTCAGACATATGCTTGCCAGGTTTTCCCTAAGCCACACAGGCTTTTTACAGCTCTTCCAGATTTTTCCAAGAGAATGACTGGCAAAGGCTGCACTGGTTGCCTAAAGCAGGCTGCTGGGGTGAACCTTACATTTGTCGGAAGATGTATACAGTGGCACAAAACACACTGCAGTTACTGAGATGACAAAGCAAAAGAAGTTCACTTCAAGATTAATATTCTGCATCAGACTATGAAGAAAAAGGTTTTCCCCAGCTCATAAAAACTATCACAAAGAAATCATAACTGCAGACTGAAATATTATAAACAGAAAATTGAAATGCTCATGTAAAGGGTCAACATGAAATATTTTGATATTTCAAGTTATTCGTTTCAACAGAAACTGGATAAAATGAATACAATCGAATAGGATCTGGTTAAGAGGAAAAATATGTTTAGTTTGATTCTTAGGCCCTGAACTACATCTAGCAATAGAAGAGACAAGGCAAAGCAGAGATTGAGCAGGGAGAGCTTCTAAATCATTTGACTATATCAGAAGGTAAAACAGTTCAATCTTTGCTCAATGTAAGGATGATTTAAGTGAACTGAATGATGGTTTTTATCTCAGGAAAACTGAGCATAGCCAACACAGAAATGTGGAGGGCAGTGGCAAGAAGAAAACAGGATGAAAGCTACAGGGTCTATTGCTTTCTTCAACATGCAGCATTTTTAATGGCACCTTCCAAAATAGAGTAATGTTCATCTTTAATTTCCTCCTGCAGATCCGCCACAACAGCAATGTGAACGAACGTCAGCCTCCTTTGATCTCCCCATACTGTTTTGGAAATTGCATATTCGTCTCCTCTGTTCCTTCAGGCCGTTTCTGACAAAAGCATTCTAACAAAAGCAAAGAGTTTTCCAGTTCTCATTGCTAGTGTTTCCATTTCCCTCCGTGCTGTCACCTTTTGTGTAGCAATATCAAATACAATTATTTTGCAGACTGTAGAGTCCAACTGGCATCTTCTTACTGTATGGTGCACGGCATGGACACACAACTACAGAAGATCAGGGTAGTGAGGCTAAAAGAACTGCTGTCTGTGCACTGTTTGACCAGTCCAAAGAGCAAATAAAATACAAGGTTCCTACTGATTTCAGCTCTTAACATTTTCTTTTGCTTGTGGTTGGGCTACAAGCACATACACGGTTGCCAGTAATGGCTCTGCTGATGGCAACAGTGGGTGAAGTTCTGGGCTGAATGTGAAGGCTGGGTAGGTCACATCCACCCTACCAGGGCATGACACAGTTTGGTCTAGGTCAGTGTGCAAACTCATTCCCTGAAAGGCAAACACAAAGCTAGTGAATGGCTGGTACTGGAAAGAAGGTCCTTTTAAGTTGGGCCCTCAACGCTGGGAGATTAAGCCAGTTGAATGGGAGATGTAAGTTGTTGCTTTTTCTCCATATCGCCACAGCACTGCAATGAGAGGACAGGGGTGCCTGTTGCTGGTGTACAGTAATTGTACATCACTGCCTATCTTCAGCCACAAACAGGCAGGTTGGCTGGGAGGAAGACAGGCCCAGATAGACATGTAGAAAAGTAGAGGCTTAGAACCACTTTAAAATGCTGTCCACCAGGCATCAGGAACTGTAGTTACAGAGCAAAGGAGAAAAAAAAAAGGAACATAGGGTTTTCATAGGGTTCAGTAACAGTGCAGTTGTGTAATCCCTGTGATAACCAGCAGAAGATGTGGACTGAAAATTCTGATATACAGAGAGGAAAACAGAATCTTAAGATCTTACTTACAGGTAAATTTTGGATGCTTGAACAGACAGTACTTCTTTGGCTATCTACATTTTCCATGCTTGCAATGACTGTGGAGGAAAAAGGTTATTTGCCTCCATTGATTTCAGCTAGCATCTGCAGCGGATCCTCATTTTTCTCTCAGCTTCCCACAGGTCAGTTCAGGGAAATAGCACGGTATGCTCAAAGAATCTGGTGTCACGTGATAAGTCTGCAACAAGCACACAAATAACAGGCAATAAAAAATGTAATTGTCCAGAAAACTAACTTAAGATAGCAATTTTACCATTTTCTTATATACTTACTTGCAGCTACAGTTGTAATGATTATCAGCTCAGGTTTCTGGAAAGAAAACACAAGCAGGACAACACATCTTCATTTTCTAGTGAATCGTACAATAAGAGAGCAACACTTCTTTTTTTCCTTTTTGAAAAGAAACAAGTTTCCAATCAGAACCAATGAAGTAGTAGGAAGGAACTAAAACCTATGGTTTTTTATTGATGTTTTGATATAGAAATGAAATTACTGAAAATTATTAACACGAAACTTGACAGTCTCCCTCGACAGTAGGTGATGACACTTTCAATCTTTGCTCACAAAGAAGTATTATATAACCTTTGACTAAAGCTTCCTGACAGATTTTTGTACTCCCACAAATGCACTGAGTAGTTGCTTTTCACCTAGAGTCATTTATTTACACTGGAAGTTGGAACCAGATGATCTTAAAGCTCCCTTCCAACCAAGCCATTCTATAATTCTATGACCCTATATTTTAGCAAGTAACTTTGTTTTGTACCTCAAATATTCTTTTTCTTCTTTTTTGTATGTTATTCAAAGGTCTTTGATCATCTTGTTTCCTTAGATTCGCTTACTATGTTTAACCACAGAGAATGGCACACATGCTCCTGGGAATCTTCTTCTCAGAGGCAGTATTTCCTGTTGGTACTAAATGTAGTTCTGCTGCTTGTGACAGAAAGGAATGTGATTTGCTACTATTAGTGGTTCAGCTATCTATTATTGCCACAGCTCAGTTTTCTGGGGATTTACATGATGGCAGGCACTCACCAGAGCAGAAGGCAGAAGTGTAAATAAGGAAGATAAGAGTCCATGGTGGGTCCCAGTTCTAGTTTGGCAATGCAGATGTAGATGTATTTCTTCTGAAGCTACACAGCATGGACAAGCCAAGAAATTTATTTTCTCCTCCTTCCAATTCCAGTTACGCATACCTGCTGTGATATCCTTTGCACCAATATTAGCACATTTCACTTGTCAAGGAACTGCATTATTTCACTAAACTTAGCATAAAATAAAATAAAAGGAAAGATAAAAAAACATTAACTGACTAAGTGATGATTTACTTACACTGTTTTGCTTGTTTGATGTGACTTCAACTGTTTAAGCTGCAGATACATCTTTCATTTGCCCTGCCTGTAACCTTACCAGTTTGCAGAACCTATCTGAAAGACAACAGATACCATAGTTTATTCTAAACTACCTTACTTTGTTGTGTTGCTTTTTTTTAATATCATATTCTCACTTGGAAGATTTTTATTTCATAACATCTATGTGACTTCTCACAGTTCATTTCTCTGTTTGTTTCCCCACCTGATAAATACTTTCTTCTCAACTGCAACACCAAGTATTGAATTTTAATTTCCTTCTTAGAACTTAATCAAAATCAAGGATATTTTTATTACTCTCCCTTTTAAGGTCAAAACAGGTTCACAGTACATCTTAAAACATTTCCATTATTGTTTCCACTGAATGCAGGGAAAATATAATGTTGACTTCATTAAAAAAAAGAATAAAATCACACCAGAGATAATTTTCATAAATTAGATGTACAGATTTCACCGTTCAGAAACAAGGATGTCAAACGTGTCCAGCTTGTGCAACCTCCTACACAGAACCACAAGGTTTCAATGATAAGTTACTGAAACCACAGCATTCAGCTTTTTGTCCAAGACTACTGAACGGGTGCTGCTGCTTCACTGCGATGACTGATCGCACATTAGTTTTTCCAGGGTTCACTAAAGGTGCTGACCTGTGAAAAAAAATGAAACTCATTATGCAAAGCAACTGTATCATTTAGCTTTTAAAATGTGTATGAGTGCACATATAAAAGATAAATCTGTTGATGCAGGTATACACATCCATGTCCGTTATATGCATCTGGTTGTAGATGAAGGCAGACCAAACAATTTCTGAAAAAACTGACCAAGCTTTTTTTTCCAGAGATACTGCATTTGAGTTTTATCTGTTAAGTATAGTATTAGGCAGCCACCTGTGAGCATTCTATAAGCTGCTGTGAACAATGAAATAGTACATTTACTGAAGTATAAAGTCATAACAAAGTGCATTATATTCAAAGAGTATGAGAAATGGGATAGTTAGTATTCCTATTTAAGATAATTCTATAATGGTATGGTTGCAGCCACAAAACAAAACAAAACAAAACAAACAAACAAACAAAACTCAACAAAATGGTGACATAATACCGGCAAGTTTTAAATGCAGACCAGGCTGCTGGGTTAAGACTTTCCTAAATTCTCTTCCTTAAAATGATTCTGTCAGAAACTATATTTCAGCCACAGTGAAAGGGCTTAATTCTATTTGCACTTGCAACCAATTGCTGTTCCTGGAATGCTGTTGCTCAGTGATACCAGTGGCCCCCTCAGCCCTGGGTGCTAGGAGGTACTTGTTGCGTAGGCGATCCATGGTTTTGATCTGCAGCAGAGCCAGTAGAAGAGGAGTTTCTGACTTCTAGCAATGCATTACTCGTTGTAAACCTGTTGTGCTATGGAGAAAGCAGAGTTGGTAGTAAAATAATCCTAATCAAAACGAAGTAAAACAAACAAGCAAACTCCCTAGCTGTTTGCTAGAAGGACTTTTAACTTGGATTGTTTCACTGATGACAGCAGCTGTAACAGAGGCTCCTGAAAGACAAATACACTGTGACATAGAGCCACAAGAGAATGGTGATGACATGGAGTAGAAAGTTCCTTAAATGGCTTTGCTGCTGAAGAAGGCACTTGTGTTACTACAACTTGAGATTTGCAGGGGTGGCTCCTGCATCAGCCTGCCCTTTGGTTACACAGCGTGACAATAGAGCCTCTTCTCTGTGCAGGAGCTGAAGCACAAGCATCTGATGGCTGGTACAGTGGTTTGGAGTACTCAATGTAGTAGTGCACAATAGAAGCTGAGGAGCTGGTCTGCAAGCAGATATGTGGAGTCACTTCAAGGGGAGGCAGACCACATCCTCTTGTGTATTCTCACGCTGCTCCTCTGCATTCACCATTTCTCACTGTGCCACACAAGTGCCCCGGCATGGTATGGCATGACACAGTTCCTTGACCTGGGAAACAAAAGCCATGGCAGGAGAACAATGTCAATGAGTTCACTGATCTTTAAACCAGAAGTATCATTAAATAATTCTAATAAAGACTGTGTATGCATACACAGACATTTAGACATTTATGTAGTAGTACAATCTAAAGACTGCAATATTTGGGTAATACAAGAGAACCAGAAAGATAAATTATTTAGAAATAGAAGCAATATTCAGTTATCTGCTTCTACCAAGACATGCCAAAAAGTAAAACGTAATAAAAAGCAAAAAACTGTATTTGATTTTAAAGATAAACTGATGTAGAATGTAACTGTAAGGAAGATAATATCAGTGCATATTTGCTGGAGAAGAGGGAAGAAGGGCCACAGTCCCTCACAATCTGTGTCCCATTGTTTGCTCTAGACCACGCAATAGGGAAAAAATTTTACTGCTGGAGAGATCCCAAACCAGCACAGCAGCCTCATCAAACCCAGAGAATGACAAACCTCTAATTTTGATATTGAAATACAGACTGTAATGTCAACACTGATACTACAGGAAGGTCCAAAAGCCAGTGGTTTTTGTATGTCATACACGGCCAGAAACTACAGCAGATTTGCCCATTTTGAGCCCATAATGGTTTGGTCTTTACTTGTTTGATAGTGTTGATATTGTAAAATAGAAGTAAATCTCTTTCAACTTCTGTTCCCTCTCTTCATAAACATTAATAAATTAACAAAGGCTGAACTTTTTCTTTGTGTTGTTCTGCTTTCTCTGTTCCTTGTCCAACATCTGCATAAATCTCATTTGACTTTTCTTTCTGAACATTTTGAATGAACAGGACATTTACATTTGGGTTTCAGTACCACCACATCACAGTTTGTCACACCACAGGCCATACTGTCCCTTAACGGAATTATTCCGAAGCATGTTACATACAGAGAACATTCCTGTGGTAGAGATTGCATACCGTTGGCCATGTTTCCTAAGAAGATCTGAACAGCCACAGAGAAATGCCACCATGCAGCTGCAGGAGATTTCAATGCTGCAATACAGAAAAGGAGCACTGACTTTTCTTGCTTATAGCCCTCACCTCCCTGTACAAATGTGTCTTTCAGCTGAAGAACTACTTTCTGTCCTCAAATTGCTATCTTGATACCCTGACAGCTGCTGCCATGTCTTCTGAAGGTGGCTGTCCTTTAGTAGTGGGGAAAGATGTGCTGTGAATAAAAATGAAGATGCCCATAGAAGCTGGAACCCAGCACAAGCACAGAAAGAGCTCTCAGCTCTTATCGTTACCAAGATTGAACTGATAATGACTTATGCAGGAGAGCATAGCTGAGACGTGAAAGAGTCTGGATGACGTGAATGCCTGCAATGGCAGAAGACTAGACTCAGTGACCCAGCGAGGCTTCTTCCTTCCTACATGCAGAGAAAACTACTACCCAGAAGGTGGGTGGCTGCTCCAACATTAAAAGAAAGACTTGAAGTGATATGGCCTCAGAAGGACAGTTCTTCTGAGCATCTTGTGCTGTGCATAGCTGGTCCAGCCTTGTGTCAGGCTCTGGATGTCTCAATACAGGTATTTCTCAATACAGTTTGTTATTATCTGTTGATAAGAAATACATCAACCATACTTCATGCATAAAAAAAAATCATTGGGTTGACTAAGGAGCAAGATGCACCTGGTATTTAACAAATATACAATTATTGTTAATGTTAAATTGTTCTGCTTTACAGTCACTGTCACTCCTTCCGAAAAAAAAAAAAGGGAAAAAAAAAGAACACTAAGACTGTAATGCTTGGTACAAAGCAAATGAGACAGTATGGGAACATTTGCAAATGGCTTTGCATTACTCATGCATCTTCGCTAGCTGAAGCTGTTTCCAAAGCTTAGACAAAAACATGAACAGGGTTGTACTAGATTCAGAAAGTCTCTGCCTGTTCTTGAAAGCAGGTTCTATTTTCCATCCAAGTCTCTTTCATTCTTACATTACCTTTTTCTGTTGCGTGGTGGCATTGCATCTCAGCCCTATCTGCAATCATGAACCAGAGGTTATAATGTAGCTGATGTTCACTACTCAAAGAGTAAAATAATGATTTTTAAATCTAGTAATAGCCAGAGGCTGAACACAGGTATACCCACAGCACCTAAGTACCACCTCAGCCCTTACTGTGAACCACAGATATGGGGGTTCTTTGACACTCGTGGAAGTTTTCCACAGACAGAAGAAATCCGTCCAGTGATTTCTCTGTACTACATACCAGGTCTTATTTTTCTTTTCTCAATGACCTCTGGATTTGAAAAAATGTGTGGGACAGATATGATGCCTTGGCAGCTCCAGGACTGTGAGCTAGTTCTGCTCTAGGTGTCCATCACTTTGTACTAGGTAAAAGACACAAGTACTGAGGCTTGCGGAGTCACATATTTAGTCCCCATGTGGAAGACACTCTACATGTTTGGGAAATTTCTTGCTCATGACTTTGGTCTGGTTGGGCAATTATGGTAATGAAATTTTTATCATGAAGAGTAGCAGGAGGATTATTCTGGGTTTTTTTCAGTACCAGAAGCAAGGAAGATAGAGTACAATATAGTTACTTTAATTTGACTCGCCAATATTGAACTTGTAAGATTCTACTTTATAACTCAGCCAGATGAGTACTTGTGCTCTTTTCCTTGCTTCCCAGCTATTGGAAATCGTCACAAATACTGAGCTTACTATAATTGCCCTCACATGATATAAGAAGAATCTTCTGTAATAAAAGCTCTTACTTGGCACCCCCTTTATTTTTAATACATTATTTAAGGACAGAAATACTGTGTCTCCTGACACAGCCACTCCCTTTGTTCTTCCAATTCTTTCATCTACTGCATGGGATCTTTTTATTTGGCAAAGTTAGACTTCAATGTGGATTGGAAATTGTCCATAACATGACATTGTGGAGGAACATTATGGAGAATCTCCATATTTTTATTGTACTATATGCAGTCTATTAATTTTTCAGTGCCTTTTCACCACACCGAGAGTTGTATTTATTCTGATTTTCATAGTAAATATAACTTATAGCTAAGAAGAGGTTTTTTTCCCTGCTTGTGGTAGTTAATTTTCCTCTTATCCAAGCAAGGTTAGAAGACAGAAGAATTACACAAAGTTAACAAGAAGAAAATAATATTTGGAGAGAGTTGTCAGAAATATTTTATAAACCAGTTTTCCTAGATCTGTTTTACAAAGGTCCTCTTTCTAGGCTCCCATTTTCCAGTTTGCTTTCCTACACTCTCCCTGTGAATGGCATATATGTGGAATGTCACATACATAAGTTACAGAAATTCTTTGAAAGCAGTTCCATGCATTACAGGCTTCTCTTCTTCTTTTTTTTTTTTTTTTTTGGCTGAGCCATAGCAATGACTAAGCTATGGGAAAAGCCTCCATTCAGCTACACTGTAAAGGAAAATGTGGGTGGGGAAACCAGGCTTTCAGGGTCGAAGTCATTCAGTACTCGGGTGTTGAGTGGCAATGTCGCAAAAAGGAAAGAGGAGGATTTAGCTTAATGGGCCAGGGATGGGAGGTTTTTCAGATTTCCACTCTGCAGCCATCCCTCCAAGGCCAGGCAGGCGACAGTGTGAGAGTGAGTATCATTATTTGACTCAGCATGTTCCTAAGCCACAAAAGAGAAGTGACGTATATAAAAACCATGTTGCTCGCTCTTATCTGATGAGAGGGATATCAAGGAGTTTTCTCCACTGCCTAGACAAAAAGGAAGCTCTTTGTCCTTATATTTCACTTTCTCTGTCAACGTGCCTTTCTTCAAACAATTATTATGCTCTTAGAGCCTCTAACACAAAACAGAAGACTATACAGATATAGAGAAATGATATGCAATCACTTGCTATCACATTACCAAAAAACTGTTGTTTAATCCCATTCTAATTGCTCCATCAACTTCATAACTCGTTTACGATACAAGAGATTTAATTTAGGAATATTTGAGATAGAGCTGTCTCATTGGTATACCTCCAATAAGCCCATAAATTATCCTACTAGACCAGTAAAGAGATGAGGTCTGTCATATTTCTGTGATGCTTCTGGCTATTAAGTGACAATGCTTCACTAAATACCTGCTGCTCAAGTGTGCTCTGGTGCTGTTGTACAGGTATCCTTTCACACAGAAGGTTCTGTGTTCTGTAAAACAGACAAGGATTTGCACCGCCACCTACCATTCACATTAATGTCTCGTCTGATATCATAAGCTGCCTTTTACAGTGCATTGACATAAAAAGCGTTTTTAGGACTACATGCAGCATGCACAACCTGGCAGCTATCGGCAGAGTTCTCCCTTAATTTGCAAAATCATTAAATATTCCTAAATGTGGAGAACCAGAGTCTAACAAAACAGCTTCTTTTTTTTAAAAATGAAGCTTGCAATGACACAACCTCCTTTAAACAAGAAGAGGATTTTAGAACAGTTCACAACATGCTTTAGCTTGGTTCAGGGAATTTAAAGCTGCCTTTGCCTGCCACTGTAATTACTTTCTTTCCTAAAGTGACAATCTCAGGACCACCCGTGCACAATTATCTCATTGTTTTTCAGACTATCTCTAGAAGCTGCAGTAATTTAAACTCTGGTCACTGCATTGGAGCCTTAATTATTGCTTTAGGAAAAGAAAATAACAATAAAATATGACAATTAAAATGGTTGTTATCTACACAGGTGTGGTTATTCTATCCAGCTGTAGGACATGGTCAAGTGTGAGAGTACAGACCTGGGAATCTGGAAATGACTTCCAGAGACACAGTAATATCCAGAATGTAGCTGTGCGTTACTCCTGTCCAACAAATTATCAAGGACCAACAAAAATGCAATTTTAGTCAGTAAAAAGTGAATCCTTCCAGATGGTTCAATAAAATATTATAGCTACTGCACAATGAGATGTTGAGACCTCATCCAGAATATTATCAACCAGTCCAATGGAGGTGTCTGCCAATCAAATGGAGGTGTGCAGAGCAGAATGGATGGGATGATTAGAGGACAGGTACACTTAAAGGCATCAGTGTGCTTAGCCTGGGGCCAAAAGGGGTTTGACTGCTCTAAGTTAAGCAAATGAGAAAACATCAGTCAGAGGAGAAAACAATCTAAGCTGAATAACAGCATCGGTATAAGAACAGAAGTGACTAAGCCAAAAGTCAGTGCATCAAGGCTGGAAGTAAGAATGTCTCTGACTGCTAAGCACAAAGACTTTAAGAACCAACTATGGAAGTAAAGACAACTGCTAACTAATTTTGACATATTGTCATGGCAGTCGATAGGAGCTGATGCCTCTGTGTTGCCCGTTCAAGACCTGAGTTCCTGAAAATACACGGACAGCACGAACTGAAGTTCTTGAGTGATCCTGAAGTTGTCTGGTCAACGCAGTGGCATTTTTGCATGAGTAACTGCCAACCATCTAATAAGCTAACAGAGTCAATGTCACATCCAAATGGAAACCTTCCAATCTATCAACCAAATAAAGCTACCTAAAATAAAAGCCATCAGAGCTACCATGTTCACCTATAGAATCTGGGCTCAAAGAAACTTCTCAAAAAAATTCAAATTTGAAACACTAACAAATAAGGCAGAAACATACATATCACTGGTCTGCTCCTTAACTATGAACACTTCAATGGCGTTATCAAAAACTGGATTGAGAATACAAGGTATGTTCATCTAAATTACTTGTCAATAACCTACCAAGAAGATGAAGATTCAGTTAGGTTAAAGAGGAGCAGACTCTACGTATCAGCTTCACATAAACAATACCACAATAATAATCTCTTCATCCCTTCAGCAGCTTCACAAGAGGTGTTGAACAATAGATTTCAAAAGAACAAACTGTAAAAAATTCACATGCATAAGGTGAAAAAAGGGATAAAAATAAGTACTGGTTATGGTTTCTCAAACAAAATGTCTCTACTGCTACTGATTTCCACTTACGAACCTTAGCTGTAAATTAACAAAACTTCTGAATAAAACCTGAGATTCGCTCCACTTCAGTCCATCTAAGCTGCTCATCTAAAATGAATACAAAACATATCCCTCAAAATAAATGAAAAAAAAAATGACTGCACTACCTTTTATTGATGAAATTATATTTTAGACTACGTGCTAGAAGAAAATATTTTTCTATCTTATTTCCATTTTCGTTTCTTAGGATTTCTGTTCTGTCAGGTGTGATTAGCTGCCCTTTTTGCCAAGAGACATGTTGTGCATACATGAAAGCATGAGTGCATTTGTGTAGACACACACACATACACCTTTAAAATCGATTCCTCCAAGCTATCCAGTTGCTGAAAGATTATAAACCGTTTATAGTGAATAAGCATTTGCATACAGAAAACAAACACACCAGCTTACATGGCGAGAGATTTTGAAATGGACAGAAATCAGTCATCCCAACTGACTGTCTGATTGACCCACCTGACAGATAAAAACAGAAGCATTTTGTAGAGTGCCGTCTTATTACACAGATTAGCCTTCTAAGTAAAGACAACATCAAACTCAAGTCCAAACACCTTCCATTTTGCAAAGCATCCTCAAAGCTATCTAAAATCTTCAAACTTCAAGAGGCCAAGATTTAAGACACTTAGGTACCTTTTTATTTATCACAGTGAAGGTGCACTGATTTTATTTGCCCTCTACCTGATCTACACAGCAACGTTTTAATGGTCATACAACAGTGTTGATAACCATTTATTACTGACAGTATATAACAGTAATTTAAAGACATTTTACCTCCTTGCTATGAAATATTAGGAGCATGGCACTGAAAAGATTCCTTGAGGTGGCAGCACGGATGTCCCTAGTGCTCACAGAAGGCTCTGTATGCTCAGTGCAAGTGAGTGAGAGTAATGAAAATGGAGCTTGGGCTGAAGGAAAATAATAAATAAATAAATAAATAAATACATACATAAATACATAAATACATAAATAAAAAGCAAGCAAACAAACAAACGAAAGGAGTATATTTGGGAATGTCTATAAACATCATGGCTCTCATTTAGCAAGAAGACAACTGAGGTAGCCCCCATAAGAGAACATTCCTTATTGATGTCTGTTGGAGAAGCTCCCACCACTAATGTGTCTTTCATGTAATAATCTCAAATCTGCTTCCTCAGAAGTAGCATACATACTTCATTGCAGTAAGCAACAACTTTGAAGGGAATCACAGGAATCTGACTTATTTCTTAATTCAGATTATTCCGCTGTTTTTATTCTCCCTTTAAATTTTGTAAAGTGCATTTTTAATCTATTTCACATTGCACAAAGGCATTTCTGTGTTCTCAAGAGAATTCTCTGGTCTCAGTGTCACATCTCCTTTGAAGGGGTTGCATAGATATGCAAAGCTAACTTCCAGCCTGTGACAAAACGTAACTGAACATGTTTAGCTGCCATATCCACTCAATGACAGTATCAACATGATAACGTTCTGACAACTTAGTACTGATCTTCCAGTATCATTCCCATCTGGGCAATGGGCATGGGACAGGAATCCACTTCTCCCATGGCGATGCATCTCCATGAGCTCAGACCCCTGCAAATGCACTTTCAGCCCCCAATGCACATGCTCACTAGCACATTGTTAAAATATGTGAAATCAGTTTGAAGTAAAAAGTAGACCTCAGCTAGCTTAAATGTTAAAATGACCTTTTACTCACAGCTGTTGCAGAAACCATGCATGAATGTAAAGGTGTCAGTTCACAGACATCAGCTGGATCAAGCTATATAACCTTTGGAGCTATAAAGAAAAGTAGGATAAATACTTTAATGTTCTGAAAAGAAGTCCTGCCATATTTCATCAGCATGATATGGATGATTTTCAATTGGATTGAGGAGATTCTTTGCTGCAAGAAGCAGGAAAAAAAAAAAAAAAAGCAGAATCTTTGTTTACCTGGGCCTGTGGTTTCTAAGCATCTACTTTTTACTACGTTCATTTTTTGACTCAAAGCGAAAATGGGAATTCACCCTTTTCTCTTTTTTTCCTGTCCAATGTGCAGATGGGGCATATTTTAATTCACTCCATCAATCCCTGCCCCCCTACGCACAAACTCACCTAGCCAATGGAAAAGAAAAAAGGGTTACTCATTAATCCATTCTTCAAAGCTTTCCAAACTGAAATGGGTGGGTTTTACATCTGCATCAAAGACCAATATATAGGTAGGTATGTGGCATACCTGAACACAGCTCAAACTGAAGTGTTCATCTTGGATAGCTCCTAACACAACAAAACTCATCAGTATGGAGAGGATGATTATTTTCTGCATGCTCTTCTTCTGTTCCAGTATGGTGCTGACTGCAGCTCCACCAAAAGCAATGAAATACAAACAGCTTGCAAAGACAATTGACCAACTAAAAGATGTAGTGAAAGATAAGGTAAGCAAAGTGTTTGTCCTAATTCTGAAATTATTTTCAAGTATTATGCATTGAATATATCTTTTGAGGGACATTGCTCGAATGCTAAACTTTTCTAATTAGATTTGTTTTATTGTAGGATGTTGAATTGCTGCATACACCAGAAAACCCTGAGGTGAGACCGGTTCAATCTTTCTTTCTAACTATATCAAATGTATTTTGTATTGGTTATTTCCACTGACAAATGGCAGATGCCTTCTTTTTCAGATCTCTGACCTAGAACTCTTAGTACAAGCTAGTTTGAAGGTGCTTTGATAAAAGTTCCTTATTCCTGGATTTTTCATGCCAGAAGCGTTTATACTATGCAGCCTTAATTATTAGGTTAGTGATAGGTTAGGTTAGGTTGTGCATTCTAGCACATCCACAGACTCAAATTTGTAAGTGTTCCCTTTACTCAGTGCCACGAGTACAAAACCTGCATGACTACAATGCTCCTGGGGATGCAGTTTTTGGGCAATGAAGCGCCTCCAGCTACTGTGAGCTCCAGGTGCACTGGTAATACTGCTGAACAGAGCTTGAAGGGATCCCCTTTCCCTCCCACTGGAGATAAATGTCTAGAGTGGTACTATAAGGCTATATTACATAGCACTTCCTTTCATGCAGTCACACTGGTTTCTGTCAGACTGCTTGTGAGAAAAGCGTGTGCTACCACACAGACCAGGAGACAAAGCTGCATTCTGCAAGTATTCTCTTTACATTATAACTTGTTAAAATAACCACAGCAGGTCTCTGCAAATCTCTTTTTATGCTGATACTTATTTATACATTTTTAAAATGATGATATTATGTATTATTCAAAGTCAGGAACTTCTCATATGTATTAAGTTACGCTAGAGTCACAGACAGCGTGCGCATATCTACATACTGGCAGGATGCGGGATTTACAGCATAATGAAATGCTAAAAATAACAGCATGTCTTAAAAGTTTAGAAACTCAGTGTGTTCTGCATTCTTTTGATAATCCCCAACATGCAATGAAGACCTTGTTATCAGTTATCTTAAATTTACCCATCGTGTTTGTTTGTGGATGTGGACACCTATTTCAGAAAGTAAGCGATTTTAAGCAACATGTAAAAATAATCATCATGCGTATTAAAAAAAACACTTGCAGAATAGAAAGGTTTTTACTCAGGGCCGTAAACTTTTTTTTTTTTTTTTTTTTTGCAAACTGCAATAAGAAAGGAAAAAAACTCACCTCTTTTCACAAAGCTGTCAGCCTCCTCTTAAGATTTATGGCTTGTGCATTTTTGACTTGCAAAAAACATAGCATGACCAAAACAGATACATTCCATCCCATCTCATTGCTAGAAACAACTGCAATGCAAAAAGTAACGCACCCAATATAACTGTTGGGTTTTTTTCACTAGCACTCTTTCTAACTTGTATCGTCAAAGTGAAAAGAGCCAGATGGTTAGCCGTCATTTTACTGCAGAGTTTACTGCTACCTCTGAAACAAGCAAATACACCCAGTGACTAATCGCTTCATCAGGTTGTTGCTTTTTTTTTTCTCTTGAAAAACACCAGGAAGGAAGACAACAGTTCATTTGCAGCACAGGGCTTTACGGGTTGACTCTGGGAGGTCCTGAGTACGTCTGTCAAAAAGTATAGGAGATAAAGAATTTAGGTATTTAGAAGGTACTGAGATCGATACAGGTTTGATCCCTGATGAAAAGCTAACGCTAATTGTTAAGAGTAATTGTTAACAGTAATTATTACCAGCAATCAAACTGATAAGGCTTTCATTCTGTGGAGTGAAATTTACATTTATTGAATTATCCAAATATACATATGTTATATATTCTATTATTATATTGTATATATTATATGTCCCTCCAGTATCTAAAGGGAGGCTATAAGAATGGGGACAGACTCATCAGCAGGGGCTTCTGTGATAGAATGTGGGGAAATGGCTTCACACCAAAAGAGGGGAGGTTTTGACTGGATGTAAGGAAGAAGATTTTTACAGCAAGGGTAGTGAAGCACTGGCACAGGCTGTCCAGAGAGGCGGTGGATGCCCTGTCCTTGAAGACACTCAAGGTCAGGCTGGATGGGCTCTGAGCACCTGATGTAGCTGTAGGTGTCCTTGTTCACTGCAGGGGAACTGGACTAGATGGCCTTTAAAGTTCCTTTCCAACTCAAACAATTCTATGATTCTATACGAATTATAGCACGCCAAAGTTGCAGTTACACCTTAATGTACGAAACCAGATTTAATAAAAACTATTTCAGACAACTGCACTTTGAATATCATAGTACTACTTATATGACAACCTGCTTATGGCAGATTTGAATTTGGCCTTCAATACGTAGGAAGAAAACAATTTTTCATTACATCAACAATTCACTGGTTTATCAATATTGGTTTTGAATTCCTTGAGATACCAGTGAATGGACTGAGTGTTAGACCCACTGCAATCCCACAGCATTTCCCTGTACACTCAAGGGAGATTTAAAAAATAAAAAATAAAAAAAAAAGTAGCGGGAGGCTAAAGATAGCAGAAGACACAAACTCAAAAGAAAAGATACTGAAGCTGAGGAAGACTTCATACTTGAGTTGATTCGAAACTGCAAGACTGGAGGGAAAATAGGATAGACCTTGGTGATAGACCTTCCAGCTGAAGCCAATAGCACAATGCCCATTTACATCACATCAGCATCTAACTGCTGTTTGTTAGTTCAGGAAGCAAAGGTTTTTCAAGGTAATCTGTAAAATTAGAGGCAGTTGTAGAATGTTTGTCTCTGGCACAGCTATTTTACACATTTACCTAGCGCCCCTCAGACTTCACCAGCGGTACACACTTTTGAATGCCTCTTCATCAAAATGCTGAACCCATCACAACATAGCAAAAGTGCAATCCTTGTGGCCCTCTGACTGTTGGCCTGCCTACAGCTAACTGTTAACTCAGCAAAATAAGAAAAGAAAAAGCAGCATATATGAGAAGTGCTAGTTTCTCAGCTCATCACGGATGAGGCACAAAACGTTTTCAGTTTCAGCTGGAAAATCGATCTGTTGAAAAAAGAGTGCTTTTTTTCCAGTAAGCAAGTCTGGTTACGGTAAGAAGCTTGAAACAAACACAAAAGTGTGGTTTTTAATGAAAATAAAATGTTGTATCTAACCAACATAAGATGATGCTATTAACGTTTGCTATAGTCAACATACACCGAGATTGCCTTGTCCTTGCAAAAGCAGCACACTGCAGTGGCATCTAATAAACCAGATGAGACTCCGCTTTGGTAGCTGTTGGTATGCAAAACAAAGATGACGTCTTTGGAGCCATTCTAATATGCATAATCAGCAGTTTTAAGTGTGTGTTTCTTTGAAAAATGGAAAACACGTTAGAAATGGGCTTCAGTAAACACTGCTTTTCTTTTTCTGTTGATAGTAGGTTGGCTTTGGTGGTATTTTCCACAGTTACATGCCTAGTGAGGAAAACTGCTACCACACAGGAAAGGAGATTCTGGAGAGGTTGCAGCCTGTTAGTGTAATAAAAATTAATGTGCAACCACACCACGAAAGAGAAAAAGCAGGCTGCTGTCATGATTAATATCCAAAGGGAGACTTTCAGCACGTATTTGATGAGGAAATACTTAAGCAATTATCAAAGAATAGGAAAATCAAATGATCCTTTGTGTATCTAAAACTATATTAAAAAAAAAAAAAAGTAGTGTTGGATCTTCTCAATATGTATCTTGGATTCTTAATTTTGAACAAAAATCACAACTTAACATAACTTAATATGCAGTGATGTTCCTTTTAAAATTGTTCCTTCTGTTCCTGCCCTAGGATGGATGCCTGTTCACAGCTGTGACCTGCTTCCAGGATGGCATACTGAAATTACAGCCAAAAAACAGCCAAGTAAATGTTACATTCACCAAAACTGTGAAGATCTTGAGAAGAACCATTTTGCCAGACTCTGGAGAGGTATTATTTTCTGCCACTGCTCATAGTCTTGATCATTGCCCCTTATTATCTTCAACAGACACCACCTCTAACAGTAGAATCATAAGAGCCAAACTTGTTAGAAAATCTTTCATTACTTTGGAAACAAAAAATATCAATTTTTCCACACTTCCAAGAGACATTCATTCTGATCCTATCAGTCAGTTGCATGTATGCACTTTAATGATGACAACAATGTAATGTACAGGGCAAAAGAACAGGGAATACTGCAAAAATTGTGAATGAAAAATGTAGTTACTATTTTCAATCCCTTTCTGAAACAGCCCATGTCTTGGTTTTACTATTCATAAAAGGCTTTGATTACAATCAGCTAGTTTTTTTCTAGTAAGAAGTCTTTAAGTATTATTGACAATTATGATGAGATCTTTCAAAGTGGCATGCTCTGCTTTATCTTTCAGCATTGTGAGTCTTCATGTCAATCTTACGAGAGAAAAAAACCCCAAGAGTTTCTGAACAGCTTTTCAAAACTGATGCAAAAGGTAATCAATTAGATTTGGATCTTCCTGTCTGGTTTCTGACATTCTGTAAATAAGCACTGATACCTGTATTTTCTGTTATTCCTAACACTGCATTTTTTTCACAGTTATTCAAGAACTGTGGATACACCAGAGCTGAAGGCTACTGAAAATCTACTATTTAAAGCAGACACTATTATCTTATTTAAGACAATGTGAAAAATGTAAATATTTCTCATTGCTACTTTGCTGTGCTGTGTGTGTGGTAAGTGAAAGCTTCTCCCCAAAATATTAAGGAGGCTTATTAGAATGGCTAAGCATAAGAATGATGCTGATTTGAAAGTAATCCTAGCTTCATCTCACAGTGAAATTCCAATTGTAATTTCAGAAAACAAGGCCCACTTGTGGGACTTTACTATCACCTTATGCTGAACTAGAAATGCATGAGATGGCTGCTAGTCTTTTTTTGCATTCATCTCAAATGAATCTTATACATAAATGTCTGAAACATTTTAAAGAAAACAGACAAAAAGTTACCAGTTACTCAGGTTTCTACTTGGACTGATTTCCTTATCTACAACAATAATACCACACACACAATTTTATTTATAAGTTTTTAGATTGTATCTTAGCTCACTATGAAAAAAAATATCCTGCATGTAAGTATCACAGAAGGAGTGGAAAAACATTTACAGATCATACTGTATGGTATGGGTCTGACATGTTTCCATGTTGAAGTTAACCAGGCATTTGCCCCTGGTTTCAACAGGGAAAGGGTTAACTCAAATGCTTTAAGTGGAGATGTAGAATTCTTGTAGAATTCTCTGGGGAAAAAACTTCTCCCAGGACACAGAATTCCACTTTGACTTCTTCAAGCTACCATAAATTCATGGTTGATATGACTGGCCACTGCAAGAGATCCAGCAAATACAGTAACTGATGATTATTCAGAGTGAAGCTTCTCAAAAGCATATTTCCTTTCTCAGAATATTTTACTCTTATATTCATGTACCATAACACTATTTCTTCTGTTCACTCTTGATTCACCAGAACGCTTTAAATAGCATTTTTTTTCTTTAAAACCTGTCAAGTTTTTGTTTGTGGAAACTTCACTGTAGAGCTTCTGCACCTTGTACATTTCTGTGAAACTTTGGCCAGAGATAGCACTGGCTTTTTATTTTTATTTTTTAATAAAAGTAAGTATCACATCACTTAGAACTAGTTTTTAGCAACTTAATTATGTACAACAATATTCTGTTTGCCATGACTCTGTACCTTGAGATTTCCATCTGAGAAGCAGCTGTTAATTTACCCTCTAAAGAGATATTGGACCCATGAAACACTGCTCTTGGAAGGGAGTGTAAAGGCTGCCAGTAAAGATTAACCTTCCATCTGACTTTCTCTTTACTTAGTAGAAATACAGTATGAAAAGGAAACTGGAATGGAAAATGATAACTTAGTTATCTCCAGAAATATTGAGAGGCACTATTAAAAATATTTCCTTTCTTATAATTGTCAGCCTATAGAAAAACTAACAGAAAAAGCTTTTTTTTTTTTTCTTTGCCTCCACAATTTTACTGTCCTGAAATGTAAACTTCTTCAAAACATACATATGTTAAGAGGAGGAAGGAAGATCCTCAGGGCAACAGTGAACAAAGTTTCCACAGTGAGTTCTCTTTTGCTTTCCATCTCCTTGTTTCAGGCTGATGACAATTTTGCTTCAGATTGTGTTTCTTTTATCCTTTGCTTTTATTTGTTTGAAAAACTTTTTCCTCTAAGTAATGTCCCACTATATCTCAGTGTTTCTGCATTTCTGAACGAAAATTGACATTCTAAAAATGAACTGCCTCTTGTATGTTTTTTTTTTTTTTTTACTCATAGATCTCTTTTCCAGTAATTCAGTATGTGCATTCAAATCAGTATTTTACAAAACCCTGTTACAATTACTGTTGCAGAGGTGAAATGTGATTAGCATGCTTTGTTTAAGAGAACACTGTACATTATATATTTACTAGTAGCCATTATAAAAGATTGAAAAGCAGCTTTTAACTGCTTTAACTTTTTTTTTTTTTTTTAACTTAAGATGGATCTCTTATTGCCACTTCCTTAACAGAATATCATAAGCTAACTGGCTATTCCTGCCTACACTGAAACTGTTGATTTTTTTTATTGTTTGTTCATTTTTGCACGCAAGGCAGCATGTAACAAACTAAGTAATGTAGCTATTTCTGTTTAGTGACTTGCCCCACTGTTTTTAATTTACGGATCTCATCACAGCAAGTGTAGTGGCTAAAGGTTGGTTGGTAGGTTTTCTGAATCTCAATATACTCATTTGTAAAGTAATACCATTTCTTATATCTGCAAAATAACTTTAATCAAAATGCTAAAGTCATGATTTAAAAAAAAAAAAAAAAAAAAAAAAAGCAAGAAGCTGTAACAAATCTAACTTAAAGGGTTAATTGTCCCTAAATCCTGGAGAAAACTGTATTGACCGGATAATCAGACATATGGGAAAAATAAATCACAGCATTATCGCAGTTGCTCTTAGTTAATGCCACTCCTCTGGGCAGTGCCAGCACAGTCACTCTGGAACTCTCTGTACATTTAAAATACACTTAAGACTCACACGATGCTGAGGCCTCTTATTAAGTTTTCGATTTGTGACAGCTATGAAAGATTGAGTGTATTATTTAAGGATGTACTGTTTTAATCCCAAATGAAGAACAAGAAAGCAGCGAAGGACAGATCAGTCTTCAAGAGGACATCACCTTGTTCTTCAACACTATTTGCAGGAGAATAATATGAAGATGGCCCAATTCTTGATGTTGGGAGGACTAGTTACCACAATTCCAGACATGAAACAATCTTGATTTATTTTTATTTGTAAGGTGAACTCTCTTTGTACTGACTGCATTGTTAGAAGAAGAATGTTTCTGTAGCTGAGTACATAGGGTAAGCCATAAAAGCTCATTACCTCCCAGGGAGGTTTAACAATATATTTATGATTTTGGTCATAAATGCCCATTGTTGGCACTTCAATATGTGTCTTAGCATGGTATATACAGTTCTGTATAATATTTACTTTTCTTGAGAGGTTTCTGTATTATTATGCCAATTGTCTCATTTAATTTAATTATTTATTGTATTTTGTGAATTGAATGTTTATACTGAGGACTTCGTGGTTTGATTTATTTATACACCTATGATATTAAATAATTTTAGCTAACACATTTTTCACTTGTTCTTTTCTTAAAAAGCTTCCGGCCATTTCAATCCTTACTGTGGTTCATAAGACTCCTCATGTGAACTTTATTAGCCCACACTATCACAGATGCTGCCAGATCAGACCAAAGATATGGTATACAAAGTATATTGTCCCTCTGCACACAATGACTACAGGGTGTTCCACAAGACAAGGCATTCTTACAATCATGTGAAGTCTCCATCACTACATTACACCTTCAAAGGGAGCACAGTGTTCAACACACAGCAGTTTGCATATGCCATAAAGCTTAAATTTTTTGACTACCATCACATTCAGATTGCACACCTACTTCTGACAGAATCTTTTTGGGCTGCTCCTGGCCTCTTGCCCCTTGGTCTGTACAGACATCCAGGGTCGCCTTGTTCCCAGATGCAGAATCCAGGACTAATTCTTTTTAAGCTTCCTAAGGTTGGTGATTGACAGAGATCTTGTGATAATATCAGCCAGCTCTTTAAGTACCATGGGTTGAATCCCACTGGGGGATTCAGCTGAAGCAGAAAATCCTGCACAAGTTCAGAGTTGGCTGGAGTTTTTCACTCCCACAGTGACTCTCGAGTCCTAGAGCCCTAGCCCCAAAAGGCATTAAACACCTCTGCTTTACCTACATTCCTATTTGTGAGGTGATCAATCTCATCAAGTAATGGCCCAGTGTAATCTCTGGTCCTCCTTTTCCTGTTAACATACTTCAAACATTTATTTGCTTTTAAAGTTTAGGAAAATTGAAAAATATAGAAGTAATGTCTCCTACTTATTTTCATGGAAACTACAGCAGATACAAAGAGAACAATAGCACTATTTGATAGAGCAAATTCTCAGCAACAAAACACTGTTTTGCTATTAGCCATGTTTTTTTGCCCACGATGAACAAGAACCTGTGTGCCACTCATAAAAATCGACATGGCTGTCAGGAATGTGGCATGTCTTTCATGTCACTGTAACCACTGCTGAAATGCACCACTCACAGCCTCACTGTGCTCACATTCACTGGTCGGACATTAAGCAAGAAGCAATGAACATCAATTTGTGCAATTTTTTTTCGCATGGAGAAATTCATTTCCACAGCTTTGCTTCACACACACTTCCATGTCAGACATCACTTTGTCAGACTGTCCCTCCATTGCCATCTGGCACATGACAACAAAATGTAAGAGAATATTGGTGGGAAGGTTCAACCTCTACTGCCACACACCACCACCATCTGCCTCTGACATCATGGGCTAACATCATCAAATAGGAGGCATTACTTTCAGCCCTCATGAATACAGATTAAAGATACTAGTCTATGATTCCAGAAATATTATTAGTAGCTGATGAAATAGTGTCTGCTGCATTCAGTCTATACTGTGTTAAACACCTTGACACTGTACTGTGACAAGCAAATAGACCCAGAAGTCCTGTGGTTGGGCTACTTTATCTTCCTAAGAATCTTGTTCATTTGTTGTCTCTTAACTCAAATTACAGTGCTCTAGTCCTAACACAACATGAAACAGATTTCACAGCCTTAACATAAGGCTTTAGGCTTTCAGTATGTTTAGAACTATTTGCTAGAGCAGACGATACACTTTATGGGCATCTGCTCTGCAGTGGAAAACAACAGAGCCTCTTAAACTACAGGACTGTGCCTCCACTAGAGTAACTCAACTATTTAACCCCACTGAGAAGTTTAGGCACCATTTTTCCCACATCAACCAAGACATCTGGGCATAGATGCTGCTGCATAGATGAATCACAAATCTCTTTCAGATTTAGAACATCTCAAAAATGTTTGTTCTGTATAGATACGCTGTATTCTTTCTCTCAGTTGTTTACATCTTCATGGATGCATTTTCCCAACAGCTGTGGGTTGTACATTGCTCTTGCTTTTCACTTTTACTGATGATCCATGTTGTAAAAGGTGCAAAGCTGAAAGTGAACATTTCCTACTCGAACATCCTTCTCCAAGCTAATGATCTGAATTGCTCTACTGCCACCTGTTGATAACTGTGACAATATGTTTTGCTCTACACTGGAAATAATACTTATTTTCTTCTCATTTAATTTTCCATTTTTCTGCTTACACATCTGAAGACTTCCCAGTATCCTTTTCTTGTCCAATTGCATTACCACTGTAAGACCATGAAGTATATGTTTTAAAAACCCAGAGTGAAGACAACCAAAAAAATTACTTCTATTTTCTAGACTTCAGAGATGTTAAAAACACCAAATATGAAGCATTGGTCAACTCATACAGGATAATCTGTTTGTTTCTTATGGAAGTTTTGTTTCTGAAACTTGCATGTTTCCAGCATATCTCTTGTGTAATTCTTGAACAACCTGCAGTGACAACTTACCTAGGATGAAAGGCTTAAAAGGGTAGATAAAAATTCTGAAGGAATGAGAGCATGAATACTGATGGTAAGTGAATACGAAGTCACTCAGAAAACTGACAGATGAAACTTGAGATAAATCACCTGAAACCACAGACAATACTGCCATCATACAAATGTTTTGTGGCTAGGTTAAGGTCTATATTCTTTTGGATAAGAGCATCTTCAATGGGTTTACTACATTTTAGCTTGTGTACATGCACTTCACATCATCAGCTGGCTTCTTTTTCCAATGCAATTGAATTAAATCAAGTCTGGCTCAAAGATAAACACTTGGCGTTTGTCCCGACACCGGCTTGCACATTCAAGAAGTAAAGAATTCAGCAGTGAAGCAGATAGGACTGCAGCTACATATAGTGCAGTTGGTCCTTGGGCAGTAACATTCCCAGGTATGTCAGAGACAATATATGAATATCTTCAAAACTTTTTATGGAGCAAAGCTGATTACAACAGATATTTATACGATGTAGAAAGAGAATACAGATTACGTTCTCAAAACTCACTGCTGATACCAATTTGCTAACAGATTAACAGTCAACAAAGATAATTTACAACAATTTCCTCTCCTTATCATCTGTACACCAAGCTTAAAACTATCCTCACAATTAGGAACTTAATAAAGTTAGCAGTGAATACGCTTGCTGTTCCTACTACTGTCATTAGAAGGGAGTAAGATTACTATTTCTGAATGTGTATAATTGCTTATTCATCACACTCTGCCTTTAGGCAACTTGCCATCCTTATGTCCAGCAGTCTTTCTTCATTCACAGCCATACGAGGGAAACCAGGAGTATAAACCCTGAAAACCTGTTTCACCAACAATCAATTTAGGAATATCGATTCAGGAAAGGCTGTCATCACTTTAACCAATCCCTCGTGCTCATCATCCGCAGGAGCGACTCAGTAACACTGCAAATCTCCACTATTTCCATTGGGTGGCAGTAGGTAACTGCCAGCACCAAAGTGGTTGAGTTTGGTGAAGACCCACACCACTGTACAGAAAAGAGCTTCCAGATACTGACAGTAATTCGTTTTGCACTGCTTAAAGCTTCCACAATTCAGTCATCTGGCCAAACAATGAGAAACGTGGTAAAGCACTACTCAAGGTGTCTTGAGCTGCATCAGAGCACTTCCAGACACCAGAAGTTATATTCTGATTATACAACATGCACACTAGTGAAGGACAGATTGAAGAAAGCTTAGAAGATATCAAAAGTAAGCATGGGTTTCAAACCACAAGGGGAACAACACAGACATTTTAAATGATCTTACAACAAAGAGACATGTCACAGTTTTATGTTTTTTTGGTTTTCAGTGTTCCACATCAAAACATCACGTACTGGAATTAAAGTGTTAATGCTCCAATTCCAGGTACCTATCCCTATACGTTACAGAAGTCATGGGAACAAATCTCTCTCTCTGCTCTTAGAGAGCTTCGTTAGGAAGCATTATTGGATCCAACTAATTAAAGACGATGAACCCTCCTTCTCACATGCACCATCAAAAATCTCAGCTGTTAGAGGAAAACGCTTTCCAGCTCCAGTACGGAATTCTACATCGCGAATTGCCTTGTGGCGTTATGTGACCATGGAGAAGACAAGAGGAAGTGGCATGACCAAGCTACTCCTGTACTACGAGCAAAAATCTGTCATGAAGTTAACTAGATCAATTTATGCCTGTGATAGGGGGCAGTAGGCCCCTGCCTCCCCACCACCACCCCCAGCCCCACAAAATGGGAAGGAAGGAAGGGAGGAGAAAAAAAAACAGTGGCAACAATCTATGGAGGTAAATTTATTTTACTAACGATGATATTGGAATGCAAGATAACACAATAAAATACAATCTAATTGAAACTGAGACTAATAAATCAAATAAGATAGGAGAGAGAGAGCTCCTGAGACTGAGTCAAACCTGAAAAGCTTGGAACGGCTAGGAAAGCACCCTCCAGCACCCACTGCCAGGCAGTAAGAGACCGCCCCACCCGGAAGGGTCAGATCCCATGACTTCCGTAATGTATAGGGATAGGTACGTAGAATTAGAGCATTAACACTTTAATTCCAGTACATGATGTTTTGATGTGGAATACTGAAAACCAAAAAACATAAAACCATGACAAGACATAAGTTGCATTTCTTTCTCTTAGTATTTTTCATGTCCTCAGTGTTAAGTTATAAGATTGCAGAAAAACTCACCTTGCTGTGGCTTGGTCTGTGCAAACATACGCTATTCCCAGCACAGACTTGCATGGTCCTTCTGGTCTGAAGCATCTTTAACAGCTTCCATCTGTTTGGTTTGGGACTCTCTCCTTCCCACTTAGCATACAAGCTGACCATATGTTTCTTGTGACACAGGGCCTAAGCACTCACTGTACACGGCAGTATCTCATGTCACCTTTTCAGCAATAACTATTCATGCCAATAAAAGGTGTGCAGTGGCAGCTGGAGATGATAGGCAGAGCATTGCTCCTACCCAGAGATTTCTGCCATCCAGCAGGAGATGGCCCTGCTATGGTACCAATGATTTCTCTTCAGCTGTTAGTCTGATGAACTGGGAACCAGGACTTCAGAGTAGTCAAGGAGGCAGACAGGATATCAATGCTAATTTTCCCTTTGGAGAGAAAATATGGGTCATTAATCAGCTTTGACTCACACTCTAACACTGTTTCAACACCTTGTGATTGCAGTGCATGACCCTGGTCAGCTTCCAGAAGACAAGTTTTGGACTTCTTGTGATCAGGACTGCACTAAGACTCTGCTAAGAAGGGATGTGCAATGAACAGTTTGCCTTGTTTCTCTCATGTTTCTGTGAAAAGTCCTTGTCTCTTGGAGACAGGATTCTCCAAGTCCTACAGAGACCCTTACAGCTAACACATTGCCCTGCAAAGCGTACACTGATGCCTATTCATTATTGTCATTAGCATGCCATTCAATGACCATCCTTTCAAGCTAATCAATGCATAGAGTTGGTGACCTTCAGAGACGGACTTTGTTACTTTTAGAAATCCAAGTGACTAGAGCAGACAAAATATTTTTATGCATATAGATCATAGAATCATAAGGTTGGAAAGGACCTACAAGATCATCTAGTCCAACCACCCTCCCATTACCATTGCTACCACAAGCCACTAAACCGTATCTCGCAGCTCCTCATCCAGACACCTCTTGAACACTGTCAGGGACAGCAACTCCACCACCTCCCTGGGCAGGGCATTCCAGTGCCTGACCACTCTCTGAGAGAAAAAGTTCTTCCTTATGTCTAACCTAAACCTCCTCTGGCACAACGTGTGGCCATTTGCTCGGTCAGATGTTAATTCCATGAAAGATTTTTTAATGTTTTTCCTAAGGCACAGTTTTTCTTTCCAAAGACCAAAGTTACTGTTCTTGAGGAGATTTACTCAGGCATCCACTAAATCTTTTTTTTTTTTTTCTCATAACATATATGTGTTTTCCCAGTTGCCTAGATTCTCTGTGGAACCTCTTTAGAACACGTGCTTCTCATTTGTCACTGTTCAATCCTCACATAGCATGGCATCTTCCAGAGAAAGTTTATAGAAAGGTTATACCTGCTAGTTAGCAATTCAAATATTTTTGAACTCCTGGGTGAATACTGCCAGCAGCCTGCTACTGTTTGTTTTAAACTTTGCCTCCAAAACACTTTCTTAGCCTCTTCAGTTTCAAAGGACCTTTCAATGATTTCTTCATGAACAAAGTTACCAACATTCTTACTTTATTCCAAACAGAACCTTTTCGCTTCTTGTACACAAGTTATTAGCTAGCTTGTTTTTGACAGTCTTATCTTGTTTATCAGTCTTATTTTTAAAAAAATTATATATATTTGATCATTATTTTACAGTCTTGCAGGATTCTTGGTCCTGATATATTTAAAATAAGAGTTAGTATTAATTTTAATGACGTTTTCTCAAATTCTTGTACAACTCTTTCCATTATTACCTAAAACCTTAAAACAAATATAGAATCACAGAATTGCAGGGGTTGAAAGGGACCTCTGGAGGTCATCAAGTTCAACCTCCCTGCTAAAGCAGGTTCCCTACGGTAAGTTACACAGGAAAGCATCCAGGTGGCTTTTGAACACCTTCAGGGAAGGAGATTCCACAACCTCTCTGGGCAGACTGTATCAGTGCTCCAACACCCTCACAGCAAAGAAGACAGCGAATGTGAAAACAAGAATGAAGGTGTTTTATATTATGACAAGCTGAACAGAGATCAATACCAGCAAGGAGTGAAGCACACAATAATATATGAGGTTAGCACATCAAATCTAGCATTTCATCAAATTCGGTGGCACTGAATTTTTATGTAAATAAACAGAACCAGCGTAAAGACCAGATCATAGCACAAGAGGGCACCAGGCAACTGAAAGCAGAACACAGACCTCCCCGCCTCAATTTTTTAAAGAAATAAATCTCTCTAATTCCTAAATGTAGGGAATTAATGTTCAGAAAGATTTACTGGAACAAGCAACAGCGCTCTCATTCCTGAGAAATAATTAACAATCAAAAGTTATAAAGTTGGCTTTTTCACTACAAAATAAGATAATTTAGGATACCATTACCTCTTTGAATATAAATCCACCATTTACCTGCAATGGCCTTAACTCAGTGGAACAGATCGAATCAGTCCTGAAGTTAGTTATCTTAGATTAAGAGGATAATGTCTGCACTGACAGTATTAACTGCAATAGGTTAAAAATAAGGGTAAGGAAGATTATTAGAATAAATTAGTAAATCTTAGTGTATGCGTTAGGCATTTCTAAAGCATACTACCATTCTGCTTGAGGAGTTCATAAATACCTCACCTAATCATTACTACTATTATTCCTTTCTTTACAAACACATAAGTAAGTCAGGCACAAAGTCATTAGACAGTTTTACCAAAACTACATATAAGCTTCACCAGAGGCACACAATAAAGCAAAACGAAGCTAATGGATTCATTCTAGTCATCCCTGTCAGACAGGTACAAAAATGACAGAGTATCTATATTCTTCCTAATGATTCACATAGTGTTTATGAATGCTTTTCCCAAAAGGATGAGATTTCATAGTCAGACAAGGTATACTTGCTAATGCCAAGGCCATTTTTTAAATTCAGGTGGAATACACAATATTTGCAAGGAAGTAAGCAGGAATTTTCTACAAAGTTGTGCTCCGTACTGTATTCATTCTCTCTCTTTTCAGCAGTACTTAGTAAGTGGAGTATATAAAAACACAAGTAAATCAAGTCAACTCAGCAAGAAATATCTGGCTTAGCTGCTAATAGCACAATGAAGTTTTAAGACAGTCTGTTGCCATCTCCCTGCTGTGTTCTCTTTTCCAGAGACAGTTTTTCAGTTCAAATATTTATTATTTAAATATTACTTTGTTCCCTCTTCCTACATTAATCTCTTTCCCAACCTTAATTTCCCCTCTCCCTCTTAACAATTTCAGCCTCTCTTTCATCTATCCTCCCTCTCTCCTTTAGATAAAGCCAGTTTAATGGTGCATGACATCTACAACTATTTTGGATTAACACAAGGAAAGACAAAGTATTGGTAAATCTTGCCCTACCATACAACAGGTCATTTATTTCCAGTTCCCACTGCACTTTGCTTTTTGTAGAAGGTGAAAATACCACATTACCAGTACACTGAACCTTTGCTTGTTGGGGTATGGGAAAAGTCCATATCACTGCTAGCTTCTCAGCTAAATACAGCCTTTTAATCAATAATAAAAGGGCAAAAGCCATTCATGTTTTTGAATCTATTTGTGAAAGCTCAGAAACATCACCACCAAATTGTATGATTAGGAGAAACTGAACTTGAAAAGAGACATGCATACAAATCACAGAATTTGAAGCAGAAAAATGTACAACTTCCTTGCTATGTATGGAAGAACTGCACTTTCTTTCTATCAGCTTCTAATACAATCACTTGCCGACAGCAATCATAAAAGCCTGCACAAATTAAGTGCCAATTTTGTCAAGGAAGCACAGCCAGTCCAGTCAGCACATAGTGAGGATGACAAAAGGAGCAATAGGTCAGGAAGTGGTGGAGGGTTCAATGCTCAGCATAGCTCCACGGTGGCACCAAACCAAGCCAGGGTGCGCCTTTCCATGGCACAGCATGGCTGCCATCCAGGTGCGGAGCAGGCAGCCTCTCCTTATCATTCCCTATGGACTTGCTGCCTCCCTTCTTGATGGATACCACATTTTCCCTTGAATTCTCATTTCTTCTCACGTCCCATGTTCTGTTAGACTGTTGCTATGTTCTACCCTCCCCCAACTCCACCCTCCCTGACAAATATATACGAAGTTCAGCATCAGAAATTCTTCTTCCTTTCACTACCACCATCCACTCTTCTATTTACTCAATCCCAACCCTTCACTTTAGCTGGCAAGTGTATCTTCACATCTCTTCAAACCCGAAGTGAATCAGGTTAAAAATAGCCTTGGTCCCTCTGGCAAAACAACCAAATATTTTGGGTGAAATTATTATCACTGATCCTTTCCATTATCAGATTTACACCATGGCACTACCAACAGCTGAATAAGTACCAAGTACCAATGCAATTTGATAGGAAATATTTTTTATGGCATTAAAACTACTGGGGGCTTATTGATTGCTTCAGGCTCTTTTTTCACCTGTGTTTCACTGGAACTGGGCTGCCTTAATCCAATCCCAGTTCTGCTTTCATTAACAATCCTCAAACTGTTGTATTTTTGAGGGGAATCTTGGCTGAAGAGACAAGTTATATTTGATCTATATCAGCTCTCTGACCCAGACAGATGCACTGCACAACCTCATGAAGCAACAGGATGGCACAGGCAACCAGAGGAAGTGAACAAGAATCATGCATTAAGATGACGATAAGCCCACTCAGCTCAAGGGGCACAGTCTTGTCCTCCATAAATATGAATGTTCTGCATCACAGTAAAACTTTCCTCAAAAACATTTTTACAGGGCAAACTCAGAAGTAGAACAGGCTGGGAATTTTTTAGTGAAATATTTTTCCACTGGAGGATAAGAAATCTGCTGAAACTGAAACATTTCAACTTTCACTGAAACGATTTGACAAATCTTTCAACAATAACCATTTCCCAGGTCCAGAATTGAACTTCTGTAAAAAAACAAGACATTGTGCACTAGAGCAGAGGAGACTACTGGTTTCTGGTGTGGGCATTTGACAGGAAAGTGAATGCTGGAGCTGGGTCCCATCCCTGCTCGGCTTGATTTGACTTTTGCATTTGGATATGCTCCACCAACATCCCAGAGGAGGTACTTACTTAACAGGCTGTTGACAGATGTGGATCATTCTTTTTTTTTTTTTTTTTTTAATTAAAATTGTTGTAAGTTTGCAACTTTATTTCAGTGTGACATAGGGAAAAAAAGGTCAAAACTGAAAAAATGACATTTCTGTGAGATGGGAAAATATTTTTCAGCTTGTTCTACCTGATTCTCATAAGCTTTCTCTCAGGGTTGAGACAATGCTCTGGCAAATTTCCCAGTCTGATGCATGCATCTTATTTACCCTTTAAGCAAAATCCAGTGGGCGGCATAATTACAGAAGTCAGATGAAGAACAGCAGAGTTATACTGCACAAACAGTAAATCCCATTATGGAATAAAGGAAACTGTAGGCTGAAAAGTCAATAGGAGAACCAAAATGGATAATAATCTTATTAAAACTTCTCCCTCTACAAAAGTTTCCATATGAGTATCAATCAATCAATAACCCATTTCACAATCAAAAGCACCCAAGGTGTTTTCCCAGCCTCCACATATGTCCTTATTTTCCACCAAGATGAAGCACCAACACAACTAGTTCACTTCAGTGAAACTGCTCTGCATCAAGTGAGGTATCAGCAGCCACATGACACTGGATAGCTCATGCCCTGTTTTTGAGTTAAAGAGTGAATATTTATGCTTTGAAATATATTTTAAACTACTTTGAACTTTGGACAAATATGAAGCTCCAAATATATATATTTCATAATTTTAATCATAACATATGATTAAAATTGTGGTTCTTTCTGTTGTTCTGTTTCAATATTGCCAATGTATGAAAAATGATCGAGACATATGTGACCTACGAAACGCCACACAGCTCACGTATGTGCAGCATAAATGTGCTTCAATCCTATTAGTCCTAGAGATGTGTGATTAAACAATTTATGTAAATGTGCCATATTTCATGTGTCATAGGCATGCTCTTTTACAGTCTATCCAACAGGCAATATTGAATAATTAGAGAGCATCTAATTAGAAAGCATGGGCGTTGGAATCAATGATCTTTGGTGGTCCCTTCCAATCCCTAAAATCCTGTGATTCTGTGATCTCAAAGAGCTAGGACAATGCCATTAAATAAATAGGAAAAATAATATCATATAACTTCATGAAGTTGGCAATATTTTACTCATTACGGAGTTAGCATCATTTCCTAAACAGCATTTTTCTTATGAGCACTGTCACCAGTGGAAAAGGATTCTAAAAGATCAGGAGCATGGTAAACCTCTGTCACTGAAAGCACAGGGAACTGAGCTGAATGAGAACTGCAGGTGCTCCGTGCCACTAAGGGATCACAGAGATTAAACTCTGCACATAGCACATACCCATCTTCAGCAGACAGATGAGGAAGCACCAGCAGGTGGTGCCCCAGAACAGGTACCATATGAAACTCCTTCAGGTTTGCTGAGCTCCACACCAGGGCTAAGCCTCTGCCGAAATGGCTTCCTCTGCAGAAGCTTCTGCAAGGTGCTCTTACCAGCTTACGTCCCTGAAAATCAGGAGGCGATCATTTCAGTTTCCATAATTATCAATTTCCAAAGTACCCATTCCCTTAATGAAAAAAACACCCCAAACTTTTATTTAAAAAATTAATCACAGGAAAAACTTACAAAGAGTACAAATCCTTTACAAGAAATCCTTCAGAGAATATGACTAATGTACCTGTACTTATAAAATATTATAAAACACTGAGTCAAAGCCTACTCATTTTCTGATTATTTCATTTGTTGTTTTCTCTTCACAAACTTTCAATCATTTTCTGGATGGAAAAAATATAAGACTAGTTTCTGAATACAAGTGAAAGTCCTTTCACTTCTACTTAGAATTCAGGATTCTCAAAAGCACTGCGGTATGAGAGGCCCCACACATCCCTTTTGCCTACAGCAGCAAGAGAAATGCTTTTCAGCACACTGCACGGTACAACTGATGTTCTCCCAAATCCAGTGAGCTTGATCTTGCTCTCAATGAGCTTGAGCTTTTCCTTCTGCTTCTACCAACGTGCAGAGAATGTCCAGATGCATACAGACTTAAATTGAATTTTGGGGCCTTTGCATGCATATATTGTGCCAAAAGGGGCAAACTGCTTTTAGTGTCAGCCACTGCTTGTGTCTATGCAAAAGAATTGGTCGCTTTTCCTCAACCCTTTGCTAACACACCCCATCACCCGTCCCAATATCTCTCCTCCATAGCTAGAGCTAGCTCATGTTCTCTTCTTCAATTCCATTAACCTCAAGCAACACTACAAGTAGCATTTGAATATCTTACTTTTCAACTCAATGGACTCCAAAAAAGCAGAATATAACTTTTTCTTGGTGGTAAACCATTTCTGGAGATAGAGCTACTGAAAAGGACAACAAAAAAGAAGTTAGAATATTTAGGAGCTTAAGAGGTTTTTGTCTTATAGGCTACTTAAAACCTTGTTTTAAATACTACAAACTTAAATATACAGCATTCAACTTTTTTTTTTTTTTTTTTTTTTAATGCATTGCTAAAAATCTCAAAACGAAATATGTCATTTTTTTCCAGGGTTTCTTCCTAAAAGTTTTTCTGATGATTCATTCAAATAATTGTAAGGAAAAATGAATCTATTAACACAGCCTTGAAATAATACAATATTTTTCACTGTCCTTATTTTTGGAAGTGGAAGATCCACTCTTGCTTGCCCTATCAAGTGTATGTTAGCTCAGACAAACCAAACAGTTGTCCAGCAGGACCAAGAAATTACAGATACACTTCATACAACAGCAACAGAGATTTTATAATAGATGAACTTCAGCTTTTCAAGCCAAACAATGTACAAGCAGCAAAGTCCTAGGCAGCCCAAATCAGTGTCATGTAACAGAAATATTTGGGTAAATTCAGTTACAGTAAGTAGAAGCACTGTTCACTGAAACATATTTAGGATTTCCTCATTGCACCGACATACTGAAAAGAACTGCTATCATTATTTCATGTATAATTAAAGACAGATGCAGTTTAAGTTAGCTGTACTAGGTTAAACAGTAATTCAATGGCAAAACAGGCAACAAAATCCAAATGTTGCTATGTAACTACATTACCAAATCTTCCCATTCCAAATTCCCAAACTCCAACTTAATGGAATTGGAGAAGAGAACATGAGCTAGCTCTAACTGTGGAGGAGAGCAGACTGGGACAGGTAATGGGGTGTGTTAGCAAAGGATTGAGCAAGAGCAACCAATCCTTTTGCATTCCCATAGTCTGCTGCTATGCTGTTTCAATTTTGTTTATTTAATATGAAAATTAATTGGTCTTTTCCTCCAGCTTAAAACTTAGTACATAGGAATTTCCCTGTATAACAGGGAATTTAAACAACTTCACAGAATCACAGAATGGCCAGGGTTGGAAGGACCTCAAGGATCATGAATCTCCAACCCCCCTGTCACATGCAGGGCCACCAACCTCCCCATTTAATACTAGACAGGGCTACCCAGGGCCCCATCCAATCTGGCCTTGAACACCTCCAGGGATGGGGCATCCACAACCTCTCTGGGCAGCCTGTTCCAGCACCTCACACTCTCTCTGTAAAGAGCTTCCCCCTGACATCCAACCTAAATCTTCCTTCCCTCAACTTAAAACCATTTCCCCTTGTCCTGCTGTTATCTACCCTTTCAAAGAGTTGATTCCCCTCCTGTTTATAGGCTCCCTTTAGGTACTGAAAGGCTGCAATTAGGTCACCCCGCAGCCTTCATTTCTCCAGGCTGAACAAGCCCAACTTCCTATTTGTAGAAACACGTTTGCTTCCATACAAATGGTAAAACAGTATGGCAACATGTTCAACCTTAGAGACTACTAGCATATTACGGGTTTTGCTGCTGGCATTCAGAAGCTTTTTTTACCTACGCCCTTCAAATTCTACAGGAGAAAAACACCACCTAATCTTCTCTGTAAAATGCATTATGATTTATAATCAACACTGCTGTTCAAATGTTAGTTATTATCTCAGAACATCAAGAATAAGAAGCTATAAAATCTACCTGTATAACATAAACAGATCATAATATTAATGTTGAACTACGTAACAATAAGCACACTTCCTTTAAAAATGAAATTTTTTTTAGGCACAGTGAGCTAGTTGGTTTTTTCCCCTCACCATCATCCATTTGGTTACCTCACAGAAAAACTACCTCTTTTCACTTTCGTAGTTTCCAGTTTTACTATTAAATTAGACAGCCTATGTTATTTTAAGCTCCCCACAAATAGAAGAATAATCTCTGGATAGAGGTGAGTGCAAAATTTAACATGTCTACACCTTTAATAATATTAATGATGCTTCTGCTAACATTTGTGTTGGGTATTTACACTTCCTGTTTAACACTGGAAGTCTGTCTCCCCCAGAATTTGGTTTCACTCTTGGTTTTTCTCTTAGGTATTTAAATAGAATCTTCTGACATTTTTGTTTAGCCACACACGAAGGTATGTGGAGACACAGTAATAAAACTGCACTATGAGAAAAATCATAAAACATAACATAGCTCATAAAACATTCCTCCAGTTTCTCTGAATGTGGAATCTGAACATAGAGATTTTCATAGATTTCAGACGACATTATTGTTCAAGAAGTAACTGAAGAATTAAGTCTCAAAGACAAATTTAACAAAGGGATTTTCCCGTTCTTTCCCTAGGCAGCACGCACATGTACAATAGATGCTAACAGTCAATTACACACTCCCTAGTTCCAACTCTCAGTAAATCACAGAATTTGAAGAAAAAAAAAAACAGAACCAGAGACAACCCAGCTACCTACCTTACAAGGAAGATTCACAGGTTTCCTTGCTAGGACTAGGGTCTGACTTGTGGATTGTTGTTTTTTTTTCTCCCCTCTTCCTAATCTACAACTACACAGAATCTCCCATATAACAAATCAAGAAAAACAGAGTAAATTCAGCTATTAGTGAGCTAGTGAACTATTTAACACCACACAAGTAACATAGAAGCCACCGATAAGAATTTACATGGGAAAAAGACAGTGTTGAAGAAAATCATTCTAATAGAAAGCACGCTAAAACTAATGTAATTAACAGAACACCTAGGTTGGGAAGATAGCTGTAATGCCTTTCTAGCCAATAGTATCTAGATGAGCTACTGCTGTGTCAGTCTGAAAAAGCCTGCCAAGGAGAAGAGATATACATACATCTGGTTGAAAAAGCACATTTATGGGCAACCTCAGCATGAGAGAAACTTACAGCACTCCCAGCATAGTGTTATTCTCCATACATGTAAAACCATGCAAGTATTCCCAGTAGACAAACAACAATCTCACACTCAAGACAGTGTTGCTGTGGAAGAGGTTTGGTAGCCAGGCTAAAAAACCCACCTTCTCTCTACCTTCACTGCAAGCTGTAAGATACAAACAGAATAATCAACCACATTCTAGACGTGGTTTGCAATCCAGTGGGTAAAGGTAATGAAGTACTAAGATTTCCTTGGGAACGAAAGGACACTTCATCTGTAGCAGTAGATTTTTTCACAACTACTTACTACTATCGTTAAAGCCAAAGTGCATTATTTTATCACCAATTCCAGGGGGGAAAAAATTAGAGTCAAAATTAAGATATATTTATATGGTAATTATAAGGTTATGCATCAGAATGAAGCAAAATACGAATGCAAAGTACTTCTTTGTTCCTATGAGATCAGAATTAGGACTGGATTATTCAGAAGGAGGCATAAAGTTCCCACAAAAAGTGGTGAAATTTCATTTTCATTTACTCATGAGGAAAATTAAAGAAGGGCTCAGCAACTTCCCCAGGTAACAGGGAAGGCAATATCATTGCGAGAATGACAACATGGGAGTTTCTAAACCACATCCCTGCTTAAAGTCACAGTTCACCTCACCAGGCAATCCTACAAAAACCTGTCAGGATTGGACAGAAAGGAAGAAATTACTGTATAGTCATCTAGGAGAAGAAGAAGTGTTAGACTACATGCCTACCTGAACAGGCACGAGAGGAAAAACCCTGAATTACCACAAGCAGGGATATACCATACACTACAGGGGAAACCCCTGTGTTCCATATATGAATTGCTTTTGTTAATAATGAAAATATGACCTAAACCACAAATGCTATTCTGCATTTGTTCTGACAAACTTTTTAATTAAAAATGTAGAAAAGGAGGGGTCACACTGGTTATTCGTCTTGCACTGTATCTCAACTTCAGACTTAGCACATTTTGTTTGTGAGGTACCTGCAGATCCATTTTTAGCACAGAAAGACAATACAGTAATTGAAATAAGCATTCTAAACAAAACAATATTTGAGACAGTTTTCTTCTTGTTTAACTCAAGCAAGAATGAAAAGCAACCAGCCAAACAATAAAACAAACCACAACATCCTTCAATGTACTAGAGCTACCTTCATTACTTGAATCAGCCCCTGGTCCTTCCCTCATTCACTTTTTTCTTGTCTCACATTTGGTTGCGAAGCCACAAGAACCGCCTCACCTCATAAAAGTCCTTGAATGCAGGGTCCTCACTGTGAACCCTACATGCCACCATAATTTAAGTTGTAAAGTATAAGCAACATGAAGGAGAGTATCTTAAGAATTATTATTATTATTTCAAATAGTGCTCAGGAACGTAGCTGCAGGGAAAACCTAGTCTCTACATGTTATGGTGCTTACTATGAATCAAGCGTTGATTATATCTTCGGAAAATGTAGCCTCTAAGATGAAACTAACCTGCATCCACTGTCTTCTTAAAACATCTCACTTGCATACTGCACACCACACTCTAAATGAATCTTATGAAATTGGTCATTAAATAGAATCATAGAATCACAGAATGCTTAGAGTTAGAAGGGACCTTTAAAGATCATTCAGTCCAACTCCCCTGCAATGAAAAGTGACATCACAGCTAAATCAGGTTGCCCAGGGCCTTATCCAGCCTTGCCTTGAAAGTCTTCAAGGATGGGGCATCAACCACATTTCTGGGCATCGTCTTCCAGTGCCTCACCACCTCCCTGTAAAATACTTTTTCATTACATCCAATCTAAATCTACCCTCTTTAAGCCTGAAGCCATTTCCCCTTCTTCTATCATCTTAGACCGTACTGAAGAGTCTGAGCCCTTCTTTCCATTAACTCCTCTTTAGGTATTAAAAGGCCACTATCAGGTCACCTCGGAACCTTCTCTTCTCCAGGCTAGACAGCTCCACCTCTTTCAGTCTGTCAAGACAGAGGGAGATCTGCAACAGTGTTCTATTTCACAAGCAAACGCACGAAATTTTAAGTACTGAAAGATTCAAGGAATCTCTACCTGAAATTTGATCCAAATTTTCTTTTAAATGCTATTTCTATATTACTATTATCTCATATAGCATCAACTTGAATTTACCAAAATAATAGGTTTTCTCCAAGAGATTAGCAGCACATTTGAAATTTCAGTTTAAAAAGTGGAAAGACAGTAAGTAGACTTGTCATAAATTTTGAAATGTTGAAGCCTCAACTGGTATTTTCAAAGAAGTGCTATATTTCATTTGGGAAAAAACTAATCAACTACCACAATCTATGATTCTATTGAGTCCTTTCCAACTCAGAATAGTCTACAATTCTATCTGGACACTTTCTACTCAGGATATTCTGTGATTCTACAATCTTTTGTATACATGTCACAGCATTTAAAAAAGCACACAGTGGAGACCATACAGCTCTCTGTTACACAGTATTTTCTACAGAAGTTGAGTCACATTTGTTAAGTCATCGTCCACATGAAGCAGAATCACAATTGCTCTAACATGACAGTCACTTCTAATGCTTTTGGCAGCTACTGAAGTAAGAAATTTGGCATAAGATTTACAAAAATGGAAGAAAGTAGGCACAGTATTAGGACAAATCATAAGAGTCAATAGCTCTTTTTCATATCTCCACAGAGATAACATTGAAAAGATTGAAAAAAACCTTTTGAAGAACTATGTACAACAAAAAATACTGTAGAGATTTGTCATTAAAATAATAGCAAACATCTTCCAAGAGTCTAATGACAGCATTACATGTTTTTTTCCTATAGCCTCAGCCTTAAACAAAGGCACTGAATAGACAAATATGGTACCAGTTTCATGCACTCTGTACCTGTGTAATTATCCTATCTGAAATCCTGAAGTGTTACACAGTGAAAGCAGTGCATCCTATTTCTATTTACAGTATTAATTAATATTTTGCATCAGATCACAACCTTCTGCTTTACCATTTCTGTACAGGTGAAAGGTATATTTACAATACCAGTCTACTTTTTTTCCCCCACCCTACTCTCCTATCTCAGGTTTAAATCTGCTGCAATGTCACCTTTCAGGAAGCATCACCCTAACATCTGGATATAAACGTCAGGTCTATTCCATCAGGATGTCAGCTCATCCTATAGAGAAAACCATGATAAGATGATTACAGTTTAGTAAGCTCTAATCATCTTCATACTCGCTGCAGTGACAAGTACTCTCTGTAGTTAAAAACTAAACTTAACTGATCAAACATTCACTGTTCCTCACTCTACTTCATGGATGCCAGGCTATAATGGGTGTTGTATACTACTAACACTTTACAGCAAATCTAAAAGACACTTTTCTTAAAAGTTTTAAAACTCAACAGGTACAAAATGACATGTTCAAGGCACTCTCTGCTCCTACTCACTTATATGAAAGCCTGTGTATTAAGAGAACACTTACTTGGGTCTGAATGGGGTGAGAGAGCACAATGCTTACTCTCTCAAGTATTTGGTTACGGAATATATGACTGAAGTTGCTATGATGCATTTGACACTAACAAATCACTGTCAATCTTTCCCTCAGCAAGATATGGAAAGTAAAAAGTACAGTAATTTGAATAATGTGGGAAGACCAATACCCAACCAAATTTCTCCATCTCTTTTGATTCCACTGCCAAATTTGTCAATAAGAAATTCCAGAAAGCAAGTGAGAACTCCGCACTAAAATTTATCTTTGCTTTCCACAATACAGTATATTGAATTTTGTATTTAGCCATTGAAGAAATCATTCAGAATAAGTCTAGATTGTTGCAAAACCTGTGTGCAATTTCAACTCTTTGTGGTTAATAGATTTCTCATATTCTATCAAGATTACAAAAATAAAGTGAGACTAGAATGAAGCCTAATCAGATCACTGTGGTCCTTTCGGAAACCTCTAATGACATGTTCAAAGTTTCAGTTTCCTGAAATTTTTATTACTGATCTGCAAATGTGAATGCTCATATACAGATGTACTGAACTTATGGAGCAAATGATTTTTTGGTATTTGGATATTGTAGCCTGCTTTGATCAAATTCCTTTATAGCTTTCAAAGGTGCAACTTTTCTTGTGGAAATCACAGTCCTTCTGCTACTGTGCTGTTCAGTCTTGTCTTCCAAAAACTGAACAGAAATGTAAAGACATCCTTCTCAAAGTCCAGCAAACTTCTGAGGTGACACACTTACCACCCAAACCCTACTGAACACAGTTTTTCTAGGGATTACTTAAGAGTACTCAAGAGCACATTCTCTCCTTTAGGGTTTATAAAGTTAATAAAATGGATTTGGATTTCATTTGTCATGCCTGAATATTATTTTAACATAAAAAAACCCCGAAGTAATAGTGCATGCATTTAAACACATAGTGTGTTCTGGGTCTGAATGTTTCTTGTCCCTCCTGCCATTTTGTCAAGCAAGTACTCTCTACTGGTTTGAAATTTAATATTCCCAGTCTCTAAAATGGCTTAGTTCTCCAAAGAATTACTCTTCCCATTCCAACACAAGTCTTGGAAAAAAACTCGCTTTTACTAAGATCTACCAATTTTTCAGGGCATTTCATGATATTCTTTAGGCATTAAAGAATTAAAGTGTAGATTCTGACTTCGGCATTTAGATCAAGTGATGGCTGGGAGCTGATATGGTAGCTATACTAATCATCCAGATCACAGCCTAGCTAGAATGCGCAGCATCTCCTTTCCAGCCCACGCAACTGCATTTCCTTTCTGAGAAAACCAGGGTATAGGAGGAAAAGTGACGCACATAAAGGTCTTGCATGCTTTGAGGTCATGATGTGGCTAGGGCACACATGCAGGTCTAGAGGTATGCATTCTTTTAAAGTTACCACAGGACTTAATATGTGATGTATAATCTCTATATAACTTTCTACTGAGGTAGCTGACTGTCATTTTTTAACATAATTTCTACTTTCCCCAGAAGTAGCTGCAAAACATATCCTAGATACTGCTGTCCTGCACTGATAAATTGCTTAGCAGTAGTCATCTTTAAGCCTTGTGTATCTATGAGGATACATCCTAGCTTTCTGCTCCAGCTCAGTGCCAAAACTCTCCCTTTTGTTTGCACAAAGGTTCAAATAACACTACACAGAGCTAATTAACTCAACTACTTTGCATTGGTCTCTGCTGTAGATTTTAGAAATGATAATCTTATTTCAATCCCACAAACACCTGATCCTGCTCTGTTGCTTTGCTGCACTTTATTAGTACTCAGGTAAGAGTGACACAGATCCTTTTTACTATCCCCGTTCTTAGCAAAAGGCTTTCTCAGCCTAGGAAACAAGGGAAGCTGGGTCATAGAGAAGCTGCAAAAGAGCTAAACTGTGAACAAAGGAAGGAAAAAAAAATCATAGGAAAACACACGCTATTTCCTTCAAGAAAAGGAGTAGGGAATGACCTCCATGCAGCTGTGGAAACCTCATGTGTGAATCAATCAACTTTTCTAATGACATGGCAGCAGATACCCCCCTACCTACTCTCAATTGCATGCTAACAGCTGTCTAAATAGATAACCAATCAAATCCAGCATGGAGGCTGTTTCAAAAAGCACCCTTGTGCCCAAGTTGCTGCTATACTAAGGGCTTTATGAACAGAGTAAAATGATTACTCCTAACCTCAGAGCACATTGGAAATCATACTAAAAAAGCTAAAGTAGAAGTAAATGTAAATAACTTTGGCAGACCTTTTAATAGTCTTAAGATAAAATAAAACATTTATCCTACATTAAAAAGGAATCCAAGGAAGAAGGATCAAAAGAAATGATCATAAGTGCATAAGCACCTCTACAGCTAGAAATGACCACAGTGAAACAAAACTGCTGAAATAAGGTTACAAACAGAAATTATGATGGCTCGGTAAAAATAGAAACCACCACCTCCCATCCTTTCGTTGCCAAAATGATCACATTTATGATCACACAAATAATCATATTTATTTTATCTGGTGTTTGATTTATCAAGATTTGGGGTTACCTTTTTCAACTCTCAGCACTAGTATGATACAAGCAATCACATGACATTGAGAATGATGAACAAAGATGATTTAACATTAGTTAATTCAATAGAATCTCAATGAGGAAGGTATAATTTGTATCACATCAGAAATGCATAGTATGGTGGTCCCTCCCAGTCAACATATGAGAAGTACTCCAGAATGGAAGTCATACAAAGAACAGCTAAGTAAAATTATCTTCTGCCAGCTGGATGAAATTTCAGCTTCCATATCATCTCATTGTAAAAAGATGTTCATTTTGAAAAGCTCATCAGCATGCTTATAAGACAACAAACTCAACGACAAAAAAAACACTAGCCATTATGGCACAAGCAGAAATAACTCCCTGAACATATACTGCTTCATATTGCAATTATAAGTGTCAAGTGTTAATAGCCTAACCTAAAAAGGGCTCAGTGCTAACACTGTTACTAATTATTGAGACCTTTAGCAGTGCAAAAATTTTGCTCTGATCATTGGCCTGATGACTTCATAGCAAATCAACTGATCTGCTGATTTTTCTGTAAAGAAACCAAACACGTGTGACACCACTGATTTTAAGCATATCATATACTGAATTACTGTGCCTCAACAGGATTAAATGCTAAAAAAGTCATCAAAACAGTGGTCTACATAGAGGAAAAAAATAATAGTAACAAACCATTTTAGATTTTAGGACAAAAGCTAGCTGTGCTGCATCTATTAGTAATGAATGAATTTTCAACATGAGTGGAAGGGAAAGAACCAAGAATATTCCTTAGCTCTGAATCAGCCACTGAAACCCACTGCTGATTTTCCTAGTAACATTTTTTCCTCCTGTTTTTATGTTCAAATTCAAGTTATGCCAAGCAGGTAATATGGAAATTTTCCTTAAATATTCCTTAAAACTTCCCCTCAGAAGACTGAAACAAATTGCAAATTTCATTTCTTTTTTGAAGTTGGTAAGTGGATTTATCTGTGATGATATTAAAGAACTATCACAAAGTTCACATGCTGTGTTTGGGACAAAACAGACATACTAGTAAGGCAGAATTTTAAACACCATCTATGCTAAATGAAACTGGATCCACACTCTCCTTATTTGATCAGCCCCCTTATTTCCCTGACAGCAGGGAAGATTACAGAACAACTTAGGTTGAAAGGGAGTTTAAAGCCCACCCAGTTCTATCTGCATGCCATGGGCAAGGTTGCCAGCCACCAGATCAGGATGACCAGGGCCCTACTCAACCTGGTCTTGAATGCCTCCAGGTATGGGATGCACGAATTTTTCTTAGGAAGCCTTGAACTCTGTTAGAGGCTTAAGACACATTTGATATTGATTACTATTTCATCAATTTGTTCCTCTGATTAATTAATTTTTAATGCACTGGCAGAAAAAGACAACGCTGGCCAGCACTTCTTTGAGATGCTGGATAGCAAAAACTTAAATAGATAAATTTCTTCCTCAGCAAATACCATACTTTAGCTACTACTGCACTACATTCAAAAACAAAACCCACCAAAACAAGCAAACAAAAAAAGGAGGAAGAAACATGGCATGTACAGAGCACTCTGGGCTTGCACATTTTACAGGTTAGAGGTAAAGCAGGAGCAAGTAACCATGTAGTTCCATACTTCTGAACATCCTCTTGCACTCAGGCGCACCTACCCTTCTTAGAACTTCAGAAGGGACTCATACATCAATTGCTTCTCACTACACAGGAGGATAGAACCATGCTATTTTCAGTAGTGCTCAGTGACAGAACAAGAAGCAATAGACATGAACTGGAACATCATAATAAGGACTCTCCTTGTCTTAAGTCCACCAAGACTATTCTATTGGTTGCCAAATAGCATATGTGTCACCAGTGCTTATGCCTAAAGGTTATATACTATATGTATCTATAACATCACCTTGGAATTTAAGAGTTGGTTTACATCACAATGAGTAACTATAGAATAACTTTAGAAAAAATTCTCCACAAAAAGCGACACTTTCACTCTGTAGCTCCTTCCTATCACACCAGTAACAGTTAACACACAGTGACACCATTCAACAATAGTGCTCCAAATTGATTTCCTTTCTTCATAACACCTCACATTTGGTTTTCCTTTGTCTCAAATAGAGAACTAATATGCATCCAGAACACACAGTTCATCTGGAAATTGCAAAGAACAAGAGCCTGAAGGGCCTATTCAGTTTTTCATACATATGCCAAAAAAATCAGTGAGCCAAATTCACAGAACTGTCTAATCAGCAGTGCATTCGTATCAGTCTCTGTAGATTTTCACTTAAAAAGAAGTGTGAAACAAAACTAGTAGAGGTTAACACTTGTGTTGTTTTGTGGGTGTACTGGGAACACTTTCAGAAGGTTTGGGATACATTCAACTAAAAGGAAATGGGTGACTTAAGTTTTGCTTGTGGCAATGTTCACTGTGAAGACTGTTCTTACAAAAATCCATTTGGCTCCAAGAGAAAAAAACAAACAGGACTGATCATTCTTGTGAATATACATTACTGAACATAGATTATATGCACATAGAAAGAATCCATTTAAGTTCACAAAGAAGTCTTGCAAAAATTAAATAATTTCATCTGCAGATACAGCACACCATCTTAATCTGCATTAGGTACACTTCCAACTGTTACCCTTTGTTAATCAACTTACCAGACCATATTAGACTATAACTATCACAGTAGTTCATTTTCTGTCTTGCAGTCACCCCAAATTGTACCTTACAATGGAAACACCAGCTCTGAAGTTCATACCTTGCTAAGTTTAATTTCTGAAAAGATTTTTTTCCTGCCACTCTTCTTATTGCAATGCCCTAACTGCATTATATTTACTATGGCCAACAATTAAATAAGAAAAGTTAAGAATGGGCAACATTTACTCTTTTCTGTTGCTTGACTTCTTAGTTATTTCACAGTCTTGTTCTAAAAAAGTTCTAGCAACTCCAACAGCTCTAAATATCTTTGCCATAGATATTTTTGCACATGAAGACCTACTGACATTGGCCGTTCTGCATACATGGAAAATCTATTAGTGAGATCATTAGTAAGTACCATCAACTGTTAATTTATGAAAGCCAAAAGAAGAGCCTAAATGCCTCTCCAGTAACCACAGACAAGAGATCTGTATGACAAAGAGGCCAAGACTTCCAGAGGCTTGATAAATGGTGTTGTGTGTCAGAGTACCTGCCAGAAGGTTAGGAAACTGTGGCACAGCAAAGCCTTCTCCTGAAGTTGTGTAAGACCATGCTCTGTAACAGCTTGAAGTTTTAAATGGAACAAATGAATGAAAAGCTCTCTACAGCAGTCTGAAAGGAGGTTGTGGCAAGAAGGAGGCTGGCTTCTTCTCCTGTGTAACCAGCGATATGACTAGAGGGAAGGGCCTCATGTTGCACCAGAGGAGGTTCAGGTTGAATATTAGAAAAAAATTCTCAGAAAGAGTGCTCAAGCACTGGAATGGGCTGCCAGAGAACTGGTTGAGCCACCGTTGCTGGAGGTGTTCAATACACATTTAGATACGACACTAAGAGACATAGTTTAGTGGGGAGATATTGGTGGTAGGTGGATAGTTGGACTGGATGATCCTGGAGGTCTTTTCCAAAGTTGGTGATTCTATGATTCTATGATTCTACTTCCCCTACAAGGACAGGCTGAGAGCTGGGGCTATTCAGCCTGCAGAAGAAAAGTCCTCAGGGAGATATGATAGTTGCCTTTCAGTATCTAAAGGAAGATTATAATAAAGAAGGGGACAGACCATTCAGCAGGGGCTGCTGTGATGCAGGACAGTATGAAATGGTTTCAAATGAAAAGAGAGAAGATTTAAATTGATCATAAGGAAGAAGTATTTTACAGTAAGTGTGGTGAGGCACTGACACAGGTTGCCCAGATATGTCGTGGATGTCCCATACCTGGAGACATTCAAGGTCAGGCTGGATGGGGCTCTGAGCAACTTCATCTAACTGAACGTGCCCTACTCATTGCAAGAAAGTTGGACTGGATAACTTTTAATAGCCCTTTCCAATTCAAACAATTATATGATTCTATGATGATCCCATGATCGCACAACTTCCACAGATAACTATCTAAATTATCACCTAGATAACCACATAATTCCTGTGCAAACACTCTTTTCGAGTATTTTTCCACTGTGAGTCCAGAATTCCTCTGCCTGCAACCCGTGATTGTTCCTTCTGTCTTTTTGTAGCATGTCCCCAAGAGGAGCCCCACTCCATCCTCTCTATAATCTCCTTTTAGAGACTGAGAGGATGACTTTCCGTTCAGTCTCAGAAACTTCAATTCCCTCAACCACTCCCCATACATCATGGGTTCTTAACCATCATAGTGGTATCTCTGAGCCACTAGACTTTGTTCAGTTTATCAGTGCCTCTTCTATTCTAGGTGCCCCGAACACAGACTTGAGATGTAGCCACAGGAGAACAGCATGGAGCATGGGACAGCCACTTCCCTCAATTTCCTGACTAAGTTCTTTAATGCAGTCCAGCATGTCATTAATCTTCATCACAGAATGGCTGAGGCTGGAAGTGATTTCTGGAGGCCGACTGGCTCAAGCAGTGTCACCCAGAGCCAGCCGCCTGATGGCTTTTGAACATCTCTGGGAAGAGAAACTCTACACAGCAACTCTAGACACGATACAAACACAGTGCTAACTTGTTCAACTTGTCCACAAGAACTCCCACCTTGATTATGGCAAAGCAGCTCCCTAAACAGTCAGTTCCCAGCCAGTTGTATTCTGTAGGTGCAAGACTCCACTCCTATTTAGCTTCACATATTTCCTGTCAGCCCAGGGACTGTGGTGACAATGACCAGACTCTAGCTCATCATCTTTTGTTTTGGTTGTTGCTCTTGCTTTTTCCTAGTCATTGGAGATCCTCAATCACCATCATCTTTGTCCGCATTTCATATACCGATAGAAATGGATGTTCAGAACATACTGCTACCAACAATAAATCTGGTAATTTACTTTCCTTAAGGAAAGGCTAGTTTATAACTATTAGAACTATTTATGGTCCATCCTGATGTTGATCATTTCAATGAAAAATGACTTTAAAACAGGTTTTGAGGAAACATTCCCAATTATCAATTATTTTCAGATCTGTTAAATTTGTAAAGCCAAAAGCTTTTTTTGTTGTTGACATTCTCGCAGGAAACATTATTTCATTTTTTCCTTGAAGAATTATTCACTTTGGGTGTTTTTCTTTGCGCCTGATACAGTAGGTACTTGCCCTTGTCAGGAACAAGATTAATCTAGCTAAAACCACTGTTCTAATCCAACATGGCAACTTCTGATTTCCTATTTCACTCCTTGCTTAATTTGTTCTTCTTCTACAAGCCATCCAAAGGATACTTTCCTTCATCCTTTATGTCCCAGTGAAAATGTTATCACATGCACTGGTGAATCAGAAAACTGTAATCCTATAAGAATCAAGAAATTCAAGAAAATTATTTCATGGTTTCTCCTGCCTTTTCTTAACTTTCCTTATAAATACAGCCAGCAACTCCCTCCTGTATTTTCTGAAATCCCTTGTATTCATCTGAAAATTGTTCTAGTACCTACTAAAAACATGCTGCAACAAGGACAGACAGATTACTAGTTGTAACTGATACTGTTACAGTCATTGTTGCTCAACAGAAAATACAGCATCCACCTGTTTAATAGCTTGGCGATTTTGAGCGTTAGGATCACGGGGACTTTGGAAGAAGTGCTCCATTCTACAAGGTGTACTAAAATACACTTCAGTTCTATTATTTTTTAAGCTTCTACACTTTTGTTATCAATTGAGTTCTTTTTATAGAATTAGCTATCCATTTCTTAAATGGATGCCAGGTCATGAATCTCTACCGTGGCTTGACTGAGGAGAAAACCTGACAAAAGGCTGTAGAAGGAAAGAAGGTGCTCTTTTTGAGGGTTTAAAATCAAATGATGAACAACTACCACTCAATTCTTTATTCAAACCTTTACTTCAACATGTTTACATGAGTTTCCCTAATGAAAAAGGCATTCTTCTTGTCATTATTGCTTAGAAGTATGAGATCTGTAAACATGAATATAATCTCAACTATTCAAAATTCTTTTTAAAGGGCCATGAAAACATTTAAAGAGTTAAGTCAACAACAGTCTGTGATCACAAGTTGATAATTAACACTTTGCAAGAGATAAAAACTTCACTGTGGTTCCTATGACTCTCATTGACAGTAATCTTGTGAAAGCATGCTACTGAAGTAGGAGTCTGAAAAACTCCTGCACATGAACTAAAATATACCAAACATGTGGTACATGATGACTCTAGATGAATGCAACTTTGTTCTGGTGATGGAGAAAGGAGGCAAGCACCTTGATGAACAAAATGTCTAATACCTCAAAGAAACCAAAAGTTCTCTCCAAAATTCACCTGTCATCAAGTTTGCAGGGAAAAAAAAAAAAAAAATCAAAAAAAAAAAAAAGCAAGCTTTCAGTTTAGAGATATACAAAAGAATAAGAGCCAAAACTGAGAAGTATCAGATCCTATGTAAAAACTTTTCCAGACTTTGAAGGCATGTATAATGCATACCAGAAATTTAGTCAGTGGGATCATTATTTCATTTACTTTAGTTTCCAGAAGAAAAAAATGAGTCCTTTATATTAGGCACAAGTATTACAAAAAGTATACAAAATCCTCTATAAGAAAGACATGAACATTCTTCTCTCTAGATCCACAAATATTGTGGAGCAACTTCTAATCAATGCTAAAAACTAATTCTGAGAGGCTTCAGTTCAGAATCTCAAATTCACTGCTTCCAAGTGAATTTCCAGGGATTACTTTACAAACAGATGAGAAGTCTCTATAATATTACAGAACAGCAAAGACCGAATAGCACTGAAAGTAGTGAGCAGTAATTCCAATTTCATTATCAATAAGAATGTATCTTGTGCTCAGTATTGAGGTATTTCTTAATGCTTTGTACAAAATACGTTAAACGAAAAACCTCAAATCCTTGAATAAAATGACCGAACTGTACAAGCACCCTTAGAGAGAAAAACCTCATAACCTATTGCTCAGTAGCTTGCCTCTGCAGCCTGTCTGAAATTAACTGCTATCAGGAATAAATAGATGAGACAAAAGATACGGTGCCAGGAAAGGTTGCAAACTGCACCCCTACTATGAACAGTAAGCTACAATAGCTACTAAGACTTCCATATGACTGTACACATTCAATGTTTGTGCTTATTTCAAAACTAGGAAATGAAAACTCATTTATCCAGGTACTGAGATCACACTGATACAGGTACTGAGATCACACTGATGATTAACACCAGTTTTATGGTTTTCAGACAGTTACACAGACACTCATAAAAAACAATTATAGTAATGGACTAATCCTAACCCAAGCAAAAGCATATTCTGAGGTTGGACAGAATTGTTCTCCCCCGGCCCCATACATATATATTATATGGTCAGAATCTACAAAACAGATTTCCACATCTAGTTTCCACATATAGCAATGGATGAAGAAGCAGTCACCCGCCCAGACTTCCTCATTCTGAATGCTACAACATGTAGACCCACAACAGTGTACAGAAACTGAATTTCTTCCATGTGGCTTCAGCAGAAAAATGCAGTGAGCAGAAAAAACATTTTTGACAGAGATTTCTGGGCAGCAGGGGGAGTATGTGGCTCAGAACTGTGCACAAAATGAAGAAAACTGTGATTTTTAAACACTGCTCACAGCATTTCCAAGATTATCAGCAAACAGACCTTTGAACCAGGAAGAAAAACAATACAGCAATATTAAACAAGAGTCCAAGGTGAAACGACTGCTGACTCTCAACTTCAGTACTGCAATATGCACCACAAAATGCAGTGGTTTGGCTATCAGTATGAAAATCTGTAAATATTTTTAAACTGGAGAGAAGAAAAAGGTATGCACAAGGAAAAATGAACAGCATTAAGACATGCCAGTAACAGAAAACTTGGTTAAACATCCCAAAACAAAGCATCCTCATGGATTTTTTTCCATACACATTTTAAAGTTGATCATATAAAAGACTGACCTATGCACCTAAGCTGCTTTTAACTGTCTTTGCAAACGATGACAGGTAAAACCACCTTCAGACAGGAAGCCAGCTTTCTTCCTGTTGTTTAAACAACAATTAGTAAAGTGAGAGTATGTCTTTCTTCTGTGCTTAAATGATGCCACAGGATTTGTAGAAGGACAAACATATACCAGTAGACACAGTGGTTAACTTACACATCTTTAGAACATTTGGTGTGTCAGTAGTATACTGCATGGCATATTCTATGAGGGAGTGGGACAGCCCAAGAGGGAAAAAGTGTTTCATGCAAAAAGCACACTGAGAGAGTGAGTGCCAAAAGTGAGTGTGGGCTTCTCTTACACCAGTGAATGTAGGTAAAATCCCTCTCGCAGTAAAAAAAATTCCAAAGTGTCATCGGGGAGGAAAAACAAAAGTAATGATTCTTGCCATACAGGTAAAGCATATGAAAAAATGTGTAATAAAAACCTTCTTTACATGACGCCCCCATCTTTTTCCCCCCAGAGAGAAGAGTATAAATACTAAACAGTTTAATGACAACTTATCACCTCGCATTGTACATCACAATTTGAATACTAGCATACAGATAATCGGGACACTGACATGATGTGCAAAGTACTGATCTTCAGCTGTATTTCAGTAGCAATGCTTGTGACTACAGCTTATGGAGCATCGCTATCATCAGAAAAAATGGAAATTCTTCCAACATTAATAAAAGATTTAGGAATACTGGAAAAAAGCAAGAACGTAAGTGATGGTTTTCCTATATTAGTTCTTTTCTGCTAATGTTTTCTTCTTATTTTTTTCCATGCAGTTTGTCCTCAAAAATTAACTTTTTCTCCCTCTTCTCTACAGGAGATTCATCTCGAGCTCTACACACCAAATGAGATCCAGGTGAGCTTTAGCCTTCTGTTTTCAGATATCTAAGATATCTATCATCATCTAAGATATGGCAACTTTAAAATGATATATTATTGATTTAGACCAAAACGATTCACTTATCAGAAGGGACAATATAGAAAGTAAATCTGAGGTGTTTGAATTCAGTGTGAGGGTAGAATGGTTTCCTAAAATACACTTCTGCCTTTGATTTATATTCTTAAACATTAACAAGATAATGAATGATATTACTTTCTTGGTCTGTGCAATACAAAACATAAAACTAATCCTCCGTATTCATTTTGCTTACTTCACAGTTCAATTCACACAAAAAGAGTTCTATGAATCAATTGTATGTTGTATAATATTTGCAGAAGGCAATACTGTTGTATCAACACTAACAGAACAATTCAGAGAATGAAAAAAGAGTTAGAAACTTTTGAAATACAGCAATATCCTTAGGAAAATGCCCATATTTTATCAAAAACAGATGCAGCAACAGTAGCTGGTTCTCTTTAACATATCTCCCATATCTCATTAATAATGAAATTAATTATGCTCTAACTAGCTCTTTTCAGAAGTAAAACTTAACCAACTCATCCTAGATAGATTTAGCTGTAAATTCTTATTTTATGGTGTTCAGTAAATATGTAAGACTTATTTCCATGCCAATACCGTCACTGTGGTTTCTTTTTTTTTCTAAAATACTGCATACCTGAGTCCAGGAGCATTCTAAATACACCATTATCACAGTCTATTTACCATTGACAGGTTGCTGATCTATACAGATATTCTAATTTAGTGTACAAGCAGCTAACAAGATTATCAATTTCTTTGTTACTGGGAAGTAGTTAAGATACTTATGCAAGTTAACAACTTTGAGCCTCCAATTAAGTTTTTAATCCAACAGAATTCTCAACAGAAATTTTGTTTGAGTAAAGATTTAAAACCAGATTCTGGAACCACTTCCTTATCTGAGTCATTTGTCTTCTGTGCTGGCAAGATCAAGATGTAACTATCTCAGAGCTCCAGTGCTCAAATGTAGATGTGTAAGGCTGATTTAATAGCATATTATCACCAAGTGCCTAAAAGAGCTTGTAAGAGTGATGTGTAAAGCAATGTACCCATACTCAAGGTCAGGTAGGATGCTGTCCTGGGCAGCATGACTTAGAGGGTGGCAGCCCTACCAAGGGCAAAGGCTTGGAATGAGATAGTCTATAAGGAAGTTCTTTACAGAGAGAGTGTGAGGTGCTGGAACAGCTGCCCAGAGAGGCTGTGGATGCCCTGTCCCTGGAGGTGTTCAAGGCCAGGTTGGATGGGGCCCTGGGCAGCCTAGTCTGGTATTAAATGTGGAGGTTGGTGGCCCTGCATGCGGCAGGGGGTTGGAGCTTCATGGTCTTTGAGGTCCCTTCCAACCCTGGCCATTCTGTGATTCTGTGACCCTTCCAACCCAAGCAATGCTGTGATTCCAAGACATTCAACTGTAAGACCAGATATAGGCATTACAGAAAGGAACCAAAGTGCATTAATTGACGATTGCTGCTGTAAAATAGAGCCTTAACTAGTAATCCTTTTCTTAAGATAGGATTTCCAGACAACAACTGGAAATAAGGCTCAGTTTAAGAGCTAATACAGCAGTTTCATATTCTCAAGAGATATTCCATCATTTAAAATGTCCTGTAAAGATCATCTACATTTCAAAAGCTGCAAGAATTAACACAGAACTAGGGCCACATGTAGAATCTTATAATGTGACTTGGTGGGAAAAAATGAACTATATATTGTTTAAAGGGATACAAGGAAAAAAATAATGGGCAATTAAGAAAAAAAGAATTTGATCTTTTTCAAAAAACATTTTATATAAATACTCTATATCTCTATATATTTATATATGTGTTGATTTTGATTACTGTATTAGGAGTGCAGTCGGCAAACTCTGCAGTGTTACCTGGAAGAAATGGTTACTCTGAAGAAAGAAATTGAAGATGAGCCTGAAATTGAAAATGAAGTTAAAAATGCTCTTCAAAATATCAAAAAGAACCTCCAGAGACTTACGGTAGGTAATCTTTATGGTCAGCTAGTTAAAAGCAAATGTGTTTCAGCAATAATGAAAAAGAACATCAGAATCTGTCTTTTCTTTTGCCTTACGGCTACTGTGTTGTGGTTGCTTAAGAATTTTGTACAACAACACTGTAATGTCAAACTACTTGACAACATCTATTTGCATTAAAATCCAAGACTTAAAAACAGTTGGGCCAAATTAACTATACAGGTCAACATTTTAAGAAGTATGAGATTTGTTTTCTATGCAAAATCATGTAAGTCACCTTACACTGTTTTTAGAAGGGTAATGATGATAAGTAGTAGTTCAGAAAACTGTGCCATAAATTCAGGATTCTAAAACTACATGGCAAGAGAGCTATCACCAATTAACAAAACTTACTGTATTGCAGGATCTAAATCCCATAGAAGGTGAATGCAAGATCTGTGAAGCTAACGACAAGAAAAATTTTCCTGATTTTCTCCAACAACTGACTGACTTTCTGAGATCTATGCAAAAATAAGCAACTAATCATTTTTATTTTTACTGCTATATTATTTATTTAATTATTTAATTACAAATAATTTATATATTTTATCCCGTGGCTAACTAATATGCTGTCCATTCTGGGACCACTGTATGCTCTTAGTCCGGGTGATAAGACGTCTGTTTCTAAGATCATATTTGATCCTTTCTGTAAGCCCTACGGGCTCAAAATGTATGTTGGAAAACTGATTGATTCTCACATTGTCAGTAAAGTGACAAGTATTTACTGAAAGAATTTTTAAAAGTCACTTCTAGATGACATTTAATAAATTTCAGTAACATATGAAAATCATGTTTAGAGTTTTCCTTTTTAAATGATACTGTCTTTCACTGGTAACTCATTAACCTGCTTAAAAAATATTTATAATTACAAAGTCAACAACATTTACCATTATACAAGTGTTCAGGTACTATACTCAAAACAAGACACTTGCAGCTAATCTAGGTCTTCCCAGTTTTTGAAAATTGATATAAAATACGAGATTATGCTGGCATACAGCAGAGGGTATGTCATGGAAAAACAAATGCAAGAGTACCAAACTACTTGCCCCTCCAAAAAATACCCAAAGAAATCCCAAACTACCTGTTCTACTTAGCTACACAGTCTCATATACTTTTTGCAGGACTATTTTTCTCCATGCTGCAAGAAAATATGTGGTTCTCAAAAATCTCCAGAGACAACTGAAACAATTAAGCAGCTGAAATAATAAATATACAAGTAACTTAAGTACCAACATCCCAGAACACTTACATAGCCAGTTCTTTCCAGCAATGACTGACATAAAATTGATAATTAATGTTTAAATCCAAGCAAACACATACTGCATTAAGTATTCTCAAAAATCTTTTTGTGGAACCTCGGAAATGTGTTTCAAATGAAGATGGAGTCAGTCACGTGACATTCTAAGATTTATGCAGAAGGAAACAACTAAGAAGAGCATCTTTTACAACCCCAAAACCACCTCTAAATGCTAGCAATGCAAACTGTAATTGATGAAAGTAAGCCATACTACAACAGTTATCATTTTATCATTTAGTCTTTGATGTGTTTTGCTGGTGGGTGTGGTATGGAGTATTTCAAGTCATACTTAAAAACAGACTAACAATGGAAAACACAGCAGTTTTCTTGACTGCTGTGAAGAGAAAATAAGCCTAATGCTAGCTTTCTGCCAAAACTGAGAAAATACTCACAGCATCGGTATCTGTTGCTCCACTTCTCTTCCCACAGTGAAGTGCTTTGCCCCCACCCACGATGACTCTGAAAAGTAAAATACTGTCAATCATCTTAGCCACAAAGAGATCAGCCCCACCCTCTTCTCAATCAGTTGCTTTCCAAGTGACAGCCTGTAGCAACAGTAAGACCTAAATACAGCGAGACTAGAAACCAGAAAATAACTGTTATAAATTTCTTTCTCCTTTGTCAGTATTTACAGAATGCTACATTTTTGTACACACTTTCCTTTTCATGGGATAAATTCTTGCAAGCAGAAAAAGAAAAAAATAAAAAAAATTAAAATAATCTCCTTCAAAGGAAAGAGGAACAATAGTAAGCATTGAGCCTATAAGATAGCATCAGAGAGACTAGTGTTAAAAACATCTGGGCGAGCGTGACCTGAACAGTACTGACTGACTACTGAGTACTACAGCTGCAGATAAACTTCAGTGTGCAGAATCTTGCTAGGCCACCTAAGTCTAAGTGACCAAAGCAATTAATCCAAATAAGGCTGAGACCGCTAGCAGTGATACTAACCAGCACAGCCAAATCCAAAGTGTACCCTGAACACCTGCTGGACTCTCCATTATGTTTGTGTCCAAAAAAAACTTAGTGTTGGACACTCCATTATGTTTGTGTCCAAAAAAAAACTTAGTGTAGGAAGCTGGGGAGTAAGGGAGGCTTGCCTGAAACCTGAATATTAGGAAGAGAACAGAAGTCAATTTACAGTTCAATAGCAAATACACAAGTTTACATGATTTAAAATGAATTCTTTTACAGTTGTAAGAACATACTATGATATGATTGTAACTCATTGATATTGATATATTTGTAGATTATCTCTCACTTGATATTTTTCATTGGGTTACTTAATAAACTTCTAAATCTCTTAAATCTACGGCACCTAAAACCTCTAATCTACAGCAAAAAGCAGCTCCCTGAGCTAGCAGCTTCACACATAACGTGTGGTTTGGCAGACAAACATGTTCCAGTACAAACACTATGAACATTTATCTGTGTAGATGCCTAGCTTCCAGCGATCACAAAGGAGGTACAGGAGCAGTTTTTACTGAGTATACACCTGTTACTAAATAGGATTTTTTTTTATCATTTATTTCAGCATGAGAAAACTTTAATGATTTGGTAGAACCGATCTTGGGATTAACCCATACAGTCACACACCAGAAAAGGAATAACCAACACCTCTTCTAAGTCCCTAAACAGAAGTATTAAGCAGTAAGTGTAAGGGAGTTAACAGTCCAGTTCTTCAGAAACAACAAAAAAAAAAGGACCATGAAGAGATTCTTATCCCACAATCATAAGGAAGATGGAATCACCAACAATTTTAGGAATGAAACACATGGAACATGAAACTATAAACAAGTTTTCGTTGTTTTTTTGTCTGCACAAACTGCTTTGGAGTCAGGCTGCAGTTAAGAGAGATGCAGGTTACTTACAGTCTTGGAAAATGGCAGTTTTGGTAACTGGAGTTAGTTCCAGGGACTGTAACATCACTTCTGTACAGTAGCCATACTCTGTTTGGATTTCCAAAACTACATTTTCTGACTGGCCTGACCCCTATCTAGCATTTCCAAGTTCAAGTTACCTTTTCAGAAAAGTATCTGCTTCACTACAAAGACTGCTGAAACACACAGTTGGTTAAGGTAGGTAGAAGAAAAGCTGTTTGTGTTGCAGATGCTTGTACTCATGATGCCTTCTAGATTCTTACTTTTATTTTGATATTTCATGACTGCACATTTCCTAAAAAGTATATACAGCACAATAGTTTAGTTCAGTTGAAAGAGGACTACAAAGATAACCTAGTCCAACTTCCTGACCTCTTCTGGGCTAAGCAGAAACTAAAGCCTATAATTGAAGGCACTGTCCAAACATCTCAACACTGACAGGGATGGGGCAACGAACTCCTCTCTAGGAAGCTTGTTCCTGAGTTTGATCACTCTCACAATAAAGAAATGTTTCCTAATGTTCAGTCTGAACCTCACTAGTACATCTTTGCTCCTGCCATTGGTACCCAGGAGCAAAGCCCAGCACCTCCCTCTGCTTTCTCTCCTCAGAGAGCTGCAGAGAACAGTGAGCTCACCTCATAGCCTCCTCCAGGACTGACAAACCCAGCGTCCTCAGCCTCTCCTCATAGGACATGCCTTCAAGTTTTGTTGCTATCCTCTGGATGCTTTCAAGGACCTTAACATCCTTCTAATATTACGGAACCTAGAACTGCACATAGTATTCAAGGTGAGGCCACATCAATACTAAATATTGCAGGAGAATCACCTCTTTCAACTGACTGCCTATACTGTGCTTAATGCACATCACAGGTCTGTTTGTCCCCTTGGCTGCCAGGACACACCGCTGGCTCATGGTAGCACCAGCATCTCCACATCCCTCTCTGCTGAGCTGCTCCAGCCACCTGTCTCCTGTGCGAGCCAACGTCTGGCATTGCTCTATCCTACATGCAACACCTGGCTGCACATCCAAGCTCATCCATTCTCTAACACATGGGTGTCCGACGTTCTGGCTTGCCTGGGCCACAGTGAATGAAGAGCAATTGTCTTGAGCCTCACTGTTTACTTTTTTTTTTTTAATTAAAACAAAACCATAAAGCTAATGGGATAATTCGTCCTCATTTTTGTGAAACTGCTGCATAAATGCCTGATTCAAGAGAAGTGGGTGCAATTCTTAGTAACTTATCAAAGTGTTCATTAGTGATTTTTAAATGAAATTTTACTCTTCCTATACTTCATCTTTGAAAACACTTGCTCACAAACGTATGTACTGCCAAAAAGCAATGACACGAATAAGATGTGATGGCAAAGCATGGGATATTTTTGTCTGGTAAGACAGATCTTATAAAAATCTGGTAAAGAGATATGATCTTTGAGTTGAATATTCAATTGCAACTCTATACATTCCATTTGAAAATTTGCAGGTAATGCATTTACATCAACTGAAAATGGAGTTGCAAATATACAGAAAAAAAGCTACTTTTTTCAGCCACCTTGAACCTATTTTGAAATTCCTTCACCAAAACAGAAAGCATGGATGGATGCATATTCTTCACTGTCCACAGGACTGTGTTTAGCCAGTACCAAAATGCTTTAAGTTATTTGCTGTAACTTGAATAAGCAGTGTGCTGTGCCCCCTCCACCCTTGTGTTAATTTCAGCCAAAACAGTGCTAATAACACACCTGAGTTTGGTTGTTGCTATGTGAGGGAAGTATGCTCAGAGCCAGATCAGGCCTCAGTGGGGATGACCCAGTGCCATAACGGCACAGGACAGACAGCAGGCTGTGGGTTGGACACATCTGGTCTAGGGGATGGGACTCATTCCTGGGATGAAGGACATGAGCATTTGAGGATTGCCCAGGACTTAATAAGAGGATGTTTAGAAGGAAGCAGAGGTGTTTAGCTGACCTGGGGAAGATGAGTGTGCAGAACTGATTGTTGAGGAGATACAAAGGGCCAGTCATGTAAGTATATGGTACACTAGTCAGCACACCTGCCTGGGTTGGTCTTGTCCTATCCCATAAAATTCCTTGCTACCACATTCCTCTCCACTCTGCCTGTATGTACATGTACAGGGCTCTGAGTGCTAATGTAGTCAGGAGTACCATTGTGTATACAGAGCAACTAACCCCATGATCACCAGCAATAAACAGAATGAGCTGGTGAGTAGGCAAGGAGGCTTGGGAGCAAGAGGGTTCTGAGTGGCGCCCTAAGGCCACTTCAGGGTATAAGAACACCACCAAGGCTCTAGGGTCAAGAGCTATGGGAGTAGGGGAGTCCTAGTCAGCTATATAATTAAACAGAAACTGGCCCAGGGCTCTAACCTCAGAGGCTTTTATGTCCAGGTCCAGAAACCAACAGACAGCTACTGGACAAACATGGTCTCAGCCTAGTTGCTGAAGGATTCCATCCTGCCCAGAGACACGTTCTAATCAGATGATCTCCCTTCTGCTCAGCCAGAGAGAGCAGCAGCTGAGCTCTTAACCACAGGGCAGTGGTGCTGCCTCCGTAAGAGGACCCTCACCTGCTAGACTTTGTGCACTGGTGCCGGCTATAGGGGGTATATACACATGCTCTGCATGCATGTGCCTGACAGGAATGCCCATTCAGCCTGATGCCAGGAGCAGCAACAGCAATCTTGCCTCTCACGAGTTTGGATATATACATAGATATATCAGAACCTGTTTTTCCTTAACAAAAATAGTTTCAAAAGCACTTGGAAAAGTGTAGTGTACTTTGGAGCTATGTAAGTAGGTGAGAAAAACTGATAACAGTATATGCATCAATTTACTACCTGAACGCATAGTTCACTTGCTCCTAATTCATTAACAAACAGTCTAAATAAAAAAAACTGAGTCCAGCTGTTGTGATCAAGTGATGCCTCAAGGATACAGCTATCATAACACACCTTACCAGATCTCATTCACAAAAAAACTTCTCTCCTTGAAAAAACACTAAGTTTCACAGAAGTTTTAGTTTGCTGTTCAATTAATAAAATGCCTCAAGTACACAAAGAAAATGGAGTTATTTGTACATATTTAAGCTTCTAGCTTAATAGCATTAAACACCTCGGTCATGTCCCAAAGGCCTAAAACCATATACAGAAACTGTCCAGAAGTACATAAAACACTAACAGACTGTCAAGAATACATAAAATAGTTTTAGCATCATGAAAAAACAACAACTTTGCTGTAAGGTTGTCTTCAGTGAAGATTCAACTTGCCAGTTAAAAAAGCCATTCAAGGAAAAATCACTGTCAAGTCTCATTTTATAATCATCTTACAATAAGAAACCAAAATTCAACTATTACTGATATACAGAAACTTGACGTAACAGCTTCCCAAACTTATATGAAATACAAAAATCAAGAAACACAGCACAGAATCTGGCATCAATGTATGAGTATTTCACAACACACAAAACAGTCTGAAAAAAAACGATAATGGTTAACACCCAAACATTACCAAATTGCCACTGTAATATTATGGTAATTTACAATAAAGCCCTCTCAATAAACAACACTTTTCAGACTATTTCATACAGAGACAATTTTGCAAAGACAAACAAGTACACCAATTATGTACTCTGTGGGAGAAGGTGTCCAACTAATCTACAATTGCTGTTAAGGGAGCTCCAAAAACCGAAGGAACCTTGTTACTGGTGACTTCTACATCATACTATTTTTATTTACTTTGAAATCTTTAAGACGATTTAAACTCACTAGTGAAGAGACTGCTTGTCACAAAACAACTGAGTAACAGCTTGATAATTCAGTTTCACTTTTTGAAGTACAAAGACCACAAACAGTATGTAGTGAATTATAAGCCACGTGATGAATCCATGCTAAACAAAAATCATATCCAACAGAAGACACATACAGGTAAAGCACAGATAGTCAATACTGCTTTCCAAAAGTAATATTCACACAGGAATAATTATCTATTTATTAAAGAAGTCATACTTTTACTGATTTCCTCCCAAAAAAGATAGTTATGAAAAGGCATACGAAAAGTTTGAGGCACAGTCAACTAACAGGAACTTTAGCACGTAAGAGACTCCATAGCATGGGGAGGGAATGAGGTGATGCTGGAAGTTAAAACAAAACAGACATGCAATGATGCTACATACTCCTATCTGTGAAAAAAAACTTCACTGTTACAGTCAGTTTAATAACTATAATTAAGTTGACAGTAGGAAGCTCTACAACATGTAGTGGGTGTCCAACCTTTTATCTCACCTGGGCCACAGAGTGAAAAAATCAACTTTCTTGTGTTGCATGTAGGATACATAACATAGTAAATGCAAGTAACAAAGCTTCATTTTTTATTAAACAAGAAAAAAAAAAGTGGGCCACAATTATAAAACTAGAAGGTTGGACACATATGCTCAACAATTTTCTCACTGCGAACATGAACCCAGCAGTTAAACATTTTACCAACAGCTAAACTTTCTACTAATTAGTATCTCATTTTACCAAAAGAAAATGGACTCCACATACAATCCATCTTGCAATCATTCAGTGAACTGTTCAATATGTGGAGACTTCACAATCCAGGACCCATAACCATGTTGCTCTAAGTAGCTGTGCAGCAACTTTTTAGCTTCCTGATACAAATTAGACTTGACCTGAAAGAGAAAAGGTAGAATCTTGAAAGATCTCAACTATAATGGTTACAGTGATCTGCATTCTTTAATGCCATCATATAATATGCATAAGAACAAGCCTTGCTGAAAGCAAAGCCTACAAATTTTATAGTTCTGTTCAATGCTGGATGGAAAACATTATAGAATCTAAAAACATACTATTTTTGTACATTCAATCATTTATTGGAATGGGAGAACTCCTCAGTTAAATACAATATGTATGTTTTGCAACATCTCTTCAGATCCAATAACATCTTTAAAGACAGAAAACAAGTCAATGTCGTCCAATGCAAATCTAAGTATATGTGAACAAGCAGTCAATTAACAAGCCATTCTGCTTTAAGTAGTTTAAAAAAAATCTTTATTAGAAAAAAACCAGCACATGTGCAAAAAACCCACTTGCAGAATATTCTGAAAAGAAAAATAAAGCTTTCAAAAAGTTTAATATGAAATTCTCAATTCTTCCACAAAAATACTTCATTGAATACTACCAATTCATAGGTAGAAAAATTATCTACCTATGTAGATATTCTACCTACAAATTGAATATAAAGCTGTGATTTTCAAAAAAAAAGAAACAAGGATTTTCCAGTATGAAACTAGCCTCACTGTGAGAAAAATGTTTAGTCTTTCTATCCTGAGCCAAAGTATAGAAGATTTTAATAGGAAGCGTGTCAAGACTGATACAGTGGATTGATTTTACTTGAAAACAGCGATTTCAGAGGTGCCCAGGTAAAAATTACAAGGCAATAATGGAATCCAGCTGCTCATGCAAATCTAGGAAGCAATACAGAAAGTCACTGCAGCCAACTGAACTGGTTTTGAGAGCAGCCATTAAGAGACCTCCTTTATTTCTTCTCCTTTTGCAGCTTACCTTAGCTTCATGGTACGTAGCGACTTGAAGCAGATCAGTTCGTTTTGCTCGCCCAGCAAGGCACTTGAAACGACTCAGCATTGCTGCCTTACAAAGGCGGCTTGCCATGGAAGAGCCACTTTTGAATGGCGAACTATAAGTAAAATAACAAAGAGCACAGTAAATCTCAGTAAGAAATACATTACAGGCATATTGCTTTGATTGTTACAGGGTGGGTTTTTTTGCCCCAGTGCTTTGCGAATTTAATCACATAATGTTGCTTCTGCTCTGAATGAGCAAAGCTGACACAAGTCAGCAGCTGAGAGAATTATAAAATAAGATGACCATGAACAGTTTTCAAACTGAAATTCATCTGAAGTGTTTGGTAGCACATATTTTGAAAAGTAAAGCATTCACTAGAACACATGATACATTATTTCATATTTTGGTATGTCACTGAAAGATCTCTAAAACTGTGTCTAAATACAGGATGCATACATTTAACACAAGAATCCCTCTCAATTGGATTATACTGTAGCCTTTACGTGTAGATTAAAAGCTGAATATTCAAATGCACAGAATGACAAGGCTAAGCATTTTCAATGTAAGGAACAAAGAAAAGAAATCTGACCTTTCAGTGACTTTTCCATTTAGCCCATCCACAACCTCCAGCTGCACATCTGACAACATCCAATTCAAACTAAGAGACCTCTGTTTCACATTCACTTGAATTGGTTGTACGGTGTTCACCAAGTAAGTAAATGATCTGTTGACCACGTAAAGCACTGGAAGCTTTGATGTGAGCGCATCGTCAATCCGTTGTCTTATAGCTATTTCTAACCCCTTCAAACTCCTGCAATTTCCATTTCCTAGTAAAAACAAAGCCAGTCATATGTAATTATATCAACAAACAAAAAATAAATCAATAAAGCAGCCAAGAACCCATCTGTTTCCATTGGTCATTGGAACATTCATTTTTTTCCTCCAAAAAGATTTCACTTGAAAAATCAGTTCCAGTATTTTTGTTTTGCAAAACTTGAGGTCTTTTTTTCTTTCAGAAGACTGTTATTTTCATTGGACATCTCCTTTCCAAAGTGGTAACTACTCTGTAACTTTTCACTGGGACACCATTAAAACAGAACTTTGATGTTCTAGATTAGTAAACACCCTAGTGAATTTACTCAATATTTGTCCATACTGAAACATATCTTACTCAAGAAAAGTTCTCAGGCTTTTACACCAGAAACTATCAAGCTGCAGATCTTCATTACACACTTTCATTGACTGCTTAAACGAACTTAATTTTTGTTGCTTCTCAAGGAATAATCATAAAATATCTACCAAATAAACACACTTCGGTCCTGAGCATCTTCAAGGAGTATTCATATAATATGTTACTCTTTTATTTAACATTATAGATTTATTACTATTTACTTTGAACAACACTTGAGTGAACCTGAGAAGCTCTTGTATCACTTTCTTTTAAGTAAGAGTGCCCAAACTTCCTTACACTCATCAGGCAGTTGTTCTGTGCCACAGCTTCAATGTCTGGGGAGTTCAGAGACTTGTGTACTAAGCCTCATAATACAAGTGCACAGAGATTAAAATCTTGAAGATAATACTTACTAATTCCATCACACAAAGAAATGCGTACTCTTGACAGCAGTACTGCCTCTTTGAATGCTACAAAACCCTGAGAACTTATTATCACCTTGATAATTTCTGTTCCAGAACAGGACATCTATTTACAATGACCAATAGAAACTAGTGAAAACCAAGTGTTTAAAAAAAAAAAAAGGAAAAAAAAAACCAACCATCAAGACTCCAAGACACTCTCATAGAGCTGTTAAGCTTCCCTGGGGCAAAACTGAGCATTTTGGTGTTTTCAGTTGTATTAGGAAAGTTTTTCCACAACTACTCATTTCTACCACTAGCCGAGTACACTGTCACCCTGAAGTCACCACATGTGACCAAATAGCTAACACAGCATTCATCACATTCATCACATCTAAGGTATGTGGTACTTTCTCAGTATTAAACATTTTATCTATTATAAAACAATAGCTAAATAAAAACACAATGACAAAAAAATGAGACAGTTTTACATTAGGACAATTCCAAAGTAAGTGAAAACAAAACATTCTGCAGTTCTTTGGAAACCAAACAACTTCATTCAGTTCACCATTTTAATTTTATTATAAAATATAATCAAACTTGAAGATGAAAACACAGATAAAAGACTGAAGTTTATCAGGCTTACCTACAAGAATAGTGTTGATATACACTGGTTCAATGAAGTAACTCAGCAGCGCTCCCTGAACGCCAACCACTTCCCATTTTGTTAACTTGTCACTAGCTGACATACTTATTACTCTCACAGTTTTAGAAGGACAAGAAAGAGAAAGATAAACCTTGCCTTCTATAGCGACATGGAGACACAGTTCTTCAGCAGCTTGGCAAGCAGTTAGAGAATGTGGATTAAGACATCTAAAGTAAGACAAAAAAAAGAAATCTCAGTGAGGAAAGTACTCAAAAATTATTATAAAGTGCTTTTTCTCCACAATCACTTCTAAGTAAGTAACTTCCCTCTAAAAACCTATCCTTAAATTAACTCACTTGATACATAAGCCAACCTGCTGTATCAGAAGAAAGCATTTCTCAGAGTTCGTCTCTTTGACCAGACCAGACAAAAAGAAAAAAAAAAAAAACGTGATCAATCAACCACTATGAAGTAGCTGGCAAACTGCATCCAGTTTCATTAACTACTACTTTCTCAGAACGGGCTTTGATACAGAAAAAATAATACCTAAAACCTTCAGCAATTCTAGTGGGAAAGGCTCCCCCAGTCAGCACGACTGGGGATGAACTGGCTGCGACTTCCAGCCTGCAAACTGTTTTCTGAACACCAAAACACAGTATGAAAGAATTGAGCTGCCTTGGACACGTGAAGAAGTTTGACTGCAAAAGTTTGAAAGAGGCAAACCTCCATACCACTATTGAGAGAACAAAGTAATACTGCTCAAAACAAGTTGGATAAATCGACTGCTTCAGTTAAATCTCAAAACTATTAAAATTTCAAGAACGTAACAAAAGCTAGAAAGAATGGAGGCAAGCAGAGGAGTCTATTTGCCTCATCAAGTCTTGCTCATTACCTCTTCCCATCCTCCAACGAAGCAGAACAACTCTGTACACTTTCCATAGCATACACAATTCAAGACTACAGCCTAGCCCTGTGGTGTAAAGGATGACATTGTCACCACATTTGCTTCCTCAATGTGGAAACTAACACCATCTCAGAGTAGAGGTTAATAGATAACTAGATAATCCGTAATAAAATAACATTCTGAAATCACAACCCACATACAAGTTTTGTGTACCAACACGTTATGCTTACCACCACCACTCTGTACACTAATGCTTTCAAAATATGAAAAAATTCAGCAGAGGCTTCCCCACTATTTTAAACATGCAACAACGCATTTTTCACACTCATGGTGATCACCGAAACCAATTAACTTTCCATTACAATACCTCTGAGAATACCTGGGTACTTACAACTGTGTTTTTATCTGAGCAGATCCTTTTGGCAGCTGACTCATATAGAGATAGATATTTATATTCCGCTTTAGGGTAAGCAGCTTCGAGTCAGGTGCTGTGCAAAACAGGGATTGCTCTCTGTGTGCTGGATTTTCATTATAGAACAGCAAAAGATGTCGATAAAAATATCTAAAATGAAGCAGTGACAACAGGTGTAAGAGATACTAAATTGTTTAAAAACACGTGAACATTCACATTTCATTTACACTGACTCAAAAATAATCTCAAAGGGACACACTAAATAAATGCAAATGTATTTGTATTTACTCTCAAAAAAGTAAAACTAAGAACTGGCTACAGAAGTAGCAGTAACAACTTGTACGCAGAATCTCACCGGAGAAGAGAACGCCGTGCAGTAACAATGGCATGGCTGTCGTGCACCACTCTTCCCTCAGGTGAATAATCATTGCTGTAATTACAGTCTCCTGTTCCTAGAGCTACGACTTTATGCTCTCCACCTAAGAAGAAAACACACATGCAATAAAACACAATGGTCAGTCAGTCAAAACACAAAGTTAAATTAAACAGTAAGTACCAAAATAAAGACCAAACAACTGAGACAGAGTAGGGATTACTGTTCTATATGGCTTTACTGGTGCAAGAACATCGGTTTCCTTTAACCGTGGGGCAATTTACTCTGCTCCTGGCCTGATACATGCAGATGGGTCTCACCTGTCTCAAAGGGGGAAACAAATCCCAGCCCAGGAGCTGGCAGGGCTCGTAGAGAAGGCTTTAAATGAGATAGGAAGGGGAGAGGGGATAAAACCAGACCTGCCAGAGATGAGCCTAGGGGAACAATGTAGGACTGCAGGGGTGGAGAGGGCAAAGGGCTCAGCTCAAGTGCATCTACACCAATGCACCAATCTGGCTGGCAACCAGTCATGAATGGTGCTCCTCAGGGGTCAGTACTGGGGCCTGTCCTGTTCAATATCTTTATGGATGACTTGGATGAGGGCACTGAGTGCACCCTTGGTAAGTTTGCAGATGACACCAAGCTGCCAGGAAGTGTTTATCTGCCTGGGGAAAGGAAGGTCCTATTGAATGATCTGGACAGGCTGGACTGCTGAGCTGAAGCAAATGGGATGAAGATCAACAAGACCAAGTGCTGGCCTGCACTTTGGCCAAAACAGCCCCAGGCAATGCTACAGGCTTGAAGCAGGGCAGTAGGAAGACTGCGTAGAGGAAATGGACCTGGGGGTGTTGGTCAATACTCAGCTGAACATGAGCCAGCAGTGTGCCCAGTTGGCCAATGGCATCCTGGCTCGTATTAGAGCATTGCCAGCAGGAGCGGGGAAGTAATCATACCTCTGTACTCAGCACTAGTGAGGCCGCACCTCGAGTACTGCATTGTTTTGGGCCCCTTACAACAAGAAAGATACTGAGGTCCTGCAGTGCGTCCAGAGAAGGGAAACAAAGATGGTGAGAGTTCTGGAGAACAACTCTTAGAAGGAGCAGCTGAGGGAGCTGGGATTATTTAGTCTGGAGAAGAGGAGGCTCAGGGGTGACTTTATAGCTCTCTACAACTGCCTGAAAGGAGGTTTTGGCAAGATGGGGGTTGGATGTTAGGAAATACTTATTCAACTTATTCAGTTGTCAATCCCTGGCACAGTCTGGCCAGGGAGGTGGTGGAATCACCGTTCCCAGAGGTTTCAAGGAACATTTAGATGTTGTACTGAGGGACATGGGTTAGTGGGAAATACTGGTGGTGATGGTCGTTCAGATTGGATGATCTTAGAGGCCTTTTCCAATCGAGATTCTAGTCCGATTCCTCTTTAAGACAGCACATTGAAACACAATGAATATTTACAATGAAGCCAACAATAAAGAGTATGTCAAAGAACAGCTACTGTTTACGTGCAAGGTCAGAAACACATTGAATCAAGGCTCCTAGGGAATACAGGCTAGACTGCTCAAGCCCCAGTATCCTGCATCAAAACTGACTTGCCTTTCTCAATGATGAAGGCTGCCAGTGAACCTCCACAGCTTTGGTACTCAGGATTTTCAGCAGTCAGGCTGTTAAATACTCCTTCAACCGTCTGCAAAAATTTCTGATATATATGGTGTCGTCCTTCTAAACAGAACATTAGAAGCCAGCAGGACACAAATGTGCAGAGGGAAAAACAGGCAGCATCAAGCACTGAGCAGATAATAAATTTACAGACATGGTAAAAGCACTAGCACCAACATATACTTGTGCCTCTGACAATTACAAGGATGGATGTGAATAAATGAAAGACAAGAATACTGCTAACACTTAATGGTTTTACTATTCATGGTAAACTAGGAACATGGATAAAGTTTATCATATACCAGACATGATACTTCAAAGAAGGACAGCAAGGCTTTATCCGTTCCTATCCCTGATTCAAGATTTTAGTTCATGAAATTCACTTGAGTTGTGTCTGTCAGCACTTGTCCATGTGCTACTTAAGTGACCAATTCTTCCATCATTCTGTGAAGACAACATGTATAAAATAACAGAACCCACATACAGACCACAAAGCGTTTTAAAAGAAGTATTAAACAAAAACAAAATATTTTCTTTATAGATTCAGATCACACAGATAAACAACTCCTTACCAAAACTGATCCTTGAAACATCAATAGAGCTTGCTGGAGTTTCAGGCTCAACCAGAATACGGGGAGGACCTGAGGATTCAAGACAACTTCCAATAGGCATCAACAATACAAATTTCAAAACACAGATCAAACACTATTTTCAGAACATTTAACCTTCTAATTCTTTAAGAATGAGAGATTTTTTTCTGAAGCCCTTATAAGAATGGAACTATTTAAGCAACAATCCTTAAATAAAGGTAAACATTATGGTAACTTCATTCTTTTGCAAGTAGTAACACAAAGCCGAGAACATAATTATAGAAATTCAAACATACTCAGGGAACAACTTGATACTGCTGTAATCAAGCAATTAGTAAATCAAGTGCAACAGATGAATTAATTCCTTCTGCAATTCTCCCTTCTGTGCATACAACTCTGATGCAACTCATAGTATAGAGGAGACAAAGAATTTCAAAACTAAACAACAAATAACTGGCAAAAGGACTCAAAACTGACAGAGGTTGTGACACCAAAGCATTTCACAAAGCTACACAGGGATTTTAGGTAGAAAAGCTCTAAGCAAGTCTTTTCAAGTTCTGCTCAAGTACTGCTTGAATATTTACTTGACTTTCCAGAAGCTGGTACCACCATATACTCCAACTTCAGTAGCTCATCAAGAGCCAATTTAGCTGCACTCTGCTTAGACTCCTTCTTGCTTCTTCCCAATCCTGTCTTGTAGTAAACACCATCCAACACAGCACTAATGCCAAAATAAGAACTTATGGCATGCCCTTTTAAGGAGAAAAAGAAAATCATGATTAGTAACACTAAATAACGTATTCTTTTCCATAGCTTTATGCACTTAGATTTATTTCAAACATCAGTACAAGACAGAAAGATGATTATAACAAAATACCTTTCACCTCCACAAGTATCCTGACAGTATTCATTCACTATACTTCTCATAAAGCTCTCTTCCAGCTCTAACAAGTATTAACAAAACACCACATTTTCCAAATTGCCTGGCAAAACCACCACACCAGTTCCAAGTGTCAGTAAGTAGGGCAAGCAACCCACCATTGTCAGCTCATCGGACAAACAATGACTGACAGGGCAACAAAAGCCCTCTTTAATTAAAGCAAGGCAACCTGTGACAGAACTATGCTCAGCAAGGGAAGAAATTGGATGCAACCAAAGAAGTTTATTAATTATTTGCATTTCAGAGAAGACATGCATTTAAAAAAAGTAATCTTATGCCTACAGAGAGCAAGATAAAATAGCTTAATAAAAGAGCAGATCAAAATATATTTACAGAGCAGAGCCTTCAATCTCTCAAATGGCTAGCTTTCCCATACTGATGAGGTACCTTGTTAAGTCATCCAGCCTGCATTCATAGAAAACTTCTACTAGGGCAACTGTGAGAAACCTCCATAACAGCAGTAAAGACTGGGAGAAAAGAGCTTACCCCTATCCAGACCTCTCCTGTCACCTTTCTGAAGATTTGAGAACAAGAAAAACAAAATAGAGTTGGGACAAAAATCCCAGAAATAGATGCATGTTAAGTAATATTCATCTTAATACTAAAATAATGAGGAAGAAGCCCTATGGTAATGTAACAAAGAGGCACACCTACCACATGGTATGAGAGGGATAAATATTAAAAAAGAACTATATCAGGGTGAAAAAAAGCAACAGAAAAAACAATAACAGGAAAGTTGTCAGGTAACTTGCAAATACAGAACCTCTGCTTTATAAAGGGAACACTGAAACACCTGAAATGAGGAAAAAGACTGCTATTTAGCCACAACACACAATTTTTGTACTAAGTTTTAAATGAAAAGATTTAGACTCGCAGACAGAAACTGGAACACAACAGCATACTACATCTGATTCAACTTACAGCTCTTCAGCAGAATAAGGGAATTCCTCATGAAAAACAGGGCTGGCCCTCCTCCAAATCATCAGCTGATAAATCCTAACACAAACGAGCAAAAGTTTTGCCCACATCATGCAAGACCATTGAGGTGAGCAGACATTCAGGCTACTGCACAGAAAACTCGCTCAGAACATTATATGCAGCCCTGCTCAGAACGCAGCCCAAGCTGGAATGAATGTAAGAGGAAAGACCACCAGGGAAAAGGACAACTTCTCTTACAGAGGTATCGCAGGAATGCTCAGGTTTCCTGACTCTGCCCCCTGGACAAAATACAAAATAAAAAAAGTTCCAGGGCAGCAAACAAACGCTGCACCCCAAAGGAGAACAACTGCTTCTACAGGAAGAAAAAACAACACACAAAACTGGGAACACGGCAGTCATGAGGAAGCTCAGTCAGGAAGCTAGAAGCAGATTCTGACCAAAGCACAACAGCTCCGAAAGGGCAGCAAGCAGCCACAAGAATGAGAAAGGCAATCGCTTCCCAGGGAAAAAAACGCTCATGTGAGGGGAGTGCAACCAACATTAAAAAATAAATAAATAACTTATGTTAGCGGCATCAATGCTAGCCCAAGAAATTGAAATAATCTCAAACATATAAAGAATATATAAAGAAAGAAGCATTTACCTGCCACACCGGTCTCTTTGAAATCAAGCTGCATGCCGTACCTTTGTGCAAAGCGGTGCAGGGCTGACACTGGGTTCACTGCGCCCTTCTGGTACCCCGCAACGAGCTCTGCCAGCCACCCGTCCTGCACCACCGCTAGCTCTGGGGCCGGGCGAGGCAAAGACATCGCTGCAATGAGAACAAGGACTAAACATAAAGGAAAAACGGAACGCTCTCTTCAACGGTTTGGCTACAAGAAATGTTTTGTAGACAGCTCTCGGCGCTAGAGAAAACGCACCGACAAGGAAACCCAGCAGCGCCAAAGCTACACAAGTTTCCTTCAGAGGCACTAACAGCTCGTTTACACAGCCAGTCCCAACGAACGAGCTGAAAGCTATACCTGGGTTTTCTCTCGTCTTCAGGGCACCCGGTCCGTGCTGGCCCTGGGAAGGCGCGAGCCCGTGCCTGACAGCCGCGGGGCTCAGCAGCCGGGCGGGAGCCTGCAGCAGCACAGCCTTCTCCTCCGCGGGCTCACAGGCGGCCGTCCCAGCCCTCCGCACGCTGTCGCTGCTGGCGGCCATCCCCGATCAACCTGACGGAGCTCAACAGGAACGGTGTCAGACGCTAAAGACCCTGCGGGCCGGGAAGCTCCGGCACACGGACCTCACCACCACGGCCGGCGCAAGGGTAGCTCGAGCAGCGAGCAGGCAGCACCTCACGGCCGCCCGCCGCGTGCCCAGGCGCGAGGAAGAAGGGCCGGGCCTCGTTTTGGCGCTCAACGGCTGCGGCGCGAGGAGCGGCTCCGCGTCCCAGCGGGCAGGGCGGCGCCCACAGCGCGCAGCCGCGGCCCGAAATGGGGAGGCGGCTGTTGGGAGCGGCGAGGCGATAGGCGCTCTCGTCGACAGCGGGGTAACCGCCTTAAATGAGACGGGATGCAAAGTTACACTTAAAACACTTTTTTAATCAAAGAAGTTGAACAAAAAAACCAAAACCCTGTACAATAGTTAAATTTTATTACAAGTGTAATAAACTTAAAGATTTTTAGCACTAAGGCGATCACAGTTTCATAAGTTATATATATATATAAATTTACACAAGTCTACATTGACAACTCAATTACCAGTCACATCAACAAAGGGGCTGTGTTATGGCAAAAGAAGTTTAATAAAATTCACAGTAAATCTGCAATATTTTGAAGATGCAGGAATCATATTGCACAGAATAAACCAGTGGGTGCCGAGAAGCGACTGCCAGTGTTCGGGTGTTCCTTCACAGAATATACATCGGTCGTAACCATGCAATACTTCCAATACAGAATGGTATCAAGTACCACAGTAAACAGTTACTCACAATGTAAGCTCTAAATAGAGTAGCAAAATGCTGTTAGGTTTCTCTTTAAACCATATATAAACCTTGTAATAAAACACTTTGATAAAAATCAAACGGAATGGTGGTTGTCACATTATTGTTCAGTACTCCTCTTTGTCTTTTCCTTTCTTTTCCTTTTCATCCTGTAGTGCAGTACCGAGTTTCTTTATCAGAACGGACAGAACCTTGTCCAAAGGATCCATCACCCCACGCTGCAGCCACTTGGGGATGGTAGTCCTGGCGTGGTGGAAGCCCAGTTTTTGGAGGATGTAGTCAACACCAACGGGGTCAATTTTCCTCCCAGTCCAGGATATCAATCTTTAAAATAAAATAAATAAATAAATAAATCCAAGAAAAACAATAGTAGGTGGATTCAGTCTCAGGTATAGATCACAACTAGCTTTCTGGAACTACCTGCATTTATAATTCATGTGCATCTCACCTTCCAGACCAGCACTAATAGCCAAAGATAAAACTATTATAGCATCTATGTAATTGATCCATAGCAGCTTGGAAACACTTGTGGTGTGAAGGACAGTACCCATAAATAAAATGCATAGACAAAGAGATTACAGGTAAGTCTGCTTGTTACCTGAGTGTGGGCTCCAAATGCCAAGTATTGCAGATAAATTCTCTCCAGTCAACTGTAGTGTAAGTAATGCTTTCCTCTGCTTCTCTCTCTGTGGAGCTGTCCTCAAGTACACCAGCAGAGTTTTTCTGCCCTGGACGAGAAGCCAAAATGCGAGGAGGAAAAATAGCTACAAAAGGGAGAGGGGCAGAAGAAAAAAGCAACCAGTCAGCTTGAGCATCTCATGTGAAGCCTCATACATCTTAAAAGAAACTCCGGAGCGCATTGCCAACAAGAGAAAACCAGCTCGTGTTTCACATTGTTTTGTAAAAACTTCTCAATTTCTAGCAACAGTTCTGGTTTCAACAAAGCACAAATAAAACATATAAGGAAAACTTAAACATTAGTGGATGGTACAGGAATGTGGAATTGTTTCCTCTGCCACCCAACCCATCCATATACAGAGTATTTCTTTCAAACTCATCATGGCACACAACAAAGCATATTGCATCCCATAGGCTACATGTGAACACATACTTAGTTTTTAATTTTTTTTTTATTGACAGCATACTCTGAGCAGGAAGATGATGAGGGAAAGTAATTAAAATTCATCTTTGCCCAAGGGCATGAAGGAAACCTGAACCCAGCTCTTCCCTGAGTTTAAATCCTAGAACATAGAAAAGGAACAGCAGCCCTTTCCCCCTCCAAACAGCACAACGAATAAAATAGATGCACATATCTGAATTAGGATTGAATTTAGAAATACTTTGGATAACAGGAGCAGAGTGCCCTGAACAGCAGAGACATGGCAGTATGCTATTTGTACCATCTGTATGCAACTGCTCTGCTTCTAGTTCTCTAGGACTTAAAGTCAGCTGAAATGATTCCCATGCAACGCTGCACTTTTTGCTAGGTGCTAGAACACCTCTTGGCTTTAAACTCCCCTCCCAAAAAACAGAACAAAAGAATTTGGTTAATGTAAAGTTAAATTTCATTTATGAGCAATTGAAAGAAGTAGCTATCATCTCATAGCACTAAGCCCAGATTTCAGATCTCAAAAATATTTATTGTCAATCAGTATGTAATTGTCTGACTAGTGTTACCTCAGATACCAACAGCTTACCTTTTTCTTTTTCTTTTAGATAAGCCGACACCAAGTCATGCAGAAACATGATCAATTCAGCATCCATAGTTACACAGATGTGGTCTGTAAATTCAGTTACCACACTGCATTCCACCTTTGGTTTAACGCTTGTATCTACAATCAGATTGAAATAACATTAATACATTTTAAGTACATACTGCATAAAAGTATACTGAATTTTAGTACAAATGATCCCATACTGAGCAGGCATTTCCCCCTATTCCATTTGTAGTCTGCAAACAATATTTTGAAAATAGGAGCATGACATTTAGGTTCCTCTCTCCTATTTCCTTTTTCAGTAAAGGCCTTTTCTAACTTATAAACCAACTTCCTCAGAACAGCCAGCCTAGCTGTAATGTTCATATTCATTTCTTAGCAAATGGGTTTTTTCTGCTTGTTTGTTTCTTTGTTTTAAAAGCAACCAGTATCAGGACTAGGTTTTCACTTCCTCATCAGAATTCCCTCTGCATTTCATTACAAAAACGTGTCCTTTACTGCATATAGCTGCTGTAATTTCTAGAAAAAATCCTCTTATCAGCACAGTATTTTTGTATTTAACCCCTTATTTATGAGAAACAGCTTTAGATCAAGGAAGGCAAATTGTTTTTAATATACCTTGTAATGAAGGCTCTTGGGGCTCTTGGACATGAATAGATTTAAAATCCAGCTGCATCCTTGGCAGTGCAAAGATGGTTTCAGTTTCATGATTGTAACTAGAACCACCTCTGAAACCACTCAGCAAGCTTGAGCTTTTCACAGTTGTGCTGCTCTCTGGGTTATTAGCGTCAACATTTCGAAGTAAGTTTAACTCTACAAGGACAATGGCAAATACCTTAATTCAGTAACATTAAAAAAAACAAAAACAAACCAGTTCTGTCAATGCAAATAATGGCAAAATTTCACAAAATTTAATACTGGCAATTTCATATACTGAAAAAAAAAAAACCAACAACTTCTAATAAAGAAGAGGGGAGGAAACATATGTCAGTACTGTAACATAGAAACATTTATTTGGATGGTTAAAGTCCAAGTTTTATTCATCTGACCACCTTATCACAACTCTGTTCTAACAATGAATTTTCAGTTAAGTGAAATACAGACAATGGATTCAAAGCATGCCATCTGTGTTAGAAAATAAGACAGGGCTTACTCTGAAAATAAATGTTTCTTATGGATGCAAGTGACACCTAAATTCACTGAAGCAGCACTGATATAAAAACCACTATCAAAACAGGTATCCAACTTTGTCATGATACTTTCGTTATAGCATACATGCAACATTAATTATATTGGTTATTTTTTCAGTTATTAAAATTTGTGACAAGACAAAATGTTAAGAAAGGTTACTACTTCACATTAAAACTGTTGTTCATATTATTCATTAACCAGCCCCCCAGAAAAATCAAACAATCTAAAGTCACTGTTGATGTACTTAAATAGTCTGGATGTAGCAAAATAGGGCTATGTAAAAACAATTAACAATATATTTTCAATAACTTTAAAGTATTTTTTAAGAAACTATAAACTGGTATTTCTGACTATAAAGCATAATCTGTTATTCCACACTTTGCTTTAACAGTCTGTAGAAGAAAAGCTTCCATTCAAGCTCTCTTCTCCTTAGATCCCTTGAAATTTAACACAATCTGCATTGACTGACAAGCAAACCAATCCCAAAATGTAATTGATATGAAACTTACCTTCATTCCTTGTGGCTGTAACATAATTGAACCACTCTTTCACACTGGCAACTCCATGTGGAGGGTTTTCATGGCGGCGCCTTGTTATTTTTGTGATTGTCGCCATGGGGCTTTCGAGTGCTCCACATGGCTTGGTGACCATAGTGTTATGGCCTAAATGAAAGTCTAGGGTTTGCACGATGTATGTAGAATGTTCACTAGTACCTGCATCGAAGGTGTGATGGATACAGAACAGGAGGGAAAAGAGAAATGGAAAAGAAAAACACACCAACTTAGTAAGGGTAGTGGGATTTTTCCTCTCCCTTGCACAGGTATCTACCAGAAATAATTACTAATCCAATTGCATCAAAAATCTGTGCTACGCTTACAAACAACAAAAAGATTTAAATCCTCCTTATCTACAGATAGTAAAAATTTCCCAACATGAAGACAAATAAATAGTAAGATATTCAAAATTCATTATGTAGAAATGAAAGGCTGCATCAATGCAGACATGCAATTAACAAGACAATCAGTCCCCTTCCTATGCACACTCATACACTTCGATTATATAATAATATACTTGGGTTTGTTTTTTTAAATTATTCTGACATGTCAGTATATTCTTCAAAAGTTCATTTAAAAGATATGAAGAGATGAGGAAATGGTTTAAATTACCATCTTCCCAAACTTTCTGTGCTTCCGTCCAAAATGCAATATTGGGTTCTTCAAGGTGAAATAAGGCCCAAGATTTTGAACGGAAATTCGGCCCATGGAAACAAGCCAGAGTCATATGGTTTCCATGCAAGCTCATGGATCCTCCAAACTGCATTCCATCTTCTGGCAATGGCATCTGAAATAAGGATATATGGCATCCAGACACCACCTTCAGAACTCCTGGCCAATGACGATGATGGGCTGCATCTAATACTAAAAACAAAAAATGCAATAACAAAAACAAACTTCAATAAAGAGAAAGACACAGGAAATTTGCTGCCATAGTTACATATTTTATTCAAAATAGAGACACCATGGGTAATTTCAATGAGCACATTGTATCATCTTCGCCATCTGAGATGGTTGTAGCTTATGAATACCAGAACAAGCATACTTGTGTTCAGATAAAAAATGGCTTCAGCTCAAGATTAATAGAAAAGAATAGCACCACACTTCCACAGCTACTGAAAGTAGAATTCTTTCTTATGAAGTAGACTTCGTAAACTTGCAGTTTTCAAACTGCAAAAATATTTTTAACAAAAAATACACATTTTTAAGAAAATCCTGAAAATAACATAGTTTAGTTCATTCTTGTACCCCATGTATATTAGGATACTTCGGATATTTATGTGCTTCATTGAAAGGTTATTGCAAGCCTCCATTTATAGGACAAATCTACTGAAGATATTATTTTAAGTCAAGTAGATATACTTGTACACATGAAGTTTCTCAGATTGATTCTCACAATTAAAACATCCAAGTTATAAAGTACACTACTTTTTGGTACTACTTACATTGCTCATGTGAGCTTCTCTCCAAGTTGTTGACCACTGTCTTGGGAGGCAGATAAGGAACGGGTCCCCAGGTAGACAGTGCTCGTTTGCTTGTGTCAAACTGTTGAGTGAAGAACTCCTGGAGTTTCATTCCTATTTTTATTAGATCTGGAGTAGTCGATCTTGAAATCATCACTTGGAAGATATCCCATTTCAAGTCCCCATGGACAAATATCTCACTAGGTATTAAAAACAGCAAGAACATGTACAGTTAACCAATTTCCTACTGAAAATAAAAAACAGGATTCTTTGATTTCTAGCAAACTTATGATTTTAGTTATCAATACTGGACAGAATCTATAGAGAGAGAATTTGACATTATCAAGTATTATAAACTTGAAAATCAGCAAGCAGTATTACCTTTTATCAGAGATGCTTGAGTCCAAAGCATTATATAGGTTAATTTTCCATTCATCCTGTAGTTTAAGATCTGCATTACTGAAGATTCCCATTAGGATACTGGAACCCATATAGTCAACACGTGCTTCAGTAGAACCCATGGTAATCTGAATTTTATGACTGGGCTGTTGGTTTGGGTGCTCAGAAATATGAGCTACAATAGAATGAAAGCAGCACAGAAACACAGCATTAAAGGTAAGAAGATTTGTTTTTCTAGCAATACCAACCTTATGCAATCCTCATGATACAGTGAGACTGAGAAAACACTGGTTTCTTCCTGATGCACTGGGAGACCTAGAACACACAGACTCTTTCCAAACCACTTTTCCATTTCCTAGATTGTAAGTGCTTGGGAAGAGCTGAAATGCTGTCAAATCTTTTTGGTTGCCATCTGTCCAGACAGCTGAAGGAGGCTAAAGAATTGCACACCTCCTTAGTATAACTTTAGGGCAACACTAATAGCAAATCCACCCCCAATTAGGAAGCTATTCCTTCAGTTCAAAGTGTTTTTCATAATGAGAAGACACAAATAAGAATGCAAAGTTGTAATATGCTGCTAAGTTTACAAAAAAGGGGAACTGTTTTAGCTTTACAGGACTGTTGTTCAGAGCATATACTAGTATCAGGCAGCTTTCCAACTTACCCACCATCTCCAGGGTATTAACATCTATGGTACCGCCAACAACTCCACCTCTAGAATCCAGCTGTGATCTTCCCAAACCAACAGACATGCTAATTTCTCGATCTCTGCTACTGCCCACAGACAAACGACCTTGGCTTTTCAAACCACTCGTGGTCCACCTAGAACAGAAGTATAAATAGACAACAGTTTTCCAGAAAACAGACAACAACTTTCTCTGTCAAAAGAAAAATGGAATATGATTTACTGCAAAGAAGTAAATAACATGGATTAAGCAAATGCATCTTCATGATTAAGTATCTACTCTACCAGCATTCACAAGGGGTTGCTTCACCTTTCAAAACTGAAAAAGTTAGGGAATTAAAGTCAGAAAACAACAGGCTCTTAGTGGTCAGTGGTGGTTTTTTTTCTTTTTTTGTGTGCGTGTGTGTCCCTAAAACAACACTGTCTGCTAAATCACACTTATATCTTGTTTTATACTCACGTGGTATTGCCCATTACGTTGCTCATATTCATTTGGACATTTAATTGCTTCAGGTTCATAGCAAATACAACCAGTGTTTCCCATGGTGTTCCTTGGGGGCTTCCAGCCTTATTTGATTTATTAAATGGAGTTGATGTTTTTGAGAGTGCATCTAAATAAGAAAGTAAGCAAAACTTAAGTCACAAAAAGTGGCAGAATATAAACATTGAAAGATATTACAAAAAGACAGACAAACGCCACACTTAAGGGGCACCACAAAACTACAAATGAGGATAAGTGAGAACTTGAGGATCTGCATTACACATTGTTTTAGCTGTCAGAGAAATGAAAGTATTTTATACATTTAGTTTTACTAATAACCTTAAGAGAAAAGATTTTAAATTTGCCATCAGGCATGCAAGAGTATGTTTTTCACTCTTTAATTGTTGTGTTTTTTTTAAAAGAAATTATTAGTATTAGAATATTCATGTAGTGCTCATTGGTACAATGTCAACTTAGGATTTCAAGAATTAGGGTTCTCACTCTTCTCACAAAAATCTAAAGATACTCTTAAATAGACAACAGTTTCCTGCAAAATTTCTTTTGAACAAGCCATTTGATCAGTCTTATATTGTTTTTTCAGCTGTTTTACCATAAAAACTAATATCTTCTCTTCTAAATAGGAAAAAAAAAAAATATCTGTCATCTCTTCTCACAGACACTTTTCCTGGAATACAATAACCACTGTACTTCTAAATCTCTTGTCTCTAATTCCATAAACATTCCTGGCAGGCAGTGGTAACACTGCAGTAAGACACAACAAAATCTGTAGTAAAAGAAATTAAAAGTTACTTTATTTCCTATATAAAAACCCTATTAGACCTCTGGGGTTATTGCTTGGATGAGAAGAAAGGGCCAAGATGACAATGCAATCAAACTAAGCTGGAAAACTCATCTAATAACGATGATAACTTCTGCCCTAGTAAAAGCAATAGCAAATGTATCATATCATAACACAGTTTCTCAGACTACTGTCATCTGTTTCAGACATTTTCCTTGCTGTAAGCCATCGACCTTTCACTCCTGGGCACAGTAGAAAAGAGTATCACTATTTTCTGTGCTGTTTTAACAATATCTTTTTAATTCAACTAATGAAAATACTTGAAAAACGAAACAAAAAGCAGTGAAGAAAATATAGTCTACTAACCTCTCTGAGGCACTGAAGAATCAGACACACTTCTGGATCTTGTAACAGCTGGAGACTTTAAGTTATGAGCTGCTGTCCCTGGTGACATGCTACTGTTTGCATTATGTTCATTAAAAACATTAGGTGACTGTGCCATGTGTGTAAATGAAGCAGACTGGCAGGGTTGCTCCCATGTCCTGCAGTACGCTTTCCGTGATGATTCAGGAGAAAGATGTTGGCTGACTCCTTCAATTGAATCTGGTGTTCCAGGACCTGATGCTACTGGAGAAAAGAAAAAAAAAAAAAAAGGAGTACATGAATGGCAACAAAATTATTTTGGTTTTTTTTGAACAATATTCTCCCACATACTAAGTAGTGTTCGCAGAGTTTAAAAAAAAAGCTTCATTTCTCATAACTAAAGCTTACTTAATGTTTTAACTATTATTAGCTCCAAATTAAATTAATACTTTGAAACTCTCAATTTTTTTATTTCTAGAATCTTTTAATTAAATTTTTCTGGAGTGCCTGCATACAGAGTGAGTTACAATACATTTCTATTTCTACATTTGTATCTCGTCACATATATAATAGTAAAAACATGTAATATATGCTTATACACTTCCTAACCTCTTGCACAAGAAGGTTTTCTGTGATAGGCAGCAGTATCCTACCTGGCAGATTTATGGTTTGATCACCCAGGAAAAGTCGTCTAGCAATGCTTCTCCTGTACCACGCCCTTGGGAAGGCTAAAATCTCACTGAGTCGACGCATATCGTATTTAAAAGATGCAGATCCTATGTCACAGACAGCTGAAAAATAAGGCATGCATACAACACTGTAAAATCTCATTAGTAACAGGTTTTGGTAACCACATCTAATTAATTAACAGGTCTGCAAAATCATCAAATACCTCTCTACCCCAGCAGTATAGCTTGTGCTGTAATAAAAAGCAGTTACTAAAACCTGCAGTTTTCTTGAGGCATTGTGATATATCCTAGTACAGCATTAGATACACACATATTTCTTAAAGAGAAGATGAAGCCTACGTATATAAATGTAGTTAGGTCCTACTTGTGTTGCATTTGCCTCTGAGACTCCACATCTGAGGGCTTTAATAGCAGATTAATCACAACCACAGCACTGTGTCTGACCACTAAGGATCCTGTGTGCAGTGGGGAAAAATAAAATCATGAAAACATCAAGATTCTTTTGAATTTTTAGGTATTCAGGTCTCACTGCAGCTTTGTAGGCACTAACAGGCAAGGTGGTGATATTTCACTGCCAGCAAATGAACAGAGACTGCAGAACTACATCACCACATTGATGTGTAGCCCTGCAGTCAGAATTAAGATAACCACACATGGCAAACATTATAGTAAAACAAAATCATGAAGAAGGCAGCTTGTGATACAGGAGATCGACTTTGCTGTCATATTTAAAGTGCATGGTGTACCATCTCTGTAATACTACACTTAATTGCATTATATAGTTCACTTTGATTTTTCTGTATGGGAAAGTAGTTTGAATATTTCTAATTCTCATAAAGGAAAAAAAAGATGAGCATCTGTAAAAGATTTTGACTTATTCAGGTAACAAAACAGTGCTCTGAAAGACCTTCTTCTAAAGAGGGGACTATGAAAACAGGAGGTTAGGGGTTAGCCAATGAGGACCAATGGAAAACCAACTCTGGGAACCAATTTAGCATTAAGTTCAGTTACGTTATAGAATGTGTGAAGAGATGAATCAGCTACAAATCCAAAGCCCAGCTTATGAACTACTGTGACAAAAGTTAACTCCATCCTAACTAGAGCCAGTACAATCTCAAAATTGTCAAGATCGTTTATAGTCACTTGGACTGCTATCAGAGATGAGCTTGAGCAAGCCCATTTGTTTACATTTAATGAATCAGGAAGATAAAAAGGTGCATCTGCAAATAGGTATTCCAAGTACACAGTTTAAATAATGTATCAATCCCTTCTTCATTCAAAACTAACAATAACTTTCCTAATATCTACAAAAGCTACTGAGCTTGAGTATATAATTGGAACAGCAGTTGTGTAAGTAACTAAAGACAGGGATTAGAATGAAAAAAAAAAAAAGATTTACCAGAGATGTTTATCAAAGTCGTATCTATCTTGCTTGCAGCTTTGCTTGCAGACTGACTCTCAAAAAATGAGGAGCCTCCTGAACGCCTTATTCTTGACAGGCTGACTTTCACAAACTCAAGGTTAATGCTCAAGGAATCCTTCCGACCAGTGACCGAAGTCGGTTCCTCATCCACATTCCCTAGAAATAGAGAGAGTTTAATCTTCCAAACACTTCCACATCTTAGTTTGGCTTGGCTTTCCCAACTCATTGTGTGTTCACAAAGCAAAAATTTGTTCTGTACCTAAGGCTCCTGACCCAGGAGTTAAAACAGTAACAGCAGTCTTTTGTTTTCCAGCTCCATACGGATGGAACACATAAAGGGAAAAGTCAGACATGCAGGCAGTAAAGCTCAGGCCTGAAGAGCTGCTGCTAGAAGTGGTCAAGTCTGACTGGCTGCTGCTGTGGCGTGTTCTGCCAAGAGGACTGCCTAGTCCAGGTGATGAACCTGAAGGGAAAATGTTTTCAGAAGTCAGTTTTAATATGAAACCATCTTCAAATATGAAATAATATTAATAACAAGAATACATACTGAACAGACCAAATGCATATCAAATTAGTCCCTTGTAGCAGAAATATAGCTTAAATATTCTGTGTAGGGCATTTTATAACAAATGTTTAACCAGGGGAAGAAAAACTCCAATATACAGAATATGTGCAATCTTCTACAAAAGATAAAGAACTGACATAATATGAAGCAATCTTACTGAAGTCACTGCATAAGATAAACGTAGTGAGAATAAATAGTAAAAATAAATGTAGTCCATATGAATAACCCTAAGCTCTATAAAAGCATATATTTTATTCTAATTTTACACAGAACACTGCTTATTTATGCTATAAGCTGTATACAGGATAGTCATTCATGTAGATTTTACCTGGTGCTCCAGATTTACTAACTGAATTCTTTGAGCTGGTCTGTGGAGTACTGCCACCAACAGACACATTTTCTGATGGGTACATTGTACCTAAAGTTTCCAATTCTCCTCGGTTTGAAGAGAAAACAAGATCCAGGGAAGGCAATTTCAGCATACATTCAACTCTTGATACTGGCAAACAACTAAACTTGATTTGAGAAGGCTAAAACACAGAAAGAAAATAAAGCTTTCAACAAACATATATAAAACACTTAAACTATCCCAATTTTGACTTAAAAATCTAAGAAAATTAAACTTCTTCAGACTGGTTCTATAATTAGAAGGTAACTCTATACCAGTTCATAAAGATACATTAATTTAGGGAATCCCTCCAAAGCCGGAAGTATTATTTGGAAACAATTTTAAGAAAAGAAGTACAGAAATCTTGCATGCAGATGACATGAACTCCTCCCCAAGTCAATTGACAGTTTCGTGCATCTTATACAAGAACTACACAGAATCAATTGACTCTTTAGCTCGGCTAGATGAGATTACAAAAAATGTTGATTAGCTACAGGATTAGCTACAGACTGTTGTACTTAATTTTCACAGGCATTAAAAAACCAAACATTTTTTAGAGTATGCTGTTCAATTTAGGAACATAATCAAATCTGTACCATGAAAAAACGTTTGAGCAAATCTGCAGATGCACCTTTCTCTCTGACACAAAAAGGCCAGACACATCCAATATGAAGCAGAATGAATATATATGCAGATGAGAACTGCATATTCCTGTATTTTCACACTACCCCACAAACTGAGAAAATTTCTAATTATTATTTTTGTTTTGTACTGGTACCACATAAATAATGAATGCAAATAATCGTTATGAATAATATTTTCAAAAATGCATTTTCAAAACACACAAGGCAAAAGAAACAAAGTATAGAATTTTTATCATTTCTCAAAATGATTGATTTCTGATGGTCTCCACAGGACTGAAAGATGCCAGAACTTCTGCTTGAAGAAGTCTTATTTACTATCATACCAGACATCAGTATCTCAAAATGGGCACTTGAAAATATCTTTTTATTTCTAAAAATCATAGCATAGACTGTTTCAAAGATAGTGATTGAAATCATTTATGCTAAAAGTTAGAACCTCACCTGAACCCGTACATAAACCACCACATCTACAGGGAAGGATGAATATGCTGACGTCGATGATGATACTAATGATGTTGTGGACTCTTCTAATTGGTCTTGTATATCAAATTGTCCCATGTCTTCATCTTGTGAGCTAACAGCTTTTAACAAGCACAAGAACTCATTAGAAAGTGGAATTTAAAGAAGATACAGCTCAGTGCCATCAGAAGACAAAAAGAGAAAAGCATACCAGAATACAAAGATGCAACTTACCTGTGTAATTCCTTTCAATTGGTGTAATTGGAATGGTTTCAAGAGCTTTCTCTAGGAAATCCAGTAAGCATGGGCTAATCACCATTTCCTCTGGCAGCGACTGAAGTGCAACCCATGCATACAGTTTCGCAGTTTTCACTCCACCACTTCCTTTTCCTTTGGCTGCAACATTTGAAAGATAAATTTGTCTAATAATAACACCATAATAATACCACTGAATGCCATTCAACTGTAATTGGTAAGTGTAAGATAATTCATAACTAACAGCTGCATTCCCTAATTTTCTGTAATGGTATCTGAAAAGGCATACATCTGATCATTTAGAAAAATATAAACCATAATGTTGAGCTAAGAAAAGTATGTCAGAGTGACTATTAGTTTGGCATGCTTGATTGTAGTTGCATTGTGCTTGCTTCTCACAAAGCACTATTAGATCATTTTCATCACTTTGCTTTTTTTTATTTAAAAAAAATAATTTTCTAAATTAGCCACACAATTCTTCTCTTAAGTGGAAATAATTGAAAATGATGAGGAATTGGAAAAGTGAAAGAGCTTGGGAAGAATATCAGCTTAGACAAAAAACAAACCAACAATAATTAGACAATAAAAAAACCAACAAATTAAAACTGTAAATGGCATGTCCTACTATGTTAAGAATAACAGAAGATATAAAACAGTGTTTTTAAAAGCCTGGAGATAGAAAAAGTGTAAATGCAAAAACTGTTGCCTTCTAATTTTTGGAAAAGAGTAGCACTTGGATCCATGCTCATCATGAGAACAGCTATTCTGTCCAGTCTCTCTAACTATTTAGATTGTTTTTTCTTGCTCTTACTGTAGACCACAGACAGTAAGAGAAGGGGTTTACATTCAACATGAAAATTAATAATAATAAATAATACTTTTGAGAACCTGCTTTAGTAGGGGATTAGACTAGATGATCTCCAGAGCTCCCTTTCCAACCTCTATGATTCTGTGATAACATATTAAAACAAATCAAAACTAGTAAGTATTTATAAAAATACAATATAGAGAGAAGCAAACTAATTGCAACCTCTATTGGGCCCTACTGGATGACATTCATACATCTTCCTACAAGCGTGATGTCCAGAAGTCCTCCCAGATGTAGAGGTTACAGATATAAAAAAACATGATTCAGTAATTGGACACAATATGGTAGAAATTAAAATGCAAAGACTGGAAAGAGAATAGGTAAATAAAAAACAAAGAAAAGCAATATAAAGGAAGATTGTACAAAATACTGTAATCATAAAGAAAATGCACATTTACAGGAGTAAGAGCTAATGGCTGAACAGCACGGGTAACTGAAAAAGGTGATACATTTCCATGTTCTCTCTCAGCATCTCAGCTGCTCTTACATAAAGCAAACAAACAACTCTCTTCAGCTATTAATTTTTCCTACTCAACAGATTTTTACATAGTCTTTGTTTCCTTTTCAAACTGATGTTCAAATGCTGAAGGAGAGAACAGTAAATGTCTCAGAAGTTGGAAGTGCAATCTACATACCTCTAGATCTGACATGATTTTGCAATGGGCTCCTGCTTGAAAACATTTGAGATAAGACAACCTAAGTCAGGTTCTTCCAAATCATGGTTATTTAAGGGACTGCAAGTGCTGAAAACACTGGTATTTTCATTAATACAAATACTACTTTCTGGAACTGGGTATTCCATGTAGTATTGACAACACTCTAAATTCCAGAAAGCAGTATTTATACAGTGCTTGCTCAGCAAAAAATACTGGAAAGTTTCAAGAATTCTTCAAATAGTGTAATGTATGGAAGCAAGGATTCATCTGAGATATATATAATTATTATGAAGAACAAAGTAATCAGCACTCACTTTTTAGCCAGATATGTAAGTTTTGCTTTCCAGTATTACGCTTCAGTTTGTTAAATGAAAACTGGGAGAAGGCAGTCATAGCTTATCACTGTGATATGGTGTCTATGGCAAATATTACTGAGACTGATTTGTCAACAAATTTCTAAAAATTCAGCTTTATGAACCACATTCAGGTATCTGCAGATAAAGTCAAGATTTGATAAATATAATTCTTCAACAAATAAGCAGGCAGATCTAAAGCTGGTAGATTAAATGAAGGAAAAAATATATCCATGATAGTTTTAGAAGGTTCTTGTCTATAAGTACCTGATGGGATGGGTGGGGGTTGGGGAGGAAGTAAGGTGTTAGTCTTGCTGTGGATAGTGCTAGATAAAAGAGATGTGGCAGTATCTTTCATACCATACAGTTTGGACTCTTTGGAAAGGGTTCTTGGCAAAGATGATCCTCGAGAAGTATTTGGCGATTCAGTCTTTAAAGTCTTAGAGTTGTAGTGTAACTGAAAGAAAGAAAAAAAGATTAATTTGCTTCATAAAATTGGCTCAATTTCTGCACAGAAGTTGTGTGTCAGTCTTTCCATTCTAATTTTTTTAATGCATTATTTACAAAAATATCGTTGTAAGATATGTTACATTCCAATTTACGTTCTACAGATAAAGCCAATGCACAGAAAGACCTGAAATCTTTGTCCAAACAAACAAACAAACCCACACATGTAAATTATAAAACAAAACAGAGAAAATTAACTATTTAGAAATAATTAACTATTCAAAAATAATGCCTAATGCTTGCTCATCTTCTCTATAACACCTTCTAATTCCTGTGTCACCAGCTATTTCTTCCTGTCCACGCAGCCTTTTTCTGTATTACTGCATGGTGAAAATATTTCACTATTAGATATCTGCATTTATAAAACTGGTTTAAAAAAATTCAGAGCATTCCAACCTAATATATGTGAATAACACACTACCAATGGAAGTACAGAGTATAATAAAAGCTGTAGATAATATATATTAATTTCTAACTTAAGACTCAAAGCCGCAGGCAGGACCTGAGGTATAACTTATCTCTGAAGATAGCCTGGAATACAAAGCATTGGATGAACATACAAAGCATCGCCACATTGAAAATTAGAAAAAACAGGCTAGTTCAACTGAAGAGCATTTGATTTATACATTTAAAAGGACATACAGTAGAAATTCCTTGTCAGAGAAAAAAATATCAAGATAAATGTCCAATTTCAGTTTTCAGTATAGGAATAACAATTCCTGTAATACTATGATAGCAAGACCTACAGATTTGAAAAGACTTCCACGAGGTGCTATGAAATATATAAACTTGCTTATAACACAAAAACAGATGTGCTTTGAAATCATATTTGAGCAGAGAAAAAAGTGCATTTCCATGCTCAGTTTATACATTGCTTTTACCTTTACATCCACCCCAGGAATATAAAAAACTGTTGTTTCCACTTCGCTAGATTTTGTTTGTAGAGATGATGGCACTTTCTTGCCAGCTAGTAAGTGACTGGTAGATGCATAATTCGTCTGGAATTTCTTCTTTTTTGAAGGAGACTCTCGATCCAAGCTTCTGGAACTCCGATCATAACTCCTAAAATAAATATGCTGCATGCTATTATACAAACTTAATACTTTTATTAAACAGAGTGTATTTTCTGATTAAAAAAAAAAAAGAACTTAGAGATATCAAAAGCAAATGTGTAGCATCAATTATATAAGGAAGCTTATCAACATCTGCTTCCTTCTTTAATTTATACGATCTCTACTCTTCTGTCTGCCCACTCTGGTTTTACCATTTTTATTATAAGATTATTATTATTATTATTTCAAGCAGTATAATCTACAAAATTGTTAAAATTGAGAGTTTTTTTGAATAAATTAGAGAAAAGACATCCAACGCCCTTTACTCTTACAGTCAACTTCACCTATTTTACCCTGCATTACCTAAGAAGAACTCTTGATGTAGAGGGCATGCTTACCAATTCTACATTTCTGCTGTAAAACCTGTCTTCATATAAATTCATATGAGATTATTTTTCCTTGTGTACTATAGGAAAAAAAATGTTGTGGGATGAGAAAAACCAACCTGCTTTCTAATTGCTAATTTCTGATGCATACCTCTCAGTGAGAAAAATAATTTCTCAGTTGTCTCTATTTCTCAGAATTGAAACACATAAATTAATTTCATATGTTATTACAAGTTAATTATGCTGACAAGTCATGAATTTCTTAAAATTCATGATACTGTTAATATCCTGCCAAAGTTAATATCCTATCAAAGAAATGTAATGCTGCCACTCAGTACTCAGCCATATACAAATGAAAAGTAGCAGGAAAATTGTAAACCTGAAGATGAGATCAAAACTAATGAAGATCAGATGCAAAGCTCCCACATCACCTTAGATGGTAAAACAAAAAATCCACTTAACTACGCAAAGCAACATGAGAATGTTAACATGCTTTTACACTCAGGAAATAATGGCAGCATGCAGAATAATAGGGAAATACAGTAGTCCAGTGTTAGTCAAATCATTGTGTTGATTTATTAAGTTGTCATGGTATTTCTTTGAAGGCTGAAATAAAAAAAGAATCCATGCACTTTGAAATTCTTAAATTTTGTTTACAGAACATAAAATATGATTTAAAAATAAAATAATAAACAGAAGAGAGGCATATGCTGATTTTGTTCTTCATAAAGCAATTGCATAACACATTTCTTACCTTCTTAAACTAATGTCATCGTGTTCTTGCTGAAGTGTTGTGGGGTGCAATACACATTTTCCACAATCAATTTCAACCCTGATATCAAGTTCAAAGTCAATATTTCTCTCAGTGGTTGTGCCAGTCATACTTCTGTTTGTAGGTGTTGTTGGCCAGCGCTCAGTGAAGAGTTGGTGGACAGCAGCAAAGCCTGTTGCTTTCTTGCGAGATGTACTCCTGCACCAGCACAATAATAGATTAGATAATTGCACAGCATTTATTTGAACAGATGGTAGGAGAGATTCTTAGACACTAATAAATTCACTTTGTGGAGGTATAATCCTGGAAAAGACAAAGTTATGCCAAATTTTAACATCTGTCATCTGTTCCCTAAAAGCTAAAACCTATTCTGTGCCTCAAAAAATCTCACTTTAAGTTTTATTCTCTTCTTAGCCCTGAAATTTCTAACAGCTTCATCTTTATAAAAAGCAGCCACCTTTTCTGTTCAGAATTCCTCCTTCCCTCACAATGACCTTTTCATGAACACAATTCCTGACTCTTCCAAGTAAACGCTTAAGAGAAATTCAATCTTTCACCAATAACAGATTTTCACAGAATCAGAGAATATCCCAAGTTGGAAGGGACCTACAAGGATCATCCAGTGCAACTCCAGACTCCACACAGGATCACCCAAATTCAAACCCACTGAATGCTACTTGAACTCTGGCAGGGTTGGGGCCATGACCACTGCTCTGGGGAGCCTGTTCTATGCCCACCAAGGGGTTCTGGTGAAGAACCTTTCCCCTGGGCCCTGTTGCTGTCACCAGAGAGCAAAACTCAGTGCTGTCCCTCCACTCCCTGTGAGGCCGTCATGAGGCCTCCCCTTTGACGCTCCTCGTACGTCTTGTCCATCTCCATCTTCATAGCCCTTCTTTGGATGCTCTCTAATAGTTTTTTATTGTATTTCTCCAAAACATTATTTATAGACTTAAAATCAACATTTCAAATGCATTTTCCTTATTTTTGTGTTCTTCCTTGGGACTATTACTTACGGTGGTTTCCTATAAAAATACGTTCGCTCTCGTTCATGATCATCTTCCTTCTCGGAATCTTCACTGCTTGATGATAAGCTGTCGTCCCGACGTCCTTCTTCAGGCTGGAAGGGAATGCCAGGTGAGAAGACTGCTGGAGTTTTAGGTGAACCAAATACTGAGCATGAGCCTTCACTAGGAGATGAGTAATGGGAGGGACCATCAATAATTACAGACAAAAGGTCCATTTCTGTCTCCTCTGGAAACTGATTGTAAAAAGAAAAAAATACATATTAAATAGATAGAGATATTTCAATCAAGAATCATTAGATAGCTCTGGAAAAAAAGATCAAGAGTGTTATGAGAAATTTGCAGTCCCAAGCTCTTCATAATACAGCCATATGAGGTACAGAAATCACAAGGTGGATTACGAAAAAGAAAGAATTGAAAGCTTGGTATGGAGACACTTGCCATTACCTGTTGATCGAGCTCAATCTGTTAGATAAAGGTTTATCATGCTCTGATCAATTCATTCAATCAGAAGGAATGGAAATATTTCATACATATTTTAAAATATTTTGAGAGAAAAGAGCAAAAGCAAAAATTGTCATGAACCTTGTAAAGAGGTGAAGTAGTTGGAAGCATTAATGAAGTGTGCATGCAGAATGCTAACACAGAATGTACAATCTTGTTTTGCAATTCTAGGCTGAGATCCTGGACAACATGTTGGACAAGTGATTAAACATGAAATAAACTCCAGGCTACATTTCTGAAAAAGGCCACTGATTTCTCCCACACAGCACGCTACAAGCACTGCAAATTAAAATGAGATCTGTGCTGAAATTAAGAACTGGCATTATAAGAATGTGGGGGGGGTGGAGTGGGAGGAATGTTCAAAATCTAACAGTTCAAAGTATTTGATAAAATTTTGCTACGCCAACAAAACCTAACTGGGCTTTTGTATATATACACACATGCATGTATGTACACATTTTGTATTTTATATAGCCTACTGCTTTTATGAAACAGAAAAAAAACTAAAGGCAAGATAATGAAGTATTTAAATGTACAAAACATATTTTTGTTTCATTTCCCCTTCCCCTCAGAAATAAGGATTTATTCCCAGAAGGGTGAGGTGAGTTGGAATATAGAAAGGGTATGTTACTATAACTGGAGTTGTTTGATTTTTTTTTTTTTTTTTTTTTTGTGCATGTGTGTATGTTTATTTAAAATAAATAATTAAAAAAACTAAAACAAGCTAACAAAATCTTTGCTATTACCCTTAAACATGTTTTTTTTTTTTTAAAGCATTTTTTAAAAATTGTCTGCGTACTAAGTTTTGAAAGATACGTTTATTTGAAAACATCTCTCTGCATTAAATATAGGAATTCCAACAGAAAGAATGAGCAGACATCCTCCTACCCAGCAATACTTTGTACTGATGTTGATATTTATAATCTTGGAACACAACAGATGAGGACAACTGCACAGACTAAAGTCCTCTTCTAAAGCACATTCATAAGTCCAAAGTTAGGTCACTTCACACCAGCTTTGATCAGACTTCACAAGGATATGAACAAAATTCCATTAAATAATTTTGAAAAGGCCACTAAGTTTTAGAGCTATAGGAAAACATACCTGGGGAGTTCATCAACAGCTTATCATATTCTTCAGTTTACTTTACATATTCCAATTTAAATATGTTTAGGTTTTATATACATTCTGTTTAGCTGCATGCTAAAGAGATGAAATAGTGAAAAGCAGCTCCCTGAGAGAAGAATTAGTTCTCTGGAAAAGACTGTTTCTTCTCAGAAATACCTGAAAATACCCTTCCCCTGGAGAGCTGGATTGTTGTGCAATCCCCAAAACCGTTTTATTCAACTTAATTAGAAATGAAAAAGAAAAATAAAAATTAAAACAATTGCAGTAATCTCAGCCATGAAAAAAACAACATAACAGGAACATTTTTAAAATGACAAAACATAGTGATTATTAAAAAAAAAAACCCAAAAGCCAGTTTCAAACACACAAAATGATAGATCCGTAGGGCTACAGCAAACTTACTAATGCCCATTTCTAAAAGTCTAATGGTGTATACACACAAGATGATGTTTGTGATTTTTGCACACATCAGAAGAACTATAGTATTATTAAGTCAGCCTAAAAAAAAACAACACCACACTAAAATAATTCTAATATACTCAATTAATTTCTATGAAAAAAACAACACACCAAAATAATTCTAGCATTATACTCAATTAATTTCTATGTTAGGAACTCAAAACATATCTATCTTATGTCAGAACAAACCTGTGTTCCAAACATCAGTAATGTGAGGCACACAGATGAAACCTATCAGCAACTCAGGTCTGCCTAGGCATACCCATCTTGTGAACTTGTGACCAAGTGGTATGGGACATATGATGCTAAAGAATATAAAGTCATTCTTACAGAATCCTGTATGTTGAAAGTCACTCTTGGCCCAGGAGATGCAGCATCTACCCGGATATCTGGGAGATCTTCACTGTCTCCTAGTCGAGAACTATAAACAAAAACAAAACATAACAACTTATTTAGTTTTATTACATGATTTTGTGTTCATACAAATATTTAACTACACAAATAGAATGTAATACAAACGTACATTCAGTACTTAAGATTTTGATATGGATGCAAGTATTGGATCATAACAAGTGCATTTAGAGTACATGGAAAGGAAAATCAAGGGGAGAAGAGAAGGAAGTTGCACATTACTCATCCAGTAGTCTATCACTAAGCATTCTTTGCTTTATTTATTTAAATTCTTCAATCTTAAGCCAAGAAGCAGATGACTGAGAGAAAAGTAGAAATCAGAATGATTTACACTATGCCTACTATCCTTTTATGCAAGTTTCTTGTACGTCTTAACAGCAGGATTCTATAAAAACCCTGGAGTTTTTGTGTGTGTGTAAGAAAAAAAATTCTCACTTGACATGCTACTAGGAAAAAAAGAAGTTTAATAAAAGACAAAAAATTACTTTTTGGAATAGATATGTCCATCTTCCAAAATGATCATGAAAGCATGTGAGAAGCAAAAGTGTGTCACTGAATTCGTCCACATGGAAAAAACACTACCCTACTGACACTCATCCATGCTTGTGAGTATTTATAGAGACCAACCAGTAGATGTGAGTACAGTGAGTGGTGGCAAGAGTGCGTCACCTCCTCTGATGCAGACTGTTACAAGCATGGTATGCAGGCTCTTATTTATTGCTGGTAAAAATGCATAGCTAATGATAGTGTATTGAAAAAAAAGTGTTTTGTAGCTGAGCTTTTGATCTATCAAACAGAGTTACTGTGCTCTCTGTATCAGTTGTAATTTCTGTGGAAATAATTAGGAGGCAACTTTTGGAGCAACTTTTTTTGCAGATGCAGCCCTAGACTACTCCTTTTCACTCAGTGAGGTCCAAGCAAGCCATGTTAGATATCCATGGTTTATGGAGACCAGACAATTGATGTGAGCACAGTGAAGAGGTGGGTGGCGCATTTCAGGAGACGTGATGTAAAAGACAAGCCATGTTCTGGATAGCCATGCACGCCTGTCATACCACTAAATGAAGAGTGTCTTAGTCAGCTCACCTACACAAATTGGTGGATTATGACCAAGGAACTGTGTATGGAGCTAAGTATTGGCTTGAATGCACTGGAAATGATAGTGGCAACGTTGGAATACTGTGAAGTTTGCACTAGGTCATTCCCATGAATGCTCACACAGGAACAGAAAGAATACTATATATAAGTTTGTCAGGGCCTAATGAACCAATACAAGCCTGAAGGTGACAGTCTCCTTGATCACATCATTACAGATGACAAGACATGGTGTTGGCACTGTGAGTCAGAGTCAAAACAGCAGTCCATGGAGTGGCAACATGTGATTTCCTAACTGAAGAGAAAGTTTTGATGCATCCCTCAGCAGGTAAAGTGATGTACGCTGACTTTTGGGATAGGAAAGAAGCGATCCTTCTAGATTTCCCGGAATCCAGACAAACCATCAACACTGACTGCTACACTGCAACACTGATTAAACTTAAGGCTCAAACTTTCAGAATCAGGCCAGAGAAGAAAATCTTTCTCCTGAAACACATGAATGCCAGGCCCCATACAAGTTTGAAGACCATGGAGCACATTGCCAGTCTTGGCTGGACTGTCCTATTGCATCTACCCTACAGTCTGGATTTGTACCTTCTGACTTCCATCTGTTTGGGTCGATGAAAGATGGACTGCATGGGCAACATCTGATGCCATCATAGCAGCTGTTAAACTGTGGGTCACCTCCACTGGTGCACTTTTTTTTTCTTTAACGAGTGCAGTATGCAGGCATACAGTATGCATAGTTAATGACAGTGACTGTGTTGAAAAGTAGTGCTTTGGAGCTGAGAATTTGCTCTATTAAATAGTGTTACTGTGCTTTTTATAGCTGTTAAATAAATAGGGGACATTAGTTAGATGTCTAAGAAGCAGCAGCCCAACAGCCCAAATCCAGTGTTTCCCTCTTCAAATATGCTGTTGTTACCATCACCATTTACCTTGTTCTGTCCATTCTCTTCAGAGGTGGTCTTCCTGATGCTGAAATACTCTTTGATCGGCTGTAGCTAGGCTTGTAGCTGAGACCCCATTTGTCTTTCAAGGAAGCAGCCTAAACCAAAAAGAATATTTAAATAGAACAGGAATGAAAATGCATCTCTTTATCAGCATTTGCCAGCACCTTCATCTTTACCTCTGAATAAACATTCACACTTGCTGGAATTTGTAGTGCCCTGTTGCCAAAAGCTAAAATCCAATCACTCTGACACGTATCCTTCCACTACTGCAACACAGGAAAATGAGCTAGAAGACAGAGCTGCACACAATAGTAATATTTGACTTCCTCATAAATGAAGCATCATACTTGAAGCTCATGCACTAGCGCACACTGAAAATAACATTTTGCCAGTTTTATTACCAGGTTCTGGGATAACAGCCACATATTTGTGGATTAGCTGCAAGACTTGTTTTTTTGTGTGTGTGTGTGTTTATGTCCAGTTTCTTCTACTCTCTCTTTAGTAGCTTGTTTTTATTTTTACTTCAGTTAATTTTGGAAACACACAGTTTATCTATATGGAGAACAAACTTATAGAAAATACATATGCCAAATGGAATACAACAGGTATCTAATTGCTTGCCCAGGCAGTTAACATGCTGGCATCTTCATTCTTCAGTCCAGTTAAGAATCATTTAAAAATCCCCCACAAAGAGTGAACTACATCCTCATACACACATTTTCTGACATGTATTTCTGATCTTGTGAATGTGCAAATAAGTACATCTACGTTACAGCAACTATGAAATTTCAATTTTTCTATCACTGTTATAACTAAGGGGGAACCTAAATTACTTGATATTCTTAGTCTTTCTTATTACTTCCTTTTCTTAAAAAAATAAAATAAAGCATTTTCACTGTTTTACCTAACAATCAGAAAAGAAATACACATGCAAGTGTAACCATGTTTAAAAGTAACTTCATACTGCTCACCCTCATACTGGATCGACGTAGCTTTTTTCGAACATCTCGGCGGATATCATTCACAGCCACCGACTCCAGTTGCTGATAGCGCTGAATTTCTTGATTTATAGTTCCTTCACTTGCACCTAATTTTCTGGAGATAAATTACAGTTGAGTTATCTTAGAATGAGATAGCACTATTTCCACTGTCTCAAAATCGGTGTTGCAGTGATGTTCTGCATCACTGCAACACAAAAAAAAAAAAAAAAAAGGGATGTTCCCCAGCAGTTTTATGAGCGCCAAATATAGCTTCAGAAGATTTCTCCTTGTTTCATATTGCAACTTCTAGTTGAGCGTTTTTTCCTTGAAGAGGACTCTTTGATTTTAAGGTTTTATTGTCCAAATCAATTAGCAAAGCAGATAGTGAATGCAGAACAAACTAGTATGCAAGAAGACACCAAACAGCAGTACTAACACAGGGCTAACTAATGTGGAGAATAAGTTTGGCTATGTAACTCTTCTTTCAAAGTTGTAACACTAGGTTTAAGAATGCCCTATACACCTTCAATCACATGACAGTCATTTAGTCAAGAACAAACATAATGGGAAAATCTCAGAATCCTCCATTGGATGAAGAAAAATCCTTCTGTTTTAGCAGTCCAAAGTTCTGCCAAAATCAAAGACAGTTTTCCACAGAAGATTATCTTCTGCAGAAAAACACATCACTAAATAACTTAGACAAATCCATAAAGTATCTGCTATTTTGAAAGAATCAGTTTACTTCTTACAGTGAGAGGAGACCCATAGCATATTTCGATTCTTGAACCCACATTAAAGAAATATTTAGCCTAAAATCCAAAGTTCAGATACAATTGGCCTGTTAACACTGACAGTAATTTTATTCCAAGTACAAGTGTCTCCACTCTGCTATTTAACACCTAATTACCAACCTCTATATTCCTCTCCATGACTGATCTGCCTTAGGTGAAAAAAAAACAAAACCAAAAGCCCAACAATAATAAAACTCAAAGATGAAATTTCTGAAATCTTAAACAATTCTTTCAATGATCTGTGAAGTACATCATGTGAGATTTACTTTTAAAATACCACATACAACATGGAAAAAGAATCAATTTGTTCTTCCAGTGAACAAGACTAAGTTTACTACTTTGTTTAAGTAGTCACCATAATAATAAGTCAAAAGAGAATTATAACTTTGGATCAGCAAGAAATTGATAATGATTGCCATTGTAATGGAGAGCCAAAGAGATTAATTTGACACTTGGGAAAAAATGAGAGAAAATTTATAAGACACTTGCATTTATTTATTTTTTTTTTCATGGAGAATCAGAAAAGACTTTTTTTCTCCCTCTTTTTTTTAATAGTTAAACAGCAATTCCCTTTTGACCATCACAGTGCTGCAAGGTATATGATAAGGAAGGGAAAGAAATAAGTCAGCTGTAGTCTGTTATCCCCAAACTTTGTGTGAGTTAAACCAAAATCCAACTTACTTTAAGTCATCAATAACTTTAGCTTGCTCATTGAGTTCTCTGATATCAACTAAACGTTTCACAAATTTTCTTCCTCGCTGTTCTCCAGTTTGAATGCTAGAAGCTCCCTGCCGCCGGTGATCAACAATTTCCTGTTTAAAATAAAGATGTATCAATGCCCTCATCAAAAACTGGACATGAATACGATTTAACAAAAAAAGTGAATTTTACACCTTAGAATTTGGACTACAGCATGCAAAAGAATCACTTTCAACTCAAAAGGCAGCCGATTGGAATTCTTCCAGTGATCCAAACCCCATCATTCAGTTAGACACAATTTAGCTACTACATACATGTCCCCATGAGCAGGATCTGCCTGCTTTCATATGTGATCTGCTAGACTGAAGAGAATCACAGTTCGCTGACCCCAACAGATATTCTACAGGAACAGAGTATCGTTGGTTTGTGGGACTCAAACCCAGCAGGTGATTTACAATCCGCTGCCCAAATGTTAGCTTGCGTGCATCTCCACAAAATGAACCTCCACCTGATTTCTAAACAACAAACAGGAACATTAGTGTTCTGAGATGAAATGTTCACCGGTGGCAGGCAAGAGACATTTACAATGGAATACCTATTAAAATAGTTCTATGTGAAATTGAAAAACAAGATCAGTAGATTATTAGGTAGATGTACCAGAAGAAGTTTCTTTCGTTTGTTTATCTTAGTAGTATACCCTATACATCTATAAGAAAATGTAGGAGAACATAAATATAGCTACAGCTTTTCCAGTTCAGGCACCTGAAGTTAGTTATCTCCGTGTTTCCAAATTCAAATTCTAGATAACACCAGTGGAAATATGATCTGTGACTTCCTGTGTTTGAAATATGGCATTAGAAAACTAACAGATTTTTTTGTTTGTTTGAAACATGAATCACACAAGCTATGAGACTAGCAAGTTCAACTCAAAAAACTCAAGACTAAGACCTTTCCTTCTGACTGAAAACTTTGTCAAGCTCATTGCAATCAATAATACGTATTTTGGTTGATTCACTTACTGCATGTATAGTAGGAGACATAGTGTCAACTTCATCCTCATCTGACAAGTCAGCTATGTTTACAGAGTTGAGGTCAGCAATATCATCAATATCTTCTTCTCCTGTCAGCGTTGTGAGGGTGTTGCCTAAAGCATTCAGTCTTTTCCCAATGTTAGGATCCATATGAACATCAATACCACACATCTTCCATAATACATTCAGTGTCCAGGTTCCAGCACTACTACTTTCTGAATTTATTAAAAGAAAAAAAGTATGTTTAACCAGTTAGATAAGACAGCATTTATCAGTTATGAAGAAATGTCTTTACTGTCCACTTGGGAACAACTTTGAGGAAAATCTATCCCACATCTTGTTGCTACAACTTTGCAGCTACTAAGTTATTATTTCTTCAAAAAATTATGTACATAGACAAATCTAATGAAATTAAATACCCTTCAGCAAAGATAACAACGAAAACAGGATTTCCAATAGCAGGAAGTCTAAAGGATGTTCATCTGCAAGAAAAGAATGCAGACTTCTTTAATCCCCTTCCCCCTCTTCCCCCATTTTTTTTCTCTTTTAAAAGTGTCAAGTCCTTGAACAGTGAGGCCGGAGGATGATGTAGGTATAGCATGTCAGCTGAATACCATGTCTTCCCAGGATTTTTCTAATGAGTGCCACACCTTGTATCACCGAAATCCAGAACTTGTGAAAAGCAGAACTACAGAATGTATTTTTTTCCTTCTAAATGAATTCACTAAGTTTCTCTCAATTCAGAATTCCACCCAAGATAAATTTTTATTAACTGCAGCACATATTTTATTCCTAAATCTCCTCAACACTGAAAAACAAGTGAGGAACCATTGTGAGTAAAACTATGTATATAAGGGACACTGCAGATGCAACATTTGGGCAAATAGAAGAGAATCATCAAGCTGCAGGTATAATGACTAAGACAGACAGTGTTACTTATTTTTGAAGTGTGTCAGAACTCAGCAGGTGTGGCTGGGAGGAGAAAGCATGGGAATAGCAGGAACTGTATCAGGAAGAACTAGGACAACACAGCTGTTACAATGAACTACTATCCAATCAAGGAACCAACTTAAAAACACAGAAAAGCGCACATCAATTAAGTTACCACACAGTTATTAAAGCATTTATTTTTCCTGTTTTATGAATCTTTTATTTATATCTGAATTTAATTATTAAAAAGTATATTACCTGCTGCAGCTTGTCCTGTTGTCCTAGAACATACTTCATACGTACCATCTGGCACAACACCTGCATATAAAGCACATGAGTAGGTTAGGCAGACAGTTTGAAAGTTGCTTTAGACCAGCCTTTCCAGATTCCCCCTCAAGTCTCTTGTGCTCCATAATCAAGGCTTAAGCATAGCAGACTGGATTTTTAGTTTTAATTCCCACTGAATTCCTTTGTTCATATTTGGTAAAGTGAATTTACAAGATAACATCCAAGTTCATATCAACTTGAAATTTCACATGAAGTCTAGAACCTTCAGTCTGATATAAATGAAAATCATCTGTATTAAAACACTAAAAACTTTCTGGGACCTTATAACATCATATAAATGCAATACACCGAATTCTTCGAACATTTATCAGACAAAACTTAAAATTAATTCTTAAAGTAAGACAGAGTCCCTTAATACGGGAAAGCAACATGTTTTAACAGTAAGACGACCTTCTAGATTCAAATTATTTTCCTTTCAAAAAGCCAAAAGTTTTTCTTTGTGGGGAATGCTCAGTAGTTTAAAAAGGAGCAACAAAGGGTAAACAGAGATTTATATCTGCAATTCTGTTGTGCAGTATGAAATCTTACTTACATGCATTCATGACTAGATCTCCTCTTATTTCTGGTTTCCAGTCATCCCAACTTGTCTCAAAGCCATCAGCGAAGCGGATACAGAAGTTTTTAAAGTGACCTTTGCTTACTAAAGACTCTGAGGAGCAGGCAGTGATTAATGTGCTCTCAATGGTCAGGACTAAAGCAGAGCCGGTATCAAGATCAGCTGTATGGTTAGACTAGAAAATAATATCAGAGAGATTTCACTCAAAATTGAGAAGTTGAATACTGACTACACGCTTAGTGTTCATCTTTTCCTATCAGAAAACTGATCCCTTTCTCATATCTTTTTGTATTTTCCCTTCTCTGCACAAAGTTTCAAAAGTATCACATCCTTCCATATAACGTCTTGAATTGCTGTTTTCTAGCAAACATGCCTACGTTGCAATCACATTAGGGCAATGGAAGTTGACCTCATCTGGAAAAAGCAAGAAAATCCATATTTGATCATGGACTAGATACTCAAGTGCTATGAACCATTTGACCTCCTAAGCACAGAACAAAATTTCAGGGCTTTAGTCTGTAAAAAAAGAAAAGGCTGTAAATTGATCAAGTGATGATGAAAAGCAGCTTCAAGACTTGAAAGATTTTTTGGTGTTTATTTTGTTATCTACAATGATATAGAGTACTGAATACACAGATTTCTGATTAATTTCCAGCTCTTTGTATACGATAGTCTATCATTTTGTCCCATGGCAAAAAAAAAAAAAGCCCACATACTCCCTTTTCTAAAGCTATACTTCTTTTTATACAACATATATATTGCAAACATACTGTTTTATATACAGCTTTATTAACCAGATTTTTTTTAAGAATTTACTCTCTCTTTTTTTTTTTTTTTTTAACATAAAAGCATAAAATACCAGCTGCTTTGTCTGCAGCTGCCAGATACAACATTAAGTATCACAATACTATGTCATTATGAGTTCTTGGTTATTGCCTCATTACTCCTGTATATTTAAATGTATTATGAGTATTCTTTTCTAAGTCATTAAAATTAGTCATTTCTGTTCTGGAATTATTTCCCTTTAAGAATATTCCCTATTCGACATTGGAACAGTCTCTGAATTCAAGGTTTTCTCTTGAAGCTATATTGCACTATCTATCCTTATAATGCTCCACTGTTATATGTATTTTATTTTTTAAACTGTTGTCAACAGGCAATGTAGTGTTTTCTATTTCGTGGTTAGGAGGTGCTGATCGTACTTTGACATATGAAGAGACAGACAGAACTGCAGTTATTTCTAAGGCAGGACGAATAAAAGGAATATAGATTACAAAGAATTGCTCCATAACTGAGAATAAAGCTTCATACTTCCAAGAAAACGAAGACCACTGATTTAGCTGCCTTCCTATTTATCTGAAGAAAGAATCAGTATTCAGATTTGCGTGTCAGAACTGAGGAAATGTCCTGCAACATGCTGTACTGGTTGCCCAGAAACTCAGAAACCTGCACAGCCTGTGAAAGGACTGCTGTGAGGCCACAAAGCACAACCCTTCAGATGCTCCACTGAGCTGTTTCTCATTAAACTTAAGACAGCAGGGGAAACCAGAAACATAATACAACATACATTTCCTTACAGAATGAGTTGCATTAACACACTGCACGATGCACTATGCATTACTTTAACACATGAACTAGTTAACAGCACATGAAAAAATACATTATCATGTATAACATATTAGAATTTCCCTGCCCTATGATATACTTCATGCCAGCGACTACAGTTACATCTCTTTCTATAACCTAGTCTGAATTCTTAAATGAAAGTATCTGCTTGAAAAACAAATATCGAGTAGTAATTCATACTGTCATTCCTTGTTTTGATTAAACAACAAACAGTTCATTTGAGCATTTTAAAAAGGCTTTCTATTTTAATCATATGAAAAAGATCAGTTGAAATTTCTGATGCAAGTTTTCAAGGAAATATGAGCCACATGAACATTTCCGTGTACTTTTCAAAGGTATATGGCATAAATGAGAATCCACTACATTTCCCCAAAACAGAGGGACCAGCTGGAGCATGCATAACTTTGTCTTGTCATAAGTTAGAACACCATTTCCATCATGAACGCTATCACCACTGCAATTATCAACATCCTACAACTTTTTCATTGGTGTAACAAAAAATTACATTTCTGTACATAAAAGCCATATACCACATAAAAATGGGTACTTCAACAGACTCAACAGCCACACTGCTTCAGATACTTTGATTACCTGAGGTGTGTTTGTGATGGGTAGGCAAATTCCTAAGTCATTTACAGTCAGCTGAAGAAATAGAGTCCCAAAAGCCTGTGCAGAGGTTTGCTGGATTCCAGGCAGCATGTCTACTACTTCTTTTGTGGCCATATGAATATCTTTATGCAAAGCCATTCTCTGCTCATTCCAGTTGTCATATGCAGCCTTGTAGTTCAGCCAGAATAGCACAGCTTTAGGAAGAAACCAGAATGCTTGGTTGAAATGAACTCATACAAAAAAACCCAAACACATCTGTTTTTTTTTTTATTTGTACTGTTTCTCCATTATGTTTATGCTGTGAATGCTTAGCAATGGGCATGAGTGCACATACACACATACACATACTCAGGATGTACTTGAGATTCATGGGGCAAAAGACAAAACCAGCAAAAGTTGGTTAATGCACTAAAATATAGAAAACAATGCTGTTCTCAGTTTCAGAAAGACTTACAAAAGCATATTCCTCCAAACTACCTGAGAATTAATCATCTCACTAAATCAGATTTTTGACATGAGGAATTTTTAATCTGTTGGCAAGCAGCCGATCTCCTATAAATATCCCAGCTATTATATTTCATTAAACATTTGTTTGGCATGAAATAAACTGAATCTCGAATATGCAAGCCTATTTGTGAAAAAAAAACAAACCACTAAAAGTAAAAATAAAGTAGCTTGCTTTCTATGAAAAGAAATTTTGCAGCAATTGTCTCTTCCATACCTCTATCAAAGGCCACAGGCTGAGCAAAAACAATTGGTCTGTTCAAAGTAATAAGGACAGCTTCTCTATCCGATGAGCCACTGATTTCTTCTCGGAGAGCATTTCTTAATCCAATTCTTGTCTTAAAATAGGCGACTTGATGAAAGTCTGAGCCAGCTTCTTCATAAACCTTAGAATGATCAGAAGTGGAGAGGAGGAGAAGTTCATAGCAGGGAGGAGGTCAGGGAAGGGAAGAAATAAGTTAGTCTTTTTGACAAAATGTAGAATTACAACAAGAAGTAAAAATCTCTCCTTTCCCCTTTACTTTTTTGATCCAAATCTTCTTTGAGGATAATCAATTTCCTCCCATTAGTTTCTAATCACAGTGTGATTTTTCTTATTTATCATAAAATGTTAAATTCAGATTATTTGTTGTGATACCACGTCTAGATTCTAAAACTTTTATTCGTGTCTAGGCAACACAAAATATTTCTGTATCATAGAATTAGTGATTCCAGGTGATACCTACTCAATTGTTTCATCAGAACAAAGAAAACAAAACCATCAGTTGGTTCAGTTCTGCGTTTCTAAATCATGCTCTACTAAGTCTGAACAGCATATGGAAAGATGGTGAACACCAACCTGATGTTTAACAATCTGTCCTAGTGCCAGATTTAAATCCACTTGGCATTTCCCAAACAGTTTGAGGTAGCTGCTACTTCCAGGCATTGCTTTGGTTTGAAGTCTGTTTGAGAGTTCAAGTTCTATCAATCCAGTTTCAAATCTTACAGCTCGCATCGAGGGTGTTGTAGCCGTCACTTGAATCCCCTAATGAATAAGGAAAACACAGGAGGAAATTAAAATGTGGCTCAAAGGCAAAAAGAGAAGTGGGGGGAATAAAACAAGAAATCTTTTTCACCTTGCATCTAAAAAAAGAAGAAAAAAAAAAGGCATAATGATTTTTCACAGCAAAACCTTAATAAGCTATAAAATTACTGCAACCAAACTCGAAATTCTTCATGCAGAGTATTCTTGATTCAGTTAGCTTTCAGGTGTAAACCAAACTATTCCACCATTAATAGCATCTAGAGCCATTGTTTTATCATTATAAGGTTACCTTAAACTGCAGGCTCAATGAATAAAGAAGAATTTTTGGTTTTTCTCCATCACTTGTGCCATCATGTTCATTCCAAAGAGGTATTGGCTGCTCACCTCCTATACACAATAAATACACAAAGTCAGAGTTTTAACACAGAAAACACTGTAAAACAAATAGGTTTTAAGAAAGTGACATTGAATTAAGCCTCATTTCTATCAGTAATTTGCTAAAGTTTTATAAAAACAGATATAGGTTGAAGACACAACATACAAAAGTGTAGGTTCAGCTTGTTAAATGTAGCTAATAGTCCCCTTCTAGAAATGGAGACAAAGAGACTCATCAGACTTTCTGCAAGAGGACTTGAAGCCTGTGAGGCAACTTAAAAATCTCATTTTCAAAATATATTAGTGAAGGAAAAAAAAAAATATTTTCAAATTATTTGATAGTACAAAGTAAACGCCAACCAAATACACGGAAAGAGGCACTGAAATCGTATCAATATCTTTCAATAATGGAGAAGAAGGTATTCTGTGGCAATTTAATTTAGCACTTAATTCCTCATCCTGGCACATTTCATGCCAAGTTATACATCCCTAAGTTCAAGCAGCAATTCTGTCTTAGCTACCCTTTAAGATCTGATCTACATTCCATCCTACTTTACATGAACAGGTTGTTACTGGGAAAGGCTAATGCCATTAATTCTCTTGAAAAATGCCAACTCTTCTAATTAGTTATTTGGTAGTAAGAACTGGTAGTTAAATCATGGATTTTTAAAATGTTACATACAGTAAGTTTTTATCACCCAATATTTATTTGAGTGTCTTTCCTCTCTGCGGCAATGATGTGAATGTCTCTTCCCTGGAAGCATTCGTGGCATGGGCTGGATGGGCTTTGAGCAACCTGGTCCAGAAGGAGATCTCCCTGCCTATAGCAGGGGGGTGGAACTAGATGAACATAAAGGTCCCTTCAAACCCAAAAATATGATTCGGCTTTTTTAACCACCCTTAAATATTCTCAACTATGATCATGCAAAGCTGCAATAGGATCTTGAGGGCTCTGAGATGCATGCGGAGTTAAGATTTTTCCATATATTATCCACATAGATATTAGAAGCTGTTTTTACAGTGCTCTGTTCATTAATTAGATTGTGATCTGTGAAACTCCACCTAATGTTGTTTATCCTTGCGTAAAAACTAGCCACTGGTATTTTATTGAAACAGAAATCATATTTAGGAAATCCACTTCAGTCTACTAGGCTAATTGGGAAGCTCAAGCCATGTAAATTACTTTGTTGTAAATCCAAAGGACAAAGCTGTCTTTTTTTTCCCCATTGCTCCACATTCAGCACCCAGGCCCCAGGTCTGGATTGCTGGTGCCTGACCATACTCCTGCTGAATTAGCACAGTACAGAAGGCAGCAATCACATCCAAAAGAACATCAGGCTACTACTCCCAAATTTATGGTCTGAAAAATGATAATAAATCTCTCACATAAAAACAGAGAAGAGACTGAATATATGAAACTGTGAAATGCTGTAAAAGATATAATATATATAATACACCTTTCCTATTTTGCTACTTTATGCTCTTTCAAAAAAAAAAAAAAAGAAGAAGAATGATAGATGTTAAAGTTTTTTTCTTTCCCCAAGTGTTCTGTTCTCTTATTATGCAATGCTGATGTATTTTGCCTGGAACAAACATAAGGTAGTATAGAACTTGTTTCTTCCTAGCATTCAGCAATTCGAACATGTTCAGTTTCCTTCACTGCATCTTTGGAGTGTATCTGGACTTGCAGAGCTGTATTAAGTACATTTATGTCTGTGTGTTTGAATGTGTAAACACACACACACAAACACTCCTTTCACTTATACACCACTTGCTAAATTACCTTTCCAATGTTTCCAATTATTAATGAATTTTTCCACTAAGTAGTCACTTTATTTCTATAATAGCCTTTTCAGATAACTAGAAACATATTAAAATCCAACTACTTGAAATTCCACGCACTTGAATATGTATTCATGTTTGTTAATCAGTAACATCCTTTCTCCTATATCCTTCTGCCTTTAAAACCTTAAGTAATAAAAATCATATTTCCTTTATTTCTCACAGTTATTTTGCCTATTTTTCTTTATTTTTGTTATTGATTAATAAACAGTCTATATATTTTACATATTAGTTATTGCTTATATTAGTTATTGCTTTCCTTTTTTAATATTCATTTGTTTGTCCCCACCTATGAATTCTTATTTTGACCTAAAGAACACCAAAACATTTCTACAGTTTACTTCTTTGCTTTTCTGTTCACCTCCTCATTTACTGTATAATACCCACAGTAAATACTGTGTATTTTTTTTTTTAACTACCAAAGGACATCTAAGTTGTAAAACAAAATTTCCAGTCCATTCTTTCCCCTCCAGAGTAGTCCCATATCAGTAAAGAGTTCTGATTCTCTTTCAGACTGAGAAGATGAAGTCTCTAACAGGAAGAGCTGGAAGTGATTGGACCTATTATTAAATGCTGTGCAAATTCTGATTCAGCCTATAAACTAAAAAAACCCTTTTGTCCATTAGTTTGTTAGAAAATAAATGCTTTGTAACTCTGATTGTGCCTAAACAGATAAACACAGATATTTCCGTTGCACACTGAAATGAGACAGCACCAAGATTTTGCAGCTTTGGATTAACATGTCAAAACTATCATGTTTCCCTGTAAAACATTCTGCCTCTGGAACAGCTGCAAGATTTTCCAGAGTCTCTGTTCTTACCTGAAACTCAAACTCTGCTGCTTCCTTCTATGCAGTGTTAGACACAAAATGATGGTGTCTGAATTAAATTCAGAGAACCACATAATGTTGCCATCAAACACAGTTTAATAAAAGTTCATTTTAAGTGCTTCTCCTTACCTGAAACTTTCTGTATGACTTCATTTACCTCCTTCATGAACACTTTTTGTACAAATACTAAATGATTCAAGAGATCAGTTGTGAGATTATGTTCAAAGGAACCAACCTACAGAAATAAAAAAAAAAAAACCCACAACTTCAGAACAGTTGTCACACCTACGTTTTTAAAACAATATATTTTTAACTCTTATGCATATATATTTTCAGGACCAATCATTCTTGTCTTAAAAAAAACAACAGTGTGGAAACTGGTATGCAAATAGAACGTGTGAGTAGAATATCACACAAATAAAACTTTAAATGATTTGCTGAAGTCACATTTAGTTGCTCCTTACACCTATGCAGCTACCTAATCATTCAAATATTTATTTTTAGATTTTAAAAAATACACATTTTTGCAAAATGTATAGCAATTATCTGATACGGAAGCATAAGCTATCAGTTTAAAATAACACTTGAATTATCAGCATGATATGCTTTTACTTAACTTGACTGATGAGAAATATTCATTCCAAAAAAGAAAAACAAAAGGAAAGTTTATGTATATCTTTCTTATTTGTTTACACAAAATAACATATTCAAAACCTTCCAAACATAGTGTCTTTGCTTAATATGTTGGCTGCTCATCAAACTAAACACTGAGAATGTTCAGTTTCTATTTCATGCAATTACAGATGTTGCATTTGGATCAACTTGTAAATTTGAGAATTCTGGAGAAAGCAGATAATTAAACTAAGATGAAGATGCACAAACAGAAATACAAAAGAACAGTTATCAAAGATATCTATTGTTTTCAGCACCTACTTCAGCCACACAACGTAAGTAGTTCCCCTGTAGGTAATAGCCTTGTTTAGCAGGCAGTTCATCTATGCTCCATATTTGGTCTGAGTAAGTATCATGTTCTTCCATGATATATTTGCCTGACATAGTGACAGGAGGAAGGTTGAGACTTGCAGAAGGAGGAATGGTTGACATATCAGTGGCAGAGACTTTTGAAGTGAAGCGCAATCTATGACTTGGAAGCTCAAAATTAAATCTTGTCTGGGCACCTGTTAAAGAAAAATGGGGAAAAATATCAGCTGGAAAAAAAAACATATTTATGCTTAAATTTAAGAACACTTTTAGAATTAAAAAAAAATCTTAAAATGTTATTGAAAGGGGTATGTCTATAGAGCTATACATATCCACCCACATGAATATGAATTATCTTAATTCTTAAAGAAAACAAAGACAACTTTATAATTTGATGAAGCAGAGGGTCAAACTAGCTCATCAGCACTGAGGTCTTATAAGAGTATTCCTGAGTAGCCTTAGCAATCAAAATTCAATTAATCAAGTATAAACTGATTTTAATAGTGGGAGAAAGCTGTACCTATCGATGTATGTATTTCTTAGTCTATTTTTGTATTCTGCATTTGGTAATCACGTAATAAAAGCATAAATCCTCTTTACGGCCCTATCTGATTGAAGTTCAGATTAAAAAAAAAAAAAAAAAAGCCAAGAGCAACAGCCAGACCTCTCACAGTGACTACAGAAATATCCAGTCCTCTTGGTTTCTTTTGTCAAGACCAAACTAAAAGCCGTAATGTTTAAAGTTTCAGAGAATTCTTACCTGTCATTCCATGACTCCGCATTCTTCCCATCTTATATTCTGCCTTTAGAGAGGGCAAGAGTGCTGCTCCAATAGCTATGCCATCTATCATGGCACTGAATTTAAGAACTATAGGCTTCTTTTCTAAGCCTTCTGGCAGCTGTGGAAATTCATTTGTTTCAACAGGTGTTTGATTAATACTTGTTGGAGTCTTTTCAGAGGGCAATGGAGTTGCAACATCTTCTTTTGTGGGCTGAGAGCTATATGCACAATGAAGATAAGAAAATATCATTCTAACACAATGCACTTTCATATGCTTAAAGTAGCACCATGCCATAAACGGATGGCATTCAGTGAGTGGCATGCTGACGTGCCATACGAACACTTACGCAGTTGATGGCTGCCTGATGAGATCTGAAATCTGCTTGGACAGCTGGTGAGAACTGCGCACCATCATGCTGTGCAGCGTGGCAGGGTGCTGTGGAATGTTGATGCTGATGGCTCCAACTTTGACCACAGCAGCGTTGTTTGTTTTCAGCCCTCTCTGGGCACTATACAAGGCTTGGGATTTGGCAATACTGCATTTCACTACAGTTCTAACAGAAAGTGAAATAGGATTTATTTGCAAATCTTTCAAAATAGTTAAAACTTTATGTTAAAATGGGTTTTAAGATTAGCTTAATTTCCTGGTATTCAGATAAGTGTTTGTTTATAAACTACGTACACATTAATTTTTTGTTCACTTACACACACAGATGCACTACATGCCACAGACAACTATGCTATATTTAAGAAACCCACAAGGCATGCATTGCAAAAATACCAATACCTGCTAAACTGTTATTCTGGCATAATCTAAGATCATTTGAATTTACACACACTAGGCTGCACATCCAGAGACAAATTTTCACACTCATAAACAAGAGCCTTCCATTTCAATTCCTTCTCAGGAATATACTTGAATCATCCTTTTCATAAGATGACTTAGTGAAATCTGATTTCAGCATCCAAAAAGGTCCATGGAAGGAATACTCGATAAGCAATGAATACATAGAAAGTGATAAATGGGTTGATCAGTTAACACTGACGTTTACTAGACTTGGTAATTTGGACTAGTATGAGCCAAAAAATTATTTTAATATTAATTTAATATTAATTTAATAAGGATATGGTTCACAATGGTTATATAAGATAAAAATAGAAAAGCACAAAGATGACAGTTGTAGATTGTAAAATGAAATTTTGGCATATCAGAATTCACTGAGCTCCTAACAGGAGGATGCAAGGGGTAACACATTTATGTTTCTAATTTCAGGTTAATTACTGGTGGGTTACCCAGGGAGAAATTATTATGTAGCCAGCAAAGAGCTTTTCAGCATCAGAGTGAAAGAAAAATAGTTTGGAATATTCAGTACATCAGCTAAAACGTGCAAAAATGATTACTCCCTAAGTAACATTTATTCTGTGAGGCTCTAACACATTGTTAAACACTGATTGGCCTAAAACATCCTTGGTGTAAAAACAAAAACACCATCATCCCTCTGCTTGTAACAAGTCCACAGCACTACTGCAGTCACAGGCCTATCTACAGTGGATTCCAGAAACAGTTTCACAGTCATACAAGGGCTACAAAAGACCTAAAGCAGTTACAGATTAAAATTTTTGAGTACAAGCTCAATATGAAGAAGGAAACAAATCTTAATTTGCAAGTATTTTCAGGAAGAAAACATTTATACAAACACATACTACATAAGAAAAGGGCAGATTTGACTCCACACGGCATGGAGAACAGAATTAGGTGATCTTTAAGATCCCTTCCAACCTAAGCCATCCTATGATTCTGAGATTCTCTCTCTGTTGTATTTCCATGTTTTTTGCTCAGCTCCACCAGCTAAGCTTTCTGACTGAACTACTACAACGCCAATCAAAAATATATTTTTCTTCCTTCAATAATGCAAAATACTACTACACTGACTGTTCAGGGAGTCAGGGCTTGATGGACAAGAATAACACTCAAGGGAAGCTGCAAGATCTCTTCCTGGTGTGCACCATATAGGCAGTATAATCTTAATCTAGACTTGCTTTAAAAGCAAAAACAGAGTTGGAGTTGAAGTCTGTTTGAGTTTATAATCAAATCTGAGCACACGTTAATTCATACAACTTGAAGCAATTCCTTAATTTAAAAAAAAAACAAACGCACAAATACAGCCCTCATGGAAGAATTAGATTGGAAATAATATTCTTAGTGTGGACCTCCCAAGTGCCAAGCAAGATAAACAGTGCATCTCTGCATATATTTTCGCATATTTTATGTAACCAATGAATTTCACTGTCATTTGTTTGGTCTACAGAAAGCCTACTTCCATGACAAAGTGGAATTCAGAACAACTGGGTGGCTATACACTTATTCTGAATGATCACTACACACTACGCATCTGTAGCTGTACAGTGTGCAAGCAAAAAAATCTACAACAGGACTGGTTGAATACTGTTAAAATAATTAATTAACATCTAAGTTACATCCAAGTAACTCATCCAGAAGTAACTCTGTCTTCTTATGTCAATTCCAAAAATGACAGTTCTCCCAGCTGAGTCTTGAACAATCGCTTTGTCCCACTACAGAAATAGCCATACGGCCACCAAACGAGAAACTACTTTCACACAAAGGGAACTAAGAGACCTGAAAGGGTTCACCTTCATTGGTAGCAGATGCACAAGCAGAGTTTTAATGCAAACATTCTATGTTAGCACACCCTGGTCAGCAAAGCTAGTAACCTAGCACTGAAGTAAATAAAGACAAAAAAAGAAATAGTCCTCATCATACTCAGATCACAACAGGTACCACCACAGCAAGCACAGCAGTTTCTTATCAAATTGAAAACGATCTATTTTTTCTGTCCTCTGCATTTATCAGCATTATTTTCACTCATGAAAACAAGCACAGAAGCACATCTAAAGAACTTCAATCAGTGAAACCACTCTAGCGTTACAGTATTGACAGTATAATGTAATAACTGCCCCTAAAACTAGACTGTTAAAAGAAAATTTACAAGTTGGCTTTTTTTGGACACACACTTGCAGGCCACATTAAAACCTTACCTAGCTGTTATTAGGTGTTAAACTGAAACGTATTCAAGCAACATCTTCCTACACAATCACACACAACGAATGCAGCCGTTAGCTATATAACACAGTTAGTTGCAAGACTATTAAACATAATAATATGACATACAGAAACTCTTGTTTGGCTGTGCTTGTAGGAGATGTAGGAAAATCCTCCAGTCTATAGATGAAGATTGAAGAGAAAGCAAGAAAAACAAAAACAAAGCAAATAAAGAATAAACAGTCATGCAAAATTAGTCAATTAATTATTTGTAACCCACAATATGACATTTACTTTCAAAGTTAATAACTTTAAGGTTTGGGGTTTGTTAATTTTTTCATGTTTTTTCAAAAGATTTAGTCGATGTTTTCCCCCTTTTTCCACCACTTCTATATTAAAGTTCTGTGAGATTATGGAATAAAAAAAGACACAAAGAACCTCAGCCATCTTCAAAAACATTGCATGGCTGTCAGATCAGAACTTCTATTTATCCTTCTGAAATATGTTTATCAGGCACAATTTAGCTGTAAATATCAGTAAAATTCTTTCAATTTTAAGTCCCTTATAGTATTTTCCAAACTAAGCAGGAATAAATAAAAGGAAAAAAGAAAGAGTAACTCAAGTCAAGTTATTTATCTCCTTTTCCACAAAATTATTAATATTTTAAAACCAGATCACATACTGAGGGTTACTCAGCTAACATTCAAACTGCATGAGGGTGTTCTGTTACAAAGAGTTGTACATTAACTGTTGTTTTGCAACTCAACAAATTTCAGCTAGAAACAAAGAAAAATAATGCATGCCTTTCCTGAGTCTGTGAATCTGGCAAAAAAAAAAAAAAAAGATTATATGGATGTTGAGAATGTCATTCAAGATGTTCATGCACAAAATATGATTTTCTTTCTTTTCTTTTTTCAATTGTATCAATTATACAAAGAGCAGGGAATGGATATCAGAATGGTAACAATAACAAAGGAATCATGCAACAGGGAGCTCAGAAAGATTTCTATTAGAGTAATGATACAGATCTCAGATAGGATAAATCAGCATTACTAAGTTAAATATTACAGATAAAATCTTGTATTATTCAGTGGAATCTACAAGTTTCCAAGAAAAAAAAAAAAAATTAGAAGCATAATAGAAACATTAAATACTATGTAATACTGTTTCCATGAGTACATCACAACAAATAAAACTGGTGCAGAAAGGTCTGATTGTATGACTTATTTATTTATACAAAAGGATCTGTTCCCTACAATTTGTCAGTAAGGTCACCCATTTACACTGAGATCCTACAATCAGTTCAGAACTCACTAATACTTGTCATTTCAAATAGAAAGAAACAGGAGTATTTTGTTCACAGAACTGTAATTAAAACTTACATGACTGAGTGCCCTAGACTGAAACCATCTGTACACTGTAATCCTTAGCTCATTCAAAGATATGCCTTTCATAGAAAAGCCTCCAGTCAGCAGGAACACACAATTAGCTTCAGGAGTCAAACTCAGGCCAAGTTCTGCAAAAGCTGCACAGTCACCATCAGACTGTAACTTCATGGATTCTACCTAGAATAACATTATCAAGGAAGGCTTTCTCCATAAGCTACATGCCATTAATGTCACGAACCTGATACTGCTACTACACAATGTTGCTTGAGATATTTTATATCATCAGGCATCATACTTACTGAATATTTGGGGTAATTCCTTCCAGCAGGACAATATTGACACCTCCTATGTGAGCAGTGGCACATGTCTCGGTCATCTTCTGATGTAGTACATCTTTAAGAAAAGATAGCACTTAACAGCACATCATTCCATCTAATACTTCCAGGTAAGCCTACTACTTTCAAAAACGTAGAAGCAACGACATAATGAAAAGATTACAGTTTTAATTATCACATTATGATATATCACACTTAAACTTTGACCAAAGAAAACATTTTTGAAAATGAAAGGAGTAGCTTTATCTCCTGAAAGAATTTCCCTCATAAGTCATTTTATGGAAATCTTGCTTCCTTTTAAACATCTCAGCATCCCAGTAACATTCAGTATGTTCTTCTAAAAACTGTTCTTGTATCACCCTCACTCAGTCACTACATACATCCATTTATAAATAAAACATACTCCAAATACATATACATCGGTATAGGTATGCACACACAAATGCAATGTAAAGCCACTACTGAAATTAATTACAGTATACACTTCAGCTTATCACACCTTTCATTTTTTCTTTCAAAGTGAAACTGCCATGGATTCTCTTCAGCTCCGATTCCATTGTCAGACCACCAATATCTGCCTCCAGGTGGGTTCGATTCACCATGCCTATCCCAAACACTATGAGAGTCACGTGCTGTGGCTCCGAAGTCACCAGACTGCGCTTTCTCTGCACATCTCTGCCATTATCCTGTTCATTCTCAAACACCACTCTGCAAGCAGGTTCAGTTGGGCTTCGAACACCTACAAAAATACTACTAAGTTATTAAAGGATATTTTAGAAGAAATCCTTAGTGTATCTGATGTACAAACGTTTGTGTTTGAAACCAAGGATAGTATGTCTCGTACATTTTTAGGCAAATCTGAGCCCCACTTATTCCATTTTAATAAAATTGGCACCCAAACCAAATCCTAGACACAAAAGGGACAATAGTAAAACTGGTTTACCTGTTGGCCCAAAGGTTTCAGAAGACTTTTCTAAAATCCCAGTTGGATCAGAAATGAGTGAATAGAAGTTCAATAGTTTATACATATTTTGCCAACACTCAGCAGAAGGTTCACTCTGTTCTGACACAGTAATAGAGTCAGAGTCATCCATATGAATAGTCATGTCAACCACATCTTTTGAGCCTTTCCTGGACACTTTAGAAGTTCTTCTTTCCGACCTGCCCAAGGAATTCTTGTTTCTAGACTCCTTCTTATTGTTCTCATTGTTTGCTCGTTTGTTCTTAGTGTTGTTCACTCTGTTACCTCCATTAAGACTTCCTCGAGAGCTTCGGCTAAAATCGGAGGAGCGAAAGTCTCTGTGTTTTCGGGTTTTAAAAGTAGGTGTTGGAGAGGCAGAACCAGCTGTGTATCTGCTAAGTTTGATGTCTGTTTGTGTGGCTTTGATATCATCAACCATTGTACTGAACTGATGAATAAGACGAACCAGTGCCATATCTACGTGTTGGCTTATGGACTGGCAAGATATGGTGAAGTTACAGTGAAAAGTGTTATAATAGCGTTTATTCAAGTCATGAAAAGAAAGGGCATTGGCAGAGTGATGGGGTGTGCACATGGATTTCTCCATTACAACTGCACTAATACTGAAAGTTTCCAACATCAAAGCTGGTTTGAATTCAAGAGGAGGAAGGTTGACAGCTCCTTGTCTAGGAAAGAAAACGTACAAGTTACACTTTATTTCTCTCTATAACTGGCATAGAGTCAAATACAGTGTATATGACAGTACAACTGATTTACTTAATTCAACTTTTCCTCTCGTGGTATTGCATTCATACTATAGTTTAAAGTATTGGATATGAACCTTTGTACTTCCATAAAACATAGTAACCATTCAGTTCATTGAAAACTTAGTTTGGCATGCAATTTTTCTATTATATCCTAAAACATCACCCAAAACACTCAAGGGAGGGAGAAGAGGAAAAAAGCATACATTAATAAATAATTAGGCATTTAACTGAAAATAACAATCTCATTGCAGGTGAATTACAAAACCTCAATTCAGAACATCTCAAATTTCTCCCACAGGAATTCCTATCTACTACCCTTCTCCAGTCTCCCATTTTCAGAAGTAGCTGAGGTTCAAGTACTTGAAATTTCCAAATCTTTACATAGGAAGAGAAATATAAAACAAAAATAAAATGAGTCAGATTTAAAAAACAAAAACAAAAAAAGCCAACCAACCAACAAACAGCAACAACAAAAGAACTGCGCTTTAGAATTGCACTTGTCTTCTTCACAAATGAAAGCCTTAATTTCCATTCTTTAGCCAGTATATGTATTTTTAAATATTTAACAAAATACCTTCGAGCTCGCTTGCTTTTTCTGTCCTTTGCTGTATCTGAATCAACAATATCTGCTCTGAGGCAGTCCAAAGTTCCTGAGAATGATAGGTACTCTCCAAAGTACATTCTGTAGCAGAGTGGCATTGCATCCTGAGACTGAATCCCTGTGTAACTTAGAAGAGGTTTGAAAACAACCTACAGAACAAAGAACACAGATTTACTTCACATTCTCTAGATTATTTCTATATTCTCATTTTCCTACACCATCATTTGTTGATCTATCATTACAGTAATATAGAAAAAAAAAAAAGATTTTATTGATTGTGCTAAGAAACAGCAGAAGAAGGAAAAAAATGACAAGCCTTATGATTGACTACATAACAAGTTAACATTGGATACTTAGCTTTGGGAGCAAGCTTTATGCAGTACAGTTGAATGTTCCCCTTCATTAGAAATCCTCTGAAGATCTAGGCTATTGTCATAAATGCTCCAAACATTCTTTGAAGTTATGAAACAATTTTCTAATCACCGTTCATAAAATTTGCTAAAGAAATCTCAGAGGTTACTTGAGCCTTCCATCCTTGCACAGGATGCATAAGAGAAGCACGTACAAAAATCAGGATAAAATTCTAATTACTATAGAATTTTATTAAGTAAGTAATCAGCAAGCCACCCCTACCTGTGCATCCGCTAGCTGGACAGCAGGAAATCCCTGGTTACCTTCTTCCACACCTGCAATGTCATCCTGACTGGTGCTGTGCTGTGAATGTGTGCCATCCAGGGTGTTCTGGTCACTAGACAGAACTGTGTTGAAGTCTGAAGCAGAAGGTATGGTAGGAAGATTGGGTGCAACACCTGAAAAATAAATACCCTTGGAACACTTACACCACAGCATTTTTTTTTAACATGATTAACTCTATAAACTCAGCAAGGTTTATAACACATTATAAACTTAGGAAGTTAGCCTCCTAATCTAGTCCATAACCTTGCAAAAATGGCATTCAGAAGCAGTATGATACTGGTCAGCTCAAATTTGAAAAGCACAAAAATTTTCTCTCCTTTCTGTACTCCTTCTGAAAGCCTGTATTGCATTCTACTGGATAGCTAACACACCTAGCACCTTGAGTTTGTATTGGACTTGCTTGCTATGAGACAGAGATGTTCTGCCAATGCATGCTCAGCCTGATTCTTCAGAACTCAACGTTAGAGCACTTACCCGAGAGCCATGACTATCTGCTTTCAGAGAAGAATGATTTGGGTATATCTGCATCTGAGTCAGAATCACTTAGTCTAATTAAAGGAACATAAGCTTGTGAACAAACCTTTACAATTTCAGCAGGAAAAAAAAATAATATACCTTTTTCTGAAAGCAAAATTGAAAGCTATACTTCTACCATGTAATTCCTTTTGCAGAGAACCACATTACATTTAATAGAAGGGCCACACCAGTTAAGCAGTATGTAGAAAATGAAGATGTTTCGGGGGGGCAGAGAATCAGACTATTTGTTCAATATTAAAAATAAACAAGAAGTTATTGACCGCAATTAGTATGTTGTGACCGGAAGGCTGTTAATCAAAGAAATATTCAAATTCAGTGTTGCAGAAAATGAAAATTAAGACATTTTTCAGAAGAAACAGTAAATGCAGGAAAGCCAACCCATAGTCACATCTTAAACTCAGTTGCTACTAACAATACCTGTTGGAAGACTGTTGTGGCCAGATTTGGTGGCTGGACTTTCTTGTACTACACTCCCTCTGTTGCCCACAGCATTTGACATCCAGTTGTAGAAACTCACTGAAGATGGTTCAGACAGCAAAGGATGTTCAGATAACATATCTGTGGCCACAGTATTTCCTATACAGATAAATCAGAAGATTTCACATTTCAAGTATTAATGTCAGCAAAAAGCAGGAACACAGCATAATTTTATTGAGAATACACATCTACTATCAAAACAGCAAGTCTAGTTCTCTGTCTGTTCCAACGGATTCTGCGTCAAGCAGCAGCCTTGCAAACTACACAAACTACCAGAGAAACTATACAAGGACATTAATAGATGTTGCACTACAAATGTTTTTGTGTTTGTTCATTTCTTCCATAATTGGGGGGAAAGCAGTCATTAAGAAACTGAAGCACCTTTTCTTCTGTAAAATATTTCATCCTCTGACAGCAAAGGAGAGAAGTTTTAGAGAAAATGCAACATCAAACTTATCTGTTTATATAAATTGCAACAAGGCACGCTCAACAATAACACAGAATGCAAAAATTTCAGTGCATGTAATTCAAACTTCTACAAAGCACACACGTTCAAAGGACCATTAATTTGTATACAATAATAAAAACCTGCAAATTACAAAGTTACTGGAGATTCATTTCAGTCCACTTACTGACCCACTTACAAGGTCAACAAAAAAAATCACCTAACAAATGCAGAACGATCACTTATTCCTTCTTCATTCAAAAAACATATGTATCTACATACATGTCCTCAGAAAGTAACAAGGCTATATAAAAGGAAAACACCTTAGTTTGTTAGTTGCCTTTTTTTTTTCCTAATCCAAAGCACTTGCTGTTTGTTTCTAGGAGCTGCATGATGCATTGATCTCTAGAACTGCAACTGAAGTCTGATTCTTATTTTAGGGTGGGATCTTAAACAAAAATGACAGTGAAAATATAGTACCTTTTCTACTGTACCCCTTCAACCCCTTCAGCTATCATACCTGTTCTTGTTAAAGAACTACTTTTAACTGCAGTTGTACTTCTTTGAGGAGTTCCTTCCAGAAGATTATGCAAGCTAGGAAAACTTCCAGTAAGATAGCTGAGCAGACTTTCTTTTCTTGGACTTTCTTTGACTGCCATGCCAGAACGGCCAACATGCACTGGTGAATCCGTAGCTGTATCTCCACTGGTGTAACTTAAGGAATGATACGGATGTATACCCTTGTAGACAAAACATAAAGAAACTAGTGAAGTATTGTGTAAACTGTAAAAAGGAAGTGGGCATTTGTTCTGAATATGAGATTGGAACACAATAACTATGGAGTCTCACTCCTAGAAATTTTAGACAAGAAGCATTTTGATTGGGCCAGGTTATATACTGTACAGTTATTGGGCATTAAGTTACTTTTAAAGTTGCTACAATATTTGAAAAATAAGGTGTAAAAATAATTTCAAAAGCAAAACATGTAACAAATGGAATTGCAGATGTGTACAATTAATCTAAGACAAATATGTAGAAGGAACAGTACACTGACTATAAATCTCATTTGGATTTAGTATTTGAAGATCAAACCCCTGTACTTGTAGTATAAATATAGTCCAACCTCAAGGAAGGCAAAGAATGGGAGCTGGGGACCTTTGGCAACAAGAGGAAGGCTCCTGCTCCACTTAAGTGCTTACAACTTACAAGCAGGATCTCTGCCCTCACAGCTGAAGAACAGCCAAACGTGCAGAGTATCTGGGCTACCAAGCCCTAAAACATGCAAGACCACCAGGAGGAAGCTGTGAGTCACAGGGCTTGGTGACCGCTTGCTACAGGGACAGGGGCACGTATCTGCTGATCTGACTTCTTATCTAGAGAGGTTTGCTGTCTGCAGGCAGCCCCAGTTGGAAGACAACAAATGGCTTAAAATGCCCAACTCTTTCTGTTCAGAAAGTAGAGATGAAAACAAAATCTTCCAGTTTTCTGAACAGTTTGTGGAGATAAAAACAATGACACAATTTTGCAAGCTAATGGAGTGCTTTGTCAATCTTAGATTTGAGACAATGAGAGACATTTCTGCTCCCATAAGCAGATTAAAAGCCAGTGATTTGCAGCCTTAAGTGACACATATAGATGTTTTTAAGTTCACTGGCAAGAAAAACAATAAAGAACAGATATAGAATGTACACCAACTTATCAGACAGTTCTTTTACAGCACAAGAAGCACATTCTCTATGTATCAGTTACTTTTCAGACTAGCACTCACTCACCTGCAGCCTACATAACTGATTCTGACAGACCAACTATAAACAATTTTTTCCCTTTGTGCATCATGCTATAAGCTTACCTTTATTTTCAGAACAGAATCACTATGAGTGTGAGTCTTGGACAATTTCCTCATGATCTCAGCACCAGTAACAGGCCCAGAAGAGCCACTAGTAGGTGGAGGTCGATTAGCTGTTCCTTCCAAGAGCATTGTATGCTCGCTGACAGTAGCTGGAACCAAGTAAACAATTCTTTCTCAATTGTATGTATTACAGGGAATCAAGATTATCTATTATTAGACACTTAATTATAAGTAGTCATGAACTTCCAGGTTCTGTTACACACCCACACATAGCTGCCTAGGAAATACCAAGACACAAGAAAATCTCAGACACAAGTACAAATCTTTTTGTCCTTCCAACATCCTACAACCGGTACTGCACAAAATAATGTGCTATACTGCAGGTAAGCTCACTTGCTTACAAAACTCCTGCTTATCTCCCTCTCCTAATCCATTTATAAGAGTCCTCACAGGGGACAGCATCCTCCACGGCACTCCTATTAACTTATTTTATTTCTGAGGACAGTAAAAACTGAATGTAGATGCTAACAACACAAAATAACGGAGTCAACTCAAGATAGTTAAATAGATTCTAATCTAATTGACAGATTTTATGCCCTTTCTTCCAGTAGTCCTTAATTAACTCAGCTGTAAATCAGCTGAAGAGACAGATGAGTACTTTTTGTTACATTGTGTAAGTTGGCAGTAGAAATCTACCGCAGACAAAGTAGTAAAAATGGAATAAAACAGGATTTATGAAAATACATCTTCATAAGGGAAGATGGTAGATTTGAAGCTGTTCCTCAGAGAGTTCATAGAATTGTGTGTTACAATCTTAAAATAAGATAAGAAACTGCATGACAAAATTGTAATTGCAAGCTAACAAACAAGCAAATTGATGTATTTTGGGCTCTGAAGACGACAAAGCACATGAAGTAAGACAGGAAGTTTCCTGTTTTGCCTTTTCCCAAATGACATACAATAATAATATTCTATTAACACTACAACCAGTGGTTTCAAAATGAAGAAGATTTTATAAAAGAAGCTTCATGATTCTAAAGAAAGAATATAATATCTTCAAAGCATTAAATGCTTTGAGAGGAAGTTATTTGTCCCTATGAGCTTTTAGGAAGAGAGAAGAACACTAAAATACCTGCATCAAATTCAAACTCTGCTCCGTCAGCACTTGTGTCACTCTGAAGACCCCCTCCATCCAATCCAAGCCCGTCCTCGTGCTCACGGCAAACATTTGTATGCAGTTTCACAGGCTGAGTTGGTCTGTGTAAGCTGACTCCTTTAAAGGCTGGGGTCACTACAATGAACTTCATCCACTGCCTCGCTAGGGCAACCAGACCTTTCTTTAAGGTAACTAAAGCAGGAAGGCCATCACTCTTAAAAAAATTAACAAAAACAGATATCATTGTGTTTTAGACTCAACTGTAGGAAAAAAGTCAGCATTACAGAATTATTTTTTCAAAGACAGAATGCTTCCATTCCTGCAGGCCTATAATGGAAGTGTGCTGGCACCACACCATTTCCATTTAAATATATAAAGTCAAAGCACTAAGAGATAAAAACTGCAGTTTCACCAAACACAATAAACACATTAATTTACATGACCTGAGGATTGAGCCCAAGGGGACAAGAATAAGCAACAGGAAACAGGATTATTAAATATGAAATGAAAAGTATTCAAACAATTATAAGACTCTAAACTATGGACTGAAAATCAGAGCAGCCCTCGAGTGATTGCAGAAACAATTAAAAGAATGAAATTTTGGATTTTTTTTTTGTTCATTAGCAGTCATTCAAAAATATAAATTTGAGGTAAAAATAAGGATTGTTTTGACTGCACTAAAAAAACCAAATCAAACCAAATAAACCCCAACACCGCATACTTCTTATTTTTAACCACAAACCAAACAGCTATTTCTGATCACTGGAATACACAGGAAAGCTGTGTTCAACTCTGGCAAGCATGTAAGTGGATTATGAAAATAACACATAATCAGGGAAAAACACTCTTCCTTATGCCCAACACATTTGTCTAAGCAATTATTTACCATTACAGTTCAGATATTTACATTCTAAAGCCACAAAAAGACAACGTCCTTCAGTCTTAAAGGTTTCTACAATTCTAGCCTTGTGAAAATCATTAAACTGTCTGCATTATTGAAGCATTTCTAAATGACAAAAAGCCTAGTTCTGAAGAGAACATGTGAAATATAATCTAATTACTGCATGCACTTGCATCAATAATTGAGATTTATTTCTTTTTAAAACCACAGATGCAAATTTTTACTACTTTGTCATTTAAGCAAAATGAAATTTGATTAAAAGGCCATTAACAATTTCAAATATATGCCTTTTTATCTAGGATTTTGTATATAGTTAAGAAAAAATAATGCATATACAAAGGCCACACAAAAAAAACAGCAGATCCAAAAGAAAATGATAAGGTTATACAGCAGTTTGGGCTTTATTCCCCAGTTTCTTAGTTTTCCTTATATAGTTACCTAATTTGAAACATTAGAATTGGTACATTTTAAACAACTATGCTGAGTTATTTACATTTTTACAGAGAGACTCACCATGGTGGCATCCTCAATAATTGAGTAGTTTGCTTGGTGCAGGTAATGGTGCAATATATTACACAGTAAACAAGAAGGATTTTCTTGCAAGAAACGAGCCACTTTGGTGAGCCTGTTGTACTTGCTTCTCAGAGGAAAGTGCACACTTTTATTCTAGATTAAAATGCAACCGTTTTTCACATGTTAATATACTTGCAAACAGAACATGCATGTGAACAACAATTTCAGGTAACTTTTAGCACAATATCATTTTGAACTTCTACAATAAAATCTTGATACATGGATATCTAGCATAATTTTAAAAAGCACTATCTGAAAAATATAACATTTGAAGTTTATTTCTACGGTAACAAAGCAAAAGGCAAAGTTACTTCTGGACTAAAGGATATATATGCAAGAAAAATACATAATGCAAAATACATACAGTGAGTTTACATAGGGAACTGCTGCAAAGGTTGATTTTGAGTCCAGCACAAAACTAGTCTGACACTAAGGTCTCAGTCTTGCACAAGATGGGATCTAAGCAGGTATCACCTCTCAAAGTCTTCCCACTAGATGGCGCTAATTAAAGCAAGAGCAGAAAACTGCCTACACACACAGAAGCTCCTTATCTGATGACAGAAGACACAATTTGCCTTAAGAGATTTACGAATCCTAGTTTTCAACAACAACAAAAACATCTATTTTGCTCTTCTCGCAAGAATTTTTCACTCTTGGTTAGTTTGTTCTGCTTTCTTTTAATAAATGAATCTGATATGCACAATGATTTGATACGCTGCAGAGGAACAAAAGTTCACATTTTTCTCCCAGAAGATAAACTGAATAACTCATAATTCAAACCTTCAAATTTCATAAATTATACCATACTATAGCCATACATCTTTCAAGAGAGAGAACCTCCAGTTTTACATGGAGATGTGCTCCTGTGAGAAGCACAAGACATCATCACTAGTAATAGCTGATTTTGTTCCCCCTGCTTAAACATAGATTCTGTACAAAAAGCAAAGGCAGTAAATTCTTGTAACCAATTCTTGTAAGTAAACCATCATAAAAGGCACAGTATGAAACTTATTGTGAAAATAATCAGATCTCAAAATGAATATATATAAAGAATTACACTGTTCTGATTTCCATATTGGTTTTATAAAGTTCATTTACCTCTAATGCTTCTGTCATAATGCAACCCATAACAGCACAAATTCGCAGGGTTCCTTCAGTCTCTAGTTTATTTAAAGATGATTTCACTTGATCAATGGGAACAAGCCAAGCACCAACTGCAGGAGTTGCAGTACTCAGGAGGTTCAGCTGCCTAATTGAGGGGGAAAAAAAAAAAAAGTAGGCATTCACATTCAGCAGCAGTAACAAGCAAGTTTTACTACAACTATTATGAATTACTTTCAAACAGGTAGAATACAAGAGAACAATGTTAAAAAAACAATGAACATAAACTTATAATGCAGAAAATGGCAACTGGCAATAAGTACATAATTCAGATTTTGTTTTACACACACTTCCACGATTCCATACACCCCTGCTGTCACTATTCCCCAGGTTTCCTACTTGCACTCTCTACTGCAATCAAAAAGTTTGAAATTATCAAAATTAATTGAATTCCAAATTAATTCTTATATAACGTATCATGAATAATTTTTGCTGAAAGACTGAGGCAAAAACTCTTAGAAAAAAACTCCAAAACATATTCTAGTTTATTGCTGTATAGCAACATAGCTTGCTCTATTATTTTTTCATGTTCTGCTTATTCTATATACATGCAAACACAGTTTTACCAAGTTCATTTTGAGCTTTAGAGATGCTTAAATATCTACTATAGAGTATCTAACACTATAAATGTTCAAGTGTTCTCACACATACACTGTATGAATAACTCCTAGAAATGATGCAGTGGTAATAAAATCGCCGTTTAAGTACGAGATTGAAGACTAAACTAACAAGCGGTTCTCCATTCTCTCATCTCTCTTAATCAAAACCAGTGTTCTCGTCTACACCCCTCTTCTCCTTCATAAATCTCATTCTCACTGCAAATGTTTCATTTTAATCATCTCTAAAATAATGTCTAAACATTTTCTATCAACACCTCCATATATATGATGGCAATTACAAACTGAAGCAAGAGTTACTGTGACATACATACATTCCAAAGCCATCTTTGCCAGAGAAGCGTCAGTAATTATGAAGTTAAATTCAGAATCTATTAACTACAACTGTAATTTACCAAAGCAGAAATGATGTTATTTTCTTTCAAATCAGTTGAAGTCATACCTTGAAAATACATGGGCTGGAGATCGTACATTGGTGGGGGCTGCAAAGCTAAACCAAATTTCTTTGATTGTTAACTTCATGCTGCAAGAGTCAGGCGGAGGAGGCATCAAAGGGATATCTTTTTTCAGATCATCAGATTCAACCCCTTCATCCTTAAAATACAAAATGTAGTCAAAAGTCATTTCCAAAGCAGTTAACGTTAAAAGGCAGTAACATATCCTACAGTGCACTGTTTGCACTGAATAGTTTCATATCCATTTAGGCAAACAAAACTGATGCTCTTCACCAACTCTTCCAAGACCCTACTAAGACACTTTGCAGAAAGCTAAACATTTAATGCACAAGATGGGAGTTCGAATTCAGTTGGCACAACAAATCTATCAATTTTCAGTTTTAGACTACAAATTATAATCACTTTAAAGAAGTAAAACCAGTCATTTTTATCTAAGTACATACATACCTGCTCATCTGAAACTGAGTTTCCATTAATATCTGAAGAGGGACTTATTCTATCACAAGGAAGGTTATCATCAGACACATCAGTATTATAACCACTACCAGTTGGAGAATCTGAAGAGTTATTTGATGCAAGCAGTCCACCCCTCTCAGTGGCACTTGATTTACCCATGACTCCAAATGTATTATACAATACTGCACCAGATTGTCTTCCTCCTAAAAAAGAACACACAGCAAAATTGCAAATGTTTCCCATGCATATACTTCTATTGTTACATCCTATGTTGTACTTAATTAGAGAAATTAATGATTCTGATTAAACAAGATGCACTATCAATTTACATACAATTTAAAATCTATTTCTAGCTTTCTGTAGATTTCAGAAATTGAAACCAATTTCTATGGAATTAATTTCTGCACTACAATAAGTAGCATTGAAGACTAAAAATATACTTATTATAGAATCTACAGTGTTACGTGATTTATGTACAACAGCTGTATTGTTTAGTATCATCTATATTCAGCAATTTTAAACCACAATTCCTCAACCAGAAGACCCAGCAGCACAACTGTTATCAGTTTCATAAAGCAAAGAATGTAAAGCACACATAGCCTTACCTTTTATAGTTAAATTTTCAATTCCACATTCGAACATTATCCAACCCCACTTCTCTTGACTAGGACCAATTCGAGTTACATCTGGAACAGCTTGTTGCTCTGTTTCATCCACAAAAGTAAACTCATCCAACTCTTCCAAAGTAAAAAGAACTTTCGATTTCCCAAAAGGAATTGCTGTTATTGCACAAGTCCCAATATCTGGAAACAAACATGTTTAACACCAATTACTAAATGAAAGAAAAACCTTTCATCCTCAAATAGCAATCACGTTTACAGTTTTTGAAAGTGTTGCTTGTTTATTATAAATCAAATCAGAAGGAAAAAAAAGCAAAAATCCACAACAAGCGATTTTTAAAAAGCTGTATCTTTCTTCAAGTCTAAATAAATTTCTCCTAGAATGTTTATTTGGACAAGATAATTTCTAAGTGTGGAAAAGCATGGAGCGAATAACACCAAGTTGAACTTTCAAGACATTCCCAATTCTAACATAACTGCCCTCTTCATCTTTTTATAATCATAGTTCTAAAGACAGGCATACAAACAAGCTCTTCAGATTTTTATCTAAAAGTGGCAATCAGCTTGAAATTATTTAAGCAAAAAGAATTCCTTGTAAATACCTCAAGTTTAACAGCAACATGTAATAGTGACACTTCACAGATATTTAACACAAACAGTTTTTGATTCCTTATGATCCTTGCTGTCTAAGATACTGGAGAGGACAATGCCACCTTGATTTCTTTGATATTAGGACACAGCCTAAATATAAATCCTTTCTTATAGTGACATTTCTAAAAGAACATTTTAAATAATTTTGTAATTGCTTTGTATTACCTATCACACAGAGTTAAATGTCCGATATCTGGGGAAAAGAACCATACTAAGTCAATTTATATTCCACTCACAGAACTCTTACTCTCTGCCTCTGACTGATAACAGCAATCGCTTTCATAGCATACGTGGAATGCTAAGCTCTCTAGAAAGACATTTCTCAAACCTTTTAAATAGAAGATGAGGTTTTCTAGTTAGAACTCGAGAATTATCTGGCCTTCTCAAATATCTGCAGCATACCTACCACATAACATTATTGCCAAAATTTCATCCATAACTAAATGAATTTGAGCTAGCCATTTTAATATTCTTCTACTGATTTTGTTTTCCTCATTTTCATTTGCTCACTAGTGTTCACGCAGGCTTTTTCTGTTGAGTGACCTTTAATCATTCTTGTGTTAGAGAGCATCTCCTTTCCCATGTCCTAGAGATTCTTTCTACTAGCTGATTAACTTCTTTCAGGATCAGAGGTTATAGCAGCTGAACTGAATTCATAATCTGTTGAAGGAACCACTTTAACACAAACAAGAATTAACACAATCAGGTAGATTTCATTTTCCATTTTATAGGTACAGTTAAAAATCTACCAGTCGTCAAGCTGAAATTGACAGTACAACGTGCACGTTACACCTATCTTCAAAGTGCTAGAAAATACTAAGGAAGCTGATGAGCATAATTCATTCCCAGTATCAGCTGACAAAAAAAGGGCAGATGAAAAGGAAAGAGGAGCTAGAAGGAAAAGAGTCTAGGCATTCAATTTTACCAGCATATGTCCATCTTTACCATGTAACCACACAAGCTGCTTAGAAATTTGTCTTCTTAGCTTTCAGTTTTCCTACACTGAAATCAGCGTATCAGTAAAATAACTGAATACAAGTCAGAGTAACCTATCCCAAAATTCCTTTTAGACTACCTGCAAAATTTCCAGGTTCAAGTGTCTTTTCATTTGTGTTGACAAAAAATGAAATTAAGGCAAACTATCACTACTTGCCTCTATGAAAAATGTTATTTCCACAATTAAAAAAAAATAATAATAATGTTTACCCGTTGTATCAAGGCCTCTAAGCTGTCCATGAACACGATGGATATTCAGTTTAGCAGCAATTTCTTTTCCTTTTTCTGCTCCAGCATTGGATCTCAGTGAGCCAGAAGACTGGGGCTGCATTTTACTGGCTTGGATGTAACGATCAAATGTGACAGAATTCCTCCCCGTCTCTGCAGTGTTTGAAGACTCCTCAACTATACCCCTTTGAATATAGAGGAGAAAAGACTATAAAGCAAATCTCTGACGGACATGGTTCACTGGATTATTTTTGTTTTAAATTTTAAGTCACATTGGCATGGCAGCATTAGAAATTCTTTGTAAGGTCGTAAGATAATTACATTTCGATAAAAAATTAATTTTATTCTGTATGACATAATTGAGAAAGAGTTAGAACTTACATTCCAAAATGATTATAGATGGGTTTCTCTACTTCTCAAAGAAACTGCAGATATTAGATGTTAATTTATAACACATGGAAGACACATTTTATTGTTTAACGCATTCATGACAAATTTTTAAATACTTCCTTTCAGAATTGCAAGCTACATTTCAAAAGAATTGTAATCACTAAGTCTTTTGATTAAAAAGCAACAAATAGTGACATTTTATTCTTACCTATTCATACGAACTTGTGTAGCAATTCGATCAAAGCACAAAGCTACTAATGAAACATGAGTCACAGTTTTGCCAGAAGAAACCCCTGGGGATTCATCAACAGATGCTTGTAGTAAACACAGGTTCACCTAAATGGAAAATTTCACCAAAGAGTAAATAAATTTAGAAAAAAATGTGACATCACAAACTTCTGATCAATCTTACTTTATAAGCAAGATCAGTAGTCCTATACTTCTAAGTAAAATGAAGCTTTTAAAGATAGAAGACATCACTGATATCTTTACACACCTACATAATAAAATTAGGCAGCTCCAAAACGGTCCAAAACACTATTCAAAACATGAGCTACCTATCAAAACTACATAGTTTCAGTTAAGCTTTCCAGGAACTGAAAGGGACTCAAAAATAAGGGTAATTTATGAGGAATACATCTACTAAATAAGCTCAATGAAAAGTTCTTACCTTTGGTACAGTAACATTAGCCTGAAGGCCTTTAATTGTCACATTATCTTGCTTAAGTGAGAGATTTGTCTGTGCTGGTCCCTGGTTTGTTGTGCCTGTAGTAGTAGCATCTATTTTTGTTCCTCTAATATCCTGCTTGGAAGATAGCTTGGAAGGGAAAAAAGGTTTTACCACTTAATAATCTATTCTCACTGAAAGTCAAATCTCTTATGCTAAAGAACTTCAGTATAGTTTATCAGCGCTGAGCTACAAAGAGATTCTGACTTCAGTCAATGCACAGTGCCATGATTTCTAGAACAAGGACTGTAGCACTTAAGAGATAGGTTTAAGGGCATAGGGTAGCAATGGTACCCATAGAATGGCTTTCTGATGACAAGAGCTCAGCTGAAAGTTTGAATTCAACATGTATCAGTTATACCGAAAAAATCATCATGAAGAAAATAAGTAGTGCCAGTCACACTTTGAAATCAAAGAAACTCTAATTAAAAAAATATTAACTTTTCATTATGTTAGGCATTAAGAATTCTTAACTTTGTAAAGCTACCATACAACTATTTTCAAGCTAAATTAATTTTATAAGTTATCAGATGAACTGCAAGGAAAAGCACAGACTCCCACAGCTCTTTGCGAACTTTCTTCTATCTCACAAAGGCTCCCTTCCCCTTCCTGACTGCTCTAAATAATGAATTATGTATTACGTTCACGTCAGCAATACATAAGAATGTCAGTTATCATGTCAGAACATGATCTTAGGCAAATTATTATTGCTACTGACTAAATCATCCAAAGGGGAAAAAAACTTCAGTCCCAGAAGTAGGAGAATTTTCTGCTCATTGACTATGAAAATGTACATCAAGAACAAGACACAATGTATTTCTAATTGATGTAGTAGTTAGGTCCTGTACCTCAAAACACTGAATTCAATTAAATCTTTTTCTATGTAAAATAAAGAAAACATCCAAATCTTCCAAAGCTTTGGATAATTTTCTTGTTCCCTTCCTTACATTTTCCGAGAAGCTTGTTTTGCTGTTCTGTACAGCATCTCGAAGAACTTTGCAATGAAGATCATCAACAATGGCTGCTGGATGTCGAGAGCTAGCACAGTGCACCATTGCTTCTATATACCTGTGAGAGAGAACAAGCCCACAAAGGATATTGAAACTTCCACTTTCGCATAAAGCACCATGCTTAATTAAGCATAAACTGTAAAGAGAAAAAAAGCACACTGTAAAGAGAAAAATTAAGTACTGGCAGACAGAAACTGCACTTCCCGTGTCAGCATAACATCCTTCTAGTTTTTTTTACAGAAAATGCAGAATAATATTCAATGTACACTAGGCAATGCCATGTCATTACTCACGTGTTATTCAATTCTTCTACCTAATCCTTTGCTCAACTCAACAACTTTAATTTCAAACAACATTTAGAATAATCAACCAACACTGAAGTAGCAAAAAAATCTAATTACCTGTCCAATGCCTCTGCAACAAGAGGAGTCAGAACTACATCTACAGTTCCTTTTACTTCTACTATTGCTGTTGTCCTTGTCTGGAAGACTGGATGATCTAATGTCCATTCTTCTGTTATAGTTTCATCATCGGTATTTTCTGCAGACTTCTTATCCAAAGGAGTGTAAGGTGTACTAAACAAGTCAAATATACATTATTAAACTAGATTTGCAAAAAATTTCAAGGTGAATATCAGTAAACACCTGTCTATTGTACATATTTTTTAATACTGTAATAGAATTCCAACAGTACTAAATCATTGGTCTTAGATGGTAGATACATCTAAAGCAAGGGAAGAGTCTACAGACATTAGCAGAGTCAACTGCTTCATGCAATAATTAATAGACTATTCAGAATAAAGTGATGTGAGGTTAGAGTCACAAACTAGAAAAAAATTATTGTCAGGAACAGTGTTCAACCAGATCTTCAGCCTGCAAAAATTCTCCTGAGGCACTCTTGGTATGATTTTAATAATAAAGCGCATATAAAAAGAAGTTTATTTTTCTGCTCAGCTCAGAAAGGACACAGATAAAATTCCAGGGCAAAGCTGTTAACAAGATTCAAGTTGTGCTGTGGGCAATGCAATCGATAACTGCTATAAGCATTTCCCAAAATTACCTAAGTAAATTGCCAATTCATAGTCTTGAAAATATGCAAGTGAAATCATCTGATGATTTTATTTTGACCCAAGCGAAATGTCTTGTAATAATACACTCTGCTCTAAAAGAGATCTGTACTGAAACTACAAATCAAATTTTAAAAGGCCAAAGTACTTAATGAGTATCAGGCGAATCCTACTTTGAAAAAAACAAAACCAAAACATATACTAATAATGTTACGCAGTTTCAACTTACTTAGATGTTGATCCTGTAAGCTGCATGCCTCTGTCCAGTAACGAATTAGCTGTGAGACCCTGCTTAACAATCTAAGAGAAAAGTACAAAAAATACATTATATTCCTTCTGTATATGAAAAAATACCCAAGGAATCTTCAAATTACGACTCTTCCAGGTTTTTCTAAAAGAATTGCTTACATGCACATTCTCCAAAATAATGTAAAAAAAACTTCTTCAGTTTCACTTCCTAAATAACTTGAGATATTAGATTACAAAATTCTTGCAAATAATTGATTAAAAAGAAGGACTTTAAATAATCATCTATTAAAGGTTTGCATGAACAGATAAAACTTTTGCTACAGAGTGATAACAAGATTAATTTATGGATCTTAGACACCTGTTATCTATCAAGTCATTTCCATTATGCTTCACATATTTCATCTCAGCTCCTTCCTTAATCACATATACTCATTTTTACAGATATCACTGGATAAAAGAAAAAATAACAAACATAGAAAGAGCAATATAAATCTAGGTATTTCAAATTTACTCTGGAGTACTAACTATCTAACATATATTTTATCAGTACTGAACGTACTGCTGCTAAAATTCTGTGTAATGTATATTTTAAACAAAACCCACATAAATATCCTTCAGCTGCACGTCTCTCAAGAGGTAGCATTTCTAATGTAGTGACAGTTCAGCACATATCCTACCCACGCAATTCTAACACAGTTTTCTTTAGCATGATATATCAGCCACACAGCCTAAGATTTGAAGCCAGAAATCCAAGGTATTCCTTGACTAACAGCCAAGCTTCAAGTGTATCATGACTTCATACAATATATGTATTAAACAATTTGAACTTGTTTTGAATTCTTATTCCTTTCTCTCCTTCCTGTATCTTCCATACCTTAAAAGTAGGGATAGAAAGTTGCTCAAAAGACGATGAACTTTCTTCACTTGTTGGTGTGTCAAGGTCTAAAGGGCGATGCAATGAGGATTTTGAAGTTCTTTTGTTAGTTGGATGCTTTACTGACCAATTGATCACCTGGAACTGTGTAAGATAGTTCTGGTAACATGCCATTACAGGCTGCTGGGAAGTTATTTGTTCACTTTCTACAGTCTTCCCAGATTCCATGACATAAATGTTCTCAATATGCTCATCCTCCCCTCCTAGAGCTGAAACAAACGAAGTCTGTGAAGGATGAGTCTTAATTGGCAACGTTTTAACATCCTGATTAATTTCCCCATGGACAGAACTTGTTAAGGGTCCTTCCACACTGTGATAAATAGACCCTCTGCTGTATTCAATTTTCTGAGCTTGCTTTTTTCTCTTCTTTCTCCCTGGGTAAGTTCCTGGACCTTCATCACTACTAATTGGCTCAAACTCTTCTGCTGCAGAAAAATAAGCTTCGCTATCAGCCATTGACATACTGGAATCCATTGAGCGATACTGGTGAAATGAATTTGAATCTGCAGATGGAGTATAAGGAAAAGAACCAAAGCTCCTCCTCTGCTTTGGGGAGTCTAACACGTTCTCATCACTGCGAGACACATCACTACTGAACTGCACGCCAACTGCAACAGGCTGCTTGTCTCCATAAAAGGCTGCTGTGAGGCTCTTGGTGCTGCCAAGCCGGGTGGAACACACAGATGCCTGTCGTTTCAGAGGAGACCTCATGGGAGACTGACCAACAGGCCTTTCCTGGCTGCTAGGGGATGCAGGGCTTCCCTCCGCACCATCAGCTGAGACACTGAAAAATACATAAAATAAAATAAAATCATAGAATCATAAAATGGCCTGGGTTGAAAAGGACCATCTAGTTTCAACCTCCCTGCTATGTGCATGGTCGCCAAGCACTAAACCAAGCTGCCCAGAGTTACCTCCAGCCTGGCCTTGAATGCCTCCAGGACTTATTTTATTCTTAATGCTTCTTTTTACATTACAGGATCTGTCAAATGCTTTTGTGATTTACTGCTAGCATAGCAATTATTTTCACAACACTGATTACATATTACATTCTGAGACTTGTTAGTCTACTTGTTTACATATAGAGAGATATAAGTGACTGGTAATGGCAAGTGTTGTTATCACACATGCTGGAGTTTCTACCCAGATCAGGCATTTATCCCCTAGCAGCGGATCCAAATTTGCATCGAAACAAGGAAGCATATTTTAGCAGAGCTGTTACAAGTAACCAGTACTAAATCAATTGCAAAATATAAGGTGTATAAGGTTCTGTACTGAAGTGCTGAAGAGTCTTTCAGTCAGGACTGATGTTACTAACCTTCCATGACCATCCTCTCTTTTTGTACCAGACAAGAACTCCTTCTGTCCCAAGTGATCCTCAGCAGTTGAAGATGGGCTGTCCTTCTCACCTGCAAGCAATGGGAGGGCAGCACTGGAACTGCTCGTTTCCTCTGAAGATGATGAGGAGCTGTGGGAGCGCAGTGGCACTTGGAGGCTTAGATGCTGTGCCTTTCTTTCTATTTCTATACCTACAGATCTACAATCCCAATCCTTTCGTTTTACACCATTTGTTTTACCTAGGATTGGAAACAAGAAAGAAAAACTGAACACCTGATACCACTACACAACTACAGTGGTCTCTTCCTCGCTCACTGAAATAAGAAGTTTTATTAAAAAAAAAAAGCCCTCATTTTGAAAATGCACACACATACTAGCATGTTTCCTAATAATATAAAATCAGAACAGTGAAACATTGAATTCTTTTAATAGACTGCTTTCTAGACAAGTAAAATAGATGCAAGTCAGAAAGCTTCTTTTTAATCACAAAGAAGCTGCATGTTAATATAAAAATCCAGCATATGAAAATTTGCTCATTATTATCAATCCATTGTCTTCTCTCAAAGGGTTCCATACCACCACAGAACCCCTTTCAACTACTACAAGCCAGAATTAGAAAGACCATAAATACCAATGTGAAGTTAGGAAATGATTCTTTTGGGCAAAATCAAATGATGTTACAGCACAATGCATTCTCACCATCTAAAATTTTAGGAATCTCTTTAGTAATTATCCATTCTCCTGGCTGCAGTAATGACTGACCATAAAACATATCAGATTCTGCACTTGTACTTGAGAAAGCAGAGCTGCTTGAAGGTGTCAGTTCCTCCAGCTTGAAAAAGTCCAGTCCTGTTAGCGTGCCACCAAAGAATCGACAACCACCCAGGCAGCCACACTTGTTCTTGCTTCTCTTATTCTTCAAATTGTCATCAGGCCACAAAAACCACAATCTACACAAGAGCAGGAAGGAAAAGAAAAAAAAAGAAAACAGAAACACAACCACATTACATTTAGTACATTTAAAATTAGTTAAGACAAGATAAAAAGACATACACTAAAATACATTCAAATGCATCTCCTTCACACTACAACTCTCACCTTTTAGTTCGGTTATCATGCATTTCCAAGAAATGCCTCTGTACTTCATGTTTAGAAGGATGATCTGCAGCTAAAGCAATGTCAGCAGTGATGAGTCCCAAGTTGACAGATCCAGCTTCCAGCCAATATGCCCTCCTTAGGATTGGCTGAAGACCAGTTCTGCAGTTGTTCACCTGCTCAACATATTGTCTCAACTGAAGATCTTGAATAGCAGCGCTTACACCTTCTCCAACAGACTGGTTGTGGAGGTTGCAGTTTGCAATACGTATAGTACCCATCTGAAAACATAAGTAATAACATGAACTCTGAATACTTAAAACTTAAACAAAGAAAAATTAGCCTTAATACAATTAACATAAAATCTACTTAATTCCAGGAAGGCCTCAGTAAACTACTGTCTCCAAAACCAGTTTTAATAAACTACAAGCAAGTGCACGCACATGCACACACACACACACACAAACACACACAAAAGAAGGCAAGGTTTCAGATAGTTTTCGAACAACAAAAGCAAATTCTTGACTTAGGAGTATCTTGCTGTAAAGGTGTTCAAAGAAAATTCCCAACTTTAGACATGTTATAACGAATCTTTAAAAAATTAAATCATTATCAACTTATTTGCTTAACCATAAAAAACCAAGAAATCTGAAACGTGACATCACTATGACCTTAGTCTAAAACACTGACTCCATACTTCCAGTACAAAGCTGCATTAACTTGCAGAATGCAGACATTTAATGCCACACCTGGTAAATCCTTCAGTGAGAGATTCACATTAAATAGTGCAAAATTCAAAACAGAAGAACCTTTAAGTCTTGAGCCTTAATTCTCAATTCTTAATTCTAATTAAATCCATATGTACTGTGCTGTAACAGCCTTTTTATGATCACGATCTACTTTTTTTATTAGTATAGCTCCAGTAGTTCTGTTGATTCTTCTGTATCTGGAAAAAGTTCTTGCTTTATCTTCACACTCAGCTATGGAAACTGCTCACCTCACAATCAGCCTACCTGTCCATACAGAGCCAATCCTCCCCCGCAGTACTGAACCACAATAAAATATGATACAGCCCTGTCACACATATGTCTTAAAACAATCTGAAGGTGGATGAAGTTTTCTGCACAGCTTCAGTAGTTTCCAAAAGGTCTCCATGAAATACCCCAACCTTTCCAACTAAACATTCAAACTTTTCAAAGGGAAAGTAAGGAAAGCTGCAAAAGAGCTCAGCCATGGAAGAGCAACTCACAGAGTTAAATTTTTACTTCTCATCTCTGTCACAAGCCATAATGAAACACTGAAAATCCTTTTTTAAATATGAATGGAATGCATTAGCAATATAATTTTCCATAGTGATTCAGGTTATTAAGCTGCTTTTGAAAATACTGTCATTCATATTTATGCCTGCAAACACAGTTAATATTTGTGCTGATGCGTTATAATACTAGACTCAAAAGATTTAATAGATGAAAATGCTTTTTCTCTTTTTTAAATGCCACAAGGTATCCAGCCACTCAAATGACAAGATATTGTATCTCAGATCACAGAAAATGTCTAAAATAATTGCCACTTTCCTTCAGTTAGATTCTTGCTCATAATATGAAGCTGACCCCCAAATATTAGATATCAAGTCCAATTTTAAAACTAAATTTATTACTGGACAGCACAACTTCTAGTCACTTAGTAATTCTAGTCAGTGTAATACTTTAATGCATTCCTATATCATCTCTTAACTTTCATTTTGCCATACTTTTCTCTTGCATACAATGAGAGAGAATTGTCAGCTCTTCTCTGTATATTGTTTTTTGAACAGAAACACTCCAGTGTTTTAGATTTGGTCAGGTAGCAACAGTAGTGTTTCTCCCATCTCTGCCAATGATCTTAGTTCAGATAGCTGTCTCACATAACATGACTGTGAGTTATCATGCAGTGAGCTGTATACATTTTTTCTCAGTCATTTCCAGTTGCTGAGTTACTAACTTATAGAAAACGTTCTTAACAACTCTCAAATGTAGACAATAGCTTCTATAGTGTTTTAATTTATTATGCCAATCTTGCAGCTCACATTTTTAATTTTGTAAGATAGACCATTTTCCAAGATCACAAATGGAAGTATTAAATATGACCAAAACTGATCTACTTCTCACTCAGTCCAACCATTTCAACACCAACCTTTTATCACTTAGTTCCAATACAGTGAGCAAGCCATAAAAACAGGCAACTGTTACATCAAAAAAATGCAAAGACCTCTATAGATAAAAATATTTTGATTGCTGTTACCAGTAAAGTCTTTTACCTTTATGTTGGTGGCACAGCCATGTTCTACCACATACAGATCTGCACCATCCATGGCTAAGCGTGTCATTGTGTACTTTAAATCATCAGATGTTGGACATGGCCCAGGGACACAGTTCATCTAAGAAAAAAAAACATCATAAACAACATCACAAAAACTGGTACCTCTATGTTAAAACGGGGAGGAGGTCAAGAGATGAAATTCACGAATCACGCTTCACATATTGCAAGACTCCTTAGGTCTTTAAGTGAATGTCCATATGGATTCCAAGTGACATACATCAAATACAGAATCCACGATAACATCTGTTTGCTCAGGCCACAATAGTAAAAGCCATAGAAGCCATAAGCTGTTAATTTAAGCCCCTCATCAAAGCACTGTTTCAACAACAGAGAATAAAAGGATGGCAATGTGCCAGGAGCGTGATGAGAAGTCTGATCTTTGTCTCTTAAGGGAAATTGAAGTATGCCATTTGTCTCTTAACTGTCACTGTAGAGGTAAGAAAATATGCATGACTCTTCTGGATACTGTCTCTCAAGATAATTAATGTAGCACAAAAACATGGCGTAAATCCCCAGAAAAATTCAGATAGAATTGCTTTTCTTTCTAAAACATAATTAGCTATAATTTATCAAAGGGAGCAGCCAATCTGAGTACATGCTCCATATATCTTGATAACTTTAAGGTTGGGCTTATAAAGTTTTAAAAAAGCCCCGTACAAATATAGTGAATAATTAAGATGGATAGAAGGTTACCTTAGAGTCACAAAAACGACGATCAATTCCATGCTGGCATATTATTACAGATTTAGGTCTTTCCAGTTCAAACTCACGGCACACTACATGAAACACAAAGGTCTGCCCCCATTCCAGAAGACTTGCAAGCTGTAAGCAAATAACATGTTGTCTAATAGTAAGTATGCAAAATAAACTTATAGTATTCAACAGATTATTGAAAGAACATCACTAAAGGTTGGAAGGAGTAAAACCAAACAGACAACCTCATCATAACATTCTGTCTTTGTTACTTTGTTCAAACATAGCCTATTGCCCATTACTCAAGATTTATTTTTGTGTGTGCTAGAAGGTGCACGTGTAATAGTGTGACATGAACCTAAACAATTCCTAAATTACGTCTTAATCTAAGGAAACAGCTTTACTTTTAGGGTTAGACAGGCATTTCATTGCAAAGATGGAGACCATCTTATTTTTCCTCAAAAAAAAAATGCATCTAAATACCCTAATACCTTAAGGGTCCCTTCCAACTCAAATGATTCTATGAGCCTATGAATTTAAATGTCATACCTTCTTGTATGTAAGTAACAAAGTTACATTCAGAAAACATAGAAGTAAACTGGCTAAACAGAATACTACTGAATCTCGCTGGACCTAGTAATTACCCAATTGTTGATTTAAATCTTTTATATAGTTAGCTTATTCATAAAGGAAATGAATCATGACTGTCTAGCTCTATTATGAGAGGGAAATGGGTTTTCTTTGGCTAATCAAAGGAAAGGGGACTTTAAATCAGGAGCAATTTAATTGGAATTTAATATAGCTATGACTGTCCTCCACAAGATCTCTCATCCTCTCTTTAGCTGTATACCTTCACAAATTCTTACGATACATCACAGTATGGAAGGAAAAAGCCAATGACCCTGAAAGAAGCAAATTCAAGTTCTGGTTCACATCAATGCTGACAACAAAAAAAGCGAAATTAAAATACTCTAGAAGTATTCAATTGAGAATTTCTACAAGAAGAAAACACACGCTTGGAGTCGCTGTTATATAATAGAAAAATGAAGGCAGCATAAATGGCAGGACTAAAATGACTGATCACTGTGAAAGCAAGCTACCTAACAGTGGGGCCAAGCATTAGAAGTTATGCAGCTACCAGCTACTCTGTTCGAGAGCTCTGCTCATTCTACTTTTGCACAAATCATTCCAATTGTCTCCTATTTTAAAACTTGGCTTTGTCAATAGGTTTCTAAGGAATGTCAAAACTTTATCTGCAAGGTAAAATTTTTGCCAGTTGCTGAACCTGTTATCCTCCTTCCTGATAGCATTCCTGCAAGCAAATGCCTATGTATCTGAATGAACGTTACACGTGAGGGACAACGAGATGCCTTTCAAACTGTACCCATAAATGGGTACTTAATTTGTTCTTTCCAGATTGTTAATCAGTAGGAGTAATGAATTTGAATCTCCAAAATTCAGCATCATAAAATGAAAGTGATTTTAGAGGAAGTCAGACAAAATTTCACTAAAAATTCCTCACTTGATTTTTTTAAATAGAGTTTTTCTTTCTGCTCTTTGTTATATTCTTTAGTGTATGGCTGAAAAGGTCCCAAAACACTGGATCTATTTACAGAGAAGCATTACTTTTTGTACAATCAAGCCACTTGAAGTACAAGCAGTTACTATGGTTGATTTTCTAATCAGTATTCAAGTATATTAACATACATAGACATAACATGCATTTACACATATTATCATCAGCATTCACTGCTGATTTGTTCATATTTGGTAAACATCACTCTTTTAAATGCTCATTTAACACTAGACATCCTGTTATATCTAAGTGAATATCAGATTTGGCTCTACTGGAATCTCCTATTTTTAACATGTAAATGGTTAGATTTCTAACCTGTATACTTAAAGTTACTTAAGGCTGAGATGGCAAATTTTCTGAAGTTCATGCTATTCCAGCTTTACAAGAAAGAAGGAAGTTGATACTTCATAGCGTACAGTTTCTAGATGATACCTGTGGTGCTGTAACTTTGGCAGTAAGACTTCCAGCCTGTACATCTATTAGCCATGCATATTCTAAAGTATCACTTCCAAGAGGCAAACCTTCTGCAGAAAACATCGCGTGGGCACGCAACTGCAGACCTGATAGACTAATGTGGCCCTCTCGAAGGACTTCATCAGCTGCCGGTCTCTGTCAAGGACAAGATAACACTTAAGTAAACTGCAAAGATTGTGTAATTAGAAAGTGCAAAAAAACAAAAATAAAACACAGATATTTCATATACACTCATATTCACTTCCTAACCCTGTTGACTTTTATACAGTTACACAGTCCCAAGACTTCTCAGCATCACACATGCAACAGCATATACGTAAATCTCATGTGGGGAAAGAAGCCTTATCTTTTAACCACTGGCAACCAACGTCAATTACCTTCCCTAGGGGATTTCCACTCTGTGACATCATTGGGAACATCTCTTAAATAGTACTGCAGTAAAATACAAAGAATGAAATACCACATTTGACAATGGAAAGGATCAAGGTTAAAAAATAAATGACTTATGAATGTCTGCCACAATCAGCCAACAACTGAAAAAAAAAATATCAATAAATAAAATCAGAGAGTGTCCTCTAAATTGCATTTTTCATTGAAGAATTTCTTGGTTACCTAAAGCAATGGTCCTCAGCTGCAGATACGAGAACTCAGATAAAATAATATTACTTCACTGGCCAAAGAAGAAACCAAAAGATAAAAGCTGCACAGACATACTCTAGGAGCTTGTGATAACACTGAGGTAAGCTGTGATTTAAATCCAATAAGTCAACAGCAAAACTTTTCTTTCCCTCAGTATCAACATACTGCATTGCACAGTTTGTTTTCCACCATCAGGAAACCCTTTGGAGCTGCTTAGGGAAGAAGAAACACATCTGCAAGCTGAAATTTCTCATAGCCAAGATATGGTGCAATGTGCTGCACTGGCTGCTAGATAGCAGCACTGCAAGCAGCCTTATTCCCTGTACTCCCTCCTTTGCACCAAGGAACTCTTTTTGCTTTCACTTGATTAAAATCATTCTGGCTTTTATATTCAGTATGTCCCCCCTGATATTTGGAATTCTGAAAGACAGTAATAGAAAGCCTAGCCTATTTTTATATGCATATATACACACAGGGGCTGGGGGCGAAAGGTTTAAAGTCTCAGGGCAATTAAATCACAAAGAGGAAAAAAAAAAAAAAACCCTTCAAAATTAAGGTTATGGCTGCAACCTCATCTCTACTTCCTTGTACATATCTTATGTACTGTGATTAAGTTACAGTTAGAAAAAAAAAAAACCTTAAAGAAGTCACTGAGTGCACAAAATAGATTATTTGCTTAAATACATGGCTTGGATTCCTCATAGAATAATACTATCCCCCCACTCCACATCCCATCAAAATAAAAACAAAACAACCGACCAAAACAAACAACAAAATACACCAAAGAAAACCTTGCAGCAGACATGGTTACCCCAACTGAAAATTCTCAGGACTTTTTTGACACACAGGTTTAATTACAGTTTCAAACAGCAATTCCCATTGCCTTCAGCTGCACCTGTGAAAAACAAGTCCTGCAGACGCTTTGCTCCAGAAACAAAGTTACAAGGGAAAGAGAATTGCCTGCCTGGTGATATCCTTATATCCAATTTAGGCAGCTGTCCCCAAAGACCACGGTATTAATCCTATTGAGATTATTCATTTGCAATTCTTGCAACTCCACACCACCATTTTTTCTCAGGTTACTATCACAGATAACTGCAGCGTTGTACCCAAAGCCCAGCAGGCTGCAATTCCACTTTCTCTACGGGGATATTTTCTTTGCTAATCAGAGCCTAAGAAGGTAACACTCTCAAAATACAACGGCTAACATGGCACGTCCTAAGATGCTATTTAACTTCTTGTCAGGACAGTACATTATTTCTTGCAGTTCCTTTCTCTTTTAGTCAGTTTACAGCCAGAGGTTATGTTTAAGGTACTTTTGTGCTTGTGCACCGGGTCCAAATCTGGAAAGTTTAAATAAGCATCAACCAATTTGTTTCATTAGCTTCCTGACATAGCAGAGAACAGGGGGACATGTGTCTTTGTCTGTGTATGGTTAGCAGTACATGGTTTTCAAACACTGTACTATTATTTTTGGCAGCAATATATTTCAGGATACAGGCATTGAAAAACAATGTAATCTGTAGGGCCCAGTTCAAGTACTGTGGTTTTAATGCAACCAGTGTGTGCATAAATAAAACAAGAACTGAAATAGTCACAAACTTCACTGAGTAAGGATAATTGCTTGTGCTAATGAATTGCCACCTAAAATCTTCACTGAACTAAATTTATGCATGGGGCAATTTTTGAGAAGTTTACTAACAATTACAGTAAAATTGTGCATAGCTAACTGACAAGCCACAAGTAATGCTTAATTTAGTCTCTAATTATTTTCACTGTACCCCTACCGGAGGAAAATTACAGGTCATGCCAGTATCTTGATTGTAAGCTAAAGATCCAGCTCTGTGATTTATTCTAACAAAATGCATAGAAATGTGAAGATGTAGTTATTCTATTTACTACCGTTTTTCTTTTTGCTGCTTAAAAAAGTGAAACATCTCCAGGCACTGCACAAAATTTACTTGAATCACAACCTACAGTAGATTTTAAGATAAAAATCTTGAAAAAGATTCAACAGTTCTAAGACCAATCTGACTATTACTCTCAGTTTCGTAAAGAATCTTTTCAAGGAAGATTTAAGTAAAATTAAGAAAACATACAATATTCTATGTGCCTTTCACTTCAAACATATGCTGGAGAAACAAAGAATAAAATATATATATATGCATCAAAATTTTCTTTCACATATGATTCAAAAGCCTTAAGCTTTGTATATATCAAAAGAATCCATATTAAAATGGTTACAATTCCCCCAAACCAGATAAAACAAAACCAAATAAAATCGGCTAACTACCTGATAATTGTCATTCAGAAACAAATTCACTGGAGACAGCACAAGCTGAAGCATTGTTTCTCTAAATCCTTTCTTCATCTCAAAACACAACCTCTCCAAGAAAGCTGTAGGGCACTCAGGACCATCAGGACTACAATGCTAAAGTGAAAAAAAATAAAATAAAATCAAACAGCCATTTCAGAATATGAAACGTACAACACTGTTGAAGTTGTTAGATTAGAAGCAAACCTGTAAGCAGTAAGTATGCTAGCTTTCCTTCAAGTTGATAATTAAAAAGTAATCTGTGCAACTTCAAAAATCTTTTAACAGTTAATATAGACAGCAATTCAAATCCATCTGAGCTAACCCAAACCTTTATCTGGAATAGTTTTGAAATTCTTGGGAATCCCTCACAATGCAGCTACAAAGAGCAGGATGTGTCATCAGGAGATAGCTTTGCTATTTAGCAGAGAAATCATAATTGTCAATCAAAAATCATGAACTACTGATCACAAAAACCTATTTTCTTGAATAAAAAATCATTTATAAGATATCCAGTTCATATTTCAGATAAGCAAAAACAAACATGTTCCAAACTACTTTAGATAGCCACAGTTTTGCTGAAGAGTACCCATGCATTTTAAAAACACTTCCCCAGCCTAACCTAACATTCTAGGGAGTTACATTTAGCTCCACATCATGCAGCTGGAAAAAAAAAAGCAACAAGATACTTCAAGATTCTGAAGCTCTTACCACTGGCAATCGCCCGTGCACTTTGTACAAATTAACAAGGACAGTAATATCCCATGGACGTAGAGTAAGAGGGTGAACTGGCTTGACTGAGCTTTCATTTTCCTTCTTTTCATTTTCTACTCCCACAGCTGTCCATCCAGAGCTCGAAGATGTTGACAGAGACAAAACAGGGCTTGAAATAACTTCTTCAAAATCAGTATACATGTCATCTTCTCCAAAATAATTTTCCTAGGAAAATCAATTATTTGCAATGACTGTAGGGAAACATTTTACAAAATTTTACGGAGGTTATCGCTAACTTCTTCCCCTTCCTGAAATTCATCTGCCTGCTAAGACTTCTTCATTCTTTTCTAAGCACAAATCTGTAGAGCAAGCAAGCAAAGAGGAAATGTACAAAACAGAAAAAGCAAGCAATTGCAAAATGCTCACGTCCTTGGAAAAAGGTCTGCAGGAAAAGACAGGCACATTATTAGATCTGACATGGATATGTAATTTTATCGTCTCACATTAAGTTTCCAAAGTATTCTTTCTGTTAAAACGCTATATATGAACTATACTGCTCAGTTCACAGAAGTTGAGCAAAGGTAACTGGCTTTGCTTTTTAACGAAGAGAAAAAATAGAAGTCATTGTGAGGATATAGATCTTGAAGCTTTTGTTGTTGCTGTTGTTCTATAAAGAATATCCAGCAGAGGGTGCTAGAAACTCCAGTAACTTATTCTTGGTACTTTCTACCAGGACTTGAACATCATTCATTCCCAGTAGGTAGGACATCCCTAGGGAGCACAAGACACTATACCAAAAAACTACCTCCAAAGAACAGAACACTTACGAAAACTGCATAAATCTCTCCCACATTTTACTTAAGATCAATGAAAATGAACTAAAAACAACTAGACAGAAAAATGAGCATAAAATTAAAAAAAACATCACCAGTAATCTACTACAAGATGCTATCAGTACCAGTATCAGCTGGACAAAATGATGTAAACACAGACAAAAATGCTGAAAAGAACATTACATTTGCATTTTCAAAGATGAGTTATCTAAATTTTCTTTTGAGATTCAGAAGACAAAATCTGCACACCAAAAATCAAATCACCATGGGATCAAAGGATCTAACGTAACACTGTTTATTTATCTCTACAGAGGAGATGAGTATTGAAGAATCTTGCATGGAAAGACAGCATCACCACAGAGCACACAACTCCAAGAGGAGATGAATAACCAATTCAATAAATTGTGTCAAACACGAGCGGACTTCCGTATCACAATATATGAAGTCTTCTCAAGACATTTGCCATTGGCCTAATGTTGTTCCTATTTCTTTTAGTGTCAACATGAAATAATATATGAGCATATTTGCAATTCCTGGACTCTGCAAAAGCTTTCTTTTCTGCTATTCATTGCATACATGCAGGATCTTTATGTAAGAACTTAAAAGTGACTTCTTCAGTACCAGTCCTTACAAGTAATCACTAGCCTCAGAAAATTCCTCATCCCAACCCTAAACGAAAACATACAGAAAAGGATTAAAACAGAACTTAAAAAAAAAGAACAAAAAAAAACCAACCTAATAATTAAACAAAGTACAAGCATTTCATAGTTATCTAATAGAAGTGACATGTTCAATCATCTCTGCCTTTGTCATAACAAGGCCAGGTGAGGGAGGTAGGAAGAAATTCAGTCACTGTGAGCCACTCTAAAGACCACTAACAGAAGACGACTTGAGATAAGCAACAGATGCCAGCATACTGAAGTGTAATAGAGTAACATCAAGGCAAGACAAAAAATTGTTCCTAAATATTCCCTGAAGTAGCTTTTTAAATTAAATTTATTCTCACATCCTTTCCCTCTATGACCCCAACTGCAGAAATTTCCAACAACCTGATTAAAACAAAAAACAAACAATCAGGATACTCTGCAGAACTTAAAATGCCCTAGAGGCACGAATTCTGATATATCTTTGCATAAAAGTAGCTGTTAATGTACACTCCAGTCAAAGATGCATTTTTATGTTTCTACACACTTACATGCACAACATCACAAAAGAAAAACTATGCTGATACAAGTCTACTTCTGTTTTGTAAGCCTTCTTATAAGCCTGTGCCAACTGTACTCAACCCAGCCATGACATATCATCAAACCAAGCCATACCAAACTAGTCCTTATGAAAGGACTAAATTCACATATTCTGCAGACTTCTGTCCATTTCAAACAAATCACTTCCCTTTCCAACATGTGGCCATCCATAAACACTGTGAGCTGTGTTTCTGTGCTTACCTTTATAGATAGAAAGGCTTTAAGCAATGGTCCATACAGAGTTATCTGGGAATCTGGAGAGAGTTCCAGTTCCACATGGAGCTTATCTGGGGGCAGCTCTGCAGGGTCAAGGGGAAGGCGTGTCGAAGCAGTGGGAGATGAAATCACACTCTCAGATGTCTTCTGTGACGGCCTTAGCACAGATAGCATTGTTTCTTCCATTTCTGACACTTGGGAGAAAATGAAAACAAATTTTTATTACGTTAGGTTTCAACCAGAGAAAATTATAAAAATATGGAAGCATAATAAACATACAACTTCTTGCAGCTTTCTGATTTGGATTCTGTAACTATGATAACACACCTATGCTACAGAACAGATTTCTCAGATGTAGTAATCATGAGAATGCAGTAAAACACAGAATGTTTTTGTCAGCATGAATTATGCAAGAAAAAAACAAGTCCACAACTTACAAAAAAAGATCAATTTATTTATCTTGTTTTTCAAGTTAAACAAAACCTGCTATTATTTCAGTGTAGCAGATTTCCCACAACCACATAGCTACTGCAGAGTAAACAGAAGTGAATAAACAGAAACACTGCAAAAAATGTATTAAAAATCTGTTCTGAACCAATGACTCTGTATGCTTCAATTTCCTCCCAAACTCAATTACTCTAGTAACAAAACAGTCCTGAAATCCAAATTCTATTTCTTCTTTTTACGTGAAGCTAAGGAGAAGCTTATTGTCTTTTTTAAGTGAGGAAAGACCAGGAAAAGGAAGTGAATAACTCAAAATCATTTGGAGTTGTAAAGTGATTGCTGAAAAGCAAAAAGCTTTATGGGGAAATCATAGAAAATTTTCTTCCAGATGGAGTAAGAGTTCAGGTGCTAGTTTAATTGGGAGAATCAGCGCATGCAGAGCTACAGTGAGTACACGTGTCCAGCAAACTACCTTCAAGGCTTTAACCTATCATTATTGCCTATAACACTTGTTCAGTGTTTTCTTTATGTTACATCAATCAGCTAAACGTCACAATGAGAAGACCACTTATTTGGAAATTGCACCTCTATTATACACCGTATTTGTTTCTCAGAGATTTAAAGTGTTTTATCAATTGATTCAAAGGAAAATACCAATGGTTATTACTATAACAAACACACTGTGTCAGCATCACAGCTCAAATCCAACTGTGGAAGTGTACTCAACTTTGTTAATTGAAGAATTCCCCATTAAAGGAAGCTGTAGGTGCAATTATCTGTGTATATACAAATGTCCAAATCCAGGTTGAACTGTTATGATTACAAGTAAATGCTTTCAAATCTGAAGTATGCAAATTTAACACAAACTTATGGAGTCTCAAAACAACACTCAATGAGGATATGCACAATGGACCTTATTTATCCCGTTTCACACTCAAAAATTTTTTTTCTTCTAGAACTCAAAACTTAAAAATCTTATTCAGAATCATGCCTTCAAAAACCTGTTCATTGAGGCTTAAACAAATTAGTCCTCATTGTTACTCTACTACCACTTCTTCCACAGTTCCTCTCTTTATCCTCAACCCAAAAGACTTCCAAATAACCTCATACCATCTTGCATACCACCCTCTGTACTAAAAATACTTGAGCACATAGACAAAATTAGGGTATTCTGTAACTTTTATATATATAGATTTCACATTTAGAACTTCAAAATTTGAAAATTCTTAGTTAGAAATATTGTTGCACTTATTAGTCTAACATTCCTATCAACCTGCCATGGTTCACTTTACCAGCATGACTTTCAAATGCATGAAGGTAAGCCTATGTCACTGTATCTCATACAAATACAATGTATTTAAACATTAAAATGATAGGAAAAAGTCACAATATCACAAGGAAAAAGGTTTAGAAAGGCTGCATAACACAGTACTGCCAAAAATGCTGTACTTCACATTTATTAAACTAAGTGATAATTTTTTTCAGGTAACAACCCATTAAAGAAATCTACTGTTATGGATAAGCAGAAATTAACCATAAACAATATCTCTTTTTTTCCATAGGGAATTCGGATACTTTCTGAAATCGTGAATTGAAAAAAATGTTGTCAGGTTTGAAATGAAAATTAGCTGTCCCACCTTTGACCAAAAAAAGAAAAAAAAAAACCAAACAAAAAAACCCCCACAAATAAAAGCAGTTCAGTTTAAAATGAATTTCTGCAAATTTAAGAAGTTAGAGCCAACACAGTCACAGCACTTCCTGAAATGAAACATACTGAGAAGAAAAACGTAGTTGCACTTACAGGATTGTTTTAACTGCTCATCTGCCTTTTGAGGATAAATTGGGTGCCACGAGTAGTCAATCGTAAACACAACACTTGGGACTGTCCAGCATTCAACCCATCCAGCCCTTTCAAAAAGAAACATTTGTATCACACATTTCATCATATATGTTCCGTTAACATACTAAGTTGCTTTTCCACAAAGAAAATAAGTAAATATAAAAAGTCAATACAGATACATAGACATAAACCAAAACTAGACTCACTCTTCCTGAGTAATGTTCCTCCACTTGGGTTTGCCTGTTTTCTGACCACTTGGACATTCACCAGAAATGCAAGATTCAGGATTTATTTTATTAGGTTGACAATCTTTCACCAACATAAAAAGAGAATATTTGCTAGGATGACAATCTGGTAGATACAAATGAAGATCAACATCTTCTCCCTAAAATCAAAGATCAATAACGAAAAGTATATTTGCATTCATTTTCTGCATAATGTTCATTTTATTTACATGCTCACATGTACAACCATCTTCACAAAGATGATGACAAGGTGATGCACCACGTCTCAGTCTTTACATGACTGCTGACCACAGCTCCCACCAATTTGTTGGGATATCCCAAGATCTCTGCAGTTCTTAGCAGTTACGCATCCAGTAACTTGCATATAAGAACACATCATAGCAAGCTGCAAACACAGGTGCACAGCTTTTGGAGATTAATTGCAGTTATTCTTCTGTTCAATCCATAATGCAAAAATTCAGTGACTGGCCCACAACTTACCAACTTCCTAAAATTAACCACACTTTTTTTTTTTTCTTAATTTAAATATAGCCTTGCTTATTTTGCTATCAAATTACACAAGCTTACCAACGTCACCTTCAACCAGTTTTTAATGTTAATAACACTACACAACCTCTATTTTAAAGAAGACAAAACAAGAAGTACAGTGTTCCAAAGAATTAGTTTGGCACATTAAAAATACATTTGTTATTTTATAGAAAATACCAAAAATCTGAAGACAGCTTTCCAAAACAGTTTGGGTTACCCATTCCAAATGTGTATATATTTATGCGTGTGTGTCTGTATGTCTGTATATATATCTAAAAACTAAAAAAAAAAACCTGAAACACTCCATGATTGGATGTTTCATGTAATCAAGATAAATTATTTACTTATTTAACGAAAAATTATATGATCAGGAATTGAAAGAGAATATTTTTCTTTCAGGAAGGAGTTTACTCTGAAGTTCCTAACTGAAGAAGAAAAGGAAGTAAAACATTTCACATTCAGAAAACAATGTAAAAAAAAAAAAAAGAAAAAAAAAAAAAGAGAGAGGGGCACTGAGAGAACAGAACTTACCTTTAAAGAGAATCTGGTATTGCATGTAGTTGGAACAAAGTCAGTGAAAGGCAGAGAGAAAACAATGTTTAATGTTTCTCCACAAGCTGCTAGATAAACTGGGAGAGAATAGGAAAAGTAAACAAATAAAACACTGTCAAAATGACTCTCTATTTTGTTCTTAGGCAAATATCAAATATATAGGTATAATTAAGGAAAAAGACATGAACTCAGGACAAAGGAAAATATCATGCATTTAGAGTATAAACTACCAAATTATTCTGAGCATTCAAAGGGTCCTCAAAAATGAATGCTAAAAATGTGAGCTGAAGCTACACTCCTAAGAGAAGGTACATATTTGTATGAAATGTACAAAACAAGTGAGGACTTGCAGCAGTTTTAGGATGGCTTATGAATAACAACAGTAGCAAAATGAGTAGTTATCATTCATTTCATTTCATAGTAAACATGCTAGAATTTTTGTCACTGTGTGCACTGTTTCAAATCTTAAACTGACTTTACCATTTTCTTGTTGTTTGGTGGAACAGTCAATCCAGTTGTGTTGATTAGCTGCCCAAATCATTTCAAATTGATGAAACATGACTTTGAAGTTCCACATATAAGGAACAAATGAATAAATATCAGGTGCACTATCACTAGACCAGTCTTGGATCAAATCTAAAATTACATAAAGTAATAAAAGATGAGTTAGTAGCAATCGAGTGAGAGATTTCCTCTTTCAAGCTAACCTGGCTTTTAATAAAATGTAAATCGTCAATATTGGTTCCTTGGAAAAGGAAAATGAGGAAAACTACACGTAGCATTCATTCCTCGAGCAGCTATTCCACAAATACTTCCTGTGAATCCATCTCCTTGCTTCCTAAGCTGTAATGCCATAGGTTTACTCACACTTTCTAGATTAGTTTTATTCAGTAACAAGGTTTCACATTTATCCAAAAAACAATGGACTAATCAATGTTTTCCTTTGGTTTTCCATTCTAATACTATGAGCATCTACTAGTTGTATTTCCTACCACCAAGCCTGATACAGCAAAACAGTGTTTCTGAAGAAGCTCCCAGTTCACTCTGCATAGATTGGTAGATTACAGTGTGTACAACAGCGCTCTATAAATGATAACTCTAGCCTCACTAGGAGATAACTTTATTAGCATCACACTATGCTTGTACTAATTAATCCTCCACTCAGCAGGGCTAATTAGAGCAGGTAGCACCCCACTGATAGGGCTATATTCTTTCTATTTCTGCAGCTGGAACATTCAGCAACAGTTTGGTGATGCAGGGTTGTCTTGTGTACACGTGTTCTTCCTCATAACCCAAAATCCCAAGGAGCAAATTACTTTCTCTCATCATCTGTCAGCCACACAGACAAGACCTAAGCCTGAATAACTAAAAATCAGTCAGCCAAAGAGAAATATCAGAGAAATCAACGTCCTAGTGACAATTATTAAATGAATCAATAGCTCTGGTTTAAAAAAAACAAAACCAACCAAACAAAACAAAACAACAAAAAACAAACAACAACAACAACAAAAAAACCCCACATCTTAAATTTAAGATCGCTTAGCATAACTGCAGATCAAATTTTACTTAGCTGTTAGAAAACTAAATTATTCAGTATATCTACTGAAATATAAGAGTATCATGTAATTAGACACTAATAGCCCACAGAAGGCATTGGGAACTCGGTCCTCAATAATAATTTGTTTTCCTGAAGATGTGAAATCACTGTATCTGCAACTGTAAGTTTGAAGAAGTGGTAAATAAAGAACATTTAATTTGATACATAACTTATTCAGTAAAGCAGTTACCTGTAAAGAAGCTTTTCTGAGCAAAGATAAAATGATATGTTGCTTTATAAACCTCAAGTTCACATTGCCATGTCTGTGGCATGTTCCATATCCGGGGATAACTGGCATTAATGTGAAACTGTGAACAAGATATTAAAGCATTAGAATTATTTGAAAACATGACAGTGTTTGACCCTGTAGCGCAGCAGTTTTCACATATGTACTCTGCTGAATAATTAAAACTCTTTTCCTGCTGAGATGAACAGAAGGCCTCTCCAGTTCCTTAATAATTTAATCTCACTCCCTGTCTTTCTGAGTTTGAAGGTCAAGTGTTAGTGTATTCATTTATTTGGAAAGGTATTACTACAAACTTCTGATATGGCTCAACAAACGTAACGTCCGTTGCACTAGATGTACTAAACAACTGATATGATGCTCAAAAACTAGACATTAAAAACATCACTCTAATAAGGTCATTTAAAAACTAGTGAGAAAGGTTGTTGACAAATTACAGAAGTTGAATGTTAGGCAAATGAGAACACAATATCGTTTCAAAAAGTTTAAGTACTTTGAAATACCTACACAAGCAGATACTCTTCAGCACAGCTACAAGTGTAATGATTTACTATGGTAAACTCTATACAAACACACAGCTACAAAGTAAACTAGGCAACCCACCCACAGGTTTCAATTCACATAAAACCTTCCCTACATATCAATGTCTTATAAAAAACATTAAAAGGTTGTACTTCTGCACTGTTTACAATCCTCAACACCAACTCTATAAGCAAACAAATATGCTCTTTATTAAAAATTCTTTAAAGAATGAAGCTATGTTCTTGATAATGCAAACTTACAGCTAGCATTTCAGCTTCTAAGAGAGTCCGATACTGCATACTGCTGGTGGCATCAACATGTAGAAGCTGGCCTTTAATTGTAGGTGAATAGCCTAGTAGATAAAAATACAAAAATCACTGTTCCAATATAATAGTTACACAAACATTTTAAAAAATATCACCAGTGAATTCGGCAGTTCCCAAACAGTGAAGAAATGTTGTGGTGAAAATTGCTACTCTGTAATTCCATCCCCTATTGGTCAACAAACAGCTTACTGTCTTCTGTTGGAGGGATGGTATGGCTTAGGTTTCAGAAATCTTAGCATGAAATGCACAAGAAAATGCAAATATACCAGGGAGAATCAAGAGAACAAACAAATCAGCAGAAAGGATTCAAACAATTCAACGAACTGAGTAAATCAAACAAAACAAAACAATGTAACTTTACATTTATCTCAACTTCTTACATTTGTCTCAGACTTCAGAGTTTATTTTAAAAAACTATTACTAAATTATTTTGCATAATGTATTCCTCAGCACAGTTCAACTGTGACACTAACCTTACTGAAGATGACTTCCTGCTTTGAGTTGACAATGAACGCATCATTTGCTTAAAAAAAAATGATGCACTTTCTAGTAGTTAGAAATTTTGACTTAGGTTTCTCAACCCAAATAAAATATGGAGGTAACTTAATTATTTAAATACATAAATGCTTTAATAACTTCAGTGAAATGTATAAGGAAACTCTTTTTCTTTCCTTGTGTAAGCATACATGAGTATTTACATATAAATATGTATGTATATACATGTATGCATATATATATGTATGTATATGTATATATATATGAATATATATTATATACTACATATGGATATTTGTTTATCTCACATTCAAGGGAAAACACTGCAAGATAGTCACCCTGATATGTATTAAGACAACTGTTCAGGAAAAAAAATTAAGAAAACAAATTAATCCTAGCCTTAACTCACCATTTTCACCAACTGTCATGGGAATATTTACTTCCAAATATGATCCTGCACCAACATTTACATGGACAGCATTTGTTTCCTGCATGGATTAAAAAACAAACAAATAAAAAAAACAACCAACCCACAAGCATTATTTCTAGACCCTCAGTGTCAACCAGTATACTTCATGCATCTGGCTATTATTATCCATACACCTGGGTTAAAAAAACCTCAATGACTGATGAAAAATTACTGATGGAGTAGCTTTATGTAAGGAAACTAGACATTCAGTGAACTTACGCTACACTCCATTTATAACCCCTCCATATATGCAACTTTTGTTTCTCCTGCTATCATCTCTCCAGTAATACCAGATATTAATCCAATATCAGAAGAAATTCTGTCTTCATCAGGGCAAGTTTCATCCTAATACACATCTATAGTCACAGAAAATAAATACAATTTCTCGTAGCTTTTATAAGCACCTGAGACAAGTAAAAACGTGTAAAACTGAAAAAGCAGAGTGGAATCACAGCTGAAAAAGCATTTTACATACAAGATTTCATTATTTACCCTATTTTTTGTAAAAAGCAAATCAATGGTGGCATCTGCAATAATATTCATCCGCAGTTCAAATGCAAGAATCTGTCTCGGTTTCCCAGGCTGAGCAATTTCAGAGATTTTCATAACTTGGTAGTCTGGCGGAAAGAAAAACTTCCACAAGCAATCCCTAGCAGGGAAGAAAGACAAAACAGTTGTTTTAATTTACAGAACAAATGTACATAAACATGTTTATTTACGTATTCGGTTCACTTAACGATTTTCCAATTGCTGAGTTTTCAGACAACCAGCACATGCTTTAGGAAGGGATGCTTATTTAGAAGGCTCCCTGATGACAAAACTAACTCACTACCGATACAAAACTCCAAAACTTCTGTTAATAAGAATTGCCTATTGGATAAAAGCCACAGTAGATAGACCATAAAGGATTTTTAAAAATCTAACTCGAATTGCAAACTATGGTATTCTTCTTACTCCTAATCTTAGCTTAAAAATCTACCAGAAAAGTATAACAGGAAGGAATCTGTCTATGCTTCAGTTTGTGCATAACTGATCATTGTAATGTTCAGAAAGAAACAAAGTACAAAACGTTTACAACTTCTGAAAGGAAATAAAATGAAACCTACATTTCTAAATACTCATATCTGAACATTTAGTTACATGGAAGGAAAACCGCAGAGATGGAGTACAGACAGCAGAGCTTATTTAGTTGAGGAAGTGAGTCCTTAAGCTGAGTATCAGTTCCCATGCATCAAGCACCTGACCACTAAGACAACTTAAAAGTTAGCACCAGCAGGGGAAAACAAACAAACAAAAACAACAACAAAAAGAAATAAACCCAATAAGAAAAAAACCAAACCAAAACAAAAAGCCAATCACATGCACACAGTCAAAAATCACTACAGTGACACTGATCTGGGGAAACCCAAAGCATTATTGCATGGAGTAGTTAAGATCAGTATTTGTGGAAGCTCTTACATGAATTGAGGAGTACAAAGTCCAAAGAATTTCCACAGATCAGTGCTTTGAAAACATACAGGTACTTCCCAAAATTCTATCTTCTATTCACGGCATGATGAGAAAGTGTTCCCAGGTATGAATGGTTCATATGCCTACGAACCTTGTGCATACTGTGCACCTTGGAACACACTGTGCACCAGACTACCTGCTGGCTAGCCACTTGAAATTATAAAAAGCATACCATCACAGTTCTATTTTTCTTGACAGTATTAAAAATGTCATTAATAATTCATTGACTTCACATTTTGTTCTAGAAATCAGCATTTTCTCTCAAGTTCTACAAGACACTGGTATATCTGATGACTAATCTGCCATCCACACGTTCTTAAGAGACAGTTAGTCCCATCAGTTTCACAGGAGAATTAACAGAGGCCAAGAAAAGTATTAATTTGTAATTAACAAGAGAAAAAAGGGAAAGTACTGATTATGTCCCTGTTACTTAACAGCCTTTCGCTCTCTAAACAATCCCACTGTCTCCAACAGAAATATTCAAGCACAAAATACAGAGAGCTTAGTGAAGAACAGTAATAGAGCTCTAGCCTAATATTTTAATCACTAAAATATCTAGATTATAAACACTTTGGAGACAGCATCAAGTGGTTGATTCTGTTAAGCAGTGATAAATGATAACACCTCATTATTTTCAAAGCCAGATCTGTACTTCCATGGATTTTCTCACCAACATGCAGTGTATTTCAAACCACAAGCTCCAGAGAAATAAGCCAATAAGAACTCAACAAGTTTAAATAAAAGCAATAAAAAAATTAAACCCTCAGGTATTTAACACTTGACATATAATATGACTATGTTGTTTCAAAAACTAGGAACAAAAACTATTAATCTAATAATAAAATGTCACAGAAAGATTCTACCTTTAGGACAACACAGTAAACAATAATGAATTTACTAACTCTAACCAATTGTGACAGAATTCTTTTTTCCTTACAAGACTAGTCTAATCCATACAAATTTTAAGAAAAATAATCACATACTGGAGACTCTATAATGTTTGCACAATAAGAAGATATATTAAAGATTAAAATTGAAACCATAAATCATGATAATACCTTTGCCTATCAGCCCAAGGTCCATAGTTGAAGTCTGTTCCTTTTCCACAAACAATGTCCAAACCCCAGCATGGTGGCAGATCCTGTAATTTGCTATCTTCGTTGTTAGCTTCTCCATCATTACTTTCCTCTGTCTCCTCTGGTACAAGACCTATATTACATAATATAATAAAGAGATTATCAAAGGAAGCTCCTTCAAATTAACATGAAAAACATCCACAAAGCACAATACAATTAAATTGGGTTTTCCTTGTTTGATTGGTTGGGTTTTTTTTTTGTTTTTTTTTTTTGTTTTTTTTTTTTGTTTTTTTTTTTTGAGACCACTGTAGTATGTAGGTATCAAGCCACAATTTGAACAGACTCTCATAAGAAGGGCAAGAAAATGACCCAAAATCCTTGGGATAGTCTCAAGTACTGGTTTCTAATGTCACTGAAATGCTGGCAAAAAAGCAGTTTTATCTGCTAAGTATGTTTTTTTGTTGTTGTTGTTCTTGTTGTTTTTTACCAATTCAGGCCTTCATTCATCCACCTTCAGCTCTCAATCCCACTTACAAAGTTAGAATAAATTTTAAAACAAAGATGAAAAAAGAAAAAATATAATCTCCACAGACAACACAAGCAAATAAAGAGGAAAACCTTACAACAGTACACCCAGGATTACTAACAAAAGTTCAAGCAGTCATTCAGTAGCGACCCAAAATAACCATCAATCTTCCACCAACACACATCATTGTTGAATTATGTTGTTGATTGTTGAATTATTGTCTTATCTTTATTAAAGATTGAGGTTACACTTCAAGTATAATCAAAATAAAAGCTTTTGCAAACAACAACAACAAAAACCTCCAACAAAATAACATGGTAGTAAAATGCACTGGATTTAAAGTGAAAAGAACAGACACTACAGTATTCAGACATCAACAGTTAAATAACCTTTCAATAAAAACTAAAAAAATCAGTAATACATATTGACCATAAACTGTCTCCATCCCCAAACTACCTTTGGAAACCAAAATAATTTAAATTCACAGCTTCAAAAATAATCTTAGTACCAATATTCATTGGTTTGTTCATGTTGCATGCACGTTGCATGTGAACTCAAGTAAGGCACTGCTGACTGACTGCCTGCATCTATTTAATACTCATCAATAAAACTTTTAGTTCTACATGTACAGATATTCTACCGTTGGGATTCCCTAGGCCTTCTAGATAGTCCAATCTAAATCTAAATACTGACAAGAAAGTGGTTAAAAAGAAAGTGGTTAAAACACTTAAAACAGAAACATATAAAAGAAAGTGGTCAAAAAAATCTCACATTCTCTGAAACATGATATTCATCAACTCTTTCCAATTTGTTTCTGTGGCATTTGGGGGGATTTTTTTTTTTAATTTTTCAGAAATAAGGGTGTGACTCTACTACTTAAGAATGCCTTTATTCCCACTTCAAAATATTATATTTTTCCAGCATGAAAATAAATTATCTAACAATCCCAGACAATTAAAAATACAATCAACATTTCCATCCCTTAAAACTTGATATTTAACACAAGGTACCTGGTTCATCCATATAATAATAGATGTCAACATCATTGGACTGCATTACCACAAATCCTTCACCCATCAGCCTCGGTGGTCTGAAATGGAAAAAAAAGTGTAAAGATGTGTTAAGCAGAATGAAAGAGTAACATAGGTCAGATTCACTCATAGCTTACAAATAGTATGTACTAAAGAATCATCAATAACACTCTATCAAGCAAGCCGTTCTAAAGAAGTATTGTACTGAAGATATCTGTTTAAGCCTCCCACAGATTAGTGCAAAACTCCAGGGTTTTCCATTTCAGAGGAATTGCAGGCAGTTGCATATCTCAGTAAGGTCAATGAAAACCCTCCCATTTGAAGATTCCAAAAGTATTGGACCTTGAACAAACCAAATGCCAGTTCTAACCCATAAGCAACATCTTATACTCCTGGAAAAGTCTGCAGATGCCAAGAGATCATAAAACATACTGAAAAGAAAGCTCATCATAAATTTACAGAGAACAGAAGAGGATATGCTTTGTGTAGTTCCTCAATATCCACACAGCAAGTACAAGCACTAATACAGTTTTGTCCACATTTAAGCAGGTTGAAGAAAAGCCAGTTCTGAGCAGGAAACCACATGGATACATTAAAACCCATTTCCAGAAGTCCCTTAAGTGCAATTTGCTGTTATTGTTTGACCTTTGATGCCCATTAAGTTTTTGCTGAACAAAGAGACCTGCAGCGCTGGAAATACGCTGTAAGGGGCATCTGACCAAGAAGGTTTTGTGGGAAAAACTCCAGCTTGATGCAGTCTGAAGACAGCAGCTCCATTTGTCTATACCATGGCTGCTGGCAGCTCAACTTCATATTGACCATAAGAGCCAGAGGCCATTTCATCTACTGCCCTTTGGTCCCATGACATTACAAGCAGGGCAGGGGGAACACATGGAGGGATCCAGGCACATGCACACACGAGGCACACACCACACTTCTGTCCCAATCTTGTTTGTTCTGAAGTGAAAAGCACAGGTTAATACTTCAAACAGTCTTGTTCCCTCCTTACCATGCTGTGCTTCTTAGTCTATCTTCTACCTAAAGCTAAACATGCTTAAGAAAATAAGCAAGGAATGCTCTGGTCTTGTCTCCCTTTATCAAAAGCAGAAGTCTTATTGCTAGGCAGTGTCAACCCTGAATTGCAGAAACTATTTGATCATTACATCATTACTTCTATATAAAATAGCTAAAGGCATTAGTTATCTCACACACTAAGATACAAGCTTCCTCTTGGCACAAAGACATTTCTCACGTGTCACACCTACTGAAGTTCTACTTTCAATGCTTCTTCTCTATCAAGAATTCCTTTCTCCTTGTCCTACATCATGTTCTTTCACCTGCTAATAATTTCTTACTAAAATAGCACTCTGAACCAGAGGGACCAGCCGTCTTCAGCTCTTCAGTAATTAGACCATGAGTTTAAAAAAAAAAAAACAAAAAACAACAAAAACACTAAAAGCAAGCCTTCTTCTTGCTTAATAATGTTTCACTTGAAAGAATCTAAATACAAAATACATGCAACATTTCTCCTAACACTCATCATTTGTTTACATTATCTCACATTAATTTATAATTGTAACCATTGTATTTTCACAAGAGATGTCTTTTCCACTTTTCAGCCACTTCTGTATGTTTGCACTTCTTAGTAGAAGAAAATCCAAAAATACATGGTGTAAGACTAATGGGGTAGAAGCATGCTGCTTATTGCACTGCACTTCATTTCAAACACAGTAAAGCTTGGAATATATGAGAAGCAGCAGACGAAGAGCCCATGTGCTGCCAGTCCTTCATAAGCAACTTAGTGGGAAATTTCAGATCAATTTTACTTTGAGAGTAATAGCAGCAGTGAAAGATGAAATACTTCCTATTCACTTTAATTTTCCAATTATTTCTTCTTTCTGTCTAAAATTGAATTGGCCTCCCTAGTGAGATGCAAATAGAGTAGGATCTGAAATAAAAAAATTATTTAGCAGTTTCTGAATAGAAGTAGGAAGAAAAGTACTTAGATATATTTAAACAGCAGTTCATGGAGAGAGCTCAGATCATTCTGCTAACACCCCAATACACACACTTGAGCCACTGCATCTGAAAAGTGCATCTCTGTACAAGTAGGCTAAGCAGGTAGCATCAGCTTCTCCAACTGAGTATACCACCAACAGGGCTTCAAAAGGAGGGCTTCTCCTAGCACTTTTCTTTTTTTTTTTTTTTTTTTTTTTTTTTTTTTTTTCTAAATCCTTGGTTTTGGAGAGTTTACTTGCAAAAAAAAGTGATGGAGGTGTTGAGGAGTCTGTATGTTTGATGTTTGCATGGATTAGTCAGTCTGTTACAAATTTAATCATCACTTTATTGTTTTCTATTCATACACTGCCTGAATGTTAAGACACACCGCTTAATGTTTAAGCCAAAAAAGCATAAGAGGGCAGGCTCTCAAGATTCAAAAGCACTCCCATTTTGCAGTGAACTGGGTCATTTATTGAATCTGCGCAGTAAATTAGGGCACATGTTTTCTGCACACATGCTATCCTTCAGCTATCAGGAGCTGCACGGCAACTGCATAAAAGGAAAGCACTTTGCGGAAGCAGGAATAAAAAGCTAATAGTTCCAGTATCTTAATCCTATTTTGTTTTAATCTCGTTAGCTTGCTTTCAATATTAATTGAAGAAGTTTCCTTTGTCGTCATGTTCAAACATCAAGATATTCTGTATACACCCACAGAGTGCAATCTGAAGTTGAAAATACATAGAGGCACTTTATATAGGTGGCAGTATCTGGCTGATATAAAGCTGATTAAGGTACAGACTAATGAAGTAAAGTTTATTTCCAAGTATAGTAATTCATTCTCTGGATACGATTGCTTAGGAGCTATATGGATTGATATTATCATTAAACATAAAATCATATGTGCAGTTGTCCAAGGATATCATGTATTACTTTTGTTGAGCAAATAATGCCTGTAACTCAAATAATGACTGAAATTCTTCAGCTTTGTCCAAATTATCTGTTGACTATACAGCACTGCAAGCACTGAATAACATAATGCAGAAAAACTCTGGCTATGAGATTCATACCATAGCAATAGGTTTTCATGTAGTATGCACATAAATGTCTAGTTGGTTGAAGTGCAATAAAACCTGAACCCTGGTAACAATTCTTTTCATGCAAGCAACCTATTTTTTTTCTTTGCCTTAGTATCTTCCAGTTTGTTAAAGCTGCATAATCCTGGCTGTCTAGAAGAAGAACACACAGAGGTAGAAGGATCTGCCTTCAGAAGATAGCACAATTTGTTCTACATCAGATACCATGCACCTTTTCCCTGCTTTTGTTTTTAAATTTCTTAAAAATGTTTTCCAAACGATATGCAAACTATATCTACGGAACAAAACGTCTCAACTACTGCATTTATCTTAAAGCAGAATACCTTAAAAAAACATCTAGAACAAGATAGAAAAACGGTACTTTTCCCCATAAATGAAATTGTTTCAATGTTTCAAATTTAAAAATTTCAGTGTGGTAGAAATGCCAATCATCTCAACACATTAAGAGAAGTCACAGAAACACATTCAATTTTCTTTACTTGATTTTCTTATAATAAATTCAGAAATAATAAAGAATCTTAACAAAAACTTCAACAGAACTTACTCATCATTTTGAAGACCAACATATCTTGGACTTGGAACCAGCATGACTCTAACATTCTCCAATTTTCCTTTCACAATATGCATAAACTGATCAAGGTGGCTGGAAGGTGGCTTTGTGGTATATGTCAAAAAAGCATCATCGAAGTTAATGCAAAGTGTTTGTGGTTGATAATGATTCCCAAATGCCAAGCGACCCTAAATTAAGAAGATAACCAGTTACTTCTAATGCACTGCTTTTTCACGTATATTTATTTATAATTCACCCGTAATAATACAGTTTAACCATTCCTAAGTAAATAAAGTCTGGATATCTGAACCTTAGCCATAATCTGTGCATAAGTAAAATTTTACCTTGCACATTCAAACTCCAAACGTTTTATTTCCTATTACAACAATAACAGTTTCTCTGTTTTTTTGTGAAACAGCAGTAGCTTTTAAACAGTCTTTCAAATATCCCTAGTAAAAGATGCACAGAAACAAAAATTAATAATAAAAATGCGTAACTCCCATTACCTAGCTTAATTATTTTGTTGACATTTTTTAAATCATTACTAGCCTAAGAAACACATTATTTCCCAAAATGGAAAATATAACTTTGTTTCTATGCGTGCCAGCAAGATCTATGACTGTGTAAGGAAAGTGGTGGTGGGGGGTGGTGATGTCATTCCAAAACTTACACAAAGCATGAAGGAAAACAAAAAAATAAAAAAGAACATTCAAGAAAATTGAGTTGCAAATCTATTTTTTATGCATGTACTACTAAATAATTTCATTAGCAGGGACATTTTTCCCACTTACCGTGCTCACATTGACTTTAATAACAGGAATGAGTGATCTCCATGAAGAAGAAGGGTCTTGAGATTCTGTTTTTACTTTTACACTGTGGAAAAAAACGGTTTTTTATTCAGTCTTTTCTGCGGATAAACTAACCAAGCTTTTATTCTAGGGATCTTTAATACACAGCTCTTTGAAAACACTTCTCCCCACAAGGGTACCTCCTCTAAGAAACCTGCTAGCAGCATACTGCAGACTCCACCAGAGCCTGGAAGAGTAACATGAAGCTTGTACACCTAGACCTCAGGTGTTGGTGTACTGTGAGCTCACACAGGCAGAAAACAAGAAAACAAGTACATCGTCCTTGAGGAACTTGGGTTTTTTTCCAAATATGCTTCAAATAATCCTTTTAAGTCTTTGATGCGTGACCTGTCACTTAGCAAAGGCAGAAGTCCTTCATGCATGTGTAAACAAGAAAATACGAAGAGACTGGTTTGGAGGTGCAGCCCCTACAAAGACTCAGCACTGTCACAGCACACTGCAAGCAGCCCACTACATACTTTAGGCCTACAGTTGAATACATAACACCACTACAAATAAGTTAAGTTATGCAGAAAAACTCTCTCTATGCCCACACCTTGTTTTATAGAGTACCCAAAAAGAGGAATGAAATAGTTAAGGTTTGTGTAACTACACACAGACACATACCACTAAAAAAGAAATCCATTCAAAAAATCACTCAGTGTAAGACTCAAAAACCAGTATGCCCTCCCAGCATTACACAGATCCTCACATTCAATATCTTGTGGGATTACTAATTCTACTGAGCAACACTGTTACTATTCTGCAAGCATAATCCTTTTCAACACATCCTCCCTTTCCACAGTGCTTCAAATAGATTTTTCAACCCATCTCTGATCATTAAACAAGGGGTATTTGGTTTGTTTGGCCATTTTTAAAAATTATTGTAGTGGGAAGACTGAGGAAAGGAAAAAGATTTAAACTGTCATGCTTGTCAGTGCAATTTCTCACTCTACTGTGCTTCAGCCATTTGGCCTTCAGAGCTTACGTTAAGAAAACATTACCCAATTAGTTCAGCACTTCATAGAACAAAGCATCAACAAAACAGCAAAATGAATAATAATTTACCTTTCAAGATTGGTATGTGTTCTCTGCCTTCCATTCACTTGTGCTTTTTCATCATCTTTCTTGGTCGGAATTATTGTGGGATCCAAGCCAAATAGCTCTTGAAGTTGTCCATAAAGCTCAGAACGGTTGTACACATGAAATTCAAAGTCATTCACCATAATATACAGTCTTGTTTCTGCCTTTGGATCTAAATGAAGAGTAGGAAAAAATTCTTCATTCCATCTCAACATCCCCTTGCAATATTCAGTTTTAAAGATGTACAGACTTTGCTAAAACAATCTTCATGGTAGTGAACAGCTGCTGAACTACATATGAAGAAGCAGTAAAACCCGCACAAAATAATTATGCCGTTTCAAGCAAATCAGTGAAACTTGGCAAATATAATAGTTGCATACAAAACATAAAATCTGAAGGCATTTTCACCCTCAGGTCAAAATGCAAAAATAAACCCAGAAAGGAGCTGAACAGAACAGTAAATGCAGGTTATTTGATCTCATATATAAAAACAAATCGAAAACAAACAAAAAAATCACTCGCAGCATTAAATCCTCACTGCTGAACTCTCCTTTTAGCAGTACTCAATACCAATTCGATCCCAAAAACTGAAAGACTTCCTAACAAAGCTCAGCAGTACAAAAGGTCTAAATTGAAAAGAAGCTTTCTTTTATTTAGAAACAGAAAGCAAAAGCACATAGAACTAGGAAGCAGTATATTTTGTGCAATCAGTCAACATTTTCACAAATTTAAAATGTTAACTGCAGTATCAGCTTGGCTCTTTAATACTTAGAAGTAAGTTTAACATCTGCCACTTGCACGCAGAGATTTTTGTGACATACTTTGACATACTTTTGCCTTAGTGTGGCCTAGTTATGTAGTTCATGTGAGGAAAAAGCTCTCACAATTTCCCCCTAATTACCCAGTTGAAAGAATGCCCATTACACATTTACTCAAGAGACCTGAGCTGCTCTAAAATCTGATCTGGTCTTTGTAAGTCAAACATACCTAAGAAAACAGAAGCATTAATGGTTATTACAGCATTCACATGAAACTGAAGGTGATATTTCCCACAAGACACTAGAAACGAAGAAGTCAGAGCTAACACTGCTGCTGTGGTCGGTGTCTAGAGGAGACACACTGCAGTCCATAGTGTATGTGCCAAGAGCTAAAGCTTAGAGACACTGACTTCATTAAATGCATTCTCTTCACTAATAAAACATATCTGCACCCTTATGTTACGTATCAACACAACAAACTGCCCCAATAAGAGCAATCCATCCTTTGCTTTAGTAACATGAGGGAAAAGCACCTCTTGGTCTGGCAAATACGGGGGTAGCAGTGGATTTTGTCTACCTAGACTTCACTAAGGCCTTGGACATTGTCTCCCATAACGCCCTTGGTGACAAGCTGTTGAGACATAGCCTGGATGAGCAGACAAAAATGTAGGCTGAAAACTGCCAAAATGGTTGGACCCAGAGTATGATAATCAGTTGTGAGAAGATTACTTGGAGGCCAATAACCATCAGAGAGCACGGGGGCAAATACTAGGTCCAGTCCTGTTTAACATCATTAGCAATCCGGATCAGCAGGTCATGCTGCCATCCAGAGGAACCTCAACAAGAAATGAAGAGAAACGGGGCAACAGGAACCTCATGAAGCTCCACACGGGGAAGTGTAAGGTCAGACATCTGGGGACAAATGATCCCAAATATATTGGTGTATGTTGGGAGCTAGTCAGCTGAAAAGCCTTAGTGAAAGCTCCAAGTACTTCATGATCCTTCACTAGCCTTGCCTTAATAAAAAAAATAAGAAAACATCTTCTAACATCCTTAAATACGTCAGCATAAAAATACAATGAGGTCCCATCAAATCTATAATAACAAGACTTTAAGTCAATCATTGCTATTAACAACTAATTCCCATTCCTGTTTCATGCAATTGTTAGAACTACCCAATGTTCTGTTGTAGAACAGTTGTAAACAAGACCAACAAAACACACACACACACACACACACAAAAAGCCCAATATAAAAACACAAACTAATCATTAATGCTTATATCTAAGCTTTCAAGAGATGTAGACTTTTCAGGCAAAAATTTTAAAAGACTTCAAGTTTGTGTTTTTGTAAGAATACAGTGGGGTTTCAAAATGTTTATTAGCCCAGATTCAGACTATGCATTTTCCTGTAGGAATGTTTCACCTCTTAGCCTTAACGATGTGGTTTAGTATTTAGGCTTTGATTAAGTAGATTAAAAAGTATTGGAAAGAATATATTTCAATAGGCTAAGAGTCACCAATGATTTTAATTTTCCATTTAAAAATAAAATAATCTCTGCTAAGCAGTTACAATGTAAAATAAGTGAGGTTATTTTTCCTAGGAGGAAGAGTATTTCTTTAAGAGAGTAATTTTTTTTGTTGTCAAACACATAGACCTCTGACCTTCTCAATTACTTGGAATATTTGTCTGCTAATTAGGCAGTCTTAAGTACCAGCAGTAATGATTAAAGCATTCAAAAACTGACAAGCAAAAATACCACCAAAGACAGGCAGTAAGAACAGCTGTGTCTAAGTTCAATTTATTTTCCATTCTTTGAGCCACTAGAGAAATACATTCTAACATTCAGACGAAAAAAATTCTATGAATACCTGTTGTACAGTAACCTGTAGTTACAAGAACATAATTAACTTGAAGGGTTAGTTCTACTTTCTGAATTACTCATCCTACAGTATAAAGAACTTGAATCATGCATCTTATCATGCAAATTATGCCTCAATTAAAAAGAAAGTGAGCAACTTGCTCTAATTTATATCAGTATTTTGAAAGGTGTCTCTAATTTACTTGCATAACATGCACACACTACTCTTATCACTGTTGAGCTGGTACTGAATAAGCAACAGCTGTACAAACTTCCTGGCAAATCTAAGAGGCTTGAATTTGCACCATCAGAGGCCACTTCCAAAGCAGAGAGGCAGAGGGGGAGAAAAGCCCTCCAAAGTTCAGTTATCTTCTCAATTAATGCCTTCCTCAGTGATATACAAATGCTATTTCTGTACCTCCTTGAACTAGCAATAGAAATATGATGCTTCAAAAGTCAAGGGAGGCAGCACTTGAGACATCCATCCAACTAGATTCTAATCCTATAAACATCTAAGAACACGTCACAGGGTTGTTTGTGTTTTCTCAAAGTGTATTCTGCAGGTAGAATCAATCTCTTCTACTCAGCGTTATTCCTCCCTCTTCACTTGTGGACAAGAAAGTAAAATAAATGTGTTTTTCCTCACTTTCTTACTTCTATGACCACAGATATCAGCAAGACAAGTTATCAACTACGGAGCATCCCTTATTGTAATATTTTACTAAAATACTGACACAATAGCAAATCTTGAAAACTAAAATCAGTTCAGAACAACAGTCTCTATTTATCATGGTTATAAACCTCAGTATAGAGTCAATTATGCTCAGACTGCAGCTAATGAAGGCTACTATTAAGATTAATCATGTTTGTCTTGAGAAGGTTGAGTCCTTGATTATAAATCCTGTATTTATTTTATTGTGTTAATATCAACGAACCAGCTTAAAGAACTTCCTGATGTTTCAACATAGTGCAGGACATATTAACAAATCAACAACTTGCATGCAATTGTGCAAAGGAAGTACTTTTATGAAGACAATATGTAAACTGAACTTAAAGTTGGAAGCCTTTCTGAGATGCTCACCATGCTGCTTCTGTTTAGGGTTGTACATCTTCCACCAGCGAAATATGATAAATCCATCTTGGATTCTAAATTAAAGTAGATAAAACAGGAATTAAAAGATTAATCATCCAAAATTCTTTCAGCAGCTTCTTGACATGCTGCCTTATGCACTGCAGAGATTTGCAGTTTCAATAGTGAACAAGCAATATTAAAGGATAAAGAAATTAATGTTCACAGTATAATATTACACAATTACCCTATTAGTTGAACTTGTACAGAAAACTCTACAGCCACTGTCTACTGAATATTTTCCAACTTTCATGATTAGAAAAAAACATTACGAACTATTCAGTAGTTTGCAGTTCATGAAACCAATTATTCTCAGTTCCAATATTAAGGCAAACTACTTGGCCAAAATGAATCTTCAAGACATAAGAGCTGAAGCGTGAAGTGAAAAGACATTATTAAAAAATAATTTTCTTCAAACTCTAGAATACTTTCATTTACAAATATTAAGGACAACTAGAATCTTATCCAGCACACTGTTTCAGCTGATAATGCTCAAATAGAAGATCACCAAACAACACGTCTATCTCTGTCAAAATACTATCACCAAAAGAGTCTGTTTATTTTTAAAATTTATAAATATCCATATTACTCACTGGTAAAATAGCATTTTCATGACAATACTTAGACATACATTAGAACAATGACTCCCTTGGAAATCTGTACCTGATAGACATGTCTTCTGTGATGAAATAGATTTCGCGAACCATGACTTTTCCAGACAGCACAGAGAACGAAAAGGAACCTAACGTGAAAGAGATTACAAGCATTAGCCTCAACTTGTTGACACTTTATATTCTGTACGAGAAAAATGCAGTGTTCAATTATCTGAATTGTGTTTGCTTGGTATCTCAAGCCTTCCCTTCAAAAAGGCATCAACTTTCAGTGGAGAAGGGAATTCAGCAGTTCAGAATATATATGACAAAAAAGTACACAGCTCTAACAGCTGCCAGGTTTGGCACCATCCACGAATACAACAGACCACCAAGGAGACATCAGTCACTCGGGGATGCCTACATGCCTTGAAAAGCTTAGGAGACAATTTAAGGAAGATATTTTGAACATTTTTAGTATGAAGCCACTGGATGCAAGACAGGGAAACAAAGATTCTTGCCTGAAGAATTTTTCGTATTTAAAATGGCTATCAAGTTTTCAGTGCAATTGTAGTGACAAATTGTGTTTACAGCAGAAAAGGATTAATAAATACAAAAAAGACCAGAAGGCAAAGCAATAGCCTATATTTTTCCTAATGCTTTTCACTCCAGTCACACATAGTTAAGTAAACCATGACTTTTTAAAACAAAACAAAAAAAACAACAAAAAACTCCGTTACATTAATAGATTGAAGGTAAGCTGTTAATCATGGGAATTTAATGTTATGTTATTCCTTCAGATTAAGTTCATGAAGAACACCATATTTTGCCAGCTATCTTTACTTAATAGTAATTTCACACATAAATTTTAATAAATTCTTATAGCAGTCGGTAAGATTTTCTGTACCGCTGTTAAAAAAACCCAGATTTGAAAATGGTTCAGATTACAGTTCTTAAAGTCTTGAGATAGCCTCTGTGGCAGATGGGTATGTGTAAGGCTGTTTTCTCTCATTTCATTTTCAATTTTCATAATATTTATGATCAATAGCTGTATTAAAAGTCCACAACTAAAGTATCATTCCAGAAAGCAAAGAGAGAAAGGCATGGAAGAAAAAATGAAAGGAAGTTAAAAGTGCAATAAGAGTGAGGTTGTGGGCTACAGCCCTTTGTCTCAGAATCAGATATTTCTGAAATGTGGGTGAGTGCCCAAGTGATTTGTACTGACCTTATTCAAAAGTATTTTAAATTTTATTTATTTATTTAAGTTAATGGATTTTGATGGGAATGTTCTAGCTAGCATAAACTCAAGATACGGTGTTCTTAGTACAGATTAATATCATTAGTTGTTCTGATAGTTTCTTCAGAAAGCAAGGACACTGCTATAACAAGGAGTCAAGGCTTGAGCGCGCTTCGTCAAGCCCCCCTAGCAGCTGCTACCCATGCTTCAGATGCTGTACAACCACCCCTAGAGAAATAGGACAGCAGAAAACTGTTGCCCCTTAAAATCAAACTAGCAGGCTAATTCAAGCAGATCCTGGGCTCATGCCAGCCTGTTCCTTTCAGAGAAACTGATTATTATGGTTTGAAAAAGGTAATACAAAATGTACAGATTTTATGTACGTAAAAGTGTAAAAACTAAAACAGAGAATAAAACTTCATCAAGTGAATGTTAATATAAAATAAGAAGTCCATGAACAATTAGGTGTTTCTCACAGAACGGCTCAAGTTGGAATGGACCTTACGGGAGGCTCAAATTCCGACCCCCTGCCATGGGGTTTCTACCTATACTTAAAGCACAATATTGAACTTTAGAAAAAAAAAAACATTAAATCCATGCTGATCCTTAACATGGGAATGCTTTGATTTTAGTTACAGCTGGTTTTTAGCAAATCAAAGTATAATAAAAAGCAGTAAATGAACACGCAACAGCATTAATGTAATCATAACTTACCAATATGGATGTAGCCATGTTTATACAGTCTGTTAAGAACCAATGTTAGGATCAGTCCAATGTTCCGGGAATTATAGTAAGTTAGGTAGATAATCCATCCACAAGACAATATTGTCGCTGTTGAAAGATTAAATGAATTAAACTATTTTTAAAGTATACTGACCTGGATAAAAGCCTTACCTATTAAGACTATAAAACTCTTACCTATTAAAACTATAAAGCATAATGTTCTTCCTACAATTCAGAAAAAAATAAATTGATATTGATGGAACATTTAGATGGGTGTTTCCAGAGGAAAGGTGTAAAAAGGGGAAAAATAGGGAAATAGGAAGTTCAGAAAAGCATAGATTCTTCATTGCTCTTCCATTACCTAGTTTGAAAAACTGGCCTATTGAGGGTCTGCTACAGGAACAAGATATTTCACTATCATTTCTTGTCATCCAATAAGTTAAATTTCATAGATCAAATACTAACTGGCATTATTCCACACAATCACTTATTTTAAGATTTTCAAAACGACCCACAGAAGCCATACTATGGTCCTTCTCCAGACCATGAACTCTAACTTAAATTTCCTGAACACTGAAAATTTTACCATCAAATCCAAAATTATTTCCTAAGTTCTTGTAGCCTGAGAAAAATAGACTAGTCTTCATCTTAGCAGAAAGCTGGCAACAGTTCAAACATGAACTGTGACAGGAGGTTAAAAAAAAAAAAAAAAAAGAAACAGCAGTCAAGTGAAAAACATGTTAAAATAAAAAAAAAAGAAAAGAACAGAATTAGGTCTGTTAATCCCCAAAGTAATTTTTACTTTAGTTGATTAAGAGCTGGTAACCTATTTCTAACTCCGAGGGTTCTCAAAGATTCCAGAAGGACAAACCCAAAAGGAATGCAGCTGCCAGAGAACAAACTACTTCTAACTTGCACTTGATAATTACCAATCTCCTTCATCTGAAGCAGAGTAGCAAAACGAGCAATACTTGCGTTTAAAGTACCTCTATTAATTACACTAACTGACCTTTATAACAGAAGTTTTCCACTTGTATGTACTTCATATTTAACACAGATTCATTGTTCTTTTTATGGGAAAACTGAAGTGCAAAAAAACATGTGGGTGTGCCTTCACTCTGAAGAGACTTCAGGTGGTTAACAAAAAAGATTTAGAAAAACACCTCTAATTTTTTGCAACTGGATGCTCCACTACTTTGTAACAATTCCTGTGCTTTGTTGAACAATGAGGAAAAGACAGAAGACTTGTATGACTTTGTCTTTTCCTTACTGGAAGATGGATCCAATATGACCAAAACTCAAGTAGCTCATATACCCAGGCAAGTAAGCTGCTTGATATACAGAGCAAGTTGAATCTCAGATTTTGCACAGATGCTTGCATGAAAACATGGAATGAAGGGTTAAAACTAAATTACTGAAAAGAAACTACTGTTGGCATTCAGTGAAGGCATACACTCCGTATAGCATTTACCTCACCTTGCTTTTAAACGAGTAAGCTGCTCACTGCTGCTCCTTTAGCAGTACAGGGAGAAAGATGGCATGACTCACACTCAAGAGGGTCTCATTCCAGTCATAAAATTTAATTTGAGATTAAAGTTCAACTAGACACTTAAACTAAAGCCAAGAATGTCAAGTTGACATTCTGGAAAAAAATAAATAAATAAATTAAAATCAGTAAACTAATAGAGTTTCCAGGTGCTATGGTCCTAATCCACAGTCTTTACCACCAGCCTCACACCTGCTCCGGACTTTACCCCCTTTCTTTCCTCGCAACAAATTTGGTCTCTGCTACTAAATGACAGACCCTATAAACTTCGCTATTCTCATCATTATATTCCTTTATTTTAAAAGCCTCTTTGCTTAAGTTACATTTTGGAAATTACATCTGGAACATCTTACTTTTTAAAAAAAAATTATTCTAGAACTGTGCAACAACTCTTTGAAGAACATGTTCATTTCTAGAATTTATCACCTCTTTTACTGTTTCAGGATTCAAGTGAAGATATATTACTGACATCTTTTTCTGTTCTGTTGTAACAAGATGCCATGGGTCAGCATATAAAAACAGAGGATGGCTGTTTGCAGCTGGGTTGGTTAATAAACATTACTTTAATATCTTTGCATCCAAACCTCATACAAACAGGAGGCTACCAGGATTTTGTTTCTGTCATTGCTTTCAGAATACTAGGCAGCTTCTTAGAAATTAAGAGATCAGCAGCCCCCCAAAAGTATATAATTGCACACAGGTCTATCTGGCCTTAGAAAAAGGGAGCAGACTAGACAATTTCTTGAAATTTCACACACTCTTCTTTGAAACATACAAACAGTAAGAAAGCTAAACAAAGCTTTTGGTTTAATTTGTAGTTGATGTACAGAATTGTTTATATTCTACATATTTCCCAAGTAGTATTACTAGAATAGTTTGCTTTATGAATCCACTGTGAAGAGTGAAAAATAAGAGAAAGAAAACATTCTGCTGACTGCCATTGACATTTCTATACTAGGTGAACAACCTGAGCTTATCTAGGTTTCATTCAAAGGTTCTGGAGACAAATTTTACAAATCAGTTCCACATCCATCTCTTGTTTTATCATAAGCAACTGTCAGCATGCTGTCTTCTGCTATTTTCATCTTGATTACACTTAAAATTTTATACTGGGTGAAACTTTCCACTTCAGCGTATTAAAAGAGAAATGATTAATGTTCAGAAGGCATCCTCAGCTAATCTGCCTATGTCCAAGTCATTCAACTGGGTCTACTGAAAGATAATTCCAGTGCATCAATAGCCAACAGATACACTTCCAATTCTCAAAAGTCAAAAAAGGAAAGCTATCTTTCCCTCTGCTGCTTTTCGCTACAGGTCCAAAAATAAGGGCTGAAAAGATGGTAGTATCTGCCTCTGGAGAAGTTCAGATTCATCCTACACATCTAGTATTCACATCCTGATCTGAGTACAGCTCATTATTCTGCTCTCTCTACCCACTCTCTCATAGATTCAGAAAATAAGAGTAGCTACACACAAATATAAAAACAATAGCAGAAGTGTAATGAAGACTAACATACCTAAGTCAGGAACTTTAAAAACAAAAAACAAAAACCAAAATCTACAATTGAGTACGTGATGCTTCAATGCTTACTGTGACAAGCAATTTAGTCTAAAAGTTACTTCATTAAGCACAAGAGTCTTTATATCTTTATTCAAACTATGTATACTGTATCAAATAGCAGCTATGTACATATTTGTGCTACAACATTAATCTCATTATTGTGTTACAGATTATCAACAGCTTAATCTGGTGTTAGAGAAAACTTATTTTGTGGACAGGAATTCTCACTGAGCTCTTATTTTCCAGCACTTGTTGAGCACTGTGCACGGGGCACACTGGATTCAGTTTCCATACGTCTCAGCAGGATGATGCTGTACATCACTTAATAGTCATATGACAAGTAAGTATCTATTTTCAATGTTTTGATGTCTTTTGGCCAAATACCAACATTTTGAGAAGCGTGTTTAAAAGTATACCAAAAAAACCCACCCAACCAACCATTTAACCATAACAACATAAATTCACCTTACCTACTAGCAGCCAAACAACATTGGAGTCATGTTCTGTTAAGAAGTCTTCCAACTGTGTGATACTTGGGACAAAGCTATCATTTTTTCTTTGATCCATTGCTAAATTGTTTTTGTGCCAGCACCTATAGAACTGAAGGGGAAGCAAAAAAAAAAAAAAAAAAAAAAGTTCTAAGTACATTACACTGTGGAGAAGACTAAGTACCTGCCATGTTAAACAGTCCCTAACGGCCCGCTTCACACAAACATGAATTTGCTTTATTCCTTCAGTGCCATCTTTGTGAAATCCTTCTTCTTCTCTAGATCAGAAACACAGAGCAGAAGACTGCTGTCTGTCTGCTGAAACAGTTTCCAGACAGGTGCCTACCTAAACCAGATTACAGATCAACAAGATCCCAGACTATGCTCTCTAAATTTAGTAGCCTGACTGCCCCTACAGCACATAATAGAAACAAGTTTGTATAACTCTTGTACCACAGCACTGTCAAACAGCAACAGAACATACAAATAAAGTAGGACTGTGTTAAGCATTTAAACATTCTAACAACCTACCAAGACAATGCACACACTTGATATTCACTCAGTAGAAATTTGCTCAGTAATACTTTCCTTCCAGGGCGGCAGCAGTTGCAGCTTATTTCAAGGGAATTACTCTCAGTCATGACTCCCCAGTAACTCCTGTAGTTCGTACTTACTTTTATATGCAGAACGGAAACCAGATTATTAGAAAACAAAAAGGATATGTGCTATTTCTGGAAGAGATGAACCACTCTCTAAAAGCTATTTTAGTTCAAATTTCTATTCACGTACTCATGCATTTTATCAACTTATTCCTGATTTTTCTGGGCGACACAGGAAAAAAAAGAAGGCAGTTCCCAGTACCAGCAAAGAAGTCATAGCCCAGGACAACAATTCACAAGTTCAGTTTTCAGCTCCTGAGCAAACGGAGACCAACTGAAGCATTTGCTTACTGATTGTTTCCTTCAATAACTAAGCAGGGAAAGCTGATTTCCTTCTATATATAAGAAAGAAGTACGTGTTTATGCCAGAATATGGATGCATCAGGTTGTTTATGGGTACCTGTACAAGCCCAAAGGTTGAAAGCTGAGCTTGATATAAGGCTTTCATTCCTCTTGTGAGCAGCATTAAGCCAACATCTAATCCAGAAAAGCAATAGGTTTTACCACTTGTCCTGAGGAGGCATCAAAGAAGTACAACTACCTCCTCTGAGAAGCAGAGGCCACACAGATCTCTAACCACATATCCTCTCCCTGGGCAAGTACATATGCAACCACGTGTATGCAAAAATTCAGGTGGAGATGAAGACCAATTCAGCACATGATTGCACAGAGGTATCAGTACTCTGCCTACAGAGCTCTACACAGCTCTGCCTACAGCTCAAGGCAGCTGCCATTTGGCATCCTACAAACACTGCACTGTGCGCTCAGCTGGCGGTGCAGACTCTGCATCCCTGAAGAAAAGAAAGGCTCAAGGCTGCACTCCCAACAAATCAAGAGTGACCAAAACTTTCCACAGCCTATTAATCCAGCATGCCCACTAAATCCCTGCTTCACAATGGATTTGCATTAGTCACTGTAAAACCTGACTATGCAGCATTGCTGCTACACAGAGCACAGAAAACCAGTCCTTCTGATCTTATGCCTTTATTCAAGCCACCCATAAATCACCCCACAACTGGGTTATATTAATTAAGCATGATTAACAGGGAGTAGCTCAACTCAATAGCATTTGTAATCACACGGCAGTATTTTTCTTGCATTAGTTTCATTTGAAGTTCTCTCCCTTGGACATAAGCTGTCAAGTCTTCTTACAAAGAAATAATTCTTCCCTTTTTTAAACGCCCTCCAGCTCCTGGCAGCCAGTCTTGCTCTCAGTATTCAGCCTTCAAGAAAAAAAGATTTTATTTCCTGTTATGTGAAGTCTCCTACATCTTCCATCCAGAACAAAAGAACATAAGTAGCATATCATCTTTGAAAAGGCAGAAGAACTAATATTTATCCAGTCTGTCTGTGGTATCCATACCATCTCTCAGTAATATAATTTGAGAACAAAGCATGGAAGGAGAAGTTGGAAATACTTGCCTTCAACACCTTTGTTTCTCTCCTAGTTCTAAAAATACAGTACCTTGGAACTACGATCTGCTGGTGAGGAACTCTGCAGCAAGGGACCAGGGCTCAAGAAAAAACAGGGATCTCCTAGAAGTTGTTCAACGGAGCCACAAAGAAGTTAAAGGCCTGGAGCATCTCCTGCATGAGGAAAGGCTGAATAACCTGGGTCAGTTCAGCCTGGGGAAAAGAAGAGCAAGGGGGGATCTGGTAAATGTTTATAAATATCAAAAAGAAGGTGGGAGGCAAATGGATGAGGCCAGGCTCTTTCCAGTGGTGCACAGAGACAGGACAAAGACTAATGGCCTAAAACTTGAACTCAGGAAACTCCATACAAGCATGCAGAAGTTTTTCTTTACGATACAGGTGACAGAGCACTGGAACAGGCTGACAGAGCCTGACAGATTGTGGAGTCTCCCCTATGGAGATATTCAAGACCCGTCTGGACACCTAACTTGTGGGACCTACTGTAGGGTACCTGTTTTTGAAGGGGAATTGGACTCAATCATCTCTTAAGATCCCTTTAATTCCTGCGATTCTGTGATATGAGCCTATGGTCTGAAGTAAAGAACAAGTACAGCCCCACTAATAAGCACTAGCAATTTGTTTGCTATGTCTTCTGATAAGAAGGAACAGAATGGGGAGGAAAGAACATGAAAATAATATGGAAAAAACACACTGCAAAAAAGAAATTCCACCACCAGACACTGCTGGCAGGAGTGGTGACAAAGAAGCCACTAACTTAGCTGCCTTACAAACAGAGATAAGCAGAATGACTCAAAAACATTTCTTAAAAAGAGGCCCTTGTTTTAGAAAAGCCATTACAATGGCTAATTAAATCACATGATGGCACTGTGATTTGCTGTAAGACATTCACAATACCTTAATAAAAACCCCATCATAGTAGAGGATGCACTGCAGGCTGCCTTCAGGAGCCTTGGGTCTGTGAATGGCAGAAGAACTGGAGAAACACTGAACACACTGCATGGAATCAAAAGAAAATCTTTTTTTCCTCCCTTACTGCAAAAAATAACCAAATTCTACTCTTATGATCGAGACCATAGTAGAAGCACCGCCAAATAATAAGGACCATCTTAATAGACAACACTAAGCTCCCAAGAATTTTTAAGAAACTACCATTGAAATTCCTAGCAATTCAGGAAATCACACGTTTCCTAAAATACTTCCAAAGAAACAAAGCCAACAATACATGATACAGAGACAGGATACTCAAAATTATGGCCCTAAGATCGTAGCAAGACAAGTCAGAGACTGGAAGCTGTGGGATTTGATACTACCTATTCAGAGATCACATTCATCATTTTTTGTCATCACTACCCCAACCATAAGCTAGATATCCTTGGAAGTTTTCTGGATAACATTTGCAGTTCACACACAACTTAGCCCAGTAATCCTCTGTCAGATATCAGTTGCAAGTTTTGGAGCTGCACGCTGATGTATTACCACACTGACCTCATCTGAGACCCTTGAGGAGGGAGCAGCATCGTGGTGGAAGTGCTGGTGTCCAGAACAGGCAGCGCTTCATTGGATGTACGTGGATCTCCGGGGCACAGGTGCTCATTTCGATTACTAAGCAATTTCACCTATGTGGATTAGCTTAACACATCCTTGTGCACTTATATGGCAAAGGAGGACAGATGGGTGGAATGAGGATCACCAGCAGCATCAATAGGAAGTGGTGCAGTCTTTTGGGGACACATAGCAGCCACTCTCAGTGTCCAGCTGTTACATACATTCTTAAGGCCAAAGTCACATTGCAGTCCAACAAGAGTGCAGCCCAACTGCTGCACTTCGCAGGAGCACTGACCAGTATCTTGGTGTACCTGTAGTTTAAATGCGAACTCCTAGGGCACTACTGTGCAGGAGCAGTGTGCTTTCCAGAGCTCTGGGAGGCACGAGGCTGGGTGGGTAGCAACTCTTACAGCCTGCCAGCACCAGGTAGAAAATAGCAGCAAGGAAGAAAGACCCAGAAATAGACATGTACCTCTTCTGCGTTTATTTACAGCATTTTATCAAGGTGTCCACTGTCTTGTGATGCTCTCAATAAACAAAGAATGCTCCAGAACCACAACAACACACTATTTTTTTTTTAATTTAATTTAAACACATCTTTACTATTCAGTACATCACTAGTAGCTTTCATGACCGCATGCCATGTTAACACATACAAAAAGTTTATTAAGTTCCTCCTCAGAAGATGAAAGGAGAAGAGGCAGAGTCTGGGGGCACCAAAGTGGAAGAATCACAGTACTCATTGTCACAGCAGATCTGTAAGGTGTCATGCAGTCATCTGCCCACAAATGAGATGTGTGGAACACGGGCAGACAGAAAGCCAAAGTTTAGCTTGTAATGGCACACTGAAATACTGGGCTCTGCTTCCCACGAGCATGTTTAGATCCAGCTGCAGATGTGAGGCTTCCCTGTTACTTCAGACCTGTTACTCCTGGTCAGAAGGGCATTATTTGTAGGAGAAACATGCACCTAATAGACTTTAAAAAATTAATTACTTAAGTCACAAATTACTGAATTTTTCTCAGTACTAAAAAGATGTAAGTGACAGAAAAATTGAGGTAAGTAATCTTGCAGTCCTGAGGGATGCACCTCATTTCCAGCCCACATCCAGTATTCCAAACCTGATTGAACTTCCACAGCAAATACACTGTTCCTAAGAAGCCAATCTCTCAAAAGCAGCCACATCAACTATCTATAAGCATACTTCAGTTACACCAAGTCAGAACTAGATTAACCACAGCCTGACATGCTTACACTTAACCCCAAGACAAACCTCTGCTTGAACAACGTCATTTAAAAAACGTACAGAAAACACGCATAGATAAGAATTGACTCCCAAAAAGTGAGACAGAAGCCCACTCAAAAGCTGGACTGGTAAGGCAAAAACAGAAAAACACAAAAAAAGAAGCCCAAATCCAAAGGCTTTGATACTCAGATCCCTTATCACACTCTGACTTCGCCCTGGCAAGAACACCACCAAAACCCTTATTATTACTAAAATGTATGGGGGAAACAAAATAGGAATTTAAATTCACCATGGGCACTGCTTGCATTTTCACAAAAATTAAGTGCTTACTGAGTATTTGTTAACTGGAAAGAAAAGCAAAATCTGCTTTCTAAAATAAAGTGCACATTTGTTTCCTCATTATTAAAAGTTAATTTCCACTCTGAAAACACTCAACTCTCAATTTCTACAGCATTTACTGGAAGGTGGAGTTACAATTACACTCAGAACACCAGGCTGAACAACAGGAAGTAAATTCTGCTAATCTAAATGAATGTACTTAAACAACGTGCATGGATATTCATATCTGTAGTAAATAGTTCCTTAAAGAAAAGCAAGGAAAAGGCATTTTTGTGCCCTATCCATCCATTCCTTCCTCCAGGAATACCTGGTATGAAGTGAGAGCTTCAGATAACTGAATGTAAACTGAGTTTACATTCGCCCTGCAAAGTAAACAGAACTCAGGTGAACTTGCTGCAGAGGGTACAGCAAAGCTGTCAACATCTGGATGCACCTTTGGCACGCCTCACAGAACACAGAGCTGCCAACCTTGGCTCTCTCCAAACATTCCAGCTGAGTCCAGTGATTTCCAACCAGTCACCGGCCAGCTCAGGAAGCTCAGCTGTCCTGAACCAGCAAGTACAGTAAAGAGAGAGAAAGAAAAGGAAAAGTTGCTGGAGTGCTTGGACTAATGAGCAGTAAACTGTAAACAAGCTGCACCAGAGCCTCAAATAGAAACAGGTGACACACCTAGTCAGACTGCTGTGTGGATGGTACCAGCTACACCCTATTCAAACTACAGTAGCCCACATTAGTAAACAAGTTTACTTAAGAAATGAATTAAATCAGAATTGAAGAGCTCTAAGATACAAAAATCATTTTTTACAGCAGTCTACCTGATGAGATTTGCTTTATCTAGAAGGGAACTAGCTACCGCCAAAGAAGCAAATACATTAAATATTAACACTCTTGAGAGAAGCAGGAAAAAAACCAAAACAAAACAAAAATTAAGTTTAAGTGGTTTAGACATGTATCACATCCAAGAAAGTGCAGTGAAAAAGATGATTTTTAGTAGAAATCTACTGATTAGGTATCCAAAAGTGTCAGAAGTGATATATTTCTTACTTCAAACCTTTTGAAACACGGATGTTTTTGGTACTCCAAAGTTATCTTTAGAAAAAACAAAATGAAATACTGTAACAGATGACCCCCTCTGTTCTTAAACAAACAAACAAACAAACAAAAAAACAACAAACAGAAGTACAGATTTTCTTATTATTATTTATTTTAAAGTACAGGACATCAGTCACAGTACATGTGAAATTAAAGAAACTCCTGCAGTGGCAACCAACAGATAATACTCTTTGCATCACCCAACTGCTGGTTCAGCAGTGCCCAACTGAACTTTGCATGATTTTTCATTTACTTTTAAACTGGGGGATGGGAGGGAAAGCATGCCTCCCAAACTGCCCCATGGGAAAATTGTTTGGTTACTAATGTTAGCAGCTTATGGTGTTTAAAAAGGAAAAAAAAAAAAAAACAAACAACAAAACCAGAACAGAACCTTAAGGTTTGTGTAGTTCTAATGTTAAAGAAGTTCCCTTACGTACACTCTATTTAGAAAAAAAAAATACCTTCTTTGATGCAGTCTCAACTGTCTTCCTCTTTTTTAGGTCTGCACAGCAGAACTGTACCTCTGAAATATTCTATGAAATTACTTCTCATGTATTTTTTCCAAAGCATTTCCTCTAAATTTCTCCTCTGACACATTGTCAGATTATGGGGAAAAAGGGAGCAGTCTGCTAGAAATCAAAACTGAAAATGAATCTTATGACCAACTGTCACATCATCCTTCCATAAGCTAAATGCAGATGTTCAGTAGCACCTGTGCCAGCCTGCAGCCAACCCAAACGTTTTGGCACAGCAACAAGTACTATATGAAGTTATAGAATAATATCAGCTGATAGGAGAAGGCAGCATCTCAGCACAGGACAACTCCACAGCTGTCCATAAAACGAACGGTCAACTCATAGCTTATTTCCCTAACAACACAATTATGTAAAGGGACAGTTACCCAAGAGCAGCTGACGCACATTCCACATGCCAGAGTTTTCCAACAGCTTACCCAAAAAGAGTGCCCTCCTTCAACACAGAAACATAAGGTCAGAAAAACACCACTAACATCACCCAGTCTAACCGCCAACCCACCCCTGTCATGCTCCCTGACCGTGTCTCTCAGTGTCATATCTTCACTTTCCTTGAACACCTCCAGGGACAGTAACTCCACCACCTCCCTGGGCAGCCTGTGCATCCCATCACCACAATTCATGGGAAAAAATTTCTCCTAATACCCAACCTGAACCTCCACTGGTGCAACTTAAGGTCGCTCCCTCTAATCTTATCATTAATTACACAGGAGAAGAGGCTGACCCTCACCCCTTCACAACCTCCTTCCAGGAAATTGGAGTCACAAGGTCTCTCCTGAGCCTTCTCTTCTCCACACCAAAGCACTCCAGATCCCCCGGCTGTCTCCCATAAGACATGTGCTCCTGCAGAGCACACAAAAGGACGAAGGCTTCCCACAGAGAAGTGCTGGACACATGCACACTCAGCCAAGCCAACACTGTTCACCACGACCAAAATCCTCACTTGCACTGATGTGCCCACAAGCACACCTGCATGGCACACGCGCAGGCCGCACCCTGAGGCAAGAGTCCTCGCTCCAAAGCGGGACTTCAAACCCCGCTGCTGCCTATGGTTCTGCGAACATCCTCTTGGCGTGCTTTCGTGAAAGCCCCCCGTGCTTCCCAGCGGCAAACGCTCCCGGCCCAAGTGGTCACTGCACGCAGAGATGCGGAAAAGAACGCGCAACTACAACTTGTGTGGCACTCACAGCTTCGGGCAGCCCCCTCCACTGCCCCCACTGCCCCCTCCGCCCCGCTCCCGCGGCCGCCACCGCCTCGTAACGCCGCACAGGAGACGGCCCAGCCCAGGGCACCACCGGCACCGCCGCCCCGCTAGCACTGAGGCCGAGACGGCGACACTACAGCAACCCCCTCGACGCCCCGCAGCGACGCCCCGCACTTACGCCATCGCCGTCCGCGGCGGCTCCACACGGAACCCGGAAGCGGCGGCGACAGTCCGGGCCCTACCTCACCTAACGGCGGACACCGGCCCGGCCCGGCTCGGCCCGGCCCGCCCACCGCGCCGCCCGCCCGCAGCCAATCGCCTAGCGCCGCTGGTTAGCGGGGCCAATGGCAGAGAGGCGGCCCACGGAGGGGGCGGGAAGAAAGGGCGCTCCACCACCAATCGCAAGAGGCGGGCCGCGGCGTCTGAGTGCGTGCGTGTGTAAGGGCGCTCCTCTTCCCCGTGGGAAGGCGTGTTGCGCATGCGCGATTGGCGGGCGGGGCTAAAGGTGTGAGTGGGGGGCGTTGCGTGTGGTAAAGTGAGCTGCGGCGGGAGGTGCCGCCGCTGTGTGTGTGCGTGTCCCTGTGCCCGGCCTGCACTGCCCGAAGGCGCCAGGCAGAGCCCTTGGCCCAACCGTGCGGAGTCCCGCCGGGACTGGCCTTGCCTTATGTGTGTGCCCGTTGTGTTTTCTCACAGCATTCCTATCACGCTGTGCATAGCAAGAAAAATATTGTTCACGTGCCTCTGGTTCTTATCACCCGGGTCACCTTCCCGCCTAACTCCCCCGCTGCCTCAGGGAGCTCTTGGGGCCCCGCCAAATGCTTTGTCCCCATGGGGCCGGTGTGCTGCCGGCAGCCCTGTAGGTCAGCAGCAGCACCGGGGAAGGTGGGCCTTGGTGTGGCACGAGGGGAGGAAGGAAAGCTTTGACGTTGATACATTCCTGGCTAGAGAAAAGACGGCGTGGAGTTCACTCGAGGAATAATATTTATCCCTCTGCTGCTTTGAACCTATTTGTTTCACACAGGGCACAAATATTTACCTTCTCTGTAAAAGAAACTTGTACTTTCTCCTCAGGAAAATATTTCTGTGTTTGAAAAGCACAATGTAAATTTATTTTTAAACTCTTATTGATTACAGGGCAGGACGTGTCCCAGAACAACCAAAATATGGTGGAGAGGGAGATTGGTTTTGTTCTTAGGGTCACACCACCATTTAAAATTATCAGGATTGAAATGGAAGAGCCAGGGTGGCCAAATTGCTGGGCCTTAATACAGCTCCAGTGATTGGGAGGAAAAGCAAAGGAAAAGTCTTAGAGTCTACTTGTGGAACAGATAAAATCAAGAACAGAAGTCATTCCGTGCAGTATTTTTATACAAAGGCCAGCTTAAGTCCAACATGCCACTGTTTTATTTCATGTTCAGTTTGCCTGTCTCAGAGCTCAAAGTTCAGCTCCTTCCACTTTCACACTGAGGGGTGAATGCTTCTCTGCCAGCGTCATCCAACCCAGCCCAAATAATCCTGATTTTCACACACTCTTGTCGAAGCCTGGGGCTGAGCGTGTTCAAACTGCAGCTGGTTGTGATGGAGCACCGGGTGCTGGGCTCTTTTGCATGTGAGCATGATGTGGAGCAGAGCTGATGGCTGTCCTATTTTAGCTCTGACGTGAGGTTTGTGGATTCTCACAGAACCCCTGCCTGATTGCCTGCTGCTTCCTTGAAGATTGCGTTTTTTTGGATGTTTGTCTGTGTTGCTGATTTCCATCACCAGTTTCATTCCTTCCATTACCTCCCATGACCTTTTGGAGGAGTGTCCACAAATCAGCTGGCAATACTTTCCTGTGGCTTCCTTTTTCTTCTCTTTCTTCTGTAAGGATTTTTCCCTTTTCTTCCCAGTAAGAACTGACCATGGATTGCTTCTTTCAACTTTTCTTTCCACATGCTGGTGCTAAATGATGAAATATTTATTTGAAATGTATTTGCATTTGAAATTTGAAATTTATTTGCAGAAATCATTTCTAGAAGGGTACGCAGATGATCAAAGCTTCAAGATATGTTACCCACATGAACAACAACTTTCAGATTGGAGTTAATTATTGCCTTTTACAATCCAGTCAATGATTCACATCTGAAGCACAAAAGAGTTTCTCCTGAGACATCCAGCCATTCACAAGGTGTCTTGAGGCTAACAGATGAAATACAATGTACTGTAGTATGATTAGACATCTAAAAAGTAGCATAACAAGATGATTGTCATATCTAGACTCAAATTTAATGGAGGGGAGCAAGGTCAGGGGGTTCTTTCACCACATCCTTTACGTCCTCTCTGGGTTGTATCAGAATCTCACTCACTTTGTTGGGGAAACAGGCAGCTTGTGATGGCATTATGTGCACACATGAAGCACCATCATCCCCAGCTGGAATGCTGTCCCTGGGGAAGAACTTTTCAAACTTGGCCAGATTTTTTCAAGATCTATAATCATCCATACCTAATTCTTTGCAGTATATGATGTTGCATCTCCAATTATCAACCTGGGAAATGAAAAGAGGTTATAAATGTTATTTCACCATATAACCTTGAAGTTGAGGAAAATTATAACACTGTCTTCTACCTTTGTTTTAAATGAAGTGGCATTTCTGCTTGCCTCAGAGTTTTTATTTTTATGCAGTGTTTATTTTTATCCAAGTTTTTTTTTTTTGTTAGTCTGTTTTGTTGCTGTTGTTGCTTGGCTTTTTTTGTTTTAGCAGCTTTTTGGAAGGAGGAGTGAAAGCACTCAACTACTTCTTTAAATTATTTTTTGCCTCTCTGTTTTGCAGCCAAAGACACCTCTCTGAACATTGTACTAAAAGCACCAATGTCTACTAATTTATGTGTTTTATCTTTGGTTGATGCATTCCAAGGTTCAAAGTCAAGCTAATTTTGAGGTTGCCAGAATTTATACAAAACTGGAAGCTTCTGGGCACATGACACTATTTAATAAAAACAAAAATGTGATTGGAAACTTTCATTCTCATTTCTTGGATTACTATTTACCTTTAAAAGGCAGCAGAATACTACTGCAGTTTCCAGGGGAAGTGAGCAGTCACTGCTTCAGCTGACAGGACCTTGAAACTCCCAAAAGCATCAGGGGGCTGCAAAAGTCTCCTGCCAGCAAGGTAAGCAGGAGCACATGTCTACAGTCAAGGACCTAGAAGCTGATTCGTTGTCATCAGTTGCTTTAGGAGACAATTCATTTAATCAGGAAACTGTAAGGAACCTTCATAGGATCAGATTGAATAGCTTTTGTCAGACAATCCTCTAACAATATGGTTGGGAAATTGTTTTCTTGATGCTGTGCTCAGTAGTACAGGAGGCTGCCAAACTGCAGATGCAAACTTCTTAGGCCTCATTCACTTGGACCAAGAGCAGCAGGGAAAAAGCAGGAACTGCACTTTATGGAACTGCCTTCCCTCTCCAATTGTGCTTTAGTGAGCTCTTCGAAGAACAGTGAGTGTACAAACGGAAGTACTGCTTGGTTTACGCTATATCTAAATGACATCAGTGTTTACTGTATGAGTTCATTCCAACTGCACTCAAAACAAACACTGAGTTTAGGCGTAAGTATATAAAAATAAACATCCTACTCCTTTATCCTGAATATCTGCAGAAGTTTCCTATAGCATAAGTCAAAAGCCAGCAGCAGCTAGTGGCCCAGAAACATCCTTGCTTTAGCTTAGTGGCAAAATATTAAACGCTTTTGTTCTTTTCATCTGAGGACAAAATCACAGACAGTCCTTCCAAAAACAAACACATATTAATCATTTGAATTAGGTATATAATTTGCCAGAGCTGGAAGTTGCTTGTTAGCAATTACAGAATTAATTTATTTCATACTTGACCTTGAGTGCTCACAGGATCTTCTTTTTCTTGCAGAGCAGCTTCCCCCAAGTAGCTTCAGTGAAAGTTGTCTGTCCTTTAATGGAAGTTGCTTGTCTCCTGTTGTACCCAAAAACTGATTTCAAAACGGATTCCCTCTGAGTTGGAAGAAATCCTCCACACTATGCAAAGAGTTCACATCAGATCTGTGATCTGACTTGGGTATAGGACATACAGAGAAGGACTGAGTTATTATTCAGTAAATCCCTAATTGAGATCTGTACCAAAATATTTACCTTACTTAAATAATATACTGCCATATTCTCCTAAATAATGTAGTTAGTTATTTATTTAGACACAGATAATTTATTTAGATACAGAAAACAAAATTTGTATTTTTTTTGACAGGTGTCGTTTAGTAAAATATACAGAAAAGATCTCATGCATCCCATTCAGGCCTCTCTCATGAAGATTATTCTGTGAGGAAGCAGGCATCGAGCCCTATACAAATGAGCACTGATTTCAGAAAGTCCAGAAATTAGCTTGCAGAAGTCAGAAGCCTTTACCTGTGACTTGCTAAAATTCTACCAAAACTGTTTTCAAACAGCATTAGTAATCTTGTATGCATGAAGAAGCTTACTTTCCGAAAATAAGACAGGTGAAAACATGCAAACAGCTAGTAATCCTAACACATCCCATCATTTTGTCTTGGAAATTACTAAAACAAAAGGGAGTGTCCTTATGCTGCATCTTGTACAAGTTTTTCCCAAAATCCTTCACGGGTCATTTTGAAATCCTTCTTCCACAGCTTTCTTCCGCATCTCACTAGATGTGCACTCAGGAAGCCTAATGGTGCTGCAGCTTCCTTTCTCAGTATGGATTACAACTTCCTTAATATTAAGGGTATGGTTGCTATTGAGGAAGTTATTACTGTTACTATGGTCCTTGAGACTTCCTATGTTTTCCTGTGATCCGTCCTCTGAACACATCAAAAACCTTTGCTCAGCTTTGGGTGTGCATGGGATCCCACACAGATCCTGCTCCTCCTCCCTGCCCCCTGCTGTGTCCATGAGCATCACCACGTGCACCAGTATCCAGAGCTGTGGAGTTACATCTCCAGCCTTTCTCCTCATTTTGTTTATCTGTATTACTGATATAGACTGTGTTTTATTGGGTTTCTGTAACCCTATGAATAAATGTCTGATGGGTAAGCATAAGCAGTTATTTCCTTCAATGTTCATATATCACAGCTCTACAATGTCACATTATTATCAACACATTCCTACTTTGAACATAAAAAGCTTTCTACAAAGTAGAAAATGCATCAGGGGCAAATTGTGGCTGTGTCTAAAATGTATTCTAGAATGGAGATTATTGATTGTTCCCTTTTCAGATCTCAGAGGCACTTTACAACTAAGATACCCAGGAGAACGCAGAGCGCAAATCCCAGAGCTCTTCTAGCAGAAAGGCACCTGGCTTGCTGTCTACAGGACTCCAGCTGCAGATGCTGAGGAGATCTGGTTCACAGCAGCGCAGAAGGGAGCATAGCAATCAGCCCTTGCTGTGAAGAGGCCAAATGCAAAGAATGCAAAGAAAGAAGGAAAGGGAGGAATCTGTTACATAAAAGAGAAAGGGTTGTCTAAAAAGTTGCCTAGAGTACAGTGGGCAGTGCATCTGTGTCTTGCTGATTACCTTTTGTGGTGTTCTGATGGAAATAAATTTCATCAGATTGTAGGTTAGCTTTAGTTGTCATTTTTTTGATTTCTCTTATTTTTAGTTATTTCTGCTCTCAAAGGAGGTGCATTGTACCAAAACACGCTATTAGAAGACTTTTTGTGCTACATGCACAGGCAAATTGTATAAGCTTTTTGTCTAAATAACCTAAAACCAATTTTGAACATTTAATGACAAGCATTCACCAAGTAAAGTTTCTTTTTCAGACTGGAGCTCCCATTACTGGCCCTACTGGTTATCTGGAAGAACGAACTGGCACACAGCAAGTGGGTGGAACACCCTCTTGCCAGAGAAAGAGGTGAAAGCAGAGGCTTTGTCGCAGTCCATGACTATTTTTAACTTCAATTTCCTTTGTAATTATTTCCTTTCCTGGATTCATAAATTTGCAGTAGCCTGTTATATAAATCTCATCTATCCCATGTTTACAAATAATTCTGACTTCGATTCTGTGCCTTTTGCGCTTTGGAAATTCCCACAGACTTGAAGTTTAGGTGTACAAAGACATATGCGGGATACCACCCTACATTCATTGCTAGCTCTATTCGATAAGCCTTTTGTAATGACAAATACCCACCTACATTTTTTTTGACCTCCTCTAGTGTTTTTGTTGGACAAGCTACATTACCCTCACTGTCTAAATGACTGGTGTGTTGTAGGATCATTCTGAGACTTTGTGGAGGCTTATTCCTTTCACTGCTTCATAGGGAGGAAGGAGGGGGATCCAACAGTGAATTCTCCTTGCACAAATATAATGTGGATTTTAAGGGGCAATATACTTGCGCAAGTAGGGAATAATCACACTTAAATGCAGTTTTTAGAAAAATGATTTAGAGGTGAAAGAAGATATACAGAGGAGAAAAAATAAAACATATACCGAAAGAAGAAAGGTATTTGAGTGAGGTCAATAATCATGGCACGGAGAACAAGACCAAGTGTTTTTAGAATGGTGCTCATTGAAAACCATTTAACATTTACCTGGGTGGCTCTGCAACAAATTATTGTGCAACGTAACTTATCCAGGTTGAGTGCTTGAAATTCTTATGCCCTGTGAATTTAAGGGCTTTGGAAGCTGCCTAGCAGATCCTCCTACACCTTGTACATCTATAGGGTCATTTTTCTAATATCTGGGGCAGCTGCTTTTTTGAGCATTGTGACTGGGGCATGGCAGTGACCATGTTCAGGTAAAACAAGGCCAGCTCCTTTCAGTGGGGAAAGCAACAGCTATGTAGGCATTTCCCAGGTCTTCTGAGAATCTTCAAGGATAAAAGGGAAAAACACAGGCAGAATATTTACCAGGCTCTAAGAACAGTAGGCTTCTCCACGTGTAAAGGCTGTAGCATCAGATTGGAATCTTTTTATGAACTTTGTAGAATCAGAGAATATCCTAAGTTGGGAGGGACCTACAAAGACTGTCAAGTCCAACACCTGGCTCCACACTGACCACCCAAAAATCAAATTCTGTGTCTGAGAGCACTGTCCAAACACTCCTTGAACTCCATCAGGTCAGGGCCATGCCCACTGCCCTGGGGACTCTGTTCCATACCCACCACCATCAATGGAGGCAGGATGCAGACCCTTCATATTCCCCAGGAGAGATACTGTTGATCCATTCACAACTATAATTAGAGCACATCTCTCTTAGCCTAAGTAGTTCATAAAGCAATACAAATAAATATATTGTTGGTAATAATATGATGAAAACTATCCAATGGTAATATTTAGGAATAATCTGAGTATGACTGCTAACACTCAGCTCACAACTTTAGAGACTTTAGTTTTGTGAACTATAACTAATAAATCCTTTACAAATTATATTTACAAGCAATAAGTAATTTATAAGTAAGCAGTTTATCACATCAGCTTTTGTTAAACTCTGTAGCATCCCTTCTTGTACCTTGTATATTTAGTTGTGCTGCTTGCTGTTGTATGAGACTGGATTGGTTTTTTGCCTTTGAGGAGGATTTTTTGCATTTTGCTGCCCCTGTTTTATTTTTATCACATTCAACTGGAAAATGCTGGCTCAACTTTTTCTGTTTGCACACCGTGTCTTTTCTGTCCACCTGAAGGCCTGAAGCCATCCTTGACAACAGCAATCCCCAGCGAGCATTCCTGAACTGAGGGTGAAAGTTATTTAAACTGCCTGTGTTAAAAAGACAAAACTGATAACAGTTTCTGTGCTCTTTCAAAAGCTGTTATCTCAGATGCCGGATGCTTCTTCTGACAGTGGCGAAAATAGTTTTCCCTCTGTTATGACAGCAGGTTTCAACTCCGGGTGAAAGAGAACGTCTTCAACCACAGGATAATTCCCCAGTGCTGGCAGGACATAAAACAAAATTGAACAGCAAACTAACTGCATTTATTTGAAAGAGCAAAAGACAGCACAGCTGATCTGCTTGGGTTGGGCTATGTCCAGCAGCTCAAACATTCCTAAATTTCCAGGTCTCCAAGCCATGCAGCACGGAAGCAACACATGGACACAGGCTCTGGGGAGGCAGGGAAGTGCTGCCTATCTCCTAGCAAAAGGAACCGCACCATTTCCCTTTCAGCCTGTCCGGCAGTTGCCTGCTGCGCAGGGCCAACATGCACAGGAAAGAAAGGCTTTTCTGTAGACTTACCCCACTCCCTGGGATGCAAAGGAAGCTTTATTTTTAGGTAAGGAAAGAGTAGCACTTTGGGAACCAGCTATCGCTGTGTGCATATGCAGGAAATGTTTATGGTTTTTTCTGACAACTGAACAAAATGTTTTAGGAACACAGCGCAGTGCTGATCTGGAGAGTTTGTGAACTGGGAGATCTCTGAGTTTGCTTTCACCTCTGTTTCGATATTCTTCCAGTGTTCTTCAGGAGAACGTGTACATTCTCACAAGCACCTCTACCTAACCATGCACGGAAATGAATCAAATTATTCTTTCCAGAGAGATATTCTTTCTGCTCTAGGTACTGCTGTGTTGTGACGAACATGACAACAGTGTGACAAACATTAGCACGTTTTCCCTGAGATGCCCAATATGTAGCTGAAGAAATGCAGCCATTTACTTTTTTGTCAGTCAACAGAACAAATCCAGGCTTTTCAGACAAGCACCAGCACAGACTGCTTTTGCCACAAGTCAAACAATAGTAAAGAACTGTTAAAAAGTCCAAAGATACATTTCCTAACTGCTGCATATTTCTGTAACAAATTTCCCTTGGAGACACTACCAGAGGACAAGATGTGACATGAAATTTCAGAGAACGTTGGGGGATTTTAAATTTCTTCTTTGAAGACTTATTGCAGAGTTTATATTTTATTATTATGAAATTTACATTTGCAAGGGACAGGGAAAAACTGAAAAGCAAACTTATTATGGAAACTGTTTCCAGTACTAACTTTGCAGTATAAACAACTCTTTCCAGATTTCACAAAATTCTTTAGAATTATGCTTACACTAAATTGACAGTATTCCTCTGATATTGACCATATTGCTCATTAGTTTTGCAGACTTAGCAAGAAGGAGAACTGCTTACTTTAGCACCAGCACTTCCATTAAAAAGCAAAGCTCACTTTTGGCTCAGTGCATCGCGTACACTGACTTCGTATTTCAGTCCAGAATGAACATTTGCGTCAGACCAGAGTCAGCTCTTGCTGGCAGAAAGCAACGCTGTCAAAGCTCTAGATCAAATGGTCAGCCTCCAAGATGTATTTATCTTTGTCACTGTTACCCACAGACACATCCTCTGGAAGCAAAAGGCAACTGACTGCTGAGCAGGGTGCATCATTCACATACCAAGGAGGCCTGTGAGTGGCTCAGCCCCTAGGGTTGCCAATGCCACTGCTTTTAATCAGCTCTTTAAATACTTTATATTGATTCCATAACTAACCCCAAACCCACTGAAATCAATGGGGTAGGCTGTGGCTGGGCTCTGGTGACAAATGACAGAAATGATGGGTTTGACATGAGTATCTGAAATCACATAATCCTCCTGCGGACTGATCTGGTTGGCTTGTTTTTAACATCTATTCTGTAACTTCTTCATGATTTTCTTCTTTGCCATGTGTTGCTGTGTCTCTCACCACCCCAACTCCATCTTCACCCCTATTCACAGAGCCCATCTCCTGGCTCAGCTCTGGTGGTGGCTGATTTGGCCACCTCTGCCGTAGGCACTGCAAATTTCGGGGCTATATTTGTTTGGAGAGGTGCAGTGCTGGTGGTTGGGTCTCGCAAGACTCTCCCCAGCGAAGCAGATTCTTTTCTGTTTTGTTTTCCTTGCTTTAACTATAGAGCTGTGTATTTTAAACTCAGAAAGTAGAAAGCTCCAGCAAGCACTTCAAAACATTATAATATACTTCATGCCATATTCCTTTAGAGTCTGTCTAAACCTATAAAAGAAGCCAGCTGCTCTCTGTGCTATGTAAGCTCTCCCTCTGTCCTCTTGGCTCAGTGCAAGTGACAGAGTGACTCCAAGAGCCTTCCATTCAGCTAACTACTTCCAAATGACAATATAAAAACTTCATCAGCACCTTATTGCTGCACAGTTCCCATAAAGGAAAAAGACATATGCGACATTGAACTAAACATATCCTGTTTTCCTTTGCAGGTGCAAATGCTAAAGGGCATACTCAGACAAAATATTTTGCATAATGTCGTAGACTGTTTCAGTCAGAGCTGCCGTAATGAATCCCAGTATCTGTTGAGTTATCTTGCCTCCAACAGCAGCTGTGCGCTTCTCAAACATTTGAAACGTTCCTTCTGTAAAGCCTCTGTCTACTCAGACTGATAAGGCCTCTTTACAGCTCTTGATCTCAGTCTGCCGAAGGTAGCACCGGCAGCAGCACTGGGCCACCATCAGGCAATCTGTCCCAAGGCTCTTTCCAATTTGTTCGCAACTCTCTGAAGACAGTCACATCCTCACAGATCAGCCAGGGAGCAGAATATATGAGCTCTCTTCACCCATTCCAGTGCATTCCAGTGCAAAATCTGCTGAGTTACTTGACACAGCCATGGCATCATTTTCAGTTAGATCACCTTACTTCTGCAGTGCTGTTGATGAGGAGCTCTCAAGTGATTTGTTACACTAGCTGAACCATACAGGTAATTTCTGGCAGAGAATTAATGACCAGCTGTGGACATCTATGTCTTAAGCCACCTCCATCTTTCCAGCAACAATGGTTAGATCGTAGCTTAAGTATAGGAAATGGTTAAATTACTGTTAGAATTTACAGCACAGTATACATTATATCATCACAGGTTACCAGAGGTTTCCAGAGCCCTTCTCTACATACGTGTTCCTAACACTAAGTATTCTGAAGGGCAAAAGGTTCATGCAAATACCCACAATAGTAGAGAACTCATTCTTACTAACGCTGCTGATAGTATTTATAGAGTCAGATGCAAAGTCATAATGTTTAAATTGAAGAACAAAGCTGTAATCCATACTACTATGTGCAATCCCTAAGAACATAAGAAGAACCACTCCTGCCCTGAAGGAAACAGCTGAAGGCTTTATGAGTATAATTTCCTCCACAGAACCGTGTGGATCTTTGTTCCGAGATGCAGAAGTAGAATTAGACAGAATTAGTTCTATCTATGATGACTGAAAAATTGTCATAAATTCACACGATACCTAGCAAATCAGCAGAGAGCATGTGGTTTAGCTGGCAATATTTTCATTCCCTTCTGTTTCATTTGCCTGTAAATTCTTCCTGTAGTTCCTGCCTTTAAGGACTGCATCCATCCCCAGCCCACAGAGCACAGCAGCCTGTGTACATGTGGATGTTCACAGGGACCCAACATTAGCTGTCCTCATGCTCGTGACAACCAGGACAACTGTATCCCAGGTGCTGTGAGAAGGTACATGCTTTCTTCCAGTAGAGATAGCTGACATGAGTGCGCTGCTTTGGAGTGGTTATAACTCCAGAAAAGCTTTTTATCATCATTTCAAGAGTGGCATATCTTAGCTCCACTATAGTTACAGTTTTACCTACTATGGTTCGTTATTAGTTTTAGTTCAGCCCAGGGCCAGCCATGGCTATCCTTGACCAATCTTTCACCTGGCTTGTCCTTTCTGTCTAGACCTCTTAGGTTTGTCTTACTTGCTCTGCAATCTGTGACAAAGAAGAGTACATGCAGGTATTCTCAATTGCTGTGCCCCTGAACTTGTGAATTCACTGGTCTTTCCTAAGGCGATCTGTTAGGTTTTGCAGGTTCAAAATGAATAAGAACTAGAGAAAAAAAAAAAGAAGAAAAATGTTTTTTCCACCTCTGTGAGTTTCTCAGAAGTTAATTACCAGTAAAAATCTGAAATTAGGAATAAGATGGAAAAAATAGCATATTGTTTCTTAGTGAACCATATACAAAGACTGAATTTATTATGATACAAAAGGAAAGAATTTGTCATCATTAACTGTAATATTTTTGGGAAGGAGGTTAGATAGGAGACTAAGCATCATTAGATGTTTTTATCTAAAGATTTCCTGCTTTAAGTCATTGTTCTGAAGAAGTAAACACACAGAGATTATACAATTTATTCTCTTTATTGAAGCTCTATGGTAAGTGTTTTTTTATGGGCTCTCTTGAAGGATTATAACAGAACCTCTGGGGTTTTATTTATTTACTTATTTTGCAGATGCTTTGCAAAACTGTGACTAAATAATATATATTTATAGTGTTCACTGCATTGCTACTAGCTCAGTCCTTTGAAATTTGGTTGCAGATATACTTCTTTTATAATGTTAATTTCCATGCCTAAGTGGCTTGTCAACTGATAGCTGTATCTGTATGCTGCTATACTCTGTGATCTATACAAAGTATTTATAATGGACAATCTGGTCAAATACAACCAGCATTAGTTATCTTGTTATTCTAAATACTCTTCCTGTTCTCTGTTCTTTAGTGTTACACCATCCTGCATTCTGCAAGAAGCAAAACTAAAGCAAGTGAGCTTTTTTTTTTTTAATAAGAATGTATAAAATGGGAACTACATTTTAGGTAAATACACAGACATTTGTGCACACACCTGAGCAGGTGAGCACTATTTTGGGAACTAATAGCAACATCTGTATTAACATTCAACTGTTATTATCAAAAAAGTCCGTTTTCAACTATTTATACTTCTATTAAGTTTGAATTGTTAAAATAGCCCCTATGGAAAATGTTTTTTGATATTAAGAAAATTAGGATTTTTTTCTTTTCTTTTCTTTTCTTTTCTTTTCTTTTCTTTTCTTTTCTTTTCTTTTCTTTTCTTTTCTTTTCTTTTCTTTTCTTTTCTTTTCTTTTCTTTTCTTTTCTTTTCTTTTCTTTTCTTTTCTTTTCTTTTCTTTTCTTTTCTTTTCTTTTCTTTTCTTTTCTTTTCTTTTCTTTCTTTCTTTTTTTTTTTTTTGAAAGTCTTAGTCGTCTCTCCACCTACCTTATGGCCTAAGGACTTAAATTAGTCTCTGAAATTAGTCTTTGTATCATAGACGGGCCTTCTGCTTTCCTTACAAAAACACAGCCCCTGAATTTTAAGTGTCATACAGGCAGTTGCCAAAGACACTTCCAACCTCACAACAGATAGGGCATGGATCCCATAAGGCACCTCATGGTACAACTCCAGCTCTTCTCTGGGTCGTGCTGGGAATGGCAACGTAAGTCTTTCTGATGGAAGAATCGATTGCAGCATACGTGTTTTGAGGAACTGAACTGAAGCTATGCTGATGGTACTTTTCACATTTCATTGGCAGGTCTTAGCTTTCCAGTCTCTGCTTGTTCTGAGAGTTTGTGAAGATTTTACACCCAGCCATAAGGAAATTTTTATAGGTACTCTTCCTATCAGTTAAGCTAGTACTTTTCTCTTTATCTTATCTGGTTGTACAAAATTCTAGTTGTGAATAGAATTTTAAAGAGTTTTCCCAAACCATTTTCTCCTTGTATCCTTCCATAAGACATTCCTCTAGAAGAACCTTATGAGAATTTAGCTGTTCTTATATGGCAGGCATGGTCTATTAGCAATTAATGTTAAATTTACTTTCCTGTTCGGAGCAGCATTTTAGCAGTTATTAGGGTACAAGTAAGAATTCTGCCACCAACTAATTGTCTGATTACAGAATTTGAGATGTTCACAACTGGAAAAAATCACAAACACCAGAAGGTGCATGTTGCTGATCTTTTCAAAACATCTTGCTGTACTCAGATGCTTATTCTGCTGGGGAGATAGTCCCTCACAACACAAATTAACTAACAAGGGAATTTTATGTGCATTATCTGTATTTCCTGCTGTTCTTTGTTCTTGTACTACTACCTGATAATTTACCTTTCTAAGCTTACCCTGTTCACCGTGAGCCCTGAATACCTTGCAGGATGTTTAAGTCTCCATTTTCTGATCTGCTTTTCAGCACATTTGTTTGCTTCCTGTATGATTAATTTCTGGTCAACAAATTAAATCTATTTTTGTATTCTATCCTAAGGGTAGAACTTCATTCTCCAAAAAAGATTTGGCCCTCTCCATTCTGCAGAGCAGTACGAGATTCATTTTTACTGCCTTTATTATATTACTTCTCACCCACAGCTCTCATGCAAGTTTGGCAACCAGAAAAGTGAGGGGAAGTAATCTGCCACTTGCTTTCTCACTAAGAGATTTTAATCCGGTTTGGTGTCCAGAAAAGTCATAGTGGAAGTGCTGGAAAGGAATCTAATCATTTGTGAATCATTTTGACCATGCTTCCATCTTCTTCAAAATTTTCATTGAATGCTTTTTCTTTTTCCATGTTTACATCTGTGGCAAACTGCAGAAAACTTGGTGAAAGAAACTATAAAATCTTTTACAAGTTAGGAAAGTATATATTTTCCAGTATGCTACTACATAACTTGAAAATAAAATCTTGTTAAACTTAAAAAAAAATAATAAAAAAAAAAATAGCAATGTAACCTCCTGCTAGAATTCAGTGTGATGCAGTTCAGCACAAAGAACATTCTTTCCCCCTTAGAAATTTACACATGCCTTAGGGGGATAACACCAGAAAATGACTTTCCTGAACATTCTTCAGCTGGTTCTGCAATAAATCTGAGGACTCGGTGCAATACACAGAAACTGATGCCCTCAGGAGATTCCTGGTTTTCAGTATGAGCAGTGAAAATTTAATCCACAGCATATGGATGCTGCTGGTGTGGCACTGGAATGCAGGAAACGCTTTGCCATTTTACTCCTGCTCTGAAATGCCTGTGTTAGACCTGTGCCACTCCAGAAGAGAAGGCAGCATAGAGGAAACAGCATGAGGATGGCAGAAGAAGCATTGTTCCTTCTTCTTGAAGAACTTCCTTCATCATTTCTCCCTTTTGAAGACCCTAGGATCCTCTGCTCCAATTTGCCCACTTCCTTGTTCCCAATGGCACATTAGAGAAAAGGGAGTATTCTGTGTCTGTTTCTTTCTGAACAGTTAATAATTCTTTCTACTAACTGGTTAGTACTTGACACCATACAAACTTAAAGGAAAAATTATTTAGTGTTGAATACCTCGGATAACACAGGTGCTTGACAGTATGTTTTGGGACAACTACCTCAAATATTGCATCTTTGGGCATATAAAGGTCAGTAATAGTGGTTCTGGGCACAAATATTCTCAAGATAAAACCCATTGCTTGTGCAGCATCTTGGGATTATGTTTGCAGAAGCCAAAGAACTACAGGTCCTGATCTCTGGGATAACACTGCTTTGGAAAAATACAATGCTCTATTTGAGGTTTCTTTTTTAATAGCACCAAAGCTATTAAAAATCCCACACAGGTGGGATGTAGCTCCCCTCCTACAAAGCAAAAATACACAAATGATTAATAAAAGGTCTAGAAATCAGGGGATTATTCTGCCTGTGACTTAAGCCTGAGGAGGATCATTATCACCAACGAGCAGAGGATCTAAAAATAACCCATGTAGCTGAGTTTAAAGCAGTAGATTAGCCTTTCAGTGGAAATTCAGTGCATTCTGTTAGTGTGGTTAGAGGCAAATATTATCTTAAAGCAACTTATTGTTTTACTTCACAGTGGTAAGAAAATAAGCATTTCTTATTATTAGGACAACTGACGTTATTTCAACCCGTCCCTAAGACTCGTGACAGAACAAGAAGAAAGAATGAGGGAAAGCTGCTATTCCCCAGCAAGCACTTTTCCTTGGAAATGGGAAGAAGTAGATGAATTAATTCTGAAAAGCCTGACTAATACCACTGGAAATCAATTCACTCTACACACTCACAGGCAGGTAGCGCAGAATCATCAGCTATGCAGCCAGCTCCACACTGCTGTGACCTGCCAGCAAGCTGCCCAGAAGTAGTGCTGGGAGAAGAGCTCACACTCTGTCACTCAGCTGCTTCTGTGGGGCTGCCAGCAGAACTGCTGGGCAGTGCAAGACTGGGTTCTTTGTAAAGTGGGCATTCTACTATAGAGAGTTAAACTCATTGCTGCCTATTTTTGCAGAGAATTAAACAGCTTCTTGTCACCAAAGTCTTTAGCCAAACTGGAGCAGGGACAGCCATCGTATGCCTGCATCTTTATGAATCTGGCTATCAAGGCAGACAGTCTCCTCCCCTACTTTACATTCTGAAGAACTGTTTTCTTAAAATAAGCTCCTTTATATGTTTCTATAAAGGGTGTGCATACATTCTATCTGGCCAAATATACTGCATTTCATTCAGCTAGCTGGTTTTCATGTAATGTAAGTGCTTGTGAGCTTTATCAGATGGTAAATTTCACTGTTGATAGTTACTCTTTCATGAGTACTGAGAAACATTGTACAAAGTTCTATTATTAGGTGATTGTTGAAAGCTCATACTCAAAAGAGTTTCAGAGTTGCATCTTGACTGTGCCATGTTTGGATGTGGACCTATTTAGTATTTTAATTAACAGCTTAAAAGCATAAGGAATGCATTTATGTTACAGTCTTTCCAAAATAAAGGTAGAATCTAAGTGAGATACACTGTTGTACTTGAAAATTGATGTAACCTAATTTGGAACATAATTACATATTTGAATACCAATCTCAGTCTCAAAAAGGACTAGGATGGATTGGACTGGTGGGCAAGTAAAAATAGGGCCTATGCAGAAGAGTTGAAAAAACTGACTATTTATTTTTTAGAATGGAGAAGTGAAGATTTGGAGAAAGAAAGATGTCACAGAATGGAGGAAAAAAAAAGTGTAAAGAGTATGGTGACCAACTGTTATTCTCCACGCCTTCAAGAACAGAACAAGAATTCATCTACTCTCTCTATAGCAAGGGAAAAATCCATCTTGAATAATAAGAATAACTTTCTAATTACATGTTATCACTGAGAGGGAATATTTAAACACTTTGTAGGATTTGTGGATCCCTATTTCCTGACATGCTCAAGAACAGATTACAAGTATCTGTGGTTGATACAGTCCCAAGGAATGGAACCCCTGGTGCTTCATTTCTGAGTTTATGAGACTTCTGTTACTGGTGTCCTCTATATTGCACCTTCTAACAATATAGTGACCCACAAATATCATCAACCCCAACTATACCTTATTACCTTAAATTGGTCATTGAATATTTCGTTAGGTAAGAAAGTTTAATGCATAACTGACAAGTTATGCTGCACACTAGTAATGGATGTACACTGACATGCATTTTCTACAGTCAGACTGAGAAACTCTTATCACATTTGGCAAACCTATTCACCTTGCTGCCTAAAAACACAGGGAAGAAAATACATTTACAAAGTGGCAAGCACTAAGTGGGGTGAGCTGTACACATGCTGTATTTCATAATCTGAAAGACCAGTTGTATTTACTGTTATTGCAATCACAAGACAAAAACACGTTCCCAGAAGTGTTCCCTGGAATAGAGCAGGGTCTGTTAATACAGCCACAAGATGGCCAATCCAAACCCAGGGCAGAAGGAGCTGGGCAATGACCCAAATAGATCTTCCTGAGCTGTGAATTAGTGAATGAGAAACGCATGTTATGGTTGTTTGAGATCAGCTCTCACACAGAATGTTTTATTTGCCTTATCCCCAGCCTGCTCTGATTTTAAATGTGTGTTGAATTTATTTTTTTTAATCCGTAAAAATTAATTAAAATAGTTTAATTTCTCATGCAGAGATTAGAATACATATTTTGTATCAACTTATATATATGTAGATATATTTGCAAATGCTTTATTAAACAGCTTTATTAAACAGATAATTAATGTTTTTGTTCCAATAAACAGGAAAGAACAAGACATAAATCCTCTGAGACATCATATTCCCTGTCTGCACAGAAATGCACAGCTGTGGGCAAGCCTCACATAAATTTCTGTAACCTGGAAACTGTAGTAAACCTTAGGTTTAACTCTGTTCTGGAAGACAAAAAGAGTTTATGGGCATATGCAGCTTCAAGGGATTTAACTCTGCTTGCCCACATGCTCCATAGAGACAGATTCAGAAAGCAGAAGGCATTAGGTCAGGCAATTTGGGAATCAGCCTCTACATGTAACTGTCTTGGCTCATTATTCACAGCCTCCTTTGTTATCCCCACTTTCATCATCAGAGGTTTCTGATGAAATGACTCAGGTTTGTGCCCAAGCTGTCATAGTGTGAAAAGTTATTCTTCTGCTCATTGTTTTCTGCTGCTCCAAAATCTTACAGCTGTAACATCTGCACAAAGAACTCTGCAAGCATGGAACATGAATTACAACCACATACACACGCACGCACACACGCACAAAAAGTCCCCTGATCTTCCTTTCGGATTAGTCAATACAATCTAGGTGGCTTTTTTTTCTTTTTTTCTTTTTTTTTTTTTCTTTTTTTTTTTTCCTTAGTCCCCTATAAAAGGAAGGTCTCAGAAGTTTTTCCCTACTATTTGGGCCTTAGAAGGAAAAACTGACAGCTGTTATGCTGCAAAAGCTTCAGCAATTGGTGGCCTGGAGTTCCACATACAGAAGTATTATACAAAGGTCACCTCATACCAGTGTAGAAAAGCTTATGATGTTGGTATGCATTCTGTAAGGAAAATAAGCATTGCCGCTGCATTCAAAAGAATAAATTCCAGCTTTCAAATCATGATATGTAAAGTGATTTCCTGATGGAACTGTTGAATTGGGAAAACAGAAGGAATCCATTTGTTACCTCTCAGCTGGCTGTGAAACTGTCTCTATCCTCATTCAACACACTGAGACATGTAACAGTTAACACCCTGAGTGCAGGCTAGCAGAGTGATTCTATCAGGGCAGTTTTCTCCTGCCTAAATGCCATCCAGCTACGTTATCTCTGCGTTTCTGAACAGCAACAGCATGATAACTAGTAGTATAGACTGCAGTTCTTAATGTCCAGAGGAGAGGGAAAGTGTCCAAATATGTTTTTAGTTTTCACATACACTGTATAATTTTATACTGGAAAGAAGCCACATGTTGAAACAATAAAGATGCTTTTGAGTGGTCTGACAGAAATTGACACTTAAAGAGTGTCAGTGGAGAGTTCATAAAGCAATACAAAACCAGAATTTTCATGCAGCTTCCAAACTGATCATTGGAAGCTTGCTTTTATTATTAGATTTAATGAGAAATGACCGACATATTTTTGAATCTTTCACTATTAAAAAAAAAAAAAAAAGAATGTTGTATGTTCCATCCAGGGATCATAACGCTGTAGGAAAGTATCCTCACAGATAACCTGCTCAAATGCAAATGTTGAAGCAGATGCCATCAGCATTTTCCTGACATTTCTGTCAAATGATGACTATTTCAAATACTATTTCTAGGACACATTTCTTTTTCATCTCCTCTATTTGTGTTCTCTTTGCTTCCTTCTCCCAGAGTAGTGTCCAAGTCTGTCAAAAGGCAGAACAAATCATGGCTAACTTTGTGGCATCTAAAAATCAACTTCCAGAAATGGACTGTAGAATGGCTGGTATCTTAATATACTTATAATTAGTCTCAGATAGTACAAAAGAACATAGATAAAGCTAGAAAAACAAAACTTCTTTTCCTGTTTTCTATGACAATGGAGGGAGTGCAAGCACCACTTACATAAACTTTTTTTCCTCACTTCTGATAGCTTTTGGCTTATTTCTTTCTGGTTTTGTAATTTTTTTTCTTTCAATTAAAAGACAAACAAGCAAATGTAAAAAACAAACAAAAAAGAAAGAAAAAGAAAGAAAGAAGGAAAGAAAGGAAGGAAGGAAGGAAGGAAGGAAGGAAGGAAGGAAGGAAGGAAGGAAGGAAGGAAGGAAGGAAGGAAGGAAGGAAGGAAGGAAGGAAGGAAGGAAGGAAGGAAGGAAGGAAGGAAAGAGAGTTTTCAAGCTGAACAGCTCCCTTTCACAGCAAAAGGTGTTTGATACCAACTCTGAGGCTGTCAGACAAGATTGTTCTTTTAAAACCTCTGCATAATTATATATACAGTACATATAGAATAATTGTATATATACTTTTTTTCTTTTTCAAAAGAAGAAGGAGAACAGCACAAGCAAAAAGGAATTATTGAGACTAACACACACATTTTATTTATGCATTTTTTTCTTCTTTTCAGATTAAGGTATGATTGATAACCTACATATTGAAGAAAAGAAACCAAGAAGTTGGAAAGTGAGCTCTGGACCCAAATAATTTCTTCTGTGTTTCAGCTCTGACTTCAATTCTGTCCATATTTCAAGATTTTTAAGTATGACTTGTTATTGAAAAGGGACAAAGCATAATCATAAGTTGACAGTTAGCAGTTATTTATTTCTGATTCATTTATTATATCACATCAAATCCGTATTAAAATACAGTAATTTTGGCACTTCTGTGTTTCAGAGAATTCTAGATTTTTTTTTTTTTTTTTTTTTTCCTGTGCAAAGCTATATTTGCTGTTAGAGTAAAGATTTACAACTTATTTAAGAGCTTTCACTTCACGAATGCAAGGCCCCACCAATCTTTAGGGACCAAATACAGACAGTTAAATTAGAAAGCTCTTGTTAGCCTTCCTAATGTAGGCATTTAGAATGAGTGTTCAGGGGAGCCTTTCTTCACTGACATGTAAAGAAGCAAGGAAGACTGAGTCTTAATAACTCACTTAAATTAAGTAGCAGAAGTTAGGCAGTGTGATAGTCACTTTCACTCCTATTACTGTTCACTTGCAAGATGCTCACCTGAGCTCTGAAGTACTTTGATCATTATGATGTAAAGAACTTGGAGGTAGATAGATTTTAAAGGCTCTTTGGATTTATTACTGTGATTGCTTTGTAATATGTGCCCCTTAAAAAAATGATGTGCACAGATTAGCCGTACAGTGCAGTGTTACTTCACTGAGAGCTGTAGTCACTAGGCTACAGTGGCACTGCTCAGCAGGGATCAGGCCACGGCAAATGACAAAGACATAATATTCTGCAGCAGCTTTCTAACAGAGGAGGAGAGAGATGTGGGTAAAACACCCAATTACTTTCAAGGCAAGTCCCTGTAAACTTATGGAGGGGATTTGCTATCACTAAGCAACAGATGGGCAGTTACATTGCATGTCCTGCCTTGGCCTTCTTCTAGTGTGGACTCTCCACAAAGAAGACAGAATTATGTAAATCTGAGAGATTTATGTAATCCAGACCTGCCTTTACCTGTAAAAAGGTTTGCATGATTTTTATGTCTTAATGCTTGGCTAATTCTAGAAGCTTTATGGCTGTGAGGTAAGTATGTTTGTGGCATTATACTTCCTGAATAATGGAGACAGATTGAACTGCATCTCTACTTTCCCAAGACTATTCCCTTCATATTACCCACAAGCACTTTCTACATCACTGAAGCATTTCTCAGCTACACGGATCTTACGACCTCACTTGCTTTTTTAACATGGCCATTTAGAAAAGCCACCTTGACCAACCCTGTTCAAGCAATGCAAGTCAGAAATGCAGCATAGATAAAAAGCTCATCAGGAGCAGAACTTTTTCCTTTTAGATTGCAGAAGAGTTCTTCATCTTCATATTCAGTCTCAGTAATAAATTGTTGTTATTCTGAGGTCATCTGTAAAGCAGACTGCTGCACTGAAACCACAAGGATACACAGCATAAATATACTTGACATAAATCTTATAACTTAAATATAGGAAAGTTCAGAAGGACACATACATCTATTTTAATACCAAATTTGAATTTGGAACAGTGCCCTCCTCCAGTCAGTTTTAATTGGAACATAGAATCTGCCATGCTACATTAAGCCAATGAGCCATCAAGTCCAATATTCTCCACTCTGCTTGGCAAATTCAAGATGCTTCACAGGAAGGCAAATTGCTCATCATGCTCTTGGCCAATTTTTCAATTTGAATAGTCCATTGTGCAAAAAAAACCTCCATTCTTCATGTTGAGGCTTTGTCCCATATGGCTACAAATGTTGAAGTAATCAAATGATATGCATGACCCAATGTACAATTATAATAACTTTTAAGCCTATGTTTAGTGATCCAGCCTGTTTCTCTTGAACTGTCAATTGCTTTTGTGTACAAAGTTGCTCACATTCATTCTCATTACATCTCTGGTTTCTACTATACTTCAATTTAGCAGTAAAGCATATCAACTGTATTCACAAATCCTTACAAATTTGCCTCTGTTAAAAAATCAGTTATGATTTGTAAATAGCCGTTCAGGGATCTGTTAGAGAGTTACTTGGTGTAACACAACATCATGCACCAATCTGAACATTACAGAAATACAACCAACATAATTTATATTCTGCATTCCATGCTGATTTGCTCCGTTACCCTGCAGTAGAGGAAAACAGTCTCTATGGCACAGTCACTGTAATGCATTTAAAAAAACAGAACCCAAAATCTTTCGATGTAAGTATATGAAAAGAGATGATGCATCAATTCAAATAAAATGCAGGTTTTTCTTTCCTCATCTAGGCTATTTTGGGGTACAGCAGTGAATGACAGAGAATATCTGAGGGACTTGATGACTCTAAGGGACCAAGGGAGACAAAAATGTAGGAATAAAATACTAGGGGAAGGGAAAGCTAGAGGAGACAAATAGAGAAAATATGTGCATAGAGTTAGCTGAGAACACAGAAGAGAACAACCACAATTTTGACTGCAGACCATAAAAACAGTGTAAAGTTTAGCAAGGACTGATCAAAATGGCCCAGTGGCATTTCTCTTGACATCTCTTCCCCCAGTTTCAGAAAGAGTTTATGGCAGTTACAGGTATCAGGGCAGTACAGTACAGTACAGTACAGACAGTACAACTGTCAGGGCTTTGCTGCTGAACTGAGATTTAAATGCCTGGGCTAATAGTTGTTTCTTTGCTGCAGATGGCAGAGTAGGGGGGGAAAAGAAAGATGGGTAAAGTAAAGGAATATCAGTAGGAAACTTACACAAATACAGGAAGCATTATGCGACTTTGTACACAACATTTCCCACTTGTTTTTCTTCTGGGATGAAGAGTCAGGCTTAAAATCTAATGTATCTTGTAGATCTTTCAGTTCCTGTAGAAATCAAAGGCAACCTCATGCCATTTAGCTGGATATCATTTGTGTTTTCCTCAAAACTGAATGCTGATTATTGAACTGACATTGCATAATCAGACAACGAGGAATGTAATAGATCAACAGGGGGACACTGTTAAGGAAAGTATCTAGCAGTCCCTTCAGATCTAATGAGCTGCAGAGTAATAACTGTGGGGTTTTTCATAGGAAGAAAATGCCCAGACATTGATGCTTTCTCCCCTTCATTCCACCTCAGTATCCACTTAAATTCTGTAATGATGTCATCTCTGAAGTTGGTTGAACAAAAATATTGCATGTTCCTCAAATATTTTTCATTTTTCCTTATGTATCTCACTGTTTTAGACAGGACAATCATTGGCTTTTTTAGAACTTTGCTTGTATTCACAATTCTTTTCACCCTCCTCTTTTAAAAATGCGTAGGTGTCATTTGGGGTAATTTTTGTCTGATACAAGTATCTTCATTCCAAAGCATTCAGAAGAAGAAGCAGGTAAGCCACGACACATTTCTGTCACTCATGTACTCCTGAGACACCATTTTCATCAGACAGTCATGTGGTCATTTGCAACCAATCCTTTCCATTTTTGAGTGTCGTACAGAACAGGTAACACAACAGATTTCCTCTCATTAAAAAGTTTGCTCAAATTATCCAGAATTATGTTTGGCACTAAATTTGAACCCAAAACCAGACTGCTCAACAAGGACAAAATCAACAGTTTCTTTTAAGTGAAAGTGACTCAACTGCTATGAAGTTAGAGGGTCCCTGTTTGACAGATTATGACGCAACTTCAAAACATAATTGCATCTAATACTATTAGGTTAGATATTTTTGATGACTACATATGTAGAAGTGAATTTATTAATTTCAGAATCCATTATTAGCCAGATCCTTATCTCTGCAACTTAAAAAAATGCTCCCTTATGCCTTTTAACATGGTAATTTCACACCCAGGAGAATATTTGAATGTGAGTTTTTGACAAGCCCTTGTAAAAAGTCTTTGGATCTCCTCACGTGAATTCCATGGCTTTCACAAAATGCCCACATCAAAGTCCCAATTATGCAGATTCCTAGTTTTTCAAAATCTCTGACTTGCCAGACTTACATTCCTATCAACAGCTATTTCATCTCACAGAAAAACCATTTATATCACTCTTTGCTCATAGATTAATATTAATGCTCGATATTCTGGTTTTTGTTTTTGTTTTGTTTTGTTTTCCCAATGTTTGCCTCTTTCTTTTAAGAAGAAATGGTATTTGAGCACTCTACAAATCCCTTTTAGTTGAATCTATAAGGCTTGCGGGGAGGTATTCCTAGACATAGAGTTCATTGTTGCATGCTGCTTCCATACAGAACTTGTGTCAGTGTAGTGAAAAGTAATGTGGGAAGTAGAAATACCTCTGCTGTGATCAAATAATTGCTTTCTATGTGAAAGATACTTCTTTATGTCTGACACGTTATTGCAAAATAGTCTGCATTCTACTGCTCTTCTGATGAATAAGCATCTCTGGTTTCATTTCTAACAGGAACTGGATTTGCTATTTACTCATAAAAACCAGGACGTGGGTATTTTAAAAATTAATGTGACCTGACCTGCGTGGGTCTTCCGAGATTTACTTTTTCTCCTTAATTTATCTGAGGTACCAATCCAGCTGAATTCAGATGGGAAAACCCTGGGAAAATTTCTTCCATGTTTTCATGAACTTGGGTTATTTTTTTCCATGAGAAGCAAAATAGGAAATTCAGACTCCATTGACAGTGACTGCAACATTTCCATTGATCTGAACTCACCAAAAACTGACAAGATCCTTCTAGATTTTGTTTTCTAAATAATTCCTGAAGTTCCAAAGTGAAGTCCTGAGAACAGAACGTCAGGGGGAAATCAAAGCTCCATCTCTGTGTCAGCACCTGGTCGTCTGTGTGGGGATACGCAGGGTCTGCTGAAAGTCTGCAGTGCTTTCTAACCTACTGTCACCTTTCCAACTATCTTCCTCCCCAGAACAGGTATTAACTGATAGGACATTTACCTGTTGCTGACAGCAGTGGAGTTTTTCCAATTTTCATGGCACAATATATTGCATTTTCAAAGTATTTTAAATATGATTCTGGGAATTCTGTATAAATAGTCCTATCTCCCTTTTTTCACACTTTCCCTGTCAGACCCTTTGAAGATTGTTGCCACCAAATAACTTGTTTACACTGAAATATCCTATTTCTTTTTCTTTCTTTCTTTCTTTCTCTTTCTTTCTTTCTTTCTTTCTTTCTTTCTTTCTTTCTTTCTTTCTTTCTTTCTTTTTTTCTTTCTTTCTCTTTCTTTCTTTCTTTCTTTCTTTCTTTCTTTCTTTCTTTCTTTCTTTCTTTCTTTCTTTCTTTCTTTCTTTCTTTCTTTCTTTCTTTCTTTCTTTCTTTCTTTCTTTCTTTCTTTCTTTTTTTAATAATTGAGCACATCTCAGCTACCAGAAACTTTTGCATCTCCTCAGTCCAATTTCCAAAAAGTGGGTTCTCTCATGTACAGGGCAGAAAGGCTGTAACAATGATGTATATAGGAACTTCTTTTATTTCATAAAACAGAATACGTAGATGCAACCCTCAGCCTTGTAGGATACCTGAACTAAAGATACCTTGTAGGATACCTGAACTAAAGGGAACTAAAGATGTTGTGTGCTGTACTGCCAAAGCAGGCAGCTGGTATCTGGTGGCTGCTTTAATCAGAGAAGTATGTAGCTTCATATGTCATCTCATATGGATTCTCATCGCTTCCTGTTGAGCGTCTCAGAGCACATCTTACTTCTGAGATAAGATTTGGCCTTTTCATACTAAGTTTATTACCAGTAGGCTTAAGACTAATCTACCGCTTACCAAAATTATCTCCCAGCAAGCTGGGAATAATTATATTCAAAGTGGTCAGTGCTTCCTTATACACTGAACATTTCAAGAATAAGAATTATTTGGAAGAGCAAATGTGATTTTTGCCTTACCAGACATTGAACAATTTTTTACTTAGTCACAAACGACTATGAAGGAGTATGTAAACCCATTCACTGCATGCTACAGTACTTAACAGGATCTTTTAACCTACTTCCCACTCCTCAAATATAGGAGCTAGGAGGTTTTTCAGAAGACCCACTGAGTTGCTGTCACTCAGATAGCAGCAGAGTCTGAGTGTTATCACCTGTTCCACAGCAGCTCACAGAAGGAAGGATTATATTTGCAATCAGCATAGTGTGCTGCGGTATTTTCTCCTCTTCCACCAAGAGGAATTTGATGCTTTGCAGTATGTCAAGTAGTCAGTACCAGACAGCCTTCATCCCAGAGTTCTGAAGCAGTTTAGGAAAACAAGGCTCTGAACTACGGCAGTCAGGTAGTCTTTCCATTACAATTGCCAGCCACCCTGGGCAAAAGAGTTTTGAATGGTAGAAACCAGGAGGAAGGACTTTTTCCTTCTCAGGAATCTAAAAACCACTGCAACCTGTTTTTATTTGTTACGCGACCTGTTTGTTTTTTGCTATTAGGTTTAATATGTTCTGCTTCTCCTGTTCTCATCCCCACAATGACTCAAATCCTTCCCTCCAACCAGAGAAATATCAAATTGTGTTCGAATATATTCAGACTTAATTCCTTGCACTGGACAGAAATCATTGCTAATTTGCTAACAGAGGAGCTGCTCTGCACTCCATATATCCGCTGGGATACTCCATCTCATTAGTAGTTATACAGTATATCCTGTAAAAATACACTCTTCAAAAAAACCCCACATTCAGCTGTTGTCCTGTGACACGAATTTTGCCTATCGCCTGGTTGCCAGCAGTCACTTAGCAATAGAGTAACACTCGTTTTCATTTTCAGGAAATATTAAATGAGACGAAAAAAGAAACTAATTTAAGGAAGAAAATCCAGCCTTACATAAAAACGATAAGTAAAGCAAATCTTACAACAAATGGAAGTATGCTTTTCTTAAGTTTATAAGTAGAGTTCTCAGGGCAAGGCACAGATAAGAGAATTGATCTGTAATCCCTTTCATAGTAGCACAGCCATTAACTTCTAATTTACACTCGCAGGAAAGAAAGAGGGAACAAAATTTTACTGGTTTAGGCTCAGAATCCTATGGACTTCTTCAAAAGTGTGCAAACACACTGGATTTGTTTAAAGAAATATCCGTCTTGCCTTAGAAAAATGGAAATAATGAGTGCAAATATGTAAATGTACACACAATTGCCACTTAGTGTATAAAGAAAGAAAGATAATTGTGCATTCTGTGTGAACAGCCAATTTGCAGACCTTTGAAAATGTAGCTAGTATCTATCTAATGGTTGTATTGGCAGGAGATGTCAGAAGACTTTATAACATCATAAAGTACAACTGCAATGCACGGCTCTGAGGCCTGGTGTCCACCAGGAGATCTGACAGCATTTTATAGCCCCTCACGTTGCCTGGGCCTGAATGGCTGCACAGTGTGTATAAGCACAGCCTCGAGTATCAGGAATTTATTTTTTCACCTACTTTAAAAACATTAAATCATAATATTAGTTCTGAGGCTGAGATCTGCTTACAGATCAATGACATCACATCACTCTTTCTTTTTTCCTCATGCTGATTAACCTGTTTAGACTTCCATAGAAGTCCTTGGTGGAGGAGCTAAATGTCCTTGAAAACACCGGGTTCTTGGCAAGTAGGCAAATTCCCAGTATGAGGCAAAGAAGGCCAATTTTGCTTTCATTACACTGTTGCTATTCCCACCAACTTCCCAATTTTCATGAAAGTAGTACACAGACACGTTAGACAAGGGTTGGGCGCACTGCACGACCTGGATTCTATTTCTAGCCTTACTGTGCCTCTCTTTGCTCGTCTCTTCAAGCAAATAAAAACCGCTGTTTTGTCTCCTGAGAGAATATACTCCCACTTTTTAATAAAGCTCCAAAATAATCATTTGGCATCATTGTATGACATGCAAGGTTATTTTGTAGGGGAAACTGTTGCTACAAGTTCCTTGTACCTTGCTTATTCTTCTATCTACATCACTTTGTTTCAACAAGGGGCTCTTAATATCAACAATCCTACCCTCAACAAGCAGGGTATGTTTATTTTAAAGTTAACACTTTTTAATTACCTCTCAGAAAAATTCTGCTAAAAGAAAAACCCAGAGTATATGCACTAAATGACCCTTTCCCCCATCACTTGTCATATTGCTGACATGCTCGTTTAGCCTAAAATTCTGAACGTATTTCCTGATCAGTTTAGATATCAAATGCTAACTGTGGTAGCTGCTTTTGTATTTCACAGCTTTACTCCATTCAATTGCCTACTTTAAAGAAACTAACTAACTAACTAACTAAAGGAAAGATAAATATGGAACTCATGTTTTCAACAATAAATTTCAAGGAAATTTATTACTGTAGGCTGACACCTTACTTCAATTTAGAAATGCTATTTTTGATGACTTATTTCCAGCTGAAGAATACTGCAGCAGTTATTTTTAAATCAAAGTTGTACATTTTTCGTAATTTTGAGGTCAGAAAAATTCCATCACAGATCAGTTGATCCATACAAACAAAACGCCACTCCGATCTTACTCCAGCCTGACATAACCAAACCAGCCTGGTTAAAAAAACTGAGGGATTATATGCTGGTGCGGATCCAATGGGAACATGATGGATTAGTACTGTGGGTTTAATGTTCAAAGCAAACAGGAGCATGGGGAATAATCTACCAAACAGCACCTCCAGTAATACCATATTGTGTCTCCTATGCTTCACTATGTGCTGTAAATATTTCTAGCCTTTCCACTCAGTCCCTGTCCTTACAATAGCATGATTTTCTTTCTTTCTTTCTTTTTTTCTGTCTAAGGAATTTCCAGGAATCGGTTTTCTAAATTAAAACATCATCATTCCAGAACTTTGTAAATTCAAGTCAGCTTTCACAAAATGTACTAGACTGGGAGCCACTGATTGTAGTCTCCAACCAGCTGAAGCACTGGACAGAACAAGCCTCCCTATGCTGCCTGCCTGGTACTTCACTCACTGTTAACACCTACCCGATACTTTAACAGTCTTGAATATTTTGGGAAAGAATGATGACTTCAGAACATTAGGACTACTGGAATTATTAACATTTTTAAAAATGTGTAAATGATTCATGAAACAAAAAATCCTTTTTTGGATTTGGCCGTGTCTGGAACTGAAGATGCATTTTCAGTAGACTTAGATTCTTTGCTCATTATGGTGATTCCAAAATGTCATTTCATGCATTTTATTTGTTTGATTCCAGAACTTTGGAGCCTCAACCACAATTCTTACGTTCCTGCCGTCAAAGAAGGAGTGATGGCTGAAATCTAATCAAGGGTTCTCATATCCTTGTTCTGGTACTGTGTTCTGGTAGCAGCCTGCTATTTCTGACCATGTCTGAATGTATTATGAGGACTGAGTTTGTTTTCTTACATGTTTCTGTGACAAAATATTCTGAAAGACAAAATATTTCTAAAGCTACAACCAGACAAAGTACATCTGAAATGCATAATATGTTCTTTTGTTGCTATCCCAACTGTTTTTCAGGTAGGATTTCCTCCAAAAAAGCAAAAAAAAAAAAAAAATCCAACAAAAAACAACCCTTCTCCACTGTTACTGGGCTGGAGAGCTCAGATGCAAGGAAGTGCTGGCCAAAAGTGGCCAGACAGCAAGTAAAGCAGGATGGGCAGGAAAGCATGAAGTAAAGCACTTAATCTAACTGTACATTAGGATCATTCTATTTTGGCTTGGTGGCTCTGGAACACTATGATGAGAAAGATTATTTGTTTGGTCAATTCTTTTTTTATTATCCTTTTCCTTCAGAATCAAGGCAAAAAGCTTCTCCCTCTAAAAAAACTTGACAAGCATTTCCCCTGTAACACTGGCAGTGAGCAGAATACAGTCACAGCAGCGAGGTGACAGATCTCTCAGAAGTCCCTTTTGCTGGGAATTGTGTAGTGGCAAAAGTGACTTTCTACACAGTGGTCACAGTGCTGAAACAGGTCTTTTTAATGCCACGATCTCACACGGCATTCTCAAAAGCAAACTACAGACACAGTTCAGGTGTAAGTTCTATGAGATCAAATATATACTGTAATAAATAGGATTGTAATTGCTTAGAGAGTTATCGGCCAATTAGCTCTTAAAATGGAGGGATGTATCAAGATGGCTTCTGCACTTCCAAGCACAGTATTGTAGTGGCTTAGATAATGGAATAGATTGTAGTCATTAACCATGATTGTAGAAACAGAGAACCAATTTCTGTTTAGATAACGCTCATACCATGAAAAGTAGAGCCCATAGAACACCTAATACAAATCAGCAATACGGAGAACAGAAGAAGCAGGAATGCGCCTTTCTTACAGCTAAGAACCAATATTAAATAACCCTTTTATTCATTTCTGAAAAGAAAATAAGCTGTGATAATGTGGAGGCCTTGCTTTGAGTGTACATTTGGCAAACAAGCATTCTTCATCTATTTTCAGCTCTACTTTTATATTTTGATCTTAGGAGAAATTCTAGAGGCAAAAGAATGCCCATTCATGCAACCCACTGTGATAACAGAGGATTTCTTTTTTCTTTTTTTGTGAAATGGAATACAATATGGGCAGTATTATTATTATTATTATTAAGCCAAAGGGGCCCTTCAAGAATACAAATTTTGATGCAAATGGATTGTTGCATTCTTACGCTTTAAAAAATTTAATACTGTTATGATATATATAGCCATGCTGTACACCTAGATTGTCCTAAATGAGGGACTCCCAGCAGCTCAAAGCTACAGTAGCTACATTATACCATCAGCTTACTAGAAAGCAGAATTTGCTCAACCATGTATGTAATTTCACTGAAGCTAAATGGGATTTTCAAGTGACAAAAGACAAAAGCACCTCCCTAAATAGTTTAAGATGCAAACAGAATAGACAAAAACAGCCCTTCAAAGCTGCAGCAGTTATATATCTCTGTGAACCTCTTGGTCAGTTGTTTTTTGTTTTTTGTTTTTTTCTTTTCCTGTGCTTCATCAGTACAAATTTTAGATGTATGGAAAAATTAGAGGCAGAAGCTTGGCTGATACCAAAAGCGTGAGGTAATGAGCACCTTGTATGGATGGCCTGTGTTGCTGGCACAGCAGTGAGAGCTCTAAGCATTTGTATTAGGAGTTAGAGCCCACTTACTCTGAAGCAATTGGAACACCTCAAAAATTTCAATTTCATTAGGATCCAAGTTTTGGAATTTGTGCAAATTCACACTGTTGGCCACATAATGCTTAGGAAAAGTTTAAAGCAAGAGAAAAATGTCACCCTAGTTGGATGTAGACAAAGAAATAGATGTATTGCATACATAAACCACCACACAGTCCCTGCGTACCTACTGTTCTGCATATTCTGCATGTAAAAACATATGTTCTGCCTTCATTTTGTCGCGGCTGCAGTTTTGTGATGGAATATTTTCCCTATCACAATACAAAATCTCTCAGCACAAGAAGATGTAATGCATCTCTGTACAGCAAGAATCGTTGTGGCTGGTATCTATAGAGTGTAATTACTTCTGATTACATGCGATAGGCGTCTCAGCATCCTCCCACTGCTTTTAGCTCGACACCACGCAGCATTAAAACAGCCGTTCTCAGGTACCGACACCTGGAACCCTTTGGGAACCTGGACGCCTTCATCCTTGGTAAGCCACTCAAAATACGCTTTTTTTTTTTTTTTTTTTTTTTTTTTTCCCCCACTTAAAAATCTTCATCAAACTGCTCCCAGAGCAGAGTGAAACTGTGTCCGAATGCCACGCACGAGCTGTCCGTGGCTGCCATGGGGCCGGGCACCCGAGGCCGGCTGACCGCGCGCCCAACGGCCCGCCTCACGAACCCCATGGCCGGGCGCTGCCCTCGGGGACCGCGTGTCCACGGCGGCCGGCCGCGTTTCCCCCCCCCCGAGGAGCGCAGGCGACGGCGGTTGGCATCCCCGCCCATCCCCTGCCTTCCTTTTCCGTCCCCCCCTCCCTTCTATCCCCCTGAGACGAAGCTGCCGCCGGGCGGGGGCGGTCCCGATGCCGGCAGGTGGGAGCGGCGGCCCCTCCTCGGCGGGGTGCCCGCGGCGGCAGGCGGCCGCCCCGCTCCGCTGCGATGCTGCCCTAGCGAGGGATAATGACAAGGAGAGGCGAGGGGCAGAGCCGCCGCCGGGAGCCCCGTCTCTCGCTCGCCTGCCCGCTCGCCGGCGCTCCCCGGCTCCCGCTGTCGGGCCGCCTGGCTGACAGGCGGCGGGCGGAGAGGGCAGAGGGGCGGCGGAGGGATCGCGGTGCGGCCGCCGTTCCCTCCGGGCGCTCCGTGCCCGGCCGGGCAGCGCCGCCCGCCTCCTCCTCCTCCTCCCGCCTCCTTCTCCGCCGCGCGCGCTGCCCGACGAGGCCGGCCGGGAGCAGCAGCGGCCGCCGCCGCCGGCGGAGACCCCGACCATGTCCAGCAAGAGCCGGAAGGGCAAGGAGCAGGGGAGAGTGACCTTCCCCCCGCAGCAGCAGCAGCAGCAGCAGCAGGAGGAGGAGGAGGAGGAGGCAGAGGAAGAAGAGCGGCAGCGCCGGCGCCGCGGCTGGAGAGGCGTCAACGGTGGGCTGGAGCCGCCGCCGCCGCCGCTGCGCGCCGTGAAGACCCTCCGGGAGCCCTACGGCTACTACCCGCCGCCGCCCTTCGCCAGCACCATGTAAGTCGGGCCCGGGGGCCGACAACTTCCCCGAGACGGCCGCGGGCCGGGCCGCGACACCCGGCCGCTGGGCGCCGGACCGTCTCCGCCCCGTCGAGCCGAGCTCAGGTGCGGGCAGGGCTCGGAGGGGCCGCGCGCCGCTTGTCCGGCCGTCGTTTTGCCGCCGGGGCTGGCCGAAGGGAGAGGCGGGGCCCGAGCCGGTGCCGGCGGGCGCTTCTGCCGCCGGGACCCCGCGGGCTGCGCGCCGCCGGGCTGCGGGGCTGAAGCCGGGGGTGAAGCCGGAGCCCCGCGTTCCCCCGCGCCCCCTGGCGGCCGCGCCGCGCCGCGCCGGCCGGCCTTCCGTCTCCGCTCGCGGTAGGATGTGCGGCTCAGGTCCCCGCGGGCTGAGGCTTCGCCAAACTTTATTAGCTGCTCGCTAGCGGTTTTGAGAAATTAGTCCGCGCGTAATCGGAAGTGTGTCTGATGCGCTTTGCGTGTTGAGCTGTTCCCTGCCTGCTGGTATTAGGTGCCGAGAAAACCCAGTCACTGATTTAGGTAAGATTTGCTGAGCCCGGTGTGCCCTTTTTTACCTTTGTGTCTTCAAAGCCCTCGGGGTGGTGCCTGAAGGCGGCCGCTCGCAGAGATCTGAGGCACCTGCACTGGGAACATCCGTGCGTGAGGTCCTGCTCCTCCATTAACGTGTCTTGGAGAGCTTCTGTTCCTCGTTTCTAAAGACACCGTCATGTCTCTGAGCCCCAGCTCTGGCTGGTGTTTGCTGCAGGATAAATAAATGCAGTTTTACTGATGGGAATATTAATTTTCATTTCTCTGATTGACTGAATGTGTCATGTCCGTGACACCGCTCCCCATGTAACACTCTCCTTGAGTATTTCTAGAGCATTTGATACTTTCAGGGCAATATTTGATTATTAAATAACTCGTTTACTAAATGATGAACACATTGAGTTTTAAGTTAACACATTCAGCATTTATAGAAGAAGCCCTGAATAAAATCACCTCAGAGACAATGGTGAAGTACAGGAGTAAGGATCACAGTCGAAGCCCTGTTTTAGTCACAAATAATGCTTTCTGCCATCCCAGCGCAGAATTTCTTTGCAAACATTTTGTACCCAGGCTCTGAGTGTAAGGATCGTTCTCTCCTGTTGAGCTGCCTGAAACTCGTGCCGAAGTTGTTTGCCTGAGCTGCGTGTGCAGTCAGTGAGATTCTTGAGGTGCTCGTCTCTCCTCATTCCCCACAAAAAGAGCCTGGAAGACTAGTTCAGGCGCATACATTCGCTTTTTAATCAGCTCAAGCTAGGCAGAGGAATTGTTATTTGGTAGCTCTTCTGGGTTCCTGTCCTTGGAATTCCTTTCTTTAGCAAACTGATGTTACGCCAGCGTGGACTAAAACTGAGTTCAATAGCAGTATGCTTTTGGACCTGTGGAAGCCCTTTGAACTGGCAGGGCATTGGGGCTGCCATTTTACCTGTGGTATGTCCATCTTCGTACACAGTGGGCTTTTCTGGAGTAGGAGTAACACTTCGTGATTCTTGCTACAGCCTAAAACTGTAGCGTCTGTGACCAGGATAAGTGAGCATCAGATTGCTCATAATGTACTCAGATAGATATGCATAAGTCTTTGGCTTGCATGCAGTAGTCATGAGAATCCTTGCGTGAAAAAAATCATGATCTAAACTGCAAGGGGATAGAGACAAGAGGATGTGGAGAGGTTTGCACAGGGAGGTGCGGTTGGTATTTGAGAAGTATTCTCTCCAAAAGCATGTAACCCATGCAAGGTACCTGTAACTGTGTGTCTGGCTCCCTCCTGTGCAAATACTGCTGGAAAAAGTAATTAACCCAGGATTTCCAGCAGGACAGCAGGCCAGAGGTAATACTTCTGTTTCATATGGCCCTGTATGTCCTACTGGTGAAGGAAATGGGCTAACATTGCGCATTAATTGTGGTGGGCACTGTGTGCCTGATTTTCTGGGGCCCTTTGAAAACCCAGCTTTTTTTCCTGAGCAGAACACCAGAGCGCAAATGAAAGGCAGTGTAAAAGCATCTTTACAATTCTGTGTTGCTGCAGCCCTACGAACTTGGTTCTCTCCTGGTGAGACCCCTTTGCCTTTTTCTCTGTGTGCACCAATATGATCCTCTCATCAAAACATGGTGCTTTTATTTCCACTGGGATTCAGACAGGTGGTATTTCATTTGGAAGTGTTAGTGATGAGCAGTGGTAGGGAAAAGCTCTGTGCAGTTTTGGGGTTTTTTTAGGAGGCTGGAACGAACAAACTAAGTGTGTATATACCTCCTCCTGATGCCTTGTGGTGTTTTGCTCCTTTTTTGACTGTAGTTCTTTCCAGCTCTTTGCCAGAACTTCTGTGAGCTGACATGAGGGCATTTTGGATGATGGATTATGTCATTTCAGAGCAGTGGGAGAGCACAGACTGGGGTCAGATCTTGCAGCTGGCCTGATTTATGTTCTGTGTTGGGCTGAATTTGTCTCCATCTGATATGAACTACTGCCTGGGCTCTCCAGAAGGGAGAAGGAAGCTGTCATTTCATACATTTTAACTTTGGTGCAGATTCCTACATTGTGTGAAATACATATAGGCTTCCTCAAGATGCAGTATGAATGCATGCATGCATGTAACACCACTTCTTTTGGGGGGAAAAAACAAAGCAGGCATTTAGTAGTGACCTCTTTTGGCCCATGCCCATAGCTCAACTTGAAAGGCTGGCAGAGATTTTGCTTGAGAGAGGTCAGGGAAGAATCACCTGACCAGCACTGTGCGGCCCTGCCTGAGATGGGAACAAAGCAAATGTTTGAGATTGCTTGGTTTAAGAGATCTTGGGAGTCACGGGCTAAAATGCTGCTTGTGCATGTGTGTGTCTGAGCACGTTCTGGGTGTAAGGCAATGTGTCGTGTAATTACAGAGCAGGACCTCAGAGGTTACTTTTGGCAGCACTGGAGGCACAGTGTGTGAGCGCTGCATGGCAGACTAAAGCGTGGCTGCCTTGGAGATGGGCATGTTGCTGCTCTGTGATGTACTTGTCTGATCTGCTTGCAGTCACCGGGCTGCATTTCAGGGCTGCCATAGATTCAAGACTGCTCATGTACTGCAGTTTATTAGTGGGGTGCTTGTAAGTTGTGGGTGCCATCCTTTATTGCAATTAATAGTTCAGGAAGAGTAACTGCTTATTCTTTAGCATGAAAGTTGTAAAATAACTCTGTAGATTTGGGGAGTCTGAAAATGAAACTTCTTTTTTTCGACTCCTCTCTTTTTTAATTATTTCATATGTACTTTGCAGAAATAAATATATATTAAAAAAAAAGACTTGGAAACACGATTACAGATCTTCTCAAATGCATCATCTTGTATTTCTGTCCTTCTGCGATGATTCTGAATGCCAGAATGTGAAGAGATTTAGCAGAGGTTAGCACAGCAGATTGAAGTAATCCATGGTAGAAGCAGAGGAATTGTACTGCATACTCTGGTCCTTAGGAGCTGTTGCTCTGCTGAAGTTTCTAGTCTTATACTTAGAAATAACTCTGCCCAAGGGAAGTAAAGTCAATTTCAAGAATGCTCTCCAGTGACAGGCAGCACTGCAGTGTAGTATAAGGTCATAGTGTATGTGATGCATGCAGGACACAAGAGACAGACAAGGGCATTGCTTGCTTAACAGGAAAAGGAATACGTTTTTTAGTGCACACATGAAAGTCGGAACTTGTATTTTACAAGTTTTCTCAAAGCAGCTGCTTCATGGAGTTTTCTTAAGGCTGAGGAAACATGCCCCAGTGGGGTGAGACTTGGGCTATTTCACTTAAAGTGACTGCTCTTTTCCAGTTCCATCTTTCTTATTTGTGCTGAGCAACACACAGAGGCTTGAAGCTTTATCAGCTCCTTCCCTGTTTTCCTGCTGTGAATTGTGAGTAGTACTGGTGCAGAATGATGGAGGGGCTCAGCTTCACACAACGTTGTGGTGCACCGCTGATGCAGAATTAACATGTAGTAACTTTTCTTGTTTGGCATTTTTCTGTATTTTTTCACCTTATATTCTATGGATTCTTTTTTTATTATTTTATTTTATTTTTATTTTTTAACTATTGGGAACAAAGGTGAAGAAGAACATCGTAATTTTCATCTCTTCGTCCCTCTGTTAATATAGGTTGTCACCTCCTGGCCAAGGATGAGAAGATGAACTTTAAGGCTCTAGGAAACAGAACATGATACAAATTTGCTTTTATTTTAGTCACATTTTTAAGAAGTTTAATGATGATCAGAGAGCTGGAGCACCTCCCCTTTGAGGATGGGCTGAGAGAGCTGGGTCTCTTCAGCCTGGAGAAGAGGAGACCTTATAGCAGGCTTCCAGTACCTGAAGGGGGCTACAGAAAAGCTGGAGGGGGGGGGTGGGGTACTTTTTACAAGGGCATGGAGCAACAGAATGAGTTTAAAACTGGAAGAGGGTAGATTCAGACTAGGTATCAGGAAGAAATTCATCACTGTGAGAATGGTGAGACACTGCAACAGGTGGCCCAGAGAGGCTGCGAATGTTCCCTGCCTGGAAGCATTCAAGGCCAGGCTGGATGGGGCTTTCAGCAACCTGGTCTAGTGGGAGGCGTCCCTGCCTACAGCGGTGGGTTGGAACTAGATGATCTTAAAGGTGCCTTCCAACACAAGCCATTCTATTATTCTGTGTTTAGAGATAGGACTTGTGATTGTTTTGATTACTTAAGTTGACAAATGTGGCATATAAATTTTACCAAAAACAGTTAAATAAGTTTTTGTTTGTTTTGAGCCATTTAGGCCATTTTCTTGATGGTTTGGGATAGCTTAAACATCTTAGTTACAGGAAAAGGGGAGCAGAGAATGGAACAGTGGCCTTGTACTTGTGACCCTTCCTGCTTACAGCGCTCTGACTGGAGCTGCTCAGCCTTCAGCGCCTTGCTGCACGATGAGGGGAGGAGGAGCACAGGGAGGTACGGGTGACCCTGACAGAGCAGCACATTGTCAGCACGCTACAAGATTTTTTGCACTTTATTTTTTTCAGAAGGCCTTGACAATGTTTTAGTCATGAAAATACCAAGCAACTTCCATCTTTGTTTAGAGAAGATATTGCAGTCACTTCAAATACATCATTTCTGTAACAAGATTTATAGTGAAGGAAATTTTCCTTACTGAGTATGGACATTCTAGTGTAACACCTTTGGAAAGATACATCTCTTTTTACAGAAGTCAAATGAGTCACCTCAGTCACAGTGTGTTTTGAAGCAAGTAGATAAAACAGAAAATAAAAGTGACATATTTCAAATTATACTGAAAAATTACCCCGAATATATGGGGGAAAATGTGTTATGTATTTCATAAAAAGATAAATGAGATTCAAGGTGACTGTTTAGAGTCTTCTTTAATCAAGAAGTCAGCATGAATCAATCTGTTCTGTCTTCCATTTTGGTATACTTGATTTTTTTTTCTTTATACTATTACAGTAAACAATTACATTTCTGTACCTGTATGTTTTAAGATGTGGAAGAGGAACGGAAGCCTAATAGCATGGCAGACAGTAAGATCTCGTTATCTTGTTTAGAATAAGATGGCAGTATTTCTTGCTTTACATCTGATTATTTTGGGAATAAGGCAGTTGCATAGTGTGGCTTTTCACCATGTGTGCTGTGGGCCAAAGTCATCGTATCTGAGTACTTCCAAACATGAAATATGCTTACGCTTTACATAGTAAATCAATCCTGTGGTTAATGCCATTGCAAATTCCATTTCCTACACAAACATTTTCATAGATAGAAGGAAGGTGGTATGGGATTGAGAAAGAATGGATGTGTCGTGTGTAGCAAAGCAGCTTTGGCACATATTTCAAGAAGTAAGTACCAGACAGCATAACGTATGCTCCAGTGCCACCACTGCTAGATCACTTCTAGCAGTACGGAAATACCGACCTCACATGAAAATCAGAGAGTTCAGATGCTACGGAAAGACCTGCCTTTGATAATGAGTCATTTCACTCAGTTTTTTGTCTCCAGTGAAACTTCCCATCTGTCCTGCAACTCCCTTTGTGCAAATCAGCTTTTACAGTGCTTGTAGCTTTGATAAAGTGAGTAAGATTTAATGTTCCACCAAATGTATTACAACTGATGCAGACAGCTGGAAAAGCAGGCGTATTCTTGTAATCTGAATAGGATTAGGTCTGCCAAGTGAAAACCAGTAGGGCTGACATGAGAATATTTGGGGAAATCCAGGGATGTCAACCCTTACATTTTGTGTAGTAGCAGCGTAGCTGAGCTCTTTGCTGGAAGGTCACACACAAAAATAAAAAAGACTGCATTTAAGGGAAGGTTGCTCACATTGTGGATTTGGTCCTGCAGCACTTAGATTTATAACTTTTGGAGCTGCCCTTGAGCTTCTACTGCATTCCTCTGAATGCTGGTAGTGGGTGCCCAAGGTGTCGGTGCCATTTCTTCCCTCGGTTCTGTTCTGTTGCAGACTGACAGGGTCTTAAAAAGGACATTTAACTATTTTGTTATGCCCTCCATCTCTTCAGGTGCACCTTACTTGGCTTTTGCAATGAGGGTAGATGGATTAATTTCCTCTGTGGCTGTTTATTTTCGTGTCTGAATTTTTCAGTGAGATGAATGAATGAATTTTCACAATGCTCCTGTAAAATTGGAGGCAATTGTTCTTTTTTCAGTAGATGAGGAATGGAGACACAGAGTACTTATTTTACTGGCTCATAATTCCAGTTTGTGTTTCTTCAGTTAGCTAGTTCGCCCATTCTTTTCTCCTGTGCCCTTCTCATTTCTCCCTCTTCCTGCTTTTGCAGCCAGTGTTGCAGGGACTTCACAGCTTCTCCAGTTAGTTCTTTGTTTCCTTTCCCAGACAGTCTTGTCCTCCTACACCCAAGTTTCTTCTTCACTCTATGCCTGCCATCTCATTTTTCGTTAATTAAATATTTGGCTTTTTTACTGTTTTACTCATATTAGAAGAGGTGTGGTACAGGTGTGGTGTTTTTGTTTTGTTTTTTTAAATGTGACTCGCTTGGTGAGATTCCTTTCAGCTCCTGGAATGGCAGGTGTACATTAGAGGTGGATTCAGCATAATGCACAGCATTGCAGAACTCCAGTTACAGGGAGAGCTCATCCCAGTGTAGGCTGTATCATGTCTGTTGTCAGTAAACAGTAGTTTACCTACTAGTATCCAGAAAGTCTACTGAACATGTATGCACTGGTGTATTTCAAAGACATCTAATGTGACCAGATTCACTTGTGAGTAGATCTCTCCAAGTTTGGTTAATGTTCCTCAAAGTAAGCGCTAGCAGGCATGAGATCTGGCTTCACTGTATGCAGTCTACGGGGCTCACAGGTTCAATTCCAGAGGCCCTTTCTGTTTTGTTGGCATGGTCAAGATTTTTTTTCCCCCTTACTTATCAGATGTCACTTCTCTACAGAATCCCTCCCAGCACACTGTTATATATAAAATGAAAACGCATCTACAATATCAAGTTGTACTTTTGATGGCAATTAAATACCATCCACCACAGGGACTCAATCTGATTGTTCAAAGAAAGCAATATTTACACTTACTGTATCATACTTTGCATAAATCAACGATGAAGGAAAATTTTCTTTGCGTTGCCTGCCATGAGGGCAGAAAGATCCTAAGAAGGAATGCTTCTAGTTAATAGATGGGCAAATGGCAGTGTCAGAATGAGGTAAGTGCTCATTTTTGTAGCCACAGGAGAGCTTTAAACTACAAATAACCAAGACTGACATTTTGTTACCTTCTTATTTTTCTCCCCACTAGGTACATTGAAGAAAGTCCGTCTCTGAGGCGTATGACTATGATGAGGGAAAAGGGAAGGCGCCAGGCCATTAGAGGCCCAGCATTCATGTTCAACAACAGAGGCACTAGTCTGACTGCTGAGGAAGAGCGCTTTCTAGATGCAGCAGAGTATGGGAACATACCTGTGGTGCGCAAAATGCTGGAGGAGTCAAAAACACTGAATGTCAACTGTGTTGACTACATGGGCCAAAACGCCTTGCAGCTTGCTGTGGGGAATGAACATTTGGAAGTGACAGAACTTCTGTTAAAAAAAGAGAACTTGGCACGGATTGGAGATGCCCTGCTGCTTGCAATCAGCAAGGGCTACATTAGGATAGTGGAAGCAATTTTAAATCATCCTGGGTTTTCAGTAAATAAGCGACTGACTCTGAGCCCTTGTGAGCAGGAGCTCCAGGATGACGATTTTTATTCCTATGATGAAGACGGCACCCGCTTTTCTCCAGATATCACTCCCATCATTTTAGCTGCTCACTGCCAAAAATACGAAGTCGTGCATATGCTGTTGATGAAAGGAGCAAGGATAGAAAGGCCTCATGATTATTTCTGCAAATGTAATGACTGTACAGAGAAGCAAAAGCATGATTCTTTCAGTCACTCTAGGTCAAGAATAAATGCCTACAAAGGACTGGCCAGTCCAGCTTACCTGTCCCTTTCCAGTGAAGATCCTGTGCTCACTGCGCTGGAACTCAGCAATGAGCTTGCCAAATTGGCTAACATTGAAAAAGAATTCAAGGTAATGGTAGATTTGTATTTCTTGCTGTCTTTGTTTGTTTTAACGTTGATGCTACCTTATAATGTCCTTAGATGCTTGAAATTATTTCCTGTGTCAACTTTTTCAATTGCAAATGCTTTTATATTTATTCTCTGTAGCTCTTGATTTTGCATTCTGAATACTTAAGTCTTTAAAAAGGATTTTTAAAGTGAAATGGAAATGCTTCCATACTTGCTGCATATGGAGAAAATTGGAAAAAGAGATGGTGTGTATTCTGCTAAACTTGCAGAAGATTAAAAACAACTTCATTTGCTGTAGCGAATAGTACTTTAGTTACAAATGCTTTGTAGCATAGGTGCAGAAAGCAGAAACATTAAGCCTAGTGCAGCAGTGACCTTATTCGTGTTTTGTTATTCATACTCATTTTGAATAATGTCTCCAAATTGTTAAGAATGCAGGCAGTGTTCTTTTAATGCATCTTTTAGAACTGTCACTTGTTCAGAACTGTCTGTTAAGCTCATTAAGCTGATTAAGATGTCTGCTGTTACCTGTTTCAGATATATATCTGGTTTAGTATGTCAAGTATCTCAACTTTTCTGCGTATTTCAGCTTCTCCATCGGACAGCTAATGACTTAGTTAATTGTTGTACAGTGATGATTTTTGGACTTGCATTTTTTTTTAGTGCCTTGAAAAGTATACCCTCTCTGTGCACCCCTCCCTCAAAAAAATCACCACCAACATGGAACCAAACACACAAACCTCAATGCCAGTAGCAGCAGAATACTATATGTCATAAGATAAGCTTGTCTTGGGGAATGTGACAGGTTATTCTCAGTGAGTAGTGATGTTAATAACACCATGCCTAGTCGTAGCAAGGTCAGTGTTGGATGCCACTTTTTTTTTTACTAATATCTTCATAAGCAATCTGGGAGAGGCAAGAGATGCATTCATCTTTTAAAACAACAAGAAGCGTTGCTAATGCAGCGTCTTCTTCCCAAAAGAAATATGCAGCAACTTACAGGAAAATAGGCAGAAATGCAAAAAGTGAACTTTATCACTGGAGAACAAATGGCTCCAGATATAGCTAAGTGGGTTAAAATACAATTTAAAAAGAAAGCTTCTGTGCTGAGGAAGATTCAAGTATTATACCACTCACTAATAATGTACAAAAGTCAGCTTAAATCTTTTCTCTCCCTCCTTTGCTAAAGGAACCTTCTCGTACTGTGCAATTTTGCAAATGGATTGAGAATTTACTGAAATGTATTTATTCAGTGTAGAAAAAGTGTCAGATTTTTCTTATCCTCTGCTGAGGAATCTCTTAGTGAACATAAAATTGAGGAATTTGAGATTTTCATCAGATATGTTGAACTTATTGGCTTCTGTGCTTCCCACAGTGAATCAATCGTAGTTACATGCCTCATTTAGAGATCATTACAGAAGGTTATATCTCTGGTGTGTGCAGCTCAGTCTGGTTTAGTATTGTTTTCTTTTCAACAAGGCCAACTTCTGAAGAGCCACAGAGTGTCCCAGAATCATGTGCCTAAGATGGAGATATGTGGATTTTCTGAGTAATGCTTTGGTGGCCAAGGATGCAACCTCTGTCTATCTGTCTATCTGTCTATCTTGTTGATACTGCATGCAAAATGTGTTATTAAAACTGTGGACAGAAACACTGTTGCATTCAGGGCCTAAAATTTAAGCATCATGCAACTTGTTAGGCCCACAATAGCCTCAAAAGGTAAATTATGGAAAGCATTTATTTATTTATTTATTTATTTATTTATTTATTTATTTAGTGGGGTTGATGTATATTATTGGAACTGAACAGAAGAGTCTCAGTAGTTACAAAATTTTGGTAAGCTCCCATGTCCCAGGCCCTAATATTATAAACATGACTTCAGTCTAACAAATAGCTCAACCTTTGGAGGTGGTGAAGATGAATGTTTGGGTTGGGCTTATTTCAAAGCAGAACTTAAAAAATTAACTTTTCAAACGTTAAGTTGTCATAGAATAAAGGTATTGTGGTCTTCAGGGTTTTTTTGTTTTGTTTTGTATTGTTTTTTTCCTGAACTGTTCAGCCTCTGTTGGCATTTTTGGGATGCATAAGAGCCCAAGAAATCCACTATGTGCACAATTTTCTCTATTTGTAAATAATATTTACATGACAGCTGGCCTTCATAGGTGTATGTGATAATTCAGTTTTGGATCCTACTGTAGGAACTGATGTTGGCTCTTGTCTAGCCTGGAATTTCCATCTTCTCATCAAAATCACAATATTCCAGTGAAGTACCTGTTTTCCTCACTGACCTCACATTGATCCCTTTTCATTCTTTCTTATGAAGTCCGAGCACTCCTTTTTTCTCAGGCTGGGTAGCAGAGGCGCATCTTTTTCTCTGACATCTTTTGTTGGTTGCCTTTTTTGGGGAGAAAGGAAATGGGAAAGGAGGAAGGAGGAAAATGAGGCGAGGAATTTTTTAGCATCACCGTGAAACTGTGGGTCCAGGAAGGGATGACTGACAGCAAGGCTGTGTGCTGCAGTGGGGCTGTGCATGGGTGTCTTGGACTGCTGGCAGCATGAATGTTACACAGGAAGCTGCACTGACAGCCCCACATGGAGATGGGTTTAGGAGAAAGCAAGCAGTGCTTCTGTGGCTGATTGAAGTTAGCTGTGAGATCTGCTTAAAACGATTTTTAATGATATTAATTATTTATTTGTAAAATCTATGGGACGTTAAGGCCCATAGCATTTCCTCTGCATGCTTACAGCAATGCTCTTCTTGGGTGCAGAGCAGGAAATACCTCTCTAGGTATTTCCCACAGAGAATGAATGTGGGATGAAGCTGTATTAAAATGCCTGAGGACAGAGCTTCTGAGTATATGCTTGCTGAATTGAACATCTTCTGCATATGCGAAGTCCAGTCTGCCCCTTAAATGCTCTTAGCATTTACACTAACAAATTCACTAACCAGAGTTTGCACAAAAGCATTGAAGATGTGGGAAAATTACTTAGGACATTCATTCATGACAGTCAGCTCTGCATTAAGTTCTCTAGTGTAATTAAAAAACATAATTGCATTGATTCTATTTTTTCCTCAGAACTAATGAGGCAGGATTTGAAGAAACCAATGAACTCACATTTTGCTACTAAGATGCAAGATATAGACAAAAGAAAGTTACTGAAAATGAGTAAATAAAAAGAGAAGATGGGGAAACTAGAACCCTGAAGGCCATTGTACTCATTCTCTTCTGTCCTCAAACCTCCTTACTTCTTATTCTCTTGTTTTCCAAGCTCCAGTTGCTTCCTCTGCTATTCTTCATCTTTTTCACTGTAGTTCTTGATCGTGTTACTCCCTTTTGTTCTTTGCTTCTGCTCATGTCCTTTTCAGTTATTCGTTTACTTCTTCAGATTTCCTTCTTTTCATCTCTTTTTTTAAGTGCTCTTATATTGTTTTTTGTTTGTTTGTTTGTTTTTGTAATTCTCTATCTATCTATCTATCTATCTTTTTTTTTTTTTTTTTTTCCTTTCTTAATTTCTATCATCCTCCCATTATTCATTCTTGCATTTTCTAATCCTAGTAAAGCCTGGCTGGCTTGTCTGTACCTGCAGGTGGCTCCTCTTTAGATCTGGGAAGTGGCAAAGGAGCCATCGCACCTGATCTGTGCCTGGCAGTCAAAGCAAGGTACCTTTTTGTGCAGCATATCCAGAGCAGGAACTGCAGTGTTTCTTTTCCTTAGTGATTCCAATCCTCATTAAAGGAGTTGACAGGATTTCAGATTGAGTCAAGAATTTTGATTTGTTTTGTCCAAGTCAAGGCTGCTACCAAAGCCTAAAAAGACCCACTGCTTTCACATTAAATGTTGGTCTATGAAAAGAGCTGGTTAGATTCTCAGGTGTCACGTTTTCAGATTGTTTTAGGTGTAATAGAGATGATTAGAAAGAAATCAGCATGAATTTCTGTGTCTGAGATGCAATACTAGGATTCTACATCACTCTCGTGATGTAGAAGTTCATAAGTGAATTCATAATGAAAATGCTTGTTAAGGGAATGTTTTTAAGGTTTATTAAAACTGCTGGTTTGGTTATTTTCTTTTAGAAAGGACAAGGCCCACTATACTGTAATCTCTGAGTGGCTGGAGACCTGAGGGTGTGCTGCGTTATGTCTGATAGCCTGGCTAGAGAAGCTCAGTCTGGAACCATATCTTCTCTAACGTAAAGAAGTGTTCATTACTACAGTTTGATAATTGCATTTTCTAATCCCAGCAGCACCACAAATCACTTTGCAATACAGAGATTCCCAATTTTTGTGTGTTCTTATTCTGTTTTTAGCAAAGCTGGACACTGCAGCTGCCATGAATTACTGAATTTGCTACTTACCATTCTCCTTGAGACCTCTGAAAATGTTACTGCACAGTGATGGGAGAATTTCTAGTGGACAGAACAGCTGATGGAACTTCTCTTTGGAGTGACCATAGAGAGAAACAGGACAAGAGAACCAAAAAGCCACATGAAGGGCATGTGTATCCCCTCTCAGCTAAATAGAGTTTCATGTAAGAAAGCTGTGTGAGCAAGAATTGCAGAAGCTCATGTCACATCAGAATTTGGTCCATTGGAGCAAGTATCCAAAAGGTCCTTGTCCTGCTTTATATAGGATAAATCCCCATTCTCAGCTTTGCTAAAAACTCCCACTGAAACCAGTGGAAGGCATGGACGTGCATCTAAAAGCGGCATTTGTCGCTGATCCAAGTAAATTTACATAGTGTTATCTCAGCTGAACTAACAAACAGCATTCAAGCTTGAGCTACGTTTAGGTCCAGCTTTTAAACAACAGGGCTCAGATCCATAATTGTTAGTGCAATTATCTGCTTGATTTGCATATACAGTTCTTACAGTTCTGTATGCAAACTGTCTAGCTATATTTAATCTCAAAGCAGCCATTTAATACTTAATCCATGTGTGATTGTGTGTAATGCCTTTGAAGTAGTTATGCCGGTGAGCACAGTCATGAATTGTGGAGCTTATGGAAATGCAGCTCCCGTGTAATAGGAAACGGAATCATATGTTTTGTCTAACTATATGTAATTGCTTGTTATAACATTTCTTCAGAACAGTTAAAATGTTATTGATTAAATCATTGTAATATTTTCATTCGTAAGCTTCAGTCTTTACACACAGGTGGCTATTTTCTTTGTCCATAATCCTGCATAAATTCATGAGATAGTCTCTAATATTCTCTTCTTGCTAAGAATAGGCAGAGTTGGACAGGCTGAGATATAGCAGCCAATGTATGATGGGACTGTTGGAAAGGCACTGTTCTGCAGTCCCAGTTCTCATCAGTTGTCTGTTACCCTCTGGTGTCAACTGTCTGTGGGCTAATGTTTTCAATGGGATAAAGATGCCTATGCAGCCGTTAGGGGCTTTTGAAAGAGACAGTTTAAGATGGTATAGCAAGGAAAACCGGCCGAGTCAGGCTGTGAATTAATTGAACAGGCACTTTGATCAGGGAGGCAGAGTGCCTGTGTTATCCTGAGAAACAGGCTGAGAGCCCCACTGTGTAAGCAGGTCTGTTGATGCCTCACTCTTTGTTTGGCATTCCCCTGAAAAATAGCTTCTCCTTATTGAATTGGCAGCATGTGCAGGATGTAGCAGGGCTTTCCTATGTGGACTTGGATGCATCAGACAGAGTTCTGATGGCATTTCTTAGGGCACGGAAGAGATGAGTGATCTGGTGGCTTTGTTTGCTCTCGGTGTCTTCTCAAAAAAGCAAAGACGTGTGGGTGACTGAGACCATGGATCTGGTTTCTGCTACTCATGCAATGCCCTAGAGACAGAAGATTGCTAGAGAATTGGGTCCCGTGATTACAGTACAGGTAGCATTTGGCTGTTTAATTCTATCAAGCAATCAAATATCCTGAGAGAAATTTGATTTTACTAATATGTAAGTAAGGACCCGGAGATGGAAATCTGATGTGTTCTCCCAGCGTAAGATTCAAAACCTGAATCAGATATTAGCAATGCACAGACTGTTCTTCACTTCTCAAAAACAGCATCCATAAGCAATATAGCCTATATTTAATCCTTAGCTTTACAGAATTAAGCTTAATCCATCATATATCCAATGTCGCTTTAGCAATAAGCACAGCTGTTACAGGAAAGTGGTCTATTCACCTATGAAGAAATGTTGCAGCACTGTTAACTCTCAGTAGAAATTCAGGTAACTCTTCATAGTGGGCAAGTTGACCCTGCGAAGCAGTCTGTCCTTCAGCAACTAGCAGGGCTGCTCACAGAGTAAATGGGTGTACTTCTGCGGAAATGGTGTTATTCCCTCACTCTTAGAAGCACACTACTTCTCCTAATGTTTCTTCACAGTTAGCAAAAGAATGAGAAGGAGTGTTTTAAGTGAAGATGATTTCGTGCGAATGGACAGTACACTCATTCATGTGGGGACTAAATTTGGCTTGTGATATATCATAAAACACTTGAATAATTTAAAGCCATCTAAACTAAACTTTATTAAACCTTAATGAGATGTCACCTTTGAGCCTAGCATAGATAAACGTAATACTAAAGCAGGGAATTCTTTTTTCTCATGTAAATTTATGAATGCCTGCAAATTCAGGTGAAAACAAACATTGTTTATTTTAGCTGAATAGTACAACTGAAGTCAGTGAATTGGCAACAGCAACTTTAAAGTGTTCAAGAAAAAGTTGATTATCAGTCTTACTCCCATTGAACTAACATTATGCTATATCTGATAATTAGTCTGTTGTTAGTCCGATAATTTGCTTGTCTCCAGCCATGTTTCATTTGGATTCATATCTGAATCTGACCTATGGGATTGATGACTGATTCCCACATTTCCCATCTTTCCCCAAAATAACTGGATACTTCTGAGTGTGTATTTATACCTCTATCCCATTTTGTAGATGCTAAGTGAAAAAATAACAGAACTAGCATTACAAGGAGGGAAAAGTAATATATTTAGGCAACGGTGAGGAAGGTAAGGTTTACAGGGAAAAAAAAAAAAAAAAAAGGAAATGAAGAGATGATAAGGCAAAGAAGTAGAGCAGTAGAGAAACATTTTTGAGCAAATGAGAGCCACAAAGGAAAAAATTTTAATACCCAGAAGATGGCTTTAAAAAGATAATGTATGAAAATGAACAGTTCACTGAGGAACAGGGAATGTAGGAAAAACAGAGACAGAGGACTCAGACTGGCGTTTTGATAGCTGGGGCAGGGGAGGGAACATTAAGAGCTATGGAATAAATGAAAAAGGAGGTTATAGAAATGGAGTTGGATATTGGAACACTTGATGCAATAAGGTTAGACAAGCAGATGCAGTCAAGCTTCCTCCTCCACCTATAGCTTTTTGGGGGAAATTGGAGGCTGCATCTCAGATAAACTCATAGAGTTTATCTGTGTGTGAGGTCATGGACAGATGAATGAAGCCAGGTTTCTACCAAGGTAAATAGCAGATATGAGTTTGCAGTTAACAGTGCAGAGGTGATGGAAGACATAGAAGCATAAACAGAAGTGCGAACACAGACTCAAATTTGCATGCTTGTCGGTTAGCTTAACTTTTTGAAGCGTAGCCACAAATGTTTTGTCAGAAGAGACAGGAGATAAATTGAAGTCTTTGCAATATTGACAGATGCAAACAACCAAGAAGATTAAAGGTCGTGCTTGAAAAATACTCATAATCTTGCTTACAGGGAGACAGCATGACGTTACATGTTCTTTTTCCCGTGGTGCTAACTCTTTAAGCCTGTTCCTCACATATCATTTTCTCTAACCTCTCTGTTTCAGAATGACTATCGCAAGCTGTCTATGCAATGCAAAGATTTTGTGGTTGGAGTTCTTGATCTCTGCCGAGACTCGGAAGAAGTGGAGGCCATCCTTAATGGAGATTTGAATTCAGAGCCAGTTGAAACGCAGCGACACAGAGCATCACTGAGCCGTGTGAAACTGGCCATTAAGTATGAAGTCAAAAAGGTAAGCACTTTCAGATGACGTAATGTGAACAGTGTCATTTCACTGTGCCACAGGTATTATGAACTGATGCTCAGTTGCATTAATGAGATGGTGCATGTAATCGACACACTCACAAGGTGGAAGCTGGCAGAAGGGAGCTGCAGTGAAGAAGTTCTGTTTAATCTGTATTATGCTTCTGAGAATTGGCAGGAGATTTTAATTACATAAATCAGCTATGCTAGCAAGGCTATACACGGTTGTTCAGATCTTTCTCTTGATTAAATAAATTAAAAAAAAAAAAAAAGGTGGAGCCAGATTTCCACTTAGTGAAAGTAAAGGATGTGCCTTCCTGCCAGTCTGTGATAGCCTTCTCTTTTGAGTGGACATTGTTTTTATAAACAGTTGGCTTCAGCAAACCAATGGACTGGTTTGTCCATTATTTTTTCTCTTACCTTTGCTTTCTGCCTCAAATAACTGAATAGGGCATTCTGGAAAGTAAATTTTTGAAAGTCTGGCAGCTTTCTACTAGTGAGCATGCACACATCTTTTTTTGAAAGAGAAGTGTTCCTTTTCCTACTCTGAAAGGAAAAGCGAACATTTAAGTTGCCATCAAATATATGATTCTTTCATTTATTCTAAAATACGACAGTAACATAAACAGCTTATCTGCAAATGTGTGGATATAATAAAAAGTGGTACTGTAGTGAGAAATCTTAAATGATTTATGTTCTGTATTCCTTCTAGAAGATTTTTAAAAATCAGTCCTGAAACTGTTGGAATTATGTTTGTAGGTAGTTAATCAGTTACTTTCAGTTCTGCATTAATCCACCCGTACCTGTCAGTAGTTTGTAAAGTGTAAATTGTATTTTCTATTGGTGCCTATAGGTATTTTTAATGAAGAGTTACTTTTGTGAATGAATGCTACACTTGAAAAATGAAGCTCAGTATCAAACATTCAACATAATGCATATCCATTTGCTGTGGCAATTTTCACTATATAGTCATGCTGTTCTCTTCCAGATCCCACAGCACTAGCACAGAAAGTAGTTAACATTGTGTCCTGCTGTGATAAGACTCAAGAAATACTGTAACACCTATGTATTATTTACATGGACGCGTCATTTCTGTTCTTAACAGCCATTACAGGTTCGTCATCTCTGCCAAGAAGTCTGGTGTCTTTCAGAGTAAATAACACTCTATTATGTGGCCACCTGTTGAGCCAATCTGCCATATACAATGAATTGTAAGCAACCTGCTAGAACATCTGGGAAATATTTATGTTTATCATATCCCCAAATGCAGTAACAGAAATGGTAGACAGATTTCAAACAACAAATTTCTGTTTCCAATATAGAATTATTCTATAGCAGGTAGATACGTATCAATTGCCAAAATCCGAAGTAATTATTTGAAATTAATTAAAAGAATGGAATGGGGAAAAATCAAAGCATATGGACATGTAACCATATCTAAATAACATATGGATTCTTTATGCTTTTGCATTTCAAAATTCAAAATCTCAGCAAACCTTTGCTGAGAACTCATGGCTCTGCTTTCTTGTTGGGAGCTGTGGTTTTCTTCTAAGAGTTGTCATCAGTGAAATTTATTTCTGAGCAAAGGACCACCCAGATCTGTTAAGAATAACAGTGCAAAAAAGACAATTCCATGTAGCAAACTCGTTCTCTTCTTCTGTGAGAGATTAGTTATTTGTAGATGAACTCAAGCTTTTGGCTTCAGTTCCTGACAAATACAGTTCAGAACCTATGAGACTAATGATCTTGGTGGGAGGACATAAACAGATGGTGCAGAGTTGTTACCATATACATACATGTTCTGAGCTGTGTAAGTGGCCATTGCAGAGGGCGTGACAAAGGTTGAGCCAGAACATTTCTCTGCTGTGGTGGTCTTTTGATGCTGGGGTTGGCTCTATGCAACTGTGGCAGATGGCTGTGATATTCTGACTTCAGATCAGATTCAGCTGTGGGAACTTCACAAGGGTTACTTTGAATGCTAAAACTTCAGGAAGCAGGCAAGGATGTGGCTTACATTTCTTAGCTTTTGGAATTTCTAGCTATGCTTCTGGATAAGGTACGCTAAGGTCAGTACACTGTTGTAAGAATGATAGTACAGCGAAACAGAGCAGCAATTCTGTGAATTGATTAATGACCTGTATGTCCTTTGTGGGAGAGGAGAGACAGGAAAAAGCATATGATAAGTGAGCAAATGCTCTCAGAAGTTCACCGTTGGGAAATGGAGATTTTGCTTCTATTACTACGGAAACTCTTATACTTAATACCCTAGGCTCTGCACTGAAGGGCAGCCCATCCTTGTAAACAGGGTTTAATTTTTGAGATAAGGTTCAGACTAAAACTGCGGGCCCAAGAGTGAATATCTGAGGGGATCACAAGCCCAGAAAAGGTGATTACAAGTATTCTTGCTTTCTCTGCTGAATTGTTGCTGCGGTATTGCTTTTAGTATTGCATCTTAACTCTGTCTGCAGACTGCCAGCAAAATTTGAGAGGACTTGCTGACACTGAGCCAAATTCAGCAGCTCTGCTGAAATGAGAATCAAAATGGAATTTCTAAGTGAAATCAATAAGGTTTGAGTAAAATCACATGATTTTATTCTCGAATATTGAAGTTTCTAATAGATATGAAAGAGGATTCAAAATTCTGTGTTGTGTGCTTGTGAATCAGATTATGCCAGGATCAGCTTCTGCCAAATCTGAACTCAGTCATTAGGATGTTAGGAATAAAGAACATTCAACTCACTCTTAGTCATACAGAAAAATAATTCTGTACTGATCACTTGATTCATGGTCGTGGAACTGAATGCCTCTAAAAAGCTGCAGTTATGCACTGTAAAGCAGATAAATTACATTTTGGAATTCCTTAGTAACTGGATGTGGTCCTTGTACATCTCTTTGTATGCTTGGGTTTGGGGTGTGTCCTAATATGTTAGACAAATGCGATAATAATGTGAAATCAGCATGTGTAATGAGAAGCTGGAGACTGCATGGAAAGTAGGTTGAGAGAAGAGAAATATGGAAGGAAAGGAAGAAGTTGTAGGATGGTGTGATTGGTAGGTACAAGATGGTGTGTTCTTTGAGGTGATGATGCTGGGAACAGGTGGATATACAGGAAAAGTACCAGAATAGGCTGGAGATGCATTTAAAAAAAATCAAGTATTTCAGCAGTGCCAAAGAGAAGGATAAGTTGCAGAGTTTTCTGGATGAGAAAAATGCCATGAGTTGCTGTGAAGGATTGGAAGTGGTGCATATTGTGCAATTACCAGCAATTAAATAAATTACTAAGATCTTAAGAGCCCTCAGACTTATTGCCAAAGGAAAACTTGCCATAACAATTGGCGTCTCACTTGCTAACTCCCCCTTTGGCTGGGGAAAGTTGCAGCACAGGGTGATGCCCTCTTAGCATTACTGCAGAATGCTGATGGATTCAGAGAAATAAAGGAGTGCACAGCTTTGGGTGAGATGTAAGGGGACCCTCAGGCTGATTCCTAGCCCTGGGCGAGCTCCCTGACAACTCCTTTGCTATTTTTTTTTGCAGCCCTCTGGCAATAGGAGCTGTGATGCGGGTGTTTCTTTTTTCTCGTCGTCCCTACAGGTTTAAGCCTGTTTTTTAAAAAAAAATCTTTGTAATTTTGAAATGATTACTTTCCTATCTTTGCCCACAGTTTATCTGCTGAGATGTTTGTCCTTTGGCATGACTTGAGGATGAAATATACGCTAGTAAAAGAAGAGACAGGGGCATATGTCAGAATGCATGGTTTACATAAACACACAAAGAAGAGCTTTTTTTTCCTCTGAGCCAGCCTGGCAGTTTTTATGGTGTATAAGCTCAAAAAGTGACAGCCTATTAGAGAGAATAAAAATATTATTTTAATTGTCACTAATTTCTGTAAGATTTTTGAGACCTTTTTTATTTACTGCTGTAGGCCGTTCTGTGATATCAACAAACTGTGCCAGTATGTGATCTAACTAGCTATGAAATAGCACATCAGAATACTTAGAGTGTTTAAAAAAAAAGTGGAATAGAATATGAAGATACTTCCCTCTTTAGAGTTAATGCAACAGCTTCAGATCCTTCCTCCTGAGAGATTTAAGGTTCCCTGTTTTCATTGCCAATGATGTAATTTGTTTTTGTTTTTTTTTTTAAGAAGTCTGCACTCTTGTACTACTGTATGCTCTTATTAATGATTTTAGGAGTATAAATGGAGTTTTGCAGGCAAGACCTGGCATACAGCAGTTTATATGGTACATTGTGATCTCAGCAGAGTACAAAGCCTAATGAAATTGATGCACAACATTTACAGTATTTTTTTAAACTGTGAGTAACTCAAATCAAATCTCTCTTAAACCAATATGCATTTATCAGAATTATTTTCTAAACCTTTTTGTGAAACCAGCTAACATTCTTCACTCCAATTTACTAGTAATTGTTGACTCATTTGACAAACATGTTATCCAATTGCTTCAAATGGCTGTGATTTACCAGGCTTCTTGCCCTGCTGCTCAACCAACACCCCACGTGCTCTTGTAATGCAGCGGTCCTGTGGAACACGGGATAATTACAGTAATAGCAATAATGATGAGTGTGACAGTACTTTGGAAATTGACTTGACCAGAAATGTAAATATAATGAGAAGGGAGCATAGGGAGCTGCAGCACTCTTCCCTCCAATCTCTTATGCTTCTTCTGTACTCTCTTCATTCCATGACATGATCCTAACAGAAGTGGCTGTGCAGTCGTTATCCATGTAACAGATGGCTTCATTCTACGGAAATACAACAGTGCTTTGAAAATGGGGCGATACACATTTTCAACCTATGCAACCCTGTCCTCGAAGTGCTTATTTTAATGAACTCAGCAATGTCTTCTTTATTTATTAACATTGCTTTTAAAAGAAAGAGGAGAAGGCATGTTTTTAAGGTCTACGTTAAATGCGAACGTTTAAGATTTGCTGATCATCTATGCAGCAGTCATGTAACTCATTAAAAATGTTAAATTTTTACTTGTTTTCTTTGCAGTTTGTGGCTCATCCAAACTGTCAGCAACAGCTACTGACTATCTGGTATGAAAATCTCTCAGGACTGCGGGAGCAAACCATAGCCATCAAGTGTCTGGTTGTGCTGGTTGTGGCGTTGGGCCTTCCGTTTCTAGCCATCGGTTATTGGATTGCGCCGTGTAGCAGGGTACTGACTTAAAAATTACAAATCTTGTACTGTTCTGGGTACTGTTTTTCTGGCATTCCAAGCGTAATAATATGCCTCTAATTCTGCTGCTTCCAAATTTAACTAATTAATGATATTTTTAGTAATGTGTAGTCTCGAGCCAAATTATGCTACTGTTTCATTCGCACTGTAAAGAGAGGACCATGTGAGGAAGCATGAAAATACTGTTAAGTTTAGAGAAAGAAAAGAAAAAGCCCTTCTCTATCAGGTGAATGATCTACAGAAATTTAAAGAAAGAAAACACACAATTGCATCTGTGCTGTGTAATTACATTCTCATTTTTGTGGTAGTATGGTGCATTTTTTTTTTAATCACCACCCAGTTGGCCAGAAGATTCTGTAATTGGTCTCCTTTGGTAGCATATGAAGATCTGATGCTGCTTCCATATAAACAAATAGCAGAACATCTGTTGACTTCACTGATGCAGAATTTAATCTTAAGTAAAATATTTGTTATTAGTCTGTTTGCCAGGTGAACCATATAATAGAAATCAAATTAAACAGTTTTTCAACCATGTGCTAGAGTATATTCATAAGAGCCTGTAAATGTGAAGACTTACCTTAAAAAATGATAGGAAAATGTGGCTTTCTTGGGGAGATCAAAATGAAATCTTTACATTCTTTTGCATGTCAAGTGTCTGAAAATTAAGTACATTAATATTTCTTCATTAAATCAGAAGGAAAAATATTTCTCCAAGTTACATTAACATTAATTAAAAAAAACGTAAATTTACTTTTTTTGCAGAATGTTGGTCTTTTACTTTTCTTTCCTTAGCAAGTTTGCTAAATGAGAGAAATGTGTTTGTCTCATTTATATACTTTTTTGTAGTTTATCTCAAAAATGAAAATAATTTGCCCCTATCCTGCATATTTCAAGGGAAACTGGTATTTCTTCTTGGTTGAAAGATTTACTTTTAAGATAAACCTTCAAGATACAATATAATTGTATAATTGTTATTCTAATTATTTTCTGAAATCACTTTGTGATTATCTTTAGTGAAGATATTCCTAGATATTCCTCACAGCTCCATGTCATAGAAATATGTTAGTATTTTTTTAGGTAGTGTCTAATATGGAGAAGTGACACTTGTCCTTGAGCTTTAGTTCTCAGTACCAGAAACGCCTGACATTTTTCACAGTGCTCGTGTCAAATAAATGTACTGTACATTCAGATCAGTTATTTGATATTGTAATTTCAAAATGCTTTATAAAGGTCAGGAACAGGAAAGGAACCCGGGATTGTTTGCACAGGTAGCAAATGCAGTTCACTGTGTGCTGGTCTGCTTAGTTCACAGTAGCTGACCCCGGTTTCAGGAAAACCATTCCTTGAAATAAGAAATCTACTTACAGTTCCCCATCTGCTGAACTCAGTCTTTTTCTTCTTACACGATATACAACGCTGCTGATAATGTAGCACTTCACATGTGGTTTGAGGATGTTGCATAATATTTGTTAATGTATGTGATAATGTATCACATCAGAACTGGATATTAACATCAACAAAGATGGGGCATTATGTGTGCAGCTGCATGTTCTGCTCACGAAGGAGAGGGAGAGACCTTTAACTTTAAGAGATGTGCTGCAGCTAGGTTGAAAAAGCCTGCCTGGCGTCCAGCTTGCTACACATAGAGCAGAGGTGGAACAAGCCTTGCATTCAGAAATACAGAAGGGAGTATATGCTGAAGGTACAACTCCTTCCTTACAAAGAGAGGTAGTCTGGAAGGGACAGTTAAACTCAACTGCGCAGTCCCAGAGATCTCCAGACAGGGCCTTTGGAGAACCTCAGTATGATCTCCAGACAATGAGTAACAGCAACAGGCTCATTGCTCTTTCCAGTGTGGTTCCTCTCCTGAGCTGTGGAAAAACTGCCTGAAAAAAGCGTTATTTCTGTTATTTTCATTCTTAGTCCACTGTGATGGAATAGTTATTAGTTTTAGTAGACATTTACAGGTTATTTATCTGGGACTTTCTTCTCTGAATATATATTCTCCAGCCCCGCATTGGCAAATCTGTGGGCATTAGAGATTATTTTCTGTGACTTGTACAGTTGTAATTCCTTGGGGCACATCCCCATAAGTATTGCCATCTAGAGTTTGTTGAGTAACATAAATGTTCACTAACAGGGCAGCACGTCCCATGTGACTGCCTTTGGGAGAGTTTTGTCTGAAATGGCAAACCATCACAATTCAGTGCATTTGGAAGAGTCCCCTTTGAAACCAGTGTTTCAGACCGTCCTGACCGCTGAGTGCAATGCTTCTGAAATACTCAACGTAAGAGTTTGTTACTTTGGAAAAAAAAAAAAAAAAAAAGTGACTGCTGTCATTCTGTCTCTGCAGCTTGGTAGAATTCTTCGAAGCCCATTTATGAAATTTGTGGCACATGCAGCATCCTTCATCATTTTCCTAGGCCTGCTGGTGTTCAATGCTTCTGATAGATTTGAAGGTATAACAACGCTACCGAATGTCACTGTTACTGATTACCCTAAGCAGATCTTTAGGGTGAAGACTACTCAGTTCACCTGGACAGAAATGCTGATCATGGTATGGGTACTTGGTAGGTATATTGCCCCTTTGTCTCTATGTCACTGTTTATCTGCAGTTGTTAAGAAAGAACTTAAAAGAAAGGAGAGAAGCCCAGGTCCTAAACCTTTACTCCAGCTGTTGCATCGTTACAGTAAGCCTGCACAGCAGAGCAACACATCAGAACCAGTGAAAGCATCTCTGTGCCTGCCCCCTCTTGTAGTGCAGAGCAAAACCGTTGATTTACAATGACTTTGCTGCACTGTTTAGTAATTCTGACATTTGTAGCAGGAACACAGACTTGCTGAAGAGAACACAATAGAAATTTTGTTTTGAAGTTGTTTACTTTAGTAGGATTAAGAAGTCTACTGTGTTGCTGTATGTATGAGAAGATCAGGAGTTTTCACTGCTCAGAGTTACTGTGCTAATACATCAATGCTTATGTGGCATTGCTGCTTAGGTAGCATTTGGAGAAATCACTGTTTCTACAAGGGGCTAAGGAGTCAGTTCTCAGTATTCAGTATTCATCACAAAACCTGATCAGATATCAGCCTGTTAGAAACTGTGTGGCAGAAAGTGCCATCTTCTAGCTTTTCATCAGTCAGGACGTAGGAAAACATCAGGTAGCCACGTGATAAGGTAGCATTCTCAGCTTTTACAGGCTGCAAAAGAGAAAAGAAGTGTAACTGTGGCTGCTACACAAAAGTACCTCACTTTGCCTTTTGAATCACCTGTATGTCCTGGTTTAAGCACTCTTTTTATCTCAGACTCCGTTGGGGCAGGGAGATCATTGCACCTGGTGTGGTGCCTTGTGTTCATCCCTAACAGGGATAACAAAACGAGAGATTTTATTTTCCACATTTAACTTTTTTATTTTTTTAAGCAGAGCATCTTAGGCCATAAAGCTTTCAGAACAAAGTTGTGGCTCTATACTCTCCTGTGTGGAGAACTCTGTCCTTGTGTGTTTATTTCTGTCTTGCCGTTTGATCAATCCTGTTGAAACCAAGTCAGCCTTGCTCAAGGTGTATGACAACACTGTGACACTGCAAATCGTGGAATTTAAATGAAAGTGTTCTGGCTGACTTTGCTATATTTTTAAATTTCTTGTTGCAGGTATGATGTGGTCAGAATGCAAAGAGCTGTGGCTGGAAGGACCCAGGGAATATATTTTGCAGTTATGGAATGTTTTGGATTTTGGGATGTTGTCCATTTTCATTGCTGCTTTCACAGCGAGGCTTCTAGCATTCCTGCAAGCCACAAAAGCACAACAGTATGTGGACAACTACATTGAAGAGAGTGACCTCTCTGAGGTCACACTTCCTCCAGAAATAGAATATTTTACCTATGGTGAGTTTAAATTTTCTGCAACACAAATCTTATAATGAAGAAACTGGTAAGATGCCACTAGCATTTGAAGACTTAAAATGAGTATTTTCATGTGTTTGTATTCATAGCATTATTTAGTCAGTTCTGCATCTATATTTTTCATTCTCATCTTCTTAGGCTATAATCATTACAATGCTAATTTGGCAAATATTTGCCAATATGTTAAAACCAAGCGATAAGCCTAAGTAAGGACAAAAATTCAAATAACTGCATGTTATTTAACTGGCTTTTGTTGTAACCATTTATACAGAGCTAAATTTGACTGTCATGATATTAAACATTTGCAAGCTATATTTTACTCTCAATGTTATGCACAATAGATACAATTATGGTGAAAATTTCTTTTCTGCTTACTTCACTTGTTCAGTACTGTCGTTCATATTGTGAAGAGCTATCAGTATTTCATGCTAAAGGAATGATGCTAGGCTTAGTAATTTGTTCAAATAGAATGAAAGTACTAAATAGTTGTTGCAGTGCAGAAACTGTAATCAGAGATGTGATGAGTCTGTTTGCAATGTCAGTAAAGACTGCATTTGCTCCTGTCAGTATGTTTTAGTATATGTTTTTTGAATGTCAATGTAGTACAGTAGTAGAAGTAGCTTTGTTTACTTAGAGTGCTATCTAATTGATTTGAGTTTGGACATATGGAAGCACATACTTAGAAATGCTTGGTATTTTGATATCAAATACTAAGACAGCAGTGTTGTGCTAAAATAGTGCAATAAAAAAAATTATTATGAATCTATGTGTAACAATTGTTTCTGTGAATATTATGGGTAAAAAAAAAAAAATCATTGTCCTCCTTCCACTGAGATCAATGGCAAAATTCTCCATGACCTCACAGGGAACTAGGTTATATCCTAGATCTCTAGCATGGCAAAATCTTGGTGGGTAGTAAGTGATAATTACTCATCAGCCAACACTATTCACTTTTTATTAATGTAACTTAAAATATGAATAAATTTCTGGCAGAGAGTTTACTAACATAGCTAGTAATGCAGTCATACTAAGAAAAGCACTTGGAATTGCTTATTCTTATGTAGTTCAGGTTGAAGCACAAATTGTAGAAGATGATGCCTTTTTTTTTTCCAAGTATATTTTTCTTCTAGCAAAAACTAAGGTAATTTACATCCATCATTTGTGACTTGCAGGAAATAGGAATAGACTCTCCAAATATTTGCTTTAACTAAATTCAGACATGTTCATGGCAAATCTTATCAAGATTTATTTTTAACCATAGTGATAAATGAGTAACACTTCATATTTACCCCTCTATTTTTTATCTTCCAGCTAGAGATAAATGGCTTCCATCTGATCCTCAGATAATATCTGAAGGCCTTTATGCAATTGCTGTTGTTCTTAGCTTTTCTCGGATTGCATATATCCTGCCTGCAAATGAGAGTTTTGGACCCTTGCAGATTTCTCTTGGAAGGACTGTTAAAGACATCTTCAAGTTTATGGTCCTTTTTATTATGGTATTTCTTGCATTTATGATTGGAATGTTCATACTGTATTCCTACTACCTTGGAGCTAAGCTAAATCCAGCCTTTACAACGTAAGTATGAAGTTATGTTTAAGTAAAAAGCAGCTATGAAACTCTGTTTTCCACTATGGTAACAGTCTGTCAAACTACATATCCTCTCCTAATGTTAAAATAAAACCTTGAAAAGGGAATACAAAGAACCAGTTCTTTCCTACTTATATAATGGAAACTGTCATTTCACTACAAAATAATTTTACCTGTATTTTGTGATAATCAAACAGGCTTGTGAACAACTGATGGCAAGGAAATACTACTGATTTCTCCTAAATTACATTAAAGCAGTTGCTGGAATTTTAATCCTCAACTGAGCTCTGTCAATTTAATATCGTAAACTGAGAAATTGAACCTAGATGTCAATAACAGGTCTCCAAACAACACTTATGTTTTTCAAGAAACGGACTTACAGGTTATGTGGATGGCATATTTCTTTCTTAGTTCTGTATTGAACAATTCGTAAACAGCACTGGATTCTTTTGGATCAGACTTACAGTGGATGTGGTAACTTCTTTTGTTTTAGTTGGATGAATACAGAACGATGACAATTAAGCCTGTTTTCACACAATGTGACGGTTTGCCATGATCTTTGAAGCTTCCATTTTTTCTTTATTCATTTTACTTCCTGAAATAAAATGGTGCAGGAAGTGATAATTAAGGGCATTTCAGACTAGAGGTAGTTGCACAGGATGGTGAAATTTAGAAGTTTTCCTTTCCTTCCATCTTCTTACAGGAAACATGACCTCACTTCCATATTTTTCTGTGGCCAATCCCATGACTTTTTCTTAAACTGAATGTCTTTTCCTCTAGCTCATTGTCTTTTCTTTGGATAAGTAAGTTATGAAATACTGTAACAAAAATATCATTGAATCAGATGTCTAATACGCTTATTATCATAGTTAATTGTTTTAACAGCAATGTTTTTCTACTAAATAATATACCCATTCATATATTATTCTTATATAAAATTATTTAGCAGTGTTAAAACAGGTAACTCAATATATGCATACTGGCTTATTTTTGTTATGCTGCCTGGGACACAGCTGTCAGTTCGCTTTTTAGTGACATAGAGTAAGAAGTCATTTCCAATAACTTCCGTAGAGCACAATAAAAGGCACATTTTAAAAAGAGGGTCAAAATTTTAATGAATATCTGTGTCTTAGCTTGCATTTGTTAGTCTAGCTCTCAGGGAGGTGGACTGTGTGTTGCAGTGAGCTGTGTCCCCATGGTGTGACAAGTCAACCTGCAGCAAAATTACGCTGATGGAAAGCCAAACTCAGTTGTCTGTCCTTCGATGCCAGCAGCAGATCTGTCTGACCTGATAGAAGCAATGGCTAAACATCCGACCTGTGGACCAAGCAGAACAGTCATTTTCCAACACAATTCAGAAAGTTTCTTGGTGCCGACTCACAGTAATCTGCTCTCAGACTCCCTGAAGGTCTGCAGAGCTGTCTGGCAGCTGTCCCAGAGCCTTGGCAGCTCAGGAGTTGCCCTGACCAAGACAGGAGTATAGAGGCACTGAGTCCTGGACCCAGAGCCTTGAGTATTTAGGTGCCTGCATCCTATTGAGTACCTGATTTCCACTGATTTCAACAGCTGTCTTGAACAAATCCCATTAAAATCTGTTTGGATTCTGAGTTTTGTTGCTGAACTTGGTGCTACCTATTTTTGAATGTACCATTCCTAATGTTAGACTTAATCAGAAGCTGTCAAAAGAAGTTTTCTTTCCATCAGCCCCACTGTTAGAATAGGGAAGGTCTGCCCCCTGCAGAATTAGAGCAGAAAATAATGAGAATATCCTTTATCTTGAAACCTGAAAAAATGATAGCTTTATAATTCCTGGACCATTCTTTTGCATGCTTTACTGTTGTTGCATCTGTGTTATCTACAACATATAGTTGCAGCACAGTGGGGAAACTGAGCATGCCATGAAAAATACTTCCTTATATCTTTATTTTAATCAGCTGTCTAAAACTGATTCATGAACAAATTGCTTGAGATTGTTTACATATTTGCTTGTGTAGTTAATAATGGCTTCCTTTTTTACTTTTTTTTCTTCTCTCACATCCTCAGAGTTGAAGAAAGTTTCAAAACCTTATTTTGGTCAATATTTGGCTTGTCTGAAGTAACCTCTGTTGTCCTGAAATATGACCATAAGTTCATTGAGAACATTGGATATGTTCTCTATGGCATATACAATGTCACAATGGTGGTAGTTCTGCTCAACATGCTGATTGCTATGATCAACAGTTCATATCAAGAAATCGAGGTAGGACTCTTGTATAATCAATGAAAATTATATAAAGGAATATTATATAATCAAATAATATTAAGATGTTATAATAATGAAATAAGCAAGTGAGTTAGGCACAGCGAGACAAAGAGAATAAATAGGATGCTTACCCGTGTCGTGGGCTCGCTCAGGAAGCTCCAGTGGAGTGGATCTTCCAAAGAGAGAGAGATCCTTCCCCCCTGGGGGACTCTTAAATGGGTCTAGGAGAGATGGAGCCAGGCTCCACCCCTTCCTGCAGCACAGGTGAATTGGTTTCACCTGTGCTCCCAGGGCTGACTCATTGCTCACCTCAGGTGATTAATCAGAGGTTCAGGCCGTGACTCAGCAGTTCCCATACAACTCTGTTCTCAAATGGTTCTCTTTTGTTGTCACAGAATTAAAGAATCATAGAATTGCTCAGGTTGGAAAACACCTTAAAGATTATCGAGTTCAACCACAACCTAACCATGCTACCCTAACTCTAACTACCCTTCACTAAATCATGTCCCTAACTTCCAATATCCGAAAGGTGCTTACAGCGAGAGCAGGGTTGGTCTCTTCTCACTGGTGACAGGACGAGGGGAAATGGCCTCAAGTTGTGCCAGGGTAAGTTTAGGTTGGATATGAGGGAACACTTCTTTACAGAAAAGGTTGTTAAGCACTGGAATAGGATCCCCAGGGAGGTGGTAGAGTCACCGTCATGGATGTGTTTAAAAACTGTTTGGATGTATGTTGAAAGAGAGCAGCGTTATTAAGAATTATTTTAATGATTGCATCTAGATGTGCAGAAGTACGGTCAGGGTATTGATTCTCAGGAAAGGAGATCACAAAAAATACCGTGTTCTACAACTAACAGAAAATCTCTGCAAAATCTTACAGAGTCTGTATTACATCTTATGGCAGGTGTATGCATCTGATGAGACACTGTCCATACAGAAATCTTAAAATCTAAAGTTATGTTCAAATGAAGACTGCTGTGAAACAGAAAACAAAGCTAGTGGTCTTAAGATCTTAGACATGGCTACATTCCTAGCTTCATTAGAGTGCATGCTGCATGTTTTCTTAATGTAGCACACTTCAATCTTTGATGGACCATTCAGATATGGTTTAAATGTATTTTGATGTGTTCTTTAATGGAAACCTGGTTTTCAATTCCACTTCTTAAGCTTTTTAGCTAACTGTGCAGGAGTGAGACACTTTGGTCCTTACTGTACTACTGTGCGTACTTTATTACATTTATTTGCATCTGTACTTGGAGTACGATATAGGTGTTTATCTTCAGGACTTAGGACTGAGTTGCACTTTGCAGTGTTTAGAAGCTTTGATTATAATGTGTTGGGTTTTTTTTTCTGCTTTAAGTACAATATTAGGACTTGATTGTAGGTTTGCTGCGCTTTGCCATATGCCCTGAAAACACTGACGCAGATTTCTCCAAATCTGGCAAATGGCTTGGTCAAAAGAATATTTGAATGTCACACAGTGTTCTTGGCTACACTGCTGATTAAAGAGAGATATTTTATTTGAATTGCATAATGGTGACAAAGTATCTTGAAAATTGAAGATAATCAGGGTGTTTGTTGGAACTGAATGCTAAAAATTTGGGAAAACTCAAACTGGGGAAGATAACTGCTTTTATAAATCAAACACAAGTTACAAACTGCACACCCCCCAAAACACACACACGCACACACAGCACACAGTTATAGGATGTAGTGTACAGTTGGATCTGATACCTCACTGATTTCTGGGTGATGTTAGGCACTTCAGCAGAAGAAAGCTACTTATGTTTAAAGCAACTTTTTGCCCTTGAAATTAACCAAATTAAGCCTTTCAGTAGAGTTTGTCAGTTTGTAATGTGATTTCTTCATGACAGTGAAGCTTCTGTTTCGTGTATTTCTTCATAAATCAGTTACTTCTCATGGTTATGTAAAAAGCTGTGAATACTAATGCTTTAATCCGTGTCTGCTTGGAAGCCAGTGAATACTTCATCACTTTTTTGAGTACCATGTTCATGTGAGCAACTTAATTAAAAAAAAGTTCCACTTTAAATAACAAGTTTATATGTTAGCCTTCACTTGGTGCAAAAATAGCACTTGTTTAAATTGTTCACGTGCTTGAACTAAGTACTGACAATGAGATGTTGACATAAAGTGACAGCTGAAATTTGTTTAAAATAGTCTTGATAGAATAGTCACATTTTTGCACAACTATTTTGCAGTTTTATTAGCAAACAAATAATATTTATGTAAAAACAGAAAGGGTAGTTATTTCATTTGGAGGAAGTTTTTACATTTCTAGAAATGAAGTATATATCTGTTTTTACGTCTTAACACAGGACGACAGTGATGTGGAGTGGAAGTTTGCTCGTTCTAAACTTTGGTTATCATATTTTGATGATGGAAAAACATTACCTCCACCATTTAGTCTTGTACCAAGCCCCAAATCATTTTTCTATTTCATCATGAGGATCATTAACTTTTCCAAGTGCAGGAGGAGACGGCTACAGAAGGACATTGAAATGGGAATGGGCAATTCCAAATCAAGGGTAGGTACTGAAATTTTTTGTTGTTTTTGAGAATAGTTTCTATTCCAGCAGTTTACTTTTCTTTAAATTTTAGGGTATAATCTGTACTTCTGATGATAGTACAGTAATAAATCAAGTACTTGTATTTACAGATCTATAATAGAGATTGGTTTTATGCAGTACGTTTAGGCAAATAATAGCAATAAATTTTATGAAGACAACAAGGTCCAATGACTGGAAAAACACAGGTAAAACAAAAATAACTGACTGTTCAAAGATGCAGATAATTCCCACAAGCAATGACCTAAATACTGAATGCTTTCAACCTCAACTAGAAAGACTTTTAGTTGACGAGTAAAAATAAAAAGAAAATCACAACAACAACTGAGGGTATGGAGAGAGGTTTTCCTTTTACTAGGCAGGTAAGGAAAAAATGTGGTCAGTATGATAACTTACTTCCTACTGTCAAAAGTGTGTTTGCAACAAAAGGCAACATAAAAGAGGGGGAAGGATTGGTGTTCATAATCTCTAGCGCTTGCACAATGTTCTCAATTTGGGTATTAAAATGTTCCTTACAAATATTAATTAATGCAGTGTCACCTCACTCTTGTGAGGATATTAGGTAACAATTTCTCTGTTTTCCTGATATGGCAACTGGGGCATTAACAGATAAAAGAAGCACATGTCCCCTTTCTCCTCCTCTTTTTTTTTTTTTTTAAATTAGGTATTGTATATTATAAAGACTGAAAAAAAAAACAAATTTTTTTTGTTTTAGTGTAAATTACCAGAAATGGCAAGTCCAGTTATCTTTCCTGTAAGTTTTTTCTAGAGCCAAGGATGTTTTGAGCTGTTACTGCTACTGACTCTTATGTAGAGAAAATATTTTCTCTAATTTTCTGTAGGCAGTGAAAGAAGATAAATGTTTTTAAAATGTCAGGTTCAATCAGTTTAGCTAAAAGTGCTATTGGTACTAACTACTGACTTTTTGTTAAGATACACCTTCAGAACAAAGCATTTAGTGCTTACAGATAATACAGCAGCAACGTAGAATGTTACTCAGTAAAGAACAAAAGTTCTGTCTGGGTCTCTGGTGACAGATCAGGTGGAGCTAGGTTTTTGTTTGTTTGTTCATTTTCTAACTATAAACCAAATTATTTTTCTCTGGGAAAAGCAGCCCAGAGCCTCCTCTGAGTCAGGCTGAGCAAGCACACTCTTCTGCACAGTGCACAAAGATAGACTGTGGCCTAATCCATAGTAAAAAGTATGTCTGATTGCCTGCAGGAAAGCAGCAGCCTGGAGTAGGCAGAAATCCCCTACCTGGGGACTGACTGAAGCGACAGGCTGTGTGTAGAGGCACAGTACATGTGTCAGTTACAGAAGGCATCCAACTGACTACATAGATGCAGACTGACTTCAGTTAGCTCCCTTTGCTCACCAGAGAGGTCAGCCGTCATTAATTCAGTGACTAACTGAAAATAATGGTGAACTAAAGACAGATTCACATGAGGAGGCTAGGCCTTTACTTCACTCACACTAGGTATATCTGAGGGAAGTGGGTCTCTGATTGGGTAGTTGCTAACCTTTGGCCTTAGTCACAAAAGCATCTTGTCCAAGATAGCTCTTTTCCCTTCTGTTTCTGGCCCACTAGTACAAAGATGGTGAATTATTTGGGACCTAATAAATTTATGGTGGAATCTGCTGACCCAGAACAATGACCATTTTTCCAACTGTATTACGATTCCTGAAAAATGTACTTAAGCAAAACACTTTTTACTTAAAAAGAATGGCTTTGAGCATGTATTTGTAATTAAATATATGCCTATGAGTGCAGAAGTGCAGCAGCTCTGTTAAAACCAGACTCCCTCTCCTTGTTGTGGCCACTTACCCCACCAGCAAGGTGTAACTCATCTCCTCAGCTGTGTGAGCGCAACTGTTTTGGAGCTGTGCAGTGAAAAGTATGGCTAAAGTAATTAGTTTTTAAAATGAATAAAATCAGGCCTATCTTGGTGTTTTTTTGGAAATAATATTCTGATTTAGTGACTATGGAGACATCCAAAGGGGAAAAAAAAAAATTGAACTGATTTCTGAATGTGAATTCTATCACATGTGAACTTTTTCTTATTGCTTCCTAGTTAAACCTTTTCACTCAGTCGAACTCCCGAGTTTTTGAATCACACAGTTTTAACAGCATTCTCAATCAGCCGACACGCTATCAGGTAAGTACATCCCTGGTCGCTGTTCTGAGTGATAGAAGTGTGTGAATGTACGAGCAGAATCTTTTCTCAGGAACACGTTGCCTTCTCCAGATGAACAAAACCTCCTGTAGAAAACAAACTCTGAGATGCTACTGAGAAAAAAAAGACTGCTCTTGTTCAGGTCTGATTATTGGAAGCATTTAAAGAAGCAAATCCAAATAAAACTTAGTTGTTGCCTTGATATCCCAGTTCTGAAAATCCAAGAAGCACACTTTGAAAACTGATTTCTAGAGAAGAGATATGAAAGCTTAGTGGACTGACGAAGTTAGCATCACTTTTCCTTCCTTTCTTCTTGTGCTGTGACATTTGAAACTCCTGCAGATGAGAATTTTCCTCTCTGTTAAGAGGAGCCTGTCAGATATTACCTTCCTGACTTCTTTCCTGTTCAGAAATAAGAGTAAATAGGAGCTCTTTTTCCCGTAGTGAAAATGTGAAAGCTACATAATCCACCTGTACAAATTCTGTAAGGCAAGTTGCATTAATTTTGATAACATTATGTTTTAGAAAGTAGATACGTATTGCTGTTACAGACAAATCCTCACATGTGAACTGAGTTTATCAAAGAGTAGGCCTATTTTTGTAGCTACTTAAAGCCTAAATTACGTGTGCTTAGACACCAGGCTTCTGGCATCAGTTCTGACAGATACTTATGTACATGTCTGCAGCAAATTTGAATAAGTTGATAGTTTGGTCTGCAGCAGAAAGGGCTTAATGCAAAATTACATTATCTTGCATTTGCTTTGCTGACAGTTTGCGTGAAGATTACTGCAGTGCAGGTGACATAAGGTAACATGTTGAATTGCAGTACTCTATATGTGTGGAACCTCAGAAGTTAGGAATTCATTATACTAGAAATTCATTACACAGCTTTAACAGCCTGACAGCATCAACGTCATTGCTAATCACTTTGATGTACAGAATCAATACTGAAGTTCAAAGGGAAAAAAAACACCTTTGTCCCTGGGGATGGTGGGTAGAGGATGCTTGCGAGGTAGAGAGAAATGAGAAAAGAGGAGGAAAAGGAAGAGAAATAAGTAAGGAAAAGGAAGAGAAATAAAGAAGGTAGTGTCTTTCAAATGGAGTATATTTCAGTATGTAATGATGCTGACTGACAGAAAGGTGATAAAATAATAAAAGATTAAAGCTGTCATATAAAGGCTGTGCTTACACTTTGTCTTGAAAAGCCCTGTTGGAAGGCTACATGCATAACAAGTAAAATGGAGATTTTGTCCCCTTATTAATGAGCTGAGGCCACTGCTGCCTGTCCAGTATCTTCTCATGTACTTGAATAGTGGAAGTATTATGGTAGTGGTGGCACAAAATGTTTTTGCTGTGTTTTCCTTATTCTTAGCTCTCCAGAAGTAGTTGAAGAAAATGGCAAAGCAAGGTAACAAGTGAGGGACAGCATGGGAATCTCTTAGAAAACTCTTAGAAAAGAGAGATTAATAATGGTCCTAGCATAACAGTTCCAAAGATGAAATCGTGAAACAGAACTGACATTGGTGAGCACTTTGAGTACGAAACAACCGATAATACCTGAAGCTAAACATCGTTGTTTCTGTGGTTTCTTAAAATGTCTGAGCCTGTGGTTTTTATTCGTGTTGCCACAGTCTTATGAGTAATTATTTTCACGGAGGTCCAACCTCCTGCTTAACTTAGGTGAGGATACCCTGGGGTCTGACAGGTGCAAGTTTGAAGACCTCCAGAGATGGCGATATTACAGTCTCTCTAGGCAGTCTGTTCCAGAGAAACTGCTGGAATAAAGACACGGAAGCCTATGCCAGGAAAGAACAGACACAGCTAATACTCAGCCAAGCTGCAGTATTCTTTCTTGCTTTGTTACCCAGAGTGGGCTCCGTATCAGCATAACTGTTCCAGACTGAGCAGTGTTTTCTAGGTACAGTTTTGTGTCTTTAGGGGCTTTGCTTAGGTAATAGTTCTGTGTTGTGTTAATAACTGTCATTATACAGGTGGCTGCCTAAGTGCCAAAGGCATTTTGAAGTCATGGCATCAAAGCATTGGAGAGAAAACACACTGTCCTTAACTAATACAATTTTGTCTCAATTATGATGGGGGTAATAAATCTTGAGATTGGGTGTGCGTACGCCTCTAAATCCTGATGGTGCATCTGATGACTTCTCACAAAGCTAATTGGTGACAGGAAGCAAACCTTTCTTGTCTCCACCTGCTAGCTGTATAAAAAGAAACAAAATAATATTCTATATTTCCCTGTTGTCCTATTCTCTCCAAACAACAGCAGTGTTCTGTAAATTAAGAGGTAACGGGATGAGAGAGATGCTTTGTTGTAATGATGAATCCCTGCACACCACCAGAAAAAGCCCATATGAGGCAACTACTTGATCTGGGACTGCTCTTGCACTTGCATATATCTTTTCCATCCTCGTAAGAAGAAGTGAATAAAGTTTTACTATATGTGCTAACCATGTCACTGTTTTAATCTGACAGCAAATAATGAAAAGACTGATAAAACGTTACGTTCTGAAAGCACAAGTGGACAAAGAAAATGATGAAGTAAATGAAGGTAAGAAGCTGTATTTTTTCACATTTCAGAGAGAATTTTTGTCACGTTTATTAGAAATTGGTATTACAGTGGTGCATGGCGCCTTCAGTTAAAATGAGTTTATTTCTACTTCACGTGCACTTAAGTCAGATAGCAATGGAACTATGCAAACAAAAACAGACAAGTAGGACCAAAAAAGAGGAACCGAGAAAGTTTATGGACCCCATGTACAGAAGTAAAGTTGGGGTGCAGACATGATGCACCCACAGTCACAGAGGAAGTTTGTGAGGAAGCCACTAACTATATTGATGCTTCCAGAGTCCTAGTCAGAGCTGCAGGGTGTCTTTCTGTTTCATTCAGTTGAACACACAATTTGCACTCAACAGCATGAACCACTTGTATTCCCTTCTTTGGTAAATCTATATGGAACACTAATCTGCAAAGTTGCACATCATTTAAAACAAACAAACAAACAAAAAACAGCACAGTTAACTGTATGGTGAAAAAAAAGGTGAAAACTGTAGCCTCTGTTCTAGTGTACAACCAGAGGTCATTTCAGGGATGATGCACCTGAGCACTGTGTCCACGTCGGGATTGGTGGGCCTTTAGGAACATCTGCAATTGCAGTGAGAGGTGCACGCTCCAAGCACAGAACCCCACTTCCCACTGTGGGCGGTGTACAGGTCTTTCCCTGATATCTGTCTAGGCATTTGCAACGTGTTTAGGTAAGTGCAGAGGAATTATGGTTCATGTACTTCACAGTTCTTGCTTATCACCAATCTTCCTGGTGTCCAGTTTGGACAAGGTGGCTAGGTATTCTTTCATATTTTTCGTATGTGACAGCTGATTTCCTGCAGTAGGTACTGTGCAAGAATTAAAATGGCTCATACTTGCAGAAGTAGTACTTGAGTATTTTGAAAAGCTTCTACTCTTGATCTGGGTATCTTATACTGGGAAACATATATTGTTACAAGACTGACCTTGACTTTGTTTCCATTTAAATGTTGCTGTTGTCCTTGTGTCAAGCTGTACCAATTTTAAATTGGCTGACTTTTTCTGATTCAAAGGATGTTGGTAAGGAAGAGGAGAGAGACTCAGAAGCTGTGAGTTTTGTTGCCAGCTCTGCCACATTTTCCCTGTGTGATCTTGGCATATCACTTCAGAAACAAATCTCTTTTGCCTTTTCTCTCTCCAAGGGGGTACTAACATTTACCAGCTGTTTAGCAGTGTTGCCTTGATTAATTCATTAACCTATGTGGAGGGCTTTTTGAGTCTTTGATGTTCTGTGTACATGTGAAGCCCAACACTGGAGTTTGTTGGATTCTTAAAACACCTTTGGTTCTGTCCAGGGGTGGACACACTCACATCTTATAGAGGATGAGGAAGAGGTAAAGCCTTCTGCTCCCCTTCCCCAACTCTCGTAAATGTTCTGAATGAGCAGGGGATCATCTGAAATAGACACTAATGTGACTTGTTATTTAATAAACTTTTAACAGACTTTGCTAATAAGTATTTCTTTCAATGGTTAATACAGGTGAATTAAAAGAAATCAAACAAGATATCTCCAGTCTTCGCTATGAACTTTTGGAGGACAAGTCCCAGGCGACAGAAGAGTTAGCGATTTTAATACATAAACTCAGCGAGAAACTCAATCCCAATATGTTGAGATGTGAATGATGCAACAAAGGAACCGTGGCTTCGACTACAGCACAACTATTTATTGGCAATAATATTTCAGTATCTCATACTTGAAAAATGTATTGTAGATTTTTAGCACTAAATAACTTTATGTACAGCTTCTCTGGAATTTAGTCATAGGAAATTTTATTAACTCATCACCAAAACATTGTTGTCTTCATCTTAAACATCTGAAAGTTAAGAACTATCAAACTTTTTTTCGCATTGACGCATTAAGAAGGTGTAGTGATACGAATTACTGATGTTTTAACAGGTTTATGAATACATGCTGAAAATTCTTTGCACTGAATTTGCAAGAAAAAAAATGAACAGGTACAACATAGTATTGCAGCAGCGAGGTGGGAACAGGATCTTTCAGAGCATGGTGAATCAGGTAGAGAGTGGCAGGGGATTGCTTGAGATCCAGATCCTCTCTAGCAATGCTGATCCCAGGTAGGAGCTGAGGAAGAGCAGGTGAGGGTGAGTGCAGCTCACAGGTACGTGCACACGCTTCCCCACAGCTGCTGTTTCACAATTCAGCACATTGGTTTCCTCTGGCAAGGTTTGGTGGTTGGCTGTTCTTTTTGTAACAACTTTTGAAGGTAACGCGATCTCAGTCCAAAGCTCCTCTTTATGTGGTAGAAATGATTTTTTAAAATTCAGACTCTGTGCAGGGCCGGTATTTTGTTACTCGATGCCTCAGATGCTTCATTGTTAAATAAAATATTCCGACTTTACTGGTACTTCGCCTGGTCCTGCTAGCTCGGGCCCCGCCCAGCCCGCCTGGGGGCGGCCCCGCGGCCGCTGCTCACGGCACTAACGACGCCGCAGCCCCGCCCTGCAGCGTCGCCCAATCGCGGCGCGCAGATCGCCTCGGTCCCGCCCTCTCGACGTCGAGCTCGGCCAATGGGAAGCCGGCTGGGAGCGCCGCCGTCCGCGGGCGACGGTTGCCGCGGTGACGGGTAACGGCGACTCGGAGCCGCGCTCGGCCGAGCTCGCGCTGCGGGGCGGCTGCCGGCCGAGCCATGGAGGTCAGCCTGGCCCGCGTGGACTACCTGCAGGTAACGGCCCGCGCCGCTCCCGGCCGCGCTCGGGGCCGAGGGGCCGGGCGAGGTGAGTGAGGGCCGTGCTTTCCTCGGCAGGTGGGCGTCACAGCGCAGAAGACCATGAGGCTGCTCCCCGCGTCGGGCCGCAGGGCCACTCAGAAGGTACGGGGCGGCGGGGCGCGCGTGGCCCTCCCGGCTCCTCTGGCGGAACGGGACGTACCGCTGTACGGAGCTGCGCGCCGCGGGGCGAAGGCGGCGTTTGAAACCCGTACGTGTGCCGTGACGTAACGCTGTGGTCTGCTTTCGAAGGTGGTGGTGGGCGATCAGGACGGAGTGATTACCTGCTTCGGCATAAAAAAGGGGGAACCTGCGGTAAGTGAGAACGTGCCGCTTCAAAACGGGCTTTTTAAAGCTTTCTCCCTTAGAAGTGCGGAAGGTGTGCAGTCCGTGTCGCTTTTTGTCCCTATGTATTCTTTTAATTAGTTTTGCCGGAGGTTGTAAAGCAGATTTAGTATCCTTTGCGTGAAAAGTTGGCTGTAAACACAAAACGTGATTGCGATTGCTTTTCTTCTTTACAGACGGTGTTCAAAACACTGCCCGGCCCCAAAATCGCACGCCTGGAGCTGGGAGGAGCTCTTAACACACCCCAAGAGAAAATCTTTGTGGCCACGGGATCGGAAGTCAGAGGTTTCACAAAAAGAGGGAAGCAGTTCCTCTCCTTTGAAACTAACCTCACTGAAGACATCAAAGCTATGTGTGTACAGTGCTTGGTGTTTGTTGTCTCCCTGAAGTTATTCTCAATCTATGCTTCTATGGTTTTGGGTTTTTTTTTAACCTTACTGTATGCACGTGGGCAGTGCTCAGTGCTGCTCTAGCTTTAGCCTGTGCCTTGGCATGTAGGAAGGAATCCTGAAAGTGACAGTGCAATTGAAAGAGTGTGTGTGTGGGGGGGGGGCTTGGGGGAAACCTGGAGGCCTTCCCAGCAGTGCATGTGTGGGTGAATGTAGCTGGGGTTATTGGTTTTTTAGTAGCATATACTGTCCCTCTGTCCTTCCTGTAGGAGATCAGGAACAAGATTTTTCTGTTGTTTTTTGTATGGTCTTGGTTTAAGGTGCTTGCCTTATAAAAGCTGATGTGTGGAACCTGCAAGCAATAGTGCACGTGTATACTAACCTAAAAAAGACATGACTGCAAATATTCTGGCAAAATGCTACAATGTTTTCTTTTTCTCAGGCACATTTCAGGAGCAGATCTCTTTCTTTGTGCAAGCTATATCTATAACCACTACTGCGACTGCAAAGACAAACACTACTACCTGTCAAGAGATAAAATCAATGATGTTCTCTGCCTTCCTGTAGATAAAGTGAATTGTATTACCCCAGTGCTTGCATGTCAGGATAGAGTCCTCAGAGTTTTACAGGTTAAAATATTTGCTTGTTTTATGTATTGACACCATAGCATTGGATTAATTCTTAAAAAATAAACATAAGCATAGTGTATCTTATTTGTCAGTGTTACTGTGCTGGTATTTTTCTAAATTAGAAAATCATGATTGTGAACTTGCAAAATTAGTATCGATAACACTACTACAAATAGGCTTTGGATTTCATGGATAGAGGAAGTAAAGAAATTCTTCCATTTTTCCACTTCAAATTAAAAATGTTTACACAAGGAAATTAAATCTGTAAGTCATTATATGTTTGAAAATTCGCAAAGTATTGTGATAGCAACACTGAATGATATCAAATGGTTTAGCACAATTGTTTCTTAGTGTCAGATGTTCTCAGATTATTTTGTCATAACTTTTTAAAGTGTTAACATGTGGCAAGATTTTTTTAAGTCATGTTTTAGTTATACAAATTTTTTTCTGGTTTAGAAGTGGTTTTATGCAAGAAAATCTGTGTAAATGAAGCATGTCCATATTAAAAAAACAATTTTGTCTTTATTCTTGATTTCTCCTTTTGAACAAGAACTCATTCAAGGTAGTTCTCTTTGTCCCTAGGGATCTGATCTACTGTATGAAGTAGAAGTTCCTGGACCACCTACTGTTCTTGCTCTAAACAACGGAGATGGAGGTAACAGAATTTTGTATATACACATAACTAAGTAATGTACTTCTGCTGTGTTGTTGACATTTCAACACTTATATTTGTTAACTACATTTCATCTTGATTTTGAAACTGATTAAAAAATGTAGTAGAAAACTATGTGAAGCTATATCTTACTACCCCTTCTATTTATAGAATATAGATACAGAATATCTATATGTATTATGGTGAGAATGGAATTTTGTTGTACCATATACTTATACTGAATTGACGAACAACCAGTAACTCTTTGCGGGGGTGGGGGGGGGTGGGGTAAATGTTGAAGATATTTTCTTAAATTATTCCTATCTAGAAAATTGGAGGGAAAAAAACCCACACTTTTAGCAGTATTAAGGGCTTTTGCTGCTGGTTTTCTGGTAGAAAAGGTTTGTATGTGGATAACCGGATAAAAAGCCGTCAGTTGTTGGCGGTAACAGAAATCACGCAGAAAATCTGTGTCTGAGACAGAGTTTACAGGTGAGGCAAGAGTGAGAGGCTAGTAGGATTTCAGGTGAAAGTTGGGAAGAAGGCAACCATGGGAGTTTTAGGTTGAGATGGCGTAGGGATTATTAGCTTTGTTTTTAAACTGCTTTGGATTTTCATTTGTATGCACTTAGAGGTGTTATTTGTTTCTAAACATACAATGTATACATGTATGCACTTGACAGTTCTAGTTCTAAATAATATTTACATTGGATGAAAGCCTCTTACAGTGGCAGTGAGTTATAAGGTGATCTTGTGGTGTAAATTAGAGCTGGACTGTTGGGGGTCTGGGTCAGGCATTGAGTTTGGTTTCTCTTAGATCTGGATTTCTGTAATAGAATCACTACTTCCATCCATCCATGGATTGATGAGAATATTGAGTAGAGCTCACATTAAAATAAGATTGTGGAAGGATCCAACTTAAAATAGCTTGATAATCCTTTTTGCTAATCTCTTCTAACCTGATATAAATCCCTTTAGTATGTTAATCTGGTGCTTAATTTAGTTTCTGTTAGATTATTTGACAGTGTTCAGATCTAGTTTCAAGAAACAGTTCTTGCTTACTTAAGGTGCAGCATTCACAATTAGATGTGTGTTCTGAATAAATAATAATGAATGATTTTTTCTGTAAAGACTATTAAATACCCTGCCTTTTCATAAATTTGAAGTACTGCATTAGGAAGAGTTTGTAGGCAGAACTCCAGAGCAAGGAGACATTTGTTATAAAGCCTGACGGTTCTGTTACATGGCACTAATGTTAAGATTTTCTTTTTCCCCTGGTGGGATGAATATTTTCAAAACTTTTAAATAGGTCTGTTTTTATGATTCTAAATTTGCTTAAATTTTTTTAGGTGATTCTGGAGAAGAAATTGTATATGGAACTTCTGATGGTAAACTGGGGCTTATCCAGATTACTGGTTCTGCTTCTGTACCTAAGTGGGAAATTGACAATGAAAAAAAGAGAGGAGGTACGTGTCTCAGTATCTCCCTCTTTTCGAGGGAGCTGTGTTTTCGAGCACAGCTGAGGCTTTGTTACAATACAATCATTAGGAAATAAATTTCATGGATATTTAGGAGGTGTATTTTAATATTGTCGATACATGATATTAATGTGTTAATTCTCTTTCATTCTTAAAAGTAATTCTAATCAGCTTGCCCTGTATGTTATTTCCTGTACATTTTCATTTTTATGATACAATGTTAAAGTGCCATTTGTGAAACAGTTTCTTTGTACGTGATCACTTGGGATTTTTATAATTTTGGTGATTTTTAACATGCAGATATACATGCTAGATTTTTTCAGATGTGCAGTGACCTTAAAGTCCCTTCAGATTAAAGTTTAGTGTCTTCAGTGCAAGACAAAAAAACAAACAAAACCAAATAAAAACAGAGTAAGGATTTTTTTCTAAAGATGGGATAATGTTCTTCTTAAAGCTCCATAATATGGTGTAACTTGTTTGGGCATAGTACAATATTTTTCCCTGCTATAGCCTTGGTATGCTGTTTCTGCAGCATGTGTTAGTACTTATTTTTGTGTAAAGGAGAAGAACAGTGATAAATATGTTTTGTTTCTAAGCTTTCATGAGGTAATTAGATTTATTACTTAACTCTTTTGTTAAAAATCCTCTTGGTATGTCTAAACTCCATATATGAAATGTGAAGGAGTTTAATTCTTCTGCAGGTTCTCTTGCTTCCTTCTCCTTCTTCCACACTGTAACTGTGTCCAGTCTAGCCATGGTTAGCTGTTAGAACATCTGGGGAATCTTAGTCAACGAGTGCGTTTGTCCATTAAGGTGTTGTGTAGCAGCACAAACCTAAGGCAGGTCTGGTGCAAATCATTACCCTGCGTCTGCCACATCAGCTGGAATTCACAGCAGTCCGGTTGGCTTTCTGTCAGCTATAGGAGACAAAATGTGCTTGCCTCTTCAGTTGGCAGAGCTGGTCAGACAAATAGTCTGGGAAAAAAAGTGGACTTTAGTCATGGAGGGGAGACTTCAGCCCTCTAGTGGACTCTTCCAGAAATAGCATCAATAAAATCATAAAATCCCAGCGAGAATCTCTTCCTGTGCAGTTTAACGTGGCCTTCGTATTAATGCGTCGTAAACAACCGAAGATGAAGTAGACTGTTTTCTTTTTCATTAGGTATCTTATGCATTGATAGTTTTGACATTCTGAGAGATGGAGTTAAAGAGTTACTCGTTGGGCGAGATGATGGAGTGCTGGAAATCTATAGCTTTGAGAGTGCAGATGATCCTGTCCTTCGGTATGATTATGTAAGCCCACATCCAGTATCTTCTTCCTTGCTGGAAAGATGAATTTAAAAACTCTGTATTTCAAAATATCAAGTATTCACAAGATTATTACAGCTAAAATATATTTTTTGGTTTTGTTTTTAATTTGATATGCTCTATAATGGTGACAACACAGATGTCAAAGTGGTATCTAAGTATTGCAGTGGTCTTGATTAGAGCAAAAAATCAAAATGGTGCAGAGAGTATGTTAAAGCTCTGACTCTGCTCTTACTAAGGTTTCTCCTGGGTCAAACCTAATACAGTGCTTCTCTCTCAGGAAAAAGAAAACAAGACAAAAAACCCACCACCACATTGTGTGAGATTTCTTTTGCACTTAAAATTGTAAGTGTGGCTGTTACAACTTTAACAACTGATAGACAAAGAAATTATGCTCAGTAAGGAAGTAGATTTGATCCATAGTGATGATTTCATCCTTCAGACAGACTGTAAATCTTGCTGGAAAAGTGTTTTCCTTCAGTGTTTTCCTTTAAACCACATTTTACTGTCTGTATTAAGCAGAATTAATTCAGAATGCATTGGTTAAAAGATCTTGCTTTAGCTATGGTAGTCATCAGCTAGCTTACTCTTGTGGATCTAGATATTTTGCATCTATGTAGATATGTTGTGATGTAGGTCCCCCCTCTCCCCCACCCAAACAAAAACAAAACAAAAAAAAACCCAAAACAGGTTTTTTAAAAAAAGTACGGTAATATTTCCCTCTGTTTGAATGTGTTTTGAAGGTTTTATCAGAGAGCATTTCATCAATCCAGGGTGGCTGTGTAGGAAAAGATGGTTATGATGAAGTTTTAGCGTGCACGTATTCAGGTAAACTTTGTATTATTTACTCAATAAGGTCTAAATAGATACTGATAGCATACTGATAGATAGAACTGAAGCAGGCGGCATTGATAGCACAGCTCATGCCTCTTGAAAGTTTTGCCATGATAGGAATCAGGGTGCTTTGTTGAAAATATTTATTTGAATATAGTATTTACACTTCAGGATACAGTCAAGTGATTTTTGCTTTTATAAGTAAATGAAATTAAGAAGTTAAAATATATATATTTTTTAAGTTCAGCCAGAGCATTCTGTCTCAAAACCCACTGTGCAATTTGTACTGTGCTGCATACACATTGCACATCTTTTTTTGTTTTGTTTTCAACTGTAGCACTGGTTAGCAATCACAAATTATTCAAGTTATCTGTAGAACTTATTTGTCAGAAGCAGAGGTAGAAAAAAGGAAACTCATAAAAAAATGATACAGAGGTGTTTATTGCACAAAGTGCTTCATGAAAAAGTAACACTTTCCAATTTGTAAATCAAGAATGACTGCCTACTCATAAAATTCCATGCTTGTTGTCTTCCAAGATAGGATAAAATAAAGTCTTAAATCTCTTTATCCAATATCTGAAACAAACATTATACAAACAAACAGTATAAATACCGAGGGAAGATTTTTACTTATAGCTTGTATGGAATGTGAACTTCATATGTTGGTTTAGGCTGGCTGACAGGACTGACTACAGAACTTGCCTATAGAGAAGGTGGATCAGGTGAAGAGCTAAAACTAAGTCAAGAAATGCAGAGCAAGATTTCATCCTTAAGGTAATTTCACTAGATAGAAATTGAATTGGAAGAATTGAAGCGTTACAAACTGAAATGCCATCTTTCCTTCCTACGTCATTAGATTTTCTGTATCATTAGTGTATACAGAAGGACATACAAATGAGAACAGCGTTCTCATCCCATAATCTTTTCCTATATTGCCTTCAAGTGGTTATGTTTTACTTCCTTCTTCCTTGGTTTCATCAAGATAAGATTCCCTTCTCCTGTGCTACCTATAGCTTCTGAATGATGAGAGGCAAGTTTTTCACCAGCATGTCTTTAAAAATACATGGTGCTCTTGAGGAAAAATGTTGCCCCCTCTGGTAACTCATGGATATGTCTTTTGTCAAAGTACAGTAGAATCTACATTTTCATGTGATACAGTTTGTATTTTATCTTTGATGTGTTGGTATGGAAGGGGAATTAACAGTCACTTCTTGTTGGAAATTCCTGAACAGAAGTGAAGAAAGATTGTCTTGAAGCATAATTGACTTATTTTCTATGGTAGCTGTTATTGTTAATTTTATGGTGACATTATACCTGGTTTGTCTTTTCTAGGAATGAAGTGGAACACTTACAGATGAAAGTACTTGGTGAACGTGAGAAGTACCAGCAGTCTTCTCAGTCCAGTTCTGCTGTTTCATCAGTACCTGCATTCAGTGTGAATGATAAGTTTACACTAAATAAAGATGATGCTAGCTACAGTCTCATCTTGGAGGTGCAAGCAGCTATAGATATTATCCTGGTGCAGGTGAGATAAATGATGAGTAATTTGCAGCTCTGTAGTATCTGCAGTTTCTTTAGTGAAGTAAAGAATAATGAAGTTGGTTGGTCTAGGCTTGAATTTAATGTAGAGTTCAGAGCAAATGTTTTTTTCTGTAAAGAAATATGCTGTAATGCCTGGCCTCCTTCTGTTGTTGGAGAAGGCAATAAAGCCATCTATAAACTTGTGTTTTTTGTTTTTAGAAAGCATGCTTAATTTTTAACAGTGTTTCCTTGCACTGCTTTGAAGTAAAAAGCAGAACCAAATCAAGTAATTAATCCTTCAGAAGCCCTTTAATTTTGTTTTCATAACAATCTTAGATTTAATTACACAGAAAACACATCTCTATAAGAAGTAGTTTGTGTCAGAAGCATAAATTTTAATAAAGGAATCATGAATAGATCTCTAACTTTATCCTTGGTTTCGTGAGTGAGCATTGTAATCCCCTTGTTAAAATAAAGAAACGCTTCAGTCATGAATGTACTTCATGCACGTCTGAAAGACAAAGTTGCACATGTTACATTAAAGTTGTTGTAAGCCACCTGCACAGGAGTTCAGGACACTGCATGAGAATAAGAGAAAGATCACAACGTTAATTTGGGATTAAATGTTCAGGGGTACGATGCATATCTACTAAGATTTTATCACTTGAATATAAATGATGAAGCAATGATGAATATAAATGATGAAGCTTCTCACTTATTAAAATAATTGGTGACAGTGGATGAATGCATTAGAAACTACTCAGGAACTTAAGCTCTACGTTTTTCCTTCCTCCTGTTCTGCAGAGTGATGTCCCTGTAGACTTGCTGGATGTGGATAAAAATTCTGCTGTTGTTAGTTTTAGCAACTGCGATTCTGATGTAAGTGAAACAAAAGAGAGAATGATGTTTCTGGAGACTGCATGATGAAAAGCTCTCAATACAGTATGTGCAAAATAGAATCTGGATTTATATATTTGTAATTTAAAATGCATAGAACTAAACTCCTTGCAATCTGGAGTGCTCAATTTCAATAGAGCTTGCAGAATTAGGTGTCAGTGACAAGTCATGGCATAGGGCAAAGCCAACTGTGCATGGAAGGATTTGGGAGCGACTGCTGTAGGGCTTTTTTCTTGACAAAGGAATGCTACAGGCACGCTCACTGATGTTCTCTAGTTTGAATTTGTCAGTATCATATCTGTTTACTTCAATGTAATTTCAGTGAAGAACATCGTATCCTTTCCTTAATGTATCTCAAGAAAATCAGACCATGAAAATTCTGTTGTCTGGAAAGTCATATGCTTGCATTTTTTAATATAGTGTTAAACTTAACTACTTGTAGAATTACTTACAGTGCTTCTTTGGGAAGGCTGGTAGGATGGGAGACTTGAAACTACTTCAGCATTGTGAAAATATTAATAATGCCTTTTTAACAGTCCTCAGAGTATTTTAGTTTTAAAAAATAAATTTGCACATCATTTTTGAAAGCTTCAGCGTATATCAATTAAATTTATATTCTAAGTTTCTTGCCATTCATGATCATTAATTTAAAAAAAAAAAAAATCCACTTACATTTTCTTAGTGATTTCCTTTTTGTTTCTGGATGTCAGGCTATTATTGCAGATAAATGAGCAAGGCTGACAGATGCATTCTTGAGGTGACAAGTTTCTATCTGTGCAATTTTTATGGTGGTATTAAGGAAAAGAAGAAACTTTAGTTGATTTGTATTTATATAGAGAATTTGTTTTGAAGTTCTGACACAGTTAACAGTAATTGGAACAGTGCATGGAACTGATCGCTGCATTTTTGTTTGTTTGTTTTAACTTCTATGAAGCAGCTGTGTATAAATACCAACAACTTTACAGTGCATGTCTTCAGTTAAAAAAGACCTGTTTTGTATTATTTTTCCTCTTTTATTGCTGTTCACAGCCAAATGGCAACTGTCTTCTTGCCACTTACAGATGCCAAGCAAATACTACAAGACTTGAACTTAAGGTAAAGTGCTCTAAATTATTTTCCATAAAAAATTCTTATGTGGATGTTTGCTGCAACATGAAGGAATCTTGCTTGACCTGGACTGAGCGCTTAAGTTTGTATTTGTCCCAGGGACATGATTTAGCAGAGTTAGGGTAGTATGGACATGTTGTGGTTGGACTCAATGATTTTAAGGTCTTTTCCAACCCGAGCAATTCTATGATTCTATTGCTGGTAGTTTCCTGAGCAGTGTCTAATTTGGGGCTAGTATTCCTTTCTCATTGATGTAGGGTTTCTGAAGGCTTTTAAAATTGTTTTACATCAGAGGAGAGCCTGGGATCTTTCTTTGAGTACCCCTAAAATGAAAGCAGTTGAGAAATTGTCTGTAGTGAATGTATTTGATTCTGATGGCTGTGCATGGAACTGAAAGTGAAGAAATATGGGAAGGACAGCACTGGCACTTTTTGTCCTGAGAAGTGTTTGAAAAAAGTTACACTGATGAGGGAATATGGCACGTATTTGTATTTTGGAGACAAAGCAAATCCTGTAATTTTATGCTTATGCTAAAGGCACATGGCTATTCTCAGTTTTGTGGTTTCTTGTTAACAATCCAACACATTCAAGCATTTTTGTAATTATCACTTGGGAAAATAATAAAAGAAATCAAGATTATTGAAGTCAATCCTCAAGATAAATTGGACTCTAGATTTTCTTTTCATGCAGTCACCTCACACTGCAGCCTCCTACCCTGATATCTGTTGACTGCACGTTGTAAAGGAAAAGATTATGGTTAGATATTTAAGCCTGAATAAAATGCATCAAATGTGGGGAAATTTCTGTTTCTTTTTTTGATGAGGGCAGTTATGGACCTAGTGGGCAAGGCTAAGACTCTTATTTCCTGGGTCCCTTTCCTAAGCATTTCTCTTGGTTTCCATTTTGACTCTTGTGCAGGTCACTTCATCTGACTCCATCTTTGTGCTTTTTACTTAGGGATATGTCCCTGGCTGCTTTGTAATGTATTTTTATTTAAAAAAAAAAAAAAAAAAGCAGAAAAAAAGAAAAAATGTAACAGTAATGGGGTCCTGAAGAATTAGAATTCTTATTTGAACTAATCAGAAAGTAAGTTAGTGGGTTTTTTAAATTAATTCCACGTTCATCTATTATTACAGCACTTCATTAGGCAGAGTTTCCCTTAGTTTTAAAACTCTTGATCTGCTCTTTCTACAGTGGCTCTATCAAGTAAATATAGTACTCTAAATACTTCTGTAGTACTGCAGAAAATCTACAGTTTCTTTATTATATTTTGAATAATAATAAATTCTCCAAATCTCAGTAAATCATTCAGTTCATTCTTGTTCTTTTTTGTGGCTTCTGTGTTTTCTTCTTCAGATTCGATCAATTGAAGGACGATATGGGACACTTCAAGCATATGTAACTCCAAGAATTCAACCAAAAACCTGCCAAGTTTATCAATACCAAATTAAACCCCTTTCACTGCATCAGAGAACTCATTCTATCGACCATGACAGGTATTCACAACAACAACAACAAAAGCCTATTTCTTTTGAAAAACTACGCAATCCAGTCAAAAAATTTACTCTATAGACTTACGCATGTCATTCCTAACCTACATTTTTGAGCCTGTATGAGTTTATGGGCTTTGTAGGTTTGACATAAAATGCAGATTTAACAGGTTCCCACATCCCTTGCTGTTCTTTACCTGTTTTCAAGGTCCGTGTATTTTTCACTTTATGGACCTGGGCTATAGAGCAATCCAATGTATTAACAGAGGGTGTAGTAGAAAGGAAGCTCTACTGTGATAGTAACCACAGCCTTTTCAGTTTCAGCCTCAGTCTCCCCTTTACCTTAATTAATTCTTTCCCACAACTAATTTGACTCTAAAATGGAGCCAAGACTTTTCTTCCTTATCTCTGAATTTGAAATCTACTATTTTATGCAATTTCTACTTGATTACTCTTTCCTTAATTAACATGTTATGTTGCTTGCATTAAAACAAAACTGAAGAGTTGAAGGAATTGAAGGCCAAATGCAAATGTGTTCTATACTTTTATGCCTCATTCTTGAAATAAATGTTTGCGGTTTACAGGAGGGGAAACCGTTGAAGCTTAGGCATATTTCCTGTGTTTTTAGCTACTATTCAGGTTTAACAACTTGAAATGGTATATGTCAAACACCTTCAGTTTCTTATCCACTTCTGACATGCCTGCTATAAGATAAAAGTGGAATGTACAAATAGGTTTTTGTTTAGAAATATGGAAAACTAACAGTAATCTGTGCTGCACAACTACTTAGCAGGATACCTGAATTCATGCACAGAGTTAATGGGAAAAAAAAAGACAACTACTTGGAACTAAACATTTTTTTCTCATATGGATTACCAATGCACTATCAGTGTCCATCCTTTGGAACCAATAGTTATTTTTATTTTTTTTTATTTTTTAACTTTCATCCTGTCATAGGCCAATGAATACGCTGATGCTCAAAGGACAATTCAGTTTTGCTGAAATTCACTCTTGGGTTGTGTTTTGCTTGCCTGAAGTCCCTGAAAGGACTCCACCTGGAGAGAGTGTCACCTTTTATTTTCAAAACACCTTCCTGGGTACCCAGCTTGAAAGTACTTACAGGTAAAATACGATTACTAAAGCACTGGGTGGCTGTGTTTTGATTTTTGTCTCTCTCATTCTCGATTGCTCTGTGAATGTCTTTTCATACACATTCTGCTGTTCCTCTCCAATTTGTTTCTAGAGTTTGAAGAACAAGAATAAATAATATAGTTGAGTTACTTCGTGACGAGCATTAGTTTCTACTTTCCTATGTTTTTTTTTTGTTTGTCTGTTTGTTTTTGTACTGAGGAATGGAAACAACTTGAGAAGCATTTAATATTCATGCAGACAAAATGTGAATAAGCATTTTTCTGAAAACCTATTGCTGCAACTTAGATTAAATGTGTCTAAGATCAGTACTCTGTTTATGACTTAATTAGTTATACCTTCCTTCAGCAAAGAAGGCATTAATTTGTAGGTCTTTTATCTTAAAACATAGACATATCTAATGCTTGCATCTGCTTGTAAGTTTGTTCAACATAATTTTTTTTTCCCTTTATAGAATAGGTGAGGGATGTTTCAAGTCTGACAATATTTCTACAATATCCATCCTAAAAGATGTTCTTTCCAAAGAGGCTACTAAAAGGAAGATTAATCTCAACATATCATTTGGTAAAACTTTATCTATTTTATTGTCCTTTGCATCATTTTATATTCTCATAAATGGAATATGTATTGCTCATTCGTTTGTTGGGGTGTGTTGTTTTGTTTTGTTTCCTGCTACTAGATATAAATGAAGAATCTGTGAGGCATACATTAAAACTCATCCACCCCAAATTAGAGTATCAGCAGCTGTTGGCCAAGAAGGTTCATTTAATAGATGCTTTGAGAGTAAGTATTTGAGCTTCCGTGGAAGGATTTTGTTAGAGATTGTGCTGTCAGATATCAAACTGTTGTGGCTCAAGTCAGAGGCATGTCGTACTGGTATGTGTGTTCCCAGGACATGTACTTCAATTACCTAGTAGACAGCCTTCTGGAAGAAAATTCCTATTGGTGCTATATCATTATTGTATAACGTGGGATTACTGATAGATGTTGAGGATGCCTAAGTCAAACAGTATAAGGCAGCCAGATTTGCCATCTTACGTTCTTTTTGCTACTGTTATTTTCCAGTTCCATCTTCATCTCTCTGCACTAACCTTTTAAAGTTTTTTAGTTCTAGATATGATGGTCCATTCCAGATAAGACTTCCTTGCTTTGGGCTGTCATCCCAATGTGTCATAGTTTCTGAAGTTTCTCTATTCATAATTAATCTCTGCCTAATCTCTTCAATGGTTAATCTCTGAGAGATGTCAGCTTGTCTGAGTTTTTGGATTTCTCCAACAGCCAGGATTTTATAATCCAAAACCAGCTGTAATCTTTTGTTGTGTTTTCTGGAGGGCAGGGGGGTGGGATAAAAATGGACTCCTTGCCCTTTGGTGGAATCAAACGCTAGTTTTAGACCTCTTTCATCAGCAGAAAAACTTGCAGTAAGCACAGTGATCTGACAATTGTTGGGAGCATTTTAGGATTGTGTACGATGCCTCTAGAATTTCCTTTTATGTTCAGACTGTTAACGTGTTATGCTTTCTAGGAATTTCCTTATTCTAAAACTGAAGCGTGGTGAAAGCTTTTAGCCTTCATTAGACTTCATTCTGTAAGGGCTGAGCTGTAGAGGATTTTGTAAATCTAGTGTATGAAGTGACAAGCAACATCTCATGTTTTGTTAGAAGACCTAAAAGATGAGGCTCTTTTGAAAATAGCTCTTCCTAGTTTAGAAGGGGATTGTCTTGCTTCTGAAATGCTTCCTCCTGTCACACCCAAGCTTAATTTCTTTTTACTGTTATGTTCTTAAGCTGCCTAACTGCCTTTGATTTTTATGATGTAAATATCTTTGAGGAATTACAAGTTCAAGAAGGAAACGTGGACTTCTTGGTGCCAGAATACCGCTGTATTTTGGAAGAGGCAGATCAACTGCTTGAGGAATACAAGAAACAACCTGCACATCTTGAGAGGCTTTATGGTTTGTTGATCAATTAAACTTTTTGTCCTAACTGCAAATTAATGCTCAGAGAGCGCACCCTGGACGTCACTGAAGTAGTTATGAAGTAAGCATTAGTAGACCTGAAATGATTTGATAGATAGGTACACCTCAGTAGCTTCAGAACTTCTGTACATTTTACTCAGTAGCTTTTTAAATCTGTACAATGCTTGTCTTTTTTGGCAAGATTAAGGGACATGATTCAGAATTGCATTTAAGAATGTATAGGTGACTGATGAATTTCCCAGTGCTGAAGTGTTACACAATAACAGAAAAATGAACGTGGGGTAGAAGGGGAGAATCTTAGGGGAAGATCTGATTTAGCGAAGGAAATTCTGTAACCTTCTCCAATGTTCCCCATACAGCTTTCAGCTTTAACACAGTGCCTACTCTGTGAGGTTGGTTCCTTTCTCAGTTCAGAGGTAGGTACATGTGAGGCAGTACATGTGAGGTACATGTGAGGCACGTGGAAATAAAGCTGATTGCTAGGCTGTTGTAACGTGACATCAGTTGAAAAAGTCTTCTCTCTAAAACCCAAACCAGCTGGAAGAGTTGGTACATAATGAGGAGCTCAAAGCAGAGATACTCCATACTGAAAATAGAGCCAAGTGTAAGTCTTGGAATTTTACCTTTGCAGGTATGATCACAGATCTCTTCATAGATAAATTTAAATTTCGAGGCACCAACGTGAAGAGCAAAGTTCCTCTCCTGCTGGAGCTGCTGGATGGCTGTGAGCAGGACCGGCTGATCGCGTTCTTTGAGGCTGCATCCTGAGCGGGAAGCGAGGAGAGAGCGTGCAGTGCTGCCTGTCCTTCCTCGGCTCGTTTCTTTGTTTGGTTAAATCGCGGTGTTACAGGTGGTTTTGATGGAAGGAAAAGTCCTCTTTTTTGTAATGCCAGTTCCCTCGTGTGCTCTATTGCCGTTCTGAGTGCGGTAGTCACTTCCAGTTCGTACAGATCGCTCCCGTGCGAAGCTGCACACGCGTTCCTATGCACGCAGCTGATCTTTGCACCTCAAGCGAACGTACAGAAACAGCCGTAACCACCAGCCTTTTTCCAGAATGCATGTTCAGTACTGTTAAAAGCTATGCACGGGGAGCAGGGGGGTAGGAATGTAAGAACGATGTTTTTAAAACGCGCTTAGAAGCCTGTACGCCCGAAACTCGAGTTTTTAATTAAAGCTTAATTAAAGTTTCTAACCCAAGTCGTGCTGGAGGAGCGCGGTGCGGCTGCGCGCTCGCGGGGCGGGGCGGGGCCGAATGGCGCGCGGGGGGCGCGGCGCAGGCGCGGCGAGGCGCTCCGGCTCCACCCGCCGCGTCGCCGGGAAGCGCGTGACGCGCCGCGGGCCGCCGCCGCTCATTGGGCGATTCAATAGTCGCGGGCTGCTCGAACGGAGAGAGCGGCGCCGCGGCGCGAGACTCCGCGGCGGCGGGACGCCGGCACGAGCCGCCCATCCGCGTCCCCGCGCTCCGCGGCCGCCCCCGGCCCTTTCCCCCTTCCCCGCTTCTGCTCCCCGCCCCGGCCGCCACCATGCTGGCGGAGCAGGAGAACCAGGAGAACGTCCCTCCGGCCGCCAAAGCCCCGCCGCCCGCCGCCGGCACCCGCGTGGCGCTGGGGCTGCTGCGGGGCGGCCCGGCGCGGCCGGGGCTGGCGCCGCAGGTGAGCGACGGGGCGCGGGGGGCGGCGGACGGGCGGGCGCCATCTTGGGGCGGCGGGCGGCTGTCAGGGCGGCTGTCACGGCGCGCTGACGGACCGCTTCCGCAGGCGGCGCGGAACGGAGAGGGCCGCGGCGCGGCGGCGGGGCAGCAGGCGCGGCAGCAGCCCTTCAGCGTCTACGTGGACGAGGAGCCCGACGAGGAGCGGCGGCGGCCCCAGAGGAAGAAGGAGCGGGATGAGGAGGCGGCGGACGCGCCGGGGCCGCGGGCCGCCCTCGGGACCGCGGGGGAGCGGCGGCCCCTGGCGCCCCTGGGCAACGCCATGGAGCTCAGCCTCGGTAAGCGGCGGCCCTGCCCCCCTCGGCGCCCGGGGCGAGGGCCCGGCGTGCGGAATGCGGCTGCGGGACGGGACTGGGAGCGCGGCGTGCGCCGGGCGGCCGGGGAAGGGCCGCTCAGCGGGGGGAGCGGGCCGCTCCCTGCTCTTGAGCCGTGCCTCGGCTTCCCCGCGGCCTGCTCGGCCCCCGGATGGCATGGGTGGCCGCCCGCCCGCCAGCGGCGTCGCCACAGCCGTCGGGGGCTTCTGCCGGGCCCCGTGCTATCGCGGCCCTTGCCTTCCTCCTAGATTCCCCGAGTATCATGGATATCTCCATCACTTCAGAAGCGGAAGAGAGACCAAACGTTAACAACGTGCCGGATTATGTCAGCGATATCCACACGTACCTCAGGGAAATGGAGGTGAGATGCCACCCGCTCTCTTGTTTGCATATTTGGGCCGAGTGCATCTGAGGATAAGTCACTGCTACAGTGACTGAAGTAAAGCTAGGAATAAGCAAGTTCCCCTGCTTCCTGCTGGGAGGTTGGCTGTGCTCTGCACTGAGTGCAAGCTGCAAAGAAGATGGTGCAAATGTAGCTTTCTGAGTCCAGATTTACCGTTGCTTACTTGTGAGCTGTTAAAAACAATCTAGATATGGTAAATGGAGTATGAGTGACTGCTTCCCTACAGGCATCCGGTCCAGACTCAATCTTGTCTGTCATCTGAACCTGCAGGTAAAATGCAAGCCTAAAATAGGCTACATGAAGAAGCAGCCTGACATCACCAACAACATGCGGGCTATTCTGGTGGACTGGCTGGTGGAAGTTGGAGAAGAATACAAGCTCCAGAATGAAACTCTGCACTTAGCTGTAAATTACATTGACAGGTTTCTTTCTTCAATGTCTGTTTTGAGAGGAAAGCTTCAGCTTGTGGGTACCGCGGCCATGTTGCTTGCATCGTAAGTGAAATTTCTTGATTGAAAATTCCACCTGCTGGTTTCGTACTGATGGAAATCATGTAGCTTTCATAAGATAGTCTGTAGTCATATTGTCTAGCAAGGGCTTCGTAATAGGTTAAAATATATAAAAGCGTGGCAGCCCACATGAAGCTTTGCAGGTGAGGTTGCAGGCTGTCTTTGTAGATTGGCCTAACGTGAGGATTTCCAGATGCAGGAACGAAAGGCTTCTCAACAGTAATTAAGCAACAGTAAGAAAGTGTATGAAAAGACAACTTGGTTTTCTTCTGGAGTTTCAGCAACTCTTAAGTCCTAAATTACTTAATCCCCAAATAACAGACTGTTGGAACTCTGACTTCAAATTCAGCTGATGCAAAACCTACCAAAGTGAGTGCAGCAGACTTGCTCAGTCACTGTATCTAGCTGCTTTGGGAGTCAGAAGATAATTTAGCACACTGGTTTTCATGAAGCGTTGCCGGCTACCTGATTCTTTAGTCCCTAACTCTTTGCTTCTGTTTCTCATGGCAGGAAGTTTGAGGAAATCTACCCCCCTGAAGTAGCAGAGTTTGTCTACATCACAGATGACACCTACAACAAGAAGCAAGTTCTGAGGATGGAGCACTTAATTTTGAAGGTTTTGTCATTTGATTTGGCAGCTCCAACGATCAACCAGTTCCTCACTCAGTATTTCCTGCACCAGCAGACAAATGCTAAAGTTGAGAGCTTATCAATGGTAAGGCTTGCTAGCTCGGTCTGTGGAACTGTAGAGTTCTGTCATTAATGCACTTCACAAGAGCTGTATTTGTACAGATGAGGTAGAGGACTTTTTAGACTGGACTTTTCTATCTCCTAATATGTTCAAGCATGTAATCTCTCTGGGAGACATCTGAAAAGTGCATGTGATATGCCACGGGCTTCTCCAGAAGCAGTTCTGTACTGCTGGAAGCAACAGTGTCGTTGCTACTGTTTGAGATATCCCATTAATATTACAGTCTGGTACTCCTCCTGGCTCCACATGAATGCTTACTCAAAGCAGGCCAAGTCTGCTGAATTTTAGTTTGGGGTTTGTTTCCCTGCTACCTGTTTCCCATGTTTCTCTCTAAAATTGCCACACATGTACCTGCCCTCTCACTGAGGCAGAAAGGATTTTTATTTTTCCCCTCAACAGGCACTGAGCTCTACATCCAGAGGCCAGTTTCTCAGCAGAGCACAGACAGTGCCTCAGCTGAAGTTATCTTAAAGCCTAACCGTATTGCTGGTACCAGAGTTCCTACATGAATGCCTTTGTCGCATTGTGCAAACGTCAGACTAATAATTCTTCCTTCTTGACATCAGATGTCTCTAAAGATTAAATACATTGAAAAAGCTTGCATGAGAAAAGTGTTGGACGCTAGCTGACAGTAGACGCTATGAGAGAAATATTTGGGGGTATGCTCCTTGCGTTCTGTTGCTGTTCTGTGACTCTCAGAATCATAAGTGGCAGTATAGTGTGCTCTCAAGTTTTCTGCGTCATTGCCTGCTTTAATATGAGTAAGCTTTGTCTTAAAGAGTATCAGCACTAATCCAAAGGAACAAATCTGTGGGCTAAGAGTAAGTGGGAACTGGTAAAAACTGTTCCTCCATTTGATGGCAGGATTTAGAAGCTTAAATTCCTATCCAAATGAAGCTGCTTAAATGCTCTTCTACTTCTTTTTGGAAGCAGATGATTCACTTTCCCTTCTCTCCCTTGCAGTATCTTGGAGAGCTGACTCTAATTGATGCTGATCCTTACTTGAAATACTTGCCATCAGTTATTGCTGCTGCAGCATTTCATCTAGCAAGCTATACGATCACTGGACAAACTTGGGTATGTAACACTAAGACTTGAGCCTTCACATACCTTTATGCATGCTTCGTGTAATTGAAGGGAGTTTTGAATGCTGAGGCCTACGCTGTTGAGTTTTGGGCTGTTGGAGTTGGCAGCCCTTCCGTATCAGATTATGGTATTTGAAAGATAGGGATGTACCTTTTTTGGGAAGGCAGAGGCATCTGTGATTGCACTGTGTTCTATTCATCCTCCTCAAAGCTGTAAACAACTCCCTCAGGATGAGGGAGCGGGCAGAAAGCCTAAGTAATGGAGGCAAGGAATACTTCTGCTCTGCAAAGAATACAGTAGTTCTCAGGATTCCTATAGACCCACAGGAGTGCTTCAAATCTGGGCAGTGATTATTGAGCTGCTTTCTGAGATAATAAAACTGCCAGCATACTGGGATAACACCATTTCAACAGGGAAGCTTGAAAACCTCCACCAGAGTGATGCAAAGATATTTCAGTGTTCCTCCTTTTTCCTCAGCCTGAATCTCTGTGCAAGGTGACGGGCTACAACCTTGAACATATTAAGCCTTGCCTCACGGACCTTCACAAGACCTACCTCAAAGCAGCACAGCACACACAACAGTCCATAAGGGAAAAGTACAAGAGCACAAAGTAAGTATCTGCAGAGACGTGTGGTGAGCCAGTTTGCTCTGCCTGAGCTTAACTGGGGCTGGGTGGGTTAACTTGGGAAGTCTGAAGTCACACCAAAGTGGTGTAAGTGAAATGGTTGAAGAGACCCTCAAGGTCCTTGCACAGTGCTTTGTTGAGCAGTGTTTCATGTTCACCAGGCCTAGTGTAACTACTCAAACCGCTGCCTGCACTGGGTAGGTAGAAACTGGAGGAGTTGACTTGGAAATTCCTACCGTAGCTAGGCAGGAGAGTGTATGAAATGCTTCAAAAAATCCATGCTGGCGTGGTGGCTGACATGCTCCAAAATGCTTCCAGCTGGCTGAGCCTTGTAAGCAATGTGCTTTACTGCAGTATCCATGTTATTTTTTTTACAGCAGAGAGCACTTCAGCAAGATTCCATCTTGCATCTCTTTGTGTTTTTTCCCTTCTCTAGGTACCATGCAGTATCGCTTATTGATCCACCAGAGACACTAGATTTGTAATAATCAAGAGACTTATCTTTTAAATACGTAGATGTATATTACAAGAAAATGATGTACAGTTTTTAAACGTGGTTCAAAGTTCTAGGTGTGATTACTCAGAATATTAATGCAGGTTTTGATGAGCTTAATTCTGAAGTTAGGTTTATGTGGTTTTAATGTAAATCTTTTGTACATGCAGTCTTCTTAAAATATGTAGCTATGTTTTTATAAGAATGTTCTCTTGAAGCACAGAAGTAACCATGAAGACCAAGTCAAGTCTGAGACTTATCTAATTATAGACTTAACAGTAATACTAGCAGTGCATTATTATCACAGGACTCTTTCTCCTTCCAAGTAAGAGGGACTCCACACTGGTATTTGTAGCATTTTTATACTCCTTAATCTAAGCTGAGACTTAGTATGACTGAACAGCTACAGTACTGGAAGAAACTGTATTGCTATGAGGAGAACACCTTGCTGAAATTGACTTTTGTGAGGCTCTCTGGGATGTGCTGGTTACTGGAAGCCCTGATTTCTCTTTAATGGATTACGTGCTCTTCATCATACAAGATTCAGTGCTCTGCTGCAGGAACTGCACAGCTGAAACTAGTAAACTACATATAGAAAGTGGTCTTACTGTAGTTATTTTCTAGTTAAAGTGTAAAACTGATACTAACTTTAAACCTGTGGAGTTCCCACTAATGCTTTGGCTTTCCCAATAGCCCATCAATGTAGTAAATAAACCTACAGCCTGCTTACCTCTTTAGGGGTGGTGGAAAGATTATACTGCAGGAGAGCGAATTACTGCTCTGCGTCTTGGAGAGGAGGCAATGTCTACTAGGGTGCGTGGGCTGTGTGCAGAATGGCACTAATTCTGTACATCCCTCTCAACTGGGAAGGATTCCTTCTGTGGCATGCAGCAAAAATGTAAACCAAGTGATTTTACTTTTCCTTAGTTATTAGAACTGCTACGTGAACAATCTAGCGTGTGTCATTTGATGAAATGAACATCTACCTTCAACCTGTATAAATGGAGTGATGCTCCCTGTACCTACTGTTCTTTGTGTATGTAAAGAAGTGAGCGCAAGGAGGTGCTGGATTTAACTGAGCCATTTCTAGGTTGGCAAATAAACAAGTTTTATACCTGCTCTTAGCAGTCTTGCCAATACCTTAAAGTCACTACCTCGTAGTAATACCATCTTAAGTCAGCATTGGTTTTGATTCTTTTTGGCAAGGCCTGCCCCTTGCCAAACCTGTGCCCCTTAAACTTCAAGTTGATTCAACACTGGTTATCTGCACACCTAGCAGTATAAATTCTATGTATGTGTGAAGTAGTGGGTGTGGGCTATTTAAGAAAAAAAAAAGAAAATCAGCAGCCATCTATCAAGCTGCCATACACGCATTACTGTGAAACCATTTATACATCTAGATTCAGTTACTGAAAGCTTGCTCTGTGGTTCAAGCCCTCCATGAACCAGTTCAGTTACTAAACTGCTCTAGTCAAGTGACTCATCCAGTTAAGGCAAAAGTATGCAACAGAGGCTGCTTTTTAGCTAAATGTAAGCCTTTTAGGATGTACTTTAACCCTTCCACATATCCTAAAGTTTAACAAAGAGCCACATTCTGTTGGCCGACCGTGTTCTTCAGTAGTCTTCAGTTAGTTTAATTTCAGTATCTTACCACTGGAAAAGCTAAAATCAGTTGGGAAAGACTGTGCAGTATATCATGTCTACTGCTTAGTATTAGAAATGCTCTACCCTTGCAGGACAGGCAGTATGTATGTACAGGAATAGATGTGCCACAGTTGTGACATGAGCTGTTGACCTTGGAAGATCAAATAAAGAAGCTGCACTGGTCAGTATCTTTTGAAGATCACAATACTCTTTGTGAGAAACAGGCTTCTGTTTTCACCTTCCTGTGGCATCTGCTGGGTAACTTTCAAGACCACTAAGAAGCACAAAAAGTGGAAGAGGAGTTAATTTTAGAGAAGCATATGAATTATTTTCTGCAAAGAGTAGGTATCAGTGAAGTGAATGGACATCAGTATTATAGCTGCTTAATGAAATATCTCCTTGCTGTTTTGAATGGAAGCCATTATTTTATTTTTCCCATAGCACAGAAAAAAAATTCTCCTTTGCTCCCTCAGTAGCAGTATCTGATATAACTTACTTCCTGTATAGCCTTAATGCCTTAGTCACAGGCTGCCATCTCTGCTTAGTATGCCTATGTTCCTCTGTGCTTGCTGACAGATGCAGTAATGTTCTTTTTCATCTTTTCATTCTCTAAAGCTAACATGGGGGAAGATTCTAGCTCTCACTTCCACATTTTGATTAAAAAAATCCCAAGTTGTGCTGTAGTACTGTTTTGCCTATCCACTGTACCTTCTCCCATTCTGAAATAAAGCCTCTTGGAATGGAGGATGTCAGCTGTTAAGCAGGAAAAGAAGATAAATAGTAGTGGCAAAGTATACTACTTGTGTTCTTTAAAAAGCTTAAGGGCTTGTTGGAAAAAAAGAAACAATTGGTGTGCAGAATATGTTGCGGAAGAACAACCAACCTTCACTCACGCCTGTGCTCTACAGTAACTTTGGTAGGGAAGAACTGACACTAAGATAATGCACTGATTTAGCTCCTGGAGGGACAGGACTTTCTGTGTTTGTCTCTTCCTACATCTAATTACAGCTTTGGTAGGGAGCAACTTGTTTTTTTCCACTATTCATTTCTAAAAGTGATGCTGGGAAATAGTATCTGTGACAACTCCATGTCTCCTGTTCATAAGTCATATAAAACTGAAAAAATAGTCCTACATTACTCTTGTAAATATGTGCATGTTTCTAATTTACTTGGTTTTCAAAACAAAGCAGGCAGGTTTGAGACATCCTCTCTCTTGCCAGATATTAAATTCAGAGCCTAATTCTTTGACTATAATTCAAGAAAAATTCATGTCTGTGCATGTAATATTTAATTAAACTTTTCAAAAAACTACTGAGGTATGAGCTGCCTCTGTATGGAAGTTCTACAGCCTCTTTTCTCCTGACCAGAACTATGCATCAATGTATGAGTCATTCACACTGGAATGGTGAGTAGTCTGTGCTGCAGATGGACGATACCATACTTTCACTTACATTAACATTTTATTTTAAGCTGTGTACAATTACATAAAATATACAAAGATACAGGATGAGAGTTGGGGGGGAGGAAATAAAATTGTCTACAAATATAAATTCAGTAATAAAAAAATGTCACATTCTATGGCATTACTGAAGGGGATGGCTTTAGCGTGAAGCTCTCTTCTTTCTCCTCTTTTTGTTAAATGCTTTCTTACTTGTATTTTCTTGTTTCAAGTTGGTCTGTGGTCTGAGAGGAAATAACACTTTATCAAATGACTGTACTATGGAGTTCCATCTCAAAAGAACAGGTTTGTCATCTTTAACAGGACAACCATTCACTGTGCTCAGTGCAAAGTTCAGTTTCTAGAAAGCATTCTAAATACAATGAGGGTTACCATGGCTAAAGTAAGGATACAACGGTAAAACTAACTTACTTGAGATAAAACTTAAGATTAGTTATAATGTGGCAGCTCAAATTCACCTTTAAGCTCTGGTTCCTTCTGAAGTGATTAAGACCAGTCAAATATCTGAAAAGCACAGGAGGCTGTGTGACCCTGTGGTTGTACCACCACGCTCAGGCAGGCCCAGGTCACACAAGTGCTCAGTGCGGTGGGGCTGTGCCCCAGCCAGCAGCACTGCTGGGAGTTGGGCCAGTGCATTTTTAAGGAAAACACACACTAACTTCTTACCCCATCACTCCTTATTTTATTGAAAGATGACTACTGAATTGGAGGTGGCCAGGTTAGATAGGGCCCCAGGCAACTTCATGTAGGGAGTGGCAACCCTGCCCCTGCCAGGGGGTTGGAACTAGATGATTTTTAAAGGTCCCTTCTGACCCAAACCTTTCCAGGAATCTGTGATCCACAATCATCTCAGATAGGAGAGGAGCAAACTAGCACAGCTTTTAATTTCCTCACTCCGCTACATAATCTTGATCAACCAAAACCTCTCTTGGCATGGGCAAAGTTCTGAGCATAGGCCATGAACGTCCTGTTGTCAAGTATCCTTTACCAACTCCCTCCTCTTAATTTCATATGGTGTTTACCTTGTTTTCTTTGGTTCTTCCTGTGGTTCCAGAATGACAACTTCTTCCTCTTCACTGTCAGACAGTACAATAGGTTCATCTAGAAGAAAAAATAGTTAAAAACTGATCCAATATGTATGAACACCTTCTGTGACTAGTAACTGCAGCGCTTTTTAAAGTGATGCTCAGAAGTGGAAAAACAGGCTTACAACTACCAGTGCTTATTCTGGAGCTCTTCAATGTACTACAAAAAACAAGCTTTCTTTTGAAGAAAACAGATGTACAGGTGAAGTCAAAGTACCAAACAAGTATAACTTCCAAAAAGAAAGTGACTACGATGGTTCTTTCTTCCTAAGGATATCTTGCACTTTTCTACACCTTAATAATTTACACTTGAAGTGATATAAATAAATGCATGTGGTATCAAGATAAATAAATACCTTTAGCTTCACTCATCGTATTTGTATCTTCTGTTTCTGTTCTCTGGCATTCAAAAGCAGTAGCACTGCTTTCACCTTCCTCTTCTGCTGCATCTTCCCTCTCAGATTCCTCAAGGTCTCCCCAGGCATTCTCTATTCCTTCCCCAATTTGGGCTGTGCCAGGAGTGTGCAATATTGGTTTGGCAAAACTGAAGTAGTTAAGAAAATCTTGGAGTTAGTAATCTCAATGTATAAAGGCAAAATAATAGATTTTCAGCTGTAACTTTTCTCCCCGGGCCTTCAGTGAAAGTTAAGAAAGAGTACTCTTTCTCCAGATAGTGTGACAACTAGTTACTTCAGCCCTGTTTTGCACTTTATGTTAAGAATTAATTCAACTAAAAAACAGTCAGAACTAAAATCAGTGTAAGGTTAATGTTTCCTCTGAAGGCTATGAGGCTACCCTGAGCCATCAGATAGCTTGGGTGTTCTAGCTTCTAGAAGTGCTAATGCAGATAAGAGGAAAGAGTTTTGTTTTTTTTTTCCTGGAATAATAAATAGAAAACATACACTTCTGAAGGAGGGTCAGCTTTAGTGATGATCTCTTCTGCTTGTTCTTCCACATTGTTGGTATCTACAGCAGCACTGTCCATTTTGAAGGCAGTGATCTTTTGATTTGGTATAGATTCTGCAAAGCCAAACTTCCCACCTTCTTTCCTAGTCATTCAACAACAGACAGTATTTCAGGATATTTCACATTTATGAATATTTTTCAGGTATAGAAATACTTGCTATTTTAAATGATTACAAAAACAACTTGCTGTTTTATTACAAACTGGCATTAACTTTTAAAGTATTTCTTAAAAATACTTATCTCCATTCCTTCCCAAAAAACTCACCTAACTTTCTGGTCGTTCTCCAAAGCTTTCTGAATTAATTCTGTTATTTCTGCAACCTTAACAGCTGTTATTTTACTGCATCTCAGAACCTGTACGTTACAAATACAGTAACAGTTTAGAATCATGAAAACAAGACTTTTAAAATAGAACCATAGAACAGATCATAAGAATAACAGATACTTAAATGTTTTCCTTGACTTTTACCTGATCCTTTAATAGCATAATCCCTCCGCTAGACTGAATGGTACAAATTTCACCATGTTTATTCATGGCAATTACAAGGAGGCCATCCATTACACGTTCCTCTCGTTCATTTGGATCCACCAACAAGTAAGTCCTAGAATTAAGATTTTAGTATAAGATGACAACAGAAGTTTGAGACTGACCTTGACTCCCCCATTACAATTTTCTGCCTATCTATGGAAGCTGCTGGCTACTTACACACTGTGCAGAATACATATGAATGTATTAAAAAATCTGTCTGTCAACATGAGTATTTTCACAATGTTATGGAACAACAATTTTGCAGAACTGAGAATAAGTTGTTTCTGTCAAGAAAGGCTTTAAAAAAAAAAATCTTACCCCTGCTGGAAGAAGGCAAAACTCACACAAATAGGCATGTGGTGGATGCTCAGGGGCACAGGATCACGTTCCTCAGGAGAGTACTTAGAAAAGAATTGGTCCAGAAGACAGTTATTTATGACATTCTATTTTAAAAGGATGTATTGTACAAGAAAGATTTAAAGAAACAGAAAGAAAAAGATCTAGTCACCTAAATATTAATTAAAAAACTCTTTTGTTCTTATCTAATACTTTCTGTTTACTTATGGAGGTAAACAGAATATTGCCATAAATTGAAACTGAAAGTCTTACACACAGCAGGTTTGCTTCACTATCCTTTTACATTTTGAATAGGAACACATTTATCCTACAGCTCTTTAAGCATCTTGAGTTTATCTGCTTACATCAGTATTTAATTCCACCCTTTTGTAAACCAACAGCTACTGGCAGTATGAGGCTTACTGCAACCTGGTATGACTTACCACTGTTACTTCTTTCCCTTGCACAGAAACATCTGGTCTGCGAAAATGGCACAGGGCCACGATTCCTGCTATGCTGGCAGCATCAATAATGTTACCATCATGATTTAACAGGTGCAGATCCACACGAATTTGCCAGACCTGAGGGAAAACATGCATAACTGCTTGGTAAATGTGTAACATGATTCCACAGAAGCTATTGCTTTTCCACGACACTTCCAGTCTTTGAATACAAAAAGGAGCAGTTTACATTCCTCAAGTTAAGAAGTTAGGATGAAAAACCTTGGTACATTCAAGGTACCAGTGTGCTAGATTTAAAATGCTGGTTTATTTTGACAAAATAAACAACAATTAAATACAATTTAAACTTTGTTTTACAAAGAAATACGTTCAAGTACACACATCCCAACTATTCCAAAAGCATCTGTAGATCGTTAAGTTAAAAATATCTATAAGGCAAGAAAAAAAATACTCAAAAGTCCAGTATTCAAAACAAGACAGAGCACCTGAAAAAGTGACTTATGTTTAAAATCATGAAATATGTTTACACATTATTAAATTCAAGAAATGTTTAGATATTGTACTAAGGGACGTGGCTTAGTGGGTAAATATTGGTGGTATGTGGATGGTTGGACTGGATTATCTTAGAGGTCTCCTCCAACCTTGGTTATTTTACAAAATCATCTGAAACTGGGAGTTTTTTCCCCCCCTACCTTTTCACCAGCATTTTTCTCCCTACCTTTTCACCAGCAACAACGCAGAGGGACTCAGTATCTATACATTTGGAATTTCTCAGACATCGTTCTATAAGTCTGTTCACTTTCACCAATAACTCAGATTGCCTGTTCAAACAAAATTAAATTACACATAATCACGCTATGCACTTGTGCGTGTCAAAACAATGGTTCATATGTCATCCTCACCTGGACTTTTTAAGAAAGCTACATACCTGCCAGGCTCAAATCCAGGCGCAGCCATCGGTGAGAGCTCAAGGTTACAGAAGAGTATACCTTCTGTAGCCCGATTTGGCTTCGGGGGAACAAGTTCACACGAGACTTGCCCAAGAACCCTGCAGAAGAAATAAACAGCTAGGCTACAAAGTTCAGCAGGAAAACCACCTAACAGTGAAAACAAAATATATACAAAAGGAAAACCCAAGTGGATGTTTTTCAACACATTTCTCATTGCTCAACTCAAGTTTCTCACTCAAATCCTGTATTTAAACACTAGTCAAAGATGAAAATAACTGCATCTAGAAATCAGAACATTTTTCTAACATCTAGAATTAAAGCAAGCCTCAAAACACTGGAGAACTGGAGTACTGCACCCAGACCGGGGGCCGCAGATTGAGAGGATGTAGTTGCTGCAGCGGGTCCAGCGGAGAACCACGAAGATGATCACTGTAATGGAGCAGCTCTCTTACAAAGACAGGCTGAGGGGAGAAGAGCAGGCTCCACAGAGCCCTCACTGCAGCCGTCCAAATACTCGAGAGAAACATAAACAGGAGAAGAACCAATTGTTTACGCGGTCTGATATCGACAGGACAGGGGGGCAGCTTTAAGCTAAAAGCGGGGAGATTGACGTTATTTGTTAAAAGTAAATTCCTCACTCCAAGAGCGGCGAAGCGCCGGCACGGGCTGCCCGTTGAGCAGCGGATGCCCCACCCCGGAGACCGCAACGCGCGGACCTCCCGCCAGCCGGCCGCTCCCACCTGGTCTTCCCCAGCTCCACCACGCAGCAGCCGTGCTCGGGCCCGAAGGAGATGCGCACATTGCGGTAGTCGTAGCACTGCCGCCCGTCCAGCCGCTGCGGGGACACGCGCACACACACGGGACGGTCAGCGCACCACGCCGGGCCGGGAGCGGCCGCAACGAGGGGCCGCGCCGCCCCGCACCTGAGAAGGGGCCGGGGCAGAATACAGGGAGGTGAGCCCGGCACCGCACCTTCCTCTCCTGGATGGCGCGCAGCAGGAAGCGCCGCTCGCAGTTCGACAGCGGCGTCTCCTTCATGCCGGAACGCGACCGCACGCACAGCGCGAGCTCGGCCCGCGCGCTGCGATTACGTCATCAGCACGCGGCGGCTGGAAGGCGGTAGCGCGCAAGCGCGCGGCTTCAACCTCCCGCCTCGAGCCGCCTCGCGACTGCGTGCGGCCAACGGGCGCCCCCTGGCGGAGGGCGGACTCGCGATACTTTGGTGAAGGCGCTCACAAACGGGCCGATCATCGGGGAAGTCGGCCGGAATCAAAAACCTGCGTACCAGAACACAGGCAATCAGATTTTTCTCACGCACAGTTGTGGAGACATCTTAATTACGCTAGCTTGTATCTTTTTAAACTTTATTAACACACTTAAGAAATCCTAGTGCAAACAAAAACATGAGGGACGCTTCAGAAATGCCAAGTTTCTGTGAGCAGGGACACACATTGCCCATTTCCACACTGGTTTTAAGTTTTCAGAGTATCCACGATACACGAGCATCATAAAAATGTTTAGTGAAAAAGAATATTGGCATAAGATTGCAGAGGCCATCTTTCTGTCAACAAATTTAAGTAAATAGTTTTATCAAATGGTACAACAGGTGAAGCAATACAAAGGAACAAAGCGACTTAACACTTGCAGCTTTCCCTATAGCCAAAAAGATGGTAACATTTTGAGTAAGTGTCTCTCTCCTTGCTGCTATATTGCTGATTATCATAGACTCATTAAGGTTGGAAAACCCTCTAAGATCATTTAGACCAAACGGCAATCCATGCCTGTAAAAGCTCTAGACCACATCCCCTCAGTGCCACATCCGTCCTTTCCTTGAACACCTCTGGGGATAACTCCACCACTTCCCTGGGCAGCCTGTGCCAATGCATCACTACTCTCTCTGAGAGGAAGTTTTTTCCTAATACCCAACCTGAACCTCCCCTGGTGCAACTTGAGGGCATTCCTTCTTGTCATATCACTGTTACCCAGAAGAGGCCGACTCCACCTTACCACAGCCTCCCTACAGGCTGTTGTAGAGAGGCACAAAGTCTCTCCCAAGCCTTCTCCAGACAAACATCCCCAGCTCCCTCAGCTGCTCCTCATAAGACTTGTGCTTCAGATTCCTCACCAGCTTCATTGCCCTTCTCTGGACATGCTCTAGGACCCCAATGTCTTTCTTGTAGTGAGGGACCCAAAACTGAACACAGTACTTAAGGTGCAGCCTCACCAGGACTGAGAGCAGAGGGCCGATCACATCCCTGCTCCCATTGGCTACGCTAGTTTGGATACAAACCAGGATGCCATTGGCACCTGCCAGCTGACACTGCCAGCTGTCAACTAACATGCCCAAATCTTCTTCTTTCTCCCAGGGCAGCTTTCCAGCATCTCTGCCCCAAGCCTGTAGTGTAACATGGAGTTGTCGTGACTGAAACTCAGGATGTGGCACTTGGTCTTGTTGGAGCTCATACCATTGGTCGCAACCCACTGATTCAGCCCATCCAGATGCCTCTGTAGAGCCTTCCTACTGTCAGGCAGATTGACATTGGAGTAAACGCTTCTTTTCACTGAGAAATCTTCACTTTTATTGGAGTAGCCCACATTAAAGTCAACCTACCTTGCTATTTCTTTCCACCTTTTTATTGAAAAATAGAATGGTCTGGGTTGAAAAGGACCACAATGATTATCTAGCTTCAACCCCTTGCTACGTGCAGGGTTGCCAACCACCAGACCAGGCTGCCCAGAGCCACATCCAGCCTGGCCTTGAATGCCTCCAGGAATGGGGTATCCACAGTCTTCCTTTGGCAACCTGTTACAATGCATCACCACCCTCTGTGTGAAAAACTTCCTCCTAATATCTAACCTAAACCTCCCCTATTGCAGTTTAAGACCATTCCCCTTTGTCCTTTGTGGTTTCTTTTTTTAAACTCCCTTGTCTTTTTGTGGTTTCCCAGCTCCCCCACCACCACCTCCCTTTTATTTTTTTGGGGGGGTTGTGGGAGGGTTGATACAACTCACTGGACAAGAGTAGCGTTGATTAATGCTATCAGGAAAAAAAATGCATTTTTCTTAACAGATCAATGAGACCATCTACATTTTCAGAAGAAATGGACTCTAAAGACCTGACCTTGATTTTCACATCCTTGTTTCACAGGAATTTCAGGGCAGTTTCTTTTTAATTACATTGGTTTAAATGAGAATAGCTCACAACCCAATGACTTACAACCAACTGTATTTGGAGTCACTGGTATTTGTACTCCAGGTGTGAAAATTGGACCTGTAGTGTTTGCATTGAGGTTAACCACAACAGGCAAGCAATTGAGTTTAAGCATTTTTCAGCATAGCTTAATTCTTGTAGCTTCTGTGGAAAAAGAGAGTGTGCTGAATTTTTCCACACTTAAACAGACATTCTGTGCATGAGTAACACAGCAGTTCAAATATTTAACAGGAAATATCAAGGCTTCCTTGGGTATCTTAGCTGTAACTGTTATTGATCAGCATTTATCTTGGTTAAGATAAGTAAAACTGATTAACTTCGATCTCATTCACTAGCACTATTTTGTTATAATTGCTGTATTTGCAGAGGAAGATAATGCTTAAGATCTCTCTGACACTCTTCAAAAAATGTTATACTGTCTACCATTGAAAAAGAGAATCGAAATCTGGAAATGGACACATTCCTTAACAACTCATTCACATTGATTAGGACATACTAATCTTGCAAGTTACGTGGACAGTGGAATTTTTGCAGTAAGTGGTTGCTCAGTAGGGCACCCAAATGAAAACCAGTTTTGTGAAGCATTTCAGAAGGAAATATCTTTTCACAAAACTGTCTTCAGTTACCAGCATACTAAAAACAACATTAAAAGAGTTTACTAGATGTTTCTAAATCATGTTATTCTAATTATAGAAATATCAACACAGGCATATACTTAGAATTGTGCCTGGAAGGAAAGTAGGAAAAATTCTGATCTCGGGCCTCCACACTAACTGCCTTGTGCCTTACTCTGTCAGGCTGCAGGCAAAGTGCCTTTTGCCCTCACATCTCTTAACAGAGATGAGCAACTGGGTGAAAGAGTGAGGAGCTGCAATCTCGTTGCTTAGCAAACCACAATAACTTTTTTTCCCCTCTTCAAAGTAGCTGTTACAGTCAGAAAGAATAGTGCAGTAAGAAGGTGACACTAGAGTGGAATGGCAAGGGACAAACAGGGAAGGAATGCTCACCTATCTCCCAGTATCCAGGTTTGCAAAGGAAAACTGCAGAAGAGAGAAATCTCCAGAAAGAGACCCTTCCCCTGTAGCAGTCAGCCCTTAAATGAGGTCTAAGAGAGGTCCAGCCTGGCTCCACCCCTTCTGGTCATACAGCTGAATTGCTTTCACCTGCACTCCCAGGGCTGACTGGGAACCCTTTCCTCAGGTGTTCAATCAGTGCTGCCTCAATAGTTACCATACAATAGTTTATAACAGTTTAAATAAAATAGCTTTTTTTTTTTTTTTTTTTTAAGAAGTTGCATTTGTGGCACAAAAAGATATTCAACAGTACTGTGAATCATTTGTATTAGGTTTTCTTGCACTAATGCATGTTCTGTCAGAAACATTTCCAAAAGTGTTAATTACCTTTATTGCCTGGGAATGGCAAGGTAGATTTTTTGCTTTCAATATCGATCTTGCTCAAGATTACTACACTGTGGCATTAGTAGTGAACTTCAGGAGGAGCTGGATACGGTTCCATGGGGTTGGTGTCCCTTCCATGCAGAAATCAGGATGTGTGTGGGATGGAAATAAGTTTTCTCATTTGACTCGCACCATATTCTTTGCATAAAGTCTACTGTGTAGATTTTATGCCTGTATATGTGCAAGGAAAGGTGAAGAATTTCTTACACATTAAGGAGGTATAAAATCATATAGAACAGGAAAGGTGAAGCAAGCCACAAAGAAAATGAGGTCAACATCATAGCTTAATGAAATAGAAGTTGAGCTAGTGCACAATTTATACAACATTTCTGTGCAGTAAAAAGCAGAGTTACAATTGTAATCAGGTAATAGAAATACTGTAGTTCTTTGAAGCCAGGGAGAAAAGCCATGAGTGTATTATACTGCAGAGTAAATAAATGAGTGAATAAATCAGAGGTGCTCAGGCTGAACAGGAATTCTTAATAAGAAGAGCCTAATGATCTATTGTGCTCATATAAGAAGTGTTTCTTCATTTGAGATGAATGCTCTGTAGACAGACATGCTTGAATTGGATTATCTTATCAAACTGAACCATGAATGAAAATCACATTTGAAGACTGATGAAAAAAAACAAGCTGCATCTGAATCTCAGAATCTTGACTGTACGCCTCCAGCAACTGCATTTTCTGGCCTTACAAAAATACATAAATACTTGATCTTCTCTTTTCATGGTATCCTTAGCTGTAATGTGCCCATATTGCTCAGCTGCAAGCTCTGCTCTCTTGTGTCTCCAGCATACATGTTTACACACGTATGAACAACATGATGGATATGGTATTTCAGCACATAAAATTGCTCGGGGAGCAATAATTTGCTTTTCTAAGAACCTCAGAGAGCTTGAAATAGATACACTTTCCCTGGAATGGGAAGGTAGGTAACCACTGCGTGCAACGCATCCTGCAGAAATAAAACCTGAGCAGTACTGCCTGCTCCCCAGATTGGTGAACCAGGAGCTGAGTATGCTGGCTCTGCTCCAGAAAAACACTTAAACAAGCTCTTTATCTGAAGCACAGCTGTAAGCACATTTGTTCTTTAGTTCTTAGATGGAAGGTGTCACAACTTGCGCACAACTAAAATTTAGGAATGTAGTTATATGCTAAAGTCATTTTATTTCAAAAGAGGACCTGGAACAGTCACCAAATCATCTAAGTACCAGGTGAATGCAAGTTGGTAATAACTTCTAGGCCATCTACTCACTGGATTTTCATTTCAATCATCTTTCATAGGCTAGATACCTCTTAGCACACCCCAGAATATTCTTGCTGTTTCTGCCCATACTGTAGCCTTCGCATAATCTGCTGATTTATGAAGAGGTTTTTTTGCACCTAAGAATGAGTCCCACCCAAAGTTCAGACCCCATAGCTTTTGCAATCCCTTTGGGAAAGCAGGAAGTATTTGCAGGAAGTATTCTAGATCAGCCATGGAGTTGGAGCAAAAGAATGAGATCCCTTTTTTCTTGCTGCTGCTGCCTGTATCCCTGCACTTTTCCAAAGACTGACCTGAAATGGCTAAGTGCTGTCCTGCCACTGTGTGAGTGTGCTTAATTAATCTGCAATGTTGAGTCTCAGCACAGTAGCTAAATACCAAGAGGTCTGCCATCTCTACATCACACAATTTGTCACTGAGCCACAGAAGTAAGCACTTCAGCTTGGCACTCCAAGCAAATTGCACTCTTGAATGTATTGATAAAATTCATAGTGGAAAGCAGTTAGTAAGTTCAAAGAGACGTGTTAAGCCGAAATTGTTATAGCAGCATGGAAGGCTCTGAACAAATAAAAATAAGTCTGCATTAGGATTTTAGTGTTGGTCAAGATTTTAGAAGCATCTTCAAATTCAGAGGAGTCTGACACTTCTTTATACCAAATCTGAATGGGAGCAATTTTTGATCATTATGGAAAATAACAAATGCCTGTGAAGTAGAAGATATTGTATACTTTCATGTAGAGTAGGCAAAAATCAATTTAAATGGTTTTAAAAAGAGCACTTGCTCATAACCTGGTCTCAAATATTGCTTGTCAGAAACATTGGGTTAAACACTGGATTCTTAGCTTCAACAGGATAAACAACAAGGAACATGACTATTGATTTGGATTTTATTTTCCTACGGGAAAAGAAGACAAAATGTTTACTGATACTGTGATCTTACCCACAGATCAACACTCCCTCAACATAGAGGAAATCCTCTTCTGAAAATACCATACATCACAGCTGATCTGTGAGAGATGGTAGCACTTTTTACAATACCTAGGGCCGTTTTTCTCTTTGGAAACCTGGATTATTTTGAATAATTAAGTTCAGTGATGTGCTACCCTTCTCATAATCCACAGTACTTTCAGGTTGGAGTGCCAAATCATACTGCTGCTGCTGCTATGCTGATATGGAGTATCTGCGAGGTGCTCAGATACCTCAGCCTGGATTTCTGCTGCCTATTAATTGAATGTGCCCGTCTTTGCAGCTCCAACCAACCAGTCTCATCCCCATTCCCATATTCTCCAAAATGCTGCCGTGACTCAGACTGATAATTGAATGGATTGGTGTGTTTGGTTACAAATACATGAGGGAAATCTCACTATGCACTTGCTGCATTGCCAGCTGTGACCAGGCTAGAATAGTGTGTCTTGATGCAATTACAGGAGAGGTGCTATCTGTTCCAGTTTAAGTAGGATGAATAATAAATAAGCAAGTTAAATCATTAAATAAAAGCAGATTTTTTAAAATTAGTTCTCCTGCTTATTCAACTGCCCTGTATCTGTTACAAACCAGAAATTAATCTTGATCACATGTTCACTTGAAGCACTGAAAGTCATTGCTTTTTTTCAAGCCACAACAACTTTCTGTTGTTCTGTCTGGACAGCCTGTTCTGACAGTAATCAATCTTTATACTAATATCACAGAATGATAGGATAACTCAAGTTGGAAGGGACCCATAAGGATCACTGAATCCAATTCCTGGCTCCACATGGGACCAGCCTAAATCCTTCACTTAAATCAGAAGATATGTTTTTGAAAATGTATGGATATGCCTCTCATATTTACAAATGTATCTTAAAGCATGGTCATTACTGAAATGTAAAAGCATGATTCAGAAATACGTGTTGCTGTGTATCACAGCCACCTGGAAGGCACCGTATCACCAGTGTCTGTCATACAGGAACTCTCGTTGGCCTGATCAAATGGTCTGTGCATATTAAATACAAGTATTAGTTCTGCCCTATTTCCCAAAGATACTGATTCTCAATTCCTTGTGAAGAAAAGCTGATAAGAAAATAGTGTTTTGAGTAGCTCGGTTCCTCACTGATAATACAAGGAAAAAGGGAGGGTTTGGGTTATTGAGGCTGAGAATACAGAGCAGGGATGTGTGAGCACTGGGGAATGATGGACACTGGTGGCTCTCCTTGTTCTACCAGGTAATATTTGTTACAGTATTAATGATGTTTTGCTACTTCAAGAAAAGGTGAATAATCATTTTCTCAAATTGCTTCAAAGTGTTTATTAAACACTGTTATTAACTATAGTGACTAAGGTCCAATGAAGATTGAGTATAAAATGGTAACTCAGTGCAAGGTTACCTGATTGGTTCTAATTTACACTGATGACATATGCACATTGAAGATTTTGGGATGCTTTGTGAAGTAGAATTTATGCATTTATTTTACATCTTATTTCAGGAACTCACACCCTCACTGTGATCCTGACAAAATATGCAACATACACAGCAACGCCCACATTCACTCTGTTAATTTTCAGATCTGATTGTTGTAAATCCACAGAAGTGTTGGGGATGTGACTTCAGCTGAGATCAGTTGTGTAAGCAAGCAGACAGAAGGTGCCCAAAACGTGCACGGAGGGTTTTCTCTGAGGAGCACGGCAAGCTGACAGCTCTTCACCCTTTCACCCCCCCTGCACTCCTGCAGCTTCCGTGCTGGAGAGGAGGGACAAGAGCCTGATGCACTAGGCTGACAGTTTGGGATGTTTGATTTGGGAGGTGTTTGATTTGCGAGGCATCTGATTGTTTCCCACTTGGTGCAACAGTCCTTAGGGGAACCCCTGCCGCATGCAAGAGCCACCTGAGCTGCTCGGCACAAAGGCAGGCAGGGGATGGAAATGGTGGTGGTGCCAGCTCCTCAGTGATCTGCGCTCATCTCCGACCTAACTGCTGTGTCCTTGGCTCTGGGGGCAGCACCTCTGCCGTCTGACTACACGTGGTAGTGATACAGGGCAGCGACGAACAGTTGGTTTTTTTGTTTGTTTTTTAATCAGGACTTGGGATGAGGCCATTACAGTTGTACCAACCATCAAAATCAGACCGAGCAGTCAAAATTCAGAGGACCCTTTCTACTTCTGTGTTCGAGCTTTTACTGCTGGCCCAGTGGCTGGCTCTCGCACGTCTTCAAGGAGAGATGTTTTTAGATACCAAGCAACTTCGGAGCCGGGGTGGCTCAGCGCCCGGGACTCCCGGCCTGGCAGCGGGCCCCCGTGTCCCCGGAGCGAGCAGCGAGCGTCGCTCCCGCAACGGACCCCGCGGCGCACTCCGCAACGCCGGGCCGCCCGCTGGCTACGGGACCCCGCCGGCGGCCCCTCTCCGCCCAGGGGAGGAGGCTCCGGGCGCGGGCAGCCGAGCAGCGATCGGCCCCGGCCCGCCGAGCCGAGCCACGGGCGGCATGGAGCGGGAGCTGGACCTGCTGCTCTACCTGGCGCTCTTCTTCCTCCTCCTGCTGCTGTTGCTGCTGCTGCTGTGCCTGCTCATCCGGCAGCTGCGGAGCTGGCCGCGCGGCGCTCCCTCCGCCCCGCCGCCTCGCAGCCCACGGGCGGGTGCCGGCAGCCGCCGCCGTGAGCCGCGGGAGCCGCCCGCCGCCGCCGCGCAGGTGAGTCCGGGGCTCTGCGGCGTTCCGCTCGGCCGGGGGCTGCCCGCCGTCCCCCGTCCCCTCAGGCGCGCTGCCGGCCGCGAACTTCCTCCGCTGAAACTCTGCCCGCCGGTCCACGGCTGAAACGGATTCGGCTGTGGGAGAAATCGAGGGGAAATAAGCAGGCGAGCTTGGCCCGGTGCCGTTACTCCGTAATGAAGTATCAGAGAAATCCCTTCAGACCCTCTTAGCAGGAGAGATTATTTAGGCTTGCTTTGGCGAACTGAGGTCTGAATTTAACCTGATTCGAGCTTTTTAAAAATGTAGTGTTTTCCTACACTCTCGTGTTACTAAGACTTCTTATTTTTCCTTAACAGCGTCTAACCCAGTTGTCCTCCATTTGTTCCGCAGAAGTTATTCCCCACAGGTGACCAAAACGCCAAGCTGGTGTCACCCCTAGGAGGGGACAGCCCTATCACATTCCACAGCTCACCCCTCACTGAGCTCCCGCCTTGTAGCTGCTCAGATAGGCGCTGCTCCACAGCCACAGGTGGGCAGTTTTGTCCTTCGAGGAGGGGGACACGTGAAGAAGTTAAGGCTAGGTGCCAACAGCTGTGCAGTGAGCTTGACAAAAGAAAATACACCTGTTACTTTAGAGCCAGCGTTCTGTTCAGGTGCATCAGTTTTATTTTGGACTTCGGTTAGGTCACATTAGGTGGCAGCGGGGTGTTTTCTGCGGGGCATGATGCTGCTGATTCAAACAGGTGCCTCTTGTTGATTCAAACAGGATGCTCTTGTTCACACTTGCTGTGCATTTCTCTTGTGTGTGGTGGCATGCTGTGAGGACAAGGCTACTGTTGGAGGCTGCAGTACCTATGCCACATTCCATGAATTGAACCATTCCCCATCTCCTTTCTGTTGGTGTATTCTTCCACTTCTTTTTCTGTGCACTGCTGGGTGGTTTAGCATGGAAATCTCTGGTATGTGGCCTCTATGGCCACGAGCTAAAGCAGCCGGAGGGAAGAACCTGGTGAGGGTGCAGACATGATGTTAGAAACAAGAGGAAGAGGCCGTCCACCGGTCTGCGGTGGCATTGCTCTTATTCCATCTTATTCCAACCCTGAATTATTTCAAATAATGTAAATGATTGGGGCACTTTTCAGAATTGAAATCAGAATCATAGGGATTGGAAGGAACCAATAAAAGCCATCTGGCATATCTCCCCTGCACTGAACAGGGGCACCTACAGCTACATCAGGTGCTCAGAGCCCCATCCAGCCTGACCTTGAAGCATCTCCAAGGATGGGGCATCCACCACCTCTCTAGACAGTCTGTTCCAGTGCCTCAGTACCCCTACTGTAAAAATAAAACTTTTTCCTTATATCCAAGTGTACGGGAACTGTTGAGTCATGGCCTGAACCACTGATTGATCACCTGAGGAAAGGACCTGGTCAGCCTTGGGAGCACAGGTGAAGGCAGTTCAGTATGACTAGAAGGGGTGGAGCCTGGCTGCACCTCTCTTAGACCCCATTTAAGGGCTGACTGCCACTGCAGAAGGATCTCTGGTTAGAGATCCCTCTTCTTAGATCTTTGGATATAGGTGAGCGTGCCTTCCCTGTTTGTTTCTTTCCTGATTTTCACCACAATAATCTTTCTAGCTGTAACACCAACCTAAATCTCCCTTCTTTTAGTTTGAGACCTTTTCCTATTGCCTTATTATCTAGTTCAGCCCCCACTTTTAATAACTTGGTTTGCAGAAGCTCTTCATGCTTCTATTGCACAAAATAGAGATAATATTTTAATTACTCTTCAGAAGTGTAACAGATAAGACATAGGCTGCTACATTTATTTGGATGTAGAAAACTTATAGATGGCATTTCTCTAACGTGTATTTCACACCAATGTAAAAAAGTACGTGGGGTTATTTAGTTAAACATTTGGAAGTCAGAGGATTAACAGATTTTTGTTTTGGTATTAGTATAGCATCTCAAATGTGCTAATTTCACAAATACCTGCAGTGTAGGAACAAATACTCCAAACATTCAATGCAGGTCAAATGAGTGCTCCTTGAGAGTCGTCTCCGTATTTCAATCCTGTTGCTTACAGCAGAACTTGCAGGGGTATCCAGGCATCCAAGGAATTTGTTTGACATCCCGCATACAGAGAGTGCCTCTTCCACTGTCCAGAGCTTTTACTGGAAGTATCTATACCTTCAGTGTCCACCTTTACAACAAAGGATGTCTTTTTTTTTTTTTTTAAGCAGCGATGTCAGAAGTAAGTCAAAGACTTTAAAAATATTGTCAGATGAATCATCCTTAGGGATGTAAATAATCTGCAGGATGAGAGAAACACAAGATATGATCACAAGCAGTAAATCAATCAGGGGTTTGCAAAGCATCCAAAGTGTCCTGTGTGTTGCTGTACCACACACACCTACATGTCCTGTCATGAAGGTGGCTACATTCCTTTTTGTTCAGCCCTGATGTGCCAGGCAATATCTGGACACCCCATTATTAGGCTGCTGTTGAATACTGGAGGGAATTCAGACAAAGAGTGTTTTAGGAATTTTGAAGGAAAAATTAAAATAGTTAAATATGTTTGCTTTTATTAGCTGGTGGCTAAACAGGAACATGATTGTCTACAAACACTCGAAAGAAGCTCTGAGGCAGAAGAATGCAGCTTAATCTGTAACTAGGCATAATGACACAGAGTGCAGACAGGGACTAGTAAGAGTAAAGGCAGGAGAGTCTACTTGATGATGAAATGTGTTGAATCAAGGAATAATTTTCTAAGGAAAACACACAGTTCATTATTTGTGTGTTGAAAACTGGTGTACAAGAGGGAATCAGCCTGTGTTTTATGAATCAGCTCTTCTTGCATCTTTAGATTATAGTATACAAAGACTCAGTGGACTGAATCTTTTCTGATGAAGCCTGAAGATTTACAGCAGAAATGTCCTACTTCTGGGAAATTCACAAATCCTTTAAAATGAGTAGAATAACCTATTTCTATTCAGATGTTTAATTTGGCATGGGTATTTTCATATTGATGAATAGCATAGCTCTTCTCACAGCCACAGCTGTGCAAGACCTGTGAAGCAGCTTTAATTTCTCAGCATTCCCAAGAAACTCATTCTTTGGCTTCCCTTCAGATATCATCGCATCTTTCAAGTTTTACTTAGGAAATGTACCCCTTTGGAGGGCTATCAAAACTGCAGTCATTTAAGAACTGTGTTGAGGCACACTGGTGGGACTTTAGCCAGATGGTTTTTCTGTTCAGGCATGCTGGCGCATCTGAACTGTCTGCTCCTGTGACTTGTGTCATAATCAGAAAACGTGATGCTGGCTCAAGAATCTAGGCTCTTGGACTCAGGTGAATGGGTAGAAATCTACTTCTACTTCCAGGTTGTTTCTAGATCGAAAAGGAAGAACATAGTCGATCAAGTTTTTGTGGTTGCATCTTATTGAGAAGACTCGATCCAATTTTCAGGTATCCAGAAAGGATTCTGACTGCAGAATGATTTAAATATAGAATATAATGGTCCATAGGATTTAGGCTTACTGGATGTTGTTGTTAGATTGATTTGTTAGCTTCCTTCACAATAATGACCAGAAATTTTAGAAAATAGGTGATGCTACTTCAAGTAGATAGAAAAAAATCACTGCCTCCTTGATGCTTTGAATTGGTCTCATCCAAAGGTCTTTCTCACATCTGGGTATCTTCTAGCTTTGTACAATTCCAGACTGTGTCTGGCCTGGGACATGAGTGTCCTTTGCTGAAAGTGGAACCTTGCATATGCTGAGGTAGCATGGGTTGCTGTGCTGGCATATGAAGTGTCTGCCGTGTGTGCCATGCCTGCAGTGCTGGGAGGCCACTCTCTTCTAGTACCTTTGCAGTCATATAAAGGCAGCTGGAAGATCTTCCTAGGGTGCAGACAGTCCTTGAAATCACAGTAATCAAAAGCCATGGACCTTATTTTGGTTTGTTAAACTGGAGCTCTGTTAGTGTAAAGCGGTGTTGACTCACTAAAGTGATATGTTGGTATTACTCATAGACTTAAATATCTACTTTCCATTTTTAACTTAGATTTTATTGTGTTCTCTTTCCAGATGAGGTGAGCCTTTGCTTGGGCATCCATATGGATTATATGTCACTATCAGCTGTTTCTTTATCAGTGCTATCAAGGTATCAGAATTCAGTAATCTATATTCCTGGTGATAGAGTATAAATTCTAATTTTACAATTGGTACAGTGTTAGTATTTGTAGATAACTTACAAGGAAGCATGCCAGCCATATCAAAACTTCCCCAAGTGATCCATAAGAGACGATACATGGAGATAAAAAGGATAAACAATTGTAATGCCAGAAATCCATGCATTCCATGGCTTGGCTGTAATATCAGCCCATATTGATCTAGAAAGCATGGGATGATTTAGGTTTATTTTCCTTATCTTCAAGTACCTGCAAAAAAAATTATCCATTGTTTCTGACCTTAAAACTGTCTATTTTTAATAGTGTTTTGAGTACACAGTCAATGACACAAAAAAACACAATTTATATCATCTAAGTGACTTCTATAGCTACTGATTTGAAACAAGTGAGGGATGTCAATTGAAAACCAGACCCACACATGTCTCTTGTATGTGATTAGCAGCAGAGATTTTTCAGCCATATCAGGAGAAGAGGTGGGAAGGTGACAGTTGTTTTTCTAAAGGCTGGCAGTGTCTGCAAGCTGCACTGTATCTGGTCGGTGGTGTGTGCCTTATTAATATTTATGCCGCATTAAGGAGATGTTAAGAGGCAACTCTTTGTCTTAACTAATGGTAATGAAATGTTCAGAGGTATCCATTCCTTCACAAGAGATCAGCTATCTCTGCTGGAATGGGTTTTGTTGCTGCCTTGATTGATTACTGAAGACAAGTTGAGCTGTTCTGTTCTGCAGGAAAGGTTTGCTGGCATATACTTCTCTTTGGTTTTCTCTTTCTTTGAGGTGATTGTTCTAAAACCGTGTATGGGAACTCCTGAACCTCTGATTGATCACCTGATCAATGAGTCAGCCCTGGGAGCACAGGTGAAGGCAATTCACCTGTGCTGCCGGAAGGGGTGGAGCCTGGCTCCACCTCTCCTAGACCCATGTAAGAGCTGACTACCAGTGAGGAAGGATCTCTTCTAGAGATCCCTCCTTTGGAGTTTTACAGTGAGCCCAGGACATAGTAAGCACTTCTATTCTCTTTTGGTATAATAATCTGCTTAGCCAAACTCTCTGGTATATTTCATAATTATAACATCTGTACATTCATTGATTATACAAACCAGACCTTTCCAAATGATGCAAATGCCATGTCAGTTCAGATATGAGATGAAAACTTAATATTCTCCTGTCAAGACTGAAAAAGCCCAGCTCAGTTGTTGGTGTTATCTCTTGCTGACTCTGTGATGGTGCAGGCTGGTGCTGCTGGCAGACCTGGCCAAAAGGAGCTGTGTTGGGAGGGGAAGGCAGGCCGAGGGCAATAGGGAGTGGGGCACAGCATGTGCTTTCAGCAGACAGAGGGGAAAGGAAGCTGGCTCCTTTAGCTCATTGCACAGGAGGGTGGAAATTCAGAAAGTAAAAAGCAGTGGGACAGCTATTGGGATGGGTTCCTGGAGTGGGTTGGGAACTGGGTGTGGTGGGTTTTTCTTGCTGACCAGGGTGGTAGGGATGTCCTCTCAAGTGTCTTGGAGTGCATGCATTGGGAGGTGCAGGTGAGATGGAGGGAGCTCAGGGCAGAGGAGCTGAAGAAGAGATCCAGGAAAAGCAGAAGGATGTATACAGATTTACCATACTTGGTATTGGGTATATAGTAAAAGCAGAGGCCCTAGATTGTGAGGTACCTCTGTGGAAAGGAGGGAAATGCACCTGCGGGATATGTGCCTGATTCAGCCAAACAGCTTCCAGGAAACTAGTGATATTTTATGAAGTTCTAGATCATCAGGCTTCTTCTGCTCCTCTATGTAATATCTGGGCATGAGGCAGATCCTGGGGCCTCACAGAAGACTTGCAGCCTTTCTCTTCAGCTCTAGACCCTTCAAGAGGAATTGGCTACCTTGTGCTGGGCACCTGGGGATGCCCCCCAGCATCCCTGTGTAGCAGGAGGAGCTGAACCAGCGCAGGTGTTGCTGCCTAGCAGTGAGGTATGAAGGGGTTTGTTAATGAGTTGCCCAGCACTTCTGTAGAACTTCTGGTGCCTGCACAGAGGTTTTCTGTCTGGCTGTGAGTGCAGCTTCAGCACCCTGTACAGTTGCTTAGCACACCATAAGGCATGTCTTGCGTTATATGGAGGTAAACCCTTGTACTTTTTCTTCCTTGAATTTTTTTTTTTTTTTTACAGCAAGTCTTCATGGTCTTTTTATAAGCCCCTAATGAAATGATCTTGCCAAGAGTGACTTATGGTAATTTGTCAGAAGCTGAAATGATGTAACCTACTTCTGTATCAAAATGCACAATATGGTTAAAATTGAAGTCTGTAAACCTTGTAAATCTGACTTGGTGAAGTCCGACCTTACTGGAGACGTCTGTGTGTGCATTACCCTGATTCAGATGTGAAACCACTGAAGACTCTTCAGCTGTCAAAAGATTATGGATATTTAGGAGAGGAATTAGAGGGCCACAATAAATTATTGAATAAAGAATAAAGCGTGGTGGAAAAGGTGATTCATCACTGCTCTATACCAGTCCTATACTCACAGCTGAATTCAATCACCTCGTACAAGGCTAAAGCTGGAAGGGAAATATGCTGCACCTGGCCCATGTGTGCCCTCTCCTATGGTGGTGTTTAGCCCAACCCCATTGCCCAAATTCCTCAGATGGGAAACAGAGGCACAACTGGCTCTGAGAATGCAGAAATTCAAAGGTTACTGGTAGGGATACAAGGCAGGTGGGTGGTGGGCTTGTGAGCCCCTCAAGCAGTAGAAGATGGCATGAGGTGAACTGCCTGCCTTGAGCCATTTTACTGGCTGAGGCCAAAATGCTGGAGCCGGACCTTTGGATAGGCTCTAAGCGACTGGTCAGTGCTGTGTGCCTTATTAATATTTATGCTGCATTAAGGAGATATTAAGAGGCAACTCTTTGTCTTAACTAATGGTAGTGAAATGTGTACTGTATTTACTGCTTAAACACTGGTCAGAAAACAAGCGGACTGCCTGGAGTGTGTTAGAGGGACAGATAAACAAAGTTTGTGATTTGGGCTTCTGGACAGAGGAGACTCAGCATTTTTTTTCCCGTGTTCTGTTTCTACTTGAAAAACGGATGAAACTGTCTGGGGAAGGGAGTGTTTGCCATGGCAGGGGTTTGTTTTGCCATGTGGGTGGCTGGTTCCTAGGAGATGTGTTGAGCAGACATGCTTGATGAGCCCACAGAAGTTTTCCTCCTTTGATAGCATGTTACTAGCTTATACTGATAGCACTAAGCCCCCAAATAAATTCCCTTCCAGCCTCCTGTTTTTGCTGCTAGCCCTGATGTCAGGCTCTATGAAAATCTGAAGGTAGTAGTACTTCAGAAGGTGAAAGATCTCAAGCATAAACAAATACCTGTGTTAGAGGCAGAACCACTTGATGTGAGGAGACATGGAACAAATTGATCTGCTTGCTTGTCTCAGCTTGCAGTCCTGAGAAATGAAGTATTACTGGCGAGCTTCTGTCGGAAACATATCAGCTTTTAAAGTAAATGAATAATTCTGTAACTGCAAAGTTAACTTAGGGAGAAATTACATTCAAATTAGTCTTTTAAGTTTGGTGTCTTTGGTTTAGTCCAGTTCTTTAAGGATATTCAATGCATGACCTGATTTCTCACTGACTGCTTGGAAGCTGTTTTGCTTGATGTTTTTTATGAATATCAAAGTTGAAAAGCGTTGCCTGACTGAAATCTGCCTCAACTATACAGAGAGTTCACTGACATGAAAATCCTTTCCCCTTCTGCTGTCCTCTGAGGAGGAAGTTATTTGAATGTTAGGAAGTACTGAAAACATACCCATTGCTAGTGCAGCAGAATAAACCAAAGGCTTTTATGAATTGCAATGGTTTTAGTTGCAATCTGCCCTGAAGTAACCAGGCTTATCTATGGGCTTTACTGTTTTCTCCTTGTTTGTTCATCTTTTTCTTCACTGCTGTAGGATTTGCTAGTGTATTGTTTCCCTGGCATGAAATCTAATTCCTCGGTGTGTAACGTAACAAGACTTTGCATGCAAGTTTAGCTCTTAAGGATTGATGACAAAGAACCTAAAACAACAGTACCTTTCATTTTTCTCCATTTACTGTTCTGTATTTGTCAGGCCCACTTCCAGCTCAGAAGTCAACTTTCCCAGTTCAAATACAAACTGTTTGTTTGAGATGATTTACCAGAGCATTTTACTTAGCAATTACTATCAGGATCCTGCTGATGGTTTCATACTGAAAAGATTAGAGCTACAGCTGTTGGGAGTAAGCAAAAGTGTTGTGGGATCAAACGGCAGTGTGGTGAGGGGATGGTGAAGGTCAACAACCTTTTTCTTTCATTCAGTGCCAGAGCTAGCAGCTTTAACTTCCTACAAATGATGTCAGAATCACACTTCTGAGTGTGATCCATTACACAGATGATGGTTGAATAGCACTGGTCTTCTCTGCTTTTATAAGGGAATGGGGTACAGGGTAACAACTAATAAGTGTATGGTGAAAGAAAAACCCATTGAATATCTGTTTGCGTGGGTGCTATTTTTTTCTTTTAATTCTGAAAGGGAAATTGTATGCACTTCTGTAATAAAATTTTACCCTAATGCAGCATTTTAGAGGAATCTTGCATATCATCAGTGTTATTCCTCTATTTCATAACAGACAATTTGTGCTCAGAAGTTTTGGATAGTTTCTACTCTGTAGTTTCACTTCCCGGGTGTTGCCACTAGATGTCCCATGTTCTATACACGTATACTGCTTTAAAGTCACTTCCGTTCTTTGTTTGGCATATGGGAAGATGATTTCATTGTGTCAGTATTTGCATTATTCATATTTTCACTTCCCCTTTGAACATAACTGCAGCTATTTTTGAATAACATCGATGCCAAGAGTGATTTTACGTGGTTTAATAAGCTTCCTACAGGGGCTGGGAGTGGGAATGCGTGTCTGACACAAAATGCAGGCTTTTTTCTCTGTCACCATATAGCGTGTGGTATCTTGCTTTTGAATTACTGTCTAGCAGTGCTGCTATACTGGGATATGTATTTTAGTGAAATCTTCCACAAAGCCCACGCTTTCTGCTCTGTAGCTACTAACAGTGGCAAGTATTCAGCATAAGCTACTTCTTTGCTGGTTGCTTTAAAAACAAAAGTAAATCTCAAGGAAAGATTTCTGAGTCAAAGTTATATGTGAATTATGCTGTATGCTGCTCAGAACTGCACATAGATGCAGAGGGTTTGTGTCTCAGAGGTCCGTGAGTTGCGCTGTAAAACACAGCCAGTGCACATCCAGATGGTGACGTTCACTGCTCTCTTTGTGCAAGTTAGATACACTTTGGCTCCAGAACTGTGTGTTGACAGAGTGGATTCTGGCCTCTGGATCCCAGAGGTCTGTTTCATGATCCTCTTCCATGGGTCTCTGGTCATTTGTCCTGAGCCTCCTTGCAGTGTGTGCGAAAGCACCTCTGTAGTGCAGAGCTGTGATGGGGATTCCTTCCATTAATGACTGTGCAGATGGCAGCTGGTGTTGCTGTGATGTCTGCATGTTTGCTGGCTTCCTTCTGTGGTTAGAACTGCTCTCCATTTCTAGAATGTATGGCCTTGCTCTGCTCACCCTCTCTGAATGGCTGCCCCCCCCCCTAAAGCAGAAAAGTAGCAAGGTGAAAGCTCACAACTGGAAAGAGAAGTCCTAATTAGCCACAAATATCTATTTTAGCTGGAGGAAAGAGGTAATTTGTTTGCAGCTGTCTTTAGTAGATAATATTGGGAAGTAAATGTTCGATATTAAGAATAAAATACATCTGCTCCTGTTCATTAGTCTGAACGCATCGCACAGATGTGAACACAACACCTTTTTCAAAAGTTCACAGTGTAACTTTCCCAGATATATAGATGTTATCCTCTCACTAGAAGAAGTCAGGGACACTGCCATTTAGGTTCATTAACTACTGCAGCTGTTTCTGGTGATAGCATTTAGTATGCATCTCTAGATGTGAACCCTCCTTTAATATTCCTTCTGGTTGTGGGAGTGCTAGATGTTTCATGCTAGGAGGTAGATGAGAAGCTAGGGAAATAAAAGGTGGAAGTAAGTTAAGTTCAAGAGAACTGATGGAAGCTCTTTAAGACGCTAGTGTCTCCTGATAAAACCATTGGGTCATTGAGTGATGTTGGCTGCATGCAGACTGAAGCTGAAGCACTGTGTTCTAATGAAAAATAGCTTGGAAGACTGAGATCAACATGTTTTAGAAATGATATGGCAGGCTGAAGAGAAAACAAGTCAATGTGAGCTTTGTTTAGTTTTGCCTCCAGACTTATTGGCTCACAATTAAAGTAAAATTTTGTGGGCTTGATTTTGCTCTTATTTATGGGAGTCAATTTGTGCTGTTTCAAGGGAGAATGGTCATGCAGAGATGGGAGGGTGTTTCTTACCCTGACACCTTTAAAATTTCTGGCTGCTTTTCCTTTGTCAGAGAATACGTAAACTAAGGAGGCAGTTTTCAGTAACAGAGGCCCTTCAGCAGTGTAAAGAAAGAACAGAGCAGTGCAAGTTGGTGGCTCGTGACCTGAAACCTGGCTTCAGTTACCTGTGGTCATAGCAAAGCCACTGATACTGAGCTTACCTTTATTCTCCATTTGAAAATGGAGATAAGTATGCTGCACCTCATGACTCTCATGGGGATACTAATGGTAGGTCCCTAGGTGAGAAAGAAGTCTCACTACAGGATCTCACCCAGAACTGTTTGAAAGTAATAAATGCAAAGGCTGAATTTACTTTGTGATGTTATGCCAGTTCCTTTCAGCTAAACTGTTTCATGCTTTTCTTCCCCATAGAGAGGGATACATGCACTCATGGCTGATTTTTTTTTTTATTATTTTTTTAGTTTTTCTTAGCTTTTTTTGAATTTGCACTAAGCTACACCTTCACTGAACACAACTGAATGCTTTTGTCTCTGCTCCTCCTTTCAAAGTATAACTAATGGCTTAACTGGCTAAGGGAATTATCTTTTGGACTTACATTGGTTACTTAGAGGTATCTCCAAAGGTATGTAGTTAAATTTAAATTCTTTACGCAATACTTTAAATGCCTGCAAGGGGAATAAAAAGCAGTTCTATTATAGTGATGGGATACACACCCTGTGTGTGTGTCTCAAAGCATGTAATTTGCTCCAGATAAAGTGTTGTGCAGAACAACCAGAAATACAGCAGTACAACCAAAGCACCTGCCTCCTTTTTTCTTACTTGGCTGGAGACAGGTCTGTGCTCCCAGCCATGAAGGAGGGAAGTTCTGCTTCCTGGGGAGGAGAAGTTGGCAGTCTGGAGAGCAAAGCTTGCCTTAGGGTAGTGCTGCAGGGCTGTCCTAGTAATGAACATAAAGATCTGAGACAAGTGTTGGAGCCTGGCTCAAGTGATTTCTTTGTTTGAATTTGGATTATTACATTGATGATATCCTTGTGATATCTTTATATAAAGATAACTTCAAAGAAATCTGCACCACCTCTGCCTAAAAGAAAATGTTTCACTTTTCTGGTAAGATGAATTCTGTTGGCTGATGCTATAATGACTATTAGTACTCCTAGCTCCCATTAACCTTTTCATATTGTACTGGTGTCCCAAGAGAAATCAAGAATCTGTCAGAGCACTGCACTGTAATGGGCTGTGGATTAAAAGTAATGATTCACTTGCAGGATACTGTCTTTGCTGGAATGTAAACCAACACGCAATCTCCAAAGCAAGTCTCAGAGTGCTTTGAAAAAATAAATGCGTCTTCCTCTACTTTGTGCTCATAACCTGCCCTTCAGCAGCCACTTGGTGCCAGCACATGCAGCATAAAGTAATTTTATAAACTTCCTGTCAGTATTAAATCAGAACCTTTTCATCCTGCCTGTAAATCGGTATCAGCCTCCCTCCCTCTTACTTTGACAGCATTACTGCTCAGCCTCTGCCTTGTCACTTCCACCTTAGGTGCCCAAGTGCAGTATAAAGCTCTCTTGGTTTGTGCTAGCAACTGAGTTTTCTGTGCTTGTGAAAGAGTGAGGTGAAATGAGGCACTGAGAAATGGCACTCTTCAAGCTTCCAGTTTGAAACAGAACTACTTCTGATGGCATTAATCATAACACTAATATGAAATTGCTCTCTTTCCCCTCCCTTATCTTTCCTTTGGACTGTGGTTCATCAAGCAATTTTTACTGTTTCCTTTCTGAAGAGACATTAAAATGTGAAAAGTATGCAAGATTCATCTTCCGTTATAATATCATAACAACTGTGACCACAAGTGCTAGTGCCTGCTTCTTGAAATTTCCCAAGCCTGAAAATCCTCATTGGTAAGGCTATTGCTCTTCAGTGCTTCTCCAATAGGGTTTTAAAATATTCTGCAATGTTTTTTTTTTCTTAAGAGAAAACAGTTTAACTGGGATACAGGCTGTCATGGACCTTCCTGTATCATGTGAAAGCGGCTCTAATCTGACCACTGTGCTCTGATTTTTTTTTTTTGATATGTCAAAGGACCTTTTCCTTTAGCGGCCATCTGGCATATGGCAAAAGCAAACTTTACTTTAATCCTTGGAATTTTTTTGTGTGTGCATGTGTTCTTGTGATGCTATGTTACGTATATCTCAGAAATATTATTGGTAGCACAATTATGTACAGTGCTTTTGGGCAGGAGATGACACGTGGTGGAGGACTGCACTAATACAGCAAACTGTCAATTCTTTTATTTAAAACAAGTAACTTGAAGCTCTTTGTCTTTTTGTAGTCCAGCACCACACTCTTCACAGCAGCTGTGAGAGGCCATGCTTCTAAAAAAACTACTTTTGTGCTAACTTTTTATCCTCTAAGGCTTTCACCTTGTTTCTGAGAATAGTAAAAACAAGAACAAAGAAACAAACAAAAAATCCATGTAGATGCTATTTAATATTATAACCAGTCTTAAACTCTTCAGTCCCTCAGAATTCCCTTGCCAAGTTAATTATTTCATATACCTAGTGATTGTTTTATCTTGTCTCTGCTTCCCTTTTACAGCTATGTTGGCAATTTTCAATAATTGATACAGTGGTCAGTGGCCAAGGAAAGTCTGCTTGCTTATTTTGAATAAATATGTCTAGGCTGACTTGCACATCTGAATTTCATACAGAGGCCAGAAGGTTTACTGAACTCATGCTTCTTTGGGTAGTGTTTTGCAGCCCTGCCTGCAGGCTCTTGATCCTTGGAAGTGTAGTTTACATTGAAGCGGCTCTTGGTTTTGTTTGTTTACTTGTTTTTCTTTAAGAAGAAAACAGAGCAATAACTTTGGAGAACAAAAGGTGACTTTTGAAGCCAGAATACAATCATACAATCACAGTGACCAGCTGCCTCACATCTCCTTGATGCTGATGTTCTGTCAGCTGCCCACCCTGAAGCTGAGCATATCTTTGGGACGAAACAAAGCCCATCTTCTTCCAATAGGGAATAGTCCTCATCATAGCCTTCTGTCCTCTTCTCCTGCCACCTCCTCTGCAGGAAGATGCTGTGAATAAAGTGGGATTTCAAACCAGCCAATGGTCCTCAGCTTGTAGGAATGGAAATGTGCAGCAAGCAAGAGTTGGTGTGCTTTAATAATCTGACTTGTTGTTATTGTGCTGTTTTGCATTAATATATAGCTTTTAAAATCCCTTTTCAAGAGCTTAGGTCATGGAAGTGCTGAGGTCTGACACAGCAGCCAATGTATCTCCAGAACAAAAAAAACCAAATTCAGAATATATCCCTACGTTGATTCATTCCCATCTTTTCCTTCTGAAGAAATGTGAGGTTGCAGATGTAGTCTGTGCTTCTGAAGTTACTTTGGTTTACAGGCTGCTGAGCACTTCGTTCTTTAACCAAAGCACGCACCACCTCATGAGGTATTCCACCATTTTGTTACACTTTGAAAGCATGATTTTGAGACCAACTCCAGAATTTCACTCTATGGATAAGATCCATAATTTGAAGCACATTTACTTTGATTGTTTTCTTTCATTCCAGGTGTTTACAGCTCTGTGCTAAGGACGGATTGGAATTACCTTGTGCCAGCAGCAGCACTGGGGAGCAGCGTGCTACATCCTGGTAAGATGCTTTAGTGGTTGAAGGAGGGGGAATGACTGCTTTCTCCTAATGTTTTTTGGTCATGTAAAAAACAGGCTTTATTAAAAAACCAAATCTTTTTTGTGGTTTAAATGTGAATGTTATTTAATACTAGAACAGCAACTAATAGTGTTAAATACTTGCACATGGTAACCATAAATGTTCTGATGCTGGGAGTCACCATCTGTAACTTTTCCAACCTGACTTATTTTTTTTTCTACTGAAGGTAATCAGTGTGACTTGCATTCCCTTCTAGCTGTATGTTCATATCTTTTATGTTCATTCAGGATTTGTTGATATTGCTATTTTCACCTCTTCACTTTGCATTCAAATCAACACAGAGTAAAATTCTGTAATTAGGAGAGTTTTTCAGAAATCTGCTCTTGGCAAATAGACTGGCAAATCATTAATAATTTTGTTGCAAAACTCCTCTAGGCCCACTCACTCCATGAAGTTATGCAAATATTTACTTGCTTAATCAAATCTTGCAAACATTTTAGTTTTAACTAGAAGTTTTATTCCTAACTTTGTCTGTTGGCAACTCTCTTATGCTCAGTTGAACTGTGGCTCCAACCGTGGAAAAGGTTAATCTTGCAGCATGTATTTCAGACCCCTCCAAAGAGGGAAAGTGCTCTGTTCTTGCATCCAAGATTCTTTTCCTCCTTCTTCATGAATTTGAAAGCCAGAGGTTATCTTTGTTTGGCTGAACAATACCTCATCTTCGGCTGTGGGTGAGACTGCATGCAGGACAGAACAACAAGGTACTTTGTGTAAGCTGTTCAAAGGTAGAAGAGATGAAAACTATTTCCAATAGCTTGAAAAGAATGATGAACTTCCTCCATGATATGTGATAAGCAAAGCATACACACTTCAGAACAAATGTCTTAATTTGTTCCCAGATCCACAGATTCCAGCATGATGTTTATGGATGAAATGGAATGGGAGTACAAATTAGTAAAGATATTAAATAAGGTATAGGAAACAAAAGACACATAATTAAAAAAAAAAAATCTATCCTCCGAGCTCAGAATAGATGAAAAAAGTTGGGAAGAAGTACCATCTCTTGTCTTTTTAAAAAATGTATTATTACAGGCACAACAACTTTGCAACTCCTTCATTAGTCTAGCAGAAATTTGGTATCATATTGCCAGTCTAAACCATGCTTGGTGTTATGGAAAGCCAAGAATTCCAAGTGTGCATTGCAGCTCTGTGGGAGCCAGGAGGGGCTTGCTGCAGCATGGGGTGGGACTGCTGTCTTTCTGAGGTGGTGTGGTGACTTTGTAGGTGGTCAGATGCTATTGCTAAATAACATGTTAGACCAATGTGCAACTTTTTCTAAATTGTTTAAAGGCTGCTTTTATTACTTGTAAAGCTTAATAGATGCATTTATGCCATTAAAGGCACTGTATCTGTGCATTGCTGAAACAGATTTTACTAACCTATTTCAAAGTGAAGAGGACTAGAGCTTTATCAGTTTCTAGATATCTGACTAATAGTTCAAATAATACTGATAGAACCTTTAAAAAATTTCTCATTACCCAATAGCTGCTCCTTATCACGTGTCTGAGTCACCAACGAAGTTTGAATTCCTTTTGGCTGTGCTCACATCTGTGGCTTTTGGCACTCAGAATGCAATTAGCTTTGTTCACATGCTTCCATCTCATTAGCAGGATTGTGGAGTGCATTAAAGAGGGCCCATTTACACCTTTTTGTGCCTGCACGTGTACACTTTCTAGATAGTAGAGCTTGAAATGTGATCCCGGTGTGACCTGTATCTGCTCTGGATACAATGTGGAGGGAGAAAAGGACTTCTGCTTTCCCAGAAGGGGATGGGTGTGTGCAAGCTCAGTTGTGCTTAACGTGACAGCAACAAGTCTGAACTTTAGCTATGACTTTTGAAACCATTTCAAACTCGGTGTTTCCTTGAAAACCCTGATCCCACGTCTAATCTATGTGTATGTTTTTAGATGTACATAATGAGCAACTCACTGTTCCCTTCATCCATCTTGCAGCATGTGCATGCCGCTTCAATAGATTAAAAGAAAATCAGGCTTCGGTTAGGAAATCAGGGCATTTTCTCCAACCATGTGGCTTCTGGTTCTGCAAATCAAACCAGCTGGGTGATTTTAATGTTTTTTTTTTTCTGAACCTTATGTTGCTGGAACAGGAAATAAGAGACAAAAGGTTTAAATTTACCCTAAGATTAGTGAAGTCGGTGTTTTCTGAAGAAAAACACGACCACGGCACGTTAGAAACATCACGGAATGAGATGATAGCGTCTCATTTTGGCAAAGGCGCTAGATTCCATTTGTGTACTCTTTTTCCTCCTTGTGCCTAACGCCCAGCTGCATCGCATCGGTGCGGGTGAGGGAGCAGCTAATGCAACATCCGCGCAGCCCGCCTCCTCTATGGGGAAGCACTCGGGCCCCTGAAGCGCTCCCTCTGTAAGACGTTGCAAAAGTAAAAGCCCTCGCAGGGAGTTCCACGTCCGAGCTCACGGTGCTGCCCGCCCGGGGGCGATCCCCGCCTTGCGGCCGCAGTTCTCCAGGCGCCGGGCCGAGCACACCGCGGTCACCGCCCGCTGGAGGCGGCCGTGGCTCTCCGCCCGCCCGAGGCGGTCCCTGGCCCGGCCCCCGGGTGGAGCAGGCGGCGGTGGGGCCGGCGCTCGCTTCTTTTTCTGCGTCTCACTCGGCGCTCTGTGCGGCAGCTCGACGGACGCTCGCGGTGAGGGGCTCGCAGCCGCTGTGCGGGCCGGGCGGGGTGCGGGCGGAGGTCGGGCGCTCACTGTCGCGTCTCTCTTTGCAGACTCGGACTCGGCTCTAGCCCCGACCCGGCGAACTGCGGAGATGGCGAAGGTGAGGCGGGAGGCGTCGCGGGACGGCCGCCCCTCAGCGGGCTCCCCTGCCTGGCCGCGGGCACGGCGCTCCTGCAGTTTCTGGTTTCTTTCTGGTCTTCCTTAAATCGGCCCGTCCCCGAGCCTGGCGGGGGATGTGGAGAGAAGGAGGAGGACGGGGAAAGTGGCCGATCATGTGAGGAACACGTCATGCGCAGCTCACTCTTTTTTTCCGTCAGTTTCCACTAATTTGGCCAACTTTTCTGGGCCGCGGGTTTATGTAGCGCCTGGGCGGAGGCGCTTTCCGCTGGAGGAGGGAGGAGAAAAATCCCGGGGCTTTGGGCGTCCCTTATTCGCTCTGTTCTTCTGCAGGCTTTGCGGTCGCGAGTACGGCTCTGCATCGGCTCTGCATCAGCTCTGCCTTCCTTGAACCTGTGCTTGAGCCTGGAGCGGGGCTTGGGATGCGAGTCAGCCGCATCGCTTGTCTATACCCCCGTGCTCTGAGCAGCAAAATAGAAACTTAGTTGCTTATCTTTGGGCTTTGTACGGCTGTGGAAAGTGTAAGGCGCTTCCCAAAGGTCGCGCTGACTGCGGTGCTGTACCGTAGCTCCGTGGCGGTTGGACTGAATGCTCCGCGAGGTCCCTTCTGACAGAGCTGTTCCATTCCTAAGCAGTAACGTTTTAGCTAGGACGAAGTTAGGATTAGTTTAGGACAGAGTTTTGCCCCCCAGTACAAAAAAGTCAGGAACTGTTGGAGAGAGTCCAGAGGAGGGCCACAAGGATGATCAGGGGACTGGAGCACCTCCCCTATGAGGACAGGCTGAAGGAGCTGGGCTTGTTCAGCCTGGAGAAAAGAAGGCTGCAGGGTGACCTGATTGCAGCCTTTCAGTACCTAAAGGGAGCCTACAAAGAGGAGGGGAATCAACTCTTTGAAAGGGTTGATAACTGCAGGACGAGGGGAAACGGTTTTAAGTTGAGGGAGGGGAGATTCTTTACAGAGAGAGTGGTGAGGTACTGGAACAGGCTGCCCAAAGAAGTTGTGGATGCCACGTCCCTGGAGGTGTTCAAGGCCAGATTGGATGGGGCCCTGGGCAGCCTGGTCTAGCATTAGGTGGGAAGGTTGGTGGCCCTGCGTGTGGCAGGGGGGTTGGAGATTCATGATCCTTGAGGTCCCTTCCAACCCTGGCCATTCTGTGATTCTGTGAGTTTTGAATTTCATGAATAATAGCTCATAGGAGCATCATTAAATGAAAGTGAGCTGAGTCAGTTATTTATTATTCATAAAATGATTTGACTTATGTTTGGGATTAGGCGCTCTCAGATGAGCGTTGAGCTGAGTTGATAGAAAGGCTGGCACCTGTGCACAGACACTGAAATGTGTATTTGTGCTCTGATTTGTCTCACCTTTTGAAAGGTTGTTGCATTTAGAGAAGGGAATTTCATAATTTATTTGTTACTTTGCAGCCAGTGCATGAACTGAATATATGGTGATGAGGATTGCTGGCATTTGATTAAATGCTTAATGTATGAATAGACAGTTAAGAACTGCTTGATAACACTGGGAAAGAAGATTCAGAGATAACTTCCTCTTAGTGAAAGCATGCAAATTTGCAATTCATTTGTAGTCTGTTCCACCAAGGCGTTAATTCTTGATCTTTGTTGAAGCCCTTGGAGCTCACTGTCTACATGGTGTTCGAGTGGTGTCTGGATGACGTTCTGCAAAATATGGTTTTGAAGCTCAGAGGTAGTAATGGTGATAGGAGGACTGTTGGACCAGATGATCTTATAGGTCCTTTCCAACCCTGTGATTCTGTGATTCTATCAAGTCTTGTACCAGGGAGGTCTTGCCCTCCAGTTCCCACATTCAGATGGCTGCTTCCCCCTGACTTCTGTGACACTCTGCCTGTGAGGTGATGCAGCCAAAAAAGAAAGAAAGAGTGTTAAGCTTTGCAGCCTGTCATTCCTTTAGAAACAAACAAAATATGCTCTGATCCTCATGGCAGATATCTGTTTTTAAATTTGTTGCACCATGGAGTAATGGCTAAGAAATGAAAATAGGCATTAATTAATAACAGAATGTAGATCAATTATCAGTACTTATTTATATGTGAAACCAAAGGTTCAGCATTCGAAAAGGCTGCACGGCACAGTGTACTGAAGTCCCGTGTAGTCTGGATATATCAATGAAGAACAAAACCTGAAGAAGGTGAGCTGTCTTTGGAGTCTCTGCCACTGCGGTACTTGTTCTAGCTCAGGAATGGCAACAGTGTTTTTTTTTTTTTTTTCCATGTTGTTGAGGGGTTTTCCATGCTCTGTGTCCAGGAGAAAAAGGCTAATTCATTTTGTGGAAAGCTGAAGCGTGCCATATTGTGCTGTACAGACTGGTCTCTCCATGCCTGTATTTTTTCCCTTTCTCTGGAGAAATAGTGCAGTCCTAAGACACAGTTCTTTTCTTACACATCTATATGCGTAGTGGTCTTTGTTTATGCGTCGGCATGTATGAGGCAGTCCCTTCCTGCTTGATAAACTGCCTTGGAAGTACTACTTTGTGCTTGCTTATTGAGAAATCTTGTAAGAAGGCAACAAGAATATTTTCTGTTTGCATGTTGTGGACCGGTCTGTTTTGGCCTGTAACTCCCCAGCTTTTTCTGGAGGCCATTTTGCATCTCCATTTGTAAATTGCCAGGAAGGGACTGCTTGGAGTTGGTGCAGCTATAGCTGCTGTGTGCTGTACAGTGGTTCCTGTTCTGCCAACCTGTGCGTGACTTGGTCTAGCGGTTGGTGACCCTGCACATAGCAGGGGAGTTGAAACTAGATGATCATTGTGGTCCTTTCCAACCCGGGCCATTCTATGATAGTTGTACTTGATCTCAGAGGTCTTTTCCAACCTTAACGATTCAATAACTTAGAGCACAAGAGTAGTATCACTAACTTCAGTGTTGCTTTAGAGGATTGTTTCTCACATTCCAAACTGCAAACGCTTTTCCAAGGCTGGATTCTGAGCAGCTTGTTGGCTTTGCTAGGGTTCTTTGCGAGGACGAGTTCTCTGACTGTTTCTGCACATGTCCCTGCACTAGTTCCCATGTTGCTGTTGCTTGATCTTATCTTTTCCCTCTCTCTTTTCTGCTGTCTCTACCCTCTCTCCCCATCCCCAGTCCGTTTTCTGTCTTCCCTGTCCTCGATACCTCTGTGGTATGCTGACTCAGATTTCAACACAGAAGTTGAGTAATTCCCTTTTGTTCTCTGAAGTTTAAATATAGTAGGACAGTTGTGAATGTAGTCTCCTCCCCAGAGCTTATTCCTTCCATTCAAGTGGATGATCTGAAGCATTAATAAACTTATAGAAGTGTTTTATAGAAGTGACTCGGTTGCGGACTGATAATAGCTGTGTGCCTGTACGCATCCACTCATGGCATTGTTTCTGTCCTTACTGCCATTGAAATTTTGGTAGGCACGTATAATCTTATTCTTATGTGGCTTTCAAATATGGTTTAACAGGTATCTATGTCTGGTCTTCAGTAAGCCCAAAGGCTTTCAGTTGGGCACTCCTTTGTGCTTTGTCTGCAAGATGGGTATATTTATGTGAAAAAAATATCAAGTTAGTCTTTCTTTTATTCAAACACATGACATTCTGGGCTCATTTTGGTGTCCTGAAATAGCATGTCCTTTTTGTTTGTTTGGAAGAGGTTCTCCATTTCCATTCTCACCACTTCACAGTTCTGTGCTACCTTGTAAACAAATGGAGGGATACAATAAAAATGCTGCTGCATACCACCTCCTGGTGGAGGACTGGAGCACCTCCCCTATGAGGACAGGCTGAAAGAGCTGGGCTTGTTCAGCCTGGAGAAAAGAAGGCTGCAGGATGACCTCATTGCAGCCTTTCAGTACCTAAAGGGAGCCTACAAACAGGAGGGGAATCAACTCTTTGAAAGGGTGAGTGACAGCAGGACAAGGGGAAATGGTTTTAAGCTGAGGGAAGGGAGATTTAGGTTGGACGTCAGGGGGAAATTCTTTACGGAGAGTGGTGAGGTACTGGAACAGGCTGCCCAGGGAGGTTGTGGATGCCCCATCCCTGGAGGTGTTCAAGGCCAGATTGGATGCGGCCCTGGGCAGTCTGGTCTAGCATTAGGTGGAATGGTTGGTGGCCCTGCATGTGGCAGGGGGGTTGGAGATTCATGATCCTTGAGGTCCCTTCCAACCCTGGCAATTCTGTGATTCTCTTACTACGTGCTGGGCTTTCCAGTAGGAAACTGGTGAGCATCTACTTCTGTAGCTGCTGTGACATTGTGAAAGGGGGTTAGCTCTTCATGCGTGGGAAACATGGCTATGAGTGGGTATGGGGCAGAAATAGCTGGAAATAAATCTGGATCTGTTCAAGTATGTTTTTTTTGTTTGCTGGTAATGACTACTTTTTATTGAATAGTAGGTAAGTGTTGTGAATGGGAAATTGTGTGCTTGGTTGGAAAAAATAAAGGGAACCTCATTAGGTGGCTATTGTTGATGTTACAGATAATGCTGTTACCTGGATATGTGGCCACATGGTGCCAAATTGTGAAATAAAGTTGTCTGTTGGGAGAAATAAAAATAGCTCTGAGGTGCTGCTCAGGAACAATTTGCCTGATGAGTTTGTAACTTGTCCTTCTGCAAACTTCTGCTAGAGCAGAGTAAACAAATATATGAAGAAACATGGATTTCCTTGCTGAAGGGACGTGAGCTAGATCTTCTCTTTCTTGAGTCTTTTGTTTTCTTTCCATCTCTACCGTTTCTTTTCATGCCAACTTTGTGTATCTAGAAGCTTCACCAGTCCTGTTGGCAAGTGTCTTGTGAAAATGGAGGCTGCTCTTCATTTCTAGTGTACCATCTCAAATTGTTGTCTTGCTACCCACAATTGCTTAACAGTCAGCATGGTGGGGCATGAAGAAAGAAAAACGTGTGGTTAGGCTTTGGGTGTTACAATCCTTCAGTATTCTTTCTGTCAAGGTCTTGCCTATTGTTTTCCCCTTTGTTTTACTGCCCTCTGTGTAGAATGCTGATTTTTACTAAGTGATCCAGATTACAGGTGGATTTATATACAAGTTGATTTGTGTTTTTCTTTCCATTGTTCTTTGGGTGGAGAGAGGAACTGCCCTGAAAGAGGAAATTACTGACCACAACAATAGTGTCCTATGAGGCTGTAGTGTTACAGTGCATCTAATTTGCACAAACAGCAAGCTGCTTGAAGATACTATAAGTATGATAAGTTATTTATCTGTGTAAAAAGTTATGAAGTTTGTAAATAAATCTGTTGTTGTCTTTCAGTTCACTACTTTTCGTGCTATGCCACTAAAGATGGCATAGCAGTTGTGAAGCTGTGATCCATCTGCAAAAAGGAGTCTGTTTTTGATAAAGATGAAACTAAACGTTAACACTCACTTGGATGTCTGACAAATGTCTGCTCTCTGTCAGAAACTCTCTTGTATCAATCTGTTATTTTGTCGGAAACATCTGGTTCATAGCTCCTGCTGCTGATTCTCCAGGGCTGCAAGTTGACTTCACTGGTTCAGACAGTGACGATAGTTGTGAACTGGTGCTTACTTTCTCTTTCTGTGACCCAAAAGTGCTGCATTTGGGAAAGAAGATGCAGCTTTTCCCTCCCTGGGCTCAGTTTCTTGTCACTGCTGATCTTTCTGCCCCTGCCCATTGATTTTTGCAAATAAGAAGCTGAGACCAGGATAACTGATAAGGGCACTCCTTGGACAGTGGAGCATTTTGGATGGATTTGCAGTTATTAAACATAACATGAGATATGCTGCTGTACCTTGACTGCTGAGTCATGCATTGCTCTAAAAAGCTAGATGAGTGGTTTCTTGACAGGCAGGTTGGCTCAACACTTTCTCAGTGCTGGGGCATGTATTGTCAGCTCATAGGTGGAATTTGAAGGTGCTTTTAGAACTCAGGTCTGACTAGGACCCATAAAGCTATGTTCAAGGTTGTCTTATGTGAACAGTCCCTGCTGGTGCTTGTGCTCGATGTGCACGGATGGACAGTATTAAGGTCAGCACATGTAACTGAAGGTTCTGCCACTACAGATGCTGTGTCTGTGGTGCCCAACTGATGAACATTTCTGTTGTCCTGAATGGCAAAGCTGCAGCAGGATTTCTGATCCTCAAGTTAAGTGCCTCTCAAGTATTGCTTAAGGGTGATAGCGTAGCCAAAATGCAGTAAATAATGTGTGCTTGAAGAAAGCGTGTGGAATGTAAATGACATCCAGGCATCGAGATAACATTTATATTACAGCAGCACTAACAACTGTTCATCAGATTTTGTGTATAGTGAGGTTTTCCCCAGTGTGTTTTGAAAAAGAATTATGGAAGATTGTTTGGTTAATAAAAACAAGAAGGGTTGCGCAGTGTGATTTGTAATCTAGTGTTTAGTATTTGCACAGACTTTCTCTAGAAGAGCCAAAGAGAAATGCTGAGCCATTGTTGCAAGTCTTAGGAATCACTTAGGGAAATGCTACTTGCTTATAACAAGATAAGCCAAGGAAAACTTTAACATAATAACCATTTTATCTGAGATAGATTGACCTGACAGGGATTTCCAAAGGAGGATCATGGTAGTTGTATAATATAGGCTTTATAAGGTGATATGAGGCAAAGCAGCAGGAAATACTCTTTTGAATAACTCCATGTTGGTTGGTATAGTAATAATGAAGGAGGAGGAAAACATACACTTTCAATCTTTGTCTGTTCTAGCAGATTAAATTCAATTTTATGAAATTGACACCTAAATCCTTGGGATTTCTTCATGAAAATTTTTGGAGTTATCTAGGAAAAAGACAGTAAGTACAGACTGATGCACCTAAATTTGAAATACCACCTAAAAACATGCTTGTAATGTTGTTGTAACATTTGTTGTTGTTGTAACGCTGTAAAAGAGAACACTTCAGGGGAATTGACATTTCTTTGATGTAGGCTGGCTGCTGGAAAACATTTACTGGAAAGAAGTTTGCTGTTGCTCTCAAACACGGTGATGCTTTGTGTTCTGAATTTCTGATCTAGAGTGGGGTATTCCCAACCTATTACTGCTTCTGCTCTGGGAGTGCTAAGGTTTCTTTGATAATAACACACAGATGGCCTGAGAGGCAGTATTGCTTCAGGGCAGTTTCTGGTTAGTGCTTTCCAGTTCTTTCTCCGTGCTTTTCTGCTGACCTACTCTAGATGAGTACATTGACGTGAAACCAAAACACTGCGAGGCTGAACTTGCTAACTCAAGGGAAAGGGAAAGACTGTGTCACAGAGGCCAGATGGTTGTTCTGCCCGTGAAATAACCTGGCTTCAATCTTAGTGGGTTTCTTTGCGTTTCCTTTTGTACACTTCCTTGAAAATGGAAAAATGCTCTTCCTATGCTAACTGCTACTTCAGTATGACTATACCTACAATGAAAGTTTTCTCCTTCTGCTGTTAGAAAGTCTCCCTGTTCCTAAAAGCCATCTGTTTCCCCTTTTGGCTGTTTCTTGACCTCTGTAGTTCTTTAAATTACCTATATATATAGAACACAGTAGATTCTTGAACTGTCACATTTAAATAAAGGCAAGACTTTTCTGTAAGGATGATGAATATCTTTCTGTGTTTGGCCCAAGCACTAACTCCCTGAAGAATCATTTTCCATGGAAACCTAGTGGAGTTATGTTTATGTTTGGATGGACAGATCTTTTATCTTTCATTTGAATTGTTCTTTCCTTTGAATCTGATTTAAAAAAAAAAAAAAAAGAGCTTATGCCAAAAGGAACACGATGAAAAAATTGAACGATGTTGCACAGTTTGATGGGTCACATTTGCAGCAGGATGGAAGGAATCAGTGTTATACTGACTGAAAGCTCCAGGAGGCTTTGCTTGAGGAAAATAAGTTCTTATTTCCAAATGTGTCTTGGATCTTTGTGCAGCTTTTCTGGCCCACGTAGTCTGTGCAATTTATTTCCCAAACTGTTTTAAGTTATGATAATTTCAGTCATTTTCCTGCATTAAGGCTCCAGTGCAGAACAAATTCTGCAAACTACCTTTATGCAAATAAACCTGAATTTAGTTGGTCTACTGCTGGATGAAAATACGACAGAACCTTTAGCGAGAGCTGCGTTTAAATACCCACAAATTGCTACTTAGACAAATGCATGGAAAATGCTATTTGCCTTTGAGTCTTGGATTCAAATTTAATCTGAGCTCACATGTGGAGAGTTGAAAGACACTTTATCTTCTATTTCACGGCTTTTTCCCTTTTTCTCACTCTCTTTTTTCTCTAGTACACAAGAGGCACTGTGACAGCATTCTCTCCTTTTGATGCCAGAGCTGATGCAGAAGCCCTTCGCAAGGCCATGAAGGGAATGGGTAAGAAGAATTTAATATTTTAGGAAAAGAAAAGGACTCTCACTCCTGCTTTGAAAACATCCTTTCTGAACTCATTTTTTTATACTAGCAGAAAAGGATATGGTGTGTGTCCACATGTTATAAATGACAGCCTCAGAATTGCAGAAATCTGGACATGTCCTAGTTCTGACTGTGCTGCTCTTAATAACATTTATTTTTAGATGAACACAAGGAAAAAAAAATGGCTTGGATAGACCTTATTTAAAAATTAATACTCCACAGTCTTCTCTACATGCAGGATTTTATTGCACAGTAAGTTGGACTATGAATTGAAAGGGTATAACTGTGGAAATTTATTGCAGTGTAGTAGAAGCTCTGTGCTTGGAAAACGTGTGAGTGCTCCCTTGATCTGGAAGTGAGTAAGTGTATTATGGTTGTGATCAAATACAAAGCACGCAGAATGGAAATAAACTAAGGAGTGGTCTATTAACTCAGGTTGTGACTTTGTGCCCCAAATTGTAGTCATGATAACAAATCCTAATTGATACTTTTGAAGCTGTCTGTGGGAATGAGCAGAGAAGGGGAGAATGGAATGCAGTAAACCTCAGGTGTTGACAAATTCAGTACAGCTAGCAAGATGCTGTGCTGTGGGGATCACTATGTAACCTATTGTATATAAAATGGATAATAGCTCCATATTTTCCTACCCTGGGACTTCTAGGGGTACTGGACTGAGTTTTTCTCGGAGTTGACTGAGTGAACAGTCTTAAATATACATTATGTATACAATGTCTTGATACACTCTTAAATTTCTTGGAAAACCTGAAAGCAGGCTCTTCTGTAAGCTACAGCCTGCGTCTAAATGTTTTTTACCTGATAGCTGGAGTGCTGGGTGCACTGTTTGGAACTGGGCTCTGATGGAAAGCAGTAAATAGCAATACTTGGGTCCTCTGCCATATTTTTGCTGTAGGAAAGCACCAGACATGGTGGCTCAGCTAGAGGTCTGGTGACACTTGTTATTTATATGATTATGCTGTTTATCAGTAGATTTTTATTTTCAAAGCATCTTTTATTCCTGTTTGAGTTTGTGCTACTTCTGTGTTTTCTTTTTGTTTGTTTGTTTTCTTTGGAGTTTGTTTATAACCGTTTCTTGGTCTTTCTATCTTCAGGGACTGATGAAGAGACTATTCTGAAGATCCTTACCAGCAGAAATAATGCTCAACGTCAAGAAATTGCATCTGCTTTTAAGACACTATTTGGCAGGGTGAGAAAAAGGAAAAAAAAAACTCTAGAAATTAGCTGTATGTGTCCTTTGATGATTAGTTACAATAGTGAGGCACATTCATCATGGTTTTTGTAAAAGATTCCTTTGAAGAAAATCTAGTTTAGCTTCTGTTTTCCCTTCTTCTTCGTATCCTTAATGGCTAGCTGTTTAGAATACTCAATTTAGATTATTAAAAGAAAGAGATGTTTTTTCTTATGTACACTGTTACAGTATGTCTTATGTTTTAGTGCAAAACCTTGCATAGTTTCCTGTTAGTATGCTTCTAGTACTGATCTTATCCTCAGGATAGAAGGAATTATCAAATATTTTGACTTAATATCTGCCATGTAAAATGACAGCAGAAAGATAGTTTTTTAGAGCTAGAAAATGTGATAGAAACAAAGCAGTCTAATATCTTAGGAGAGGGTGACACCAAATATAGTGGTCAAGAAAGCCATGAAGTTGTTTAAAGGAAAGACAGCTTTCTTCCAGTAGTTAACCATTACTTAAAATAATTAGTGCAGTTAGTCAGTAGTGTTTAAAGAATTTAAATGTTAAATAACATAAAAATCCCCAAAGCATAATATGATACCCCACAGGATCCTTCTCACCAAATTGGAAAGATACAGGTTTGAAGGGTGGACTGTTTGGTGAACAAAGCACTGGCTGCAAGATTGAGTCCAGAGAGGGGTGGTCAGTGATTTAGTGTCTGGATGGATATCAGTAACGAGTGGTGTCCCCCAGGGGTCAGTGCTGGGACAGATACTCATTTAATGTCTTCATCAATGACATTGACAGTGGCGTCAAGTGCACCCTCAGCAAGTTTGCAGATGACACCAAGCTGTGGGGTGCTGTTGATCCACCTGAGGGATGGGATGCTGTTTAGAGGGACCTAGACAGGCTTGAGCAGTGACCCTTCACGAGGTTCAACAAATCCAAGTGCAAGGTCTTGCTCCTTGGTTCCCTACTGCCAATGGGAGTTGGGAGATGTAAGGATGGAGCACAGCCCTGTTGAAAAGGACCTGGGGGCACTGGTGAGTGGGAGGCTGGATGTGAGCCAGCAGTGTGCCCAGCAGCCCAGGAAGCCATCTATGTCCTTGGGCTGCATCAAAAGAAGTGGCATGGGAGGTGATCCTGCTCTTCTGCTTTGTGCTAGTGAGGCCACACCTTGAGTACTGTGTCCAGATGTGGAGTTCTCAGTACAGGAGAGATATGGACTTGTTGGTGCACGTCCACAGGAGGGCCACAAAAATGATCTGAGGAATGGAACACCTCTCTCCTATAAGGAGTGAGAGAGCTGGGGCTAGGCAGTCTGGAGGAGAGAAGCCTCTGAGGTCATCAAAGAGAGGCCTTTCAGTATCTAAAGGGGGACTGTAAAAAAAGAAGTGGACAAGTTCTTTAGCAGGGTCTGTGGTGAGAGAACAAGGGCAAGTGGTTTTAAACTTAAGTAGGGTAAACTTAGGTCGGATATAAAGAAAAAATGTTTTACAATGAGGGTAGTGGGGCACTGGAACAGGTTTCCCAGAGATACGATGGCTACCCCATCCCTGGAGACATTCAAGACCAGGCTGGGCAGGGCTCTGGGCAGCCTGATTGAGCTGTGGATGTCACTGTTCATTGCAGGAGAGTTGGACTAGATGACCTTTAAAGGTCCTTTTCAACACTAAGGATTCTATGATTCAGGTTTGCTAAGTACACAAGCATCTTTTTTTTCCTTTTTATCTGGTTACATTTGTTTAGGTCGTGTGCCAGTTAAAACAAAGAACCCTATCCTGTGTCCTTTTTGATATATCTCCAGAGTCTTCTAACTTGCAGACACATGTGGTGTCCATTTAAAGTCTTTAGTCATTATTCATTATGGTACTTTTGTTCTGCACTAGGATCTTGTGGATGACCTGAAATCAGAACTTACTGGCAAGTTTGAAACATTGATGGTATCTTTGATGAGACCAGCACGTATTTTTGATGCTCATGCACTGAAGCATGCAATCAAGGTAAGAGGGAAAGGATTGAATACGTTTGATAAAATTTTTGTTCATATTTTTCTGTGTATTGGAATGAACAAAGAAAAGGAACATTGGTAAAGGAAAAGCTGATAAAGTTCTTTTTAAATTCTAGGAAGAATTGTAAATAATATGCCGCATTAAAAAAAAATGCACAGTATTGTAATTAAGTGTTGCTTTTCTGAAGTCACTCCTTTTGATGTGTAAACAGCAGTGGTGAGTGGCAAAGCAGACTCAGACATATGATAACAAGATATTACTTTGGCATTTGTAAATTTTATCCTTGTGAAAGTGAGGAGATCCTCTTTTAGCTACATGTAATGAGAGGACAGCAAATATTTGAGGGTCTCAGTTTACAGTTCTGTTGTCAAATGCACTTATTTGTGGTGGAAAAGGGGGAAGGTTTAAACACAGCGCAACCTACAGAAGGGTAAAGATCAATGAAGGACAGCATATGAACTACAGGTAAGATGGAAACCATTCAGTTACCTTTATGTCACTGATGGTGACAGTGAGGAACAGAGATGTCTCGGATGGGCTTATCTGAATCCTGCAGCAGTGAGCTTTTTGTAAGTATTGGGTTGGTTTTGCATATAATCATGCCAGAATTGAAATGAAAAGTTTCCACCTCTCTACTCCCAATATATGACATAATAATAAGAAAAAAATTCTCTGTTTGATCCAAGTGTATAAAGTAATGCTTGCCTTTTGATTGTCAAAGGGAATAGTTATTTTCCTGTTGTTATCAAATCAACTGTTTCTACTTGCACCCTAGGGAGCAGGAACCAATGAGAAAGTGTTGACTGAAATTCTTGCCTCAAGAACACCTGCTGAAGTGCAGAATATTAAACAGGTTTATATGCAAGGTAAAATTCAGTATAAAATAAAGTTCTCCTGGGTTCTCCTATCAGGTCTTTTAATATGATTTTAACACATTTCAAACAAGACCTATGTTTGAATGGAGGTGTGCGTGCAGCAAGTGGAATTTTGTTCTGCTGACCTGGGAAACTTCATATTGCTAGAAACTAGTGTTTGGGCTGTAAACAAAAAATCCTTTTTATTTTGGGCCTATGGCTAAGATATGCAAGGTCTTTTGTGCCTTGTGCTTAGAATTCATTCAGATATATTTCTTTCTTCTAGCCAGAAATTTGTGTTTGGAAATTAGAAACCTGGTATCAGGGTTTTTTAATTATTTTTTCCTTTTTTTCTTCTTTTCTTTTTTTTTTTTTACTTATCATTTTGGTAAAATGCATTTATGTTAAAGCAGGTCCAGCTTTTTGGTTGTCCACAAGAGTATGAGTATGTGCATTCGCCCATAAGGCTGTGTTTATTTCAGCACATTATATCTGTCCTGGTTTCCAGCACAGAAGAAATTCTCATGTTTTAATTAAGTGTAGGGTAAAACAGAGTTTTCAAGAACAAAATGTATGGACACAAGATTTTTCTGGGCTTACGCTTGTTAAGTAGACTGCTGTATTTCAGTATAACCCCAGATGTATATGGTCTTCAGTTCCTTGAAGAGCTGGGCCTGTGTGTGTCACCCTTTATTTCAAAATATTTTTGGCAATCTGCTGATAACAGGTGTGAGGTACTATCTTTTTATCTTTTTACAATAATGCATGCTGTAAGGCTGAATATGCCCAGTTGTTAAAGCTGTTTCTGATGGACAATTCCACAAGAGTATTGCTTTTTTTTGCAGAATATGAGGCCAACTTGGAAGATAAGATCACAGGAGAGACATCAGGACATTTTCAGAGACTGCTGGTGGTCCTGTTGCAGGTGTGTATCTCTTTGCATGCATGCATGCGTGTATGATTTTTTTTCTGTTTTGATGTCTGACGTGTGCTAGTTGTTTTCTGCTTACTGACTAGGGTTCATAGGCCAAATGATAGGCAGGATTGGTACTGAAACTGAGTTAGTTCCTCTGAACCTACAACCTTGAGATCTGCTACAGGCCATTTCTACAACTCTGGCTTGAAAAGCTTCTGTGGTGTTTATGAAATGGATACAGCAGAATGTATCTCTGTTTTTGAAGGTAATAAGGCAAGTAGAAGGGAGAAATAAGTTGGTTTTGAAGAAGGTACATTATGGATTGACTTCTCACAACAACGTTTACAGGCTTAACATAACAGTTTGGTTTTTGATTCAACTATAAGTTTAACAGCTTGTAAAATTTTTCTTTAGGGAAATAGAGATCCTGATGGCAGAGTTGATGAGGCTCTTGTTGAGAAGGATGCTCAGGTGGGTGAATGACTCTTTTGAGGGGAGGAGGGACCATTTCTACCAGTTCTCTTGTAAAGACCCTACACAAATAGAGTTTAAATGTCAGAGATAATTTTTTAGGATTCTGTGTGCTGTTTTGTTGTTGTTTTTTAATACATTTTGCTGTGATTTTATGTGTTGTAGGGAAAAGAAGTGAAAAAACTGGAATGTTGGGATCAAAACTTTTGTGTTTCACTGTAAAGTATGACTTGTTTTGGTGATTAAGTCACTAGAAGAGAGAATTATGACTGCTGAGTCTTTGTGATGCTGAGACCCCACTGCTGGAAAACTCAGATGTGTGAACAGTTTATTCTTTAATGTTCAATTTGGGCTTTTCTAAATTCAATACTTATGTATCAAGTGTTATGTCCTTGTTATGGGGAAATGGTAATGCTAATCAGCAAAGGATGCCTCCAGGGAGGGTGAAACAATAAAAAGAGAAATTATTCCAACTACCCTGTGCTACTGTAACAAAATGGCAATCCAATATTTTTCCTCTATAGAGTTTCTAGGGACACACCTGTTGCCATTTGTGTGTATGTTCCTTGAATGGATTGCTGATCATTAAATTGTGCTGTAGGCAGGAAGAGGCAGTAAACAATATCCTTGAAGAAGTATTTTTCTAGTTTCTGTTGGCTTTGCTGTAGGTCTGGGCACTATTTCAGCAACTGGAGTACAGAATGAATTTAATGCATGTTTCTTCTCAATAGTTTCTCCGGATTACAGATTTTCTTTCATAAACTGTCAGCTAAGATGGAAGAAAATATATAGATTGTTCAAGATGACAAGGAGGAAAAGCAGCATACCAGATCAGATAAACATTCTTTTGATAGTAGAGCAAGATGCACAGAGACATTGGCAAAATATCTTCTTGGCACTGGCCTATATTTTGTTAAGTAAAATAAGAAAGCATCTTTCTCCTGTTAAAATTTGTATGGGGGCCAACCAGAGCCTGGCAATTAGTGAAGCAAATATTTAAATCACTAAACTGACTCTTTCATGAAACTGTGTCAATTTTATCTTTAGCTGGGTTTATGTAGCTGAAGAAAGTAATGAACCACAGTCCTTGCTAGATAGATGCCTCTTCTTGGCTGTCTAAATTTAATAGGCACCATACCTAAATATAGAAAAATTCCTTCTTTTTTAAAATGTTCTTTGTGGTCTGCTGTGTGCATTTGGCTTGAGCTGGGTCCCATACAGAGTGGTGTTCTGTCACATTTCTCCTAATGATATCTTTTGTGTTCAACAGCTAATGTAGCTGGAATAGATTCAGAGCATTTTCTAATGATTATTGCCAGGTACAGATGGTCAGAACTGAAGTATGTGACTGCAAATGCAAGGCTCTTTCTGGCTTCCAGATGTTTAATTGATTACTATGACATTTTGGGAGGGATATGAAATATTCGACTGTAACTTTTTAAATTCAGTGGTAATTTTCAGTTATCTCAGACAAAATTAAAAACAAACAAACATAATTTAATTAAAAGTGGTTGGGGGAAGGGCATTTGAGATGGTATGAATATGTAGGGAACTATTAATTTTTTTTTTTCTGAGAATCCTTAGAAGAGAAAGTTTAACTTTTTGGAAAACGTTTTGTACTGCTTTTTTAATAATAAACTATGCAGGTGAGGCACATCTTGAGTTTTGTACAGTAGCAAGGCACATGAAAATTAGTAGTGTGGTTGTAAAAGATTATTTAAGACTTTTTTATTGTTTATGAACTGTTGCTTCTGGCAGTGATAAGATCAGTAGGAGTAGTACCTGGCTTATCACCTGCTTTCAGTTTCTTTGTAAACGAGTGGGCATATCCCCAGTTGTTGGACTCTGATCTGATTTAATGGGTATTTGAACCATTATTCAGAGTACTTCTTGGGATAGCTATTAAACTCATTGCTGACTCAACTAAGGGGAAGAAATTTTTTATTTGTGTATCGTGATGGGAGAACGTATTGAGATCCATGACTTGTAATTAAGAAAACATTTATAGGAGTCTGTGAAATCAGGCTTGATGACTGTGCTTCAGCTATAAGACATTATTTCTAGAACTTGACATTTGTAAGTGTCTTTACTCCACGGGAATGTAAGGCAGTCTAGTTGTTAGCAACCATTGGAGCTTACATAAAATGTAATTCACAACTTCTAGTACCTCCAAACAAGTGTATTTTTGGAATTTCAAAATGCTGTAGTGAGACTTCACATTTGCTACTGGATAAAGAGCTTAACATACGTTATTTTGAACTGGATATCCTTGCAGTGCTTGAATAGCCCCTTTTTCCCACCCTTTTCCACTCTGTATCACAGTTTAAAAACAGCATTCAGCAGTCACAGATGCACTTTGAATAGGATTGTGGCAGAAAGAGAAATAGGAAATTCATAATGTCACATTCAGATTTTACTATGTGAGCAGATGGTTGGCATACAGTATGGCTAAGGAGCAGATGTGGTTTCTGTGGGTTTTTTTAGGAGGTATTTGATGACCTTAGTACAGGTGGTAACTGTTTGCCCCTCTGAGGAGGGAGGAAAAAGTCTATATACTCTGATATGCAAAACCTTTTTCCTTACATCCAGTTGAGCACACAATTTGGAGAAAGGCTTCTGAGTTTGAGATAGAAGAATTAATTTCTTTTTCTAATTTTTTTCTGATTATTTTTCTTTTTTTCTTCTTCTGTTGCTTATTTGAATTTCTAAAAACATTCTACTTTACCATAGGCTGCTAATAGCATTCAGACATAGCTGAAGAGCAATCACTGTGCTCTAACATAATTAAAACCTGTTATCAATGTAATTTTATATTGGTTAAGAATTTAGCATCTCACAAATACTGTTTCTGAGAGCTTTTGAATCCATTTTGGCCCCTCTGTTTTGGAAGACTCCTGAGCCAAGTGAACATAGTTGTCCCATTGAGATGAGTCACATTATAATGACGTTTTGCCAGTTTGATTTGAAAAAGGGAAGAGATAAAACAATATTAGGAATGGACTTTATCTCTTAGATGATGGCAGTTTCAGAAAACTTGGGGCTTATGAAAGGGACTATGCACACATTCAATTTTAGGGCCTTAAGCAGTATTATTCATGTAAATGCTTTCACAGTCAATTTCAGAATTTATCATTTATTTGCTTCCAAAGTCACGTTAGTATTTTATCTCATCTTTTTCCCTCCAGCTATTGCTCCTTAGATTAAGACAAATGGAACTTTTCAACAAGATGTGTGAACGCATAACAAATTCTGTTGTTTTGTTCTCTTCAATTTACAACAGGTCTTGTTTAGAGCTGGGGAGCTGAAATGGGGTACAGATGAAGAAACATTCATCACCATCTTGGGAACTCGAAGTGTTTCTCATTTAAGGAGGGGTAGGTGATATAGTTCAGGTATGGCTGAAAACTTCTGATTGAAGTCCTGGCATTACCCTGACGATGGTAAAAGTGGTAGTTGTTTCTGGTACTGCATTGGTGAAGTCCAGCAACCTTTATTCACTTCTTCCCTCTTTTTAGCACTTTCGGTTTTGTTTCCTCTAATTTTCTTTCCCCATAGCAAGAAGCAGAGCTGATCTGCTGCTTGAGGGAGTGGTGCAGTAGATCTGAGGGACAGCTGCAGTGCTTCTTGCTGGATGTATGTTTACATTTTCTTTTGAAAGAGGTCATGGCAATAAAGTGACGACAACAGTCTGTTATGAGTCACCATAATATGAAACGATCAGCCATTTCCTAGGTGCGTGTTTTATTAGCTCTTAATAAATAAACAATATTTTTTTTCCTGCTCCTCACCTGTTAATAAGTCTGTTTTACCAAGCTGCTTAGGCTGCTGGAATTAGTGACCAGTAAACTTTTCTTTGGTTCTCCACTCTTTGTTTTCTCTTTATCATGGGATTTTCTCTTTATCATGGGATTTTCTCTTTATCATGGGATTTTCTCTTTATCATGGGATTTTCTCTTTATCATGGGATTTTCTCTTTATCATGGGATTTTCTCTTTATCATGGGATTTTCTCTTTATCATGGGATTTTCTCTTTATCATGGGATTTTCTCTTTATCATGGGATTTTCAAAGCTAATTTTATTTGCAATTTTATTTTTTAAACTGCTGTTGGCAATAAAGTAATCCTAAAGTTTGTTTACCTAACATGATGGGTATGTAATATTTTATAACTACTGATAAGACAGCAGTTTTCTTTGAATGCAGAATAGACTGCCTACAGGGCAGCTTGGATGAAGCTAAGTGGATGTAGCAGCCCAGCATAGAAAAGGTCTCAGATTCAGCGTGATGATAACGTTGCCCTGGGAAAAGTGTTTAAGGCTTCCTTCTCATCTTCCCTCTTTCTGCACTCTCAGTGGGTATGTTCACAGAATCCCACTGTAGCTGAGACTGGAAGGGTCTGCTGGAGGTTATCTTGTCTAAACCCATGCTCAAGCAGGGCCATCTGGAGCAGGCTGCCGAGGCCCCTGTCTGGGTGACTTCTGAAGATCTCCAAGGAGACTGAACAGCCTGTGCCAGCACTCCAGCACCTGCACAATGAAAAAGTATTTCCCAGTGTTTAGATGGAACCGCGTGTGTTCTAATTGATCCTACCTGCCTCTAGTCCTATCACTGGGTGCCACTGAGAAGAGCCTGGCTCTATCTTCTGTGCACCTCCCCTCTAGGTATTTATACACATTGATAAAATTCCCTTGAGGCTTCTCTTTTTTAAGTTGAACAGCTACATCTCTTTCAACCTTTCCTCATAGGAGAGAAGCTCCAACACCCTTAATCACCCAGCATTTCCTTTGCTGGAGTCTCTCCAGTATATCCATGTCTGTCTTGTACTGGAGAGCCCAGAATTGAACACAGTACTTCAGGTATGGCCTGACAAGCCCTGAGGAGAGGGGAAGAATCACCTCCCTCTCTTCTGGCAATACTTGTCCTGATGCAGCCTAGGATACTGTTGTCTTTCTTTGCAGCCAGGGCACACTGCTGACTCATGTTCAACTTGGTCCTTGGTCTATTAGGACCCCTAAGTCCTTTTCCACAAAGCTGCTTTTCTGCTAGGATGTCCTCAGCATGTTCTGGTACAAGGCATTGCTCCTCTCAGAATGTAGGAATGTGCTGTATAATAGCAATCCAGTAAGAAATAAGTAATTAAAATATTTCAGAGCAAAGAAGGAGTGAACAACAGCATTGGAGGAGTGGATAATGAGATACAGATGACATTAACCTGTACTGAGGAGAATTCTGGGAAAAATGCTGACAATATTTATGACTGTAAGCACGCTTTCTATTTTCCAGTGTTTGACAAATACATGACTATTTCTGGCTTTCAAATTGAAGAAACCATTGACCGTGAAACCTCTGGTGATTTGGAGAAGTTGCTTTTGGCAGTTGGTAATTACAGTCTTAACAGATCTAGAACTGGCCTTTCATTTACTCCCAAGTCTTCTTAAATTGCAGTTGTTACAGGATTTGGCATGAAAACATGGCTCTATCTTAAGTTACTCACCTGGGGTCTATTTTTGTATTTAGAGAATAAGCTTTTACTCTTTATGAGATGGAAGCAAGGAAGGAGGATGGGGGGGGAATTGGGGGTAGGAAAAAGTGAGAGCAGTGGTGTTGCTAACTGTGTTCTGTTCAGTAATGTGCAGAAATTGAGAAACCAGAAAGTGAGACAGAGCTCTGCCTTTGGTTAAATTCTTGGCATTCCACTTACAATGCCATAGTAGGTTTGTAACTGGGAGTAGAATTTGGCTAGTGGTATTTCTTTTCTATTATAACTTCTAGAACCCAAAGAGTTGTAGTAGAGGAACAGTCTAGCTAACTGTATGCATAATTGCCCACGCTGGAGAGAATAACACAGAAGTGCACAATTTGTCTTGCCAGTGAAAGATTGCCTTGTGGTTTAATAACAATCAGTAATTTAATCCTTTGCCCTTTTTCAGTGAAATGCATCCGAAGTGTGCCTGCCTATTTTGCTGAAACTTTGTATTATTCCATGAAAGTATGTATATATTTTTCCATATGTCACTTTTCCTCTCCCCTGGCTATTGTCCTCCTTTTTATTTGTTCATCATTTCTTTTTCACTGCAAATGCCAACAGGGTATCATTGTATCACTAAGCATCTACAAAAGGTTTGGGGTATGCAGATCTGGGACAGATCAATTCATATGCTGCTTTTTTTTTCCTTCTGAGATCCCAGTAAATTTCTCAGACCACAAGTATTTTACAGAAAACATCAGCCTCATCAGCAGCTTTTGGACTTGATCTTGTTATAATGGAAAATGTCTGGCTAGATTCACTGAGCACCTTTGTCTAAATAAAGACTTCATTGCCTATATTTAAGTGGTGGATATATTTAGGAAGTAAATATGACCAAAGCTGAACTGTCACTTGTGCAGATCTATTGGTCTTTGCTTTGGATGTGAGTGTTTAGAGACTAAAGGTGCAGTAACTTTGAAACACAAACATAATGACTGTCCTATTTTGAAAAGAAAAAGGAACTTGTAAGGGAAAAACAAAAGCTATCTAAACAGCTATAAAAGCTTTAGCAGGGGAACCCCGTCAGTCACACAGCTATGTTTTTCTTCGCCTCACCTTATCCTAGCTAGAAAGAGATAAGCAGGGAATCTGTATTACTAACGTAAGTTGGACAATAGTAATTAAACCCTAGGAAAGGTGAAGTTGGTGATCTTTTGTTTTCAAGTATGTTATCAGCTTCCCTGAAGAAATCCTTCCTTCCCCTTGCTGAAAAGCACTGAAGTGTGTTTGTTACAAATGGTTGTGGCTGTCAGGTGTCAACATGAGAATTAATGAAAACAGAACAAACGGTAGCTTAATTTTTAAAAGCTGCTTTACTGCTTTTACCACCATCAGCATAAAACAATGTTTAGATAGAAAATACGACATATGCTAACAATATGCTGATTACTTTTACTTATTTGTCTATTTACTATTATTTTTTTTTTTTCAAGGAATGCAGTAGGAAATTTTTTTTTTCCTATGGGTTTAATAATCTTTTTAATTTCTATGATGCAATGCTTTACTAAAGGCTATGGATGAGATCCCAGAGAGATATATATAAATAAAATGGTTAACCTCTTCCCATAAGAAAGAACTTCATCGTTAGTAAATTTGGCAGAAGAATCTATAATTGTAGTTCAGCAGTTTGATATGACAAAGTTCTACAATGTCTGCTTTCACGATAAGGTGGGGCAGAGCCTAGCTTTTACCAGATTTTACTATCAAATCCTACTCAGAAACAACTGGACTCATGACATAACTTCTGAGCAGCTTTAGGGCACTTTTAGATGTAAACCAAGAATGTTACACCCAGTCGAAGGATTGAGTGGCCCTGGACATTAGGCTGAAGATGATCGTGGGGACTCTGCCAAGTCCTTCCTTGAGGTGCACTAGCAGGTCAGCATGTGACAATCTGTATTGCTTCAGCTTGCGTGCAGTCTGACATGTCTGAGCAGGAGGGGTCAGGATGTTGGTCTGGCAGTGCTTGCTAGTGCAGAAACTTGGAATATTTAAAGCTAGAAGAATAAAAGAGATGCATGGTTGGGAAAGGCACAGGAAGTTGCCTTCTAATAAACAGCTGGATAACTTGTGGAATGGATTGGTCTGCCTGTGCTTGCTGTACAGTGTTAAATGCTTCCATTTAGTATTGTTGAGATTTATGTACCCACTTCCAGAACTCACTGTAGGTCTGCAGTGACCTGTGACTTCACTGTAAAGATGATTTCTGTGTGATTCTGGTTGTAGTGATCAGACGTACTACTGTGTAATCTTGGAGCTGGAGGGTTTAAAATTTATCTGGGCATTCACAGTTGGAGTCTGTGAAGATGGAACACAAAATAAGAGGGCTGACCATATTGCATTTCACAGATTTCTGGGGCTTAGAGCACCTCGCGTTGCTGGTCCTCTGTTCTACACACTGCAGTGTGGATGTCTTGTGCTACTGTCCCATAAATCCTGTTTTGGTATAGAAATGTAATGCAGGAGTGTTTTGAGATACCACTTGTTTTTTTTTTGTTGTTGTTTTACTACAGTATTTCTCTAGAACAAATGTATAGTGTAATATTTGAATTCTTCTCTTTAGGGGGCTGGCACTGATGATGATACCCTGATCAGAGTCATGGTTTCAAGAAGTGAAATTGATCTGTTGGATATTAGACATGAATTCAGAAAGAATTTTGCGAAATCGTTGCATCAGATGATTCAGGTAAAACCACTGTTTTGTTGTCAGGAGAAGCAGGGGTACTTAAGAAGTAACTGTTTCCACTGTAAATGAGAGGGAAGCAGTAATGCAGAACAGCATAGGGCACTCTGAGGGCAGCAGTGGTTGGCCTGCAATTCTGTGAAGTACCAAACAGCATCATTTAAGTGGGAAGCATTTCTTATGAAAAGCTAAGCTGTTTGGTTTTCTTTTCATTTTTTTTTCCCTCAGTGTTCACTAGGAGAATAGACGTGGTCTTCCCTAATTACAATTTTACAATTACAAAATTACAATTGCTCATTTTTTCCCCCACTTTTAGTTACTGCATTTCCTCCTCCTTCTCTGAGTTCCTTCTGCTTTTAAGTGCTTTAGAAAGGATGCTGGCTCCAGAGGAATAGCACAGGGGGGTGAAGAGGAAATCTATGATTGAGATGTGGAACCATTAGCACCACTCAAAAGTAGGAAAAAATCTCACAGTGGAATCACTGTCTGTGTCAAAATCTCCTCTGAGTGGATGTGAAGGAGTAGAAAGTGTAGGAGCAAGCAGGAAATCCAGAGCCAGCCGTGGGAGGATTGTCATGGATTTGTTGCAAAGTTAGATCCCGAATGCTTTTTTTCCTAGTAATGTTTTGGGGAATATTTTAAATGCTCTTGCCAATCCTTAGGTGCTGCTCCATCAATTAGGCTGGGTTACAACATAGAGGCTGTTGCTTTTGGTGCTGCTTCCAGATTCTTCTTTGTTTGCAGTTGAATGCTTTCTAACATGCAGTAGGTAGCTCAGTTCTACTAAAAGTTTCAGGGGCATTTATTGTTTCTGAACTTCTTTCTCTGTAAATATAACTCTGACAAAAGAGGCAGAGAATTTCCTTCTGCTGTTCCCAAGTGGGGAGTCATCCACTGATTGGATTTCCCGTGGATGGGACAAGTGTGTAATCTGTTTAGTCTTTCCTTGGCAGCTGCTTTTCCTTGCATTTCTGTGGCTATGACTCATGGTGACTGGTTTGTTGTATTAACAGAAAGATACGTCTGGGGACTACAGGAAGGCACTCCTGCTCCTCTGTGGTGGAGATGATGAGTAATGGTGGCAGAAACATGAAGGATTTCTTGTGCTCCAGCTTTGCAGCCCTTTAGTTAGCATGCCTAGCTAAGATTTTGCATCTTAATGCTTTATGGCTGTTTGAATTTATATTCGTATCGCACTTATTAAAAACAAACATGTTACTACCCAGCTGATAAACAGTCTCTCTTCCTTAGACATCCCAACCTCTGGGAATTTCAAGTGCCTTCTGAGTGTATGCGAAAGTCTTCTTCATGGAAGATGAGTACTGAACACAGAACCCAGTTATTTGCAAGTGTTTTGCTGAAACATAGAGAAAAAAAAAATCATGTATTTCCACTAATAATGTATTTCCATTAATAATTTAAAGACTTTTTTTTTTGCTTTTATTCCTTAAATTTCCACTGAATCTTAAACTAGTTCTAACACTGCAAATGAAGAGAAGATATCCTTTGTATGTAATATTTGAATGAATTTGTAGAACATAATGCAAGCAGTCATTGGAAATCTAAAGAATCAATAAATTTTTTCCCTCTTGGCACTGTTGTATGTGGTTTTCAACGGGCAAAGATTCATTTTCATTTAATTCCACTGCTTGAAAGAGTTGGTGAATTTTTCCTACTAGTTTGCAGGTTTGTAAGGATATATAATGCTTTCCAGCTGCACGTCATGATTTTCAGCCTAGTAGCAGGCAGTATATTGTTGCTGTGGTGATGCTGCTATTTGGTATAACTGCAATACCAAATTATTGATACCTACTGAGCACTGCATTCTCATTTTGTGCTTCTTTTCTTGTTTTCCTTTCCTCCAAAGCTGAGAAAGGAGGAGAGCTGTTAGCATCAGTGCCAGAGTACAGCTGATACGCTGCACTTACATGTAGGATGAGTTGAAGATTTCTGGGATAGGCTCAGTGAAGAAGATGGGAGGAAAGTTGTCTGTATTCAGGGATCTTGCATGAAAAAGGGATGTTGCAGCACCATGCTCTCATCAGGTTAGCAGGGAGCAGAGCATAGTGTTAAAGAAACAGCGGTGCTATTTAAGCTGCCTTAAAATTGCTGTTTTCATTTACCGTTTATGAATGGCTCTGAAAATTAAATTGACATGTGTGAAGAAGAAGAATCAGGAGACTGTTTCGTGCATGATGAAGTCTAAACACCATGGTTCTAAACTTAGCTTATCAGTTAGTCACATACAACAGCTGGAGAATCTCCACATTTTAATAGTCCTGATGAAATTGATTCTTCGCAAATTTAACTTTTTAACTTCCATATTGAATAAATATGAAATTTGATGTTTGGGAAATTATAATGACGAATTATTACTGTTATATCTTGTTAATAAGCACTTGGTTAATCAAGTAAAATATGAAGAATTCTTTTAAGTAAACATGTTAACTAAGGCCTAATCCACTGTAAAACAGTTACTTTCTGTTCTCTTGCAAGCGTACACTCTCACTCAGTGTTCCACTCGCTCTGTCTCTATTTTGTCTATTTTTGGGGGGTCCAAATTTGATACTTACAGACTTAAAACCAACACAAATGATTTTCTCATGGGCAGTTAAGTGCTTCTTTCAATTCTTCCTGGAAGGTTTCCTGAATTTTCCCCGTCACTGCCTGTACGTGAGGATGGCAAGGGGTGTGGTTTGTATTGACGAGATGATCTTAGAGGTCTTTTCCAACTGTAATGATTCTATGATTCTGTCTCCACCATAGCTTAAACTGATGTATAATGCTGCTGCTGTAATCCTGTCCTGCCCTATTTGTCAGCCTGCATGTTCCTCTGACCCTGTGGTGAACTACTGCAGGGCCCCGGAATCCAGCCACAGAAATACAGCTGGAGGCAAATGGTTCAAAAGCATTTAAAATTCCATTTTGGATTGAGAAACAGAGTCTGAAAACTTGAGCTTTCTCAAAGAAGTGGAAAAACAGTTTATTGATTTATGTTTCCAGTATTTGCTACTTAACTTCCCTTTAGGAATACAAAATATAGATTGTTCAATACACTGCAATTGTAAGATAATCTTGAACTACAACCACCTGAGAATTAATTACTCTCTTTATGTCAATTGCTCATAAGAGCTGTGTTTGTTTTCGCCTCTACATCTTCTGATTTTGATTCATATAAATTTGTGTTCAGTTTCTGGCATGGTTATGAAGTGCTCAGAAGTTGATAGTCCTATCAATTTTTTAGTTATTGAAGAGCCAATTATCACATGAGTAGTAGAATCAAACCTCTTACTTATGGAATTCTATTTTAAAGCTGATTTAAGAAGTTGGATTTTGTTGTTTGTGCCTGAAAAGCCTACTGTTCCTCTTTCTTTATCTCTTCCCATCACAAAAAGGTTTTTCTTTTTTCATTGCAGTGTTGTGCTGTTGCATATGGTGTATTGGACAATTTTATGTGTATGGAATTTGCTATCTTATTCACTTGATTTTTTTCTTTCTTTTTTGTTGATGCATATAGAAATATTTTTCTTCGTGATAAATGTTGGTAAAAGAAATGGAGCTGTTTAATTTCTTGTTATAAATATACAAGTCATTTAGATAAAATATTCTGGTTGAATTCATCAAATAGAAATTAAAATAGCAAAAAGGACTTTTGCTGAGCATGGAGCTAGTTTTAAGAATTAAAAAATTTCGTGGGCCTATATCACCAAATCTCCCACTTTGGTGCTCTTCATGTCATCGCTTTTTCATCTTCTTGCTCCTTCATCTTTCCTTGCTGACCTGTCAGCTGGAAAGAAATGGTTTGACATTTACTCTGAAACTCATCTTGAGAGCAGTAATTTAAGAAGAAGGCAATGCTACAAGTGAAAGCCTAACTGATAACATTTTTTTCCACTCCCTGATTTAATGTAAAAGCATTTAGAAGTCACAGATCAGCAAAATACATTCAGACATTGTACTGAAGAGTGTGAATGATAACTTTTGCATTGTGTAGGTGTTTTGATCTCCTTTAGAAGGGCACCTTCACATCATTCAAAGCTGGTGCTTTGTTCCCATTCCCCTGACCTTTGAGGGAGGAGAGGTGGGGACCAGAAACAAGGCAACAGCTTTTGAACTCTACCTTGTTTTCAAGTCAGAGGATGATTGAATCTGAAGAAATGAGATTTCATCGGTCCTTAAGTAAGTCAAATACAGGTTTTTCTGCTGAAGCTGCTAATAGAAATGCTGACTTCAACATTTTTTTTTTTCTTCTCAGGTATGTAATGAAGTCTCTCAGAAATGGGATGTATTCAGAGCTCGTGTTTTCCTTAATGTCATTGCTATGGCCAAAGCTATGTATTTGTCTACTCTTTAAATAAATTAATATCTGTTCATGGAAAATCTGTAGTTGGGTGCTCAGGTCAGACAGAACAGTCAGGCACTTACCTTCCTCCTTTTGGCATTCAGAGCGGGGTGAGGTGATTGGTGCAGAACACACAGCTGCCCTGGGTTGCTTTCATCAAAATTGGTGCCTTTCTCCTCTGAAATGAACAGTGGTGGTTTGGTTTAACCCGCAGCAGGCAGCTCAGCACCACCCAGCTGCTTGCCTATGTTCCTCAGTTAGTACTGGGGAAAGAACTGGAAAAAAGCAGGGGAGCTTGTGGGTTGAGACAGTAAAACAAAAGCTTTGCTGCTAAAGCAAAAGCTCCGTGTAAGCCCTGCTCAGCAACTGCTGAAACGTGAGGTGTTAGCATCAATTCTTTCCACCCCAAACCTGAAGCGCAGCGCCATGCTGCTGGTAAGAAGACACTGAGCTCTATTCTAGCCCAAACAGGACATGTCTCCCAAGTTTTAAATGCAGGGGATGTGGAGAACCTCTTCAAAAAAAAGTGTGCTGAAACGTGTTGTTATTGAACAGAATCCAGAGCGGTGAACAGGTCGGTGGGATGTGACCAAAAAGCACTTTGGAGGTAACGTACCTGTCGAGCACTTGTAGTTCATTTCTACCGACGTTGCTTTCCCGGCTTCTACCGAAAGGCTTCACCTTCTGGGCTCAGTGATGCTGTTACTCGTGCTCGCTTCGGGCCGGCTCACGCAGCAGGTGCGGGCCGGGCCAGGCTGCAGCCACTCCGTTGGTGCCGGGCACGGGGTGGTGCTGCTGCACAAGCGATGGCGGGAGGATAGCGGTGCTGTTTCTCGCCTGACTTACTGTGGCTTTTTTGGTTTCGTTTCGTTTGGGTTTTTGTGTTATTTGCTTGTTCGATTGTTCTGCGCGCCTTCCAGATTGCTTTCTCTGGTTTCCTCAACCTGAAGCGTCAGTTGGACAAAGCATTCCTGTTTGTTGTTGTTCCTCTGTTTCCTGAATGCTACAAGATGTTCTTGTTTTCAGTAGAAAACAGGCGTGCCATGGTGTTTCCTGATGAACAAACGATACATGAGAAATAGTAGCTGGATTTAGGTATAACATAATTTTTGATGTTGAATGCTGACCTTCTGCAGTGTGAGCTAAACAAAACATCTGTTGCTCCTCCTCAGTCATCATCATGAGAAAAAAGAAAACTTTTGTTGAACTCATTCATTTTCAACTCATTGCTGTGCAGTGTTTTATATACACGCAGATTTCTGATTTCCGCTCCCTGAATTACTAACGTGTTTCATAGCTCTGTGGCATTCTTTTCTATCTTTCAAGCCTTGATGTAATTGCCCTGCTCTGTCTGTCAAAACTGAGACTTTTAAGGGTCTAACCATGAAATCATAGACTCATAGAACGGCCCGGGTTGAAAAGGACCACAATTATCATCTAGTTTCCACTCTCCTGCTATGTGCAGGGTCATCAACCACCAGACCAGGCTGCCCAGAGCCACATCCAGCCTGGCTTTGAATGCCTCCAGGGATGGGGCATCCACAACCTCCTTGGGTAACCTGTTCCAGTGCTTCACCACTCTTTGTGAAAAACTTCCTCCTAGTATCTAACCTAAATCTCCCCTGTCTTAGTTTATAACCATTCCCCCTTGTCCTATTGCTATCCACCCATGTAAACAGGTGTTCCTCCTCCTACTTATATGCTCCCTTCAAGTATGGGAAGACCACAATGAGGTCTCTCCGGAGCCTTCTCTTTTTCAATGCAAGATAACACAATATAATACAATATAATTAGAATTGGAGCTAATAAATCAAATATAATGAGAGAGTGTCTGAAAGCCAAAGGTCTTACTCTAATGCTGAGGCGAGATGTGAGGTCAGGATGAGCAGAAGGGAGGAATGCTAGGCTAAGCAACATAGGTTACATTTGTTTTTATTGTTCGTTCTTTCTTGCTACTATTGTTGTTCTGACCAGGGTTCTGTGGCTGCCCTGTGATCTTGCTGCTTCAGAAAATAAGATGGCTGAAAAGTGGGATTAGTGCTAAAAGTCAGGAAGACGTTTGTGTGGGAATTGTGACTTTAAATGCAAGAAGAGAAATAGCTGAGGTAAAAGAGACGTGATCATATTAAAACCTCAGACTGACTTTGGATTTCTAAATCCAAATGGGTAACAATGTTGGAATTAGTGAAATAGGGAAGCGATTTGGATTCTGGCAGGTTTGAGAAAGTTTTAATTGTGTGTATGAATTGTGGCCTGATCCTGTGCTGATTCCCTTCTGTGCCTGTGGGTGGAAAATCCATTGACAGTCCCTGGTGTTACAGAATCACAGAATCACAGAATGACCTGGGTTGGAGGGGACCTCAAGGATCATGTAGTTCCAACCCCCCTGCCTAGCAGGGCCACCAAACATACACCTTTACTAGATCAGGTTGCCCAGAGCCTCGTCCAACCTGGTCTTGAACACCTCCAAGGACGGGGCATCCACAACATCCCTGGGCAGCCTGTTCCAGGATCTAACCACCCTCCTAGTAAAAAACTTCCCCCTAACATCCAACCTAAATCTTCCCTCTTTTAACTTAAAACCATTTCCCCGTGTCCTGCTATTATCAGCCCTTATGAAGAGTTTACTCCCCTCCTGGGAGTAAGTTCCCTTCAGATATTGAAAGGCTGCAATGAGGTCGCCCCGCAACCTTCTCTTCTCCAGGCTGAACAAACCCAACTCCCTCAGCCTGTCCTCATAGGGGAGGTGCTCCAGCCCCCTGATCATCTTCGTGGCCCTCCTCTGGACCCTTTCCAAAATCTCCATGTCTTTTTTGTACTGAGGGCTCCACACCTGAACACAGTACTCCAGATGGGGCCTCACAAGAGCAGAGTAGAGAGGGACAATCACCTCCCTATCCCTGCTGACCACCCCTCTCCTGATGGAGCCCAGGATCCCATTTGCTTTCCGGGCTGCCAGAGCGCACTGCTGGCTCATGTTAAGTTTCTCATCTATCAGGACCCCTAGGTCTTTCTCTGCCGAGCTGCTCTCAAGGACAACTCCCCCCAGCCTGTACAGGTGCCTGGGGTTCTTCCGGCCCAAGTGCAAAACCTTGCACTTTGCCTTATTGAACCTCATTAGGTTCACCCGAGCCCAGCTTTCCAGCCTGTCAAGGTCCCTCTGAATGGCCTCCATTCCCTCCACCGTATCGACTGCACCACTCAGCTTGGTGTCATCAGCAAACTTGCTGAGGGTGCACTCCATTCCCTCATCGATGTCATTAATAAAGATGTTAAAGAGCACCGGTCCCAAGACAGACCCTTGAGGGACACCGCTCGTTACCGGCCTCCACCTGGACATAGAGCCATTGACCACCACCCTCTGTCTGCGGCCTTTCAACCAATTGCTTATCCATCTAGTTGTCCACCCGTCAAATCCACTTCCCTCCAGTTTGGAGATGAGGATGTGATGGGGGACCATGTCAAAGGCCTTGCTCAGGTCCAGGTAAATGACATCAGTTGCCTTCCCTTCGTCCACCAATGCCGTCACTCCATCATAGAAGGCCACAAGATTAGTTAAGCATGACCTTCCCCTGGTGAAGCCATGCTGGCTATCTAGGATCACGTGCTCGTTCTTTATGTGATCAAGCATATTGTCCAGGAGGATCTGTTCCATAATCTTCCCAGGCACGGAGGTGAGACTCACCGGCCTGTAGTTACCCGGGTCCTCCCTGCTCCCCTTCTTGTAAATGGGAGTGACGTGACCCTTCCTCCAATCGTCCGGGACCTCACCTGACAGCCACGACTTCTCAAATATGATGGAGAGCGGCTCAGCAACCACCTCAGCCAGCTCCTTCAGGACCCTGGGATGCACGCCATCTGGCCCCATAGACTTATACTCATTCAGTCTAAGGAGGCGCTCTCGGACTTGCTCAACCCTTACAGTGGGGAGGGATTTACCTCCTTGGTCCCCACATAGAGGTATGGGGGTGCAAGACTTAGGGACATGAAAAAGACTAGAATCCTGGCCACCAGTGAAGACCGAGGTGAAGAACTCATTCAGCACCTCAGCTTTCTCTTCATCTGTTGAAGCCATTTCTCCTTTTAAATTTACCAAAGTAGGTACGCCCGTTTTGGCCTGTCTCTTCTGGCCAATGTACCTGTAGAAGGTTTTCTTATTGTTTTTCACGTCCCTGGCCAAGTTCAGTTCTGCCTGCGCCTTGGCTTTCCTGATCCCACGTCTGCAAGTCCGGACGGCATCCCTATATTCTTCCCAGGTGACACAGCCTTGTTTCCAGAGCTTGTACACCCCTTTCTTCACCCTCAGTTCTCTTAGCAGGTCCTTGCTGAGCCATGCCGGTTTTCTACCTCTCCTGCCCACTTTCTTAATCAGGGGAATGGAGACAAGTGTTATCTTGTGATAAACTGGTGCAAACGTGCACTGCTTCTTTAGCCTTCTGTATTTCCATCCGAAGGACTGGCTACCTGCATCCTGACTCTTTCCTCCTGGTTTGTGTGCGGCACTTGCTGCGTTTCAGGAACAGACACCCTTCAAGGGAGGAATAAAGACAAAGAACATAGTGTTGGTAACATTGTTTATAATTAACAGAACTTTAAACTTAAGCGCTGTAGTCATCATTGCTTTAGAAATACTTTGCCAGTTTCTGAGTGTGATGTCACTGGGAGGGAACCTGTAAGTTATAGATACTCAAGCTCAGAAAACGTTGATCTTCTCTGAGCAGAAGCATTTAAAAAAAAAAAAAAAAGGTAAGTACTGAGAATCTATGAAGGTTGTTCAATACTTAGTATCTATGTTCTATCACGCCCCTGTAACCTCTCTTTCCAAAACCCAACTAGGATTTGCAATGGAAGTGTTTCTTTATCTGTCTCCACAACCCATGAGAGAATCTTTTGCAAATGAAAATTCTGTTGTTAGCAAAAACGAAGCAAAGCCCCAGGGATCCTGTCCAAGTTGGTGAGAGTTTCCCCTTTCTGGCATCGTGGTTAGCAGACCAACTGGATGCTCAGAATGCTGCACAAATTGGTACTGATCCATGACATCTTATTCAGCTGTTGTCACACTTAAGCATTAGTTAATCTGTTTTTATTCTATGAAATGTATTTAAGTGTAGTATGCTTAATAGATCTTGATTAAGCTAAATGGATATTCTTCATGGATCTCTGCTGTATGCAATTGGAAAAAGATCTTAGCAAAGTGTTGAAGAAAATCCTACATCACCAAGTAGCAAATGGCTAAAAGTAGCTGTTTTTGTCATGTTTTTGCCAGCAGTGGTGGTCTTGAAAATACAATGCTAACATAAAGACAGAATTTCCTGAAAGAGTTGGTCATTCTTAGAGGTCACTCAGTGCAAGAAGTGGAAAAAATAGCATGGAGACAGAGAAAAATTTCCAGCAGAGCCCTGCACTTGGAGTTGGTATCACCGCCTGCACAAAGGGTCAAAGTTCTCCTTGTTTTTGATATTGATGACAAGCTCTGAAGCTGTGTAAACAGATGGAACTGCCTCAACAAGAAACCATGTAGTTTAAGCTATTTGGACTTCAGAACTTGCCTGAGTATCTTACAGGAAAAATCAATAGCACATCAGTTAGTAGAAATCAGATCTTGACAAACTACCATTTCTGTTACACAGGTACTGTATATTATACCTTTTCATGCATGAACTCTGATAGATCACATCTAACAAAATGAGGGAACTAGGATTGTTCAGTTTGGAAAGAGGAGGCTGAGGGGAGACCTTATTGCTCCCTACAACTACCTGAAAGAAGGTTGTGTCTAGGTGGGAGTTAGCCTCTTCTCCCATTTAAGTAGTGATAGGAAGAGAAGGAATGGCCTCAGTTTGCACCAGGGGAGATTCAGGTTGGACATTAGGAGACATTTCTTCTCCGAAAGAGTGGTGATGCAGTGGCACAGTCTGCCCAGGGAGGTGGTGGTGTCACAGTCCCTGGAGATGTTCACAAAAGGTTTAGATATTGTACTGAGGGACATGGTTTGGTGGGGAAATATTGGTGGTAGGTGGATGGTTGGACTAAATGATCTTGGAGGTCTTTTCCAGCTGTGGTAATTCTATGATTCTGTGATTCTAAGATGGTACAACTTTTTAATGAGATGGAGATTAGTGAGAACTTGGGATCACATGTGCTGAATGCCTAATTTCTATCAGACCTGTACAGACCATTTGAACAAAATATTTTTGTAGACACAGTTAACTGTTTAGGCATCAATTTTTATAATGAAGCTAAAACTATCTACTGCTCTTCTTTCCCTTCCTTTGGATTGGAGAGACAAAGCTGGGGTTCTTCCTGCCTCAAGGCTCCTGCCTCTAGCAGTCCTGGCTGCAGGGCCTGGGGGTTCTTCCAGCCTGCCAGTCCCACCAAGACCCCTTAGTACATCTGTTGTGGGGCCTTCTGGTTAGCTCCTTCAGAATTGCAGGCTTTTCACTGCAACAAATCTCCCAGCCTTGCCCCTCCTATTCCGGGGTAATCTCTTCTCTATCCCTGTTTTCTGAGCTGTAGAGATGCTCAATACTTTCCTCTCTGTCCAAAATTGCATGCTGTTTTTAGTGCTCAAGCTACTGTGAGTTCAGAGATAGCACTTGGGTTTCTGTTTCCTATAATAGCTGGCATCAGAACACTGACTAGCTGGACAAAATGTTCTCAGATATGATGATGACTTTTAAAATCCATGAGAATCTATGGCTAGTTCTATGGCAGTGATTTCATCCCTGTAACTGAGAGCAGAGATCTAGCCTGCAGCAGCTGCAGTTCCTCATAACTGCTGTGATTGGGATGCCTTAAGCTAATTCTGATTTAAATGATCATATGAAATACAAAAGTGGCTTTTCTTGGAAAGATAAGTGCAGACAATCAATATGGCTTTGCCTGACTTACAGATGAATTTATTTTTTTTCTCTCTATTCTAATATGCAGAATTTATATTTTAAAGCAATTTTTATTCCCTAATGCATAACTCTTGTTCAAATATACAACTATTTTCAGGGCCTTCAGAGAAGAAAGAGGAAAAGACACAACAGAAAAAATGGGAAGTCATGAAATAGGTGGAAGAAAAGTGGAGCCCTGGAACACATTGGCTTTCATGTCATGTTGGCAGTCACACACCAAGGAGTTTCAGGAACATCTGTTATCTGAGGGAGCGTGTCCACTTAGCCAGAAGAATTCTTGTTCCTCCAGGCTAATCAGCTTGACAATCGTGTCCTGAGGCCACATGGATGAGGTACAAACACAAAATACACTGTATGTCCTAAAACAGCTGCAGGGGGGGAGTATGCAGCATCAGGACTTGGTATTTGGTCATTGTGGTGCAGGTGAGAAGGGTACACAGAGCAATCTCCCTCACTATTTCCATTGCAGAAGGAGGATCTAAGTGAGAAAAGTGACAGAGGTTTCTCACCTGGCTTTCCAAGTACTTTAGATAGCTTTTGAACAAGCATCTCACTTCTAAGGGGCTGCTCTCTATTTTAGATACCTCTGTGCACCTACTGCAAAACTAGCTAAACGTAGCATTGCAAGCATGGAGCCGTGAAAGGGGTGCACCTTTTGGAAAGCACCTCTTTTTTGGATGTGCTTAAGTCTGGTCTCAGAGTTCCTATGACCTCCTTGGATTTGGGATGAGGCTCTTGCCTTGCTGTGCTGTGGTTCTGAGTGTTATAAGTGGATAGATCTCTTCCCTCCCTCTCTATGGTTCACCATCTGAGTTGTGTTCAGAGGTGCCGCAGTTTCCTTTCTTCCATGGACCTGCAATTCAGCATCTAAGCCCTGAGGTTTCTGCTGGAAAGAGGGACAGCAGCTGCTGCTTACAGGCTGGAAAAGAGGAGCTCCTCTGGGAGGCTCGAGAGGCATCACAGAGTGCCCTCTCCACACTTGGAGGGAGACAGATTCCCTGCACTTCACTTAAGCACCTGCTCGGGGAAATATGTTGTACTGTTGCCTTTGGGTCTGGGGAGATAAAGAGATGATTTGCATAGCTAGTCTGTGGAACGCTAAGCATAGCAAGTGGGTTGAAGGAAGTCTGATGAATGGGTTAAAAAAAAGATTTTTGGCAGGTCTGCCTCATAGTCTAGGAAAATTTTCTTTGGGGAAAGGGAGCATTGTTTGAAGACAGCCTTGTGCATGTTTTCAGACCAGGGCAGGCTACTGAGTAGCCAGAAATAAGAGTTCTGCCTTCCACAATACAAGCTGAGAAAGCAAGTGAGGAAGGAAAGGGACTTGCCATGACAACCCCTCTATTCCTTTGTGGCAGTCTCTCTCTCTCCAAGTGTGTTTCAAATACCAGTGTTACACAGGCCCAGTGTTTTGACAATGAAAAGTTTTCTGGATGGAGGGCACAAAAACATCAAAGCACACAATTACTTAATAGTCTGAAAAAATGTGATAGAATAATGAGTCAAAGCAGGCTTTTTTTGTTGTGATGATTGCAATGTATTTTCTGTGCTAGTAATTTGTGCTGTTTTTAGTGAAATACATCAGGGTGTACAGTGGTGCCACAAGCAATGTGTACTCTGTAGCTTTCACCCTTCTGAAATTTTGAATAAGATTTAATTTAATGGATGACATATTTAGCTTGCTTTGTGAAACTTGGCTCAACAAATAAGAACATAGAAAAATGTGAGGGAGACTTCAGTGGAGATTAAGGAAACGTGATGTTGCATAGAATGAAGTGTTAGGGAAGTGACAGGAGGTCTATGTGTGTCTATATAAAAACAGCTGAAAAACACGAAATAAAATGCTAACATGCTGGTATGATGCACAATAAGCAAGACCTAAGTAGACTTTATGATTAAATATACATGAACTAATATGTTAAATATTAAGAAAATACTTGAAAATCACTGACTGAGGTTTTCCTTCACAATGTTTATTGAGGAAAAAAGAAGAAAAGCAAACAGTATTCTTTGGCTAATTAATTCCTTCTGCATGCCATACTAAGAATTAGGAAAACTTCTTCCATTGTAAATCTTTGGTTTGTTCTAATTTATATTCCTTCTAGAAGATGTGTGTGTTTTTTTTTTTTTTTTTAAGCTCCCGGAATTTGGATAATTTGGATGAGGCAAATGGATGTGTAATGAAAATAAAAGCGAGAGGCTGAGCGATACCTGTTGCTGGCTCAAATTAGTCCAAACCAGACTCTGACTTGTGAGTTAGTCACTCAGGAGCCCAGAGCAGGTTAATTTGGATACATCTGAACATATTTCTTCAGCTAATTTTATGATAAACTTATTCATAGTTAATTAATTGTTACTGTTTATTGCAGAGTGAGTTCATGATCTCTGAAGGAGGAGGCTTGAGGCAATGATTTTGCACTATTATAATCTCTAGCAGAGTTATCAGATGTCAATTGATTCACAGAACTACAACTTCAGAATCCAAAGGGCTGAAAATAGAATAATTACACAGAAAAGCTGTGAGGTCATGCATTTAGCATCACTTGAGTCATGTCATGTCATATTACTTGAAGGCAGGCAGTTTGAATCATGGAGATAATTGGTACTCAGAACTCTGTTCCCTGCAGGATACATCAGTGGTCACGTAGAGTAGGAATGTAGCAACAGATCAATAGATAAATCTAAGCTCTTATTTGATGGACAGGTCTGCAGCTGTCTTCAAGCACAAAGAATGAGTTCTTGCATTAAATAAATACCGAAATCTATTGATCCTACTTTATGGATCCAGTAAGTTTGAGCTAAGCTTACAAAGAAACCCGTGACAAGAACAATATTCACTTCTGCTGAGATGTGAGTGTGACTCTTGTGCACATCCATGTGGGGAAGGTCAGGGGAGATTCATGTATCAGGAAAAAATTCTTCTCCGAAAGAGTTGCTGGGCACTGGAGGAGCTGCCAAGGGAGGTGGTGGAGTCACCATCCTTGGAGGTGTTCAAGAAAAGGGTGAATACAGCACTGAGAGACATGGTCTAGTGCTGTCACAGGCATGGGTAGATGGCTGGACTAGATGAGTTTGCTGATCGTTCCAACCTTTATGATTCTATGTGACCCTCAGTTGATGGCAGGCTGCAGTTAGCTATTGGGATGGAATATCAAGGAGGGCCATGTGTCTGAAATCTTGCTGTGCTTAGTGTGCCTTTAGTCCCTGAATTGTGTCTGGAGGCCTGGTGCCTCTTGCAGAAAGGATTGAAATGCATGGCCTGAATCCTGCCTTCCAAGCGGGACACCAAATTTTTTCATTAAAACTGTACCAGACAGATCCCTGCTTTAAAGCTATCTCATGTTTATGTGGTCCTGAAGCAGTTAAATCTGTATGTAGCAGGGAAAAAACCTTTATCAATTTTCTGTCCTGTGCAGATATATTCATGCTCATGAAGTCTGAGTGCAAAAGCTTCTCCTTTCTCAACAGCAGTGAAATGGATCTCTCTACTTGATTTTTATCAGACTTCATTTAGTGTGGAAAGCTGTACGTAGAAGCTATATGGCTTCCTTGCAATAAGCTGGGGCTAACAGCTTTCTAGGTCTTCTGCATTTCACCACTACATTCCAGAAAATGTGTCAAATTCAAAATTGTATGTCAGTTGCAATCTAAAGCTCTGGAGCACTTTAAAAGGCAAAGCCACAGTAAATGCCCACAGCAGTGTGTCTGTGTCTCTTGTTTCTCTAAAATGATTTCCCTCTGATCTGCTTCTCAACAATTTTTGCAATAATTTGGATTCTGAGTTTATATTCAGTAGATTGGTTTCTCACTAAGGAGTAGAAACCTTGAAGATTAACCTCGAAGATTTTCTTTTAGATGGCTTGTTGAAAATACCATTTCTGTCTGCAATATAGACCAAATGAAAATTGACGAAAGCACCACTCCAGTCTGGCACACTGCTCATGCTGATGCCACCTTGCTGATGGCAATGAGGGACCTGCCCTGCTGGTTTGTTCCATCATACAGAGCACGTGTCTTTCTGAAGCCGCTTTTTTTCTGTTTTATGAAATGTTAGCCATTTCTCAACACACAGGGAGACATAACGGGAGCAGGCATAGCAGCACATATCAATGGATTAAATGCCCAGTCTTGTGCCTCATCTTATTTCTTGGACTCTTTTCATACCTCTCAGGTACTCTCATCTCTTTTTTGTCTTGCACCATGCCTCAGTGTTGCAGCTAAATGCACTGTTATGCTTCTTTTTCATCAGGATGAAGCCCCCAGCAGGGAGATGGGTATATTGGAAAATGTTTGGTGAAAGAGCCCCCCAGCCCCACGCATGCTGCGGTGTTCTGGGCACACAATTCTTGGCAAGCACTCGCCTGCCCCAGCTGTTAGCTGTGGCTGCAGCTGTCATCTGCACAGCGAAGAGGAGATGCTCTGTTACCTTCCCATCACAAACAGAATCTCTCACTTTGCCCATCTATTTCCTGCTGGAAGTTTTCATGCAGCAGTCGTGGCTTCATTGCTTTTTCATTTGCTCTTTTTAAGCGGATCTCAGCAGACTCCATCTCTGCAGAGTTTACAGCCTTCCCCTTCGGTGTCCATTCTATCTGTACATGGCTTAATTCTTAAAGAGCTAAGGCACTTTTCACATACCCAGATGACATGGATGTGGGAAGAACGACCCAGACACCTGAGCCTTGTACTGTAAGCTGGATTTGAATCCTGCATGACACACAGATTGGAGGGGAGCTCTGGGATCATATCACTGAACACAGGACTAGCTTTACAATTAGGCTGGGTTGGTAGGGGTCTTGTCCAGGTTGGTATTGAACATCTCCAAGGACATCCTGCAGCCTTCCTGAACAGCCTGCTCCTGTGCTTAATAGCTATCACTGCGGATATTTTTCCTATGCCTCATCAGAATTTTCTTGCCGCAGCTTGTGCATCTTAATACTGACTTCTGTTTTTAAATCTTTTACTTCAGATATCCAAGATCCACATGAATGTTTTTTGTTAAATGGTGCTCAAAAATGGTTCATGTTATGTTTTTATATCTGCAAAGCACAGCTGCTGTGGAAACCCCAGGACAGCACGTTCTCTTGCAGTGTTCCCAGATGGTTTCTGCTGCCCCTGCCCTGCTCTTCTGACTTGCTTGTGCCAGGTCTGTCACACACTGCACCACACCTATGCCACAGTATGACAGAACCTCATGGTGTGAGCTAAAAGGCTGTGGTTCAGGGTTGTCCTCCTTTCTCAGAGTAGGCAGATAGGTTTAATTAAAGGAAAAAACTGTTTATTTTGACTCTAATCTTTCTGAAACTGAACAAATTCTAGGACAAGCTTAGAAGAAGCATTCTGGATAATTCTGGAGTTTGAAACAGGTAAAACACTACGCAGAAGGTGAGAATTTCAATCAATCCCTTTTCTCCAATCTCCTCCCTGCTGTTTTGTTGTAACATAATTCAGTATTTTATTATATGAGTTTGCAGATGCCTAGAGGAAGGAAAAGTACTTCATACTTTTTACTGGAATAAATTAACTCGAGCTTTCTTAGCTGTCACAATTTTATGGATACCACATAAGGGTATGAGTAATACTGTAATAATGGCACAGTTGGAGAAGGTGGTGAGAAGTGTGATGGTGACAATATAATGTATACTTTGAAAATGCTTCTGCTGTAAGGAGGAAAAACTTGCTTTTTTACCCCCATAAAACCATCTGACACCTTCAGACAGGTATGGCTGGGTTTTTGTTTTTTTGCTTTTTCTTTATTTTTAAGTTGTCAAATGCAAGAGTGCTAATAAGTTCTTCCTGATGCCTCTTAGTGGCAATTAGTCATAATCACGTGCCAAGTGTCAGCAAGTATTATTAATGAACAGAGAGAAATTGCTTTCTGCTTGGTGTGTCTCTAAAGCAGATTGCAAATAATGCCAACAAATTTCTTTCATTTTCTCTCCAACGTGAATTTCATGGAGTAATTTTCATTAATTCATGCAGCTTCCAATAATGGAGCGGAACAGAAATGGTAAGAATTCTGAATGATCCCAACTTAAAATGCTGATTTGAATGCTGATTCTGTAAAGGAGGCTCACCAATATACTACTCTATGTGATGGACACTGTATTCTAACAACAAACTGCAAAGCATTTGAAAACCTACAAGACTTTTTCTCCTGGGATATCGAACTGGCCTCTGACACCTGACTGTACTGAGCACAGTGTCCCTGGGATCACCACAGAAGGGCTGTTGGCTGTTTGTCTTTTCTGTAGGTACCCTCCATCGCTGTGCTGTGCTGTGCTCATTGTTCTTTTGGTTGGTATTCTGTCTCCCATCCCTGCCTGAGCTGTACTGAATGAAAAAAAAAGCAGTTACCACTGCGGTTCATTTTATTCAGACAGTATAAGGAAATTGTGGATTGGCTGGCTGGCACAGAATGGGCACAAAGGGATCAGGACAGAAGAGATCTCGGGGAACCTGGCGGATATAAGGCTGTTAGTCTGAAAGGATGTCGTGCAACTGCAAACATTTCACAGAGCAATGAGCAGCTTGGTAGGTTCTGTTTCCTTTTATCCACCGTGAAAAGCAGAGTCCTCCTTGAGCTCCTCTCCCTTGTGCCAGCTTTGAGCATGGGTTGCCTTGGTTTTGCACTGAACTGAGACCTGCACTTCTGATTTCTATGAGTTTCTTTGTGTTTGTTTGTTTGTTTCGATCAGCAAAACCTTATATTTCTAGGTGTTGTTTTTTTTTTTCCCCCAGTACTTGTATTCTGGTGTGTAATTTTAGGGAAAGATTATCTGGAGCCTTTTTATTGAAGCAAAGCAATTTCCTAGCGAGCGCACTCTGTGACACTTGATAGTTTACTGAAAATACCATGCTTGCCGGTGTGAAAGTACCAAGGCTTTGTCATCCCCATCTTCCAGATATTTGCTTTATCCTGTGCCTGTCCAGTCTGAGGAGGCCCTCAGATCTGTGGCCAGCTTCTGTTTTTCATATGACTGGAGCTAAGGTTGCAATCCATTATTTAGTGGATTGGCTGGATCAGTTTTGCACGCGTGTGCTAGGTTTTGTTGTTATTGTTGCTGTTTTGTTTTTGTTAATTTAGGGGCATTTCCTGATAATGTAGAAAGCTGCAGTCAAATATTCAACGATATCTGGTTTGCCAGCCCTACTGAGGAGGCAATGGAGGAAGTCTGCTCTTTAAAATTAGCCTCTGGAGTTTGCATCAGAGCCCTTCTGAACTCATTCTGTGATTCAAGACAGACAGACAGCCATAGGCAGGAACTGTCGTTTCATGAAAAGCTGTCAGTCTTCTAAGGCGACGGGGTATCTGAGAGTTTTGAGGGCAAGCAAGGGTTGCAAAGAAAGCAGTAGAAATTAAGAAATTATGTGTATTATATTTTACTATATAATATTATAATATATATAATATTATTATTTTACTACAACATTCTAGTGTACTGATTCTCAAACACTGGCTATCTCAGAGAACATAGTGCAGACCAGTGGTGATGAGTTGTGCTGTGAAGGAAAGCTAACATCACCTAAGGCCTTTTTGGGAATCATATCCTGGCTGAGATCCCTTTGCCAATGAGAGCGGTGATGCAATGTCATGGTTTAAAGGGAACAAAGTCACAGGATTTCTCATGACTGTGATTAATTGAAAACACTCAATGGATATAACTTTACAATACAGGATGAAATGTGAGCTCTTGGCATATCAACATAGTGGAAAGTGTGAACATTGGCACATTTGGGTTTTCTTCGTTCCTTACAGGCACTAGCAGCAACGCAGGGAATTAGAGGCCAAACTTGAGGCTCGTGTATACAAATCCTTATGCTGTCAAGAACCAATTATAAGGTAGGAAAAACAGTCTTCACCCTTATTGCTTAAATATCTCTCTAAGATCTCTCAAATTACTTTCTCCAAAGCATCTGTTGGAGCAAAATACTAATGATTGTGCAAATCATTCATTCCCTGGGTGTGATTGGAGCTGCAAGCAGTTTGCATAGTAAACAAAGTTTTTGCCTTACCCTGTGGCTCTAATTATCTGCTCTGATGCATAAAGTAATGCAACTCCTTGGGTGAAAAATGCTATTTCCATTTTGTGCTGGCTTTTAAGTGGAAAAAAAAAAAAAAGAAAAAAGAAATTCTATGATTCTAGGCCAGCCATTTCTACACTATGCAGAGAGAAGTCAAGTGGCTTACATCTTATTGCAAAGAAAAGAAAAGCTTTGTTTTTAGCTTTTCTTTTCTTTGCAATAAGATGTAAGCCACTTGACTTCTCTCTGCATAGTGTAGAAATGGCTGGCCTAGAATCATAGAATCATGGAAAGGCCTGGGTTGAAGAAAGGTTTTGGCTGCTGGCAGAAAGAATTCTTTACACTGGAGCCGTATTACATATTGAGGAATGCTCACAAAGCAAAAGGCAGGTATGCTAATCTATCTTTTAATTTAGCTTGCAAACTAGTAATGGTAATGAAGGTGGCACAGTACGGACATCATGGTGAATACTCTAATTTGCCATTTCCATTCCTCCAGCAGTGCACACTGAGATCAGGGAAGGTGGTGGCTGGTGACTTTTGATGCTCTGGTTAGTGTTGCATGGCAACTTTCAGAATCCAGTATATGAAAGCTTCAGAAAAGCTGTGTGTAGGATAATGCTAAAAGCAAGACTACGAAGTGTTATCCTAACCAATTATGTGCAGTGTTTTTTCAGCTTTCATTCTGGCTCTTCAAGACTGAACTGCAGTCTGCTTTGAGAATCTCTCCAGCCACTGGAAAGCAAAGTGCAGCGCATGTGGGGTTGGGTAGAGGTAAGACTCCACAGAGCGAGCTGAGATTTGTTCTTGTCAAGAGGAAGCACAGCCTGGTGAGCTGCAGGCTGCTAGCAGCCCAGCTTTCTTCCCTCAGTGTGCTCTGCTATGCAATGCTCACTGCTGAGCTGCACTCTGGCTCTGTGCTCCTGCATGCGTGATGAGGTCCCGAGGCTTTAGGGCAGGCTGACCTAGAGCTTGCCCTTAATGGGAGTGAACTGAAAAGAGTTCTTTAAATTAAGAAGTCAGTTTGCATATAGCTAAACGCACACAAACTGGAGCCTTTTAAACTAGGTCCAACTGGCAGAGGTGTGATGGAGAACAGTCTGTCCCATGAGATGGACAAGACAGGTCATAGGCAATACATAACGAGGTTTTCAGGTGAGGTTAGAGCATAACAGAAAGGAGACATTTGAGCTGGTTTTCCCAGAAGGAATGTGCTGGCTTCATAAGATCTTTCTCAGGATTATCTTCATTATCTCTGAAAGTCTGTGATTGCAATAAATGACTGTTTCATAAATCCATAATAACCAGTGTCCCGAAGGCAAACAAACTTCATAATGTGCAGAGGAAAGGTGTAAGTATAAACAAATTTATTTTCTTACTGTATTGTGATGCAGACAGATTTTGTTCTTCTGTACCTAAAGCCATTTCCTTGTGTTTAGCAATGTCTTTGGGCTCCCGGCTGTCATAGTAGGAGGGAGAATGAGCTTACAGTCTGTTCTGAGCTATTCTCTTCAAAGAACATCTTTCTGATTGTCATACTGCACAAGTACAGGCTCCTCAGCCCTCTGAATCTTTCTAGGTCAGATGAGTGACTTTCTTCAGTGAAAAGAAATAGTGATGTACTTCAAAGACTGGTGAGCAGCTTGCTGCTGTGTCAGGGTTCAGAGCAGTGATATGCAATAACACAACATCCCATTTCCTGAGCAGAGGTGGGGCCGGTAGCCTTTTGCACCCAATGCACAGACAGGGCACTTCAGACTATAAGCATGCATGGCAGTGAGGATCCTACCAAAGCTGGAGTAGAACTGAGAATGCAAATGAAGCTTGAGATGCACAGGTCAGGTTAAAGCTGCTTGTTGAAGAGTGGCAGTGCAGTCTGAAAGATAGTGAGTGAGGGGTTGTTGGTCACCGCTCTGGGATAGATGTGTGCTGTGCCTCTGCTTGGAGGAACTATTTGGTAAGAGGCAAAGGAATTTTCCAGTCTCTATTCATGTATGCTCAGGTGGCTCAGTGATGGAAAATATTGAGAGTTTTCTTGTTGTTGGAGTCGTCTTATCCCATTTGATCATCTCATTTGGTGTGCTGGAGGAAACTTGAGGAACTCTGTAATAAAAGAAGTAAGCTGGTAAGAAGTACACTGTTTTTCCATGGTGGTTTTGTTTTGTTTTGATTAATGAAGCAATGAAATATACAGAAAGTCTTCTCCTTCGGGTTGAAGATTCACTAAAATAAAAAAATGATATTGGAAATATGAAACTTTTGACTACTTGCTTTATGACTTCCTGATAAGAAATGAAGACACGCTGCTGGCCCTTCAGGACTGCTGGATCTCAGAGCCAATATCTGCTTTAGGAGGATCACTTTGAGACAAGGGTAATTGGACTTAAGGAAAGAGATCTAGCTATGCAGCCAGAATAGGGTATGATATTGAACTGGAAATGTGCAAAGTAGCATGTAAAAAGAATAGTTTAAGTGAGGATACAAATTTGGTGTAGAAAAGTGACATGACAAGAAGCCTAAGGACAAACCAGAAGATGGTAACTGATGATGCATCACAGCAGCCTCATTGGCTTAATCCAGGAGCTTTGTTACTAAGCAGGGAGAAAATCCTTTTCCTAATACATGGTAGTTGTTTAGAAGATTTCATGGTAGGTGTTTAATAGAAAGATTTTTTGAAAATGGGATAGAACAGACAAGAAGGTAATGAAAAAACTGATGGATCACAAAGATTAAGCAGAGCAGAGATGAAGGTATTTGTAGAGTCTGAAATAATGAGAGGTACAATGTTTAGGTTGCATATTTGGGATGATATTTCCTCATGATATACGTGAATGACTTCCTGGGAAGGGCTGACACGTCATTGCTCAGTCTCTTTTAGGATCAGTCTGGGTGAGAAGCTGGTAGAGATGCAATGAGGAAAACAAAACTATGCTGAGAGAAGGGTGCTATAAGTTCATTATGGGGACTTTGATTAGAGTCAGTGAAGCAGCTTGAACAAGAAGAGCTTTATTACTGCAGCATAAGCACTTTACTGATCCCCCAGCCTCTTCTTTTTTTCTCTAACTTTTCCTACCTTTTGTAAGTTTGCAGTAGGAGCAGTGTCAGCTTTTGGAGCTCTCCAGTGTGTCTGGAAAGCAGCAGTGGAGCAGCAGATAGATGCCAGCCGTAAAGCCCATCCTCCTGGGCACCTTTCTTGACCATTCTTTCTTCTTAGGTTATCAGTGTTTTCCTTTCAAATACTCTATCACAAAAGTAATGTTTTGTTTTGTAACTGTATCCCTAAAACCTTATCTGGTGCAAGAATGTATCAACCCCTCTGTTCCAGTTCTGCAAGCTGGTACATTTTCCCAGTGCTGTAGTAATATAATTTGAACAGTCAACAGGATGATACATCCTTTTACCTTTACTTTCTAACTGTGATCCAGAATTCTCTTGAAAAGACCTGTGAATCAGTGGATACAACTCCTGTTGCATCTCATGCTGTGTTTTGTTGAGAATGTTATACCTTTTGTTTTGTTTAAAACAAAATACCCAACCTGTGTGTGTAATCACATTTTGTGATATTCCATCCTTGAGGGAGAATCCTGGGATTTCAATTATTTGTCAGATGAATGACAAATAAGTGGTTTTAATTCAAGTCACGTGTTTAATTTAATTCTGCAATTATATTAGCTCCCAAGATTAAAAAAATAATATTTTTTCCCCCCAAAGCTATTCTAGGTATACCTTTGTTATTTTTGCTTCCTCCTCACACCTCTATTCCTTGTTACTTCTCTTTTCTGATATTACCTTTATACACTGGGGCTTAGCACAGAAAACAGCTGATTGGTTTGATATATTTAAGCAGGTTTTGTAGTCATTTCTCAGAGGATTCAGTCTGCTCTACAGGATTTTTGAGCTGGGCCCACAGCTGCTAAATGTTTACACCTTCCTGTAAAGCTAATGGAGTGCAATGCTTCAGTTTTGGCTATGTAAAAAAAACAAATGCCTGAAAGGTTCCTCTGGCATGGGTTATTGTCATGGGGCATTATCAATTCAGCCTTGCAGGGGAAGTAAAAGATAGTGCTTGGGAATTTAAAGTGGAGAAAATCTAGTCATAGGAATGAGAATTCACCCAAGAGCTGACAAACTCTGGAAGAAGAGGGGGAGTTTTAGGAGTATGAACAATACAGATATTTAGATAAGAATGCAGGATTTATGTAAAAATAAAATAAACAATCACAAACAGAATTGGATGTGTGCTTCTGGTAGCTAAAATCCCTCCAAGCCCTCACAGGGTCTGTTTGATGCTGCCTCATGAGTGAGGACAACAGCTTAATTGGCAGGGATTTGGGCTGTATGGGGAAAATGGGAGGGATTTCAGAGCAGCCTGTGTGCAGCAGCCTGGCTTTGCAGTGGAACTGGATCAGCTCTGCTTTTCCCCCTCTGCAGAGACAGCTCCCTTTTAGAGGCTTTCAAGGGGCAGGAGGAGACAAAAGCAAGCTTTTTGTACAACTTTCTTTGACTAAAGAAAGGAAACCATCAGGTATTCATGAAAGCAGGCCCCGGGTTAGACTTACCCTGATTTCAAAACATCTGCACGAGTTTTGTTCTATTCTTTCAAATCAATCCACGACTTGCTGGGATTAATCCCAGGGTTTTTGCTCCACTAAATTCCAGTATAAACATATAAATTAGCTCATTCTCAAAGTGTTCTTTCATTAGCAATGGGTTCAATTAAATAGCAAATTTCGAAACGTTCTTTGCTCAGTCAGGGCTCACTCCAGGGGCAGCCAAGCTCTCTGATGTGAGACAGGAGTTTGCTCTGCATCTGCTGCAATGTGGCTGACATGAGGATCTGGAGCCTGCAGCTTGCGATTGCCTTTAATTTCCTTGTTTGTTGTTTAATTTATACTCAGTTAATCATTACCTTGTATTTTTTCTAGTGATTTATGTTTGTGCAATGTGGCTGTAAATATTGCAGCTGTTTATGGAACGCAGTTGTGCCCTTGTGAATATTATGGAGGGTGTAAAGCAGTGAAGAGTCAGGACAAAATATGTGCCATTCCATCCACTGTGCTGCTGCTTCGCATTCAGTTATGTGATCCTGAACTAAAACTTGCTTAAGATGAGTGCAGAAACAATGACTCTCAGCTGTGCAGTATTTTTCTGCAACAATTAGAGTTTGATGCTTGCATTCTTCACCTAAATTTAATCTGCATACTTCTATTGGTGCTTTGTGGCTTTTTGTCCTGTTTTGCTCAAGTGCAATGTGTTTAGTGGAACATGAAGGGAAAATAAATCAGTGGAGCAGACTCTCTTCTAGTGGTTACCATTGTAAGAAAGGAAATAAGAAAGGAAATATTGTGGAACTTGTCAATCTTGGAAATGGTCTGGTTGGGAGAAAGTCCGGTACAATCTGGTCCCACCTGAACCACATCAAAGAAGTCTCCTGTTTTACTGTTTCAGTGGTGTTTTGAATTATTTTCAGTGTTTTTGTTTCCATTTCTGTAAGGTATTTTCCCTCTCTAGTGAAATGAAGTGCATTTGCAGTTCTTATTTAAACTGGTAGTTTAGGAGTTCTGAAAAAAAGAATTTTTTTTTTTTTTTGGTTGTTGTTGTTTCATTTGCCAGGGGGTGAGGCTGCAGTTGGAGACGTTTTCATTTAGAACAAGAAGAGTTTTTGTTGGAATTTCCCATATAGCAGAGGATACAGTCTTTAAACAGCTCAAGTAATTATTTAATCTTTCCATGAAGACACTTGTATTACTGTAGGTATCAAATATAAATCCTAGTTGTCATGACGGTGTATTTTCTTTAAATGGATAATGGTTGTCTTAGCCACGTTCTACATGGAATTTGTTTGGAAGTATCTACACAAGGGACTTGGTGATAGCCAAACAGGGATTAGCAAGTGCCTTCCCAGGAATGAATGAAACTCATTAGCAGTAGCTGTGTGATTGTCAGAGGCACAGTAGCCCCTCTCCCTGAGTATTGGTGCTGCTATTCCTCTTCTATTTTTCACTTTGATCTTGTGGCAGTTTTCATCTTTGCTCTAGGTTACAGTCAAGAGAAGACCTTTTGCAATCACAGCTGTACTATCAAGCGGAGGATTGCATTAACTGAATACATATTTCATAGCATATTTTAAAAAATCTCATGCTTGTCTGGAGTGTACAGGGTCCACTGTGTACTGACCTGCCATCCAGAGTGTATGTTTTAATTGCCATTGCTGCCTTATTTTAAAATTCTGCAGAACTGGGGCTTGACAGAAATGCAACTCAAGTTCTGGTTGTTATATTATTGTATTATCGTAGAATCACCAAGGTTGGAAAAGAGCTCAACAATCATCCAGTCCAACTGTCCACCCACCACCAATATTTTCCACTAATCCATGTCCCCCAGTACAACATCTAAATGGTTCTTGAACATCTCCAGGGATGAAGATTATGATAGTAAACACATGGATTTTTCTTGTTCCAGGTAGCAGAGTAGCTGAGAAAAGTTTTCTTCTAGAGTGATAATGCCTCTCCTTCAGTCAAGACGTCTCTGAATATTTATAGGATGTCAAAAATACAACAACAAAAAAAAGGACTCTTATCTTCCTCATTCATCACTATAAATACATCCCAGTCACCGTTTCTAAGAGACATTCTTTTACTGAGAGCAGAGGCCATTTTTTCAGGAATGCTGAGTCCTGCTGAGTTCATACCCACAGATAAAGAGATCTCTGGAGCCTGGCAGGAGTGCAGAAAACACATCATCTTTGCTTCCTTCGTCACTCCCTGCCTCATGCTGTCAGCAGGCAGTGCTGGGCGATGGCTTTGTCATTAGTTTGGAGTCCTCTGGGCTCCCTGTGTGACCTGAGCATGGGGCCACCTATTAGTTGTTCTGGGCAGAACAATCTATCCGTGTGGCTGCTGATGGCAACCCTGATGGGGACAATGACAGTGGATTGCTGGGCTCACGCAGAAGCTTATGCGGGACCCAGGTGGAAAGTGAGAAGTTCACTTGACCTTTAATTTTGTTCTCCATGTGTGAAAGTATTGTTTCTTGCTGTTTTCAATCTTTTTTTTTTTTTTAATAGAGTTTTTGTCTCCCCAGTGCTTTATTCCAAGTAGAGTATTTTATTTGGGCAGGCTGTTCCCTCAAGGCTGAAGAGTCCAATTCTCCATTATTTTACGTCATACAATCATTTCTATTTGCAAAAAGTGACATTAGGATGATACCTAATACAAGTGCAGTGGGTTATACAGTTTTGGCCTAAGTATAAACATGTAATGTGAAAAGAAAATTGAAATCCAGCCAATGTCTGCAACCTTAATGCCTTAATGCATGCTGTGCTTTCTCTTTATGGCAGCTTTAACCTTTGCCTTCATCAACATGCAAGTATTACAGCAGGATGTGATAGCAGTAAGTTGGAATGCCTGATATATTCTCAATTTGTATTTAATTCTGAAAGTTAGTCCATTATCTATTTAACGAGATATGCAGTGGTTGAGGTTCACATTATGAAGAAGACAATTTGTCCTGGTTTTGCTAATACTTCTGCTATTATATGAGTCTCTATGGTATTTTTTGCATGATTGATTAGCTGTGTTGTTGGAAGTTTAAAATTTATCCTTTTCTTTCCATTAGCTTTTAAAATTTCACACTGACAATGTATTCTTTTCACTGGTATTACATTCTTACTGAAAAATTACATACTGTGTTCAGCAGGAAAATGTTTTAATGGTTACTTGTTTTCAGGGGAGGAGTGGTTACTTGTGACAGCAGTACTTAATGTAATGCTTACAGTGTATGAATTAGTACGAACAGTGAGTTGGACAGGCTTCTTGCAGAAGTGGATGGTTAACTGCTGAGAGAGTTCTGGAGTGAAAATCTGTTCCAGCAAACTGCAGCTGCAGATGAAGTTGCTTTAGAGCCTTTTGCTGTATTGAATGATGTCTTGACTTGTGAGCAGCGTTGGGGCAGTGGATAGAGCTCTCAATCTGATTGTGAATTGGGACAAATGATTTGTAGCTTGAAGTGAGTTTAGAGGTCACAAGATTGTATCTGGGTCAAGTCAGAGGTGGAAGTGGTTGACACCAAGTTTGTTGTGGGATCTTGAAAGGTGAGCGGAAGTAGAATGGGGATTTGTGAAGGCCAGACTTTCCAGTTTGTTGTGGTACAACTGAGGTTGCATGGTTGTAAAGGTGGGATTAAGTGAGGGTATGGGTTAAGGTTTTGGGCAGCAGTAGCCAGAGCAAGATTTACTGGTGTATTACATACCTCCTGTAAAGTTTGGTTAGCCACACTTTGGTGGGACACAAAAGATTTCTCAAGGATATCAGGAAAAGTAACATAAGGAGACAACAGGGATGAAATCCTTTGGGATTATATTACTCGTTGTCAAATATGTCGGTTATAAATAAATGGCTCAGAGGTTGGTGCAAAACAAGAATTTTGTTGTTTTTTTTTTTACCATGGGGCAATTTACTCGGCACCTGGTGTGACGGCTGCAGATGGAACTCATCTGTCTGCAAGGGGTAAAAGGATCCTAGCCCAGGAACTGGTGGAACTCATTGAAAGGTGTTTAAACTAGGTAAGAAGGGGGAAGGGGACAAAATGAGGGCCACTGGAGTTGAGCAGGTAGTTCAAGGCTCAAAACAAAGCTTGATGGGTGATGAGGGTGGAGTTCAAAGGGATGGGGAGGGGCAGGGGGATGCTGGTTCCCTGAAGTGTCTGTACACTAATGCACACAGTATGGGAAATAAACAGGAAGAGTTGGAGATCTGTGTGCGGTCTCATGGCCACGATCTCATTGTGATCACAGAGATGTGGTGGGACAGCTCGCGTGACTGGAATGTTGTCATGGAGGGCTATGTGCTTTTTAGGAAAGATCAGCTGGCAAGGTGGGGTGGTGGAGTTGCTCTTTATGTGAGAGAGCAGCTAGAATGTATTGAACTCCACCTGGGGGAGAGGGGTGTAGCAGTGGAGAGTTTGTGGATGAGAATCAAGGGGCAGGCTGGTATGTGGCACTATTGTGGGTGTGTACTACAGGCCCCTGATCAGGAGGAGGAGGTTGATGAGGCCTTCCATAAGCAACTGGAAGTAGTGTAACGATCTCAGGTGCTGGTGCTTATGGGGGACTTCAATTATCCAAATATTTGCTGGATAAGCAATATGGCCAGGCATGTGTGGTTCCTGCAATGTGTCGAAGACAACTTTCTGATGCAGGTGGTGGAGGAACTGATGAGGGGAGGGGTGTTGCTGGACCTTATTCTCACTAATAGAGAAGGGCTTGTCAAGGAAGTAAAGGTCGGGGGTAGCTTGGGTTGTAGTGACCACAACATGGTGGAGTTCAAGATCTTGAGTGGAAGAAGCAAAGCAAAAAGTAGGATTGCTACCCTGGACCTTAGGAGAGCCAACTTTGATCTCTTCCGGGACCTACTTGGAGCTATCCCGTGGGCTAGGGTGTTAGAAGGTAAGGGGGCCTGTGAGAGCTGGTCAGCATTTAAACAGCTCTTCTTCCAAGCTCAGGATCAGCGCATCCCTGCGAGCAAAAAATCAGGAAAAAGTGGCAGGAGACCTGTGTGGATGAGCAAGGAGCTCGTGCACAAACTCAAAGGGAAGAAGAATGTCCATGAAATGTGGAAAAAGGTATGACCACTTGGGAATAATATAGAAATGTTTTCAGGGCCTGCAGGGATGTGACGAGGAAGGCTAAAGCCCACCTGGAATTGAATCTGGCAAAGGTGGTAAAGGATAATAAAAAAGGCTTTTAAAAGTATGTTAACAGTAAAAGGAAGACTAGGGAGAATGTGACTCCCCTACTAAGTGAGGGGGGGATGCTGAGAAGGCAGAGATACTGAATGACTTCTTTGCTTCTGTCTTCAGTGAAAAAGCCCTCCCTCAGGAATCCCAGACCCTGGAGGTTAGTGAGAGGGTCTGGGAAATGGAAGACTTCCCTTTAGTCAGGGAAGAGGCAGTCCAAGAGCGCCTAGGCAACACCAATGCTCATAAATCCATGGAATCTGATGGGATGCACCCGTGGGTGCTGAAGAAGCTGGCGGAGGTGATTGCTTGCTGAACTGCTCTCAGTCATCTTTGAGAAGTCTTGGAGAATGGGGGAGGTGTCTGAAGACTGGAGCATAGCCAATGTCACTCTGGTCTTCAAAGAGAGCAAGAAGGAAGATCCAGGTAATTACAGGCCAGTCAGCGTCACCTCTGTCCCTGGAAAGGTGATGGAACAGCTTGCACTGGATGCCATCTCCAGGCAACTGGAAGAAAAGGAGGTTATCAGGAATAGTCAGCATGGGTTCACCAGGGGGACCAGACCAACCTGGTAGCCTCCTACAATAGGCATTTGATACTGTCTCCCACGACATACTTATAACAAAGCTGAGGAAATGTGGGATAGATGAGTGGACAGTGAGGTGGGTTGAGATCTGGCAGGGCACAGAGGGTCATTGTTGGGTGCAGAGTCTGGTTCCTCAAGAGTCGGTGCTGGGTCCGGTCTTATTCAACATCTTCATCAATGATCTTGATGAGGGGATAGTGGCCACCCTCAGCAAGTTTGCTGATGATACGAAGTTGGGAGGATTGGCTGATACACCTGGAAGCTCTGCTGCCATTCAGCGAGACCTGGACAGGCTGGAGAGCTGGGTGGTAAGAAACCAGATGAGGTTTAACAAAAGCAAGTGTAGAGTCTTGCACCTAGGGAGGAATAATTGCATGCACTGGTACAGGTTGGGGGATGACTTGCTGGAAAGGAGCTCTGTGGAGAGGGACCTGGGTGTCCTGGTGGACGACAGGTTGGCCATGAGCCAGCAGTGTGCCCTTGTGGCCAAAAAGGCCAATGGCATTCTGGGGTGCATTAAAAGGAGTGTGGCCTCAGGTTGAGGGAGGTGATCCTCCCCCTCTACTCTGCCCTGGTAAGGCCTCATCTGGAGTACTGTGTCCAGTTCTGGGCTCCCCAGTACAAAAAAGACAGGGATCTCTGGAAAGAGTCCAGCGGAGGGCCACAAAGATGCTGAAGGGCTTGAAGCATCTCCCCTGTGAAGTGGGAGTGAACTGAGTGAACTGGGTCTGTTTAGCCTTGAGAAAAGAAGACTGAGAGGGGACTTGATCCAGGTCTATAAATGTCTAAGGTGTGGGGGGGCAGAGTGGCGAGGCCAGACTCTTTTCAGCAGTGTGCGGAGACAGGACAAGGGGAAACGGCCAGAAGCTGGAGCATAAGAAGTTCCGCACCAATGTGCGCAAGAACTTCTTTACGGTGAGGGTGACGGAGCACTGGAACAGGCTGCCCAGGGAGGTTGTGGAGTCTCCTTCTCTGGAGATATTCAAGACCCTCCTGGACACCTACTTGTGCAACCTGGTGTAGGGAACCTGCTTTGCCAGGGAGTTGGACTCGATGATCTCTGGAGGTACCTTCCAACCCCTACGATTCTGTGATTCTGTGATTTAGGTCACCTTGCAATTCATTACTAGTTATGTCACTAGGATTTATGAAAGCTTGATTGATATCCAGGGTGCTACAAAGAATGAGGCTGACTGCTTCAAACTGTGTTGAATCCAAATGTCCTAATCAGGTTTTTTTTGCAGGAAAGGATCGTGATGGTTTTGCTGAATGTGGGCTTGGGGGTTTGAGTTGGGCTGTGTGTTAAGATCTGAAGAGCTACATTTATTGTTTGTCTTGTAAGCCTACAAGATGAAAATAGGGGTGATCCTGGTCAACCTGCTAGCAGATGATTAAGAGCTGACAGGTTTGCGTAAGGATGAGTGTTGTGTTAGGGTTAGAGTGGGGCCTTGAATACCGAACACTTGAAGAATTTGTTTTTTTCTTATTTCCAGCCCTAGAGAGGTAGTTTTTAGCAGTAAGATGGGAAGTGTTAACATCCTCTAGGACATGTACAGGTAAGGCTTGGATGCATATGGATGTAACATTAAAGCTTATGCTAAGGACCAAGAGTGGCTGAAAAGCTGCATTCATTGTTGAACTCTCAGAGCTAGGGTAGTGGCTGAGAAGGCAAATTTATTTATGATTTATTATTAAAGTTGGATATTTTGCTTCACTGGTTTGAATGTGAACAGTGGAGTCAGGGCCAGACCTTGAGTAGAGTTCCACCTAGCATTTTGTGTAACTACCAGATGAATTTGATGATTGGCCAAGTATTCTTAGAGGCACAGAGCTGAATCCATACACTCAGTTTTGGAGACTCTTGTGAATAGCCGAAGTAAGGTCAAAATGCAGACACATTTAGTGCTAATTGTCCTTTTGTGCAGGCAAAACCAGCAATTTGGGAATTCAAGAAGTTCTACTTGCTGAAAATAAAACATCTCGGACAAAATATATTATATCCTAATTCTATATGCTTGTGGGAGGGGAATTTGGTAAAGATTTATGTATGAATACTTCAATTTTAAACTGGCACAAATTTTAGCTTCATTTCACATAGTTTCTCTCTCTTATAATTAGAAATGCCTTGTGAAATGTCTGTGGGACGGATCTGGGTAGATGAATAGGACTGAGAGCGAGGGCTGTACAAATAAGACCAAGTGTTCTGCACTGATGAAAGAAAGTAACACTTTCTGTGCTTCCCAAGGTTATCTTTTGTATTTTTAATCTGTTTTCTGGTGATTTAAATCAAAGTTGTATCTTTCTGAAAGGATAGGTAAAAATCAGATTTGCTAGCATGGGCTGTTATTTCAAGAAGATGATGTAACAGAAATTTCTCATTGCTTGGTGCAGCAAGAAAACTACTGACTATAGTGTCCTTAGTTTCACTACAAATAGGAGCCGTTAATTATTTTTGTGTGCTTGCTTTCATGCTGCTATGTGAGCACAGGAGGGATTTGTACCATGATTTCTTGGCTGTTCCTACCTAGTTCAATATAACAACTCCATTCTTTGGGGTGGTCCCATTTAGCCTCATGCAGAAACAAACAGGCAGCTTCATCTTTTGCCAAACTGGCATGGATTTTATGATCTTAATAATAGTATCAGCGATATGCATCTGTGTAAGATGTAGTCCTGTGAGTACTGCAGAAAAGGGAATTACCTCTTCAGTTCAATTTAAGTGCCTTTGGCACAGGTACATGCAGGCCTTCAACATGCAGAGTAATGGGGACCTACTACTCCTTCCAAGCTTTGGGATCAAGGGGAAAGAATACAACAAAAGACAAAGGTGAATTTGTAGGGTTCAGAGAGATTTATGTATTTTTTAATTGTTCAGGGCTACCCTGAAATGTATTTCTAAGGACTTTGTACAAAACCTATGCCTACTTTATTGAAACACTTAGAAAGTTAATATCAAGCTTCCAGTAGGAAAAGTCCCATGTGTAAATTCTGACAAATCTGAAAATAGAAATCTAGAATAATTTCTAGTTAGTACCTTATGGTAACTCTGTGAGTATCCCCAGTTTTAATGACAGGCTCATTTTTATTGGCTAATAGCAAACGTGAAAAAGCAGGCTTTTTCATTTCACCTTTGAGAAGGAATGGAATAAGATACTTGTAACTAAGTAAGAGACATTGAAACATGTTTTGTACATATGACTTGAACTGATTCCTCAGGGCAAAGTGATGCATTTGTAGAATCAGTTCCAGTCAGCTAATTCTTGTTTTCTAGAAATCAGTGATGAACGATGGGAAGCACTATATGAGGAGGGTGTGCAAACAAGGCTTTCGGTATCATGGAACACTAGCATCTCTTCTGAGAGAATGAAGTGCAAGGTGAAATGATAGCATGAGGATGTAGAGATAGAGAAATTATAAGTTTCAATAGAACTACCTCATGTTTTTTTTCTGATGCATTTTAACATTTTCAAGAGGACGCATAACTTGAAATTGAGAATTTGTTTCAAGACATTCATAATAATTCAGATGCATTGTGTTTCAATGAATTCATTTCTAACCACACTGCCACTACCATAAAACATATTCAGTACTTCTTGTTTCCATTCCGTATAGCTGTTGTTGCTTAACACTGATGTATTGAACTCATGATGGTGTTACGAGATTAAAGTATTTTGGTGTAGAGAGGCTGAAGACAACATCCAGAAATCAGTCTTGCTGTAAAGATCAGAAAAAGCCTTTGAACTGTATTGGAGTTGCTTGATTCTTTTTCCCCTGTGGAAATCTTCCTTATTGCTCCAAGCCATTCAGTACTAAAAAATGGAACAACAGGACTTTGTTTTCTTGCCCCATTTGCATATAAAATCATAGAATCACTCAGGTTGGAAAAGAACTTAAAGATCATCAAGTCCAACCATGACCTAAGCATACTATAACTCTAACAACCCTCTGCTAAATCATGTCCCTGAGCACCACATCCAAATGGTTTTTAAACACATCCATGGATGGTGACTCAACCACCTCTATGGGGAGCCTATCCCAGTGTTGTACAATTTTATCATTTGCTTAAATGGTCAAACCTGGAAGCATATGAGACAGTACATAACAGAGAGAGTGATTTCCTGATGTCTGACACCTGATTGTAAGTGTTCATCTCCTGGACTGCACAGATCCAGGCATGGTAGGGGACTCCCTACAGGGTCGTGAGGGCTGAAGCAGTGGAGAAGCTGGCTAAGTTTGTATTACCGGAGCATGGTTTGTGTGGGACTGATGTGTCTGTTTTGGATTTCCCAGGTATCTATCATCACACTGTTTGAGCAGGAGATTAGAAACCAACTAGTCTGTTACATGAAGTAGGGTATTATCCACCTGATCAGATAACCTTGCTTGAGTGTAGTTGCCATGGATATACTGGGTGACAGCTGAAGGAGTGTGGTTCAGCTTACAGGTGGGAAAGGGCTGGATCTGCACAGGGGCAGACACTACTTGTAAGGTGCATAAGTACATAAACCAGCAGGTTTTCCTTTACATAAAAAGGGAATTAAGAATACTTATCAAACCACTTACATCCTATTACTTAAGCATCTAATTAGAACTTAAATCTTAATTTGTCAACAGTCGGGGCCAACATCCACTTAGGATTTAAAAAAGAAAAGAAAATAGTTTGTTGAAGTAATTTATTTCTTGGCTGATGTTAGTATGTCCTAAGTTCAACAACCACGTGCAGGAAAATGATGCTTCTTACACACTGAAAAAAACAATGAGATCCTAAATGCAAGTTAGGAAGACCACTACCAGTGAATATGTTTAGTTGCTGTTGGCAATCTTGTAGGACGCATGAGGAATAACAGGCACTTTACAGATAGGTAGCAGGTGCTGAGATAATTAATTGTAGAGAGCAGTCTTTCTCATTGCCTTTATTGAGTGGAGTGTTCTCTCCTGTTGATTTTTTTCCTTATCCATCATGTAAATTTTTATATTGAGTTCTGAAGAAACGTTGCTGCTTCCTTTTTCAGATGGCAAATTGTTTACCCTTGCTTCAGAGGAGGAAGGCGTTTGCGTCAGACTTGTCCATCAATATTGTGGCACATTTCTTATCAGCTCTTGCAATGTGTTCTTCACTCAGTTCAAGCTTTGGTTGCCGTTCCCTGAGCTCCTCACCCTGTGCTGCCATTATATTTCATGGAGGGAAATCTGTATGTTTAGGGCATGACTAGGTGTATGCTTCAGGGTGGGATGAACCTCAGTCCAGAAAATGTACTAAAAATATCTTGAGCTCAAGAGAAGCACCTGAACCACTCTTCCTTTGCCAACTGGGGTTGCCATGGATTGTGCTGCTCAAGAGCCTCTTGTTCAAGAGAAACCTTGAAGCCTTTGTGGTACTTAAGGAGGTTGTGGGGAAGGCTGCACCAAGTGTTTGAATGTGACCCTGTGGTTTTGTGGGTGGGACTCTCCACAGCTGACAAATTCACTTGTTCTGGAAGCTCAGGCATTTTTGGACGACACAGAACTTTTTATTTATTTATTTATTTTATTTTTATTTTTTAATTTGCAAATTGTTTATTATCAGGAAACAAAGAATACTTAAATGTGAATTATTTTCACTTGTTCAGAGGCATTTTTTAAAAGCTATTTGAAATACCTAATCTTCCTGATTTACCACAGCCTCTCTAATCACTTGGGAGTGATAATGACTATGAGAAAATACTTACCTTTAATCTTGCAATTGAAAATCTGCAATCCTGCTTCAGGCTGTGGGAACAGTGAGACTGACTGCTGTCAGGGTTGATATTTGCAGTTCCAGTCAAAGTGAGTTGAAATTGTCCTTCATTATGATGGGCTGGTTTTGTAATTTCCTGACTGACACTTAAAATGCTGTTTATTTCTTAAAATAAAACGTAACAGAAGAGACAGGGAGGCATGAAACATGAATTGAGATTATGAGCATTGCACAGACATTAATGGGAATAGATAGCTTGCTGTTCTGATGCAGCTAATTGGTATTTCTGGAAGGTATTTCTACACTGATTGAAATGTTTAAGGTGAAACCTTAAATTATGACTTTTTTTTTCTTTTTTAAGCAGACTCACTCTGTAGGTTTGCAGTCTTTTACTGAAAGACAGCTCACCTACACATTTTTTTAACAAAACTGCAGCTATTTGTGTAGGAAACCCTTTCTTTGTACTATATCTAAGCAGGAGGAAGAAACAATTTCTCCTAGTTTTATTTCTGTTCAAGAACATGGAACTGGAGGAAAAAAAAAATCCTCAGTGACCAAGTCCTACTGCTTGCTATTACAGCCACCACATCATACAATTCCCTTTGGAAATGTATTGTACTTCACCTTAAAAGTGGTTCACTTGTTTCCATTACCTTCTGTCTCATCTCTCGTGGGACATCACTGCTCTGCTGATGAAGGATTTCCTGATTTTTCTTCTTTTTTTTTTTTTTAAATTCAATATCAGCCACTGTGTTCCCATTTCTTTGGCCAGCACTGTCTTTCAACTTGAGCAGCCCCTCTTCCCCCCAGTATTTTATTAGTGGGAAGCAGTCACACTGTGCCTCCCGCTCTCTAATTTACTGGCCTGATTGCAAAAGGCAATCTCTTACTCTCTACTAGATGAGATGTTCTGCTTCCCTCTTTGCCATTCCAGTTCTGTTCATCATTTCTAGTTTGGGCTCATGTTCTCAGGTAAGGATGACCAGAATTGCATATGAGATGCCAACTTTGAAAGTACTGTGACAAACAAATCACCTTTTATTTCTACAGTGCCTGACGGCGCTGATATGTCAGCAGCCATTAGCATATCTGTGCAATCATACTTGAGTAAACTAGACCAGATCACACTCCTCAATGAATGTGGAGGGTGGAAAAAACAAGTAGAAACTCTCATGTTGGTTTGGTTACTTGCTCTGAAATGCTTGAAAAAGGCATGATTGTAAAGTAGGCCTTGTGTGCCAGGGCTTAGAACGTGTTGTCTTGTTTGCTAATGTTGCTAGATTTGAGAGTTGCTGCAGAAAAATGCACACATCATAGGAAATAGTTGCATGGCTTGTTGATTCAGACAGTGTAATTGAATTTGCACAAGCACTTCTCACTGCTGGCTGCTGAGAGGGGGATAGTCTTTCCTTTTCATATCAGATTTGTTGAGTGCCAGCTGCCAAGCAGAAAAGGCGGCCCTTGCTGAATGGGAGGTAGATTTGGACCATCAGTTAGCTTTCCAATGGCAATTGTAGCAATTAAACCAGATAACATAGACTGTCTTAAAATTAAAACTAAGAAATAAACGCGTGGTTTTATCTCCTGGCTGCCAGATTGAGCTTCCCTGTAATTCCTGTTTCCAGAAATATTATCTGAGTTTTCAGCTGTGCCTTTTGCAGAAGTGCTGAGGAAAGGCACAATCTGATCTTCCCAGGTCCAAGGGTGACTTGAGCTCAGCCCAGGCCCTAGAAAGGAGCAGCTACCAGGCATTGCTTGAGCTGGCTGGCAGGACCCTGTCCCCAACCTGCCACTGCTCTTCAGCACTGGGAAGAGCTCAGATAAATGATGAATTCATCTGTTATAAAAGCAGATGAGGGTAGTCATTTTGGAATTAAAGTAGAATTAGTTTCCTAGTGCTAGAATTGGGTAGGATGAACTATTGCCTAATCCAGCTGTAGCACTAGGCTGCAGGCATACTGCCTGTGGGGCAGTCATTGCTCACCCTTTCTTTCTCTGCAGGTCAGCTCAGGCCCAGCAGCTCAGTGCTGTCACCAAAACACTGGGATCACTGACATCCTACAGCAGATCGTGTGTGTTTGTTTGGCTAAGCCTTCTATTAAGTCAGTGATGTTCAGCTGGAATTGTATCCTTCTGTCCTGTAAGCTCAAACTCCAAGACTACTCCTCATATGAAAAAACAAGACAGTATTTTGCATCAGTTAAATCATGTCGAAGAAATACTTTTTTCCCTCCTCTTTGCAACTAAAACTCTTCAGCAGCAAGAGTTTTATTTTACCTATAAAACAAACTGTTTTTTGATCTGCTAGGATTAGGACAAGAGATTTGATTTTCAAAGAACAGTGATCCTAACCTGGCTATAGATCACTGCATATTTTGCAGTCTTTCATCAGTTCTGCTTTCATTTAGGATTTTGGGATCAGCTCAGAATATCTGACTTTTTTTAAACTAAAGTAAAAATTTCCTTCCTGTAGCTATAAAATTGAAATGATAGGTCAAATAGGCTAAATAAAACTTGAAAAAACAAGCAAATGATACAAAGGAACACAAATTTAAGAGTAGGATAGAACCTAGAATATAGGTGTAGGCAAGCAGGATTTTTGTGTGGTTTTGACAGAGGTCATGTGCACTCACGGGTTGGTAGAAACATGACACAAATTTTGTAGCCAGTTTCCCACAGAAGGACGAGCTGTGGGTCTGCTTCTGCAGTGTGTTTTCCTTGAAGGGTGGGGAGGAATTGCAAGAACAGATGTGGTATTTAGCCTACTTCTGCCTTGAGCAGCAGGGCCCGGTAGTCCTGCTTTGGATGTCATATTTACATACGTATGTGAATTGCATTTAGGACATGGATTTGTTTTTCACTTCTGGTGGTATCTGTTGTATGAATTAGGAAAATTGTCCCTCTCAGTGGCAGTCTACAAATAAGGCAAGAGCTAAATGCAGGAATGAGACCTTTACTGAGATGGAAATGTCCACTATGTCAGCATAGTGGTAGTCACTGAGAGCAGAAGTACTTGCCATTTTCATTACAAACTTATTTCTTCATTTGAGTCATCCTTGTGCCAATTTTGCATTAACTTTAGTGAAACTAATTCTACTTTATACAATTCTGTATAGTATATAATGTGCTTTTCTTAAAACGTAGTGAGAATCATAAAGCACCTAAAATCTGAACTGGCTCATCTCCGCATTGCAGTTGATTTCTTTTTCAGGTTTTTGTTACATCATCTCACCTAAAAAACATACCTTATGCCATAAACTTTATTTAAAAGGTTTTCAAGCTTATGCATGAAAGTAATTTAGTTTGGTAGAAGGCATTTATGCACATTTACTGATGTTCTTGGCATTATTTAAACTAGATGCAGCATTCATTGTGCAGCACTGGGAAGTGAGCAGTGGAATTGCAGTGGAACTTTCTATTGCAGAAAGCTGTGTTTTGGATGAGATTTTGAAATATAGATGAGGGACCATCTTTCAGAAGTTATTTGTAATTTATATTTTTCTTTGACTGTAAAGATATTTAATTACTTCTGTCAAGCTTTGGGTTTTAAGAAAGATTTTTTTCCAAAATTTTAATAGAATAAATTTCATAAAATTGGAATCAACAGAATTATTTTACAGTAGTTTTTATTTTTAATACAGGAGAAATGTCTGATTTAATTTTCAAGATCAAAATTTAATTAGAGCTCTAAATTTATACTCATCTGTAGAGCTCTAAATTTATACTCATCTGGAAGGTTGACTTTTCTGTGTACTGCAAGTAATTGTGAATAATGCTTTAATGTGTTTGCTGATATAATCTTAAAAAAACAAACCACACACATACAAAACACCATCTCTCCCAAACAGCAACATTAAATTTGTAAAACATTAAGAGCACAACTGTCCAGATAGTTTACTGTGACATACAAGCCACCATAAATTTTATTATAAGGCCAAATTCTTTCAGACTGCTATTAAGTAGAGAGAATAAGGCAAAATGTGCAGAGACCATGTTTTTATTATACCAGTATTGTGACAGTGCTTTATAAAACTTAACACCTTATGAGAATGGCCACGTGTTTAATTCGTGCATATCATTTGTGAAAAGATAGCGTCAACCCACAGCAAAGAATTTTGTAACCAACTTGAAAGTAGACCAGCGTTACCTTGAGACTGACCACTGACCTTTTTTGGGGAAATATCTTTGCAAAGCATGTGTTCTCTAAATTAGAGCAGAAAGAGCTATCTGTACACCAACCACTGTGGTCTTTCTAGAGATTATTTCCTGACTGGTTTAGAATTAGAGCTATATTATGTTTGACCACTGATTCTTGTCTCAGCATTATGCACACAAGAAAAGCATGGGAACCAAAAACCTCAATTTTTTTTTTTACTGTGGTTGGGTCATTACTCAGCAGCTTGGGTGGATTACTTTTGTCAAGTCAAATCAATCTGCAGTAGAGTTTCTGTATTTAATGAAAGATGTTTTCATTGGAATATCTCTTGAGAAAATAGTTCAAAAAATGGTTGTAGACATGCAAGAAGATCTTGATAGATTCCAGTGTGGATGTTTCAGATGGGACCTTGACCTCCTTATATTTCTACTGGCTTCAGATTTTAATGGATGGCAGCAGCAAAAGTATGTAATTTAATCTGTTACTGGCTATTGTTTTTCACTGCCTGCTTCTTGTCTCTTGGATCATTTGAGATAATCCAGTTGAGGTATGGACTGGTGGTAAGCAGCAAGACATGGGCTTCAATAAGTTATATAAAGCACTAACTAGCTATAGTAGAAGTTATTATAAAACTACTTGCAACTGCAGTGGTGTGAGTAGGTTCTTATGCATACATTAATAACGAGTGTGTAACAGCAGATGTAAAGCATTGACTGATGAAACCAAAGCATCCAAGGATGTATTAGTCACTGCCCCATGTGAGGAATAATATAGGAAAGCAATAAAAAGCCAAAATTGAGGTTTTAATGAGAGATCAGGAACTTTTTACACACATAATGCTCTACTCTTGGGGAGTCTTCAGGCTTTGTGGTGTTAAGCTTGGCATTGTTTTTCATGATTAATATTTACATAAAAAATAGTCATTTTCCCTCTCTGTAAATGGAGGCTCAAGTATCAGCCGTGCTGGGGCACTCAGTTACTCAATGGAATGGGAAGATAAAACAGTGAGACTGCAGAAGAAACGATTAGATAGCAAGATGAAGTTCTGTCCACAAAAGAGAAAGCCTATCAGTTTTTAAACAAGTGTTTTACTGAGACAGATATTGACTTCCTGACTGACTTAAGTTTAAAATCCTTCATCCATCCTGATTGTGAGGGTTAAAATACATTTGATTCTGCAAATGCAGGCACACAAGCACACACACTTGAGCTTGCAACCAGAAGAGAGTATTTGATCCTAATTTTTCAATCTTCAGAAAGTAATGATACACAAGTCAGAGAGATTAAGTACTTGCTCTCTGTCAGTCAGATGTTGGGAAGTGCTCTAAAAATCAGTATCTGTAAGCTGAAATAAATAACTTCAAAAGAAAGACTTGCCAAGTACTTATGGATAAGAGGTAATGTAACAGTAACATTAAAAATGTTGGGGGAAAATCCTTTAGGCTGCTAAGCCCCTTAGTTATTTCCCTTAAGCCTTAGTTGCTTTCCTTTGTACTGGAAAATGTAATAAGAATTGCTTTCAGGTGCAAAGGCTTCCAAATGCCTTTCACAAAGATAAAATCCTACCTACCTGCTTCACTGTTACTGCACCATGAATTTTAATTATCTTGACTTCTAATCTGTTAAATACATGTAAGATTAAAGATATTCTCTGCCTTTTAGGTTTTTGTTGTTGTTTTTCCATTTTCTTCTTGATTAGCTTTGTTCAGTTATTGAATGAATGGAACAATTCATTATATCCATAAGATTTCAACCTATGTGGCATAATGAGGCCGAATGAAATTCTGCTGAGAGGCTCATATAAATACTGGAAAAAAGAAATAATACCAAGATATAATTTATCATTCCATTAGTTCATAAGTCCATGGAAATAAATTTTAGATTTGTAGCCATTCTGTTCTGCTGTAGTATTTTTGATTACAAGAACTTGTCTTTGTCACCATGTTAAAATTTCAAGCAAAATGTGTGTTAAATTTTTTTCAGTAAAGCCTTTGTAATATCACAAAATAACTTTGGAGTTGCTTGCTTATTGCTTGTTGTATGGACAAAATTTTTGCCTAGAACTTGTTTTAATGAGATTGATACAAACCCCTTGCAAGTTTGCGTGCATACTACCACTCACAACACAATATTTTGGAGAGTAACATACTGCTAAGTGAAGATAATATTTTTGGAGGCTATTTTTATAGCACAGAAATGCTATTAATATTCCTGTGGTCTTTGTGTTGAAACGTATATTTGATGGAGTCAGTTGCGGCAGATTGAACCTCAGACTGGGAGAAGGAAGAACATCTGGTACGAGCATAGAACAAGTGATTTAAGACCTCTTTTTGAGATGTGCTTGGGGTGGGGCACATAATGCTAGACTAGATTTCTGATAAGAGATGTGAAAGAGAAGATACTTGCTTGAAATGTTTCAAAGGGATATAATCACCTTGGGAAAAACGCTTGTAATCCCATGAAGGAAAAATTTTACTTAGACTGAGAATTTCATTTGTGGCATTTCGGAGAGTGGATAATGAACTGTACATCTCCAGTAAGAAAAATATCATAGGAGAATCAGTGATTGAATGTTGATGTTAGGACTCTCAGTTTCTGGAAAGTACCAAATAAAAGAAAGTACCATGAAAAAGACCTCGAAGTTTTATCAGATTTATTTGATAATAAATTAGATCTTAGTTTGCCATGGTTAGAAGAAGATAAATCAGTGATGTTTGAAGCAGTAACCAAAGGGCAACCATGATACAGATATATGCTTTTCCTTGAGTTGGTACAGTCTTCATGTTTCCTATACCATGTGGGTGTACATATTATACACTGTTGAATACATCTATTTCTGATTCCTTTATTTCTATCTTGAGATTAAACTGCAAAACATCAGCCAGCAGTCGAAAACTTTATTTGTTGTATGTCACATTGCATGCACAGTATCTCAGTGCTGGCATTAACCACCCACTGAAATGTTTACCTTTAATTACCTTAACAACTTAAGGTGCTGAAATTCAGGGCACTGTTGGATGTTAAATGAAGCACTTTACTTGATGGAGCTGATATGGCTCAGGGCAACACTGTATCTTAAAGCTAAAGATAATGAGCTTTACAACCATTGTGAAGGGGTGTGCAGCTAAGCATTTTGCAGAGGGTGCTGAGATATTAAATTTTTGATATGGTGCAATCAACCGTTGGGGCCCACATTCTGCATTATCAAGGGACAAACTGGGTCCTAACAGATTTCCTCCTTTTTGACTTCAGCTAAGGTAAAATGCGTTTATGTGTTTACCATGTCTACTGGCAGGCAACCATAGCAGCTTTGGTAAATGTGTGAGATGGGGTCAAACTGTGTGAGCAGAAGGTGAATCCGCAAGGCAACTATATACTCCTGGCTCAGTTTGCAAAGCAAATTGGTATAAGTTTTTCATAGGTAAATTGGATATCAAACAGGACTGTGGGTAGACAAGGTGACTGGAGAAACAGAATCAATGGGGAAAAAACCTTATGAGTGATGAAAGACTTTCCAAGTGGAAATCAGAGAAGAGTTTTGTGGTTTGGAGTTATCAAGCAATATGAAATCTAGACTGGCAGAACAAATGGTTGAAAACCTGAAGACATTGTATTGCTGGGGGAAAAATAACAACAATGCACCTCAGAAATATTGAAATTCAACTAGCATCGAGCAAACGGTAAGGGTTTTTAAAGGTTTCAAACATATGTTGTTGTCTGCAAAACCATACTACAACACTCAGAGAAAGGCTTTCATAGAAACATTTTTTTTTCTATTGGGAATAATGTAGTAATATTTGCCTTCAAATCAGTTTTCTGCCCATGACAGAAAAAGGAACTGCAGAAAAGTAACTTACTGAGTGGAAAAGGAGTGAAGATTTTCTTTACCACATAAAGGTACTGCATGTCAGTCTGATGATAGCAAAGCTTCATTATCACACTGGAGAACATGATTATCTCAAGTAGAAAAATAGGAAAAGCAGACTAAGGACACAGAATATGATGCTTCACAAGAAACACTTCCTCAGTTGATACTCAGGCTATTCTTTTGAAAGCATCATACTCTCGCCCAGACTGCATTGTAGCTGTTGGTTTCCAAGGCCTGTTTATAAATCTCTCATTCTCTTACAGCCGATGGAGCCTTGGCAGTGGCTCGGGGACTAATTCCTCTTGTACAACATCAATCAAATTACAGACTTTGTTGTTTTGTAAGTCTACGAGAAAGCTCAGAAAGATGGAAAACAGCATGGTATTGTTCTTCAGCTGTGCTTGTGCTGTCTCCAGGTGGAAAAAACTTCTTCACTTATTAACACAGGGCAGTTAAAATTGTCCTGGGTTACGTTGCTTGGGAATCAAGCAAGTTTTTAAATTTGAGATGAAGCACGCCACTTCAAAAATTGATTCCACAGATGAATGTGTTGTTTGATCTAAAATAAGGGGATGTGGGGAGCCTGGCTGTGAGGAACAAAGATTTGCACTGTCTGAATTTTGTTTCAGTTTAAAAAAAAAAATGTTGGAGACATAGAACAATACAAAGGAATCCTGGATGTGGGGAAGCTGATGGGAGGGATGTCTTTAATTTAATGATGGCACATGGCTGGGAATGGGATGGGTCAGGCTATTTTATTATATTATTATGGTTATAATTGCAACTTAATTCCAACTGGCCAGCACAACTTTGGATATCATCACCATTTGTTAATTGGCACAGACTTTGGAAAGCACTATAAAATTTGTTGGTGACTTGCCAACTTGCTGTGCCTCCAGATGGAAGAAAACACAGGCCTGTATTTTATTAATAATTGCAGACTATGCAAGTAAGAGCCAATTGAATTAAACTGTAAGTGATCAGCTGTCTGTGTTCTGTGTGCCCAAAGGAGCAGGGAAAACCGATTTACAGTACAATTTGGAAAGTAAAAAAGAAGTTTCTAAGCTGAGTTTGGATTTTGGGGATTTTCCTGACTTATCAGCCACCACAAACATTAGCTTTCACATCGACTTAAATATTTTTTACATTTACTTATCTTGGTGTTACACAGTTCTGTTTTTCACAACCAGTGCTTTAGGAGGAATAAATGCGTGATAGGACCAGTTGGTAGCAGAGAACTCTAAGGCAGATGTGCTAACAGTTAAAGAAAAATATTACATTGGGTCCTTTTGAGCAATTTTCAGTTATTCTTAGCACTCTAGACAGCTCAGATGAAGTAGCCGAGGTTCAATGCTTCCCAGTACTGATGCTCAATAAAGCAGGATTACAGGACTAGTTTTACAAATAACTTGCTTTGGTTATTTCATTGGCTTGGAAATATCCCAGGGAAGTTTTATGGTTGCAGTGCCTGTGGAAGCTCATCTGGGCAATTCAGGGAAATAAATGTACTTCGAGGTGTCATCTTGTTAAATGAATGACTTGCTTTTGGTAGTCCAAAAAAACAGTGGGTCAGAAACAATTTCTGTATTTTAACAATTGGAGAAATGTCCATTTAAATCTGTTTCTAAATGGTTGGAGATTGTTGTTTTAATATAAAAACAAGATATTTGAGTAAAAATTAACACTATCTGTAGGGCTCTATTTAGCTTGGAAAAAGTTGACAGATGCAAGGTGAGGTCTTAGCAAACATTCCTTCAAAACTTAAATTGCCTGGGGCTGACTGATCTGTGTGATTCAGCTTTGCTAAGATTGACCTAAACTGACACTGAGTAAATTGTTCAGGCTGGCAGCCAAAGCATAAATAGAGGAAAAGTTATTCAAGGCAAACTGGATAAGTTTAGGTATTTTTTCTTCACCACTGTGGTCTTGAAACATGGGGAAGAAGGAATGGGTAAATGATCACTGTGAGGGATTGTGGTGAGAACTTTTTAGTATATAGCCTGCATTAAGCTAAGTTCTCAGAACATCCAATGGACTAAAAGTTCTAGATCTGGGTAATTTTTATTTGGGCCTCATAGTTCCTCGGGCATCTTTTAAAGAGCCTGAAGCTTTGTCATTTAACTTTCATGTTTTGTCTCTTTAACCTTACAAGTTACAGTGGTACATGTTTGGCATCTGTGGAAGAAACCTTCATACTGATTTTCCCAACTGCAGTTTTCTCCTGTTCTCCATTCCCTCCTTTTCTGCCCCAATGAAACAGCAGTACCATACAGTCTTACTTTGGTTTTCCTCCTGAGAAGCTTTTGGAGATGGGCCTTTATTTACTCGGTTGTAGGACTGCCTGGGGTGTGTCTACAGAAGCAGCTTGTAGACCTGATTTATATTTCACTGTTTGGACATAAAGTGCTAGCAACAAGTTTCTGTGATGTTGATTGATTTGTTTTTTACAGACTTGGTATTGCCTGGCCACTTTGGGCTGGTGTTGCCAAATAGCAGTATTAGACATCTGCTACCCCTCACATCAGAAGCAAATGGTAGATAGATAAAGTTGTGGATGTATTTGGCCTGACTTCACACATTGTGAAGGTCCTTCAATGTTGCTTGGTATCATAAATACTCTAAAATACTCTTTGCCTAGGCAAAGGACTGTTAAGCAGTCTTGTTAGCTCTCCTCCCTGTACGTAGCTGCTGCCTGAGGAGTAAGCAGGCTGTGAAATGTCCTGGAAATGCATTCTTCTACTGGGAAGCTACTATATCTGTTTCTCTCTGTGCACGAAGGAGATTATGATTTAGTTGCAATTTATAAACCACCTTGAGAGTGAAAGTTTTCTCTGTTTTGTCATGGCTGTCTTGCAGTAATCTCTAAGCATCTGTAAGACAGCCTTGAGAGAGATTTGGATAAATAGAAAGATTCTCGACAAAGTGCTCTATGGTGAAATAAAAAAATTTCTCTGAGATGAGAAGAATCTTCAGGAGACACTTTTCTTACTCTTAAAAAATTGGTGCCATTGTCAGTGAGAAGCTAGTTTCTCCAAACAAATTTTATTAACAAACGAAGTTTATTAATAACTATTAGAACTACAGTGTACCAGCAAGGTATTTTTCCAGATAGGGGGTTATGCAATAAGGCAGCAGTTCAGTAAGTGGAATGAGAAAGAATAAACATAGAAGTGGAAATGATAAAGCATTAAAGGGAGAAATCTTCATAATGCAATATTTGTTTAGTTTTGAAGGAGCTATAATTTTGATGCTGCTGAAAATATCTAAACAAAAACCTTACAAATTTTAATTTAGAATTCTCAATGCAATTACCCATAGGAAAGAGGATCTAAATTTATGTTCAGCTGATCCTGCCTCTATCTGAAGGCACATAGCATAGATGGGAGGATAAAAGAATGAGAACTAGTCAGTGCTTTCGTTAATTACTTGGACAAGAAGCAGGAGATTGGCCTTTTTAAATCCTCAGAGCAGACCAACCAGAGAGGGAGCCACGAATGTGCTGGAGGACAAGCTTAGGATTTGAAATGGTCTTGATAAACTGGAGGCTTAGTCTGGAATGAATTAAATTTCATCAGCAAGTAGAAATATGAAGACTGGTACTTAGGAGTAACAATGGCATGGGGAGAGCTGGCTGGGTGACATTTGTGCAGAAAGACATGACAGTTTCAGGTGGAAGACTGTAAAAAGTGACATCCCACCAGGGGATATAAATGAGATGTATATTTTGTGAGGAAGATGAATGAATTCTTCTGCATAAAGGGGGGCTATAAGAAAGAAGACAGATTCTTTAGCAGGGTCTGCTATGACAGGACAAGGGGAAATGGTTTCAAACTAAAAAGGGGGTGATTGGGATTGAATATAAAGAAGTTTTTTATGATAAGTGTGGTGAAGTACTGGGCTTCATTCTAGGGTGCTGAGGGAGCTGGCCGGAGGTGATTGCCAAGCTGCTCTTGGCCATCTACCAGTGCTCCTGGTTATCTGGAGAGGTGGGAGAGGATTGGAGGCTTGCCGATGTGACTCTCATATACAAGAAGGGCCATAAGGAGCATCCGGGGAACTACAGGCCTGTCAGCCTGACCTCAGTACCAGGCAAAGTAATGGAGCAAATCATCTTGGGTGAGATCGCACAGCATGTGTGTGGTGTCCAGGGGATCAGGCCCAGCCAGCACGGGTTCATGACAGGCAGGTCATGCTTGAGCAACATCATCTCCTACAACTGTGTGACTAGCCTGGTAGACATGTGAAAAGCTGTTGATGTAGTCTACCTAGACTTCAGCAAAGCCTTAGACAGAGTCTCTCACAGTATTCTCCTGGGGAAGCTGGCTGCCCTGGCCGGGACAGGTATATACCCTTCTTTGGGTAAGGAACTGGCTAGGGGGCTGTGCCAAACGAGTAGTGGTTAATGGAGGTAAGTCCAGCTGGTGACCCATTTCAAGTGGTGTCCCCCAGGGGTCAGTACTGGGGCCTATCTTGTTTAATATCTTTATTGATGACCTAGATGAGGGGATGGAGTGTACCCTCAGTAAGTTTGCAGATTTCACCAAGCTGGGAGGTGGTGTGGATCTGCCTGAGGGTAGGGAGGCCTTTCAGAGGGATCTAGATAAGCTGGATCGCTGGGCTGAGGTGAATGGGATGAGGTTCAACAAGGCCAAATGCTGGGTCGTACACTTTTTTTACAACAACCTCATGAAGCGCTATAGGTTTGGGGACGAGTGGCTGGATGATTGTGAAGAGGAAAGGGACCTCAAGGTGTTGGCTGATGCTCCTCTAAACATGAGCCAGCAGTGTGCCCAGGTGGCCAAGAGGGCAAATGGAATCCTGGCCTGCATTAGAAATAGTGTGACCAGCAGGAGCAGGGAGGTAATCATCTGCCTGTACTCAGCTCTGGTGAGGCTGCACCTCGAGTACTGTGTTCAGTTTTGTGCACTTCACTACAAAAAAGACATTGAGGCCCTGGAACGTGTCCAGAGAAGAGTAATGAAACTGGTGAGGGGTCTGGAGCACAAGTCCTATGAGGAGTGGCTGAGGGAGCTGGGATTGTTTAGGCTGGAGAAGAGGAGGCTCAGGGGAGACCTCATCGCACTCTACAACTTCCTGAAGGGAGGTTGTGGTAAAGAGGGGTTTGGCCTCTTCTCCCAGGCAACAAACAGGACCCAAGGAAATGGCTGCAAGTTGTACCAGAGGAGGTTTAGGTTAGACTTAAGGAAGAACTTTTTCTCTCAGAGAGTGGTCAGGCACTGGAATGCCCTGCCCAGGGAGGTGGTGGAGTTGCTGTCCCTGGCAGTGTTCAAGAGGCATCTGGATGAGGAGCTACGAGATATGGTTTAGTGCTTGTGGTAGCAGTGGTGATGTGAAGACGGTTGGACTAGATGATCTTGCAGGTCATTTCCAACCTTGTGATTCTATGATTCTATGATATCAAATCCAAGAAATCAGTATAGAGAGAGGAAAAGAGAGTTATTGGAAATGTGGAAACACAACATGTGAAGAAGATGAAGCAAATGATTTTCTTTAGCCTGAAGAAGAGAGGATTAAGAGGATCTTTTGCATCTGTTTTAGCACCTGTTGTAGGGTTGGAGGGAACAGCCTGTTCTGTCTGTCCGCAGTTGGTAAACTGAGAATGAACAGTCTTAAACTGAACTGAAAAAAGTTCAGAGATGCATAGTAGGACTTTTCAACAAAGATAGTGAAGTGCTAGATACATTAGGAAGACAGTAAAATCTGTCACTTTAAGTCTTCAAGACTAGCCTGGAGAAACACATCAGGAACATACGGCTGGTTTTGCTGTAGGACACAACTCTACCTTTGGCCCTGTAGTGTGGTGACTTTTCTGTCTGTGCAGCTTTCATGTTATCAAGCAACAGTGTAATGATAATAATACCTTTCCAACCCAAATTACATTACAAAAGTGAATAAAATCAGTGGTGTTTGAGAGGCTTATGGAAAAGGCAGGGCAAGCAAGTAGAGGTTGAACAGAAGCTTTGTTCCGTCTAGGTGCTCGGTGATTAGTTTTGATCAGCAGTCTTTCCCATGAACATTTTAATCAGCTGGAGTGGTGAAGAGAGGAACAAAGAGGTGTGTAGGTGGCAGAATTTATAGTCTCCTGCCACAGAATAATCTTTCTAGCAATGCATAAACACATCTTTGATCCCTTCCTCAAAACCTGCTCTTTTCCACACTTTTTGATTTTTTGCAATTATACCTACTTTCACATGAGGAAACTCGAATTGCTTGTGTTGTCAGCAACCAGGCATCCCAAATGGATTTTCAAATTTGGCTCATAAAACCAAGTAAGATGGTGATGGTGACTCATTAAAAACAAAGATTGAAAAGCAACATGGGAAAACTGAGAAAGGGTTAAAAATCGGTTTGTAACAGGGCAATCATTATGGCCCTTTCCACCTTTCCTATTGAAACAAGTTGAATCTTGCATTTGAATTGAAAATTTTAAAGGTACATGATGTTCCCAAGCTTCTTACACGAGAAGTGTAAAGACTGGAACAAACAAGCAGACTCTGGTGGAGTTTGTGTGCTGTCTGCTTACTGCTGGCAGCTGCTTGACAGTTAATTGAAAGAACAAAGGTGCTATGTTCCCAAAGATGTGAGGTTTCTTTGAACCAAGTTATATGGCTTCTGTTGTTCTTGTATTTTTATTCCTTACAAAAATGCCAATTACTTCCTCTTCGTCTACCTACCTACTAGGTGTGGGATTTACTATTTCATTAGTTGAGAACCTTTTGAAAGTTACTTTCTAGTGGTACAATGAATTTAATATGAATATTTGCTGGAATAAACAAATCTAGTGCTTTCCATTTGATAGATAAAGTGTCTTTCTTCAGGCATTTGGTAATAGAAATTTCCCTTTGTTGTCTGTTTATATAAGCTTTACAGTACTTCAAGCTTCTTAGCTTCAAGCTCTGTGCAAGAACTGTCAATCAGTTTCTATATTTAGAATTTATTATAAAATATGTGCATGGCCTTAAAATGCAAAGAATAAGTGTTGGACAAGTTATTCACTAAAATACCAAATTGTTAATGCTTTACTATTTGGATGTATTTTGTTATGTGATAAAAAGCATACATAGCCTATATTTTTCTAGTTACCAGATTTTTAAATAATACCGTAATAGTGTGGGATTCATGGCTCACCAGAAAGGGTACATGAAAATCAGGCTGTATTTTCACTCTGCAGTTGGCCAAACCCCTCAAAATTTTGCCCTAGTTGGTTCAAGATTTTGTGTGGAAGTTTGTCACCTATTTGGATTCCACCAGGTTGAAAGAAATTAAGGAGTGAACTGAAAAGCATCCATTCTAATTGCTGCAGAAATACAGGCCTGAGATAAACAAAGCCCTGACTTGGAAGGAGATACAGCTGGTCATCTCAAAGCATGTTGCATCTCAGAATTTTGCCTCTTGTGTGAAAAAATCTCCTTTGCGAATAAACATTTCTGACAAGTATCTGTTCATTCAGCCATCACATCCTGCAGAGAAATAGTTAGAGAAAAGGATAATGAAGTCAGGTAGGGAGTAGCTCTGTAATTACTACTGTGAAGTAGGCTATGTATCAAAGTAATTTGTTTCTTATTCTAAATTTGTTCAGACCAGGAGTTCTCTAAACAGAGAAAGGGAAACAGTGCAATCACTTAGTAAGCCTTCCATTTTGTTGTTTTGGAGCTTGAAAAGACTGCTAAATTCAGTGGCTTGTGGTGGGTGAGGAGGTCGCCTACCCAGGGGGAAGAAAAAGCTGAAATTGAAGGGAGTAACTTTGTCTTTCTTAAGTCAGTGGTAAAACTGCTACGGGTTTTTGACTTGCCAAAACCAGTTCATCTGCCCTGAAGTTAAATCTTCATCCCTAAACACCTGATGAAATCACGTGTCAGAAGGTGAGCTGAATCTTGACAGAAGAACTTTCCTCTGTCAGCCTGCTTTTGAGTTATCTTGTCTAGCCTTGTTCCATGACACATGCATAAAGTTCACATACCCGTTATTCTAGCACTCCTCTGGTGCTCAGCGAGATGCCTGCAAGTTCTTTTCACGATTTCATGACAGATAATAGCTAGCATTCCCTTTTTTTTTATACCCATAGAATCTTATTAAATGCTGTTTCTTTATAACAGGTAGTGCTTTCACAAAGGAAATGGTTTCAGACTCCTTTGAAAAGCTGACTTTCAACATGAGACTTCACCCCAGCCACAACTTCAATTTTGACTCATTTTCAGTATCAAATTTACCTGAAACTTCTTTTAAGGTTCTTAAATGCTACAAAAAATTACGAACCCTGCCTACAGATCTGCTATCCGTGCTGAACAAAGTAGATGTAGTGTAATATCATGAAGGACTGTTTTTTTGCAAGATTCACTTATATCAGAAGTTTCTGAAAGAGTGACTGTCAAGGAAACTGTCAAGAGCTTTTAGTCAAGTACTGAAAACGGAGGCAATTGAGTAACTTCAAACAGGTGCTTATGTTTGTCAGCATTGAGTTGGTTTCTAATTTTTTTAAAAAGAGAAAAAAGTTTGATTTTAATATTTTCAAAATGCTGGTGTTTTATGCATGGATAACAACATGAATTAGCAGGCCTCCTTTTGCCTTTCTCTGAGTAGTGCCTCACTTCAATCTGTATTTTCCAGTTACTTACACCTTTCTACCTTGGTCAGGATGAGGCGTCCCACACACCTCTGTGAGGCAGCTGATGGAGAAAGACTAGTTTGCAAAAATCACACCCTCCTCCCTGAGGAAGAAAATATTATTAGTAGAATGGTCTTTCTGTGCTGAAATATAGTTTTCTCTCTAGCAGCATCATGGTTTTAAATCTGTCACTGTTAAGTCACTGTTTTTCTAGCCACAGTAATGTAACACAAATGCCCATGGTGCAATAACAATATTAATATGATTGATACCACTGAAATAATTAGGCTAAATATAAAAATTTAATATTTGCATCAGAATGAACTAGTTTATTACTTCTCAGCAACAGCTAAACTAAGGCATTTCTATAGCATTTATGGACTACTATTAAGAAAGTATCCTAATCTGTACCCCTCCATTCCCTGTGTATTGTCTTGTTGATTCTATAATTAAAATAAATGAAAATAAATGAAAATTAAGCACTAAACCCACCATAGCCTGTCTCTAAAAAAGGCAGGTTATCCATGGTGACATTTATAGAGGATATTCACAGCATCCCAATTACTTGTTTTTCTCTTTTTAACAGGAATGTTTTTCTTTACCTTCTGAGGGCATTGGGACGTACAGATAAGCCATGACATAGCTAAAGTGATATTGTTTCCTCCTAACCAGCACTTTGGCTGTTGAATTTAAATATTGTTCTAGGACTTTAAACAGGAATAAAACATGAGGGAGTGGCGTCATATTGCCCTGGGGGGTTCAGGTTGGATATTAGGAACAACTTCATCTCTCAAAGAGTGGTGATATGTTGGCATGGGCTGCTGAGGGAGGTGGTGCCTGGAGTCACCATCCCTGGAGGTGTTCAAGGACCATGGAGATGTGGCACTGAGGTACATGCTTTAGTGGGCAATATGGGTGGTAGATAGATGGTCGGACAAAGGGATCTTAAAGGTCTTTCCAATATTAATGATTCTATGGTTCTAAAAAAATCCAAAGTATTGCTTCTGGTACTTATTTCAGAAGAATGTTGTTGTTTTAAGGAAGAATAGTTGCTTTTTTTTCTTGATAATAAATTCATACAAAATGTAGTATATCATGTATATCACTACACTGCACGATCACTGGTTCAAAAATGAAATTGCTTCTTTGTTAATTATTGTTCAAATTTGATATTGTTTAAATGAAAGATTAAGGAACTGCTTCAGAAAAACAAAAACAAAAACTTGAAAGTGAATTAAAGCCTTAGATTTTGATTAAATAAATGTCGTTAAACATCTCAGAATTCTGTAGAAGGTAAATGTTCAGTAGCCAAAGATTTTGAAATTTGCATTTTTTCCATGGCAGAGTGAAATGAGTGGAAAAAAACCAATTATTGGTGTTTATTTTCAGGGTTGTTGTGTCATGTTGATTGAAAACATTTTTGTTCTGGGCTAAAAGAGCCCTGGCAAAGCTTCCTATTATATTTTTCAAAAGAGAAATGAAAGGGTGACATTGAAACAACAACCACATAAAATATTCGTCTCATGTGAAACACAGATAGAAAATATTTCTGCTTGGATGTCTGAGCTGTGTGTGCTGCAGGATTTCTGAGTGACATGATTTTACCTTTTCCTCTCCCTAATGTCTGAATTTTCCAAGAATTTGTGTGCTTCACATGTTACAGTTGGGGTAGCTCCACAATAGCTAGCATTTACTTGGCTGTCCAAGGTATCTATAGCGGTGAATAATGGCTGGAGAATGCATTTTCCAGGTTGGTCTTAAAGTTGTGGCTATTTTTTTTTTGACAGGGTCAGAAATAAAAATATTACCTGCTGTCTAGAATGCGGCAGCAACCAGGGGCAGTTTGGAAAGTTATTCCAGTTCCTCTGAACAGCAGAAGCAGTGTAAAGTGATCAGCAATAGAGACTGAGGAGTGGAGAGGAGTAGGGAAGAAAATTTAAGCAAAAACTTCTGAAGTCAACAAAAGGAACTGTATATTTTTATCATAATGCTATCTTCTATGCTCTTTATCTTCCCCAGCAATAGAAAAAGCTTGAAGAAAGGGTTGAATGACTCTTGGGATAACTTTTTGATCAGGTAATATAAATTGCCATGAAAGCTGGAGAAGTACAGCTGACAATAAAGGAACTAAGATTCCCTCAACCCACACAGAAATTTAAAACTGAATTTTGAAGCATGGATAAAAATATATACAGAAGGAATGAAAAACAATGAGTGCTAATGCTTCCTACATTATTTCCCACGTTATTTTTCTTTCTGTTGATCACAGCTGTGATCTTTTCTTCATAATTTTGAAGTCAAACTCTAAGAAAAACATGACAACTATTTTTTTTTGCTCGTTGTTTGTTTTGAGCTCACTAGGCTTCTAAGCTGAAGGTGTTACTGCTGGGCACTACAATATGTTTACAATGGCAACTTCTCAGTCAATGTGTACCTTTGTGCATTTACAGAAAAACATGTACCTCACAGAGTAGAAAATACATTTTAAATCACTTTTTGATGCATTTTCGCTTGCTTGCAATTCGTCCTTGCACTTTCTCTATTGAATTATTTATTAATCTCTGTCTGTTCTATTGATGGGATTATACAGGCATCACTGAAGACATTCTATGAAGAAACTGAACAAAGCTATCCTGGAGAGACAAGGCTCCACAAATCAATTAGCTCTTTGTTGCCAGTAGTGATAGAGAGGGAAAGCCTGTCTTGAGCTTGCACACTTGGTAATGGCGCCAGCTGTTGCTTATAAGCGGTGTGATGATGATTGCTGATTGCCTTGTGGTGCTGCCTGAGGAATTACGTGAGAGTGGCAGGGAGGGAAAAAGATGCGGCTCTTCTCCTTGAGAGTGGTAGCCCGTGTTACAGATTGTTATTAACCAGTCCCTGCTGGTGTGTTTTTTATTTAGATTTAATATTAAACAAAACACCTGTGCAAAAGCCCAAGATCCACTTTAGAAGTAATTAGATTTGCAATTGCTGCCCAGCAGCATAAGGATGAATGTACCAATAAATAAACTCTGCCAGCTTATGCTAGTGAAAACAGCAATTTAGCCCAGCAGATGAAAATAGGAGAGTTGTAATGAAGCCTCTCATTTCCAAAGCCATCCAGGAAGAGGCATTCAGCCCTTTCCAAATACCCTGGCCAAGGTAGGTGTTGTTCCTGGCTAGGGATCTGCACTGGATTGTTTCAGGTGAGTGGAGGATACCCCGTATTTCTGGGGCTCTCCTGGAGAGTGTCCTGCAGGCCAGCCTTGCTCTTTTTTCTCCGGAGATCTCTGCTGAGCACAGCTGTGGTTGGGGCAGTAACTGGGAGGGAAATGGCCTGCTGAGTTGTTTGTCTCTTGAAAGCACTGAGTGCCAGCATCCAGACAGATAGGGTCCTGTATTGTGCACCGTGTTCCCTTTACCTGGTGCACTTTCTGCTCTATGATGTAGTTATCTTCATTGCTGAGGCCAAGAAATGGAGTGATCTCTCTTAGATTTCCAGCACAGTTGTACTTCTGACAGCCAAAGGACTGGAGGAGTGACAGTTGTGCCAAGCTCTACGGCAGTTTCTAAAGTTTTGGGTTTGAACTATGCTAACTGAAGTTCAGATGTAGTCCCTTATCCAACAAATACATGTTGGAAGGCTGTCATGTGCTTTTATTGTCACTATCTATCAGTAAATGTAAAAGGATACTACTTTTCTAGGCTTTGGAATTACTTGAGTTTTACAAACCACATCTTCTCTAAAAAATGGCAGGGGTAAAATATATGTGTGTGAGAGATTTTTGCAGACTCCAAATGCAGAGAAGTACCTGAATTCATTGAAGTGTGAATACTTCATGTTTTACGAAGGCTATCAGCAGGAAAAAAAAAAAAAACAAAAACAAACAACAGCATTCTTAAAAACAATAATATGAAGAAATTCATTTTGGCAAAAGGAAAAATAAGTACCTTCAAGTTAAATAAATGTAAATATAGACAGTTATTTTTCAACTGGTTTTCCTAACAATTACCTTGTTTATATACAAATGTAGTATTTATACAAAGTGGGAAAAGATCTCCTTGAGAGCAGCCCTGCAGAGAAGGACTTGGGTGTCCTGGTGGACGAGAAGCTGGACATGAGCCAGCAGTGTGCGCTTGCAGCCCAGAAGGCCAACTGTGTTCTGGGCTGCATTAAAAAAGCGGTGGCCAGCAGGGAGAGGGAGGTGATTGTCCTCCTCTACTCAGCTCTTGTGAGGCCCCATATGCAGCACTGCGTCCAGGTCTGGGGCCCCCCATACAGGAAGGACGTGGAGCTCTTGGAGCAGACCAGAAGAGGGCCACTAAGACGATGAGAGGGCTGGAGCACCTCTCCCATGAGGAAAGGTTGAGGGAACTGGGCTTGTTTAGCTTGGAAAAGAGAAGGCTCTGGGGAGACCTCATTGCAGCCTTCCAGTACTTGAAGGGAGCGTATAAACAGGAGGGGGAATGGCTGTTTATGAGGGTGGATAGTGATAGGACAAGGGGGAATGGTTTTAAACTAAGACAGGGGAGATTTAGATTAGATATTAGGAGGAAGTTTTCACACAAAGGGTGATGATGCACTGGAACAGGTTGCCCAAGGAGGTTGTGGATACCCCATCCCTGGAGGCATTTGAGGCCAGGCTGGATGTGACTCTGGGCAGCCTGGTCTGGTGGTTGATGGCCCTGCACATAGCAGGGGGGTTGAAACTAGATGATCATCGTGGTCCTTTTCAACACAGGCCATTCTATGATTCTATGAAATGAACTACATAATTTATACATGGATTATTTACATAGACAGGAGTGTGGATGGGTGGTTTGTAGGCGTGGAAAAACAAACTCTGAGAAACATATGAACCAGCTTTTAAAATGTAAGATATCTTGGATTCCTTCCTCCCCTTTTCCTACCTTTCTTCCTTTCATCTTGTAGTCTGAAAGTAAATGAGGTACAGGGGATGCACAGTGGCTGCTTGTGTGCTCTCTTAACCCGAGGCAAATATGAAGTAACTGAGTTACCTCAGACCTCAATAAAAGGAAGCTAAGATGATCCGGGTGACCTTGTAGCTGATGAGGGCTGCGAGTGAGTCCATATGAAGTATGTGCTCATTTAGAAAGAGCAGCAAGGAAGCAAGCGTAAGAACAGATTGCCAGAGAGTTGTGTAAACAGTTGTGTCTTCTGACATAAGATATCACCTAATCACACAGAAAATAAGTATTGAGTTTCATGATTAATTTTGTTATGCATATATTACAGCCTGCTCTGCTTTTTGGGGGAGAAATAGCACTGATTTTAGTCAAGTGGCTATATATTTTACACGCAAATCCAAATGGTTTTCATGAAAATTGAAAACAAAAAAATGCTAAACAGCACTAAGATTGGAATTCATTATTTGAATCAAGCACTTACGATTGAAAAATATCATTAAATCTGGTAATTGGAGTTGCTTCCACTGCCTGCCTGCTCTTCACTTTGGTCACTGTAGTGCTGTATTAAGACAAACTCTTGTACAAGTTCTCCTGCTGTGGCTAGGAAGGATTCATTCCTCGGCACTTGTCTGTACAAAATCTGTTTTGCTGCCTTCCTCTGATGCATCAGGACTGATGTGAGGCTGTAAGTGAGGCTCAAGACTCATAAAGGCCAGTTCTTTGATCTGGCACAAAGGATCCTTTTTCTGATTTTTGCCTGATGTTTTTGCTTCATGTGTATGCTCATTTTTGGATTGGAGATGTAAATGAGTTTGCTCAGCAGGGACCTTACAGATTCCCACCTTTCTCTGTAGCCTGGGGAACGTTTTTCCTGCCTGGGTTGTCAAGGCTCATCTCACTCAATCACTTCCCTGCTACTACCAACATCTCAGGAATAATTGTCTCTCTAGTAAGTCTTGTTCTCTCTGTGCAGCAGATGTCACCTGGTAACCGCAGCCTCTTAGACTGACTAAATTCTCTGGACTTCGTAAGGGGGTGCAAATATAAAGGCAAAAGGGCATGGGTTTTTTGCTTTTGTGAGAGGACGTGACTGGAATAAAAATATCGCAGCAGAAAAGATTAAAAAACTTCTTTTCCCAAGGGCAACCAGTACACTGGCACTGAGCACTTTTTCTACATAACCCTCCCCAGAAAGGTTATCCATAGCCTGGAGTCCACTGCTGCAACCTCCTCCTCCTCTGTTCCAGTGGTGGTAGGTCTGTTCCATATAGCAGCCATACCTCTTCCAGTGCAGCAGCTGAGCATAATAAGCCAACAGATTTAATTAAAGTGAAAGCAGCAATCCCCACCAGTTCTCAGACCTGCTGAGAACTTACAGGAGTTGATGTTGTATTGCTCTTACAATGTCACCTACTGGTGCAGTGGAAATGTCACTTACTGATGAATGCAAATGGTGGTTAGCAGATGAAAGCAATCAGAAATTATTGTTCCCATGAGTTTTACTGGGATTGCATTTGAAGTTGCATCTAATTATTTTGAACAGCTGTTAAGTCTTTTTCCAAAATTTGATAATTCTACACATCCTCTTTACAGTATGATCAATAACTACAGTTGAATTTTTAAAAGGGTATAGAGATTGGACTGGTCTGTGTGCCGTGTTGAACATCCACTGGTAGGATGTATTCTAAAATGTAAGAAAAATGGCCTCATAACTAGCACTAACTTTCCATCTTAAAAACTTTTTAATAAAATTGTATTCCTAATTAATATTTCAAACTAAGAAACAAGTGATTTTTTTCCTTGATGGAAACCTTTTTTCTTTTTTTTCTTCTTTACAGCAGAAATGAATGACTAAGAATAAACTTACTTGTTCTATTTTCTTTTCATTTGGCCCTCGCTTGCCTTTTCTTATTGCTCTTAACCCAATAATATCTGTTTTCTCTTTTAATTCTCCATTCTTGGTCTTCACAGTGGATTCCTATTTTATCACATCTCTCTTTTTTTTCTGAAGTCTATTAAGTGTCAAAATCTAGCTGGATACATATGTATGCATTTCTATGAGTGCTGAATTATGGTGGAAAAATGTTTTCTGTCATTATGTCTATCTAATCAAGGCTTCTTAAACATGGTTTAGAGTATATACAATAATTACAACGATGGTGCCTCTCATCATCTTTGTGGCCCTCTGCTGGGCTCTCTCTAGAAGATCCCCGTCTAGAAAGACAATGAATCAAGAACGATCTGAGGAGCCCAGAACAGGACATGGTACTCCAAATGTGACCTCACCAGGGCAGAGTAGAGGGGGAGGAGAACTTCCCTCAACCTGCTGGCCATGCTATTTATAATGCATCCCAGGATACCGTTGGTCTTCTTGGCCACAGGGACATGGTGCTGGCTAGTGGTCAACTTGTTGAACACCAGGACACCCAAGTCCTTCTCTGCAAAGCTCCTTTTCAGCAGGTCAGCCCCTAATCTGTACTGATGCAAGTTATTTCTTATTTCCACAAATGTACTCAGGCTCCTCACCCCATCCCAATCTGCCCAATAGCATTTTTTCCCCCTCCTGATACAAATGAGCAGAGATGGGAAGAAGCCATGGAGCTACACATCTGCTGGGCAACGTGTTTCTCTGCAGGCCAATATGTATGCTATAATGGGATGTGGGAAACTTTCCCTTTCACGTGACTAAAGCTGCTTGAAACAGGACAAGATATCTGTGGCAGCCTTTTCATACCATATATTTGAAGCTAGTTCAAGCTGAGCATGATTTATTTTTGCAGTTGTGAACATATATAATATGAGTTGTTTATGAACCTTAATTTTCACCTACTTGTATTTATGGTGGTTTTCTGCTATTTGCTCTATGAAAGAATACTGCAAGTGCCAACCCTCTGACAAGATAGGTCTGATGCTTTTAATACTCTAGTGGCAGACCAGCATGCTGATGTCGATAAAGGGCATTTCCTGACTGGGAATTAGCTGGGATAGAGATCAAGGAATATTGTAGGGGATATCGTGCTTACATTGCAAGTCTAGAGAGTAAAACTGAAAGAGTACAACCTCTTTTTTTTTTTTTTGGCTCAGAGATCTGGGCAAGCCAGGATATTGAATGCTATGGTTACAGTTTATAATAAATCCTTAACTCCAAAGCTCATTATTGTCAGTTGATTGGCAATACAGTGTCTATAATGATACTGTGAACATCTTAACTACATAATGCCCTAACATTCTTTGTCTGTAAGGCTACTTCATGTATTGCTGGATCACTGCTGTTTGGTTCTTTTGGTGAGAATTGTGTATCAGACAGTAGTGTAATGCCAGGCAGTTGATGTGTTGCTTTTGTGCATAACAGCAGTGGGACAGTTAGAATCAATTCTATATACCACTTCCCAAGTGTTGCACTCAGTCCATGCCTGACAAGCTAAAACATGTATCGTTCTCTGGTTTTATTGAGGTGTATGTTCTTAAATACAGATGGAATTTTGATTATAGCCATCTGAGGCTGAAACAATTTTATATTTCTGATGTATCTGTAGTCATACCCCATTAAAAGAAAAAGCTTTCAGACTTACATTGATTTGCTGAGTCCTATTGGTTGAGCTGACCGGGATGTTGGCGAAGAGCTATGACACTTTGCTATGTTCTGATAACACTTGCATTTGATGATTGTTTCCCATTCAACTTCTTCTGACTGGATCAAATACTAATACACAGAGCTTTCCATAAAATGATACTATACAGAAAAACTTAATCAGAGTCTGCTTTAAGCAGGAGAGAGACATTACTCTCATACTTTTCCTGAGAAGTTCCTTATCCCGGTCAGCTGGCATGAAGGTGGAATGGCCTTCATTCCACCATTCCAGTTTGGCAGTAGCGTGCACCCACTAGGGTTGTGAGCAAATCAGAGCTGTTGGAATATGTTAACAACCAAATATAAAAGAGAAGATGAAGTCTGGGTGTGGTGGCCCTCTGAGCTGAAGGAGTCCTCTCCAGGCAGTGCTACTGTCTGGAGTCTGGTACTAAAGTGAGGTATCCGAGCCAAGGAAGTTCTCTGCTGTACAAAAGGGGGCAAAGCAAAAGTGTTGCAGCAACTTCTGTCTGAGCAGGAGTGAAAGGTTTCCGAAGCTTGCTGCAGTTTCATTTTTCTCACTTATTCCTGGAGTAAAAGTGCCTGCTGTTGTCTGCTGCTAAGTGAGTAGCTGTTGAATGCCAGGATAATCTTTTAGTGCACAGATTAGAGAAGAATTGCTTCTTTTTTTATAGGCTGCTTTGAATTGTTTTAAGACATATATTTCCTAGTGCTCCATTAGTGACTTAAAATATGGAAATGTGGCCATAAAGCAGGATAGCCTTGTTAATTTATCCTTTATTTTGGGAAAAAGGAACACTACATTCGGATGGAAGATATTCTTTTAACAGTTCAGAAATCATTCTGCCATTTTGTGACTGAAATTTTGAGAAATAGCTGGTAAAGTCTTCCCTTTCAGGAATCTATCAGCACCTAAAAATCTCAGACAGAAGTAAAAGCGCTGATCTTTGAACTTAGCAGAAAGAAGGATGGCATCTGGTTCAAAGTGAAAAGAGCTCCATGTTAAAATGGAAGCCTTTTTCAGGGAAAAGGAGTCTCTCCTGACATGACATAAGTGAGTTCATTGGAATATGAGATCACTGTAGCAGGAATAACCTGGTCTGTTACATTCTGTGATGGCGAACTTTATTTACTGTTTTGTACTTACCCTTCATATTCTGCCATTGCCCTCTTCATGTACGGGATCAGGAACCAATGCTTTCCAAAGCATGCATGGCCAAAATTCTGTTGGGAACCCTTCAGAGCAAGTAGCCAAACCCAGCAACCTTTCTGCACTTTCACAGCCACTGAGTGAGTTAGATCACTGTGATCTCTTGGGCAGCTTTGTAACCTGTCACTATAGAGATAAACAAGGGAATCAATCAGCAGGGGAGTTAATTGTAGCCATGTCAGAGCAATGCTTCATCTGAGAAATGAACTTGATTTTACAAAAAGCCCTCTGATATTTCAGCTCTAGGAACAATCTCTGCTTGTTGATGCATACAGTTGCTTGTTAGAGAGGTTTGGTGTTTCTCTGAGGTGTAATATGAAACACGAATGACTTAGGCCCAGTGAGGGACAGGTTAACTCAGTGATGCCTTTTTATGCTGCATACTTCTGCTGAAGCAAAGTAAAGGAATTACTCTTGAAATGAAATAAATTCAAAGAATAGGAAACTGGAAGCCCTGAGAAATGTCCATGTCTTAGTTGAGGACTGCTCTTTCACAAGAGGGACATGATCTGCAACAATGGTGTGGAGTGGTACAGGGCAGTGGTAAGAAGGTTTGGCTGTGAAGCCTTGCTCTTCTCTGTCAGGTCAACTTTTCTGTGGCCCTTCCTCTTTTTAAAGCTTCTCCACACCTGCCCCTGAGAAATAGTGCTTCTCAGAATGCAATTTCCCCAATGTGTCCTTGACAAAAGTAGCAGATCCCATTTTAAATATATTCTGGATTTGTTTATTTTTAAGTATTTCCATGCATTCACTTGAGATCTGCTTGTAATAATGCTTTTTTTTCTGTAAAATATGTTTTTGTATTATTCTTTAGTTTTCTTCCTCCTACTGTTTTAGCTGTTAGTGTGGTGCAAAAAAAGCTTGAAAAAACCCCACCAAAACAAAAACTAGAGAGAGTGCAGCCTTTCTAAACTTCCTTTGCTCTCACAATCAATTTAAATACTTTTGTCTAAGTGTTCAAAACTTGTTTGATTCAGTAAAGCAAGAAAAAATCAGCTAGAATAATGCAAATATAGTGCTCTAAGTGTTGTTCCTGCCAACAAGTGAAAGTATGAAGAGTTACAATAATTCATGATATTTTCCTCTTTTTCATCTTCATCTTTATTTCCCTAGGGATCGTTCCAACCTCAGAAGCATTAGGATACCTTATCTCCTGTGTTCTTTATCTTTGACTGGATGTTTTTTCTATTAGTTTTCATATGTGGACTTTTGCAACTGAGGCTTGCTTTCATAAAATCACCAAGGTTGGAAAAGGTCTCCAAGATCGTCCAGTCCAACCGTCCATCATCACAGCATTTCCCACTATTGTTGTCCCTCAGTGCATCTAAATGTTTCTTGAACACCTTCAGGGTTAGTGACTCCAACACTTCCCTGGGCAGCCCATTCCAGCACCTGACCACTTCTTTGGAGAAAAAGTATTTCCTAATGTCCAATCTATCCTCAGTTTCAGACATTGCTTTGGGGGTTCATGCAGCAGGGTTATTAATCAGCCCAGAAGTGAGGACAGCACTTTGCTGAGCTGTGAGGTTAACAGTGGCTGATTGCTTCCTCTTAGATCCTTTCTGCTACCTAGCCCTGAGTAGGCTTCAATACCAAACAGTCAAGTGAAACATTTCCAAAAAACTGGCATATCAATCCTACACTATATGAACATTAAAAGCCTATCTGGTGGAGAACACGTGGCTGCCCCAGCTGGCTGGGAGGATGGAAAGTGATCCATTCACAGGTTAAACTGGATTTCAGCTTGTGGAAATTGGCACAGCTCTGACTGTTTAGCCATTGGTCTTGGACAGATATCAGCCAATTCTGGCAACTTGCGTGCGAGGTGACCCATTTCTGAGGTACTTCATGTTGAAATGATTGCTCCGTGGGGACAATAGGATGATGTGAAACAAAAACATTTTTTAATGAACTCATAAATCCATATGTGCCCATTATTTTTATTCTGTGCGCTTAGATTCAGAGAAATTTGTTTCAGAACCTGCACTATTTTGGCAGCCTTCAGCCTGCGAACACATAATGCAAGAAAAAATTACAGATTAGGAATGCCAGTGAAGGCGTACACCTTTTTTTCAGTTTTTTTTTTTTCCAAACTACCTCTCAAGATTTGTGCTGAATTTACTATTAAAAACAAACAAACAAAAAAAACCAGCCAAAACAAAATAACAAAAGCAAAAAACAAAAAACAAACAAACAAAAAAAACCCGAAGAAAACACCCTATCCAACAACACTAAAATAACCACTGGAAATTCCTTCTTCTTTTTTTTTTTTTTTCCCCTAGTAATCACGAGAAAAATCTCTGGCAATGAAAACTGTTATAGTATTTAGTTACCTTTGTTTGTTTGTTTGTTTGTTTGTTTGTTTGTTTGTTTTACTAATCTGTTATTTTTTGGCTATTTTTTGGATATGAAAGGCTGCATGCATGCTTTCAGTATGTCAGGGACTTCCCTGGGAGGTGTACGTAGCCTGCTTTCCACACTGACAAAAGTGAAGATATCAGATCTGTGGAAATAGAACCTGTGCATTAATCTGATTGTTGTATTTTAGAGTTATAAATGTCCAGCTGACCTAAATGAGGCACGAACAATACTGTTAATTTGATAATTTCAGCTGTGGGTCTTTAACTTTATCTAGAAACTTTATGTTGTTGTTGAAGACTTGTATTTATGTTAAGATGTCATTGCTTAAATGTAATTAAAAATGTTGGGCACTTTGCCTAACATAATAGTCCAGTAGCCACAGGACTGCAGAAATACACCACTTTGGGCTGTGAACTCTTCTAATTAGCAAAGAGTAAGAATTTATCAAATTGATTACTAATTAACAGTCTTTCTAGCAATAGCAGCTTTTAATGTGCTGTGATAATACTGAATTACACCATACAGACCCAAATCATGTTTTCAAGGATCTGTTACATAGTATTTTGACCATATGGTTCTTTGTAATTTTTAATTACAGTCAAAGCTGCTTATTATTAAGGAATTTTTTTGAATCTTTAATTCTATTTTATTACGGATGTTGCCTTTCTTACTTGAGAGGATGAGTGTAAATACAAAAGAGGGCAAAATGTTTTCATGAATATTCTTTAAATTACTTTCTCATAAAAAAAGAAAAGAAAAAATGGTAAAAGCAGGAGATGGGTGCTGAAATTAAAGGTTGTTATCGTCTGTGCCTATAGACAGATTTATCTGCTTTCAATTCAGTACAAATACAAAGCACAAACAAGTTCTGTTGACTGCCTCCTAAGCAAGTTCAAACACTTACTGAATGCATAACACTCTTCAGGTTTCTAAGGAGGTTATTTAGGTATATATGAAATCAGCTTTAAGGGGAACAAGCATAGATGATACACACCTGAAAAATGTGAGTGTAGTGTGAAGAAAATCTTCCATTGAAGAACAGAACAACAATTAGTTCTAGAAGCAGTTGCTATTGGGATCATACAAGCAAGTGCAGAATAAGAAGCATGTTTTTTAAGGAAATAATATCCACTAAAAGCAAATCAAGGAATACCTCCAAGTAAACCAGTAATAATGATTTTTGTTAGCTGTTTTCAAAAGTTTGAAAACTCGTATGTCGCCTCAAGGATCATGCTGCTACTGAGAAACTGGTCTATGAAACCCCTGCAAGCCACACCAAACACTTACAGCTTTCATTAAAAAAGTTGTTGCTTAGAGTAAAAGCAGGAATGATTTTCTCTTGGGGCATATATTATCCAAGTCTGCTCTCTAATTTATTCTAAACTGCTTTCTCTTAGTGAAAAATAGTAACGTCAAGCTTGGAAGAAAAGGTATTACAGAAATGGAAAGGTTTCATATTTATAAAACAGTTATTTCCAGTTTCCATACAGAAATGGCATCTGCTCATACACAAATAAGATCTTTTCCTTTTTTTTCATCTTCCAGTCCTGACCTTGTACCAGAGGAGGTTTAGGTTGGACATTAGGAGAAACTTTTTCTCTCAGAGAGTGGTCAGGCACTGGAATGCCCTGCCCAGGGAGGTGGTGGAGTCGCCGTCCCTGGCAGTGTTCAAGAGGCGTTGAGGTTTTTGCTTATTTGATTTTCAATATTCCACATCAAAACATCATGTACTGGAAGTATTAATGCTCTAATTCTACGTACCTATCCCTATACATTACGGAAGTCACGGGATCTGACCCTTCCGGGGGGGGCGGTCTCTTACTGCCTGGCAGTGGGTGCTGGAGGTGCTTTCCTAGCCGTTCCAAGCTTTTTCAGGTTTGACTCGGTCTCGGGAACTCTCTCTCATATCTTATTTGATTTATTAGTCTCAATTTCAATTAGATTGTATTATATTGTATTATTTTGCATTCCGATATCATAGTTAGTAAAATAAGTTTACCTCCATAGATTGTTGCCGCTGTTTTTTTCCCTTTTCCCCCTACCTTCCCATTTTGTGGGCCCAGGCGGGGGGTGGGGAGGGCAGGGGCCTACTGCCCCCTGTCACGGGCATAAACTGATCTAGTTAATTCCGTGACAGATTTTGGTGGAGAATGCGGGCATAGCTGCCTTTTGTTTTTTTGGTTTTTGCTTTTTGGCTCTTAGAACGAATCTCACTCTCTGCTCTTAGAGAGCTTCGTTAGGGAGCATTATCAGTAGTTCAGGTTTTTGTGCTGGAAAACTTGACCTTGAAAGACCAGGCGTACTGCCAGTATTCTGGGATATTTGTAAACTTTGAGCACTGCTTAGTCTGAGTAGTGCCTTTTTTTTTCCTTCCCCCCCCCCTCTTGTTAGTTTCAATTCATTAACCCTTTTTGAGCAGAAACCAGCGATGAACCCATTCTTTTTCGTGGGAGCGCTGAGTAGGGGATTAAAAACTATGGCGTTTCTCGTGACCTACTGGCCAATCATCAATGTCATCTTTACTTGTTGTGGAATGGTGTACGTATATAACTACATAAAGGCACTGATGGAGACGCCTGTATGGTACCTATCTTGGTACCTATATGCAATGTTTAATATGAATTTTGACATTTGCATCCCGGATGGAATGGCTAATTTCACAAGCAACTACATCCCAGATGGAATAGCTAATTTTACAAACCACACGATGTTCGAACCAGTTTCCAGGTTTTCCTTTTGGTTTATCAGACGTTTTTCCAATGCTGACTTAACTCTCATGCTTGTGGTCGTAATATCACTCTCCCTGAATGTAGTCCTATACAGGAATAGTAAGCAGAAGGAGTCTCCTCCAGAACTAGAGAGTGATGAAGAGGAAGTTTCTATTACTACTCGTCGGCCTCTGAAGATGACTGAAATCCAAGGCTCAAGAAAGGAATTTATACGGCGCCCAAATGAAACTATCGTTTCCTGGTTAGTTCGCTGTTGGGACGACGGGGCCAGTAGCTTGTCTCTAGATGGTAACGAAGCTCGCCAACTAGGAGCCATTGCCAGAGATCCAGCTATTGACAGAGGAATTAGTCGATGTCTGGATGGGGCTGCCTCCCTCTGGGAACGAGTATTAACAGCTGTGAAGGAAAGGTACCCGTTCAAAAGCGGCTTGAAGCCTGTGACGAAAAGATGGGATACAGTTGAACAGGGTATCCAGTATTTGAGGGAAATAGCCGTGGTGGAAATGTTGTATGACCCGAACTGTGTTTTTAACGACCCACAAGGCCATGACCCTGAGAGAGTGAGAACAACGCGTGAAATGTGGCAGCAACTCACATCAACAGCACCAGCCAGATATGCCTCTGCACTATTGGCAGCATCTGACAGATACCAGGACCAACAGAGAAGCCCCTTAGTTTATGAATTGATTCTTATGCTCCAAAGCTATGAACAACAGCTACCCCCAACTCGCGCCGCCATCGCCGCCATCTCACAAATGACGGAGCAACTGAATAAAGTCCAAGAGCAAGTGTCTTCACTGATGAATCGTGACAAACCTGTAGAAGTATCAGAAACGCTTGATGAAGATCAGAATAGTCAAAAGAGTCTACTGAAGGAGATGAAGGAAATGATGGAACAAATGTGGATCCAACTAACTAAAGATGATGAACCCTCCTTCTCAGGTGCAAAATCAAAAATCTCAGCTGTTAGAGGCAAACGCTCTCCAGCTCCAGGAAGGAATCCTACATCGCGACTTGCCTTGTGGCGTTACTTACGTGACCATGGAGAAGACATGAGGAAGTGGCATGACCAAGCTACTCATGTACTACGAGCACGGGTGAGAGAATTACAAGGCAGATCAACCGCCAGTGCAGTTGCTCCGGTTACCACAGGTAATGAATAGAGGGGCCCTGCCCTCAGTCAGGGGGGGGAAAGGGATAATAGAGTTTATTGGACTGTGTGGATCCGATGGCCTGGCACATCAGAACCACTGAAATATAAGGCATTGGTGGATACCGGTGCACAGTGCACTCTGATGCCCTCGACTTATGAAGGGACAGAATCAATCCATATTTCTGGAGTGACTGGGGGCTCTCAAGAATTGACTGTGTTGGAGGCCGAGATAAGCCTCACTGGTAGGAACTGGCAAAAGCACCCTATTGTGACTGGTCCAGGGGCTCCATGTATACTTGGTATTGATTACCTCAGAAGGGGGCATTTCAAGGATCCTAAGGGGTATCGATGGGCCTTTGGAATAGCTGCTGTAGACACAAACAACATTAAGCAGCTGTCTGTTTTGCCTGGCCTGTCAGAAGATCCGTCTGTTGTGGGGTTGCTACAAGTAAAAGAGCAACAGGTACCAATTGCTACAAAAACGGTGCACAGACGGCAGTACCGCACCAACAGGGATTCCTTGCTCCCCATTCATAAGTTGATTCGTCAACTAGAGAGTCAGGGAGTGATCAGCAAAACTCACTCGCCTTTTAACAGCCCCATATGGCCAGTGCGTAAAGCCAGTGGAGAATGGAGGCTGACGGTGGACTATCGTGGCCTGAATGAGGTCACACCCCCACTGAGTGCTGCTGTGCCGGACATGTTAGAACTCCAGTATGAACTGGAATCAAAAGCAGCCAAATGGTATGCCACCATTGACATTGCTAATGCCTTTTTCTCCATTCCTTTGGCCAAAGAATGTAGGCCACAATTCGCTTTCACCTGGAGGGGTGTTCAGTATACTTGGAACCGTTTGCCCCAGGGGTGGAAACACAGCCCAACCATTTGCCACGGGTTGATCCAAACTGCATTAGAACAGGGCAGTGCCCCTGAGCACTTGCAGTACATTGATGATATCGTTGTGTGGGGCGATACAGCAGAAGAAGTCTTCACAAAAGGAGAGCGAATAATCCAGATTCTTCTGCGTGCTGGTTTTGCTGTTAAGCGGAGCAAAGTGAAAGGACCTGCTCAGGAGATTCAGTTCCTAGGTATAAAGTGGCAAGATGGCCGTCGTCACATCCCGACAGATGTGATCAACAAAATCACCGCTATGTCTCCACCCACTAGTAAGAAAGAGACACAATCTTTTTTGGGTGTAGTGGGCTTTTGGAGAATGCATGTTCCAAACTATAGCTTCATTGTAAGCCCCCTTTATCATGTGACGCGAATGAAGAATGAGTTTACATGGGGCCCTGAGCAGCAGCAGGCTTTTGAACAGATTAAACAGGAGATAGCCCGTGCCGTGGCCTTAGGGCCAGTACGGACAGGGCAGGATATAAAGAACATCCTCTACACTGCTGCTGGAGAGAAAGGCCCCACTTGGAGCTTGTGGCAGAGAGCCTCAGGAGAGACCCGAGGCCGACCCCTGGGATTCTGGAGTCGGGCCTACAAGGGGTCAGAAGAGGGCTACACTCCAACTGAAAAGGAGATCTTAGCCGCATATGAGGGGGTTCGGGCTGCTTCTGAAGTGATCGGTACTGAAACACAGCTCCTTCTGGCACCTCGACTACCAGTGTTGAACTGGATGTTTAAAGGAAAGGTTCCCCCCACCCATCACGCAACTGATGCCACTTGGAGTAAGTGGATTGCGTTGATTACGCAACGAGCGCGGATGGGGAACCTCAGCCGTCCAGGAATCCTAGAGGTCATCATGGACTGGCCTGAAGGTAAAAAGTTTGGAACACCAGCAGAAGAAGTATCACGAGCTAAAGAGGCCCCACCATACAACGAATTACCAGAAAATGAAAAAAAGTATGCCCTGTTCACTGATGGATCATGTCGTATTGTGGGAAAGCATCGCAGATGGAAATCTGCTGTGTGGAGCCCCACACGACAAGTTGCAGAGGCCACTGAAGGGAAAGGAGAATCAAGCCAATTTGCAGAGGTAAAGGCTGTCCAACTGGCCTTGGATGTGGCTGAACGGGAGAGGTGGCCAATGCTTTATCTTTACACTGACTCATGGATGGTGGCAAATGCTTTGTGGGGGTGGTTACAGCAGTGGGAGCAAAATAACTGGCAAAGAAGGGGTAAACCTATTTGGGCTGCTGAACTGTGGAAAGATATTGCTGCCCGAATAAAGAATATGGTCGTGAAGGTTCGCCATGTAGATGCTCATGTGCCCAAGAGACGGGCTACTGAAGAACAGCAAAATAACCACCAGGTGGACCGAGCTGCCAAAATTGAGGTGGCTCAGATAGACCTGGACTGGCAGAACAAGGGTGAATTATTTCTAGCTCGGTGGGCTCATGAGACCTCGGGCCATCAGGGGAGAGATGCAACATATAAGTGGGCTAGAGACCGAGGGGTGGACTTAACTGTGGATGCTATTGCACAGGTTATTCATGACTGTGAAACATGTGCTATAATCAAACAAGCCAAGAAGATGAAACCACTCTGGGAGGAAGGGCGATGGCAAAAGTATAAATATGGGGAGGCATGGCAGGTTGATTATATCACCTTGCCACGATCCCGCAGTGGTAAGTGTTATGTGCTTACCATGGTAGAGGCAACCACTGGGTGGCTTGAAACATATGCAGTACCCCATGCTACCGCCCGAAATACCATATTAGGTCTTGAGAAACAAGTCCTTTGGCGACATGGCACCCCAGAAAGAATTGAGTCAGATAATGGGACTCATTTCAAAAATTCTCTTGTAAATACTTGGGCCAAAGATCATGGCATTGAGTGGATTTACCATATTCCCTACCATGCACCAGCCTCTGGTAAAATCGAACGATACAATGGGTTGTTAAAAACAATGCTGAAAGCAATGGGTGGCGGAACATTTAAGCACTGGGAGAAGCATTTGGCAGAAGCCACCTGGTTAGTCAATACCAGAGGATCTATCAATCGTGATGGTCCTACCCAATCCAGCTCTCTACATACCGTAGAGGGAGATAAGGTCCCTGTTGTACACGTAAAGAGCATGTTGGGAAAAACAGTTTGGGTTCTTCCAGCTTCTGGAAAGGGCAAACCTCTCCGCGGTACTGTTTTTGCCCAGGGACCTGGATCCACTTGGTGGGTAATGCAGGAAAATGGGGATGTTCAATGTGTACCACAAGGAAATTTGATGCTGGGGGAGTGCAGACAGTAATTCCATGTATATGTGTATATATATATATATATATTAAGCGTGATGTAGTGATGTAGAATAAGGGGTGGAATGTCATGGTTTTGGTTTTTGCTTATTTGATTTTCAATATTCCACATCAAAACATCATGTACTGGAAGTATTAATGCTCTAATTCTACGTACCTATCCCTATACATTACGGAAGTCACGGGATCTGACCCTTCCGGGGGGGGCGGTCTCTTACTGCCTGGCAGTGGGTGCTGGAGGTGCTTTCCTAGCCGTTCCAAGCTTTTTCAGGTTTGACTCGGTCTCGGGAACTCTCTCTCATATCTTATTTGATTTATTAGTCTCAATTTCAATTAGATTGTATTATATTGTATTATTTTGCATTCCGATATCATAGTTAGTAAAATAAGTTTACCTCCATAGATTGTTGCCGCTGTTTTTTTCCCTTTTCCCCCTACCTTCCCATTTTGTGGGCCCAGGCGGGGGGTGGGGAGGGCAGGGGCCTACTGCCCCCTGTCACGGGCATAAACTGATCTAGTTAATTCCGTGACAAGCAGGAATGATTTTCTCTTGGGGCATATATTATCCAAGTCTGCTCTCTAATTTATTCTAAACTGCTTTCTCTTAGTGAAAAATAGTAACGTCAAGCTTGGAAGAAAAGGTATTACAGAAATGGAAAGGTTTCATATTTATAAAACAGTTATTTCCAGTTTCCATACAGAAATGGCATCTGCTCATACACAAATAAGATCTTTTCCTTTTTTTTCATCTTCCAGTCCTGACCTTGTACCAGAGGAGGTTTAGGTTGGACATTAGGAGAAACTTTTTCTCTCAGAGAGTGGTCAGGCACTGGAATGCCCTGCCCAGGGAGGTGGTGGAGTCGCCGTCCCTGGCAGTGTTCAAGAGGCGTCTGGATGAGGAGCTGCGAGATACGGTTTAGTGCTTGTGGTACTAATAGGAATGGGAAGGTGGTTGGACTGGATAATCTTGCAGGTCATTTCCAACCTTGTGATTCTATGATTCTATGACCTTAATGTTTCTCGATCTAATTCTGACACTCCTTTAATTCCTGTTGAATTCACTGCTAGCCACAGGTGATCAGCTAACCTCGTTCTTCCCTGACTTCTGCACTCTAGGAATCCTCACTGTTTGGACCCAACAGCCATCATACAGCTATTTGTCACCTCCAGTTGCATTATTGGGCTTTTATAGGAAAACTGAAGTCCATTGTCCACTAGAACTAAACAAAATTGTCTGACTCTTTCACCTCTGTCTCCCAAGAACATATCACTGCCATATACACAGTCCTGGTCAGCTTCTAATGTTGATCTTGCTCCTAACCTTTAACAAAACTGATAACTTGAGAGAAAGATTACTCAGGTAAAGACAAATTTAAAGTTATGAACCTTTCCCATGGCTAGGTGCATTGAGAAGTGCAGACTACAATCCCCAGAAGTCAAGGATGTGAAGGTATAGCTTAGTAAATAATGGCTTCAGCCTGAAGGCAGGATCCATCCTGATCATTTAAATCCTTGTTCTTTTTTCACTCTTTGGCAGGTGATGGGTTATTTCTGAAGTGTGTTGTTTCAGTGGTAAGGTTTGTAGTGTGAAATCAGAAGCTATTGTACTGGTACAAATGAGAGGATGGTAAACTGAAATCAGGAGGAAAAACCAAGAACACCTTATGCTAGGTTTGCCACCAAGGCAATTGATTTTTGAAAGCTAAAGAGAAAGTGATCTTGAATTGCTTGTCAACAAACACTGCCAAATCTTTTTGATATGTAAAACGGAAATGTTGTTGAGGTTTGTTTTTGTTGTTGTTTTTAACTCTTGAGTGACTTCCAAGTCTTCTCGACAATAACACAAATTACCACGTGGTAATTTAGGCAGAGTTTTGAGAGGCTTTAGAAATTTATGCATAAATTTGTTACCCATAAAGGTGCCTGAGTATCCTTGAATTGGCTTGAAAGATAAACCAGTACTGTAGTGGTTACATGGCACTTGAATACATGCATGTTCACATGAGTTTTATTTTAAAGCTTCCATGTGAATTACATTCAAAATTGGATATTCTAAGTGCTATTTTTTTCACTTAAAAAATTCATGAAGAACCAAAGAAATAAAATCAATACCATTTTCAAGGCTGGTTGGAAAAGAGCCTTGGATCAAAAATGATCAATCCTATCACTCTTTGTAACCCATAGGAAAAACTTGAAGTGAGAATGAAATATGTCTGGCATTAAAAACTAGTAATGAGCTGTAAGAACAATTTTTTGTTCTTGGGGGGGGGGAAATATTCACTGTTAGATAGCTACAGTTGCTTACACTGTTCCCTAAGAATACTCTACTGATAAGTACAGACTGTGTATTTTGGGCAATTATACAAGATTGTAGTCGTTATTTCTGGAGTTATAAACAAGATGACTGAGACAATTTTGATTATTTAGAAAAGGGCTTCTAGCACAGCTACTGAAATTGAACCATGTTCTGCAAGCAGCAGTTTCTGGCACACAGAATCAGAGAATAGTTTGGATTGGAAGGAACTTTTAAGATCATCTAATTCCAACTCCCTGCTATAAGCAGGGGCACCTCGTACTAGACCAGATTGCTCAAAGCCCTGTCTAGCCTGGCCTTGAATGCCTCCAGGGTAGGGGGCATTCACAACCCCTGTGGGTAACCTGTTCCAGTGTCTCACCACACTTAAGTAAAGAATTTCTACCTAATATCTAGTCTAAATCTACCCTCTTCCAGTTTAAAGCCATTCCCCTTTGTTCTGTTGCTACATGTTCTTATAAGAAGTCCCTCTTTAGTTTTCTGTAGACTCCCTTCAGGTACTGGAAAGCTGCTCTAAGGTCCCCTCAGCGCCTTCTCTTTTCCACCCCAAGCCCCAAGTCTCTCAGCCTCTCGGGAGGTGCTTCAGACCTCTGATAATCTACATGGCCCTCCTCTGGACCTGCTCCAACAGCTTGATATCCTTCTTATGTTGGGAGCCCCAGAACTAGATGCAATACTTCTGGTGGGGTCTTACAAGAGCAGAACAGAGAGGCAGAATCACCTCTCTTGACCTGCTGGTCACATTTCTTTTGATGCAACCCAGGATATGGTTGATCTTCTGAGCTGCAAACTCACATTGCTAGCTCATGTTAAGGCTTTCATCATCCAACACCCCCAAAATCATTCTCACTACGGCTGCTTTTCAGCCATTCTCTCCCCAGCATGTATTTGTGCTTGAGATTGTCCACACTGAGTTGCAAGACCTTGTACTTGACCTTGTTGAACTTCATGAGGTTGACATGGGCCCACCTCTCAAGCCTGTCTGACTCCTTCTGGGTCTCTTCCTTCCAGTGTGTTAACTGCACCATCAACTTGGTGCCATCAGAGACGTAGAAGAATTCAGTGGCTCCTGAAGAGACTGCATTCAAAATCACCCAAAGAAAGTGTTTGTTGAAAACATTCTAATTTTGGAGCATTACAAGCTTTTGTTGAAGCTCCTTCCCCCTTCAAATGTCCTTCTGCTTAATGTCATATGGTATGGAGTATCCCTTAGGCCAGTTTTAGTCAGGTGTCTTAATTCTGTTCCCTTCCAGCTCCTTGAGCCCTTTGCTATGCATGTCCTTTTCTCTGTACGACACTGCTTAGCAGATAACTATAGACATTGGTGTGTTATCAACATTGTTGATTTTGATAACCAAAACATAGCATCATACCAGACACTCTGAAGAAAACATCTACGTCCCCGCTGAAATGAAGACAGAGGTAATTCAAGTTTTAGGTGTTCTTTTCCTTTGTGCCTTTGCCATTACCGACTGCAACACCTGATGCTAGCACTCAAATGGGGCAGCCTGTGCCAAAGAAACCAGCTAGCTTGTGGTCTGGGGGCTGCCCGTTAGATTCTGCAAAAGAATAACAGGACAATTGTTGTTCTTCAGCTATTTGTATATGCCCAGTTCCCAAAGGGCTGCAGTTCTTCTGGAAAATGTTTAAGGGCTCTCTAATTCCCTGAAGGCTGAAGGCTGCCCTGCGGTCAGAACAAAGTACGACTTCTGTGATTTAAGTATCAGGAAGAAAAGGACAAAAAGAGGTGCCCAGCCAACCTACCACCTGACATGCCATTTATTCATGTTTTATGCCTCAGCTGAATGACTCATGACATTAAATAATAAGAAAAAGAGAACTGACAAATGATAGATGTGACATTCCCCTAGGAGTTGACATTCCCACAAATAACCAGCAAAACAATGGCTGAGGAAGTGATTGCTCTTTTCTAACATCTGAAGAACAATAACTTGTAAAGGAAATAAGTTATTCTAAGGTGGGAAAATAATGTGGACCATGAGCAATCCAAACAGGTACTGCTTTCTCCTGGAACGTTTCTAACATATCTACTTGTCCCCTGTATTTCAGGTTTTCTGCTTATTATAGCAGTGTTTCCAGTGAAACACATTAAAATGGAAAAGAGTTCTTGGAAAAGACTGTGTGAGATCATCAAGTATAGTAAGAAAAAGTCATACATGTTTGTCTAAACTTTCTGCTGTATTCTTCTCTGGCAGTGTGCCTGGCAAGGATGGATAATCTGTGAAGTTAGCAGAGTTTGGCAAAGCTAAGAAAAGAGAGGTATATTCTTCTCAAAACAAATTGTCAGATTTTGAGATTTCTTCTCTGAGGGTCTCCAATATTATTGTCAAATACTAAATCTTGAGTATTTAATTTTCGTAGTACATATATTTCCTCTGAATTAATGGCATGGAAATAAAAGAAGGCCACAATAATATTTTCCGAAAAGCCAAATACAGGAATAAATAATTATGACTGACATAAATCAGTGTGTTTCGAAGTGAGAAGCAAGCAATCATATCTTAATAATTGAATTTACTTTCATTTTACATTCATACTTCGTTGTCCTCTAAAGAAAGGCTGATCCTATGGAATGATATTATGGTAAGTTGATTTTCCAAGCTCAGCTGAATACTACAAAAAACTTGATTAGCAATTCCTCAGTTAGGAACTTTCCCCAGCCAGTGGGTTTCCTTCTCTACAACTTTGGTGCTAAATATGCAATTCTAAAAAGTCTAAGTTATTTTTGTAAAATGAAATATACTTTTAAAATTATTTCAAAGGTGATCTCAGGTAGAAAATGTATTAAGGAAACACTACCTAAGATGCATTTTTTTTTTTTTTCCCAAATGCAATAACTTATGTTCTTCCAGATAAGCAGAAATAAGTGCAGGTTAAAAAATAATTTTGTTTGAGTTGTGCACTGAAATATCTTGACTGCCATTAACTCAGGGACATTAAAGACAGAGTAATTGGAAAATGTCATGTTCATCTTGAACACAGGCAAAAATTAGCTAGAAAAATATGATTTTAGCTGTGTCATATATAATCAGCAATAATTTTAAATTGTTTTTCCATGCTGGTAACTACTTTCTCTCTCTTACCAATTCCCATCCTGCCCTGACCAGGGAATCCAAGGTCAGGAAGGCTTCTACTGTTGGTGTGATAATGCATAAATTGTTCTCCAGTCTGCCTTGAGCCTTAGACCATGGGAGAAGTTCAGCTGGAACTGACACAGGTGAAAAGGCTACTTTAGGTGTTCAGCTTTTCCTTCAGTCTTCCTCTCTTTGACTGGTTAATATGCCTTTTCAATCTGTTTTCCAGTAGCTAATCTGTATCCATTTCCATAGATGTTAGCTAGTGTACAACTCTTTCTCAATTTGGTGATCTAGAATCTCAGAGTAAGGTGGAAGCTGATGTCAGGTGGGTGAGCCAGTGACATGAAAGAGGAAGAAATCACGGTGATGGCACTCTGTCCTCCACTTTACCCTGAGCCTCTGGAGAAGGGTGATGAGTACTTGTGCATATTCATAACCTGTCACTCCTCTCTGCCCCTTCTGAGGTCACTGGACTTACTTCTTTCTCATGTCTTTCCCTTTAAGTGAGGTTGTGCTTCCTTTCACTGTTTGCTTGCAGATTGCCCAGTTCACCATTTCTGGTAATAGAGAAATGTCCCACAAATGATGGGACAGGAGAAGAGTTTGGCAGCTGGGGTACACTGCTGTTGCTCTGGACCCGGTCTGAAGGGCACCTTGCTCCCAAGCACTCCATGGCACTTAAGGAGTTTGGCTTCTGTTGTGGGGAACAGAGCCACCTCTGAGTTGAACATAGTGATGTCTTAAGCTTTTATTCTGGATTTAGTGATTGTCGTAGGAAGCAGAAGGCTTTTTTACAGTTACTGGTTTGGGTTAATTTTTACTTTTCTGCAAATAAAAGTCGTGGGAAAGCAATTTCCAAAGTTTGTCAAGCGTTGTCAGCCTGGAACCTGGAGTTTGAAAGGAGTGAATACTGGATTGAGCAGAATTTGGCAGCTTTCCAGAGAAGTGAATGAGTTTTACAAACAACCATTTCTGTTTTCTGATGTGTGTCATGTTATCTATTTTTTTTGTTGCTGACACATTTAATATTTTAACACAATGGACTTAGTAATAACATAAAAAACTGAACACTGTCTTCTCAGAATTGTTTTGTTTTGTTTTGTTTTTTTGGTTGGTTTTTTTTTTTGCCTGCTTCAAAATAGAAAATAGAACTAGGAAAATTTTTCAGAAAAAAGGGCAAGCTAAGTGAATAGTGTAATTGCCAGTGAGGTGTTACACTATTCAAACATGCAGGCAAATAAGCAAGGTACCTGTTGAATCAATAATAGAATTAATCAGAAAATACAGATGTATACAATTGGAAGAAATTGGGACAATGATCTTTACATTGTAGCACGTCTGGGATACTGTATCTGCCATGTTATACAATCCCTTAAAAATGCTCCTGTATTTCTATCCCATCAGGAAGATTTTGGGACCATTGCTTTGAGAAATTTTATAAGTGGAGAATGTCCATAGTGCATGAAATTGAAATTCCATCCAGATTATTAGTTCTATCTGAGAGCAGCCTAGGCAAGTATGGTAAATTGGAGCAAATATTGCCAGGCGAAGTCCCTGGTGACTGGAAAAAAGGCAATGTCACACCCATTTTTAAGAAGGGTAGAAAAGATGACCCAGAGAACTACTGACCTGTCAGCCTCACCTCTATGCCGAGGAAGATCCTTGAGCAAATTTTCCTGGAAGCTATGCTAAAGAGAGGGAGGTGATCTGGGAGAAACAGCGTGACTTTACCAAGATCAGGTCCTGCCTGACCAACCTTGTCTCTTTTTATGATGGTGTAACTTGTCAGTGGACAAAGGAATTGCTACTGATGTCATCTGGCTGAACATTGGTATAGCCTTTTGCGTGGTGCTCCATAATGTCCTTCTCTCCCAGTTGGAAGGATATGGATTTGATGGCTGGACTATCCAATGGATGAGGAACTGGTTATGAGACCATACCTGAAGAGTGGCTGTCATTGGCTCAATGTCCAGATGGAAATCAGTGACAAGTGGTGTCCCTCAGGAGTCAGTACTGGAACTGGTGCTCTTCAATGTCTTCATCAGTGACACTGACAGTGGGATCGAGTGCACTCTCAGCAAGTTTGTGAAAGACACCACGCTGTGCGGTGTGGTCAGTACAGCCTAGGGACTGGATGTCATCCAGAGGGACCTTAACAGGCTGAGCAGTGGACCCAGGCAAACCTCATGAGGTTCAACAAATCCAAATGCAAGTTCTTGCACCTGGGTCAAGACAACCCCCACTACCAGAACAAACTGGGGGATGTAAGGATGGCCTGCCAAAAAAGACTTGGGAATACTGGAGATGGCAAGCTTAACAGGAGGCAACAATGTGCCTGCATAGCTCAGAAAGACAACCGTATCCTGGGGTGAATCAAAAGAAGTGTGGTCAGCAGGGCGAGGGAGGTGATCCTGCCCCCTTGCTCTGTGCTGGGAAGACCTCACCTGCAGTACTGTGACCAGATGTGGAATCCTCAGTACAGAGAGATGTGGACCTGTTGGAGTGTGGTCAGAGGAGGGCCACAAAAATGATCCCAGGGATGGAACACCTTTCTTATAAGGACAGGCTGAAAGAGCTGGGGCTGTGCAGCTTGGGGAAGAAGAGGCAGCAGGGAGACCTCAGAGCAGCCTTTCAGTATCTAAAGGGAGGCTATAAGAAAGAAGTGGACAGACTCTTTAACAGGGTCTGCTGTGGTAGGACAAGAGGAGATATTTTCAAACTAAAAGAAGGGAGATTGAGACTGGATATAGAGAAATTTGTTACAGTAAGAGTGGTGAGGAACTAGCACATGTTGCCCAGATATGTATATCCAGATATGGATGCCCTGTTCCTGGAGACACTCAAGGTAAGGCTGGATGGGGCTCTGAGCACCTGATGTAGCTGTAGGTGTCCCTGTTCACTGCAGGGGAGTTGGACTAGATGACCTTTAAGGGTCTCTTCTAACTCAAAAGTTTCTATCTATGAAATATATCCTGGTACTATCTTAACTGAATTTTCCACTCCAGCAATAAGCACTTCAAGTAATAACTTTAAGCACAGTGAAGCTCTTATCTCCATGGTTGCTCTGGTCACCCTTGGAACCACTGTAAATATGTTACACGTAGAAAGGTTTTTTTCTTTTTTCTTTTTCTTTTTTTTTTTTTTCACGTAGTGTTCTTTTCTTCTGTTTTTCTTATTGCTTAGTGTTTGCTTCATTATTTTTGTTTGTTTGTTTGTTTTAAGGAATAAACATGCCCACCTTCTTCTCTCTCACTCAGCATTCCTTTTTTAGACTTCTGTTCTTTTCATCACTTATTCATTACTTTCCAAATCAAACAGTTTCGGACATGACAGAACTGTTCAGTATTGTCAGTCATCCTTCTCTTTGCCTTTTCCTCATTGGCTCGACTGCTCTTTTTTTTAACTGAGAGGAGTCAGAACTGCATGACATGGTCAACATACCAGCATAGCATAGGCCGATGCAGTGGCAAGATTTTATAAAGCTGCTGATTACTCTTGACTCTTGAAGTTGTTCTTGAAATTTTTTTGTTGGCTCATTTGAGTTTTCCAGCCTAAATAACTGTTCCTCCACTGTCATAATCTGGTGGAAAAACTACTGGCATAACACTAGCTTTAGTTACATAACAACCCTTAGCAAATCATATCTCCATGTACCTCCTCTCTCCCCTCAATAAGATTTTAATGGTCTCTTGCTTCAAGCATTTGAATGTCAGTAGGTGACTGAGTTTGTGGGCTCTGCTGTATTGCATTCTGGAGGTATCGCAAGAACTTGCACAGGGTAATACTAACTGCTGCTATGATTCTGTTTTCCTTATCCAACAGAAGGTTGCCTTATTAAAAACATTCTAAGCATATATATCTGCAGCCTTGTTCACTGAAATTGCTCTTGCCAGTTGTGTATTCTGGATATGGGAGAAATAGGAAATCTCTACCCTTAGGAAACCTTGCCTGTTGTGCCTGACTGCGCCTTTACATGGCAGCATACATGGCTGCGTCACCTGTGGTCCATTGTATTTATCTTGATTAAAATGGATTGATGAATGGTCAGTCAGGCTCTCATTTCTGTGGTATGCTTATAAACACTGACTAGAAATTTGATTTTCTTGAGTGTGTATGAAAATGCAGTAACACTTAGAGGAAAAAAGTAACATAACGAGTTTTCCTGGGGACCAGTGCACACAGAACTATATTTCTGCTTATCTCCCCACTTCTGGGGAATATGCCTTGGTTATGCATTGGAACAGGGAGCCCAGGGAGGTGGTGAAGTTGCCATTCCTGGAAGCATTTAAGGATCATATGGATACAGTACTTTATGGCTTGGGCTTGATGAGTCTTTAAGAGTCTTTTCCAGCCTAAGTATCTCTATGATTCTAAACAGGATTAACTAGAAAATTGTCTAAGGCTGCTATACAGTTAGTTTTTCTAAAAAACTCTGCACTGGCAGAGGAAGAAGTATGAGGTACTTAATAGTTGGGTGATTTACCTTTTGAGGATTTGGGAAACTTTAAACTTGTGTTTAGATGTAAGACTTTCTGATTTAGTGTTTTTTTTGACAAAATGTCTTTACCTGTTTCAGCTAAGTACTTCCTTCACCAAATAAAGAATGAGAACAATGCATGGAGCCCTGAACGAAACAACATGTGAAAAACTGCAAATTTCTCTCCATTAATTCCTCAATAGACTGAATATTTTCCAAATGTATTTCTTTTCCATAGCTAAAATCATCCAAAATCACCTAAATCATATAAAAAGGCATGTTGAGCAACCCACAACATAATGACATCCATGAAATATAGAGTGGTGAAGATTTGACTCACTGCTCCATTTTTCTTGTCTCCATTAATTTAGGAAAAAAAAGTATTTCATTTTGTGGTGCTTACTCTATAAACATTGCTCGTTCGTGGTCCTTGGTGAATGCATCTACCTAAGACAGCTTTTTGGCTTTTCAGCCTTAGGCTGAAATTCTGTAACTTACAGTGAAAATGCTACATCCCTCTTCCTACTTGATTATGGCATGTAGTTATTTAGTCATTTAGTATTATTTGTAATTCTTTTGGAACTAGATCCACTTATAACCTATTATGCAAAACTGAAATATAAAAGTGTGCTCAGGTGGTGCTTGATGAGGGGAAATTTTTACTTACAAGGACTGTGAGAGTGAGACTCCATCTCTCCCTGTGCCCATCGTTTCCATGCTGTCTCATTTTTAACACTTCATTAGTCTCATATGACTAATTGCTCTTACTCCTCTTCCATATCTGTTTCCTAAAGGAGGTGATAACTGGTAGCCTCTTCATGTCTGGACATCTTTATTTTTCTGCCTCCCTTTTTGTAACCCGTAGGATGGTAACAAATCCTTATTTGAAGATTAACCCATATTTTATGAGTTATTGTGTACACTTGCAGATGCATTCAGACATACACTGGTTCCTATTTCATTGCCTAACGATGACATGTATGTGTTGACATTGTGTGTTGTGACACTCAGCTCATGGAGATACATTTACTGAAAAAGCATACGTACGCAGATAACCTGTCACAGAAGTGATCATCTTTTAGACAAGTCCAAAAATTACCCCAAACCCTTAAGAGCACAAAATTCAATTGCTTCTCTATATTTTTGGTCCTGGCATTTTCTGTTATATAGCCTTAGACAATTTATTCATAAGTATTATATCCTGGAACATGACTCTACCTTGAAATCTGTGTTATATATACTTCTGAAATACTTTTAGGGGTGAACAGTTGGTGGTAGCAGGAATAAAAACAGTAGAGATGTTCAAAAACGAGCCCCTTGCTGCTAAGCACATTGTGCTTCCCTGTCTAGCTGAAATTATGCAAAACATTAAAAAAGAAGAATGATTTAATATACTAATTGAAAGAAAGAAATGACTCCTTCAGAGCAAGTTAACCTAATTTACAATAATATGTGTTAGATTAAATTAATCATGCATAAAAATCTTGTGATGCAGCCGTATCTTAGCAGGGTCACTGGTCACTATGGAATACTTCAAAAATACAGAAGTTACAGCCAAGAACCCAATTACCATTCACATGTACCTCACATTGCTTGTTCTGACCATATTCAGGGGGCCTGTGATTTTTCCCTATTTAAATACTGTCTGCATTGTTTAAAATAGAGCTGTACAATGTGTGGTATTTCATAAACTGATTTTTTCTTCCTTCTGAAATATTTTGATCATCTCTAAGATAAAAAACTGCGGCTAATCAGGCCAAACATCCAAGAGACAGAACATGTTTTGTTGTAATAAAGTCTTCTGGAGTTTAGAGGGACTGATCCAGCTGCTACTGAAATCATAGCAAAGTAACAAACACACAGATCAAAAAGTGTAGAATTAGCCATTTCCTGATATTTTTGAAAGTGGCAGTGTATGCTGACCTTCATGGAGACTTTTGCTCATTATGTCATCAGATGGTTTTTGAAATGTATTCATGTATTCCATAGAAGTATGATTGTTTTAATTACTTCCTCAAAGAAAAGTGAAGATTAATCGCAGTAGGGAGACTAACATGAAAAAAAAAAAAAAAAGGCCTTGAATGAGTCTAAATCTAAATTTCAAAAAGGATAAGAAATATATGCAGGTGAGCAGCTTCCATTTCACTCTGTGTGCAGATTTGCTCTGAAAGCTCTATTGTGGGAGGGAAATATGTAGCCAAGCAATATTACCAACTGCAGTTCATGCTTTCATGCTGATTTCCCCTAGTTATTTCTGTTTCAGTCTCTTTCCAGTGTTTCGTGCTCTGTTCATTAGCTTTTTTCCCCAAGTTGTTTCTCAGCAACCATGTCTTGTTCTTATAGTGATTTTTTTCCTTTGTAATTCCTTAGTCATTTATCAAAGGATTTCTGAGGATTTTAAGTGTCAATGTTATATAGAAAAGTTCATCAGATAGAAGTAGATACAGCATCTTTGGTTTGTTACTGCTTCCATTTGGTGTAACAGTGCTATGACTTCAAAAAATTGAGTGAGGTTTAGTCTGGTATTTTTCCAAGATGCTAAGGGTAAAAAAGCAGCTGTTCTATTGCTTTGTCCCACAATATCCATCCTTTAGAGCTTGTGAATAGACAATATTTTTCAAGCATCTTTTTCAGAGAGCAGAAGGTGTTCTACAAGATGTAGCACTACAAAGTATGAAATGCTCTGACCTAAAGTGAAGCGTGGATCATTGTAATGACCTGTGACATAAATTGTTCTGAATTCCTTCTGGAAGTAAATAAGGCTTTCCTAACTGTGTGTGGGCATGAGTGGACTATTCTCTGTTGTTCACTGTCAGTATGGAATGGCTTCAGGTCACTACCACTAGTATCAGAATACAAAAGCCAGAATAATCTGCCAGTTGTTGAGCCCATGCTGCAGATCTCAACCTTTTTGGTGAACTGAGCATATGTACTGCAATATGACCTCCTGGTAGCCAGCCATAAGCTACTGGCTTGAGGTTTTAAGTTAAAAATAATGCTTTTTCAACCACTGGTTCTTTCCATATCCTGAACAGGACAGACTGTCTCTTCTCTCTAGAAATCGCTGGATTATATGGAGTAGAACTTTGTTCCAGTCTGTTGAACATGAAAAAGTGGAAAAATTTATGTTTGTCATTGGTTGTCATTAAGTGATTCCCCTGCAGAGCGTGGACTCATTGGAGGAGCTTCCTAAAGCCGATGATTTCCAGTGCCCAGTATGAGGTGCGTTCCAGAGGTTAAGCTCTACAAGCTGTGTTGAATATTGCTTCCACCAGCTGTGCCGATACTTAATGGCAGCAGGGAGAAGAGGGAGAGAAAACACTAACATTAATATTTTCTTCCTTGTCCATTGCTGGTGGCAGAGTTCATATTGCAAAGAGAGACTGATGTATCACATGGAAGAGAAAGTAGATTTTGAGTTTTGAGTCAGTGCTCTCACTGGAAGTGACAGAAGGCAGGGCTATAGTTTTTACCATGTGCTTCTTCTGAATCATCCACTGCCTGCAATTTGTGGTTTCCGCAGTAGCAAAAGAAATAATCAAAGTGTCTAAGGCAAGTTACAGGATGACTTTAACCTGTATTTGAATTTTTAAAACTGTGTCCCTGTGCAGTTCTTTGATAACCTGAGGTGATCAAACAAACAAAACAACTGCATTTTTTGCTTTCAGAGACTTTCCTTTGTCCACATTTGTCCAGGCAACTGGAGCAACCCAAGTAAGATTTCCTCTCAAGGTGATGTATATGTAATTTTGAGAACTCTGTCCTTCAGAATACTTCTGAGGGACTTTGACTTTCTTGTACAGCTCAGACATAGGAGGCAGGGTTGGTAGGAAAATATAAGTACTCTTATGGACTCAAAATACAGTATCTGACACTTCTTTTCAATGCAGTTGTAGTTAATTTGAAATGGCTTGCTCCTTCCACACAGAAATGCTGTGGATTTAATAATCTTTCATTAGTTGTGGGCTAATCTTGGCTGGATCGCAAGCTGACTTGTTTTCTATTGCAAAGTTAATGGAAGCTTCCACCTGTAGACCATCAGCAATTGAGAAACAATTGAGCTCTTAGAAGGTGAATGCTCTTTGATGCCAGGGCTGCTACCAAAACTGCAATTATCTTTGGTAATAATATTCAGTGCTCCACTTAGCCAACACTGTTGACATTGATATTAATACCGAGGTCACCTGCTGTAAGATCACCACACCAGGATTGATACTGATGCTTATATTAACACTGATACCATTCAGCATAGCAATTACCTGTGTGACTATCAACAGATGTTTTAGAACTTGTTTTGTTACTCTGTTTCTCAACCCAGACAGTGGATCATCAGTCACATTTGTGTCTTGTAATTCCTGGCAAGGAATACAGGCAACACGGGCATCTTTATATCACACTGGCTGGTGCCTGTTAAAGAAAATTAGTGTATGAGTCTGACCAGTGATGCTCAGTTCTGAGGCTGGGGAGGCTGCTTGACTGCAGGCATGGTTTAGAGTTTGTGCAAAATCTTTCTCCTTCATGTTTATCAACATATTGTGTTTATTATTTTTTTTCTTATAGCTTTAAGCAATTATCTAGTGACACCTGATACAAATGCAAAAATTGAGAAAATTGTCCTAGTTTCCAGTAAGATTTTCAAAAGATGACTGATGAATGAGCTCTCACTTGGAAAAAAAAGTACGATCATAGGATCTCAATTGCAGATGAGGAGTGAGCTCGTTTCACTTTTTAAAGTACATTTTCTAATAGAAATCTCTCTTTCAGAAAAAAGTCTAGGGCAACTTATGTAACAGAATATGTGAGAAGACATAAAATTGTAGCATTACATTCTTTAGGAAGGAACTTCCTCTGAGGTATCTGATACTTGAATATGTGACAGAATTTTTGTCAGATAGTCATTGAAAGTCAAACAGTTCAAATTCCTACTTGACAACATCAAATTAATTGTGATAAACAGAAATATTTAAAGTGAGAGTTTTACAGTATGATAATCATCATATCAAAGCACTTTAATAATATTCAATGCCCAGAACTATCAGCGTAACTTAAATTTAAATCCAAAGATTCACTCTGGTTTTGCTTTTGCTAGGCATCTAGTTGTTTTGTCACAAATGTCACTTTCTTTGAGAAGTAAAAGAGAGAAGATACTGCAGTACAGACATTATATTATAAATGTTTTGCAAATAACAAGACTGAATATTAGTGCAAATATAAAGAAAGAGAGAAAGGGAGAAAGAAAGAAAATGAGAATTTGACTATCAGGAAATGAAACAACCTTTATATTTTATTTCTTAAATGAAAGCATGGAAATTACTCTGACTGCTTCCAGATGGAGAATTCAGTGTAGTGCAAGCTGAATAGAGGGCTAACTATTAAAAATGGTACAAGTTAATTAGTCTTTTACACTTAAATAAAGCTTTGTGTAATAGTTAACCAAAGTCCTCTAAATGAGTACAAAGCTGATCATTCAAAATGAAAGAAGTGGCAAGAGGCATTTAGGATTTTTCTTGTATTTGCAGCTAACCAGGCAGCTAGCTGAAACATTTCTGATCAAAGAAAATGTTTCCTATTGAAATCCTTTGCCTTTAATTGTAAATGAGGTTTACATGAAGGTTTGAACTGCTTTTTGGACACATGATTTCTGGAAATCATTGAAAGAAATGAAAAGGGCAAGGATGTCTGCATCATAGGGCTCTCCCTGTTGCTTTCTGACATTCATTACAACCAATCAAAGGATAACAGAAACAGATTTGTGACTGACCTTGGCAAAAATGGTTAGCTGAGGAATGCGTGAGATTTTCTAATGAATGGGACATGGTTTAGACTTGATATTGAATTGGAAGATGAGGAAATTTAATGTCACATTGGAGGGAACTGTGGCATTTGACAACTAGCTGCAAAAGGTAGCTCACTCACTTTCTGTGTATGTGAATAAAACAGAACACTGATTAGAGTTGCCACTGGAAAAAGAAAAGATTCAGAGAAATGAAGATAGGTGAACTGCTGCTCAGCACAAATGGAGAAGGATCTGGAGAAATGTATGTGGTAGCGCATAGGAAAGAAAGAAAAGGAACTATCTAAAGGAAAATGTAAAGTGATACAACTACTTAAAACGCTAATCAAGGCCCTAGTGATTCTGCATTTATACTGCACATATGAACGTAATGGCTACTTGATATTTTAGATTAAACCCAATCTTCAAATAAAAATGAAAAAAAAACCCAACAGTTCAAAAAGTATACCTTTTTTAATCAGTGGAGCTGGGTTGGTTTGTTTGTTTGTTTGTTTGTTTTGTGTGTGTGTGTGTCCTCATTCCTACAAGACAGGATAGGGGAGGAAAGGAAGGAGAGTAGAATAAAACAACCCCATAATAATTTTTTTCCTTGATTATTCTGCTTGCTGCAGCTTAGTTCTGGTTCCTCAAGTTCCTCATTAAGCATTTCTGGTAACAAGTGGTAAGACAAGTCAAATACATATCAGGAAGACTGTTGGAAGCATCTTCATTTGTGGTAGGAAGAAAGGCCAGGAAGGAGCCTAAGGGGAGGCTGTCAGAAAGCAAGGTAAAAAGTAAATCTAAGTATCATACGTACTGGGGCTTGTTAGAAATGTGCTGTTTTGAGGGAGGGAAGATCAACTTCTCAAGAAGATTTTACAAGTTTCTTGCTCAATAAAACAATTTCTGTGCCACCTGTAAAGTCTGAGGGGGTGGAATGCAGCGCAGAGCGTAGAAGCTATAAAGCAAGTAATGTCAAAACAGCTCTTTGTAACAAAGTCTTTGAATAAGAAACTGTAATGGGGATGGTTGTTATATTTTTCTGTAATAAATAGACTTTGTCTCTATGTTAAGACGCATTGGTGTTACCTATCTCCCTTGCCTGCATTAGAGAATGTGAGTAAAGATTTGAGGAAAAAAAAGGGTTCTTTTAAAATTTCTATTTAAGAATTACGCAATAAAATAAATACCTGTTCAAAATATTTGCTAATCATAGTTTTAAGTCACAAACTTAAAATATGCAAATTCTTTTTTCTTTTCCACAGCAGCCATGCACTGAGCTTTTTGCTTGCTATTACAAGTAGAAAAGTTACAGTGCAATTATAGCTTCTTCTGGCTTTGAAGGAGAAAAGGTTATCACCTGTGCATCAGCTGAGTGACAGTATTTCTCACTCTGCCAAAAAATCGCTGTCCTTTTTGAATGAGAAGGAAGTGACATGCAGATGGATCCTCTGGGGAAAAAACAAAGCATATGGTGGCATGAAGTGAGTGTTTTTGAAAGAGAGCAATCTTACTTCAGTTCTTTCCATGCTTTATCAATCTGTAGGTTTGTGACAAAGGAATATATAATCTATTACTTATAATTAGTCAAATAAAAACCGTTGGCAAATTCAAGACTTGACCTTTGCTCAAGTAGCAAGGCTGCTGCACCAGGATGCTAGATACAGAACTAAAATATTTCTAGTCTTTTTTTTTATTTTTCAGTAGAAGGATTAATTTTTTTCAGTTAAGTGTAATGAAAAATGTGCTGTTTCTGTATAGCCGATTATTTGTTAGAATATTTGTTTTCAGTACCTGATTTATATTTGTAAACATCAGTTTCATGAATGATAATCAGAGGAACCGAAAAGTACCTTGTAAATTTCAATAATCTGCAAAGGTATGCACATGCTAATAATGGCTTTTATGCTACATCATTGTACGGCTTCTCACGGTATGCAGACATGAATGTATTAAGTAGCAAGAAGATCATGTAGTGACAGCATCTATGTTCCATAGAAGTAAAAAGCAAAACTCTATAGATTTCAGTGGAACCAGAAGCATATTTGGAGGCAGAAGATAAAAGGTACAGAGAATGATCATTAAACCTGGGAAACATCATGTAGGAGAGTATAAGATACATGCATATCTGTATTTGGCAAGTGAGGCAGCAGTTAAGTTACCAAAAAGTGAGAAAGCCAATTAAGGAAAAAGAAATCAGGTTTCTTGAAAAGGCTGCTTTACTCCTCTTCTGTTAAGAACTGTAGTAGTACTGCCTCCTTACACAAGCATACACTCTCTTTTCAGTCGTAGAGAAAAGCCATTTATATGATGGGATGTTACACTGAGGAGCTGAATGTCAGGGGAGAGAATCAGAGCACCCCACACCTAAAGAGATCTATGGCTGAGGGAGCTAAGCCACGGGGTGCAGGATAAGGCAGAACATTGAGATGCAATACTTCTCCCTACCTATAAATCATTTATAGCTCAGAGAAGCAGAGAAGTCATTTCAGTAATTTCAGCAGGTTTTAAAGGAGGTCACCTTTTGTAACTCAGCCCTATTTACTCCAAATATAATTTAATTCAGGTCAATGAGCTGGGTAATACTATTACTAGTGATTTACCATATCACTCTTTTGATGTCCATGCTGCTATTGCTTCAGCCAGGAAGATCAATAATGCTCACAGAGAATGAAAATTTCTCTAAATCCTACATTTATCTTCTGCTACTGAATACTCATCACCGATGTTATCTGAAAAATTACCTGCATCATGACTTTTTTTTTTCTTTTTTTTTTATTCAGAAAGCAGCTAAATGTACAGCAGTTGTAGCAGCACACTTCTATGGCCTCCAGCTTGAAGGTTTGTTTATATTAGACAGACTAACCATTCAGATGTTTTTCATTTTTAATGCAACTCTTTTATTACTTGTAATGAGCAACCATAGTAATTACATTAGGATAGATGGGAAACAAATGCCCGAGTTAACCATAAAAAAGGATTATTTGCAGTAGTTAGGTGAGTGCTTTTTCTTGTGTGTTTGCAAAGTTCCTGATACAGTTGGATGCTTTTGCAATCAATAATAAAACACTGCAGTCTGCAAACACAAAGACTGCTCTTCTCTAAGTTTGGCCCTTCTTTATTTGTAATTGAAATGACATCTGCTGAAATGCATCCAGTTTGTTAATAGAAGAGCTTCTAAATGAGATTTCTGATGCTAATACAATGGGGGGAAATTGGAAAGGAAAAAGAGATGTAGGAAAGGATGTATGACTGATGTAAAGAACAATTTGCTACCTAGCTTAAGGCTGGAATGATTGTATAAGCACCAACAGAAAGGCTGGCTGGAAGAAGCTGGTTTTAGGCTATACCTGTTAGTGTATAGACCAGGGGAAAGCGCTGAGAAAATTGAATTTGGGGAACAGAGTCTGTCTAGTGAGCATTTGTCCTCCAGAACAAGGCTTAGAAAGTCAGAGCGGGAACCTGTTTTGAGTACATTGGTCTCAAGAGGAAAATGCACCAACAACTGGTGGCACAGCCCTTTCACACTGGGCTAATGAAGAGAATCTTAATTCTTTGCTGTGCAGGTATTATTGTGAAAGATCTTCGTAGCAATTTGGAGGATAGAATTCTGCAATAAAGAATTGGAAACTTCTCTCCGCTAATTAACACTTAAGTATTTTTTCAAATACAACACAAAATATGTTTGCTATTGGTGAGAACATTCACATTGCTGAGAGCCACTTGGTGATGAACTCTTTCGTCTTGATTGTTTCTTAGCACACCAACAACCTAATACCTAGTGGATGGCTTTTGCTAGGCTTCTCTTAGTGCTGTTTTGTATTTCCCTGGCACAGGCACCAAGGGCAAGGAACACCCCTTCTGCAGCAAAGCTGATTTTGCAGCTCTCTCCCAGGCAATGCTGTCTCTTTAAGAAACACCTATCACTACAGGGAGAGAGATGTATATCTGGAAATATTCTCTAAAATTATTGCCCACGCAGGATCCTTTTTGATAATTTATGATGTGACTGATGAAAAACAAACTCTTGTTATTAAATGTATTGTCATATGGTACTGGGTAAGGTGTACTAGGCAACGTGAAAAAAGGCTGTAAGACAAATCAGTGCAGTTTTCCATCTATGCTCTCCACTATTCTCTACATTTGAACAACAGTGGCATTTTCTTGAGCCCTGCTGCAGCCAGTTAGCTGAAGTTCATTTCTGTAGCCTGTGCAGCCTTACCCAACTAAGCTACTAGCTAGATGGACTGCCTTCTGAGCAGACAGATGGGATTTAGCAAAGTTTGAGTGGTTTCAGTGCTGAACAGCCCCCTGGGCCAGCTATCCCCAGGAGTCTCTTGGGATTTCGGTGAGCTTCTCAGCCAAAAGCTTGGAAAATGTTATTGCTGTCACATGAGGGTCAGGCAGCCGAACGCCAAGAGTGGATAAACTACCCGCATTGCCTCATCCATGCTGGGCTCCAGCCATCAGCAACGGGACCCACCGAGGCAGCAGCAGGTGACCAGTGTCGTAAGCTCTTTTATTCCTCTGTCAGCCTGATACGGATGCGCCAGGAGGCTGAGCAGGCGCTTCCGCTCCCACCCGGGGCAGCCGCAGCCTTTGGGGCAGAGGGGACCAGCGCCTGCCTCGGGCCAACCCCGCTCAGGGGAGCAGCGCGTGGAGCAGCCGGGGCGGGGGCGGCCGCGAGCTGCGCGCTGATTGGCCGCCGCGCCTCCCCCCGCCCCGGGGCGCTGGCCGCGGCGGAGCCTGCAGGCGGCGCCTCCGCCTCAAAGTTTGCCCCCGCGGGCAGCGCCCGTCTCTGCGCGCTTCTCCGGGCGCCCGGGCGGAGCGGCGGGGGGCGGTGATGGCGGGGCGCGACCGGGCGAGCTGACGGACGGACGGAGAGCGAGGGGAGCGCACCATGCGCTCTCTGAACATCACCCCGGAGCAGTTCGCGCAGCTCCTGCGGGACAACAACGTGACGCGAGAGCAGTTCATCGCCCTGTACGGGCTGCAGCCGCTGGTGTACGTCCCGGAGCTGCCGAGCCGCACCAAGGTGGCCTTCGTCCTCATCTGCGCGCTCATCTTCGCCCTGGCGCTTTTCGGCAACTCCTTGGTGCTCTACGTGGTGACCCGCAGCAGGGCCATGAGGACCGTCACCAACATCTTCATCTGCTCCCTGGCACTCAGCGACCTGCTCATCGCCTTCTTCTGCGTCCCCTTCACCATGCTGCAGAACATCTCCTCCGAGTGGCTGGGCGGTGCGTGCCGGGCGGGTGCGGCGGTCCCCCCGGGTTGGGTGCCGTCCGGCTGAGACGCTCCCTGGGGCGGACGGCGGCGTGCTGCTCCCGAGCCCTGGGCGCTGTGCTGCTCCGGAGCCCTGAGCACGCTCAGGGTGGAGGGGGTTGCGCTCCACAACTTGAGCTGCTGGTCGTGTGCGGGTGCTTGCACGCTTTGCGCGGTCGGGGTTTGATCTGTGAGCGCTGAATGCGGTAACTTCAGACTAATGCACGTCTGTGGAGTTAAGTAATGGCTACGCCGCTCCCTCGGGTCGTGTTAAAAGCGCTGCGCTTTCATGCTTGTGTCCGTGAAAAGTTGTGGTGCGTTTGTAAGCCCGTGGAGTAGTCTTGCAGTGGTGTTATTTTTTCTTTCTTCGAAACTTGAAGTTAGAACTCTTTAACTCTTGATGGGGAAAAAGGAGTGTCCTCCTCAGAGAGCGCAGGCAGAATTTACCCTTGTAGTAATGTGTCGTTTCAAGATACGACTTTTATTTGGGAATTTTGTTATCTGGAGCACAAGTCTTACACAGGGCGGCTGAGGGAGCTCGGATTGTTCAGTCGGGAGAAGAGAAGGCTCAGGACAGACCTCAGGCTCTCTGCAACTGCCTGAAAAGAGGTTGTGGCGAGGTGGGGTCTGCCTCTGTCCCCAGGTAACTGCACCAGGGGAGCTTCAGGTTGGAGATTAGGAAGCATTGATTCTCAGAAAGGGAAGTGATGTGCTGCTACAGGCTGCTCAGGGAGGTGGTGGATACACCATCCTTGGAGCTATTCAAAAAACATGTGGGTATGGCACTGAGAGGGGGTGGGTTAGAGGTTGGACTGGATGATCTTAGTGGTCTTTTCTGACATTAATGATTCTGTGTTGTGTTGCCACTAGTCTGAAAGACTTGTGTGTAAGGCCTCTCTGATACCTAGCAGGCACTTTAAAATGCATCCCAGGTCCAAAGAAGTATAGTGACAAAAAGACAGAGGTGATGTAATGTTAGTTAAAGGGCATTTACCTTCCTTTTCTTGGTCCTAAAACATGGTGTTGAATAAATAAAATAAAAGGGATGGTTTTGCAACAAGGAACAAGTAAGGTCTTTGTACAGCAGCAGATTGAACTGTTTCTTAAAAAAAAAAAAAAAAAAAAAAAAAGGGTGTCCATAAAGTGACTCCATTAATTTCAGTTCCTGAGGCTCCCTGTGCTGCTGGGAGGTACTGAACTGAGGCTATCTTCACAGCATTAAGATTTAATTTCAGTACATCTGATGGATGAGAAAGCAGGATAGGAATTGGCAGATCAGAGGAGACTTGAAAAGCAGAGATTTGAAACATGGATACCTAACACAGTGAGAAGTAGGTTTTCTTTTTTTTTCTTTTCTTTTTTTTTTTTTGTCTCAAAATCAAGAAGTTCCTAGGAGAAGTGATAAATATGAAACTACAGGAGCAACTAATAAATTAAATGAAAAAAAAACCCTGTTTTTTGCAGCTGTTTTATTTTCTTACAAGATGATTTTGGGGAAGGAACCATTGTGTTTAAGATGGTGCACCTTAATGTTGATATTGAGCCCCCAGATTAATATGGGTATGTAATAAAAATAATAGGAAAACTGTTAGCTATACAACTGTTCCTTCTTTTGTGCTACTACTTCTCCTTGCTCAGAGAAGAATGCAACAGTAAGTTCCTGGAAACACCAAGAGATCCCATATAAAAGGGAAAGGACTGAACTGAGGTACTTTCCCCTAAACATTAGAGTTATGAATCTTCTCTCTTGTAGGAGAGAATACCAATCTGTCAGTCTAAGACTGTACATCTGACCAGGGCCATCTGAAAGCTTGGTGGCATGAAGCTTCTACCTGAGGTGGAATTGCAGAGATGTACTTTACCCCTATTGTTCTGCGTACACATCTCCCTTTATGTTATTGAGGATGCTTGACAAAATCTAGAAGTCAGTATAAAATCACAGCATAGTTGAAACATGTATCTTCAGTATTTGGATATTTTGAGGTATACTGTTGTATGAGTTTTACTGTATTTTTTTGTCTACTCTCTGATGTCTTAGAGCTTCTTTACTACAAATGGGATTCATAGTTCCTATTGACTTTGATGTCAACATTAATTGTTCCGTTAAGATAATTGGATTTAACTAACACTATGATGTTGGAAGTGCATAACAAGTAACTTAATTGATGAATGTTTGCCTTGACTGGCAATGGAAGAGAAGGAAGGAAAACAAATGAAATGTAAAATGATGGTACTCCAGGGATATCTGATTCCTGAGGATCACACTGTAAAGCATGAATGGTTGTTACATTTATATATTATCTGAGGCTGCCAGATGTCTCTAGCTTTTCCTTGCTAGTTTTATTGGTTCAGTTTTCCTTTTGCCTTCCATTTTCTAGCCTGAGAAAGTTTAATCTCATCCATCTTAATGCAACATGTCTGTTCTGAGTCGTTCAAGCTCCCATCTATTGAGAAAAAGGTGACTTGACTATGTAGTATATTTCTGCTGGGAGAAGTACCTTGTCCTGAAGTGTTTGATACTAGAAATATCATTGAGCTTCTGGACATCTAATCTCTTCCCTTCTTGATCTAGCTGCATTTGAATCACTAAAATGAGCACTAGGTAACTAGGTATACTGAGATACAAGTATGTTTTGTACTGATCTTTGCGTTGGAATTATTTCCATTTTTATATACATGCATTTTATTTATCTTCTTCCCCCCGCAAAAATCAAGGGAAGAGGTGAGGGCAGAACTGCAGTCACTCTAGGCTGTAGATACAGAAGTATAAATGTAATAACAGCCACGGCTTTAATGTAGCCATTAACATTTTAGCCATCCAGTGTTATCTCTGTGATTGGATGCTATCAGAAAAGAATCGTTCCTGTTTTGTTCCTTCTGAAGTGAAGGGTGAAGTACTTCTGCTGAAAAAGCCTTCAGGTGGGCATAATTTAAGTAGGACCTCAAGGAAAATGTTCATAATTGACAATGTAACATAATTCAAATTGTGAATGGTAGAGTCATTCCTCTGTAATAGATAGCATTTGTCTAAACTCTTTAGAAATTGAAATGTATTCCCCTTGTGCTTACCAGAATTTCATTCCATTGTTACGAATCTGAAAGGCACTGGCATGACTCTTTCTGCAGTACATTCTTCAATGATTTCTAACTTCGCCTACAGTTCAGCAGTTGAAATCTCAAGAAACTGAATGTGTAGTGCTTTGCCTGATTATTATGTAGTTCTAATACATACGCAGAAACTGGGAGGAGCACCATCTTGACCAAAAATGGATGAATCTGTCTTGCTTTTGACTCTCAGATCTGTTAAGAATCTATTCAACTGCATGAGACTGAAAGTGACAGTGTATTATTCTATTTCTTGTTTATACTTTGCGACTGAAAAGGCTGTAACATTCTAGAAGACCTTTAAATAGAAATTCTGCAATCTCTCAGTAAGGTGAAAGAAAACTAAAATTGCGGCTTTGGCATAAGTGGTCGCTGATATTATATTTAGTTATAAGAAGGGGATGAAATTGGAGCTTGACTAAAAGATGAATTGATGCATACAGCAAGGAGTGGTTTTGGCACAGAGGGGCACAGTTGAGGATTTGCTTTCTTCTGATCATAGGTGGGAGACAGCAGTGGGGTCTTGTGGTCACACTGATGGCCAGCACTGTGAAGGGTAAATCTGTGCTTTCATCTGCCAGCCAAATTTTACAGGAGTTGCTTTGTTTTCTGAAAATGGGTAGTTAGCTGTGTAACACCAGCATCTTTGCTGAGCTGGAGAACTATTGCTTTATTTTGTGCGACACAATACCCCAGTGAAAGATAACGGCAAAAAACCCCAGATTATTGTAGACCTAGTATTATGCTTTGTCTTTCTTGAGGACTTTGATCTTATCAGATATGCAGAATGCAGCAGAATGCATCTTATGACTGGTGTCAGAAGCTGTTTTTTCTCATCATCTAGGGAGTGCTGGGTCACCTAAAGCGCTACTGAATGCGCAGTGGCATTTGGGATGGCTGTGCTCAGTTACATCCAAGCATGCGGCCCGGCGCAGCTTGCAGTGCAGCAGCTCCCTGCCCCGTGCCATCATGGTGGCAGCTCTGCCCCACCATGCGGCCCAGCCCAGGCCATCAGCACCAAGCAGCATCTGGGCTGAAACCAGGGTGCACTTAATTGCTAACTCAAGTTGTGGCAGGTAAGTTTATGGAGTTTGATACGTTGGCTGAACACAGTCCTTTGAACAGCAAAACGTATACAAACGTGCTTTCTGTTTTGATAAAGGAATCTGAAAGTAAGTTTCAGGATTACCAAAAAACTGCTGTTTTTTTCCCCAGCATACATGCTACTCCATTTTCAGTTGACTTTAATATATTACATGAGAATTTTCAAATGGAACGTATAGAGTTGCAACTCAAAACTTGTTTATGTCTCTTTACCAGTCCTTTATAAGCCCTGTATTTCCAGACAGAAATATCTCTCAGTACGTAGTCGCATCTTATTCACTTCACCACCTTTTGGCAGTATGACTATTTGTGAGCAATAGTTTTCAAGGCTGAAGCACAGGAATAGTAAAATTTCAGCAAAAATCTTTACTGAAAACCTTGGGAACTCATTGAGAATTGCAACCACTGCAGTTGAACCAGCCTGATATGTTTGTTTCAGAAAGGCGAGGTCACATATTCCACTAGTTTTATGTTTTAATTGCACTTTTTTAAATTAAAAAACAACATTTAAAGACTAGTTTTTGTTACTTGTATACGTTAACTATGTAGTATATTTTATGAGGGATGTTCTGAAAGTAATTCCTCCTATTTTATTATGTTGGCCCATGATATCAGAGGCAGATGTTGGAGGTATGGCAGTAGAGGTTGAACCTTCCCACCGTTATCCCATTCAGTTTTGTTGTCGTGCAACAGATGGCAGCAGAGAGGCAGTCCGACAGAATGGTGTCTGATATGGAAGTGCAAATGAAGCAAAAGTGTAGAATTAATTCTTCCATGTGGAAACAGTGGCACCCATTGACATTAGTTGACTCTTGCTGAACACTTACGAAAATCAAACAGTGAATGTGAGCACAGGGAGGCAGCGGGTGATGCATCTTAGCAGTGGCAACAGCGGGTCACCTTTGCTGGAACAGATTGTTACAAGTGTGTCATGCTGACTCTTGTTCATCACTGATGAAAATACATAGCTAATGCTGGTGATGGGTGAAAAATAGTGGTTTGTAGCTAAGAATTTACTCTATCAAATAGTGTTATTGTGCTCTTTTATCTGTTGTTTTTTCCATGGAAGTAATTAGGAAACATTACTTCAGGAGCAATCTTCATGGATATAGCCCTGGACAATTCCTCTTTGCTCCGTGTGGCCCAGGCCACAGATTGGACACACATGCCTTTAGTTATCTTGTCTGTCCTACCTCTACCATTTCAGAAAGCTGTGGGTCTTCTGTACTTATCTGTCTTATTTGCTCGCTAGATATATTTTCCCATGTTAACTGAAGGCATCAAGAAGAGCCAAAGAGGTCTTTTCAGAGACTTCATTTTTTTTCCTTAGTGCAGCAGTTTGCTCCTCTTTAAAGCTTCCTTGAAGACCAAGTGTCGTGCTGTAGCTTGTTCTGCAGTTAGGATCTTTTCTGTTCTTCTCCAGACATTTTGTAACAAGTAGTATTAATAGTTTTTTTTTTTTTTTTTTTTTTTTTGTATGAGTATGAATAAACATTCCTTTCTGACAAAATCTTACTGAATAAAAACAGTGGACCTCTTGTGTCTGACACTTGGAGATACCTCTGTAAGCTCTCTTTCCTGTTCTTCAGTGTGACTTAAGAAACTTTTTCATTCTGTCTCACTTTAATAATGCTCTCATACTCTGCTCACCGGGTTAATACTTGACAGTGAAACCAGGCAGTTATCAGAGGCTTTTTTTTTTTTAAGCTTATTTATCTAGACTTACTGTAAAGATGACTTGAGGAAGGGTTATCCTAAGTAAAGGGAATAATGGGCTTAGGTTTTTTATTATGTAGTATATTGATGGAATGACATTTGATGAAAGCAGTAAAAGAATGCTGATATAAGGAAGCTTATAATTACATTTCCAGGGAATTTCTGCAAGCTATGCATCACATTAATTTGTATGAACATTCAACATAGTGACTGATGTGAAGTGTTTGTTGCATTGATTAAGCAAAGTAAGCAACTTGAAGGGTATGGATGGATTGGTTAGGGCAATTTAAAATTATTTCTTTATTATTATAATTTGTGAGGTCGTTATTGTATTCTTGGTAGAAGTACTTGACAATTTCTGTCTTATATTGTGTGAATTGAGACTCTTTACCATGTCTCATTTTGCTCCCTGCTAGCAAGTCCCATTTGTCTCTTCAGTAGAGATCTGTATCCTTGATCTCTAACCCTGCCCAAACACCCCAATCTGAATTACTTTCTACCACAGTAGCAAGTGAAATGGTATCCTGTGGTGGCTTGGTGTTCTTATAGCAATGTTTTGATGCGCAGTTTAATGCATCCTTGCATGTTTGCATTTGTTCTTATTCATTGATTTCTTTGTTTTGAAATAGACTGCTGTTTTTTTTTTTTTTTTTTTTTTAATTGCCTGAAGATTGCACTGCCTGTTTTGGAGGATTTGCCAAACTGTGGGCGAAGCTGAATATGAGCCTTGGTAGGGAAGGAGAGCAGACAGTGTGAAGACAATTCTTTGGTCAGCTACCCTAGTTTGTGTTCACACTTTCCAATCACAGCACAGATTTAATTCTGTGAACTCTGGTATTCATTGATAAATCATGTATGGCTATTCAAGGATGTGGTCTAAATGCACTCACACCATACAGTTTCCTCAGTGGCTGTAATTGACCATAAGTAGTCAGACTGACTGCAGACCTACTATCATTTGGTCAGAGCAATAATTATGTTCATTGTCGTCTCTGGGTAATAGGTGAGAGACAAATTACCTTTCTCTTAGTAGCTTACCTTTCTCTTAGTAGTTTAATTACTAAAGATACAAAATACTTACATGCCCAAGAATTGATTTAAAATGTAAGTTGTTCAGTCTAGTCTGATGTGCCTTTAAGGATATTGTCTGTATAATTGCAGCAGACTTGTTCTCTGCCATGAAATACAAGGAGACAGGCCATGCTTACATCAAGCAAGCTGGAGATAGCTATTTTACAAGCTGTGATAAAGACTTTCAGTGCAAGGGCTTAGTCAATAACACTTCAACAGAGGAAGGAGCAATTTAACTTTTATCAGAGAATGGTTTTAGAATTTTGCCTTTCTTTCATTAAAGAAATATTGATGTTCGAAATGGGGGATGAAACAGCAAACTCACCAGAACAATGACTGTGATTATGAAGACATGAAGAATTGTTTAAGGACATACAGTTTGTATTTACAGATTTCTGAATATGCTGTTGTTTGGGAGCACTCATAATGGATTGAATAAACCATGCAGTTTTCATCAGTGCATAAAGGGATACTTTGGGGAGCCTCTTAACGTCTTGAAAAGAAGAAGCAATTAGTTGTTTTCATTTCCAGTAAGCCTCTGGAAATTTTCTTTCTCCATTGCAAATGATTCGTATTTAAATGCTTCAGTGTTGTCTTCAGTAACAAGCTATTGGAAGGTTTCCTGGAAAATTTGGCTTGTAGAAAGTTACGCATTTTGATAATTTAAAGATACTGATATTATCTTAAATATGTATGTTTTAAAGTATTTAAAAATAGTTGCATCTTTCTGTATAGGAGGAAAATTAATTGAAAAATGAGGAGGCAGGAAGGGAGATACTTTCCTAGCAGTTTTCTCTTTAAAATTAAAAGATTTAATGGCCTTTAAAAAAAATCCTTGAAAAATATTTATTGAAAAATATTTACCTGCTGCATATCAGATTACTAAAGCCTCTTGAGAGTTTGCAAAAGACCTAAAAGAAAACTCTGTTCTGAAAGATTTAGTATAGGCACAGCTAAAATAAAACAAAACAAAAACAGAAACCCCTGAGAATCTAATAAATGGAGATAAGTTTTTTGTGCTTCTCAGTTTTAGCAGAAGACTACTTCAGTGCCTGGAATCATATCAAAACATTTGATGTATAGGAGCAGATATCGTGTTATCCAATATAATTTACTAATGTTCTGGGTGCTTTTAAGACCTGAAATATGTCTAGATGTGTACAGGAAGTAATCAGTCTTTTTGAGTTCTTTATAAAACCTTAGCTTGGCTTATTTTGTGTTAACCTCAGGTAGCTAATGTTTGCACAGTTTTTGGAGTCAGGCTTAAGTGTCTTCAGTTTAAGAAGCTTCAGTTTAAGTGAGGATCTAGCCAAGCTTCTAATATGGATCAGAGAAAGAATTGGAAAATGCCTTCCTCATCCTCTGAAAATAGCTAGAAATCTCCTTAACTCAAGGATGTGATGCACACAAGCAGAAAATAGATGATTTTCTCTTTTAAAGTTTTTCCTTCTTTGCTCTTTTCCTGTGTTTATCAGATGATCTATCAGTATAAGGCCTGATAGAAGGTAGCCAATTTTGGTCAGTTAACAGAATAAATACACAGGGAAGCAGAGCAGTTTGTGTAGATGGATGAGGATGTGAGGTTGCTATGTCAAGTAGGTCTTTATTTCTAGAATTCTGCTGTGACAATATATTCTGGCTGCGTTGTCTACTTTTTTGTACTTCACATATTTGAAAGGCAAATAATGACTTCTTAGTGAGTTTTGTTTTCAATGATTTAAAGGCTTTAGATGAACACTTAGTAATAACAATGATGCTTAGCTTGGAAATAAGGTGAATGATGGAGCTTTTCATAAACTTACTTGGCACCAAATGTAACTTTAGTGAAATTAATGTCAATCTCAGAGTCTCCAAGACTGTTATCCTTGGGGGTATTTGGGACCCTTGTGATAAGGCTTTCTTCTTGAGGTTGGAAAGCAAGGATTCCAGGCACCTTTTTTTGCATTTCAGTTGTTCAGTGATTACATCCGTTACTCAGTTAAGGAAAAGGAGTAAGAGACATCATCTGCATTATGAGGAGACATAGATGCTGCAAAATCTACTTCACCTGACTTGGCCCATCAAGTCAATGTGTTCAGAATGTTCAGTTCTGAATATAGTGTACCACATATAAGAAAGATACTGATATTCTGATATGAATTCAGCAGAGGGCCATTTAAATGTCAGTGTGGGGAGCACCTCTCCTGGGTGGGTGGAGAAGTTGAGGGAATAGGACTTGTTCAGCCTGGAGAAGAGAGTTTTGGAGTGACCTGGCTGCCATTCTCTGTACATTCAAGTATATTACTGAGAAGATGCATTCAGACCCTTTACACGTTGCATGAAAACAGCCTTTGACTGAAAGAAGGAAGTCAATCTGAATACAAGGAAGATTTTTCCCTGTGACTGCAGTCGAACAGAGAAAGAGATCCTTCCAGAGAAGGTTGTGCTGTGTTCAGCCTTGGAAGTTTTCAAGATTGGAATCTTCTGGGTTTTTATCTAATTTGGTTTGGCTTTGTTCCTAATTCTGCTATGAGTCGGGAGGCCAGAGTAGAGACCTGCTGAGTTTGTTTTCAACCAGCATTACTTCCCAATTTCTGATTCTTTTCTGTGCTCATCAAAAACTGACTGAGACCTATGTACGTAGCCTGGAAATAGGCCAGTGCTTGAGATATTAGGCAGCTAAATCCCCCTTGAATTAAATCACACTTGGACTTCAATAGCTGTGCAAAGTCCTTTCAGTAAACTACTTGAAACTCAACAGCAGTGAAATTTCTGTTAAGAGAAAAACTGATTAGGTTTATGGATTTGGAAACAGTATTTTAGGAAGACCTACTGAAGAGTTTATCTCCATGTAGATATTCTATTTCGTAATATTCCTGGAGTAACTGGTGTTGCACTGAGATATCTAGTGCATTGAAATAATGGTTCCAGATTGTCTTTCTCTTTTTT